>NC_135049.1:0-2400000 GCF_051014685.1 Ptiloglossa arizonensis
CGTATAACGTATGACGTATAACGTATAACGTATAACGTATAACGTATAACGTATAACGTATAACGTATAATGTATAACGTATAACGTATAACGTATAACGTATAACGTATAACGTATAACGTACAACGTATAACGTACAACGTATAACGTATCACGTATAACGTATTACGAATAACGTATAACGTATGACGTATAACGTATAACGTATAACGTATAACGTATAACGTATAACGTATAACGTATAACGTATAACGTATAACGTATAACATGTAATGTATAACGTATAACGTATAACGAATAACGTATAACGTATAACATATAACGTATAACGTATAACGTACAACGTATAACGTACAACGTATAACGTATAACGTATAACGTATAACGTATAACGTATAACGTATAACGTATAACGTATAACGTATAACGTATAACGTATAACGTATAACGTATAACGTATAACGTATATCGTATAACGTATAACGTATAACGTATAACGTATAACGTATAACGTATAACGTATAACGCATAACGTATAACGCATAACCCATGACGTATAACGTATAACGTATAACGTATAACTAATAACGTATAACGTATAACGTATAACGTATAACGTATAACGTATAACGTATATCATGTAATGTATAACGTATAACGTATAACGAATAACGTATAACGTATAACGTATATCGTGTAACGTATAACGTATAACGTAGAACGTATAACGTATAACGTATAACGTATAACGTATAACGTATAACGTATAACGTATAACGTATAACGTATAACGTATAACTCTATAACGTATAACGTATAACGTATAACGTATAACGTATAACGTATAACGTATAACGTATAACGTATAACGTATAACGTATAACGTATAACGTATAACGTATATCGTATAACGTATAACGTATAACGAATAACGTAAAACGTATAACGTATGACGTATGACGTATAACGTGTAACGAATAACGTATAAAGAATAACGTATAACGTATATCGTATAACGTACAACTTATAACGTATAACGTACAACGTATAACATATAACGTATAACGTATAACGTATAACGTATAACGTATAACGTATAACGTATAACGAATAACGTATAACGTATAACGTATAACGTATAACGTATAACGTATAACGTATAACGTATAACGTAAACGTATAACCTATGACGTATAACATATAACGTATAACGTATAACTAATAACGTATAACGTATAACGAATATCGTAGAACGTATAACGCATAACGTATAACGTATAACGTATAACGTATAACGTATAACGTATAACTTATGACGTATAGCGTATAACGTATAACGTATAACGTATAACGTATAACGTATAACGTATAACGTATAACGTATAACGTATAACGTATAACGTATAACGTATAACGTTTATCGTATAACGTATAATGTATAACGTATAACGTATATCGTATAACGTATAATGTATAACGTATAACGTATAACGTATAACGTATAACGTATAACTTATGACGTATAACGTATAACGTATAACGTATAACGTATAACGTATAACGTATAACGTATAACGTATAACGTATTACGTAAAACGTATAACGTATAACGTATAACGTATAACGTATAACGTAGAACGTATAACGTATAACGTATAACGTATAACGTATAACGTATAACGTATAACGTAGAACGTATAACGTATAACGAATAACGTATAACGTATAACGTATAACGTACAACGTATAACGTATAACGTATAACGTATAACGTATAACGTATAACGTATAACGTATAACGTATAACGTATAACGTATAACGTACAACGTATAACGTACAACGTATAACGTACAACGTATAACGTACAACGTATAACGTACAACGTATAACGTACAACGTATAACGTACAACGTAGAACGTATAACGTATAACGTACAACGTATAACGTATAACGTATAACGTATAACGTATAACGTATAACGTATAACGTATAACGTATAACGTATAACGTATAACGTATAACGTATAACGTATAACGTATAACGTATAACGTATAACGTATAACGTATAACGTATAAAGTATAACGTATAACGTATAACGTATAACGTATAACGTATAACGTATAACGTATAACGTATAACGTATAACGTATAACGTATAAAGTATAACGTATAACGTATAACGTATAACGTATAACGTATAACGTATAACGTATAACGTATAACGTATAACGTATAACGTATAACGTATAACGTATAACGTATAACCTATGACGTATAACGTATAACGTATAACGCATAACGTATAACGTATAACGTATAACCTATGACGTATAACGTATAACGTATAACGTATAACGTATAACGTATAAAGTATAACGTATAACCTATGACGTATAACGTGTAACGTATAACGTATAACGTATAACGTATAACGTATAACGTATAACGTACAACGTATAACGTACAACGTATAACGTACAACGTATAACGTACAACGTATAACGTACAACGTATAACGTACAACGTATAACTTACAACGTAGAACGTATAACGTATAACGTACAACGTATAACGTATAACGTATAACGTATAACGTATAACGTATAACGTATAACGTATAACGTATAACGTATAACGTATAACGTATAACGTATAACGTATAACGTATAACGTATAACGTATAAAGTATAACGCATAACGTATAACGTATAACGTATAACGTATAACGTATAACGTATAACGTATAACGTATAACGTATAACGTATAACGTATAACGTATAACGTATAACGTATAAAGTATAACGTATAACGTATAACGTATAACGTATAACGTATAACGTATAACGTATAACGTATAACGTATAACGTATAACGTATAACGTATAACGTATAACGTATAACGTATAACGTATAACGTATAACGTATAACGTATAACGTATAACGTATAACGTATAACGTATAACCTATGACGTATAACGTATAACGTATAACGCATAACGTATAACGTATAACGTATAACCTATGACGTATAACGTATAACGTATAACGTATAACGTATAACGTATAACGTATAACGTATAACCTATGACGCATAACGTGTAACGTATAACGTATAACGTATAACGTATAACGTATAACGTATAACGTATAACGTATAAAGTATAACGTATAACGTATAACGTATAACGTATAACGTATAACGTGGAACGTATAACGTATAACGTATAACATGTAACGTATAACGTATAACGTATAACGAATAACGTATAACGTATAACGTATGACGTATAACGTATAACGTATAACGTATAACGTATAACGTATAACGTATAACGTATAACGTATAACGTATAACGTATAACGTATAACGTATAACGTATAACGTATAACCTATGACGTATAACGTATAACGTATAACGTATAACGTATAACGTATAACGTATAACGTATAACCTATGACGTATAACGTGTAACGTATAACGTATAACGTATAACGTATAACGTATAACGTATAACGTATAACGTATAACGTATAACGTATAACGTATAACGTATAACGTATAACGTATAACGTATAACGTATAACGTATAAGGTATAACGTATAACGTATAACGTATAACGTATAACGTATAACGTATAACGTATAACGTATAACGTATAACGTATAACGTATAACGTATAACGTATAACGTATAACGTATAACGTATAACGTATAACGTATAACGTATAACGTATAACGTATGACGTATAACGTATAACGTATAACGTATAACGTATAACCTATGACGTATAACGTATAACGTATAACGTATAACGTATAACGTATTACGTATAACGCATAACGTATAACGCATAACCTATGACGTATAACGTATAACGTATATCGTATAACTAATAACGTATAACGTATAACGTATAACGTATAACGTATAACGTATAACGAATAACGTATATCATGTAATGTATAACGTATAACGTATAACGAATAACGTATAACGTATAACGTATAACGTATAACGTATAACGTATAACGTATAACGTATAACGTATAACGTATAACGTATAACGTATAACGTATAACGTAAAACGTATAACGTATAACGTATAACGTATAACGTATAACGTATAACGTATAACGTATAACGTATAACGTATAACGTATAACGTATAACGTATAACGTATAACGTATAACGTATAACGTATAACGTATAACGTATAACGTATAACGTATAACGTATAACGTATAACGTATAACGTATAACGTATAACGTATAACGTATAACGTATAACGTATAACGTATAACGTATAACGTATAACGTATAACGTATAACGTACAACGTATAACGTACAACGTATAACGTATCACGTATAACGTATTACGAATAACGTATAACGTATGACGTATAACGTATAACGTATAACGTATAACGTATAACGTATAACGTATAACGTATAACGTATAACGTATAACGTATAACATGTAATGTATAACGTATAACGTATAACGAATAACGTATAACGTATAACATATAACGTATAACGTATAACGTACAACGTATAACGTACAACGTATAACGTATAACGTATAACGTATAACGTATAACGTATAACGTATAACGTATAACGTATAACGTATAACGTATAACGTATAACGTATAACGTATAACGTATAACGTATAACGTATAACGTATAACGTATAACGTATAACGTATAACGTATAACGCATAACGTATAACGCATAACCCATGACGTATAACGTATAACGTATAACGTATAACTAATAACGTATAACGTATAACGTATAACGTATAACGTATAACGTATAACGTATATCATGTAATGTATAACGTATAACGTATAACGAATAACGTATAACGTATAACGTATATCGTGTAACGTATAACGTATAACGTAGAACGTATAACGTATAACGTATAACGTATAACGTATAACGTATAACGTATAACGTATAACGTATAACGTATAACGTATAACTCTATAACGTATAACGTATAACGTATAACGTATAACGTATAACGTATAACGTATAACGTATAACGTATAACGTATAACGTATAACGTATAACGTATAACGTATATCGTATAACGTATAACGTATAACGAATAACGTAAAACGTATAACGTATGACGTATGACGTATAACGTGTAACGAATAACGTATAAAGAATAACGTATAACGTATATCGTATAACGTACAACTTATAACGTATAACGTACAACGTATAACATATAACGTATAACGTATAACGTATAACGTATAACGTATAACGTATAACGTATAACGAATAACGTATAACGTATAACGTATAACGTATAACGTATAACGTATAACGTATAACGTAAACGTATAACCTATGACGTATAACATATAACGTATAACGTATAACTAATAACGTATAACGTATAACGAATATCGTAGAACGTATAACGCATAACGTATAACGTATAACGTATAACGTATAATGTATAACGTATAACGTATAACGTATAACGTATAACGTATAACGTATAACGTATAACGTATAACGTATAACGTATAACGTATAACGTATAACGTATAACGTATAACGTATAACGTATAACGTATAACGTATAACGTATAACGTAAAACGTATAACGTATAACGTATAACGTATAACGTATAACGTATAACCTATGAGGTATAACGTGTAACGTGTAACGTATAACGTATAACGTATAACGTATAACGTGTAACGTATAAAATATAACGTATAAAATATAACGTATAACGTATAACGTATAACGTAGAACGTATAACGTATAACGTATAACGTATAACGTATAACGTATAACGTATAACGTATAACGTATAACGTATAACGTATAACGTATAACGTATAACGTATAACGTAGAACGTAGAACGTATAACGTATAACGTATAACGTATAACGTATAACGTATAACGTATAACGTATAACGTATAACGTATAACGTATAACGTATAACGTATAACGTATAACGTATAACGTATAACGTATAACGTAGAACGTAGAACGTATAACGTATAACGTATAACGTATAACGTATAACGTATAACGTATAACGTATAACGTATAACGTATAACGTATAACGTATAACGTATAACGTATAACGTATAACGCATACCGAATAACGTATAACGTGTAACGAAGAACGCATAACGCATAACGTATAACGTTTATCGTATAACGTATAATGTATAACGTATAACGTATAACGTATATCGTATAACGTATAACTTATGACGTATAACGTATAACGTATAACGTATAACGTATAACGTATAACGTATAACGTATAACGTATTACGTAAAACGTATAACGTATAACGTATAACGTATAACGTATAACGTATAACGTATAACGTATAACCTACAACGTATAACGTATAACGTATAACGTATAACGTATAACGTATAACGTATAACGTATAACGTATAACGTATAACGTATAACGTATAACGTATAACGCATAACATGTAATGTATAACGTATAACGTATATCGTATAACGTACAACTCATAACGTATAACGTACAACGTATAACGTATAACGTGTAACGTATAACGTATAACGTATAACGTATAACGTATAACGTATAACGTATAACGTATAACGTATAACGTATAACGTATAACGTATAACGTATAACGTATAACGTATAACGTATAGCGTATAACGTATAACGTATAACGTATAACGTATAACGTACAACGTATAACGTATAACGTGTAACGTATAACGTTTATCGTATAACGTATAATGTATAACGTATAACGTATAACGTATAACGTATAACGTATAACTTATGACGTATAACGTATAACGTGTAACGTATAACGCATAACCCATGACGTATAACGTATAACGTATAACGTATAACTAATAACGTATAACGTATAACGTATAACGTATAACGTATAACGTATAACGTATATCATGTAATGTATAACGTATAACGTATAACGAATAACGTATAACGTATAACGTATATCGTGTAACGTATAACGTATAACGTAGAACGTATAACGTATAACGTATAACGTATAACGTATAACGTATAACGTATAACGTATAACGTATAACGTATAACGTATAACTCTATAACGTATAACGTATAACGTATAACGTATAACGTATAACGTATAACGTATAACGTATAACGTATAACGTATAACGTATAACGTATAACGTATAACGTATATCGTATAACGTATAACGTATAACGAATAACGTAAAACGTATAACGTATGACGTATGACGTATAACGTGTAACGAATAACGTATAAAGAATAACGTATAACGTATATCGTATAACGTACAACTTATAACGTATAACGTACAACGTATAACATATAACGTATAACGTATAACGTATAACGTATAACGTATAACGTATAACGTATAACGAATAACGTATAACGTATAACGTATAACGTATAACGTATAACGTATAACGTATAACGTAAACGTATAACCTATGACGTATAACATATAACGTATAACGTATAACTAATAACGTATAACGTATAACGAATATCGTAGAACGTATAACGCATAACGTATAACGTATAACGTATAACGTATAACGTATAACGTATAACTTATGACGTATAGCGTATAACGTATAACGTATAACGTATAACGTATAACGTATAACGTATAACGTATAACGTATAACGTATAACGTATAACGTATAACGTATAACGTATAACGTTTATCGTATAACGTATAATGTATAACGTATAACGTATAACGTATAACGTATAACGTATAACTTATGACGTATAACGTATAACGTATAACGTATAACGTATAACGTATAACGTATAACGTATAACGTATAACGTATTACGTAAAACGTATAACGTATAACGTATAACGTATAACGTATAACGTAGAACGTATAACGTATAACGTATAACGTATAATGTATAACGTATAACGTATAACGTATAACGTATAACGTATAACGTATAACGTATAACGTATAACGTATAACGTATAACGTATAACGTATAACGTATAACGTATAACGTATAACGTATAACGTATAACGTATAACGTATAACGTAAAACGTATAACGTATAACGTATAACGTATAACGTATAACGTATAACCTATGAGGTATAACGTGTAACGTGTAACGTATAACGTATAACGTATAACGTATAACGTGTAACGTATAAAATATAACGTATAAAATATAACGTATAACGTATAACGTATAACGTAGAACGTATAACGTATAACGTATAACGTATAACGTATAACGTATAACGTATAACGTATAACGTATAACGTATAACGTATAACGTATAACGTATAACGTATAACGTAGAACGTAGAACGTATAACGTATAACGTATAACGTATAACGTATAACGTATAACGTATAACGTATAACGTATAACGTATAACGTATAACGTATAACGTATAACGTATAACGTATAACGCATACCGAATAACGTATAACGTGTAACGAAGAACGCATAACGCATAACGTATAACGTTTATCGTATAACGTATAATGTATAACGTATAACGTATAACGTATATCGTATAACGTATAACTTATGACGTATAACGTATAACGTATAACGTATAACGTATAACGTATAACGTATAACGTATAACGTATTACGTAAAACGTATAACGTATAACGTATAACGTATAACGTATAACGTATAACGTATAACGTATAACCTACAACGTATAACGTATAACGTATAACGTATAACGTATAACGTATAACGTATAACGTATAACGTATAACGTATAACGTATAACGTATAACGTATAACGCATAACATGTAATGTATAACGTATAACGTATATCGTATAACGTACAACTCATAACGTATAACGTACAACGTATAACGTATAACGTGTAACGTATAACGTATAACGTATAACGTATAACGTATAACGTATAACGTATAACGTATAACGTATAACGTATAACGTATAACGTATAACGTATAACGTATAACGTATAACGTATAGCGTATAACGTATAACGTATAACGTATAACGTATAACGTACAACGTATAACGTATAACGTGTAACGTATAACGTTTATCGTATAACGTATAATGTATAACGTATAACGTATAACGTATAACGTATAACGTATAACTTATGACGTATAACGTATAACGTGTAACGTATAACGTATAACGTATAACGTATAACGTATAACGTATAACGTATAACGTATTACGTAAAACGTATAACGTATAACGTATAACGTATAACGTATAACGTATAACGTATAACGTATAACGTACAACGTATAACGTATAACGTATAACGTATAACGTATAACGTATAACGTATAACGTATAACGTATAACGTATAACGTATAACGTATAACGTATAACGCATAACATGTAATGTATAACGTATAACGTATATCGTATAACGTACAACTCATAACGTATAACGTACAACGTATAACGTATAACGTGTAACGTATAACGTATAACGTATAACGTATAACGTATAACGTATAACGTATAACGTATAACGTATAACGTATAACGTATAACGTATATCGTATAACGTATAACGTATAACGAATAACGTAAAACGTATAACGTATAACGTATGACGTGTAACGTGTAACGAATAACGTATAAAGAATAACGTATAACGTATATCGTATAACGTACAACTTATAACGTGTAACGAATAACGTATAAAGAATAACGTATAACGTATATCGTATAACGTACAACTTATAAAGTATAACGTACAACGTATAACGTATAAAATATAACGTATAACGTATAACGTATAACGTATAACGTATAACGTATAACGTATAACGTATAACGCATAACATATAACGTATAACGTATAACGTATAACGTATAACGCATACCGAATAACGTATAACGTGTAACGAAGCACGCATAACGCATAACGTATAACGTATATCGTATAACGTATAATGTATAACGTATACCGCATAACGTATAACGTATAACCTATGACGTATAACGTATAACGTATAACGTATAACGTATAACGTATAATGTATAACGTATAACGTATAACGTACAACGTATAACGTATAACTTATAACGTATAACGTATAACGTATAACGTATAACGTATAACGTATAACGTATAACGTATAACGTATAACGTATAACGCATAACGTATAACGCATAACCTATGACGTATAACGTATAACGTATAACGTATAACTAATAACGTATAACGTATAACGTATAACGTATAACGTATAACGTATAACGTATATCATGTAATGTATAACGAATAACGTATAACGAATAACGTATAACGTATAACGTATAACGTATAACGTATAACGTATAACGTATAACGTATAACGTATAACGTATAACGTATAACGTATAACGTATAACGTATAACGTATAACGTATAACGTAAAACGTGTAACGTATAACGTATAACGTATAACGTATAACGTATAACGTATAACGTATAACGTATAACGTATAACGTATAAAATATAACGTATAACGTATAACGTATAACGTATAACGTATAACGTATAACGTATAACGTATAACGTATAACATATAACGTATAACGTATAACGTATTACGTATAACGCATACCGAATAACGTATAACGTGTAACGAAGCACGCATAACGCATAACGTATAACGTATATCGTATAACGTATAATGTATAACGTATACCGCATAACGTATAACGTATAACCTATGACGTATAACGTATAACGTATAACGTATAACGTATAACGTATAACGTATAACGTATAATGTATAACGTATAACGTATAACGTACAACGTATAACGTATAACGTATAACGTATAACGTTTAACGTATAACGTATAACGTATAACGTATAACGCATAACGTATAACGCATAACCCATGACGTATAACGTATAACGTATAACGTATAACTAATAACGTATAACGTATAACGTATAACGTATAACGTATAACGTATAACGTATATCATGTAATGTATAACGTATAACGTATAACGTATAACGTATAACGTATAACGTATAACGTATAACGTATAACGTATAACGTAAAACGTGTAACGTATAACGCATAACGTATAACGTATAACGTATAACGTATAACGTATAACGTATAACGTATAACGTATAACGTATAACGTATAACGCATAACGTATAACGCATAACGTATAACGTATAACGTATAACGTATAACGTATAAAGTATAACGTATAACGTATAACGTACAACGTATAACGTATAAAATATAACGTATAACGTATAACGTATAACGTATAACGTATAACGTATAACGTATAACGTATAACGTATAACGTATAACGTATAACATATAACGTATAACGTATAACGTATAACGTATAACGCATACCGAATAACGTATAACGTGTAACGAAGCACGCATAACGCATAACGTATAACGTATATCGTATAACGTATAATGTATAACGTATACCGCATAACGTATAACGTATAACCTATGACGTATAACGTATAACGTATAACGTATAACGTATAACGTATAATGTATAACGTATAACGTATAACGTACAACGTATAACGCATAACGTATAACGTATAACTTATAACGTATAACGTATAACGTATAACGTATAACGTATAACGTATAACGTATAACGTATAACGTATAACGCATAACGTATAACGCATAACCTATGACGTATAACGTATAACGTATAACGTATAACTAATAACGTATAACGTATAACGTATAACGTATAACGTATAACGTATAACGTATAACGTATATCATGTAATGTATAACGTATAACGTATAACGAATAACGTATAACGTATAACGTATAACGTATAACGTATAACGTATAACGTATAACGTATAACGTATAACGTATAACGTATAACGTATAACGTATAACGTATAACGTATAACGTAAAACGTGTAACGTATAACGTATAACGTATAACGTATAACGTATAACGTATAACGTATAACGTATAACGTATAACGTATAACGCATAACGTATAACGCATAACGTATAACGTATAACGTATAACGTATAACGTATAAAGTATAACGTATAACGTATAACGTATAACGTATAACGTATAACGTATAACGTATAACGTATAACGTATAACGTATAACGTATAACGTATAACGTATAACGTATAACGTATAACGTATAACGTATAACGTATAACGTATAACGTATAACGTATAACGTATAACGTATAACGTATAGCGTATAACGTATAACGTATAACGTATAACGTATAACGTATAACGTTTAACGTATAACGTATAACGTATAACGTATAACGCATAACGTATAACGCATAACCCATGACGTATAACGTATAACGTATAACGTATAACTAATAACGTATAACGTATAACGTATAACGTATAACGTATAACGTATAACGTATATCATGTAATGTATAACGTATAACGTATAACGAATAACGTATAACGTATAACCTATAACGTATAACGTATAACGTATAACGTATAACGTGTAACGTATAACGTATAACGTATAACGTATAACGTATAACGTATTACGTATAACGTATAACTCTATAACGTATAACGTATAACGTATAACGTATAACGTATAACGTATAACGTATAACGTATAACGTATAACGTATAACGTATAACGTATAACGTATATCGTATAACGTATAACGTATAACGAATAACGTAAAACGTATAACGTATGACGTATGACGTATAACGTGTAACGAATAACGTATAAAGAATAACGTATAACGTATATCGTATAACGTACAACTTATAACGTATAACGTAGAACGTATAACATATAACGTATAACGTATAACGTATAACGTATAACGTATAACGTATAACGTATAACGTATAACGTATAACGTATAACGTATAACGTATAACGTATAACGTATAACGTATAACGTATAACGTATAACGTATAACGTATAACGTATTACGTATAACGTATAACTCTATAACGTATAACGTATAACGTATAACGTATAACGTATAACGTATAACGTATAACGTATAACGTATAACGTATAACGTATAACGTATAACGTATATCGTATAACGTATAACGTATAACGAATAACGTAAAACGTATAACGTATGACGTATGACGTATAACGTGTAACGAATAACGTATAAAGAATAACGTATAACGTATATCGTATAACGTACAACTTATAACGTATAACGTAGAACGTATAACATATAACGTATAACGTATAACGTATAACGTATAACGTATAACGTATAACGTATAACGTATAACGTATAACGTATAACGTATAACGTATAACGTATATCGTATAACGTATAACGTATAACGAATAACGTAAAACGTATAACGTATGACGTATGACGTATAACGTGTAACGAATAACGTATAAAGAATAACGTATAACGTATATCGTATAACGTACAACTTATAACGTATAACGTAGAACGTATAACATATAACGTATAACGTATAACGTATAACGTATAACGTATAACGTATAACGTATAACGTATAACGTATAACGAATAACGTAAACGTATAACCTATGACGTATAACATATAACGTATAACGTATAACTAATAACGTATAACGTATAACGAATATCGTAGAACGTATAACGCATAACGTATAATGTATAACGTATAACGTATAACGTATAACGTATAACGTATAACTTATGACGTATAACGTATAACGTATAACGTATAACGTATAACGTATAACGTATAACGTATAACGTATTACGTAAAACGTATAACGTATAACGTATAACGTATAACGTATAACGTATAACGTATAACGTATAACGTATAACGTATAACGTATAACGTATATCGTATAACGTATAACGTATAACGAATAACGTAAAACGTATAACGTATAACGTATGACGTGTAACGTGTAACGAATAACGTATAAAGAATAACGTATAACGTATATCGTATAACGTACAACTTATAACGTGTAACGAATAACGTATAAAGAATAACGTATAACGTATATCGTATAACGTACAACTTATAAAGTATAACGTACAACGTATAACGTATAAAATATAACGTATAACGTATAACGTATAACGTATAACGTATAACGTATAACGTATAACGTATAACGTATAACGCATAACATATAACGTATAACGTATAACGTATAACGTATAACGCATACCGAATAACGTATAACGTGTAACGAAGCACGCATAACGCATAACGTATAACGTATATCGTATAACGTATAATGTATAACGTATACCGCATAACGTATAACGTATAACCTATGACGTATAACGTATAACGTATAACGTATAACGTATAACGTATAACGTATAATGTATAACGTTTAACGTATAACGTACAACGTATAACGTATAACTTATAACGTATAACGTATAACGTATAACGTATAACGTATAACGTATAACGTATAACGTATAACGTATAACGCATAACGTATAACGCATAACCTATGACGTATAACGTATAACGTATAACGTATAACTAATAACGTATAACGTATAACGTATAACGTATAACGTATAACGTATAACGTATATCATGTAATGTATAACGAATAACGTATAACGAATAACGTATAACGTATAACGTATAACGTATAACGTATAACGTATAACGTATAACGTATAACGTATAACGTATAACGTATAACGTATAACGTATAACGTATAACGTATAACGTATAACGTATAACGTATAACGTATAACGTATAACGTAAAACGTGTAACGTATAACGTATAACGTATAACGTATAACGTATAACGTATAACGTATAACGTATAACGTATAACGTATAACGTATAACGTATAACGCATAACGTATAACGCATAACGTATAACGTATAACGTATAACGTATAACGTATAAAGTATAACGTATAACGTATAACGTATAACGTATAACGTATAACGTATAACGTATAACGTATAACGTATAACGTATAATGTATAACGTATAACGTATAACTTATGACGTATAGCGTATAACGTATAACGTATAACGTATAACGTATAACGTATAACGTATAACGTATAACGTATAACGTAAAACGTATAACGTATAACGTATAACGTATAACGTATAACCTATGAGGTATAACGTGTAACGTGTAACGTATAACGTATAACGTATAACGTAGAACGTGTAACGTATAACGTATAACGTATAACGTATAACGTATAACGTATAACGTATAACGTATAACGTATAACGTATAACGCATAACGTATAACGCATAACGTATAACGTATAACGTATAACGTATAACGTATAAAGTATAACGTATAACGTATAACGTATAACGTATAACGTATAACGTATAACGTATAACGTATAACGTATAACGTATAATGTATAACGTATAACGTATAACTTATGACGTATAGCGTATAACGTATAACGTATAACGTATAACGTATAACGTATAACGTATAACGTATAACGTATAACGTAAAACGTATAACGTATAACGTATAACGTATAACGTATAACCTATGAGGTATAACGTGTAACGTGTAACGTATAACGTATAACGTATAACGTGTAACGTATAACGTATAACGTATAACGCATAACATGTAATGTATAACGTATAACGTATATCGTATAACGTACAACTCATAACGTATAACGTACAACGTATAACGTATAACGTGTAACGTATAACGTATAACGTATAACGTATAACGTATAACGTATAACGTATAACTAATAACGTATAACGTATAACGAATATCGTAGAACGTATAACGCATAACGTATAACGTATAACGTATAACGTATAACGTATAACTTATGACGTATAGCGTATAACGTATAACGTATAACGTATAACGTATAACGTATAACGTATAACGTATAACGTATAACGTAAAACGTATAACGTATAACGTATAACGTATAACGTATAACCTATGAGGTATAACGTGTAAAGTGTAACGTATAACGTATAACGTATAACGTGTAACGTATAACGTATAACGTATAACGCATAACATGTAATGTATAACGTATAACGTATATCGTATAACGTACAACTCATAACGTATAACGTACAACGTATAACGTATAACGTGTAACGTATAACGTAAAACGTATAACGTATAACGTATAACGTATAACGTATAACGTATAACGTATAACGTATAACGTATAACGTATAACGTATAACGTATAAAGTATAACGCATACCGAATAACGTATAACGTGTAACGAAGAACGCATAACGCATAACGTATAACGTTTATCGTATAACGTATAATGTATAACGTATAACGTATAACGTATAACGTATAACGTATAACTTATGACGTATAACGTATAACGTATAACGTATATCGTATAACGTACAACTTATAACGTATAACGTACAACGTATAACATATAACGTATAACGTATAACGTATAACGTATAACGTATAACGTATAACGTATAACGTATAACGTATAACGTACAACTTATAACGTATAACGTACAACGTATAACGTATAACGTACAACTTATAACGTATAACGTACAACGTATAACATATAACGTATAACGTTTAACGTATAACGTATAACGTAGAACGTATAACGTGTAACGTATAACGTATAACGTATGACGTATAACGTATAACGTACAACGTTTAACGTATAACGTATAACGTAGAACGTATAACGTACAACGTATAACGTATAACGTACAACGTATAACGTATAACGTATATCCTATAACGCATAACGTATAACGTATAACGTATAACGTATAACGTATAACGTATAACGTATAACGTATAACGTATAACGAATAACGTATAACGTATAACGTATAACGTACAACGTTTAACGTATAACGTATAACGTAGAACGTATAACGTATAACGTATAACGTATAACGTATGACGTATAACGTATAACGTATAACGTATAACGTATAACGTATACAGTATAACGTATAACGTATAACGTGTAACGTATAACGTATAACGTATAACGTATAACGTATAACGTATAACGTATAACGTATAACGTATAACGTATAACGTATAACGTATAACGTATAACGTATAACGTATAACGTATAACGTATAACGTATAACGTATAACGTATAACGTATAACGTATAACGTATAACGTATAACGTATAACGTATAACGTATAACGTATAGCGTGTAACGTATAACGTATAACGATTAACGTAAAACGTATGACGTATTACATATTACGTATAACGTATAACGTATAACGTATAACGTATAACGTATAACGTATAACGTATAACGTATAACGTATAACGTATAACGTATAACGCATAACGTATAACGTATAACGTATAACGTATAACGTATAACGTATAACGTACAACGTTTAACGTATAACGATTAACGTAGAACGTATAACGTATAACGTATAACGTATAACGTATGACGTATAACGTATAACGTACAACGTTTAACGTATAACGTATAACGTAGAACGTATAACGTACAACGTATAACGTATAACGTACAACGCATAACGTATAACGTATATCCTATAACGCATAACGTATAACGTATAACGTATAACGTATAACGTATAACGTATAACGTATAACGCATAACGTATAACGTATAACGTATAACGTATAACGTATAACGTATAACGTATAACGTACAACGTTTAACGTATAACGTATAACGTAGAACGTATAACGTATAACGTATAACGTATAACGTATGACGTATAACGTATAACGTACAACGTTTAACGTATAACGTATAACGTAGAACGTATAACGTACAACGTATAACGTATAACGTACAACGTATAACGTATAACGTATATCCTATAACGCATAACGTATAACGTATAACGTATAACGTATAACGTATAACGTATAACGTATAACGTATAACGTATAACGAATAACGTATAACGTATAACGTATAACGTACAACGTTTAACGTATAACGTATAACGTAGAACGTAAGACGTATAACGTATAACTTATAACGTATGACGTATAACGAATAACGTAGAACGTTTAACGTATAACGTATAACGTATAACGTATAACGTATAACGTATATCGTACAACGTTCAACGTATAACGTATAATGTATAACGTATAACGTATAACGTATAACGTATAAGGTATAACGTATAACGTATAACGTATAACGTATAACGTATAACGTATAACGTATAACGTATAACGTATAACGTATAACGTACAACGTTTAACGTATAACGTATAACGTATAACGTATAACGTATAACGTATAACGTATAACGTACAACGTATAACGTATAACGTATATCCTATAACACATAACGTATAATGTATAACGTATAATATAACGTATAACGTATAACGTATAACGTATAACGTATAACGTATAACGTATAACGTATAACGTATAACGTATAACGTATAACGTATAACGCATAACGTATAACGTATAACGTATAACGTATAACGTATAACGTATAACGTATAACGTATAACGTATAGTATAACGTATAACGTATAACGTATAACGTATAACGTATAACGTATAACGTATAACGTATAACGTATAACGTATAACGTATAACGTATAACGTATAACGTATAACGTATAACGTATAACGTATAACGTATAACGTATAACGTATAACGTATAACGTATAACGTATAACGTATAACGTATAACGTATAACGTATAACGTATAACGTATAACGTATAACGTATAACGTATAACGTATAACGTATAACCTATGACGTATAACATATAACGTATAACGTATAACTAATAACGTATAACGTACAACGAATATCGTAGAACGTATAACGCATAACGTATAACGTATAACGTATAACGTATAACGTATAACGTATAACTTATGACGTATAGCGTATAACGTATAACGTATAACGTATAACGTATAACGTATAACGTATAACGTATAACGTATAACGTATAACGTATAACGTATAACGTATAACGTATAACGCATACCGAATAACGTATAACGTGTAACGAAGAACGCATAACGCATAACGTATAACGTTTATCGTATAACGTATAATGTATAACGTATACCGCATAACGTATAACGTATAAATTATGACGTATAACGTATAACGTATAACGTATAACGTATAACGTATAACGAATAATGTATAACGTATAACGTATAACGTATAACGTATAACGTATAACGTATAACGTATAACGTATAACGTATAACGTATAACGTATAACGTATAACGTATAACGTATAGCGTATAACGTATAACGTATAACGTATAACGTATAACGTATAACGTATAACGTATAATGTATAACGTATAACATATAACGTATAACGTATAACGTATAACGTTTAACGTATAACGTATATCGTATAACGTATAACGTATAACTTATAACATGTAACGTACAACGTATAACGTATAACGTATAACGTATAACGTATAACGTACAACGTATAACGTATAACGTATATCCTATAACGCATAACGTATAACGTATAACGTATAACGTATGACGTATAACGTATAACGTACAACGTTTAACGTATAACGTATAACGTATAACGTATAACGTATAACGTATAACGTATATCGTACAACGTTCAACGTATAACGTATAATGTATAACGTATAACGTATAACGTATAACGTAGAACGTATAACGTATAACGTATAACGTATAACGTATAACGTATAACGTATGACGTATAACGTATAACGTACAACGTTTAACGTATAACGTATAACGTAGAACGTATAACGTACAACGTATAACGTATAACGTATAACGTATAACGTATAACGTACAACGTATAACGTATAACGTATATCCTATAACGCATAACGTATAACGTATAACGTATAACGTATAACGTATAACGTATAACGTATAACGTATAGCGTCTAACGTATAACGTATAACGTACAACGTATAACGTATAACGTATAGCGTATAACGTATAACGTATAACGTATAACGTATAACGTATAACGTATAACGTATAACGTATAACGTATAACGTATAACGTATAACGTATAACGTATAACGTATAACGTATAACGTATAACGTATAACGTATAACGTATAACGTATAACGTATAACGTATAACGTATAACGTATAACGTATAACGTATAACGTATATCGTACAACGTTCAACGTATAACGTATAATGTATAACGTATAACGTATAACGTATGACGTATAACGTATAACGTACAACGTTTAACGTATAACGTATAACGTATAACGTATAACGTATGACGTATAACGTATAACGTACAACGTTTAACGTATAACGTATAACGTAGAACGTATAACGTACAACGTATAACGTATAACGTATAACGTATAACGTATAACGTACAACGTATAACGTATAACGTATATCCTATAACGCATAACGTATAACGTATAACGTATAACGTATAACGTATAACGTATAACGTATAACGTATAGCGTCTAACGTATAACGTATAACGTACAACGTACAACGTATAACGTATAACGTATAACGTATAACGTATAAAGTATAACGTATAACGTATAACGTATAACGTATAACGTATAACGTATAACGTATAACGTATAACGTATAACGTATAACGTATAACGTATAACGTATAACGTATAACGTATAACGTATAACGTATAACGTATAACGTATAACGTATAACGTATAACGTATAACGTATAACGTATAACGTATGACGTGTAACGTATAACGTATAACGTATAACGTATGTCGTATAACGTATAACGTATAACGTATAACGTATAACGTATAACGTATAACGTATAACGTATAATGTATAACGTATAACGTATAACGTATAACGTATAACGTATAACGTATAACGTATAACGTATAACGTATAACGTATAACGTATAACGTATATCGTACAACGTTCAACGTATAACGTATAATGTATAACGTATAACGTATAACGTATAACGTATAAGGTATAACGTATAACGTATAACGTATAACGTATAACGTATAACGTATAACGTATAACGTATAACGTATAACGTATAACGTACAACGTTTATCGTATAACGTATAACGTATAACGTCTAACGTATAACGTATAACGTACAACGTATAACGTAAAACGTATATCCTATAACACATAACGTATAACGTATAACGTATAATACAACGTATAACGTATAACGTATAACGTATAACGTATAACGTATAACGTATAACGTATAACGTATAACGTATAACGTATAACGTATAACGTATAACGTATAACGTATAACGTATAACGTATAACGTATAACGTATAACGTATAACGTATAACGTATAACGTATAACGTATAACGTATAACGTATAACGTATAACGTATAACGTATAACGTATAACGTATAACGTATAACGTATAACGTATAACGTATAACGTATAACGTATAACGTATAACGTATAACGTATAACGTATAACGTATAACGTATAACGTATAACGTATAACGTATTACGTATACAGTATAACGTATAACGTATAACGTATAACGTACAACGTTTAACGTATAACGTATAACGTAGAACGTATAACGTATAACGTATAACGTATAACGTATAACGTATGACGTATAACGTATAACGTATAACGTACAACGTTTAACGTATAACGTATAACGTAGAACGAATAACGTACAACGTATAACGTATAACGTACAACGTATAACGTATAACGTATATCCTATAACGCATAACGTATAACGTATAACGTATAACGTGTAACGTATAACGTATAACGTATAACGTAATACGTATAACGAATAACGTATAACGTATAACGTATAACGTACAACGTTTAACGTATAACGTATAACGTAGAACGTAGAACGTATAACGTATAACGTATAACGTATAACGTATGACGTATAACGTATAACGTACAACGTTTAACGTATAACGTATAACGTATAACGTATAACGTATAACGTATAACGTATATCGTACAACGTTCAACGTATAACGTATAATGTATAACGTATAACGTATAACGTATAACGTATAAGGTATAACGTATAACGTATAACGTATAACGTATAACGTATAACGTATAATGTATAACGTATAACGTATAACGTATATCGTATAACGTATAACGTATAACGTATAGCGTATAACGTATAACGTATAACGTATAACGTATAACGTACAACGTTTAACGTATAACGTATAACGTAGAACGTATAACGTATAACGTATAACGTATAACGTATGACGTGTAACGTATAACGTATAACGTATAACGTATAACGTATAACGTATAACGTATAACGTATAACGTATAACGTATAACGTATAACGTATAACGTATAACGTATAACGTATAACGTATAACGCATAACGTATAACGTATAACGTATAACGTATAACGTATAACGTATAACGTACAACGTTTAACGTATAACGTATAACGTATAACGTATAACGTATAACGTATAACGTATAACGTATAACGTATAACGTATAACGTATTACGTATAACGTATAACGTACAACGTTTAACGTATAACGTATAACGTAGAACGTATAACGTACAACGTATAACGTATAACGTATAACGTATAACGTATAACGTACAACGTATAACGTATAACGTATATCCTATAACGCATAACGTATAACGTATAACGTATAACGTATAACGTATAACGTATAACGTATAACGTATAACGTATAGCGTCTAACGTATAACGTATAACGTACAACGTACAACGTATAACGTATAACGTATAACGTATAACGTATAAAGTATAACGTATAACGTATAACGTATAACGTATAACGTATAACGTATAACGTATAACGTATAACGTATAACGTATAACGTATAACGTATAACGTATAACGTATAACGTATAACGTATAACGTATAACGTATAACGTATAACGTATAACGTATAACGTATAACGTATAACGTATAACGTATAACGTATATCGTACAACGTTCAACGTATAACGTATAATGTATAACGTATAACGTATAACGTATAACGTATAAGGTATAACGTATAACGTATAACGTATAACGTATAACGTATAACGTATAACGTATAACGTATAACGTATAACGTATAACGTACAACGTTTATCGTATAACGTATAACGTATAACGTCTAACGTATAACGTATAACGTACAACGTATAACGTAAAACGTATATCCTATAACACATAACGTATAACGTATAACGTATAATACAACGTATAACGTATAACGTATAACGTATAACGTATAACGTATAACGTATAACGTATAACGTATAACGTATAACGTATAACGTATAACGTATAACGTATAACGTATAACGTATAACGTATAACGTATAACGTATAACGTATAACGTATAACGTATAACGTATAACGTATAACGTATAACGTATAACGTATAACGTATAACGTATAACGTATAACGTATAACGTATAACGTATAACGTATAACGTATAACGTATAACGTATAACGTATAACGTATAACGTATAACGTATAACGTATAACGTATAACGTATAACGTATAACGTATAACGTATATCGTACAACGTTCAACGTATAACGTATAATGTATAACGTATAACGTATAACGTATAACGTATAAGGTATAACGTATAACGTATAACGTATAACGTATAACGTATAACGTATAACGTATAACGTATAACGTATAACGTATAACGTATAACGTACAACGTTTATCGTATAACGTATAACGTATAACGTCTAACGTATAACGTATAACGTACAGCGTATAACGTAAAACGTATATCCTATAACACATAACGTATAACGTATAACGTATAATACAACGTATAACGTATAACGTATAACGTATAACGTATAACGTATAACGTATAACGTATAACGTATAACGTATAACGTATAACGTATAACGTATAACGTATAACGTATACAGTATAATGTATAACGTACAACGTGTAACGTATAACGTATAACGTATAACGTATAACGTATAACGTATAACGTATAACGTATAACGTATAACGTATAACGTATAACGTATAACGTATAACGTATAACGTATAACGTATAACGTATAACGTATAACGTATAACGTATAACGTATAACGTATAACGTATAACGTATAACGTATAACGTATAACGTATAACGTATAACGTATAACGTATAACGTATAACGTATAACGTATAACGTATAACGTATAACGTATAACGTCTAACGTATAACGTATAACGTACAGCGTATAACGTAAAACGTATATCCTATAACACATAACGTATAACGTATAACGTATAATACAACGTATAACGTATAACGTATAACGTATAACGTATAACGTATAACGTATAACGTATAACGTATAACGTATAACGTATAACGTATAACGTATAACGTATAACGTATACAGTATAATGTATAACGTACAACGTGTAACGTATAACGTATAACGTATAACGTATAACGTATAACGTATAACGTATAACGTATAACGTATAACGTATAACGTATAACGTATTACGTATAACGTATAACGTACAACGTTTAACGTATAACGTATAACGTAGAACGTATAACGTACAACGTATAACGTATAACGTATAACGTATAACGTATAACGTACAACGTATAACGTATAACGTATATCCTATAACGCATAACGTATAACGTATAACGTATAACGTATAACGTATAACGTATAACGTATAACGTATAACGTATAGCGTCTAACGTATAACGTATAACGTACAACGTACAACGTATAACGTATAACGTATAACGTATAACGTATAAAGTATAACGTATAACGTATAACGTATAACGTATAACGTATAACGTATAACGTATAACGTATAACGTATAACGTATAACGTATAACGTATAACGTATAACGTATAACGTATAACGTATAACGTATAACGTATAACGTATAACGTATAACGTATAACGTATAACGTATAACGTATAACGTATATCGTACAACGTTCAACGTATAACGTATAATGTATAACGTATAACGTATAACGTATAACGTATAAGGTATAACGTATAACGTATAACGTATAACGTATAACGTATAACGTATAACGTATAACGTATAACGTATAACGTATAACGTACAACGTTTATCGTATAACGTATAACGTATAACGTCTAACGTATAACGTATAACGTACAACGTATAACGTAAAACGTATATCCTATAACACATAACGTATAACGTATAACGTATAATACAACGTATAACGTATAACGTATAACGTATAACGTATAACGTATAACGTATAACGTATAACGTATAACGTATAACGTATAACGTATAACGTATAACGTATAACGTATAACGTATAACGTATAACGTATAACGTATAACGTATAACGTATAACGTATAACGTATAACGTATAACGTATAACGTATAACGTATAACGTATAACGTATAACGTATAACGTATAACGTATAACGTATAACGTATAACGTATAACGTATAACGTATAACGTATAACGTATAACGTATAACGTATAACGTATAACGTATATCGTACAACGTTCAACGTATAACGTATAATGTATAACGTATAACGTATAACGTATAACGTATAAGGTATAACGTATAACGTATAACGTATAACGTATAACGTATAACGTATAACGTATAACGTATAACGTATAACGTATAACGTATAACGTACAACGTTTATCGTATAACGTATAACGTATAACGTCTAACGTATAACGTATAACGTACAGCGTATAACGTAAAACGTATATCCTATAACACATAACGTATAACGTATAACGTATAATACAACGTATAACGTATAACGTATAACGTATAACGTATAACGTATAACGTATAACGTATAACGTATAACGTATAACGTATAACGTATAACGTATAACGTATAACGTATACAGTATAATGTATAACGTACAACGTGTAACGTATAACGTATAACGTATAACGTATAACGTATAACGTATAACGTATAACGTATAACGTATAACGTATAACGTATAACGTATAACGTATAACGTATAACGTATAGCGTATAACGTATAACGTATAACGTATAACGTCCAACGTATAACGTATAACGTATAACGTATAACGTATAACGTACAACGTTTAACGTATACCGTATAACGAATAACGTATAACGTATATCGCATGACGTATAACATATAACGTATAACGTATAACGTATAACGTACAACGTATAACGTATAACGTATATCCTATAACGCATAACGTATAACGTATAACGTATAACGTATAACGTATAACGTATAACGTATAACGTATAACGTATAACGTATAACGTATAACGTATAACGTATAACGTATAGCGTATAACGTATAACGTATAACGTATAACGTCCAACGTATAACGTATAACGTATAACGTATAACGTATAACGTACAACGTTTAACGTATACCGTATAACGAATAACGTATAACGTATATCGCATGACGTATAACATATAACGTCTAACGTATAACGTATAACGTACAGCGTATAACGTAAAACGTATATCCTATAACACATAACGTATAACGTATAACGTATAATACAACGTATAACGTATAACGTATAACGTATAACGTATAACGTATAACGTATAACGTATAACGTATAACGTATAACGTATAACGTATAACGTATAACGTATAACGTATAACGTATAACGTATAACGTATAACGTACAACGTATAACGTATAACGTATATCCTATAACGCATAACGTATAACGTATAACGTATAACGTATAACGTATAACGTATAACGTATAACGTATAACGTATAACGTATAACGTATAACGTATAACGTATAACGTATAACGTATAACGTATAACGTATAACGTATAACGTATAACGTATAACGTATAACGTATAACGTATAACGTATAACGTATAACGTATAACGTATAACGTATAACGTATAACGTATAACGTATAACGTATAACGTATAACGTATAACGTATAACGTATAACGTATAACGTATAACGTATAACGTATAACGCATAACGTATAACGTATAACGTATAACGTATAACGTATAACGTATAACGTACAACGTTTAACGTATAACGTATAACGTATAACGTATAACGTATAACGTATAACGTATAACGTATAACGTATAACGTATAACGTATTACGTATAACGTATAACGTACAACGTTTAACGTATAACGTATAACGTAGAACGTATAACGTACAACGTATAACGTATAACGTATAACGTATAACGTATAACGTACAACGTATAACGTATAACGTATATCCTATAACGCATAACGTATAACGTATAACGTATAACGTATAACGTATAACGTATAACGTATAACGTATAACGTATAGCGTCTAACGTATAACGTATAACGTACAACGTACAACGTATAACGTATAACGTATAACGTATAACGTATAAAGTATAACGTATAACGTATAACGTATAACGTATAACGTATAACGTATAACGTATAACGTATAACGTATAACGTATAACGTATAACGTATAACGTATAACGTATAACGTATAACGTATAACGTATAACGTATAACGTATAACGTATAACGTATAACGTATAACGTATAACGTATAACGTATATCGTACAACGTTCAACGTATAACGTATAATGTATAACGTATAACGTATAACGTATAACGTATAAGGTATAACGTATAACGTATAACGTATAACGTATAACGTATAACGTATAACGTATAACGTATAACGTATAACGTATAACGTACAACGTTTATCGTATAACGTATAACGTATAACGTCTAACGTATAACGTATAACGTACAACGTATAACGTAAAACGTATATCCTATAACACATAACGTATAACGTATAACGTATAATACAACGTATAACGTATAACGTATAACGTATAACGTATAACGTATAACGTATAACGTATAACGTATAACGTATAACGTATAACGTATAACGTATAACGTATAACGTATAACGTATAACGTATAACGTATAACGTATAACGTATAACGTATAACGTATAACGTATAACGTATAACGTATAACGTATAACGTATAACGTATAACGTATAACGTGTAACGTATAACGTATAACGTATAACGTATAACGTATAACGTATAACGTATAACGTATAACGTATAACGTATAACGTATAACGTCTAACGTATAACGTATAACGTACAACGTATAACGTAAAACGTATATCCTATAACACATAACGTATAACGTATAACGTATAATACAACGTATAACGTATAACGTATAACGTATAACGTATAACGTATAACGTATAACGTATAACGTATAACGTATAACGTATAACGTATAACGTATAACGTATAACGTATAACGTATAACGTATAACGTATAACGTATAACGTATAACGTATAACGTATAACGTATAACGTATAACGTATAACGTATAACGTATAACGTATAACGTATAACGTATAACGTATAACGTATAACGTATAACGTATAACGTATAACGTATAACGTATAACGTATAACGTATAACGTATAACGTATAACGTATAACGTATATCGTACAACGTTCAACGTATAACGTATAATGTATAACGTATAACGTATAACGTATAACGTATAAGGTATAACGTATAACGTATAACGTATAACGTATAACGTATAACGTATAACGTATAACGTATAACGTATAACGTATAACGTATAACGTACAACGTTTATCGTATAACGTATAACGTATAACGTCTAACGTATAACGTATAACGTACAGCGTATAACGTAAAACGTATATCCTATAACACATAACGTATAACGTATAACGTATAATACAACGTATAACGTATAACGTATAACGTATAACGTATAACGTATAACGTATAACGTATAACGTATAACGTATAACGTATAACGTATAACGTATAACGTATAACGTATACAGTATAATGTATAACGTACAACGTGTAACGTATAACGTATAACGTATAACGTATAACGTATAACGTATAACGTATAACGTATAACGTATAACGTATAACGTATAACGTATAACGTATAACGTATAACGTATAGCGTATAACGTATAACGTATAACGTATAACGTCCAACGTATAACGTATAACGTATAACGTATAACGTATAACGTACAACGTTTAACGTATACCGTATAACGAATAACGTATAACGTATATCGCATGACGTATAACATATAACGTATAACGTATAACGTATAACGTACAACGTATAACGTATAACGTATATCCTATAACGCATAACGTATAACGTATAACGTATAACGTATAACGTATAACGTATAACGTATAACGTATAACGTATAACGTATAACGTATAACGTATAACGTATAACGTATAGCGTATAACGTATAACGTATAACGTATAACGTCCAACGTATAACGTATAACGTATAACGTATAACGTATAACGTACAACGTTTAACGTATACCGTATAACGAATAACGTATAACGTATATCGCATGACGTATAACATATAACGTCTAACGTATAACGTATAACGTACAGCGTATAACGTAAAACGTATATCCTATAACACATAACGTATAACGTATAACGTATAATACAACGTATAACGTATAACGTATAACGTATAACGTATAACGTATAACGTATAACGTATAACGTATAACGTATAACGTATAACGTATAACGTATAACGTATAACGTATAACGTATAACGTATAACGTATAACGTACAACGTATAACGTATAACGTATATCCTATAACGCATAACGTATAACGTATAACGTATAACGTATAACGTATAACGTATAACGTATAACGTATAACGTATAACGTATAACGTATAACGTATAACGTATAACGTATAACGTATAACGTATAACGTATAACGTATAACGTATAACGTATAACGTATAACGTATAACGTATAACGTATAACGTATAACGTATAACGTATAACGTATAACGTATAACGTATAACGTATAACGTATAACGTATAACGTATAACGTATAACGTATAACGTATAACGTATAACGTATAACGTATAACGTATAACGCATAACGTATAACGTATAACGTATAACGTATAACGTATAACGTATAACGTACAACGTTTAACGTATAACGTATAACGTATAACGTATAACGTATAACGTATAACGTATAACGTATAACGTATAACGTATAACGTATTACGTATAACGTATAACGTACAACGTTTAACGTATAACGTATAACGTAGAACGTATAACGTACAACGTATAACGTATAACGTATAACGTATAACGTATAACGTACAACGTATAACGTATAACGTATATCCTATAACGCATAACGTATAACGTATAACGTATAACGTATAACGTATAACGTATAACGTATAACGTATAACGTATAGCGTCTAACGTATAACGTATAACGTACAACGTACAACGTATAACGTATAACGTATAACGTATAACGTATAAAGTATAACGTATAACGTATAACGTATAACGTATAACGTATAACGTATAACGTATAACGTATAACGTATAACGTATAACGTATAACGTATAACGTATAACGTATAACGTATAACGTATAACGTATAACGTATAACGTATAACGTATAACGTATAACGTATAACGTATAACGTATAACGTATATCGTACAACGTTCAACGTATAACGTATAATGTATAACGTATAACGTATAACGTATAACGTATAAGGTATAACGTATAACGTATAACGTATAACGTATAACGTATAACGTATAACGTATAACGTATAACGTATAACGTATAACGTACAACGTTTATCGTATAACGTATAACGTATAACGTCTAACGTATAACGTATAACGTACAACGTATAACGTAAAACGTATATCCTATAACACATAACGTATAACGTATAACGTATAATACAACGTATAACGTATAACGTATAACGTATAACGTATAACGTATAACGTATAACGTATAACGTATAACGTATAACGTATAACGTATAACGTATAACGTATAACGTATAACGTATAACGTATAACGTATAACGTATAACGTATAACGTATAACGTATAACGTATAACGTATAACGTATAACGTATAACGTATAACGTATAACGTATAACGTATAACGTATAACGTATAACGTATAACGTATAACGTATAACGTATAACGTATAACGTATAACGTATAACGTATAACGTATAACGTATAACGTATAACGTATAACGTATAACGTATAACGTATAACGTATATCGTACAACGTTCAACGTATAACGTATAATGTATAACGTATAACGTATAACGTATAACGTATAAGGTATAACGTATAACGTATAACGTATAACGTATAACGTATAACGTATAACGTATAACGTATAACGTATAACGTATAACGTATAACGTACAACGTTTATCGTATAACGTATAACGTATAACGTCTAACGTATAACGTATAACGTACAGCGTATAACGTAAAACGTATATCCTATAACACATAACGTATAACGTATAACGTATAATACAACGTATAACGTATAACGTATAACGTATAACGTATAACGTATAACGTATAACGTATAACGTATAACGTATAACGTATAACGTATAACGTATAACGTATAACGTATACAGTATAATGTATAACGTACAACGTGTAACGTATAACGTATAACGTATAACGTATAACGTATAACGTATAACGTATAACGTATAACGTATAACGTATAACGTATAACGTATAACGTATAACGTATAGCGTATAACGTATAACGTATAACGTATAACGTCCAACGTATAACGTATAACGTATAACGTATAACGTATAACGTACAACGTTTAACGTATACCGTATAACGAATAACGTATAACGTATATCGCATGACGTATAACATATAACGTATAACGTATAACGTATAACGTACAACGTATAACGTATAACGTATATCCTATAACGCATAACGTATAACGTATAACGTATAACGTATAACGTATAACGTATAACGTATAACGTCTAACGTATAACGTATAACGTACAGCGTATAACGTAAAACGTATATCCTATAACACATAACGTATAACGTATAACGTATAATACAACGTATAACGTATAACGTATAACGTATAACGTATAACGTATAACGTATAACGTATAACGTATAACTTATAACGTATAACGTATAACGTATAACGTATAACGTATACAGTATAATGTATAACGTACAACGTGTAACGTATAACGTATAACGTATAACGTATAACGTATAACGTATAACGTATAACGTATAACGTATAACGTATAACGTATAACGTATAACGTATAACGTATAGCGTATAACGTATAACGTATAACGTATAACGTCCAACGTATAACGTATAACGTATAACGTATAACGTATAACGTACAACGTTTAACGTATACCGTATAACGAATAACGTATAACGTATATCGCATGACGTATAACATATAACGTATAACGTATAACGTATAACGTACAACGTATAACGTATAACGTATATCCTATAACGCATAACGTATAACGTATAACGTATAACGTATAACGTATAACGTATAACGTATAACGTATAACGTATAACGTATAACGTATAACGTATAACGTATAACGTATAACGTATAACGTATAACGTATAACGTATAACGTATAACGTATAACGTATAACGTATAACGTATAACGTATAACGTATAACGTATAACGTATAACGTATAACGTATAACGTATAACGTATAACGTATAACGTATAACGTCTAACGTATAACGTATAACGTACAACGTATAACGTAAAACGTATATCCTATAACACATAACGTATAACGTATAACGTATAATACAACGTATAACGTATAACGTATAACGTATAACGTATAACGTATAACGTATAACGTATAACGTATAACGTATAACGTATAACGTATAACGTATAACGTATAACGTATAACGTATAACGTATAACGTATAACGTATAACGTATAACGTATAACGTATAACGTATAACGTATAACGTATAACGTATAACGTATAACGTATAACGTATAACGTATAACGTATAACGTATAACGTATAACGTATAACGTATACAGTGTAATGTATAACGTACAACGTGTAACGTATAACGTATAACGTATAACGTATAACGTATAACGTATAACGTATAACGTATAACGTATAACGTATAACGTATAACGTACAACGTATAACGTATAACGTATATCCTATAACGCATAACGTATAACGTATAACGTATAACGTATAACGTATAACGTATAACGTATAACGTATAACGTATAGCGTCTAACGTATAACGTATAACGTACAACGTACAACGTATAACGTATAACGTATAACGTATAACGTATAAAGTATAACGTATAACGTATAACGTATAACGTATAACGTATAACGTATAACGTATAACGTATAACGTATAACGTATAACGTATAACGTATAACGTATAACGTATAACGTATAACGTATAACGTATAACGTATAACGTATAACGTATAACGTATAACGTATAACGTATAACGTATAACGTATAACGTATATCGTACAACGTTCAACGTATAACGTATAATGTATAACGTATAACGTATAACGTATAACGTATAAGGTATAACGTATAACGTATAACGTATAACGTATAACGTATAACGTATAACGTATAACGTATAACGTATAACGTATAACGTACAACGTTTATCGTATAACGTATAACGTATAACGTCTAACGTATAACGTATAACGTACAACGTATAACGTAAAACGTATATCCTATAACACATAACGTATAACGTATAACGTATAATACAACGTATAACGTATAACGTATAACGTATAACGTATAACGTATAACGTATAACGTATAACGTATAACGTATAACGTATAACGTATAACGTATAACGTATAACGTATAACGTATAACGTATAACGTATAACGTATAACGTATAACGTATAACGTATAACGTATAACGTATAACGTATAACGTATAACGTATAACGTATAACGTATAACGTATAACGTATAACGTATAACGTATAACGTATAACGTATAACGTATAACGTATAACGTATAACGTATAACGTATAACGTATAACGTATAACGTATAACGTATAACGTATAACGTATAACGTATAACGTATAACGTATAACGTATAACGTATAACGTATAACGTATAACGTATATCGTACAACGTTCAACGTATAACGTATAATGTATAACGTATAACGTATAACGTATAACGTATAAGGTATAACGTATAACGTATAACGTATAACGTATAACGTATAACGTATAACGTATAACGTATAACGTATAACGTATAACGTACAACGTTTATCGTATAACGTATAACGCATAACGTCTAACGTATAACGTATAACGTACAACGTATAACGTAAAACGTATATCCTATAACACATAACGTATAACGTATAACGTATAATACAACGTATAACGTATAACGTATAACGCATAACGTATAACGTATAACGTATAACGTATAACGTATAACGTATAACGTATAACGTATAACGTATAACGTATAACGTATAACGTATAACGTATAACGTATAACGTATAACGTATAACGTATAACGTATAACGTATAACGTATAACGTATAACGTATAACGTATAACGTATAACGTATAACGTATAACGTATAACGTATAACGTATAACGTATAACGTATAACGTATAACGTATAACGTATAACGTATAACGTATAACGTATAACGTATAACGTATAACGTATAACGTATAACGTATAACGTATAACGTATAACGTATAACGTATACAGTATAATGTATAACGTACAACGTGTAACGTATAACGTATAACGTATAACGTATAACGTATAACGTATAACGTATAACGTATAACGTATAACGTATAACGTATAACGTATAACGTATAACGTATAGCGTATAACGTATAACGTATAACGTATAACGTCCAACGTATAACGTATAACGTATAACGTATAACGTATAACGTACAACGTTTAACGTATACCGTATAACGAATAACGTATAACGTATATCGCATGACGTATAACATATAACGTATAACGTATAACGTATAACGTACAACGTATAACGTATAACGTATATCCTATAACGCATAACGTATAACGTATAACGTATAACGTATAACGTATAACGTATAACGTATAACGTATAACGTATAACGTATAACGTATAACGTATAACGTATAACGTATAACGTATAACGTATAACGTATAACGTATAACGTATAACGTATAACGTATAACGTATAACGTATAACGTATAACGTATAACGTATAACGTATAACGTATAACGTATAACGTATAACGTATAACGTATAACGTATAACGTATAACGTATAACGTATAACGTATAACGTATAACGTACAACGTTTAACGTATAACGTATAACGTAGAACGTATAACGTATAACGTATAACGTGTAACGTATGACGTGTAACGTATAACGTATAACGTATAACGTATAACGTATAACGTATAACGTATAACGTATAACGTATAACGTATAACGTATAACGTATAACGTATAACGTATAATGTATAACGTATAACGCATAACGTATAACGTATAACGTATAACGTATAACGTATAACGTATAACGTATAACGTATAACGTATAACGTATAACGTATAACGTATAACGTACAACGTTTATCGTATAACGTATAACGTATAACGTCTAACGTATAACGTATAACGTACAACGTATAACGTATAACGTATAACGTATAACGTATAACGTATAACGTATAACGTATAACGTATAACGTATAACGTATAACGTATAACGTATAACGTATAACGTATAACGTATAACGTATAACGTATAACGTATAACGTATAACGTATAACGTATAACGTATAACGTATAACGTATAACGTATAACGTATAACGTATAACGTATAACGTATAACGTATAACGTATAACGTATAACGTATAACGTATAACGTATAACGTATAACGTATAACGTATAACGTATAACGTATAACGTATAACGTATAACGTATAACGTATAACGTATAACGTATAACGTATAACGTATAACGTATAACGTATAACGTATAACGTATAACGTATAACGTATAACGTATAACGTATAACGTATAACGTATACAGTATAATGTATAACGTACAACGTGTAACGTATAACGTATAACGTATAACGTATAACGTATAACGTATAACGTATAACGTATAACGTATAACGTATAACGTATAACGTATAACGTATAACGTATAACGTATAGCGTATAACGTATAACGTATAACGTATAACGTCCAACGTATAACGTATAACGTATAACGTATAACGTATAACGTACAACGTTTAACGTATACCGTATAACGAATAACGTATAACGTATATCGCATGACGTATAACATATAACGTATAACGTATAACGTATAACGTACAACGTATAACGTATAACGTATATCCTATAACGCATAACGTATAACGTATAACGTATAACGTATAACGTATAACGTATAACGTATAACGTATAACGTATAACGTATAACGTATAACGTATAACGTATAACGTATAACGTATAACGTATAACGTATAACGTATAACGTATAACGTATAACGTATAACGTATAACGTATAACGTATACAGTATAATGTATAACGTATAACGTATACAGTATAATGTATAACGTATAACGTGTAACGTATAACGTATAACGTATAACGTATAACGAATAACGTATAACGTATAACGTATAACGTATAACGTATAACGTATAACGTATAACGTATAACGTATAGCGTATAACGTATAACGTATAACGCACAACGTCCAACGTATAACGTATAACGTATAACGTATAACGTATAACGTACAACGTTTAACGTATACCGTATAACGAATAACGTATAACGTATATCGCATGACGTATAACATATAACGTATAACGTATAACGTATAACGTACAACGTATAACGTATAACGTATATCCTATAACGCATAACGTATAACGTATAACGTATAACGTATAGCGTATAACGTATAACGTATAACGTATAACGTATAACGTATAACGTATAACGTATAACGTATAACGTATAACGTATAACGTATAACGTATATCGTATAACGTATAACGTATAACGTATAACGTATAACGTATAACGTATAACGTATAACGTACAACGTATAACGTATAACGTATATCCTATAACGCATAACGTATAACGTATAACGCATAACGTATAGCGTATAACGTATAACGTATAACGTATAACGTATAACGTATAACGTATAACGTATAACGTATAACGTATAACGTATAACGTATAACGTATAACGTATAACGTATAACGTAAAACGTACAACGTCTAACGTATAACGTATAACGTCTAACGTATAACGTACAACGTATAACGTATAACGTACAACGTATAACGTATAACGTATAACGTATAACGTATAACGTATAACGTATAACGTATAACGTATAACGTATAACGTATAACGTATAATGTATAACGTATAACGCATAACGTATAACGTATAACGTATAACGTATAACGTATAACGTATAACGTATAACGTATAACGTATAACGTATAACGTATAACGTATAACGTACAACGTTTATCGTATAACGTATAACGTATAACGTCTAACGTATAACGTATAACGTACAACGTATAACGTAAAACGTATATCCTATAACACATAACGTATAACGTATAACGTATAATACAACGTATAACGTATAACGTATAACGTATAACGTATAACGTATAACGTATAACGTATAACGTATAACGTATAACGTATAACGTATAACGTATAACGTATAACGTATAACGTATAACGTATAACGTATAACGTATAACGTATAACGTATAACGTATAACGTATAACGTATAACGTATAACGTATAACGTATAACGTATAACGTATAACGTATAACGTATAACGTATAACGTATAACGTATAACGTATAACGTATAACGTATAACGTATAACGTATAACGTATAACGTATAACGTATAACGTATAACGTATAACGTATAACGTATAACGTATAACGTATAACGTATAACGTATAACGTATAACGTATAACGTATAACGTATAACGTATAACGTATAACGTATAACGTATAACGTATAACGTATAACGTATAACGTATAACGTATAACGTATAACGTATAACGTATAACGTATAACGTATAACGTATAACGTATAACGTATAACGTATAACGTATAACGTATAACGTATAACGTATACAGTATAATGTATAACGTACAACGTGTAACGTATAACGTATAACGTATAACGTATAACGTATAACGTATAACGTATAACGTATAACGTATAACGTATAACGTATAACGTATAACGTATAACGTATAGCGTATAACGTATAACGTATAACGTATAACGTCCAACGTATAACGTATAACGTATAACGTATAACGTATAACGTACAACGTTTAACGTATACCGTATAACGAATAACGTATAACGTATATCGCATGACGTATAACATATAACGTATAACGTATAACGTATAACGTACAACGTATAACGTATAACGTATATCCTATAACGCATAACGTATAACGTATAACGTATAACGTATAACGTATAACGTATAACGTATAACGTATAACGTATAACGTATAACGTATAACGTATAACGTATAACGTATAACGTATAACGTATAACGTATAACGTATAACGTATAACGTATAACGTATAACGTATAACGTATAACGTATAACGTATACAGTATAATGTATAACGTATAACGTATACAGTATAATGTATAACGTATAACGTGTAACGTATAACGTATAACGTATAACGTATAACGAATAACGTATAACGTATAACGTATAACGTATAACGTATAACGTATAACGTATAACGTATAACGTATAGCGTATAACGTATAACGTATAACGCACAACGTCCAACGTATAACGTATAACGTATAACGTATAACGTATAACGTACAACGTTTAACGTATACCGTATAACGAATAACGTATAACGTATATCGCATGACGTATAACATATAACGTATAACGTATAACGTATAACGTACAACGTATAACGTATAACGTATATCCTATAACGCATAACGTATAACGTATAACGTATAACGTATAGCGTATAACGTATAACGTATAACGTATAACGTATAACGTATAACGTATAACGTATAACGTATAACGTATAACGTATAACGTATATCGTATAACGTATAACGTATAACGTATAACGTATAACGTATAACGTATAACGTATAACGTACAACGTATAACGTATAACGTATATCCTATAACGCATAACGTATAACGTATAACGCATAACGTATAGCGTATAACGTATAACGTATAACGTATAACGTATAACGTATAACGTATAACGTATAACGTATAACGTATAACGTATAACGTATAACGTATAACGTATAACGTACAACGTCTAACGTATAACGTATAACGTCTAACGTATAACGTACAACGTATAACGTATAACGTACAACGTATAACGTATAACGTATAACGTATAACGTATAACGTATAACGTATAACGTATAACGTATAACGTACAACGTTTAACGTATAACGTATAACGTATAACGTATAACGTATAACGCATAACGTATAACGTACAACGTATAACGTATAACGTATATCCTATAACGCATAACGTATAACGTATAACGTATAACGTATAACGTTTAACGTATAACGTATAACGTATAACGTATAACGTATAACGTATAACGTATAACGTATAACGTATAACGTATAACGTATAACGTATAACGTATAACGTATAACGTATAACGTACAACGTCTAACGTATAACGTATAACGTATAGCGTATAACGTACAACGTATAACGTATAACGTATAACGTATAACGTATAACGTATAACGTATAACGTATAACGTATAACGTATAACGTACAACGTTTAACGTATAACGTATATCCTATAACGCATAACGTATAACGTATAACGTATAACGTATAGCGTATAACGTATAACGTATAACGTATAACGTATAACGTATAACGTATAACGTATAACGTATAACGTATAACGTATAACGTATAACGTATAACGTATAACGTATAACGTATAACGTATAACGTATAACGTATAACGTTTAACGTATAACGTATAACGTATAACGTATAACGTATAACGTATAACGTATAACGTATAACTTATAACGTATAGCGTATAACGTATAACGTATAACGTATAACGTATAACGTATGACGTATAACGTATAACGTATAACGTATAACGTATAACGTACAACGTATAACGTATAACGTATATCCTATAACGCATAACGTATAACGTATAACGTATAACGTATGACGTATAACGTATAACGTATAACATATAACGTATAACGTATAACGTATAACGTATATCGTACAACGTTCAACGTATAACGTATAATGTATAACGTATAACGTATAACGTATAACGTATAAGGTATAACGTATAACGTATAACGTATAACGTATAACGTATAACGTATAACGTATAACGTATAACGTATAACGTATAACGTATAACGTACAACGTTTAACGTATAACGTATAACGTATAACGTATAACGTATAACGTATAACGTACAACTTATAACGTATAACGTATAACGTATAACGTATAACGTCTAACGTATAACGTACAACGTATAACGTATAACGTACAACGTATAACGTATAACGTATAACGTATAACGTATAACGTATAACGTATAACGTATAACGTATAACGTACAACGTTTAACGTATAACGTATAACGTATAACGTATAACGTATAACGCATAACGTATAACGTACAACGCATAACGTATAACGTATATCCTATAACGCATAACGTATAACGTATAACGTATAACGTATAACGTTTAACGTATAACGTATAACGTATAACGTATAACGTATAACGTATAACGTATAACGTATAACGTATAACGTATAACGTATAACGTATAACGTATAACGTATAACGTATAACGTATAACGTATAACGTATAACGTACAACGTCTAACGTATAACGTATAACGTATAGCGTATAACGTACAACGTATAACGTATAACGTATAACGTGTAACGTATAACGTATAACGTATAACGTATAACGTATAACGTATAACGTACAACGTTTAACGTATAACGTATATCCTATAACGCATAACGTATAACGTATAACGTATAACGTATAGCGTATAACGTATAACGTATAACGTATAACGTATAACGTATAACGTATAACGTATAACGTATAACGTATAACGTATAACGTATAACGTATAACGTATAACGTATAACGTATAACGTATAACGTATAACGTATAACGTTTAACGTATAACGTATAACGTATAACGTATAACGTATAACGTATAACGTATAACGTATAACTTATAACGTATAGCGTATAACGTATAACGTATAACGTATAACGTATAACGTATAACGTATAACGTATAACGTATAACGTATAACGTATAACGTATAACGTACAACGTATAACGTATAACGTATATCCTATAACGCATAACGTATAACGTATAACGTATAACGTATGACGTATAACGTATAACGTACAACGTTTAACGTATAACGTATAACGTATAACGTATAACGTATAACGTATAACGTATAACGTATATCGTACAACGTTCAACGTATAACGTATAATGTATAACGTATAACGTATAACGTATAACGTATAAGGTATAACGTATAACGTATAACGTATAACGTATAACGTATAACGTATAACGTATAACGTATAACGTATAACGTATAACGTATAACGTACAACGTTTAACGTATAACGTATAACGTATAACGTACAACGTATAACGTATAACGTATATCCTATAACGCATAACGTATAACGTATAACGTATAACGTATAACGTATAACGTCTAACGTATAACGTACAACGTATAACGTATAACGTACAACGTATAACGTATAACGTATAACGTATAACGTATAACGTATAACGTATAACGTATAACGTATAACGTACAACGTTTAACGTATAACGTATAACGTATAACGTATAACGTATAACGTATAACGTATAACGTATAACGTATAACGTATAACGTATAACGTATAACGTATAACGTATAACGTATAACGTATAACGTATAACGTATAACGTATAACGTATAACGTATAACGTATAACGTATAACGTATAACGTATAACGTATAACGTATAACGTATAACGTATAACGTATAACGTATAACGTATAACGTATAACGTATAACGTATAACGTACAACGTCTAACGTATAACGTATAACGTATAGCGTATAACGTACAACGTATAACGTATAACGTATAACGTATAACGTATAACGTATAACGTATAACGTATAACGTATAACGTATAACGTACAACGTTTAACGTATAACGTATATCCTATAACGCATAACGTATAACGTATAACGTATAACGTATAGCGTATAACGTATAACGTATAACGTATAACGTATAACGTATAACGTATAACGTATAACGTATAACGTATAACGTATAACGTATAACGTATAACGTATAACGTATAACGTATAACGTATAACGTATAACGTATAACGTTTAACGTATAACGTATAACGTATAACGTATAACGTATAACGTATAACGTATAACGTATAACTTATAACGTATAGCGTATAACGTATAACGTATAACGTATAACGTATAACGTATGACGTATAACGTATAACGTATAACGTATAACGTATAACGTACAACGTATAACGTATAACGTATATCCTATAACGCATAACGTATAACGTATAACGTATAACGTATGACGTATAACGTATAACGTATAACATATAACGTATAACGTATAACGTATAACGTATATCGTACAACGTTCAACGTATAACGTATAATGTATAACGTATAACGTATAACGTATAACGTATAAGGTATAACGTATAACGTATAACGTATAACGTATAACGTATAACGTATAACGTATAACGTATAACGTATAACGTATAACGTATAACGTACAACGTTTAACGTATAACGTATAACGTATAACGTATAACGTATAACGTATAACGTACAACTTATAACGTATAACGTATAACGTATAACGTATAACGTCTAACGTATAACGTACAACGTATAACGTATAACGTACAACGTATAACGTATAACGTATAACGTATAACGTATAACGTATAACGTATAACGTATAACGTATAACGTACAACGTTTAACGTATAACGTATAACGTATAACGTATAACGTATAACGCATAACGTATAACGTACAACGCATAACGTATAACGTATATCCTATAACGCATAACGTATAACGTATAACGTATAACGTATAACGTTTAACGTATAACGTATAACGTATAACGTATAACGTATAACGTATAACGTATAACGTATAACGTATAACGTATAACGTATAACGTATAACGTATAACGTATAACGTATAACGTATAACGTATAACGTATAACGTACAACGTCTAACGTATAACGTATAACGTATAGCGTATAACGTACAACGTATAACGTATAACGTATAACGTGTAACGTATAACGTATAACGTATAACGTATAACGTATAACGTATAACGTACAACGTTTAACGTATAACGTATATCCTATAACGCATAACGTATAACGTATAACGTATAACGTATAGCGTATAACGTATAACGTATAACGTATAACGTATAACGTATAACGTATAACGTATAACGTATAACGTATAACGTATAACGTATAACGTATAACGTATAACGTATAACGTATAACGTATAACGTATAACGTATAACGTTTAACGTATAACGTATAACGTATAACGTATAACGTATAACGTATAACGTATAACGTATAACTTATAACGTATAGCGTATAACGTATAACGTATAACGTATAACGTATAACGTATAACGTATAACGTATAACGTATAACGTATAACGTATAACGTATAACGTACAACGTATAACGTATAACGTATATCCTATAACGCATAACGTATAACGTATAACGTATAACGTATGACGTATAACGTATAACGTACAACGTTTAACGTATAACGTATAACGTATAACGTATAACGTATAACGTATAACGTATAACGTATATCGTACAACGTTCAACGTATAACGTATAATGTATAACGTATAACGTATAACGTATAACGTATAAGGTATAACGTATAACGTATAACGTATAACGTATAACGTATAACGTATAACGTATAACGTATAACGTATAACGTATAACGTATAACGTACAACGTTTAACGTATAACGTATAACGTATAACGTATAACGTATAACGTATAACGTACAACTTATAACGTATAACGTATAACGTATAACGTATAACGTATAACGTATAACGTATAACGTATAACGTATAACGTACAACGTTTAACGTATAACGTATAACGTAGAACGTATAACGTATAACGTATAACGTATAACGTATAACGTATAACGTATGACGTATAATGTATAACGTACAACGTTTAACGTATAACGTATAACGTAGAACGTATAACGTACAACGTATAACGTATAACGTATAACGTATAACGTATAACGTACAACGTATAACGTATAACGTATATCCTATAACGCATAACGTATAACGTATAACGTATAACGTATAACGTATAACGTATAACGTATAGCGTCTAACGTATAACGTATAACGTACAACGTATAACGTATAACGTATAACGCATAACGTATAACGTATAACGTATAACGTATAACGTATAACGTATAACGTATAACGTATAACGTATAACGTATAACGTATAACGTATAACGTATAACGTATAACGTATAACGTATAACGTATAACGTATAACGTATAACGTATAACGTATAACGTATAACGTATAACGTATAACGTATAACGTATAACGTATAACGTATAACGTATAACGTATAACGTATAACGTATAACGTATAACGTATAACGTATAACGTATAACGTATAACGTATAACGTATATCGTATAACGTATAACGTATAACGTATAACGTCCAACGTATAACGTATAGCGTATAACGTATAACGTATAACGTATAACGTACAACGTTTAACGTATACCGTATAACGAATAACGTATAACGTATATCGCATGACGTATAACATATAACGTATAACGTATAACGTATAACGTATAACGTACAACGTATAACGTATAACGTATATCCGATAACGCATAACGTATAACGTATAACGTATAACGTATAACGTATAACGTATAACGTATAACGTATAACGTATAACGTATAACGTATAACGTATAACGTATAACGTATAACGTATAACGTATAACGTATAACGTATAACGTATAACGTATAACGTATAACGTATAACGTATAACGTATAACGTATAACGTATTACGTATACAGTATAACGTATAACGTATAACGTATAACGTACAACGTTTAACGTATAACGTATAACGTAGAACGTATAACGTATAACGTATAACGTATAACGTATGACGTATAACGTATAACGTATAACGTACAACGTTTAACGTATAACGTATAACGTAGAACGTATAACGTACAACATATAACGTATAACGTACAACGTATAACGTATAACGTATATCCTATAACGCATAACGTATAACGTATAACGTATAACGTGTAACGTATAACGTATAACGTATAACGTAATACGTATAACGAATAACGTATAACGTATAACGTATAACGTACAACGTTTAACGTATAACGTATAACGTAGAACGTAGAACGTAGAACGTATAACGTATAACGTATAACGTATAACGTATGACGTATAACGTATAACGTACAACGTTTAACGTATAACGTATAACGTATAACGTATAACGTATAACGTATAACGTATAACGTATAATGTATAACGTATAACGTATAACGTATATCGTATAACGTATAACGTATAACGTATAGCGTATAACGTATAACGTATAACGTATAACGTATAACGTACAACGTTTAACGTATAACGTATAACGTAGAACGTATAACGTATAACGTATAACGTATAACGTATGACGTGTAACGTATAACGTATAACGTATAACGTATAACGTATAACGTATAACGTACAACGTATAACGTATAACGTATAACGTATAACGTATAACGTATAACGTATAACGTATAACGTATAACGTATAACGTATAACGTATAACGTATAACGCATAACGTATAACGTATAACGTATAACGTATAACGTATAACGTATAACGTATTACGTATAACGTATAACGTACAACGTTTAACGTATAACGTATAACGTAGAACGTATAACGTACAACGTATAACGTATAACGTATAACGTATAACGTATAACGTACAACGTATAACGTATAACGTATATCCTATAACGCATAACGTATAACGTATAACGTATAACGTATAACGTATAACGTATAACGTATAACGTATAGCGTCTAACGTATAACGTATAACGTACAACGTATAACGTATAACGTATAACGTATAACGTATAACGTATAACGTATAACGTATAACGTATAACGAATAACGTATAACGTATAACGTATAACGTATAACGTATAACGTATAACGTATAACGTATAACGTATAACGTATAACGTATAACGTATAACGTATAACGTATAACGTATAACGTATAACGTATAACGTATAACGTATAACGTATAACGTATAACGTATAACGTATAACGTATATCGTACAACGTTCAACGTATAACGTATAATGTATAACGTATAACGTATAACGTATAACGTATAAGGTATAACGTATAACGTATAACGTATAACGTATAACGTATAACGTATAACGTATAACGTATAACGTATAACGTATAACGTATAACGTACAACGTTTATCGTATAACGTATAACGTATAACGTATAACGCATAACGTATAACGTACAACGTATAACGTATAACGTATAACGTATAACGTATAACGTATAACGTACAACGTCTAACGTATAACGTATAACGTATAGCGTATAACGTACAACGTATAACGTATAACGTATAACGTGTAACGTATAACGTATAACGTATAACGTATAACGTATAACGTATAACGTACAACGTTTAACGTATAACGTATATCCTATAACGCATAACGTATAACGTATAACGTATAACGTATAGCGTATAACGTATAACGTATAACGTATAACGTATAACGTATAACGTATAACGTATAACGTATAACGTATAACGTATAACGTATAACGTATAACGTATAACGTATAACGTATAACGTATAACGTATAACGTATAACGTATAACGTATAACGTATAACGTATAACGTATAACGTATAACGTATAACGTATAACGTATAACGTATAACGTATAGCGTATAACGTATAACGTATAACGTATAACGTATAACGTATAACGTATAACGTATAACGTATAACGTATAACGTATAACGTATAACGTACAACGTATAACGTATAACGTATATCCTATAACGCATAACGTATAACGTATAACGTATAACGTATGACGTATAACGTATAACGTACAACGTTTAACGTATAACGTATAACGTATAACGTATAACGTATAACGTATAACGTATAACGTATATCGTACAACGTTCAACGTATAACGTATAATGTATAACGTATAACGTATAACGTATAACGTATAAGGTATAACGTATAACGTATAACGTATAACGTATAACGTATAACGTATAACGTATAACGTATAACGTATAACGTATAACGTATAACGTACAACGTTTAACGTATAACGTATAACGTATAACGTATAACGTATAACGTATAACGTACAACTTATAACGTATAACGTATAACGTATAACGTATAACGTATAACGTATAACGTATAACGTATAACGTATAACGTACAACGTTTAACGTATAACGTATAACGTAGAACGTATAACGTATAACGTATAACGTATAACGTATAACGTATAACGTATGACGTATAATGTATAACGTACAACGTTTAACGTATAACGTATAACGTAGAACGTATAACGTACAACGTATAACGTATAACGTATAACGTATAACGTATAACGTACAACGTATAACGTATAACGTATATCCTATAACGCATAACGTATAACGTATAACGTATAACGTATAACGTATAACGTATAACGTATAGCGTCTAACGTATAACGTATAACGTACAACGTATAACGTATAACGTATAACGCATAACGTATAACGTATAACGTATAACGTATAACGTATAACGTATAACGTATAACGTATAACGTATAACGTATAACGTATAACGTATAACGTATAACGTATAACGTATAACGTATAACGTATAACGTATAACGTATAACGTATAACGTATAACGTATAACGTATAACGTATAACGTATAACGTATAACGTATAACGTATAACGTATAACGTATAACGTATAACGTATAACGTATAACGTATAACGTATAACGTATAACGTATAACGTATAACGTATATCGTATAACGTATAACGTATAACGTATAACGTCCAACGTATAACGTATAGCGTATAACGTATAACGTATAACGTATAACGTACAACGTTTAACGTATACCGTATAACGAATAACGTATAACGTATATCGCATGACGTATAACATATAACGTATAACGTATAACGTATAACGTATAACGTACAACGTATAACGTATAACGTATATCCGATAACGCATAACGTATAACGTATAACGTATAACGTATAACGTATAACGTATAACGTATAACGTATAACGTATAACGTATAACGTATAACGTATAACGTATAACGTATAACGTATAACGTATAACGTATAACGTATAACGTATAACGTATAACGTATAACGTATAACGTATAACGTATAACGTATAACGTATTACGTATACAGTATAACGTATAACGTATAACGTATAACGTACAACGTTTAACGTATAACGTATAACGTAGAACGTATAACGTATAACGTATAACGTATAACGTATGACGTATAACGTATAACGTATAACGTACAACGTTTAACGTATAACGTATAACGTAGAACGTATAACGTACAACATATAACGTATAACGTACAACGTATAACGTATAACGTATATCCTATAACGCATAACGTATAACGTATAACGTATAACGTGTAACGTATAACGTATAACGTATAACGTAATACGTATAACGAATAACGTATAACGTATAACGTATAACGTACAACGTTTAACGTATAACGTATAACGTAGAACGTAGAACGTAGAACGTATAACGTATAACGTATAACGTATAACGTATGACGTATAACGTATAACGTACAACGTTTAACGTATAACGTATAACGTATAACGTATAACGTATAACGTATAACGTATAACGTATAATGTATAACGTATAACGTATAACGTATATCGTATAACGTATAACGTATAACGTATAGCGTATAACGTATAACGTATAACGTATAACGTATAACGTACAACGTTTAACGTATAACGTATAACGTAGAACGTATAACGTATAACGTATAACGTATAACGTATGACGTGTAACGTATAACGTATAACGTATAACGTATAACGTATAACGTATAACGTACAACGTATAACGTATAACGTATAACGTATAACGTATAACGTATAACGTATAACGTATAACGTATAACGTATAACGTATAACGTATAACGTATAACGCATAACGTATAACGTATAACGTATAACGTATAACGTATAACGTATAACGTATTACGTATAACGTATAACGTACAACGTTTAACGTATAACGTATAACGTAGAACGTATAACGTACAACGTATAACGTATAACGTATAACGTATAACGTATAACGTACAACGTATAACGTATAACGTATATCCTATAACGCATAACGTATAACGTATAACGTATAACGTATAACGTATAACGTATAACGTATAACGTATAGCGTCTAACGTATAACGTATAACGTACAACGTATAACGTATAACGTATAACGTATAACGTATAACGTATAACGTATAACGTATAACGTATAACGAATAACGTATAACGTATAACGTATAACGTATAACGTATAACGTATAACGTATAACGTATAACGTATAACGTATAACGTATAACGTATAACGTATAACGTATAACGTATAACGTATAACGTATAACGTATAACGTATAACGTATAACGTATAACGTATAACGTATAACGTATATCGTACAACGTTCAACGTATAACGTATAATGTATAACGTATAACGTATAACGTATAACGTATAAGGTATAACGTATAACGTATAACGTATAACGTATAACGTATAACGTATAACGTATAACGTATAACGTATAACGTATAACGTATAACGTACAACGTTTATCGTATAACGTATAACGTATAACGTATAACGCATAACGTATAACGTACAACGTATAACGTATAACGTATAACGTATAAAGTATAACGTATAACGTATAACGTACAACGTTTAACGTATAACGTATAACGTATAACGTATAACGTATAACGTATAACGTACAACGTATAACGTATAACGTATAACGTATAACGTATAACGTATAACGTATAACGTACAACGTTTAACGTATAACGTATAACGTAGAACGTATAACGTATAACGTATAACGTATAACGTATAACGTATAAGGTATAACGTATAACGTATAACGTATAACGTATAACGTATAACGTATAAAGTATAATGTATAACGTATAATGTACAACGTTTAACGTATAACGTATAACGTATAACGTATAACGTATAACGTATAACGTCTAACGTACAACGTATAACATATAACGTATAACGTATAACGTATAACGTATAACGTATAACGTATAACGTATAACGTACAACGTTTAACGTATAACGTATAACGTAGAACGTATAACGTATAACGTATAACGTATAACGTATAACGTATAACGTATGACGTATGACGTATAACGTATAACGTACAACGTTTAACGTATAACGTATAACGTATAACGTATAACGCATAACGTATAACGTACAACGTATAACGTATAACGTATATCCTATAACGCATAACGTATAACGTATAACGTATAACGTATAACGTTTAACGTATAACGTATAACGTATAACGTATAACGTATAACGTATAACGTATAACGTATAACGTATAACGTATAACGTATAACGTATAACGTATAACGTATAACGTATAACGTATAACGTATAACGTATAACGTATAACGTATAACGTATAACGTATATCGTACAACGTTCAACGTATAACGTATAATGTATAACGTATAACGTATAACGTATAACGTATAAGGTATAACGTATAACGTATAACGTATAACGTATAACGTATAACGTATAACGTATAACGTATAACGTATAACGTATAACGTATAACGTACAACGTTTATCGTATAACGTATAACGTATAACGTATAACGCATAACGTATAACGTACAACGTATAACGTATAACGTATAACGTATAAAGTATAACGTATAACGTATAACGTACAACGTTTAACGTATAACGTATAACGTATAACGTATAACGTATAACGTATAACGTACAACGTATAACGTATAACGTATAACGTATAACGTATAACGTATAACGTATAACGTACAACGTTTAACGTATAACGTATAACGTAGAACGTATAACGTATAACGTATAACGTATAACGTATAACGTATAAGGTATAACGTATAACGTATAACGTATAACGTATAACGTATAACGTATAAAGTATAATGTATAACGTATAATGTACAACGTTTAACGTATAACGTATAACGTATAACGTATAACGTATAACGTATAACGTCTAACGTACAACGTATAACGTATAACGTATAACGTATAACGTATAACGTATAACGTATAACGTATAACGTATAACGTACAACGTTTAACGTATAACGTATAACGTAGAACGTATAACGTATAACGTATAACGTATAACGTATAGCGTATAACGTATGACGTATGACGTATAACGTATAACGTACAACGTTTAACGTATAACGTATAACGTATAACGTATAACGCATAACGTATAACGTATAACGTATAACGTATAACGTATAACGTATAACGTTCAACGTTTAACGTATAACGTATAACGTAGAACGTATAACGTATAACGTATAACGTATAACGTATAACGTATAACGTATGACGTATAACGTATAACGTACAACGTTTAACGTATAACGTATAACGTAGAACGTATAACGTACAACGTATAACGTATAACGTATAACGTATAACGTATAACGTACAACGTATAACGTATAACGTATATCCTATAACGCATAACGTATAACGTATAACGTATAACGTATAACGTATAACGTATAACGTATAACGTATAACGTATAGCGTCTAACGTATAACGTATAACGTATAACGTATAACGTATAACGTATAACGTATAGCGTCTAACGTATAACGTATAACGTATAACGTATAACCTATAACGTATAACGTATAACGTATAACGTATAACGTATAACGTATAACGTATAACGTATATCCTATAACGCATAACGTATAACGTATAACGTATAACGTATAACGTATAACGTATATCCTATAACGCATAACGTATAACGTATAACGTATAACGTATAACGTATAACGTATAACGTACAACGTTTAACGTATAACGTATAACGTATAACGCATAACGTATAACGTATAACGTATAACGTATAACGTATAACGTACAACGTATAACGTATAACGAATATCCTATAACGCACAACGTATAACGTATAACGTATAACGTATAACGTATAACGTATAACGTATAACGTATAACGTATAACGTATAACGTATAACGTATAACGTATAACGTATAACGTATAACGTATACAGTATAACGTATAACGTATAACGTATAACGTACAACGTTTAACGTATAACGTATAACGTATAACGTATAACGTATAACGTATAACGTATATCGTACAACGTTCAACGTATAACGTATAATGTATAACGTATAACGTATAACGTATAACGTATAAGGTATAACGTATAACGTATAACGTATAACGTATAACGTATAACGTATGACGTATAACGTATAACGTATAACGTATAACGTATGACGTGTAACGTATAACGTATAACGTATAACGTATGTCGTATAACGTATAACGTATAACGTATAACGTATAACGTATAACGTATATCGTACAACGTTCAACGTATAACGTATAATGTATAACGTATAACGTATAACGTATAACGTATAAGGTATAACGTATAACGTATAACGTATAACGTATAACGTATAACGTATAACGTATAACGTATAACGTATAACGTATAACGTATAACGTATAACGTATGACGTGTAACGTATAACGTATAACGTATAACGTATGTCGTATAACGTATAACGTATAACGTATAACGTATAACGTATAACGTATAACGTATAACGTATAATGTATAACGTGTAACGTATAACGTATATCGTATAACGTATAACGTATAACGTATAGCGTATAACGTATAACGTATAACGTATAACGTATAACGTACAACGTTTAACGTATAAAGTAGAACGTAGAACGTATAACGTATAACGTATAACGTATAACGTATAACGTATAACGTATGACGTGTAACGTATAACGTATAACGTATAACGTATAACGTATAACGTATAACGTATAACGTATAACGTATAACGTATAACGTATAACGTATAACGTATAACGTATAACGTATAACGCATAACGTATAACGTATAACGTATAACGTATAACGTATAACGTATAACGTACAACGTTTAACGTATAACGTATAACGTAGAACGTATAACGTATAACGTATAACGTATAACGTATAACGTATAACGTATAACGTATAACGTATAACGTATAACGTATAACGTATAACGTATAACGTATAACGTATAACGTATAACGTATAACGTATAACGTATAACGTATAACGTATAACGTATAACGTATACAGTATAATGTATAACGTACAACGTGTAACGTATAACGTATAACGTATAACGTATAACGTATAACGTATAACGTATAACGTATAACGTATAACGTATAACGTATAACGTATAACGTATAGCGTATAACGTATAACGTATAACGTATAACGTCCAACGTATAACGTATAACGTATAACGTATAACGTATAACGTACAACGTTTAACGTATACCGTATAACGAATAACGTATAACGTATATCGCATGACGTATAACATATAACGTATAACGTATAACGTATAACGTACAACGTATAACGTACAACGTATATCCTATAACGCATAACGTATAACGTATAACGTATAACGTATAACGTATAACGTATAACGTATAACGTATAACGTATAACGTATAACGTATAACGTATAACGTATAACGTATAACGTATAACGTATAACGTATAACGTATAACGTATAACGTATAACGTATAACGTATAACGTATAACGTATAACGTATAACGTATACAGTATAATGTATAACGTATAACGTATACAGTATAATGTATAACGTATAACGTGTAACGTATAACGTATAACGTATAACGTATAACGTATAACGTATAACGTATAACGTATAACGTATAACGTATAACGTATAACGTATAACGTATAACGTATAACGTATAGCGTATAACGTATAACGTATAACGCACAACGTCCAACGTATAACGTATAACGTATAACGTATAACGTATAACGTACAACGTTTAACGTATACCGTATAACGAATAACGTATAACGTATATCGCATGACGTATAACATATAACGTATACCGTATAACGTATAACGTACAACGTATAACGTATAACGTATATCCTATAACGCATAACGTATAACGTATAACGTATAACGTATAGCGTATAACGTATAACGTATAACGTATAACGTATAACGTATAACGTATAACGTATAACGTATAACGTATAACGTATAACGTATAACGTATAACGTATAACGTATAACGTACAACGTATAACGTATAACGTATAACGTATAACGTATAACGTATAACGAATAACGTATAACGTGTAACGTACAACGTTTAAGGTATAACGTATAACGTATAACGTATAACGTATAACGTATAACGTATAACGTATAACGTATAACGTATATCCTATAACGCATAACGTATAACGTATAACGTATAACGTATAACGTATAACGTATAACGTATAACGTATAACGTATAACGTATAACGTATAACGTATAACGTATAACGTATAACGTATAACGTATAACGTATAACGTATAACGTATAACGTATAACGTATAACGTATAACGTATAACGTATAACGTATAACGTATAACGTATAACGTATAACGTATAACGTATAACGTATAACGTATAACGTATAACGTATAACGTATAACGTATAACGTATAACGTATAACGTATAACGTATAACGTATAACGTATAGCGTATAACGTATAACGTATAACGGTTAACGTAAAACGTATGACGTATTACATATTACGTATAACGTATAACGTATAACGTATAACGTATAACGTATAACGTATAACGTATAACGTATAACGTATAACGTATAACGTACAACGTATAACGTATAACGTATATCCTATAACGCATAACGTATAACGTATAACGTATAACGTATGACGTATAACGTATAACGTACAACGTTTAACGTATAACGTATAACGTATAACGTATAACGTATAACGTATAACCTATATCGTACAACGTTCAACGTATAACGTATAATGTATAACGTATAACGTATAACGTATAACGTATAAGGTATAACGTATAACGTATAACGTATAACGTATAACGTATAACGTATAAAGTATAACGTATAACGTATAACGTACAACGTTTAACGTATAACGTATAACGTATAACGTATAACGTATAACGTATAACGTATAACGTATAACGTACAACGTATAACGTATAACGTATAACGTATAACGTATAACGTATAACGTATAACGTACAACGTTTAACGTATAACGTATAACGTAGAACGTATAACGTATAACGTATAACGTATAACGTATAACGTATAACGTATGACGTATAACGTATAACGTACAACGTTTAACGTATAACGTATAACGTATAACGCATAACGTATAACGTATAACGTATAACGTATAACGTATAACGTATAACGTTCAACGTTTAACGTATAACGTATAACGTAGAACGTATAACGTATAACGTATAACGTATAACGTATAACGTATAACGTATGACGTATAACGTATAACGTACAACGTTTAACGTATAACGTATAACGTAGAACGTATAACGTACAACGTATAACGTATAACGTATAACGTATAACGTATAACGTACAACGTATAACGTATAACGTATAACGTATATCCTATAACGCATAACGTATAACGTATAACGTATAACGTATAACGTATAACGTATAACGTATAACGTATAGCGTCTAACGTATAACGTATAACGTATAACGTATAACGTATAACGTATAACGTATAACGTATAACGTATAACGTATAACGTATAACGTATAACGTATAACGTATAACGTATAACGTATAACGTATACAGTATAACGTATAACGTATAACGTATAACGTACAACGTTTAACGTATAACGTATAACGTAGAACGTATAACGTATAACGTATAACGTATAACGTATGACGTATAACGTATAACGTATAACGTACAACGTTTAACGTATAACGTATAACGTAGAAGGTATAACGTACAACGTATAACGTATAACGTACAACGTATAACGTATAACGTATATCCTATAACGCATAACGTATAACGTATAACGTATAACGTGTAACGTATAACGTATAACGTATAACGTATAACGTATAACGAATAACGTATAACGTATAACGTATAACGTACAACGTTTAACGTATAACGTATAACGTAGAACGTAGAACGTATAACGTATAACGTATAACGTATAACGTATAACGTATGACGTATAACGTATAACGTACAACGTTTAACGTATAACGTATAACGTATAACGTATAACGTATAACGTATAACGTATATCGTACAACGTTCAACGTATAACGTATAACGAGTAACGTATAACGTATAACGTATAACGTATAACGTATAACGTATAACGTATAACGTATAACGTATAACGTATAACGTATAACGTACAACGTATAACGTATAACGTATAACGTATAACGTATAACGTATAACGTATAACGTATAACGTATAACGTATAACGTATAACGTATAACGTACAACGTTTAACGTATAACGTATAACGTATAACGTATAACGTATAACGTATAACGTATAACGTACAACGTATAACGTATAACGTATATCCTATAACGCATAACGTATAACGTATAACGTATAACGTATGACGTACAACGTATAACGTACAACGTTTAACGTATAACGTATAACGTATAACGTATAACGTATAACGTATAACGTGTATCGTACAACGTTCAACGTATAACGTATAATGTATAACGTATAACGTATAACGTATAACGTATAACGTATAACGTATAACGTATAACGTATAACGTATAACGTATAACGTATAACGTATAACGTATAACGTATAACGTATAACGTATAACGTATAACGTATAACGTATAACGTATAGCGTATAACGTATAACGTATAACGATTAACGTAAAACGTATGACTTATTACTTATTACGTATAACGTATAACGTATAACATATAACGTATAACGTATAACGTATAACGTATAACGTACAACGTATAACGTATAACGTATAACGTATATCCTATAACGCATAACGTATAACGTATAACGTATAACGTATGACGTACAACGTATAACGTACAACGTTTAACGTATAACGTATAACGTATAACGTATAACGTATAACGTATAACGTGTATCGTACAACGTTCAACGTATAACGTATAATGTATAACGTATAACGTATAACGTATAACGTATAAGGTATAACGTATAACGTATAACGTATAACGTATAACGTATGACGTACAACGTATAACGTACAACGTTTAACGTATAACGTATAACGTATAACGTATAACGTATAACGTATAACGTGTATCGTACAACGTTCAACGTATAACGTATAATGTATAACGTATAACGTATAACGTATAACGTATAAGGTATAACGTATAACGTATAACGTATAACGTATAACGTATAACGTATAACGTATAACGTATAACGTATAACGTATAACGTATAACGTATAACGTATAACGTATAACGTATAACGTATAACGTATAACGTATAACGTATAACGTACAACGTACAACGTACAACGTTTAACGTATAACGTATAACGTATAACGTATAACGTATAACGTATAACGTATAACGTATAACGTATAACGTATAACGTATAACGTATAGCGTATAACGTATAACGTATAACGTATAACGTATAACGTATAGCGTATAACGTATAACGTATAACGGTTAACGTAAAACGTATGACGTATTACATATTACGTATAACGTATAACGTATAACGTATAACGTATAACGTATAACGTATAACGTATAACGTATAACGTATAACGTATAACGTATAACGTATAACGTACAACGTATAACGTATAACGTATATCCTATAACGCATAACGTATAACGTATAACGTATAACGTATGACGTATAACGTATAACGTACAACGTTTAACGTATAACGTATAACGTATAACGTATAACGTATAACGTATAACGTATATCGTACAACGTTCAACGTATAACGTATAATGTATAACGTATAACGTATAACGTATAACGTATAAGGTATAACGTATAACGTATAACGTATAACGTATAACGTATAACGTATAAAGTATAACGTATAACGTATAACGTACAACGTTTAACGTATAACGTATAACGTATAACGTATAACGTATAACGTATAACGTATAACGTACAACGTATAACGTATAACGTATACCGTATAACGTATAACGTATAACGTATAACGTATATCGTACAACGTTCAACGTATAACGTATAATGTATAACGTATAACGTATAACGTATAACGTATAACGTATATCGTACAACGTTCAACGTATAACGTATAACGTATAACGTATAACGTATAACGTATAACGTACAACGTATAACGTATAACGTATAACGTATAACGTATAACGTATAACGTATAACGTACAACGTATAACGTATAACGTATAACGTATAACGTATAACGTATAACGTATAACGTATAACGTATAACGTATAACGTATAACGTATAACGTATAACGTACAACGTTTAACGTATAACGTATAACGTATAACGTATAACGTATACCGTATAACGTATAACGTACAACGTATAACGTATAACGTATATCCTATAACGCATAACGTATAACGTATAACGTATAACGTATAACGTATAACGTATAACGTATAACGTATAACGTATAACGTATAACGTATAACGTATAACGTATAACGTATAACGTATAACGTATAACGTATAACGTATAGCGTATAACGTATAACGTATAACGATTAACGTAAAACGTATGACTTATTACTTATTACGTATAACGTATAACGTATAACATATAACGTATAACGTATAACGTATAACGTATAACGTACAACGTATAACGTATAACGTATAACGTATATCCTATAACGCATAACGTATAACGTATAACGTATAACGTATGACGTACAACGTATAACGTACAACGTTTAACGTATAACGTATAACGTATAACGTATAACGTATAACGTATAACGTGTATCGTACAACGTTCAACGTATAACGTATAATGTATAACGTATAACGTATAACGTATAACGTATAAGGTATAACGTATAACGTATAACGTATACCGTATAACGTATGACGTACAACGTATAACGTACAACGTTTAACGTATAACGTATAACGTATAACGTATAACGTATAACGTATAACGTATAACGTATAACGTATAACGTATAACGTATAACGTATAACGTATAACGTATAACGTATAACGTATAACGTATAACGTATAACGTATAACGTATAACGTATAACGTATAACGTATAACGTATAACGTATAACGTATAACGTACAACGTACAACGTACAACGTTTAACGTATAACGTATAACGTATAACGTATAACGTATAACGTATAACGTATAACGTATAACGTATAACGTATAACGTATAACGTATAGCGTATAACGTATAACGTATAACGTATAACGTATAACGTATAGCGTATAACGTATAACGTATAACGGTTAACGTAAAACGTATGACGTATTACATATTACGTATAACGTATAACGTATAACGTATAACGTATAACGTATAACGTATAACGTATAACGTATAACGTATAACGTATAACGTATAACGTATAACGTACAACGTATAACGTATAACGTATATCCTATAACGCATAACGTATAACGTATAACGTATAACGTATGACGTATAACGTATAACGTACAACGTTTAACGTATAACGTATAACGTATAACGTATAACGTATAACGTATAACGTATATCGTACAACGTTCAACGTATAACGTATAATGTATAACGTATAACGTATAACGTATAACGTATAAGGTATAACGTATAACGTATAACGTATAACGTATAACGTATAACGTATAAAGTATAACGTATAACGTATAACGTACAACGTTTAACGTATAACGTATAACGTATAACGTATAACGTATAACGTATAACGTATAACGTACAACGTATAACGTATAACGTATACCGTATAAGGTATAACGTATAACGTATAACGTATACCGTATAACGTATGACGTACAACGTATAACGTACAACGTATAACGTATAACGTATATCCTATAACGCATAACGTATAACGTATAACGTATAACGTATAACGTATAACGTATAACGTATAACGTATAACGTATAACGTATAACGTATAACGTATAACGTATAACGTATAACGTATAACGTATAGCGTATAACGTATAACGTATAACGATTAACGTAAAACGTATGACTTATTACTTATTACGTATAACGTATAACGTATAACATATAACGTATAACGTATAACGTATAACGTATAACGTACAACGTATAACGTATAACGTATAACGTATATCCTATAACGCATAACGTATAACGTATAACGTATAACGTATGACGTACAACGTATAACGTACAACGTTTAACGTATAACGTATAACGTATAACGTATAACGTATAACGTATAACGTGTATCGTACAACGTTCAACGTATAACGTATAATGTATAACGTATAACGTATAACGTATAACGTATAAGGTATAACGTATAACGTATAACGTATACCGTATAACGTATGACGTACAACGTATAACGTACAACGTTTAACGTATAACGTATAACGTATAACGTATAACGTATAACGTATAACGTGTATCGTACAACGTTCAACGTATAACGTATAATGTATAACGTATAACGTATAACGTATAACGTATAAGGTATAACGTATAACGTATAACGTATAACGTATAACGTATAACGTATAACGTATAACGTATAACGTATAACGTATAACGTATAACGTATAACGTATAACGTATAACGTATAACGTATAACGTATAACGTATAACGTATAACGTATAACGTATAACGTATAACGTACAACGTACAACGTACAACGTTTAACGTATAACGTATAACGTATAACGTATAACGTATAACGTATAACGTATAACGTATAACGTATAGCGTATAACGTATAACGTATAACGTATAACGTATAACGTATAGCGTATAACGTATAACGTATAACGGTTAACGTAAAACGTATGACGTATTACATATTACGTATAACGTATAACGTATAACGTATAACGTATAACGTATAACGTATAACGTATAACGTATAACGTATAACGTATAACGTATAACGTACAACGTATAACGTATAACGTATATCCTATAACGCATAACGTATAACGTATAACGTATAACGTATGACGTATAACGTATAACGTACAACGTTTAACGTATAACGTATAACGTATAACGTATAACGTATAACGTATAACGTATATCGTACAACGTTCAACGTATAACGTATAATGTATAACGTATAACGTATAACGTATAACGTATAAGGTATAACGTATAACGTATAACGTATAACGTATAACGTATAACGTATAAAGTATAACGTATAACGTATAACGTACAACGTTTAACGTATAACGTATAACGTATAACGTATAACGTATAACGTATAACGTATAACGTACAACGTATAACGTATAACGTATAACGTACAACGTTTAACGTATAACGTATAACGTAGAACGTATAACGTATAACGTATAACGTATAACGTATGACGTATAACGTATAACGTATATCGTACAACGTTCAACGTATAACGTATAATGTATAACGTATAACGTATAACGTATAACGTATAAGGTATAACGTATAACGTATAACGTATAACGTATAACGTATAACGTATAACGTACAACGTACAACGTACAACGTTTAACGTATAACGTATAACGTATAACGTATAACGTATAACGTATAACGTATAACGTATAACGTATAGCGTATAACGTATAACGTATAACGTATAACGTATAACGTATAACGTATAACGTATAACGTATAACGTATAACGTACAACGTATAACGTATAACGTATATCCTATAACGCATAACGTATAACGTATAACGTATAACGTATGACGTATAACGTATAACGTACAACGTTTAACGTATAACGTATAACGTATAACGTATAACGTATAACGTATAACGTATATCGTACAACGTTCAACGTATAACGTATAATGTATAACGTATAACGTATAACGTATAACGTATAAGGTATAACGTATAACGTATAACGTATAACGTATAACGTATAACGTATAACGTACAACGTACAACGTACAACGTTTAACGTATAACGTATAACGTATAACGTATAACGTATAACGTATAACGTATAACGTATAACGTATAGCGTATAACGTATAACGTATAACGTATAACGTATAACGTATAACGTATATCGTACAACGTTCAACGTATAACGTATAATGTATAACGTATAACGTATAACGTATAACGTATAAGGTATAACGTATAACGTATAACGTATAACGTATAACGTATAACGTATATCGTACAACGTTCAACGTATAACGTATAATGTATAACGTATAACGTATAACGTATAACGTATAAGGTATAACGTATAACGTATAACGTATAACGTATAACGTATAACGTATAAAGTATAACGTATAACGTATAACGTACAACGTTTAACGTATACCGTATAACGAATAACGTATAACGTATATCGCATGACGTATAACATATAACGTATACCGTATAACGTATAACGTACAACGTATAACGTATAACGTATATCCTATAACGCATAACGTATAACGTATAACGTATAACGTATAGCGTATAACGTATAACGTATAACGTATAACGTATAACGTATAACGTATAACGTATAACGTATAACGTATAACGTATAACGTATAACGTATAACGTACAACGTATAACGTATAACGTATAACGTATAACGTATAACGTATATCGTACAACGTTCAACGTATAACGTATAATGTATAACGTATAACGTATAACGTATAACGTATAAGGTATAACGTATAACGTATAACGTATAACGTATAACGTATAACGTATATCGTACAACGTTCAACGTATAACGTATAATGTATAACGTATAACGTATAACGTATAACGTATAAGGTATAACGTATAACGCATAACGTATAACGTATAACGTATAACGTATAACGTATAACGTATAACGTACAACGTTTAACGCATAACGTATAACGTAGAATGTATAACGTATAACGTATAAGGTATAACGTATAACGTATAACGTATAACGTATAACGTATAACGTATAACGTATAACGTATAACGTATAACGTATAACGTATGACGTGTAACGTATAACGTATAACGTATAACGTATGTCGTATAACGTATAACGTATAACGTATAACGTATAACGTATAACGTATAACGTATAACGTATAATGTATAACGTATAACGTATAACGTATATCGTATAACGTATAACGTATAACGTATAGCGTATAACGTATAACGTATAACTTATAACGTATAACGTACAACGTTTAACGTATAACGTATAACGTAGAACGTATAACGTATAACGTATAACGTATAACGTATGACGTGTAACGTATAACGTATAACGTATAACGTATAACGTATAACGTATAACGTATAACGTATAACGTATAACGTATAACGTATAACGTATAACGTATAACGTATAACGTATAACGTATAACGTATAACGCATAACGTATAACGTATAACGTATAACGTATAACGTATAACGTATAACGTATAACGTACAACGTTTAACGTATAACGTATAACGTAGAACGTATAACGTATAACGTATAACGTATAACGTATAACGTATAACGTATAACGTATTACGTATAACGTATAACGTACAACGTTTAACGTATAACGTATAACGTAGAACGTATAACGTACAACGTATAACGTATAACGTATAACGTATAACGTATAACGTACAACGTATAACGTATAACGTATATCCTATAACGCATAACGTATAACGTATAACGTATAACGTATAACGTATAACGTATAACGTATAACGTATAGCGTCTAACGTATAACGTATAACGTACAACGTATAACGTATAACGTATAACGTATAACGTATAACGTATAACGTATAACGTATAACGTATAACGTATAACGTATAACGTATAACGTATAACGTATAACGTATAACGTATAACGTATAACGTATAACGTATAACGTATAACGTATAACGTATAACGTATAACGTATAACGTATAACGTATAACGTATAACGTATAACGTATAACGTATAACGTATAACGTATATCGTACAACGTTCAACGTATAACGTATAATGTATAACGTATAACGTATAACGTATAACGTATAAGGTATAACGTATAACGTATAACGTATAACGTATAACGTATAACGTATAACGTATAACGTATAACGTATAACGTATAACGTATAACGTACAACGTTTATCGTATAACGTATAACGTATAACGTATAACGTATAACGTATAACGTACAACGTATAACGTGAAACGTATATCCTATAACACATAACGTATAACGTATAACGTATAATACAACGTATAACGTATAACGTATATCGTATAACGTATAACGTATAACGTATAACGCATAACGTATAACGTATAACGTATAACGTATAACGTATAACGTATAACGTACAACGTTTAACGTATAACGTATAACGTAGAATGTATAACGTATAACGTATAACGTATAACGTATAACGTATAACGTATTACGTATAACGTATAACGTACAACGTTTAACGTATAACGTATAACGTACAACGTATAACGTACAACGTATAACGTATAACGTATAACGTATAACGTATAACGTATAACGTATAACGTATAACGTATAACGTATAACGTATAACGTATAACGTATAACGTATAACGTATAACGTATAACGTATAACGTATAACGTATAACGTATAACGTATAACGTATAACGTATAACGTATATCGTACAACGTTCAACGTATAACGTATAATGTATAACGTATAACGTATAACGTATAACGTATAAGGTATAACGTATAACGTATAACGTATAACGTATAACGTATAACGTATAACGTATAACGTATAACGTATAACGTATAACGTACAACGTTTATCGTATAACGTATAACGTATAACGTATAACGTATAACGTATAACGTATAACGTATAACGTACAACGTATAACGTGAAACGTATATCCTATAACACATAACGTATAACGTATAACGTATAATACAACGTATAACGTATAACGTATAACGTATAACGTATAACGTATAACGTATAACGTATAACGTATAACGTATAACGTATAACGTATAACGTATAACGTATAACGTATAACGTATAACGTATAACGTATAATGTATAACGTATAACGTATAACGTATAACGTATAACGTATAACGTATAACGTATAACGTATAACGTATAACGTATAACGTATAACGTATAACGTATAACGTATAACGTATAACGTATACAGTATAATGTATAACGTACAACGTATACAGTATAATGTATAACGTACAACGTGTAACGTATAACGTATAACGTATAACGTATAACGTATAACGTATAACGTATAACGTATAACGTATAACGTATAACGTATAACGTATAACGTATAACGTATAACGTATAGCGTATAACGTATAACGTATAACGTATAACGTCCAACGTATATCGTATAACGTATAACGTATAACGTATAACGTACAACGTTTAACGTATACCGTATAACGAATAACGTATAACGTATATCGCATGACGTATAACATATAACGTATAACGTATAACGTATAACGTACAACGTATAACGTATAACGTATACCCTATAACGCATAACGTATAACGTATAACGTATAACGTATAACGTATAACGTATAACGTATAACGTATAACGTATAACGTATAACGTATAACGTATAACGTATAACGTATAACGTATAACGTATAACGTATAACGTATAACGTATAACGTATAACGTATACAGTATAATGTATAACGTATAACGTATACAGTATAATGTATAACGTATAACGTGTAACGTATAACGTAAAACGTATAACGTATAACGTATAACGTATAACGTATAACGTATAACGTATAACGTATAACGTATAACGTATAACGTATAACGTATAGCGTATAACGTATAACGTATAACGCACAACGTCCAACGTATAACGTATAACGTACAACGTATAACGTATAACGTATAACGTATAACGTATAACGTATAACGTATAACGTATAACGTATAACGTATAACGTACAACGTATAACGTACAACGTATAACGTACAACGTATAACGTACAACGTATAACGTATAACGTATAACGTATAACGTATAACGTATAACGTATAACGTATAACGTATAACGTATAACGTATAACGTATAACGTATAACGTATAACGTATAACGTATAACGTATAACGTATAACGTATAACGTATAACGTATATCGTATAACGTATAACGTATAACGTATAACGTATAACGTATAACGTATAACGTATAACGTATAACGTATAACGTATAACGTACAACGTATAACGTATAACGTATATCCTATAACGCATAACGTATAACGTATAACGTATAACGTATAGCGTATAACGTATAACGTATAACGTATAACGTATAACGTATAACGTATAACGTATAACGTATAACGTATAACGTATAACGTATAACGTATAACGTATAACGTATAACGTATAACGTATAACGTATAACGTATAACGTATAACGTATAACGTATAACGTATAACGTATAACGTATAACGTATAACGTATAACGTATAACGTACAACGTCTAACGTATAACGTATAACGTATAACGTATAACGTACAACGTATAACGTATAAGGTATAACGTATAACGTATAACGTATAACGTATAACGTATAACGTATAACGTATAACGTATAACGTATAACGTATAACGTATAACGTATAACGTATAACGTATAACGTATAACGTATAACGTACAACGTATAACGTATAACGTATAACGTATATCCTATAACGCATAACGTATAACGTATAACGTATAACGTATGACGTACAACGTATAACGTACAACTTTTAACGTATAACGTATAACGTATAACGTATAACGTATAACGTATAACGTGTATCGTACAACGTTCAACGTATAACGTATAACGTATAACGTATAACGTATAACGTATAACGTATAACGTATAACGTATAACGTATAACGTACAACGTATAACGTATAACGTATATCCTATAACGCATAACGTATAACGTATAACGTATAACGTATAACGTATAACGTATAACGTATAACGTATAACGTATAACGTATAACGTATAACGTATAACGTATAACGTATAACGTATAACGTATAACGTATAACGTATAACGTATAACGTATAACGTATAACGTATAACGTATAACGTATAACGTATAACGTATAACGTATGACGTATAACGTATAACGTATAACGTATAACGTATAACGTATAGCGTATAACGTATAACGTATAACGATTAACGTAAAACGTATGACTTATTACTTATTACGTATAACGTATAACGTATAACATATAGCGTATAACGTATAACGTATAACGTATAACGTACAACGTATAACGTATAACGTATAACGTATATCCTATAACGCATAACGTATAACGTATAACGTATAACGTATGACGTACAACGTATAACGTACAACGTTTAACGTATAACGTATAACGTATAACGTATAACGTATAACGTATAACGTGTATCGTACAACGTTCAACGTATAACGTATAATGTATAACGTATAACGTATAACGTATAACGTATAACGTATAACGTATAACGTATAACGTATAACGTATAACGTATAACGTATAACGTATAACGTATAACGTATAACGTATAACGTATAACGTATAACGTATAACGTATAACGTACAACGTATAACGTACAACGTATAACGTACAACGTATAACGTACAACGTATAACGTATAACGTATAACGTATAACGTATAACGTATAACGTATAACGTATAACGTATAACGTATAACGTATAACGTATAACGTATAACGTATAACGTATAACGTATAACGTATAACGTATATCGTATAACGTATAACGTATAACGTATAACGTATAACGTATAACGTATAACGTATAACGTATAACGTATAACGTATAACGTATAACGTATAACGTATAACGTACAACGTATAACGTATAACGTATATCCTATAACGCATAACGTATAACGTATAACGTATAACGTATAGCGTATAACGTATAACGTATAACGTATAACGTATAACGTATAACGTATAACGTATAACGTATAACGTATAACGTATAACGTATAACGTATAACGTATAACGTATAACGTATAACGTATAACGTATAACGTATAACGTATAACGTATAACGTATAACGTATAACGTATAACGTATAACGTATAACGTATAACGTACAACGTATAACGTATAACGTATATCCTATAACGCATAACGTATAACGTATAACGTATAACGTATGACGTATAACGTATAACGTACAACGTTTAACGTATAACGTATAACGTATAACGTATAACGTATTACGTATAACGTATATCGTACAACGTTCAACGTATAACGTATAATGTATAACGTATAACGTATAACGTATAACGTATAAGGTATAACGTATAACGTATAACGTATAACGTATAACGTATAACGTATAAAGTATAACGTATAACGTATAACGTACAACGTTTAACGTATAACGTATAACGTATAACGTATAACGTATAACGTATAACGTATAACGTACAACGTATAACGTATAACGTATAACGTATAACGTATAACGTATAACGTATAACGTATAACGTATATCGTACAACGTTCAACGTATAACGTATAATGTATAACGTATAACGTATAACGTATAACGTATAACGTATATCGTACAACGTTCAACGTATAACGTATAACGTATAACGTATAACGTATAACGTATAACGTATAACGTATAACGTATAACGTATAACGTATAACGTATAACGTATAACGTATAACGTACAACGTATAACGTATAACGTATAACGTATAACGTATAACGTATAACGTATAACGTATAACGTATAACGTATAACGTATAACGTATAACGTACAACGTTTAACGTATAACGTATAACGTATAACGTATAACGTATACCGTATAACGTATAACGTACAACGTATAACGTATAACGTATATCCTATAACGCATAACGTATAACGTATAACGTATAACGTATGACGTACAACGTATAACGTACAACGTTTAACGTATAACGTATAACGTATAACGTATAACGTATAACGTATAACGTGTATCGTACAACGTTCAACGTATAACGTATAATGTATAACGTATAACGTATAACGTATAACGTATAACGTATAACGTATAACGTATAACGTGTAACGTATAACGTATAACGTATAACGTATAACGTATAACGTATAACGTATAACGTATAACGTATAACGTATAACGTATAACGTATAGCGTATAACGTATAACGTATAACGATTAACGTAAAACGTATGACTTATTACTTATTACGTATAACGTATAACGTATAACGTATAACATATAACGTATAACGTATAACGTATAACGTATAACGTACAACGTATAACGTATAACGTATAACGTATATCCTATAACGCATAACGTATAACGTATAACGTATAACGTATGACGTACAACGTATAACGTACAACGTTTAACGTATAACGTATAACGTATAACGTATAACGTATAACGTATAACGTGTATCGTACAACGTTCAACGTATAACGTATAATGTATAACGTATAACGTATAACGTATAACGTATAAGGTATAACGTATAACGTATAACGTATAACGTATAACGTATGACGTACAACGTATAACGTACAACGTTTAACGTATAACGTATAACGTATAACGTATAACGTATAACGTATAACGTGTATCGTACAACGTTCAACGTATAACGTATAATGTATAACGTATAACGTATAACGTATAACGTATAAGGTATAACGTATAACGTATAACGTATAACGTATAACGTATAACGTATAACGTATAACGTATAACGTATAACGTATAACGTATAACGTATAACGTATAACGTATAACGTATAACGTATAACGTATAACGTATAACGTATAACGTACAACGTACAACGTACAACGTTTAACGAATAACGTATAACGTATAACGTATAACGTATAACGTATAACGTATAACGTATAACGTATAACGTATAACGTATAACGTATAGCGTATAACGTATAACGTATAACGTATAACGTATAACGTATAGCGTATAACGTATAACGTATAACGGTTAACGTAAAACGTATGACGTATTACATATTACGTATAACGTATAACGTATAACGTATAACGTATAACGTATAACGTATAACGTATAACGTATAACGTATAACGTATAACGTATAACGTACAACGTATAACGTATAACGTATATCCTATAACGCATAACGTATAACGTATAACGTATAACGTATGACGTATAACGTATAACGTACAACGTTTAACGTATAACGTATAACGTATAACGTATAACGTATAACGTATAACGTATATCGTACAACGTTCAACGTATAACGTATAATGTATAACGTATAACGTATAACGTATAACGTATAAGGTATAACGTATAACGTATAACGTATAACGTATAACGTATAACGTATAAAGTATAACGTATAACGTATAACGTACAACGTTTAACGTATAACGTATAACGTATAACGTATAACGTATAACGTATAACGTATAACGTATAACGTACAACGTATAACGTATAACGTATAACGTATAACGTATAACGTATAACGTATAACGTATATCGTACAACGTTCAACGTATAACGTATAATGTATAACGTATAACGTATAACGTATAACGTATAACGTATAACGTATAAAGTATAACGTATAACGTATAACGTACAACGTTTAACGTATACCGTATAACGAATAACGTATAACGTATATCGCATGACGTATAACATATAACGTATACCGTATAACGTATAACGTACAACGTATAACGTATAACGTATATCCTATAACGCATAACGTATAACGTATAACGTATAACGTATAGCGTATAACGTATAACGTATAACGTATAACGTATAACGTATAACGTATAACGTATAACGTATAACGTATAACGTATAACGTATAACGTACAACGTATAACGTATAACGTATAACGTATAACGTATAACGTATATCGTACAACGTTCAACGTATAACGTATAATGTATAACGTATAACGTATAACGTATAACGTATAAGGTATAACGTATAACGTATAACGTATAACGTATAACGTATAACGTATATCGTACAACGTTCAACGTATAACGTATAATGTATAACGTATAACGTATAACGTATAACGTATAAGGTATAACGTATAACGCATAACGTATAACGTATAACGTATAACGTATAACGTATAACGTATAACGTACAACGTTTAACGCATAACGTATAACGTAGTATGTATAACGTATAACGTATAAGGTATAACGTATAACGTATAACGTATAACGTATAACGTATAACGTATAACGTATAACGTATAACGTATAACGTATAACGTATGACGTGTAACGTATAACGTATAACGTATAACGTATGTCGTATAACGTATAACGTATAACGTATAACGTATGACGTGTAACGTATAACGTATAACGTATAACGTATAACGTATAACGTATAACGTATAACGTATAACGTATAACGTATAACGTATAACGTATAACGTATAACGTATAACGTATAACGTATAACGTATAACGCATAACGTATAACGTATAACGTATAACGTATAACGTATAACGTATAACGTATAACGTACAACGTTTAACGTATAACGTATAACGTAGAACGTATAACGTATAACGTATAACGTATAACGTATAACGTATAACGTATAACGTATTACGTATAACGTATAACGTACAACGTTTAACGTATAACGTATAACGTAGAACGTATAACGTACAACGTATAACGTATAACGTATAACGTATAACGTATAACGTACAACGTATAACGTATAACGTATATCCTATAACGCATAACGTATAACGTATAACGTATAACGTATAGCGTATAACGTATAACGTATAACGTATAGCGTCTAACGTATAACGTATAACGTACAACGTATAACGTATAACGTATAACGTATAACGTATAACGTATAACGTATAACGTATAACGTATAACGTATAACGTATAACGTATAACGTATAACGTATAACGTATAACGTATAACGTATAACGTATAACGTATAACGTATAACGTATAACGTATAACGTATAACGTATAACGTATAACGTATAACGTATATCGTACAACGTTCAACGTATAACGTATAATGTATAACGTATAACGTATAACGTATAACGTATAAGGTATAACGTATAACGTATAACGTATAACGTATAACGTATAACGTATAACGTATAACGTATAACGTATAACGTATAACGTATAACGTACAACGTTTATCGTATAACGTATAACGTATAACGTATAACGTATAACGTATAACGTACAACGTATAACGTGAAACGTATATCCTATAACACATAACGTATAACGTATAACGTATAATACAACGTATAACGTATAACGTATATCGTATAACGTATAACGTATAACGTATAACGCATAACGTATAACGTATAACGTATAACGTATAACGTATAACGTATAACGTACAACGTTTAACGTATAACGTATAACGTAGAATGTATAACGTATAACGTATAACGTATAACGTATAACGTATAACGTATTACGTATAACGTATAACGTACAACGTTTAACGTATAACGTATAACGTACAACGTATAACGTACAACGTATAACGTATAACGTATAACGTATAACGTATAACGTATAACGTATAACGTATAACGTATAACGTATAACGTATAACGTATAACGTATAACGTATAACGTATAACGTATAACGTATAACGTATAACGTATAACGTATAACGTATAACGTATAACGTATAACGTATAACGTATAACGTATATCGTACAACGTTCAACGTATAACGTATAATGTATAACGTATAACGTATAACGTATAACGTATAAGGTATAACGTATAACGTATAACGTATAACGTATAACGTATAACGTATAACGTATAACGTATAACGTATAACGTATAACGTACAACGTTTATCGTATAACGTATAACGTATAACGTATAACGTATAACGTATAACGTATAACGTATAACGTACAACGTATAACGTGAAACGTATATCCTATAACACATAACGTATAACGTATAACGTATAATACAACGTATAACGTATAACGTATAACGTATAACGTATAACGTATAACGTATAACGTATAACGTATAACGTATAACGTATAACGTATAACGTATAACGTATAACGTATAACGTATAACGTATAACGTATAACGTATAATGTATAACGTATAACGTATAACGTATAACGTATAACGTATAACGTATAACGTATAACGTATAACGTATAACGTATAACGTATAACGTATAACGTATAACGTATAACGTATAACGTATACAGTATAATGTATAACGTACAACGTATACAGTATAATGTATAACGTACAACGTGTAACGTATAACGTATAACGTATAACGTATAACGTATAACGTATAACGTATAACGTATAACGTATAACGTATAACGTATAACGTATAACGTATAACGTATAGCGTATAACGTATAACGTATAACGTATAACGTCCAACGTATATCGTATAACGTATAACGTATAACGTATAACGTACAACGTTTAACGTATACCGTATAACGAATAACGTATAACGTATATCGCATGACGTATAACATATAACGTATAACGTATAACGTATAACGTACAACGTATAACGTATAACGTATACCCTATAACGCATAACGTATAACGTATAACGTATAACGTATAACGTATAACGTATAACGTATAACGTATAACGTATAACGTATAACGTATAACGTATAACGTATAACGTATAACGTATAACGTATAACGTATAACGTATAACGTATAACGTATAACGTATACAGTATAATGTATAACGTATAACGTATACAGTATAATGTATAACGTATAACGTGTAACGTATAACGTATAACGTATAACGTATAACGTATAACGTATAACGTATAACGTACAACGTATAACGTATAACGTATAACGTATAACGTATAACGTATAGCGTATAACGTATAACGTATAACGCACAACGTCCAACGTATAACGTATAACGTATAACGTATAACGTATAACGTACAACGTTTAACGTATACCGTATCACGAATAACGTATAACGTATATCGCATGACGTATAACATATAACGTATAACGTATAACGTATAACGTACAACGTATAACGTATAACGTATATCCTATAACGCATAACGTATAACGTATAACGTATAACGTATAGCGTATAACGTATAACGTATAACGTATAACGTATAACGTATAACGTATAACGTACAACGTATAACGTATAACGTATAACGTATAACGTATAACGTATAACGTATAACGTATAACGTATAACGTACAACGTATAACGTACAACGTATAACGTACAACGTATAACGTACAACGTATAACGTACAACGTATAACGTATAACGTATAACGTATAACGTATAACGTATAACGTATAACGTATAACGTATAACGTATAACGTATAACGTATAACGTATAACGTATAACGTATAACGTATAACGTATATCGTATAACGTATAACGTATAACGTATAACGTATAACGTATAACGTATAACGTATAACGTATAACGTATAACGTATAACGTATAACGTATAACGTACAACGTATAACGTATAACGTATATCCTATAACGCATAACGTATAACGTATAACGTATAACGTATAGCGTATAACGTATAACGTATTTTTTTTTTTTTTTTTTTTATTAACGTGGGGGAAATCTTCGAAAGACCCCCCCGCCGCCTGGGGTGGGGCGGGGGGAGTGTGGGATTCCCCGCGCCCGGAAGGAAACCCATCGGGCGCGGGACCTACCCACTAAAACCCACCACGGTGGCCATCCTCGCACTATGCAGGGGGAGCACCTGGGACCGAAGACATCATAACATCAGGTGCTCCCCCGTGCAGGGCTCTCGCGCCCGTGTCCTCCCGTTCCAGGGAAGGGAGGGGGTACTTCACCCTCCCTTCCCTGTTTTCTCCTCGGCGCTCTGGCGCCCGACGTCGGAGCAGGGCCACACTGCTCCGACGTCCCACTCCCGGGGGCCGCCCGAGGGCGGCCGCGAGTCCCACACTCGCGACCGCCCACGGCCCCCATAGCCGCGCCGGAGGCACGGCCCTGGGACCGTGCCGTCGGCGCGGCCGCACCCCGGCTCGTACGCTCCCGAGGGCGGCTCTGGCCTCTCCGCCCTCGAGAGCGTCGCCGTCCCTTATTCCTCCCACCCCTCAGACGACGGGCGGTGGCACGAGCCTCAAGGGCTACGCACCCCCGCCCGCCGCTCTCAGGGTGGCCTCCCCAGCCCTTCCGGAGGCCCACCCGCCCCCGGCCTCGGACGAGGCCTCGCTCGCGGTCTCCCGCTCTCGCGAATGCGGCTCGCGGCCTCCTTCCGCGAGATTACCTCCTCGCAGAAGGAGGCCACGGCCCGCCACTTCGTCTCGCTGCCGAGCATGGCCTGTACCACGCCCGGCAGCGATAGGTCCGCCCCAATCACGGCCGTGAGGACACGGCGCTCCACCCCCCAGGCCGGACACACCTCGAGGGTGTGTTGCGCCGTGTCCTCGTCCGCTGGACAGTGCCAGCAGCGCGCCGCCTCTTCCACACCGATCCGGCACAGGTACTGACCGAAGCATCCGTGCCCGGACAGCACCTGCACCAACCGGTAGGTGAGTGAGCCGAAGCGCCTACCCAGCCACTCAAACAGGTCCGGCCGGATAGCCCGGACAGTCCTCTGGCCGAACAACGGCTCGGCCAGCCGCTGCTGCCAAAGCTGCAGCATGGACTCCCGGGCCTGGCGCCTCAGGGCCTCCACCTCGCAGCCCGCCAGGACCACCCCATCCTCGCGGGCGCGCATGCGGCCCTCGTAGAAAGCCGCATGCGCGCCCGCGATCAAGTCCGCCGGGGGTAGCCCTGACAGGACGCTCGCCGCCTCATACGAAACGGTCCGGTACCCCCGGGCGATCCGCAGTGCAAGCCGCCTTTGAACCCGGCGCAGCAATACCTTGCTGCGCCGGGAGGCGGCCAGGTCGCCCGCCCAAACGGGGGCCCCGTATAGGGCCACCGAGTGGACCATTCCCGCGTAGAGGCGGCGAACCCGGTCACTCGGGCCCCGCAGGTTGGGGAGGATACGGCCCAAAGCGCCAACTATCCTCTCCAACCGCGGGGCCAGGGCCCGGAAATGGCCCTCGAAGCGCCAGTGGCTGTCGAGGTGAAGTCCCAGATATTTCATCTGAGACCTCACCTCGACGTCTGTCTCACCCACCCGGATCAGGGGGGGAGGCGGCTCTCCCCGGGGTCTATACATCCCGAGTACCTCGGTTTTGTGGAGAGCCACCTCCAAACCGATCCCCCTGATCCGGGAGACGACGCGCCGGACACCGTCCTCGGCGGCCCGAACAGCCCCCCTCCAGTCCCCCCCGACGGCCAACAACAAGGTGTCGTCCGCGTAACATGTCAGACTGACGCCGTCGGGGAGGTCTTCGGCCCGCAGGACGGTGTCGTACCCGAGGTTCCACAGCAGGGGTCCTAACACCGACCCCTGCGGAACCCCGGAGTACACCGCTCTCCTCTCCGTCCCGCACCGGCCCGGATACTCGATCCACCTGTCGCGGAGGTAGTCCTCGACGACTGCCCTAAGGTAGGCGGGGACTCGATGTTCCTCAAGCCCCCGCCTAATCGCCGCCCAGGGTAGGGTGTTAAACGCATTGGCGATGTCCAAGGACACCGCCAATGCCACCCCACCCCAGGAGACCGCCGAGGCCGAGAGGGACCGGACGCGTCGAATCGCGTCGATCGTCGACCGGCCCTCCCGGAACCCGAACTGGCACTCCGCCAGCCCGGGCCCACCCCGCGACAGGTGCCCGACGATGCGGGCCGCCACGACTCTTTCTAGGAGCTTGCCCACATCGTCGAGCAGGCAAATCGGCCGGTACGCTGACGGAGAGTCCGCGGGCCTACCCTCTTTCCGGAGGAGGACCATTCGGGCCACCTTCCATGCGGAGGGGAATCGCCCGGCCTCCAGGCAGCGGTCGAATGGCTCCCGGAGGCCGTCACCCAGGACGTCCGCGGCCAAGACCAAGACTCGGCCGGGCACTCCCGAAGGACCCGGGGCAGTATCCTTCGCCCCGAGTCTTCGGATGGCCGCGGCTAGCTCCCCAGCCGAGACCCCCAGCTCCGCGGACCAGGTGGTCGGGTCCGCAGAGGGACGTGGCCCGCTCTCCCCCACGATCGGGAAGAGCGTGTCGACCACGTCCCTCAAGAGCTGGGGGTCGAGACCCTCGGTGATCGGGGGCGCCCATGGCCGGAGTTTATTCAGAACTATCCGGTATGGGCGCCCCCATGGATCCCGCTCGAGGGTCTCGAGGAGCTCCTTCCAGCTCTGGGCCTTGGCCCGTTTGATGGCGACCTGCAGAGCCCTCTTTCCCGCGCGATAGGACTCGTACAGTTCCGCCGCCCTAGCCCGCGCGCCGTCGTCGCCGTTCCGTCCGGCCCGACGACGCGCGCGGGTGTACTGGCGTCGGGCCCGGACGCATGCTGTCCGCAATTCCCCGATTTCGCCCGACCACCAGTACACCGAACGTATAACGTATAACGTATAACGTATAACGTATAACGTATAACGTATAACGTATAACGTATAACGTATAACGTATAACGTATAACGTATAACGTATAACGTATAACGTATAACGTATAACGTATAACGTATAACGTATAACGTATAACGTATAACGTATAACGTATAACGTATAACGTATAACGTATAACGTATAACGTATAACGTATAACGTATAACGTACAACGTCTAACGTATAACGTATAACGTATAACGTATAACGTACAACGTATAACGTATAAGGTATAACGTATAACGTATAACGTATAACGTATAACGTATAACGTATAACGTATAACGTATAACGTATAACGTATAACGTATAACGTATAACGTATAACGTACAACGTATAACGTATAACGTATAACGTATATCCTATAACGCATAACGTATAACGTATAACGTATAACGTATGACGTACAACGTATAACGTACAACGTTTAACGTATAACGTATAACGTATAACGTATAACGTATAACGTATAACGTGTATCGTACAACGTTCAACGTATAACGTATAATGTATAACGTATAACGTATAACGTATAACGTATAACGTATAACGTATAACGTATAACGTATAACGTATAACGTACAACGTACAACGTACAACGTTTAACGTACAACGTATAACGTACAACGTATAACGTATAACGTATAACGTATAACGTATAACGTATAACGTATAACGTATAACGTATAGCGTATAACGTATAACGTATAACGTATAACGTATAACGTATAACGTATAACGTATAACGTATAACGTATAACGTATAACGTATGACGTACAACGTATAACGTACAACGTTTAACGTATAACGTATAACGTATAACGTATAACGTACAACGTATAACGTACAACGTATAACGTACAACGTATAACGTATAACGTATAACGTATATCCTATAACGCATAACGTATAACGTATAACGTATAACGTATGACGTACAACGTATAACGTACAACGTTTAACGTATAACGTATAACGTATAACGTATAACGTACAACGTATAACGTACAACGTATAACGTACAACGTATAACGTATAACGTATAACGTATAACGTATAACGTATAACGTATAACGTATAACGTATAACGTATAACGTATAAGGTATAACGTATAACGTATAACGTATAACGTATAACGTATAACGTATAACGTATATCGTATAACGTATAACGTATAACGTATAACGTATAACGTATAACGTATAACGTATAACGTATAACGTATAACGTATAACGTATAACGTATAACGTATAACGTACAACGTATAACGTATAACGTATATCCTATAACGCATAACGTATAACGTATAACGTATAACGTATAGCGTATAACGTATAACGTATAACGTATAACGTATAACGTATAACGTATAACGTATAACGTATAACGTATAACGTATAACGTATAACGTATAACGTATAACGTATAACGTATAACGTATAACGTATAACGTATAACGTATAACGTATAACGCATAACGTATAACGTATAACGTACAACGTATAACGTATAACGTATATCCTATAACGCATAACGTATAACGTATAACGTATAACGTATAGCGTATAACGTATAACGTATAACGTATAACGTATAACGTATAACGTATAACGTATAACGTATAACGTATAACGTATAACGTATAACGTATAACGTATAACGTATAACGTATAACGTATAACGTATAACGTATAACGTATAACGTATAACGTATAACGTATAACGTATAACGTATAACGTATAACGTATAACGTATAACGTATAACGTACAACGTATAACGTATAACGTATATCCTATAACGCATAACGTATAACGTATAACGTATAACGTATAGCGTATAACGTATAACGTATAACGTATAACGTATAACGTATAACGTATAACGTATAACGTATAACGTATAACGTATAACGTATAACGTATAACGTATAACGTATAACGCATAACATGTAATGTATAACGTATAACGTATAACGTATAACGTATAACGTATAACGTATAACGTGTAACGTATAACGTATAACGTATAACGTATAACGTATAACGTATAACGTATATCGCATACCGAATAACGTATAACGTGTAACGAAGAACGCATAACGCATAACGTATAACGTTTATCGTATAACGTATAATGTATAACGTATAACGTATAACGTATAACGTATAACGTATAACTTATGACGTATAACGTATAACGTATAACGTATAACGTATAACGTATAACGTATAACGTATAACGTATAACGTATAACGCATACCGAATAACGTATAACGTGTAACGAAGAACGCATAACGCATAACGTATAACGTTTATCGTATAACGTATAATGTATAACGTATAACGTATAACGTATAACGTATAACGTATAACTTATGACGTATAACGTATAACGTATAACGTATAACGTATAACGTATAACGTATAACGTATAACGTATAACGTATTACGTAAAACGTATAACGTATAACGTATAACGTATAACGTATAACGTATAACGTACAACGTATAACGTATAACGTATAACGTATAACGTATAACGTATAACGTATAACGTATAACGTATAACGTATAACGTATAACGCATACCGAATAACGTATAACGTGTAACGAAGAACGCATAACGCATAACGTATAACGTTTATCGTATAACGTATAATGTATAACGTATAACGTATAACGTATAACGTATAACGTATAACTTATGACGTATAACGTATAACGTATAACGTATAACGTATAACGTATAACGTATAACGTATAACGTATAACGCATACCGAATAACGTATAACGTGTAACGAAGAACGCATAACGCATAACGTATAACGTTTATCGTATAACGTATAATGTATAACGTATAACGTATAACGTATAACGTATAACGTATAACTTATGACGTATAACGTATAACGTATAACGTATAACGTATAACGTATAACGTATAACGTATAACGTATAACGTATTACGTAAAACGTATAACGTATAACGTATAACGTATAACGTATAACGTATAACGTACAACGTATAACGTATAACGTATAACGTATAACGTATAACGTATAACGTATAACGTATAACGTATAACGTATAACGTATAACGTATAACGTATAACGTATAACGTATAACGTATAACGTATAACGTATAACGTATAACGTATAACGTATAACGTATAACGTGTAACGTATAACGTATAACGTATAACGTATAACGTATAACGTATAACGTATAACGCATACCGAATAACGTATAACGTGTAACGAAGAACGCATAACGCATAACGTATAACGTTTATCGTATAACGTATAATGTATAACGTATAACGTATAACGTGTAACGTATAACGTATAACTTATGACGTATAACGTATAACGTATAACGTATAACGTATAACGTATAACGTATAACGTATAACGTATAACGTATTACGTAAAACGTATAACGTATAACGTATAACGTATAACGTATAACGTATAACGTATAACGTATAACGTACAACGTATAACGTATAACGTATAACGTATAACGTATAACGTATAACGTATAACGTATAACGTATAACGTATAACGTATAACGTATAACGCATAACATGTAATGTATAACGTATAACGTATATCGTATAACGTACAACTCATAACGTATAACGTACAACGTATAACGTATAACGTGTAACGTATAACGTATAACGTATAACGTATAACGTATAACGTATAACGTATAACGTATAACGTATAACGTATAACGTATATCGTATAACGTATAACGTATAACGAATAACGTAAAACGTATAACGTATAACGTATGACGTGTAACGTGTAACGAATAACGTATAAAGAATAACGTATAACGTATATCGTATAACGTACAACTTATAACGTGTAACGAATAACGTATAAAGAATAACGTATAACGTATATCGTATAACGTACAACTTATAACGTATAACGTACAACGTATAACGTATAAAATATAACGTATAACGTATAACGTATAACGTATAACGTATAACGTATAACGTATAACGTATAACGTATAACATATAACGTATAACGTATAACGTATAACGTATAACGTATAACGTATAACGTATAACTAATAACGTATAACGTATAACGAATATCGTAGAACGTATAACGCATAACGTATAACGTATAACGTATAACGTATAACGTATAACTTATGACGTATAACGTATAACGTATAACGTATAACGTATAACGTATAACGTATAACGTATAACGTATAACGTATAACGTATAACGTATAACGTATAACGTATAACGTATAACTCTATAACGTATAACGTATAACGTATAACGTATAACGTATAACGTATAACGTATAACGTATAACGTATAACGTATAACATATAACGTATAACGTATATCGTATAACGTATAACGTATAACATATAACGTATAACGTATAACGTATAACGTATAACGTATAACGTATAACGTATAACTAATAACGTATAACGTATAACGAATATCGTAGAACGTATAACGCATAACGTATAACGTATAACGTATAACGTATAACGTATAACGTATAACGTATAACGTATAACGTATAACGTATAACGTATAACGTATTACGTAAAACGTATAACGTATAACGTATAACGTATAACGTATAACGTATAACGTACAACGTATAACGTATAACGTATAACGTATAACGTATAACGTATAACGTATAACGTATAACGTATAACGTATAACGTACAACGTATAACGTATAACGTATAACGTATAACGTATAACGTATAACGTATAACGTATAACGTATAACGTATAACGTATAACTCTATAACGTATAACGTATAACGTATAACGTATAACGTATAACGTATAACGTATAACGTATAACGTATAACGTATAACATATAACGTATAACGTATATCGTATAACGTATAACGTATAACGAATAACGTAAAACGTATAACGTATGACGTATGACGTATAACGTGTAACGAATAACGTATAAAGAATAACGTATAACGTATATCGTATAACGTACAACTTATAACGTATAACGTACAACGTATAACATATAACGTATAACGTATAACGTATAACGTATTACGTAAAACGTATAACGTATAACGTATAACGTATAACGTATAACGTATAACGTACAACGTATAACGTATAACGTATAACGTATAACGTATAACGTATAACTTATGACGTATAGCGTATAACGTATAACGTATAACGTATAACGTATAACGTATAACGTATAACGTATAACGTATAACGCATAACGTATAACGTATAACGTATAACGTATAACGTATAACGTATAACTTATGACGTATAGCGTATAACGTATAACGTATAACGTATAACGTATAACGTATAACGTATAACGTATAACGTATAACGTATAACGTATAACGTATAACGTATAACGTATAACGTATAACGTTTATCGTATAACGTATAATGTATAACGTATAACGTATAACGTATAACGTATAACGTATAACTTATGACGTATAACGTATAACGTATAACGTATAACGTATAACGTATAACGTATAACGTATAACGTATAACGTATTACGTAAAACGTATAACGTATAACGTATAACGTATAACGTATAACGTAGAACGTATAACGTATAACGTATAACGTATAATGTATAACGTATAACGTATAACGTATAACGTATAACGTATAACGTATAACGTATAACGTATAACGTATAACGTATAACGTATAACGTATAACGTAAACGTATAACCTATGACGCATAACATATAACGTATAACGTATAACTAATAACGTATAACGTATAACGAATATCGTAGAACGTATAACGCATAACGTATAACGTATAACGTATAACGTATAACGTATAACTTATGACGTATAGCGTATAACGTATAACGTATAACGTATAACGTATAACGTATAACGTATAACGTATAACGTATAACGTATAACGTATAACGTATAACGTATAACGTTTATCTTATAACGTATAATGTATAACGTATAACGTATAACGTATAACGTATAACTTATGACGTATAACGTATAACGTATAACGTATAACGTATAACGTATAACGTATAACGTATAACGTATAACGTATTACGTAAAACGTATAACGTATAACGTATAACGTACAACGTATAACGTATCACGTATAACGTATTACGAATAACGTATAACGTATGACGTATAACGTATAACGTATAACGTATAACGTATAACGTATAACGTATAACGTATAACGTATAACGTATAACGTATAACGTATAACGTATAACATGTAATGTATAACGTATAACGTATAACGAATAACGTATAACGTATAACATATAACGTATAACGTATAACGTACAACGTATAACGTACAACGTATAACGTATAACGTATAACGTATAACGTATAACGTATAACGTATAACGTATAACGTATAACGTATAACGTATAACGTATAACGTATAACGTATAACGTACAACGTATAACGTATAACGTATAACGTAAAACGTATAATGTATAACGCATAACGTATAACGCATAACCCATGACGTATAACGTATAACGTATAACGTATAACTAATAACGTATAACGTATAACGTATAACGTATAACGTATAACGTATAACGTATATCATGTAATGTATAACGTATAACGTATAACGAATAACGTATAACGTATAACGTATAACGTATAACGTATAACGTATAACGTATAACGTATAACGTATAACGTATAACGTATAACGTATAACGTATAACGTATAACGTATAACGTATAACGTATAACGTATAACTCTATAACGTATAACGTATAACGTATAACGTATAACGTATAACGTATAACGTATAACGTATAACGTATAACGTATAACGTATAACGTATAACGTATAACGTATATCGTATAACGTATAACGTATAACGAATAACGTAAAACGTATAACGTATGACGTATGACGTATAACGTGTAACGAATAACGTATAAAGAATAACGTATAACGTATATCGTATAACGTACAACTTATAACGTATAACGTACAACGTATAACATATAACGTATAACGTATAACGTATAACGTATAACGTATAACGTATAACGTATAACGTATAACGTATAACGTATAACGTATAACGTATAACGTATAACGTATAACGTATAACGTATAACGTATAACGTAAACGTATAACCTATGACGTATAACATATAACGTATAACGTATAACTAATAACGTATAACGTATAACGAATATCGTAGAACGTATAACGCATAACGTATAACGTATAACGTATAACGTATAACGTTTATCGTATAACGTATAATGTATAACGTATAACGTATAACGTATAACGTATAACGTATAACTTATGACGTATAACGTATAACGTATAACGTATAACGTATAACGTATAACGTATAACGTATAACGTATAACGTATAACGTATTACGTAAAACGTATAACGTATAACGTATAACGTTTATCGTATAACGTATAATGTATAACGTATAACGTATAACGTATAACGTATAACGTATAACTTATGACGTATAACGTATAACGTATAACGTATAACGTATAACGTATAACGTATAACGTATAACGTATAACGTATAACGTATTACGTATTACGTAAAACGTATAACGTATAACGTATAACGTATAACGTATAACGTAGAACGTATAACGTATAACGTATAACGTATAATGTATAACGTATAACGTATAACGTATAACGTTTATCGTATAACGTATAATGTATAACGTATAACGTATAACGTATAACGTATAACGTATAACTTATGACGTATAACGTATAACGTATAACGTATAACGTATAACGTATAACGTATAACGTATAACGTATAACGTATAACGTATTACGTAAAACGTATAACGTATAACGTATAACGTATAACGTATAACGTAGAACGTATAACGTATAACGTATAACGTATAATGTATAACGTATAACGTATAACGTATAACGTATAACGTATAACGTATAACGTATAACGTATAACGTATAACGTATAACGTATAACGTATAACGTATAACGTATAACGTATAACGTATAACGTATAACGTATAACGTATAACGTATAACGTAAAACGTATAACGTATAACGTATAACGTATAACGTATAACGTATAACCTATGAGGTATAACGTGTAACGTGTAACGTATAACGTATAACGTACAACGTGTAACGTATAAAATATAACGTATAAAATATAACGTATAACGTATAACGTATAACGTAGAACGTAGAACGTATAACGTATAACGTATAACGTATAACGTATAACGTATAACGTATAACGTATAACGTATAACGTATAACGTATAACGTATAACGTATAACGTATAACGTATAACGTATAACGTATAACGTATAACGTATAACGTATAACGTATAACGTATAACGTGTAACGTATAACGTATAACGTATAACGTATAACGTATAACGTATAACGTATAACGCATACCGAATAACGTATAACGTGTAACGAAGAACGCATAACGCATAACGTATAACGTTTATCGTATAACGTATAATGTATAACGTATAACGTATAACGTATAACGTATAACGTATAACTTATGACGTATAACGTATAACGTATAACGTATAACGTATAACGTATAACGTATAACGTATAACGTATAACGTATTACGTAAAACGTATAACGTATAACGTATAACGTATAACGTATAACGTATAACGTATAACGTATAACGTACAACGTATAACGTATAACGTATAACGTATAACGTATAACGTATAACGTATAACGTATAACGTATAACGTATAACGTATAACGTATAACGCATAACATGTAATGTATAACGTATAACGTATAACGTATAACGTATAACGTATAACGTATAACGTGTAACGTATAACGTATAACGTATAACGTATAACGTATAACGTATAACGTATAACGCATACCGAATAACGTATAACGTGTAACGAAGAACGCATAACGCATAACGTATAACGTTTATCGTATAACGTATAATGTATAACGTATAACGTATAACGTATAACGTATAACGTATAACTTATGACGTATAACGTATAACGTATAACGTATAACGTATAACGTATAACGTATAACGTATAACGTATAACGCATACCGAATAACGTATAACGTGTAACGAAGAACGCATAACGCATAACGTATAACGTTTATCGTATAACGTATAATGTATAACGTATAACGTATAACGTATAACGTATAACGTATAACTTATGACGTATAACGTATAACGTATAACGTATAACGTATAACGTATAACGTATAACGTATAACGTATAACGTATTACGTAAAACGTATAACGTATAACGTATAACGTATAACGTATAACGTATAACGTACAACGTATAACGTATAACGTATAACGTATAACGTATAACGTATAACGTATAACGTATAACGTATAACGTATAACGTATAACGTATAACGTATAACGTATAACGTATAACGTATAACGTATAACGTATAACGTATAACGTATAACGTGTAACGTATAACGTATAACGTATAACGTATAACGTATAACGTATAACGTATAACGCATACCGAATAACGTATAACGTGTAACGAAGAACGCATAACGCATAACGTATAACGTTTATCGTATAACGTATAATGTATAACGTATAACGTATAACGTATAACGTATAACGTATAACTTATGACGTATAACGTATAACGTATAACGTATAACGTATAACGTATAACGTATAACGTATAACGTATAACGTATTACGTAAAACGTATAACGTATAACGTATAACGTATAACGTATAACGTATAACGTATAACGTATAACGTACAACGTATAACGTATAACGTATAACGTATAACGTATAACGTATAACGTATAACGTATAACGTATAACGTATAACGTATAACGTATAACGTATAACGCATAACATGTAATGTATAACGTATAACGTATATCGTATAACGTACAACTCATAACGTATAACGTACAACGTATAACGTATAACGTGTAACGTATAACGTATAACGTATAACGTATAACGTATAACGTATAACGTATAACGTATAACGTATATCGTATAACGTATATCGTATAACGTATAACGTATAACGAATAACGTAAAACGTATAACGTATAACGTATGACGTGTAACGTGTAACGAATAACGTATAAAGAATAACGTATAACGTATATCGTATAACGTACAACTTATAACGTGTAACGAATAACGTATAAAGAATAACGTATAACGTATATCGTATAACGTACAACTTATAACGTATAACGTACAACGTATAACGTATAAAATATAACGTATAACGTATAACGTATAACGTATAACGTATAACGTATAACGTATAACGTATAACGTATAACATATAACGTATAACGTATAACGTATAACGTATAACGTATAACGTATAACGTATAACTAATAACGTATAACGTATAACGAATATCGTAGAACGTATAACGCATAACGTATAACGTATAACGTATAACGTATAACGTATAACTTATGACGTATAGCGTATAACGTATAACGTATAACGTATAACGTATAACGTATAACGTATAACGTATAACGTAAAACGTATAACGTATAACGTATAACGTATAACGTATAACCTATGAGGTATAACGTGTAACGTGTAACGTATAACGTATAACGTATAACGTGTAACGTATAACGTATAACGTATAACGCATAACATGTAATGTATAACGTATAACGTATATCGTATAACGTACAACTCATAACGTATAACGTACAACGTATAACGTATAACGTGTAACGTATAACGTATAACGTATAACGTATAACGTATAACGTATAACGTATAACGTATAACGTATAACGTATAACGTATAACGTATAACGTATAACGTATAACGTATAAAGTATAACGCATACCGAATAACGTATAACGTGTAACGAAGAACGCATAACGCATAACGTATAACGTTTATCGTATAATGTATAATGTATAACGTATAACGTATAACGTATAACGTATAACGTATAACTTATGACGTATAACGTATAACGTATAACGTATATCGTATAACGTACAACTTATAACGTATAACGTACAACGTATAACATATAACGTATAACGTATAACGTATAACGTATAACGTATAACGTATAACGTATAACGCATTACGTAAAACGTATAACGTATAACGTATAACGTATAACGTACAACTTATAACGTATAACGTACAACGTATAACATATAACGTATAACGTATAACGTATAACGTATAACGTATAACGTATTACGTAAAACGTATAACGTATAACGTATAACGTATATCGTATAACGTATAACGTATAACGAATAACGTAAAACGTATAACGTATGACGTATGACGTATAACGTGTAACGAATAACGTATAAAGAATAACGTATAACGTATATCGTATAACGTACAACTTATAACGTATAACGTACAACGTATAACATATAACGTATAACGTATAACGTATAACGTATAACGTATAACGTATAACGTATAACGTATAACGTATAACGTATAACGTATAACGTATAACGCATACCGAATAACGTATAACGTGTAACGAAGAACGCATAACGCATAACGTATAACGTTTATCGTATAACGTATAATGTATAACGTATAACGTATAACGTATAACGTATAACGTATAACGTATAACTTATGACGTATAACGTATAACGTATAACGTATAACGTATAACGTATAACGTATAACGTATAACGTATAACGTATAACGTATTACGTAAAACGTATAACGTATAACGTATAACGTATAACGTATAACGTATAACGTACAACGTATAACGTATAACGTATAACGTATAACGTATAACGTATAACGTATAACGTATAACGTATAACGTATAACGTATAACGTATAACGTATAACGTATAACGCATAACATGTAATGTATAACGTATAACGTATATCGTATAACGTACAACTCATAACGTATAACGTACAACGTATAACGTATAACGTGTAACGTATAACGTATAACGTATAACGTATAACGTATAACGTATAACTAATAACGTATAACGTATAACGAATATCGTAGAACGTATAACGCATAACGTATAACGTATAACGTATAACGTATAACGTATAACTTATGACGTATAGCGTATAACGTATAACGAATAACGTATAACGTATAACGTATAACGTATAACGTATAACGTATAACGTATAACGTATAACGTATAACGTATAACGTATAACGTATAACGTATAACGTATAACGTATAACGTATAACGTATAACGTATAACGTATAACTCTATAACGTATAACGTATAACGTATAACGTATAACGTATAACGTATAACGTATAACGTATAACGTATAACGTATAACATATAACGTATAACGTATATCGTATAACGTATAACGTATAACGAATAACGTAAAACGTATAACGTATGACGTATGACGTATAACGTGTAACGAATAACGTATAAAGAATAACGTATAACGTATATCGTATAACGTACAACTTATAACGTATAACGTACAACGTATAACATATAACGTATAACGTATAACGTATAACGTATAACGTATAACGTATAACGTATAACGTATAACGTATAACGTATAACGTATAACGTATAACGTATAACGTATAACGTATAACGTATAACGTATAACGTAAACGTATAACCTATGACGTATAACATATAACGTATAACGTATATCTAATAACGTATAACGTATAACGAATATCGTAGAACGTATAACGCATAACGTATAACGTATAACGTATAACGTATAACGTATAACTTATGACGTATAGCGTATAACGTATAACGTATAACGTATAACGTATAACGTATAACGTATAACGTATAACGTATAACGTATAACGTATAACGTATAACGTATAACGTTTATCGTATAACGTATAATGTATAACGTATAACGTATAACGTATAACGTATAACGTATAACTTATGACGTATAACGTATAACGTATAACGTATAACGTATAACGTATAACGTATAACGTATAACGTATAACGTATAACGTATTACGTAAAACGTATAACGTATAACGTATTACGTATAAGGTATAACGTATAACGTTTATCGTATAACGTATAATGTATAACGTATAACGTTTATCGTATAACGTATAATGTATAACGTATAACGTATAACGTATAACGTATAACGTATAACTTATGACGTATAACGTATAACGTATAACGTATAACGTATAACGTATAACGTATAACGTATAACGTATAACGTATAACGTATAAGGTATAACGTATAACGTATAACGTATAACGTATAACGTATAACGTATAACGTATAACGTATAACGTATAACGTATAACGTAAAACGTATAACGTATAACGTATAACGTATAACGTATAACGTATAACCTATGAGGTATAACGTGTAACGTGTAACGTATAACGTATAACGTATAACGTGTAACGTATAAAATATAACGTATAAAATATAACGTATAACGTATAACGTATAACGTAGAACGTATAACGTATAACGTATAACGTATAACGTATAACGTATAACGTATAACGTATAACGTATAACGTATAACGTATAACGTATAACGTATAACGTATAACGTATAACGTATAACGTATAACGTATAACGTATAACGTATAACGTATAACGTATAACGTATAACGTATAACGTATAACGTATAACGTGTAACGTATAACGTATAACGTATAACGTATAACGTATAACGTATAACGTATAACGCATACCGAATAACGTATAACGTGTAACGAAGAACGCATAACGCATAACGTATAACGTTTATCGTATAACGTATAATGTATAACGTATAACGTATAACGTATAACGTATAACGTATAACTTATGACGTATAACGTATAACGTATAACGTATAACGTATAACGTATAACGTATAACGTATAACGTATAACGTATTACGTAAAACGTATAACGTATAACGTATAACGTATAACGTATAACGTATAACGTATAACGTATAACGTACAACGTATAACGTATAACGTATAACGTATAACGTATAACGTATAACGTATAACGTATAACGTATAACGTATAACGTATAACGTATAACGCATAACATGTAATGTATAACGTATAACGTATATCGTATAACGTACAACTCATAACGTATAACGTACAACGTATAACGTATAACGTGTAACGTATAACGTATAACGTATAACGTATAACGTATAACGTATAACGTATAACGTATAACGTATAACGTATAACGTATAACGTATATCGTATAACGTATAACGTATAACGAATAACGTAAAACGTATAACGTATAACGTATGACGTGTAACGTGTAACGAATAACGTATAAAGAATAACGTATAACGTATATCGTATAACGTACAACTTATAACGTGTAACGAATAACGTATAAAGAATAACGTATAACGTATATCGTATAACGTACAACTTATAACGTATAACGTACAACGTATAACGTATAAAATATAACGTATAACGTATAACGTATAACGTATAACGTATAACGTATAACGTATAACGTATAACGTATAACATATAACGTATAACGTATAACGTATAACGTATAACGTATAACGTATAACGTATAACTAATAACGTATAACGTATAACGAATATCGTAGAACGTATAACGCATAACGTATAACGTATAACGTATAACGTATAACGTATAACGTATAACTTATGACGTATAGCGTATAACGTATAACGTATAACGTATAACGTATAACGTATAACGTATAACGTATAACGTAAAACGTATAACGTATAACGTATAACGTATAACGTATAACCTATGAGGTATAACGTGTAACGTGTAACGTATAACGTATAACGTATAACGTATAACGTATAACGTATAACGTATAACGTATAACGTATAACGTATAACGTATAACGTATAACGTATAACGTATAACGTATAAAGTATAACGCATACCGAATAACGTATAACGTGTAACGAAGAACGCATAACGCATAACGTATAACGTTTATCGTATAATGTATAATGTATAACGTATAACGTATAACGTATAACGTATAACGTATAACTTATGACGTATAACGTATAACGTATAACGTATATCGTATAACGTACAACTTATAACGTATAACGTACAACGTATAACATATAACGTATAACGTATAACGTATAACGTATAACGTATAACGTATAACGTATAACGTATTACGTAAAACGTATAACGTATAACGTATAACGTATAACGTACAACTTATAACGTATAACGTACAACGTATAACATATAACGTATAACGTATAACGTATAACGTATAACGTATAACGTATTACGTAAAACGTATAACGTATAACGTATAACGTATATCGTATAACGTATAACGTATAACGAATAACGTAAAACGTATAACGTATGACGTATGACGTATAACGTGTAACGAATAACGTATAAAGAATAACGTATAACGTATATCGTATAACGTACAACTTATAACGTATAACGTACAACGTATAACATATAACGTATAACGTATAACGTATAACGTATAACGTATAACGTATAACGTATAACGTATAACGTATAACGTATAACGCATACCGAATAACGTATAACGTGTAACGAAGAACGCATAACGCATAACGTATAACGTTTATCGTATAACGTATAATGTATAACGTATAACGTATAACGTATAACGTATAACGTATAACGTATAACTTATGACGTATAACGTATAACGTATAACGTATAACGTATAACGTATAACGTATAACGTATAACGTATAACGTATTACGTAAAACGTATAACGTATAACGTATAACGTATAACGTATAACGTATAACGTACAACGTATAACGTATAACGTATAACGTATAACGTATAACGTATAACGTATAACGTATAACGTATAACGTATAACGTATAACGTATAACGTATAACGTATAACGCATAACATGTAATGTATAACGTATAACGTATATCGTATAACGTACAACTCATAACGTATAACGTACAACGTATAACGTATAACGTGTAACGTATAACGTATAACGTATAACGTATAACGTATAACGTATAACGTATAACGTATAACGTATAACGTATAACGTATAACGTATATCGTATAACGTATAACGTATAACGAATAACGTAAAACGTATAACGTATAACGTATGACGTGTAACGTGTAACGAATAACGTATAAAGAATAACGTATAACGTATATCGTATAACGTACAACTTATAACGTGTAACGAATAACGTATAAAGAATAACGTATAACGTATGTCGTATAACGTACAACTTATAACGTATAACGTACAACGTATAACGTATAAAATATAACGTATAACGTATAACGTATAACGTATAACGTATAACGTATAACGTATAACGTATAACGTATAACGTATAACATATAACGTATAACGTATAACGTATAACGTATAACGCATACCGAATAACGTATAACGTGTAACGAAGCACGCATAACGCATAACGTATAACGTATATCGTATAACGTATAATGTATAACGTATACCGCATAACGTATAACGTATAACCTATGACGTATAACGTATAACGTATAACGTATAACGTATAACGTATAACGTATAACGTATAACGTATAACGTATATCGTATAACGTATAACGTATAACGAATAACGTAAAACGTATAACGTATAACGTATGACGTGTAACGTGTAACGAATAACGTATAAAGAATAACGTATAACGTATATCGTATAACGTATAACGTATAACGAATAACGTAAAACGTATAACGTATAACGTATGACGTGTAACGTGTAACGAATAACGTATAAAGAATAACGTATAACGTATATCGTATAACGTACAACTTATAACGTGTAACGAATAACGTATAAAGAATAACGTATAACGTATGTCGTATAACGTACAACTTATAACGTATAACGTACAACGTATAACGTATAAAATATAACGTATAACGTATAACGTATAACGTATAACGTATAACGTATAACGTATAACGTATAACGTATAACGTATAACGTATAACATATAACGTATAACGTATAACGTATAACGTATAACGCATACCGAATAACGTATAACGTGTAACGAAGCACGCATAACGCATAACGTATAACGTATATCGTATAACGTATAATGTATAACGTATACCGCATAACGTATAACGTATAACCTATGACGTATAACGTATAACGTATAACGTATAACGTATAACGTATAATGTATAACGTATAACGTATAACGTACAACGTATAACGCATAACGTATAACGTATAACTTATAACGTATAACGTATAACGTATAACGTATAACGTATAACGTATAACGTATAACGCATACCGAATAACGTATAACGTGTAACGAATCACGCATAACGCATAACGTATAACGTATATCGTATAACGTATAACGTATAACGTATAACGTATAACGTGTAACGAATAACGTATAACGTATAACGTATAACGTACAACGTTTAACGTATAACGTATAACGTAGAACGTATAACGTATAACGTATAACGTATAACGTATGACGTATAACGTATAACGTATAACGTATAACGTATAACGTTTACAGTATAACGTATAACGTATAACGTGTAACGTGTAACGTATAACGTATAACGTATAACGTATAACGTATAACGTATAACGTATAACGTATAACGTATAACGTATAACGTATAACGTATAACGTATAACGTATAACGTATAACGTATAACGTATAACGTATAACGTATAACGTATAACGTATAACGTATAGCGTGTAACGTATAACGTATAACGATTAACGTAAAACGTATGACGTATTACATATTACGTATAACGTATAACGTATAACGTATAACGTATAACGTATAACGTATAACGTATAACGTATAACGTATAACGCATAACGTATAACGTATAACGTATAACGTATAACGTATAACGTATAACGTACAACGTTTAACGTATAACGTATAACGTAGAACGTATAACGTATAACGTATAACGTATAACGTATGACGTATAACGTATAACGTACAACGTTTAACGTATAACGTATAACGTAGAACGTATAACGTACAACGTATAACGTATAACGTACAACGCATAACGTATAACGTATATCCTATAACGCATAACGTATAACGTATAACGTATAACGTATAACGTATAACGTATAACGTATAACGCATAACGTATAACGTATAACGTATAACGTATAACGTATAACGTATAACGTACAACGTTTAACGTATAACGAAGAACGTAGAACGTATAACGTATAACGTATAACGTATAACGTATGACGTATAACGTATAACGTACAACGTTTAACGTATAACGTATAACGTAGAACGTATAACGTACAACGTATAACGTATAACGTACAACGTATAACGTATAACGTATATCCTATAACGCATAACGTATAACGTATAACGTATAACGTATAACGTATAACGTATAACGTATAACGTATAACGTATAACGTATAACGAATAACGTATAACGTATAACGTATAACGTACAACGTTTAACGTATAACGTATAACGTAGAACGTATAACGTATAACGTATAACGTATAACGTATGACGTATAACGAATAACGTACAACGTTTAACGTATAACGTATAACGTATAACGTATAACGTATAACGTATATCGTACAACGTTCAACGTATAACGTATAACGTATAACGTATAACGTATAACGTATATCGTACAACGTTCAACGTATAACGTATAATGTATAACGTATAACGTATAACGTATAACGTATATGGTATAAGGTATAACGTATAACGTATAACGTATAACGTATAACGTATAACGTATAACGTATAACGTATAACGTATAACGTATAACGTATAACGTATAACGTATAACGTATAACATATGATGTATAACGTATAACATGTAACGTATAGCGTATAACGTATAACGTATAACGTATAACGTATAACGTATAACGTATAACGTATAACGTATAACGTATAACGCATAACATGTAATGTATAACGTATAACGTATATCGTATAACGTACAACTCATAACGTATAACGTACAACGTATAACGTATAACGTGTAACGTATAACGTATAACGTATAACGTATAACGTATAACGTATAACGTATAACGTATAACGTATAACGTATAACGTATAACGTATATCGTATAACGTATAACGTATAACGAATAACGTAAAACGTATAACGTATAACGTATGACGTGTAACGTGTAACGAATAACGTATAAAGAATAACGTATAACGTATATCGTATAACGTACAACTTATAACGTGTAACGAATAACGTATAAAGAATAACGTATAACGTATATCGTATAACGTACAACGTATAACGTATAAAATATAACGTATAACGTATAACGTATAACGTATAACGTATAACGTATAACGTATAACGTATAACGTATAACGTATAACATATAACGTATAACGTATAACGTATAACGTATAACGTATAACGTATAACGTATAACTAATAACGTATAACGTATAACGAATATCGTAGAACGTATAACGCATAACGTATAACGTATAACGTATAACGTATAACGTATAACTTATGACGTATAGCGTATAACGTATAACGTATAACGTATAACGTATAACGTATAACGTATAACGTATAACATAAAACGTATAACGTATAACGTATAACGTATAACGTATAACCTATGAGGTATAACGTGTAACGTGTAACGTATAACGTATAACGTATAACGTGGAACGTATAACGTATAACGTATAACGCATAACATGTAATGTATAACGTATAACGTATATCGTATAACGTACAACTCATAACGTATAACGTACAACGTATAACGTATAACGTGTAACGTATAACGTATAACGTATAACGTATAACGTATAACGTATAACGTATAACGTATAACGTATAACGTATAACGTATAACGTATAACGTATAACGTATAACGTATAAAGTATAACGCATACCGAATAACGTATAACGTGTAACGAAGAACGCATAACGCATAACGTATAACGTTTATCGTATAATGTATAATGTATAACGTATAACGTATAACGTATAACGTATAACGTATAACTTATGACGTATAACGTATAACGTATAACGTATATCGTATAACGTACAACTTATAACGTATAACGTACAACGTATAACATATAACGTATAACGTATAACGTATAACGTATAACGTATAACGTATAACGTATAACGTATTACGTAAAACGTATAACGTATAACGTATAACGTATAACGTACAACTTATAACGTATAACGTACAACGTATAACATATAACGTATAACGTATAACGTATAACGTATAACGTATAACGTATTACGTAAAACGTATAACGTATAACGTATAACGTATATCGTATAACGTATAACGTATAACGAATAACGTAAAACGTATAACGTATGACGTATGACGTATAACGTGTAACGAATAACGTATAAAGAATAACGTATAACGTATATCGTATAACGTACAACTTATAACGTATAACGTACAACGTATAACATATAACGTATAACGTATAACGTATAACGTATAACGTATAACGTATAACGTATAACGTATAACGTATAACGTATAACGCATACCGAATAACGTATAACGTGTAACGAAGAACGCATAACGCATAACGTATAACGTTTATCGTATAACGTATAATGTATAACGTATAACGTATAACGTATAACGTATAACGTATAACGTATAACTTATGACGTATAACGTATAACGTATAACGTATAACGTATAACGTATAACGTATAACGTATAACGTATAACGTATTACGTAAAACGTATAACGTATAACGTATAACGTATAACGTATAACGTATAACGTACAACGTATAACGTATAACGTATAACGTATAACGTATAACGTATAACGTATAACGTATAACGTATAACGTATAACGTATAACGTATAACGTATAACGTATAACGCATAACATGTAATGTATAACGTATAACGTATATCGTATAACGTACAACTCATAACGTATAACGTACAACGTATAACGTATAACGTGTAACGTATAACGTATAACGTATAACGTATAACGTATAACGTATAACGTATAACGTATAACGTATAACGTATAACGTATAACGTATAACGTATATCGTATAACGTATAACGTATAACGAATAACGTAAAACGTATAACGTATAACGTATGACGTGTAACGTGTAACGAATAACGTATAAAGAATAACGTATAACGTATATCGTATAACGTACAACTTATAACGTGTAACGAATAACGTATAAAGAATAACGTATAACGTATGTCGTATAACGTACAACTTATAACGTATAACGTACAACGTATAACGTATAAAATATAACGTATAACGTATAACGTATAACGTATAACGTATAACGTATAACGTATAACGTATAACGTATAACGTATAACGTATAACATATAACGTATAACGTATAACGTATAACGTATAACGCATACCGAATAACGTATAACGTGTAACGAAGCACGCATAACGCATAACGTATAACGTATATCGTATAACGTATAATGTATAACGTATACCGCATAACGTATAACGTATAACCTATGACGTATAACGTATAACGTATAACGTATAACGTATAACGTATAACGTATAACGTATAACGTATAACGTATAACGTATAACGCATAACATGTAATGTATAACGTATAACGTATATCGTATAACGTACAACTCATAACGTATAACGTACAACGTATAACGTATAACGTGTAACGTATAACGTATAACGTATAACGTATAACGTATAACGTATAACGTATAACGTATAACGTATAACGTATAACGTATAACGTATAACGTATATCGTATAACGTATAACGTATAACGAATAACGTAAAACGTATAACGTATAACGTATGACGTGTAACGTGTAACGAATAACGTATAAAGAATAACGTATAACGTATATCGTATAACGTATAACGTATAACGAATAACGTAAAACGTATAACGTATAACGTATGACGTGTAACGTGTAACGAATAACGTATAAAGAATAACGTATAACGTATATCGTATAACGTACAACTTATAACGTGTAACGAATAACGTATAAAGAATAACGTATAACGTATGTCGTATAACGTACAACTTATAACGTATAACGTACAACGTATAACGTATAAAATATAACGTATAACGTATAACGTATAACGTATAACGTATAACGTATAACGTATAACGTATAACGTATAACGTATAACGTATAACGTATAACGTATAACATATAACGTATAACGTATAACGTATAACGTATAACGCATACCGAATAACGTATAACGTGTAACGAAGCACGCATAACGCATAACGTATAACGTATATCGTATAACGTATAATGTATAACGTATACCGCATAACGTATAACGTATAACCTATGACGTATAACGCATAACGTATAACGTACAACGTATAACGCATAACGTATAACGTATAACTTATAACGTATAACGTATAACGTATAACGTATAACGTATAACGTATAACGTATAACGCATACCGAATAACGTATAACGTGTAACGAATCACGCATAACGCATAACGTATAACGTATATCGTATAACGTATAACGTATAACATATAACGTATAACGTATAACGAATAACGTATAACGTATAACGTATAACGTACAACGTTTAACGTATAACGTATAACGTAGAACGTATAACGTATAACGTATAACGTATAACGTATGACGTATAACGTATAACGTATAACGTATAACGTATAACGTTTACAGTATAACGTATAACGTATAACGTGTAACGTGTAACGTATAACGTATAACGTATAACGTATAACGTATAACGTATAACGTATAACGTATAACGTATAACGTATAACGTATAACGTATAACGTATAACGTATAACGTATAACGTATAACGTATAACGTATAACGTATAACGTGTAACGTATAACGTATAACGTATAGCGTGTAACGTATAACGTATAACGATTAACGTAAAACGTATGACGTATTACATATTACGTATAACGTATAACGTATAACGTATAACGTATAACGTATAACGTATAACGTATAACGTATAACGTATAACGTATAACGCATAACGTATAACGTATAACGTATAACGTATAACGTATAACGTATAACGTACAACGTTTAACGTATAACGTATAACGTAGAACGTATAACGTATAACGTATAACGTATAACGTATGACGTATAACGTATAACGTACAACGTTTAACGTATAACGTATAACGTAGAACGTATAACGTACAACGTATAACGTATAACGTACAACGCATAACGTATAACGTATATCCTATAACGCATAACGTATAACGTATAACGTATAACGTATAACGTATAACGTATAACGTATAACGTATAACGCATAACGTATAACGTATAACGTATAACGTATAACGTATAACGTATAACGTACAACGTTTAACGTATAACGTAGAACGTAGAACGTATAACGTATAACGTATAACGTATAACGTATGACGTATAACGTATAACGTACAACGTACAACGTTTAACGTATAACGTATAACGTAGAACGTATAACGTACAACGTATAACGTATAACGTACAACGTATAACGTATAACGTATATCCTATAACGCATAACGTATAACGTATAACGTATAACGTATAACGTATAACGTATAACGTATAACGTATAACGTATAACGTATAACGTATAACGAATAACGTATAACGTATAACGTATAACGTACAACGTTTAACGTATAACGTATAACGTAGAACGTATAACGTATAACGTATAACGTATAACGTATGACGTATAACGAATAACGTACAACGTTTAACGTATAACGTATAACGTATAACGTATAACGTATAACGTATATCGTACAACGTTCAACGTATAACGTATAACGTATAACGTATAACGTATAACGTATATCGTACAACGTTCAACGTATAACGTATAATGTATAACGTATAACGTATAACGTATAACGTATATGGTATAAGGTATAACGTATAACGTATAACGTATAACGTATAACGTATAACGTATAACGTATAACGTATAACGTATAACGTATAACGTATAACGTATAACGTATAACGTATAACATATGATGTATAACGTATAACATGTAACGTATAGCGTATAACGTATAACGTATAACGTATAACGTATAACGTATAACGTATAACGTATATCGTATAACGTATAACGTATAACGTATAACATGTAACGTACAACGTATAACGTATACCGTATAACGTATAACGTATAACGTATAACGTATAACATGTAACGTACAACGTATAACGTATACCGTATAACGTATAACGTAAAACGTATGACGCATTACATACTACGTATAACGTATAACATGTAACGTATAGCGTATAACGTATAACGTATAACGTATAACGTATAACGTATAACGTATAATGTATAACGTATAACGTATAACGTATAACGTATAACGTTTAACGTATAACGTATAACGTATAACGTATAACGTATAACGTTCAACGTATAACGTATAACGTACAACGTATAACGTATAACGTATATCGTACATCCTATAACGCATAACGTATAACGTATAACGTATAGCGTATAACGTATAACGTATAACGTATAACGTATAACGTATAGCGTCTAACGTATAACGTATAACGTACAACGTATAACGTATAACGTATAACTTATAACGTATAATGTATAACGTATAACGTATAACGTATAACGTATAACGTATGACGTAAAACGTATAACGTATAACGTATAACGTATAACGTATAACGTATAACGTACAACGTTTAACGTATACCGTATAACGAATAACGTATAACGTATATCGCATGACGTATAACATATAACGTATAACGTATAACGTACAACGTATAACGTATAATGTATATCCTATAACGCATAACGTATAACGTATAACGTATAACGTATAACGTATAACGTATAACGTATAACGTATAACGTATAACGTATAACGTGTAACGTATAACGTATAACGTATAACGTATACAGTATAACGTAAAACGTGTAACGTATAACGTATAACGTATAACGTATAACGTATAACGTATAACGTATAACGTATAACGTATAACGTATAACGTATAACGTATAAAGTATAACGTATAGCGTATAACGTATAACGTATAACGTATAACGTACAACGTCTAACGTATAACGTATAACGTATAACGAATAACGTATAACGTATATCGCATGACGTATAACATATAACGTATAACGTATAACGTATAACGTATAACGTACAACGTCTAACGTATAACGTATAACGTATAACGAATAACGTATAACGTATATCGCATGACGTATAACATATAACGTATAACGTATAACGTACAACGTATAACGTATAATGTATATCCTATAACGCATAACGTATAACGTATAACGTATAACGTATAACGTATAACGTATAACGTATAACGTATAACGTATAACGTATAACGCATACCGAATAACGTATAACGTGTAACGAAGCACGCATAACGCATAACGTATAACGTATATCGTATAACGTATAATGTATAACGTATACCGCATAACGTATAACGTATAACCTATGACGTATAACGTATAACGTATAACGTATAACGTATAACGTATAATGTATAACGTATAACGTATAACGTACAACGTATAACGCATAACGTATAACGTATAACTTATAACGTATAACGTATAACGTATAACGTATAACGTATAACGTATAACGTATATCGTACAACGTTCAACGTATAACGTATAACGTATAACGTATAACGCATAACGTATATCGTACAACGTTCAACGTATAACGTATAATGTATAACGTATAACGTATAACGTATAACGTATATGGTATAAGGTATAACGTATAACGTATAACGTATAACGTATAACGTATAACGTATAACGTATAACGTATAACGTATAACGTATAACGTATAACGTATAACGTATAACGTATAACATATGATGTATAACGTATAACATGTAACGTATAGCGTATAACGTATAACGTATAACGTATAACGTATAACGTATAACGTATAACGTATATCGTATAACGTATAACGTATAACGTATAACATGTAACGTACAACGTATAACGTATACCGTATAACGTATAACGTATAACGTATAACGTATAACATGTAACGTACAACGTATAACGTATACCGTATAACGTATAACGTAAAACGTATGACGCATTACATACTACGTATAACGTATAACATGTAACGTATAGCGTATAACGTATAACGTATAACGTATAACGTATAACGTATAACGTATAATGTATAACGTATAACGTATAACGTATAACGTATAACGTTTAACGTATAACGTATAACGTATAACGTATAACGTATAACGTTCAACGTATAACGTATAACGTACAACGTATAACGTATAACGTATATCGTACATCCTATAACGCATAACGTATAACGTATAACGTATAGCGTATAACGTATAACGTATAACGTATAACGTATAACGTATAGCGTCTAACGTATAACGTATAACGTACAACGTATAACGTATAACGTATAACTTATAACGTATAATGTATAACGTATAACGTATAACGTATAACGTATAACGTATGACGTAAAACGTATAACGTATAACGTATAACGTATAACGTATAACGTATAACGTACAACGTTTAACGTATACCGTATAACGAATAACGTATAACGTATATCGCATGACGTATAACATATAACGTATAACGTATAACGTACAACGTATAACGTATAATGTATATCCTATAACGCATAACGTATAACGTATAACGTATAACGTATAACGTATAACGTATAACGTATAACGTATAACGTATAACGTATAACGTGTAACGTATAACGTATAACGTATAACGTATACAGTATAACGTAAAACGTGTCACGTATAACGTATAACGTATAACGTATAACGTATAACGAATAACGTATAACGTATAACGTATAACGTACAACGTTTAACGTATAATGTATAACGTATACCGCATAACGTATAACGTATAACCTATGACGTATAACGTATAACGTATAACGTATAACGTATAACGTATAATGTATAACGTATAACGTATAACGTACAACGTATAACGCATAACGTATAACGTATAACTTATAACGTATAACGTATAACGTATAACGTATAACGTATAACGTATAACGTATATCGTACAACGTTCAACGTATAACGTATAACGTATAACGTATAACGCATAACGTATATCGTACAACGTTCAACGTATAACGTATAATGTATAACGTATAACGTATAACGTATAACGTATATGGTATAAGGTATAACGTATAACGTATAACGTATAACGTATAACGTATAACGTATAACGTATAACGTATAACGTATAACGTATAACGTATAACGTATAACGTATAACGTATAACATATGATGTATAACGTATAACATGTAACGTATAGCGTATAACGTATAACGTATAACGTATAACGTATAACGTATAACGTATAACGTATATCGTATAACGTATAACGTATAACGTATAACATGTAACGTACAACGTATAACGTATACCGTATAACGTATAACGTATAACGTATAACGTATAACATGTAACGTACAACGTATAACGTATACCGTATAACGTATAACGTAAAACGTATGACGCATTACATACTACGTATAACGTATAACATGTAACGTATAGCGTATAACGTATAACGTATAACGTATAACGTATAACGTATAACGTATAATGTATAACGTATAACGTATAACGTATAACGTATAACGTATAACGTTTAACGTATAACGTATAACGTATAACGTATAACGTATAACGTTCAACGTATAACGTATAACGTACAACGTATAACGTATAACGTATATCGTACATCCTATAACGCATAACGTATAACGTATAACGTATAGCGTATAACGTATAACGTATAACGTATAACGTATAACGTATAGCGTCTAACGTATAACGTATAACGTACAACGTATAACGTATAACGTATAACTTATAACGTATAATGTATAACGTATAACGTATAACGTATAACGTATAACGTATGACGTAAAACGTATAACGTATAACGTATAACGTATAACGTATAACGTATAACGTACAACGTTTAACGTATACCGTATAACGAATAACGTATAACGTATATCGCATGACGTATAACATATAACGTATAACGTATAACGTACAACGTATAACGTATAATGTATATCCTATAACGCATAACGTATAACGTATAACGTATAACGTATAACGTATAACGTATAACGTATAACGTATAACGTATAACGTATAACGTGTAACGTATAACGTATAACGTATAACGTATACAGTATAACGTAAAACGTGTAACGTATAACGTATAACGTATAACGTATAACGTATAACGTATAACGTATAACGTATAACGTATAACGTATAACGTATAACGTATAAAGTATAACGTATAGCGTATAACGTATAACGTATAACGTATAACGTACAACGTCTAACGTATAACGTATAACGTATAACGAATAACGTATAACGTATATCGCATGACGTATAACATATAACGTATAACGTATAACGTATAACGTATAACGTACAACGTCTAACGTATAACGTATAACGTATAACGAATAACGTATAACGTATATCGCATGACGTATAACATATAACGTATAACGTATAACGTACAACGTATAACGTATAATGTATATCCTATAACGCATAACGTATAACGTATAACGTATAACGTATAACGTATAACGTATAACGTATAACGTATAACGTATAACGTATAACGTATAACGTATAACGTTTAACGTATAACGTATAACGTGTAACGTATAACGTATAACGTATAACGTATAACGTATAACGTATAACGTATAACGCATACCGAATAACGTATAACGTGTAACGAAGAACGCATAACGCATAACGTATAACGTTTATCGTATAACGTATAATGTATAACGTATAACGTATAACGTATAACGTATAACGTATAACTTATGACGTATAACGTATAACGTATAACGTATAACGTATAACGTATAACGTATAACGTATAACGTATAACGTATTACGTAAAACGTATAACGTATAACGTATAACGTATAACGTATAACGTATAACGTATAACGTATAACGTACAACGTATAACGTATAACGTATAACGTATAACGTATAACGTATAACGTATAACGTATAACGTATAACGTATAACGTATAACGTATAACGTATAACGCATAACATGTAATGTATAACGTATAACGTATATCGTATAACGTACAACTCATAACGTATAACGTACAACGTATAACGTATAACGTGTAACGTATAACGTATAACGTATAACGTATAACGTATAACGTATAACGTATAACGTATAACGTATAACGTATAACGTATAACGTATAACGTATATCGTATAACGTATAACGTATAACGAATAACGTAAAACGTATAACGTATAACGTATGACGTGTAACGTGTAACGAATAACGTATAAAGAATAACGTATAACGTATATCGTATAACGTACAACTTATAACGTGTAACGAATAACGTATAAAGAATAACGTATAACGTATATCGTATAACGTACAACTTATAACGTATAACGTACAACGTATAACGTATAAAATATAACGTATAACGTATAACGTATAACGTATAACGTATAACGTATAACGTATAACGTATAACGTATAACATATAACGTATAACGTATAACGTATAACGTATAACGTATAACGTATAACGTATAACTAATAACGTATAACGTATAACGAATATCGTAGAACGTATAACGCATAACGTATAACGTATAACGTATAACGTATAACGTATAACTTATGACGTATAGCGTATAACGTATAACGTATAACGTATAACGTATAACGTATAACGTATAACGTATAACGTAAAACGTATAACGTATAACGTATAACGTATAACGTATATCCTATGAGGTATAACGTGTAACGTGTAACGTATAACGTATAACGTATAACGTGTAACGTATAACGTATAACGTATAACGCATAACATGTAATGTATAACGTATAACGTATATCGTATAACGTACAACTCATAACGTATAACGTACAACGTATAACGTATAACGTGTAACGTATAACGTATAACGTATAACGTATAACGTATAACGTATAACGTATAACGTATAACGTATAACGTATAACGTATAACGTATAACGTATAACGTATAACGTATAAAGTATAACGCATACCGAATAACGTATAACGTGTAACGAAGAACGCATAACGCATAACGTATAACGTTTATCGTATAATGTATAATGTATAACGTATAACGTATAACGTATAACGTATAACGTACAACTTATGACGTATAACGTATAACGTATAACGTATATCGTATAACGTACAACTTATAACGTATAACGTACAACGTATAACATATAACGTATAACGTATAACGTATAACGTATAACGTATAACGTATAACGTATAACGTATTACGTAAAACGTATAACGTATAACGTATAACGTATAACGTACAACTTATAACGTATAACGTACAACGTATAACATATAACGTATAACGTATAACGTATAACGTATAACGTATAACGTATTACGTAAAACGTATAACGTATAACGTATAACGTATATCGTATAACGTATAACGTATAACGAATAACGTATAACGTACAACGTATAACATATAACGTATAACGTATAACGTATAACGTATAACGTATAACGTATAACGTATAACGTATAACGTATAACGTATAACGCATACCGAATAACGTATAACGTGTAACGAAGAACGCATAACGCATAACGTATAACGTTTATCGTATAACGTATAATGTATAACGTATAACGTATAACGTATAACGTATAACGTATAACGTATAACTTATGACGTATAACGTATAACGTATAACGTATAACGTATAACGTATAACGTATAACGTATAACGTATAACGTATTACGTAAAACGTATAACGTATAACGTATAACGTATAACGTATAACGTATAACGTACAACGTATAACGTATAACGTATAACGTATAACGTATAACGTATAACGTATAACGTATAACGTATAACGTATAACGTATAACGTATAACGTATAACGTATAACGCATAACATGTAATGTATAACGTATAACGTATATCGTATAACGTACAACTCATAACGTATAACGTACAACGTATAACGTATAACGTGTAACGTATAACGTATAACGTATAACGTATAACGTATAACGTATAACGTATAACGTATAACGTATAACGTATAACGTATAACGTATATCGTATAACGTATAACGTATAACGAATAACGTAAAACGTATAACGTATAACGTATGACGTGTAACGTGTAACGAATAACGTATAAAGAATAACGTATAACGTATATCGTATAACGTACAACTTATAACGTGTAACGAATAACGTATAAAGAATAACGTATAACGTATGTCGTATAACGTACAACTTATAACGTATAACGTACAACGTATAACGTATAAAATATAACGTATAACGTATAACGTATAACGTATAACGTATAACGTATAACGTATAACGTATAACGTATAACGTATAACATATAACGTATAACGTATAACGTATAACGTATAACGCATACCGAATAACGTATAACGTGTAACGAAGCACGCATAACGCATAACGTATAACGTATATCGTATAACGTATAATGTATAACGTATACCGCATAACGTATAACGTATAACCTATGACGTATAACGTATAACGTATAACGTATAACGTATAACGTATAACGTATAACGTATAACGTATATCGTATAACGTATAACGTATAACGAATAACGTAAAACGTATAACGTATAACGTATGACGTGTAACGTGTAACGAATAACGTATAAAGAATAACGTATAACGTATATCGTATAACGTATAACGTATAACGAATAACGTAAAACGTATAACGTATAACGTATGACGTGTAACGTGTAACGAATAACGTATAAAGAATAACGTATAACGTATATCGTATAACGTACAACTTATAACGTGTAACGAATAACGTATAAAGAATAACGTATAACGTATGTCCTATAACGTACAACTTATAACGTATAACGTACAACGTATAACGTATAAAATATAACGTATAACGTATAACGTATAACGTATAACGTATAACGTATAACGTATAACGTATAACGTATAACGTATAACGTATAACATATAACGTATAACGTATAACGTATAACGTATAACGCATACCGAATAACGTATAACGTGTAACGAAGCACGCATAACGCATAACGTATAACGTATATCGTATAACGTATAATGTATAACGTATACCGCATAACGTATAACGTATAACCTATGACGTATAACGTATAACGTATAACGTATAACGTATAACGTATAATGTATAACGTATAACGTATAACGTACAACGTATAACGCATAACGTATAACGTATAACTTATAACGTATAACGTATAACGTATAACGTATAACGTATAACGTATAACGTATAACGCATACCGAATAACGTATAACGTGTAACGAAGCACGCATAACGCATAACGTATAACGTATATCGTATAACGTATAACGTATAACGTATAACGTATAACGTATAACGTATAACGAATAACGTATAACGTATAACGTATAACGTACAACGTTTAACGTATAACGTATAACGTAGAACGTATAACGTATAACGTATAACGTATAACGTATGACGTATAACGTATAACGTATAACGTATAACGTATAACGTTTACAGTATAACGTATAACGTATAACGTGTAACGTGTAACGTATAACGTATAACGTATAACGTATAACGTATAACGTATAACGTATAACGTATAACGTATAACGTATAACGTATAACGTATAACGTATAACGTATAACGTATAACGTATAACGTATAACGTATAACGTATAACGTATAACGTATAACGTATAGCGTGTAACGTATAACGTATAACGATTAACGTAAAACGTATGACGTATTACATATTACGTATAACGTATAACGTATAACGTATAACGTATAACGTATAACGTATAACGTATAACGTATAACGTATAACGTATAACGCATAACGTATAACGTATAACGTATAACGTATAACGTATAACGTATAACGTACAACGTTTAACGTATAACGTATAACGTAGAACGTATAACGTATAACGTATAACGTATAACGTATGACGTATAACGTATAACGTACAACGTTTAACGTATAACGTATAACGTAGAACGTATAACGTACAACGTATAACGTATAACGTACAACGCATAACGTATAACGTATATCCTATAACGCATAACGTATAACGTATAACGTATAACGTATAACGTATAACGTATAACGTATAACGCATAACGTATAACGTATAACGTATAACGTATAACGTATAACGTATAACGTACAACGTTTAACGTATAACGTAGAACGTAGAACGTATAACGTATAACGTATAACGTATAACGTATGACGTATAACGTATAACGTACAACGTTTAACGTATAACGTATAACGTAGAACGTATAACGTACAACGTATAACGTATAACGTACAACGTATAACGTATAACGTATATCCTATAACGCATAACGTATAACGTATAACGTATAACGTATAACGTATAACGTATAACGTATAACGTATAACGTATAACGTATAACGAATAACGTATAACGTATAACGTATAACGTACAACGTTTAACGTATAACGTAAAACGTAGAACGTATAACGTATAACGTATAACGTATAACGTATGACGTATAACGAATAACGTACAACGTTTAACGTATAACGTATAACGTATAACGTATAACGTATAACGTATATCGTACAACGTTCAACGTATAACGTATAACGTATAACGTATAACGTATAACGTATATCGTACAACGTTCAACGTATAACGTATAATGTATAACGTATAACGTATAACGTATAACGTATATGGTATAAGGTATAACGTATAACGTATAACGTATAACGTATAACGTATAACGTATAACGTATAACGTATAACGTATAACGTACAACGTTTAACGTATAACGTATAACGTAGAACGTATAACGTATAACGTATAACGTATAACGTATGACGTATAACGTATAACGTACAACGTTTAACGTATAACGTATAACGTAGAACGTATAACGTACAACGTATAACGTATAACGTACAACGCATAACGTATAACGTATATCCTATAACGCATAACGTATAACATATAACGTATAACGTATAACGTATAACGTATAACGTATAACGCATAACGTATAACGTATAACGTATAACGTATAACGTATAACGTATAACGTACAATGTTTAACGTATAACGTATAACGTAGAACGTATAACGTATAACGTATAACGTATAACGTATGACGTATAACGTATAACGTACAACGTTTAACGTATAACGTATAACGTAGAACGTATAACGTACAACGTATAACGTATAACGTACAACGTATAACGTATAACGTATATCCTATAACGCATAACGTATAACGTATGACGTATAACGAATAACGTACAACGTTTAACGTATAACGTATAACGTATAACGTACAACGTATAACGTATATCGTACAACGTTCAACGTATAACGTATAACGTATAACGTATAACGTATAACGTATATCGTACAACGTTCAACGTATAACGTATAATGTATAACGTATAACGTATAACGTATAACGTATATGGTATAAGGTATAACGTATAACGTATAACGTATAACGTATAACGTATAACGTATAACGTATAACGTATAACGTATAACGTATAACGTATAACATATGATGTATAACGTATAACATGTAACGAATAGCGTATAACGTATAACGTATAACGTATAACGTATAACGTATAACGTATAACGTATATCGTATAACGTATAACGTATAACGTATAACATGTAACGTACAACGTATAACGTATACCGTATAACGTATAACGTATAACGTATAACGTATAACATGTAACGTACAACGTATAACGTATACCGTATAACGTATAACGTAAAACGTATGACGCATTACATACTACGTATAACGTATAACATGTAACGTATAGCGTATAACGTATAACGTATAACGTATAACGTATAACGTATAACGTATAATGTATAACGTATAACGTATAACGTATAACGTATAACGTTTAACGTATAACGTATAACGTATAACGTATAACGTTCAACGTATAACGTATAACGTACAACGTATAACGTATAACGTATATCGTACATCCTATAACGCATAACGTATAACGTATAACGTATAGCGTATAACGTATAACGTATAACGTATAACGTATAACGTATAGCGTCTAACGTATAACGTATAACGTACAACGTATAACGTATAACGTATAACTTATAACGTATAATGTATAACGTATAACGTATAACGTATAACGTATAACGTATGACGTAAAACGTATAACGTATAACGTATAACGTATAACGTATAACGTATAACGTACAACGTTTAACGTATACCGTATAACGAATAACGTATAACGTATATCGCATGACGTATAACATATAACGTATAACGTATAACGTACAACGTATAACGTATAATGTATATCCTATAACGCATAACGTATAACGTATAACGTATAACGTATAACGTATAACGTATAACGTATAACGTATAACGTATAACGTATAACGTGTAACGTATAACGTATAACGTATAACGTATACAGTATAACGTAAAACGTGTAACGTATAACGTATAACGTATAACGTATAACGTAGAACGTATAACGTATAACGTATAACGTATAACGTATAACGTATAACGTATAACGTATAACGTATAGCGTATAACGTATAACGTATAACGTATAACGTACAACGTCTAACGTATAACGTATAACGTATAACGAATAACGTATAACGTATATCGCATGACGTATAACATATAACGTATAACGTATAACGTACAACGTATAACGTATAATGTATATCCTATAACGCATAACGTATAACGTATAACGTATAACGTATAACGTATAACGTATAACGTATAACGTATAACGTATAACGTATAACGTATAACGTGTAACGTATAACGTATAACGTATAACGTATACAGTATAACGTAAAACGTGTAACGTATAACGTATAACGTATAACGTATAACGTATAACGTATAACGTATAACGTATAACGTATAACGTATAACGTATAACGTATAACGTATAACGTATAACGTATAGCGTATAACGTATAACGTATAACGTATAACGTACAACGTCTAACGTATAACGTATAACGTATAACGTATAACGTACAACGTATAACGTATAACGTATAACGTATAACGTATAACGTATAACGTATAACGTATAACGTATAACGTATAACGTATATCGAATAACGTATAACGTACAACGTTTAACGTATAACGTATAACGTATAACGTATAACGTATAACGTATAACGTACAACGTTTAACGTATAACGTATAACGTATAACGTATATCCTATAACGCATAACGTACAACGTATAACGTATAACGTATAACGTATAACGTATAACGTATAACGTATAACGTATAACGTATAACGTATAACGTATAACGTATAACGTATAACGTATAACGTATAACGTATAACGTATAACGTATAACGTATAACGTATAACGTATAACGTATAACGTATAACGTATAACGTATAACGTATAACGTATAACGTATAACGTATAACGTATAACGTATAACGTACAACGTTTAACGTATAACGTATAACGTAGAACGTATAACGTATAACGTATAACGTATAACGTATGACGTATAACGTATAACGTATAACGTATAACGTATAACGTATACAGTATAACGTACAACGTATAACGTGTAACGTATAACGTATAACGTATAACGTATAACGTATAACGTATAACGTATAACGTATAACGTATAACGTATAACGTATAACGTATAACGTATAACGTATAACGTATAAACGAATAACGTATAACGTATAACGTATAACGTATAACGTATAACGTATAACGTATAACGTATAACGTATAACGTATAACGTATAACGTATAACGTATAGCGTGTAACGTATAACGTATAACGATTAACGTAAAACGTATGACGTATTACATATTACGTATAACGTATAACGTATAACGTATAACGTATAACGTATAACGTATAACGTATAACGTATAACGTATAACGTATAACGTATAACGTATGACGTATAACGTATAACGTACAACGTTTAACGTATAACGTATAACGTAGAACGTATAACGTACAACGTATAACGTATAACGTACAACGCATAACGTATAACGTATACCCTATAACGCATAACGTATAACGTATAACGTATAACGTATAACGTATAACGTATAACGTATAACGCATAACGTATAACGTATAACGTATTACGTATAACGTATAACGTATAACGTACAACGTTTAACGTATAACGTATAACGTAGAACGTATAACGTATAACGTATAACGTATGACGTATAACGTATAACGTACAACGTTTAACGTATAACGTATAACGTAGAACGTATAACGTACAACGTATAACGTATAACGTACAACGTATAACGTATAACGTATATCCTATAACGCATAACGTATAACGTATAACGTATAACGTATAACGTATAACGTATAACGTATAACGTATAACGTATAACGAATAACGTATAACGTATAACGTATAACGTACAACGTTTAACGTATAACGTATAACGTAGAACGTATAACGTATAACGTATAACGTATAACGTATGACGTATAACGAATAACGTACAACGTTTAACGTATAACGTATAACGTATAACGTATAACGTATAACGTATAACGTACAACGTATAACGTATAACGTACAACGCATAACGTATAACGTATATCCTATAACGCATAACGTATAACGTATAACGTATAACGTATAACGTATAACGTATAACGTATAACGCATAACGTATAACGTATAACGTATTACGTATAACGTATAACGTATAACGTACAACGTTTAACGTATAACGTATAACGTAGAACGTATAACGTATAACGTATAACGTATAACGTATGACGTATAACGTATAACGTACAACGTTTAACGTATAACGTATATCGTACAACGTTCAACGTATAACGTATAATGTATAACGTATAACGTATAACGTATAACGTATAAGGTATAACGTATAACGTATAACGTATAACGTATAACGTATAACGTATAACGTATAACGTATAACGTATAACGTATAATGTATAACGTATAACGTATAACGTATAACGTATAAGGTATAACGTATAACGTATAACGTATAACGTATAACGTATAACGTATAACGTATAACGTATAACGTATAACGTATAACGTATAACGTACAACGTTTAACGTATAACGTATAACGTATAACGTATAACGTATAACGTATAACGTATAACGTATAACGTACAACGTATAACGTATAACGTATATCCTATAACACATAACGTATAATGTATAACGTATAATATAACGTATAACGTATAACGTATAACGTATAACGTATAACGTATAACGTATAACGTATAACGTATAACGTATAACGTATAACGTATAACGCATAACGTATAACGTATAACGTATAACGTATAACGTATAACGTATAACGTATAACGTATAACGTATAGTATAACGTATAACGTATAACGTATAACGTATAACGTATAACGTATAACGTATAACGTATAACGTATAACCTATGACGTATAACATATAACGTATAACGTATAACTAATAACGTATAACGTATAACGAATATCGTAGAACGTATAACGCATAACGTATAACGTATAACGTATAACGTATAACGTATAACGTATAACTTATGACGTATAGCGTATAACGTATAACGTATAACGTATAACGTATAACGTATAACGTATAACGTATAACGTATAACGTATAACGTATAACGTATAACGTATAACGTATAACGTATAACGTATAACGTATAACGCATACCGAATAACGTATAACGTGTAACGAAGAACGCATAACGCATAACGTATAACGTTTATCGTATAACGTATAATGTATAACGTATACCGTATAACCTATGACGTATAACGTATAACGTATAACGTATAACGTATAACGTATAACGTATAATGTATAACGTATAACGTATAACGTATAACGTATAACGTATAACGTATAACGTATAACGTATAACGTATAACGTATAACGTATAACGTATAACGTATAACGTATAACGTATAACGTATAACGTATAACGTATAACGTATATCGTATAACGTATAACCTATGACGTATAACGTATAACGTATAACGTATAACGTATAACGTATAACGTATAATGTATAACGTATAACGTATAACGTATAACGTATAACGTATAACGTATAACGTATAACGTATAACGTATAACGTATAACGTATAACGTATAACGTATAACGTATAACGTATAACGTATAACGTATAACGTATAACGTATAACGTATAACGTATAACGTATAACGTATAACGTATATCATGTAATGTATAACGTATAACGTATAACGAATAACGTATAACGTATAACGTATAACGTATAACGTATAACGTATAACGTATAACGTATAACGTATAACGTATAACGTAAAACGTATAACGTATAACGTATAACGTATAACGTATAACGTATAACGTATAACGTATAACGTATAACGTATAACGTATAACGTATAACGTATAACGTATAACGTATAACGTATAACGTATAACGTATAACGTATAACGTATAACGTATAACGTATAACGTATTACGTATAACGTATAACGTATAACGTATAACGTATAACGTATAACGTATAACGTATAACGTATAACGCATAACGTATAACGCATAACCTATGACGTATAACGTATAACGTATAACGTATAACTAATAACGTATAACGTATAACGTATAACGTGTAACGTATAACGTATAACGTATAACATGTAACGTATAACGTATAACGTATAACGAATAACGTATAACGTATAACGTATAACGTATAACGTATAACGTATAACGTATAACGTATAACGTATAACGTATAACGTATAACGTATAACGTATAACGTATAACGTATAACGTATAACCTATGACGTATAACGTATAACGTATAACGTATAACGTATTACGTATAACGTATAACGTATAACCTATGACGTATAACGTGTAACGTATAACGTATAACGTATAACGTATAACGTATAACGTATAACGTATAACGTATAACGTATAACGTATAACGTATAACGTATAACGTATAACGTATAACGTATAACGTATAACGTATAACGTATAACGTATAACGTATAACGTATAACGTATTACGTATAACGTATAACGTATAACGTATAACGTATAACGTATAACGTATAACGTATAACGAATAACGCATAACGTATAACGCATAACCTATGACGTATAACGTATAACGTATAACGTATAACGTATAACTAATAACGTATAACGTATAACGTATAACGTGAAACGTGTAACGTATAACGTATAACGTATAACATGTAACGTATAACGTATAACGTATAACGAATAACGTATAACGTATAACGTATAACGTATAACGTATAACGTATAACGTATAACGTATAACGTATAACGTATAACGTATAACGTATAACGTATAACGTATAACGTATAACGTATAACCTATGACGTAAAACGTATAACGTATAACGTATAACGTATAACGTATAACGTATAACGTATAACCTATGACGTATAACGTGTAACGTATAACGTATAACGTATAACGTATAACGTATAACGTATAACGTATAACGTATAACGTATAACGTATAACGTATAACGTATAACGTATAACGTATAACGTATAACGTATAACGTATAACGTATAACGTATAACGTATAACGTATAACGTATAACGCATAACGTATAACGTATAACCTATGACGTATAACGTATAACGTATAACGTATAACGTATAACTAATAACGTATAACGTATAACGAATATCGTAGGACGTATAACGTATAACGTATGACGTATAACGTATAACGTATAACGTATAACGTATAACGTATAACGTATAACGTATAACGTATAACGTATAACGTATAACGTATAACGTATAACGTATAACCTATGACGTATAACGTGTAACGTATAACGTATAACGTATAGCGTATAACGTATAACGTATAAAGTATAACGTATAACGTATAACGTATAACGTATAACGTATAACGTATAACGTATAACGTATAACGTATAACGTATAACGTATAAAGTATAACGTATAACGTATAACGTATAACGTATAACGTATAACGTATAACGTGTAACGTATAACGTATAACGTATAACGTATAACGTATAACGTATAACGTATAACGTATAACGTATAACGTATAACGTATAACGTATAACGTATAACGTATAACGTATAACGTATAACGTATAACCTATGACGTATAACGTATAACGTATAACGCATAACGTATAACGTATAACGTATAACCTATGACGTATAACGTATAACGTATAACGTATAACGTATAACGTATAACGTATAACGTATAACCTATGACGTATAACGTGTAACGTATAACGTATAACGTATAACGTATAACGTATAACGTATAACGTATAACGTATAACGTATAACGTATAACGTATAACGTATAACGTATAACGTATAACGTATAACGCATAACGTATAACGTATAACCTATGACGTATAACGTATAACGTATAACGTATAACTAATAACGTATAACGTATAACGAATATCGTAGGACGTATAACGTATAACGTATGACGTATAACGTATAACGTATAACGTATAACGTATAACGTATAACGTATAACGTATAACGTATAACGTATAACGTATAACGTATAACGTATAACGTATAACGTATAACGTATAACCTATGACGTATAACGTGTAACGTATAACGTATAACGTATAACGTATAACGTATAACGAATAACGTATAACGTATAACGTATAACGTACAACGTTTAACGTATAACGTATAACGTAGAACGTATAACGTATAACGTATAACGTATAACGTATGACGTATAACGAATAACGTACAACGTTTAACGTATAACGTATAACGTATAACGTATAACGTATAACGTATATCGTACAACGTTCAACGTATAACGTATAATGTATAACGTATAACGTATAACGTATAACGTATAAGGTATAACGTATAACGTATAACGTATAACGTATAACGTATAACGTATAACGTATAACGTATAACGTATAACGTATAATGTATAACGTATAACGTATAACGTATAACGTATAAGGTATAACGTATAACGTATAACGTATAACGTATAACGTATAACGTATAACGTATAACGTATAACGTATAACGTATAACGTATAACGTACAACGTTTAACGTATAACGTATAACGTATAACGTATAACGTATAACGTATAACGTATAACGTATAACGTACAACGTATAACGTATAACGTATATCCTATAACACATAACGTATAATGTATAACGTATAATATAACGTATAACGTATAACGTATAACGTATAACGTATAACGTATAACGTATAACGTATAACGTATAACGTATAACGTATAACGTATAACGTATAACGCATAACGTATAACGTATAACGTATAACGTATAACGTATAACGTATAACGTATAACGTATAACGTATAGTATAACGTATAACGTATAACGTATAACGTATAACGTATAACGTATAACGTATAACGTATAACGTATAACCTATGACGTATAACATATAACGTATAACGTATAACTAATAACGTATAACGTATAACGAATATCGTAGAACGTATAACGCATAACGTATAACGTATAACGTATAACGTATAACGTATAACGTATAACGTATAACTTATGACGTATAGCGTATAACGTATAACGTATAACGTATAACGTATAACGTATAACGTATAACGTATGCCGTATAACGTATAACGTATAACGTATAACGTATAACGTATAACGTATAACGTATAACGCATACCGAATAACGTATAACGTGTAACGAAGAACGCATAACGCATAACGTATAACGTTTATCGTATAACGTATAATGTATAACGTATACCGTATAACCTATGACGTATAACGTATAACGTATAACGTATAACGTATAACTTATAACGTATAATGTATAACGTATAACGTATAACGTATAACGTATAACGTATAACGCATACCGAATAACGTATAACGTGTAACGAAGAACGCATAACGCATAACGTATAACGTTTATCGTATAACGTATAATGTATAACGTATACCGTATAACCTATGACGTATAACGTATAACGTATAACGTATAACGTATAACGTATAACGTATAAGGTATAACGTATAACGTATAACGTATAACGTATAACGTATAACGTATAACGTATAACGTATAACGTATAACGTATAACGTATAACGTATAACGTTCAACGTATAACGTATAATGTATAACGTATAACGTATAACGTATAACGTATAAGGTATAACGTATAACGTATAACGTATAACGTATAACGTATAACGTATAACGTATAACGTATAACGTATAACGTATAACGTATTACGTATAACGTATAACGTATAACGTATAACGTATAACGTATAACGTATAACGTATAACGTATAACGCATACCGAATAACGTATAACGTGTAACGAAGAACGCATAACGCATAACGTATAACGTTTATCGTATAACGTATAATGTATAACGTATACCGTATAACCTATGACGTATAACGTATAACGTATAACGTATAACGTATAACGTATAACGTATAAGGTATAACGTATAACGTATAACGTATAACGTATAACGTATAACGTATAACGTATAACGTATAACGTATAACGTATAACGTATAACGTATAACGTATAACGTTCAACGTATAACGTATAATGTATAACGTATAACGTATAACGTATAACGTATAAGGTATAACGTATAACGTATAACGTATAACGTATAACGTATAACGTATAACGTATAACGTATAACGTATAACGTATAACGTATTACGTATAACGTATAACGTATAACGTATAACGTATAACGTATAACGTATAACGTATAACGTATAACGCATAACGTATAACGCATAACCTATGACGTATAACGTATAACGTATAACGTATAACTAATAACGTATAACGTATAACGTATAACGTGTAACGTATAACGTATAACGTATAACATGTAACGTATAACGTATAACGTATAACGAATAACGTATAACGTATAACGTATAACGTATAACGTATAACGTATAATGTATAACGTATAACGTATAACGTATAACGTATAACGTATAACGTATAACGTATAACGTATAACCTATGACGTATAACGTATAACGTATAACGCATAACGTATAACGTATAACCTATGACGTATAACGTATAACGTATAACGTATAACTAATAACGTATAACGTATAACGAATATCGTAGGACGTATAACGTATATCGTATGACGTATAACGTATAACGTATAACGTATAACGTATAACGTATAACGTATAACGTATAACGTATAACGTATAACGTATAACGTATAACGTATAACGTATAACCTATGACGTATAACGTGTAACGTATAACGTATAACGTATAACGTATAACGTATAACGTATAAAGTATAACGTATAACGTATAACGTATAACGTATAACGTATAACGTAGAACGTATAACGTATAACGTATAACGTATAACGTATAAAGTATAACGTATAACGTATAACGTATAACGTATAACGTATAACGTATAACGTATAACGTATAACTTATAACGTATAACGTATAACGTATAACGTATAACGTATAACGTATAACGTATAACGTATAACGTATAACGTATAACGTATAACGTATAACGTATAACGTATAACGTATAACCTATGACGTATAACGTATAACGTATAACGCATAACGTATAACGTATAACGTATAACCTATGACGTATAACGTATAACGTATAACGTATAACGTATAACGTGTAACGTATAACGTATAACCTATGACGTATAACGTGTAACGTATAACGTATAACGTATAACGTATAACGTATAACGTATAACGTATAACGTATAACGTATAACGTATAACGTATAACGTATAACGTATAACGTATAACGTATAACGCATAACGTATAACGTATAACCTATGACGTATAACGTATAACGTATAACGTATAACTAATAACGTATAACGTATAACGAATATCGTAGGACGTATAACGTATAACGTATGACGTATAACGTATAACGTATAACGTATAACGTATAACGTATAACGTATAACGTATAACGTATAACGTATAACGTATAACGTATAACGTATAACGTATAACCTATGACGTATAACGTGTAACGTATAACGTATAACGTATAACGTATAACGTATAACGTATAACGTATAACGTATAACGTATAACGTATATCGTATAACGTATAACGTATAACGAATAACGTAAAACGTATAACGTATAACGTATGACGTGTAACGTGTAACGAATAACGTATAAAGAATAACGTATAACGTATATCGTATAACGTATAAAGTATAACGTATAACGTATAACGTATAACGTATAACGTATAACGTATAACGTATAACGTATAACTTATAACGTATAACGTATAACGTATAACGTATAACGTATAACGTATAACGTATAACGTATAACGTATAACGTATAACGTATAACGTATAACGTATAACGTATAACGTATAACCTATGACGTATAACGTATAACGTATAACGCATAACGTATAACGTATAACGTATAACCTATGACGTATAACGTATAACGTATAACGTATAACGTATAACGTGTAACGTATAACGTATAACCTATGACGTATAACGTGTAACGTATAACGTATAACGTATAACGTATAACGTATAACGTATAACGTATAACGTATAACGTATAACGTATAACGTATAACGTATAACGTATAACGTATAACGTATAACGCATAACGTATAACGTATAACCTATGACGTATAACGTATAACGTATAACGTATAACTAATAACGTATAACGTATAACGAATATCGTAGGACGTATAACGTATAACGTATGACGTATAACGTATAACGTATAACGTATAACGTATAACGTATAACGTATAACGTATAACGTATAACGTATAACGTATAACGTATAACGTATAACGTATAACCTATGACGTATAACGTGTAACGTATAACGTATAACGTATAACGTATAACGTATAACGTATAACGTATAACGTATAACGTATAACGTATATCGTATAACGTATAACGTATAACGAATAACGTAAAACGTATAACGTATAACGTATGACGTGTAACGTGTAACGAATAACGTATAAAGAATAACGTATAACGTATATCGTATAACGTACAACTTATAACGTGTAACGAATAACGTATAAAGAATAACGTACAACGTATGTCGTATAACGTACAACTTATAACGTATAACGTACAACGTATAACGTATAAAATATAACGTATAACGTATAACGTATAACGTATAACGTATAACGTATAACGTATAACGTATAACGTATAACGTATAACGTATAACATATAACGTATAACGTATAACGTATAACGTATAACGCATACCGAATAACGTATAACGTGTAACGAAGCACGCATAACGCATAACGTATAACGTATATCGTATAACGTATAATGTATAACGTATACCGCATAACGTATAACGTATAACCTATGACGTATAACGTATAACGTATAACGTATAACGTATAACGTATAACGTATAGCGTATAACGTATAACGTATATCGTATAACGTATAACGTATAACGAATAACGTAAAACGTATAACGTATAACGTATGACGTGTAACGTGTAACGAATAACGTATAAAGAATAACGTATAACGTATATCGTATAACGTATAACGTATAACGAATAACGTAAAACGTATAACGTATAACGTATGACGTGTAACGTGTAACGAATAACGTATAAAGAATAACGTATAACGTATATCGTATAACGTACAACTTATAACGTGTAACGAATAACGTATAAAGAATAACGTATAACGTATGTCGTATAACGTACAACTTATAACGTATAACGTACAACGTATAACGTATAAAATATAACGTATAACGTATAACGTATAACGTATAACGTATAACGTATAACGTATAACGTATAACGTATAACGTATAACGTATAACGTATAACATATAACGTATAACGTATAACGTATAACGTATAACGCATACCGAATAACGTATAACGTGTAACGAAGCACGCATAACGCATAACGTATAACGTATATCGTATAACGTATAATGTATAACGTATACCGCATAACGTATAACGTATAACCTATGACGTATAACGTATAACGTATAACGTACAACGTATAACGCATAACGTATAACGTATAACTTATAACGTATAACGTATAACGTATAACGTATAACGTATAACGTATAACGTATAACGCATACCGAATAACGTATAACGTGTAACGAATCACGCATAACGCATAACGTATAACGTATATCGTATAACGTATAACGTATAACATATAACGTATAACGTATAACGAATAACGTATAACGTATAACGTATAACGTACAACGTTTAACGTATAACGTATAACGTAGAACGTATAACGTATAACGTATAACGTATAACGTATGACGTATAACGTATAACGTATAACGTATAACGTATAACGTTTACAGTATAACGTATAACGTATAACGTGTAACGTGTAACGTATAACGTATAACGTATAACGTATAACGTATAACGTATAACGTATAACGTATAACGTATAACGTATAACGTATAACGTATAACGTATAACGTATAACGTATAACGTATAACGTATAACGTATAACGTATAACGTATAACGTATAACGTATAACGTATAGCGTGTAACGTATAACGTATAACGATTAACGTAAAACGTATGACGTATTACATATTACGTATAACGTATAACGTATAACGTATAACGTATAACGTATAACGTATAACGTATAACGTATAACGTATAACGTATAACGCATAACGTATAACGTATAACGTATAACGTATAACGTATAACGTATAACGTACAACGTTTAACGTATAACGTATAACGTAGAACGTATAACGTATAACGTATAACGTATAACGTATGACGTATAACGTATAACGTACAACGTTTAACGTATAACGTATAACGTAGAACGTATAACGTACAACGTATAACGTATAACGTACAACGCATAACGTATAACGTATATCCTATAACGCATAACGTATAACGTATAACGTATAACGTATAACGTATAACGTATAACGTATAACGCATAACGTATAACGTATAACGTATAACGTATAACGTATAACGTATAACGTACAACGTTTAACGTATAACGTAGAACGTAGAACGTATAACGTATAACGTATAACGTATAACGTATGACGTATAACGTATAACGTACAACGTACAACGTTTAACGTATAACGTATAACGTAGAACGTATAACGTACAACGTATAACGTATAACGTACAACGTATAACGTATAACGTATATCCTATAACGCATAACGTATAACGTATAACGTATAACGTATAACGTATAACGTATAACGTATAACGTATAACGTATAACGTATAACGTATAACGAATAACGTATAACGTATAACGTATAACGTACAACGTTTAACGTATAACGTATAACGTAGAACGTATAACGTATAACGTATAACGTATAACGTATGACGTATAACGAATAACGTACAACGTTTAACGTATAACGTATAACGTATAACGTATAACGTATAACGTATATCGTACAACGTTCAACGTATAACGTATAACGTATAACGTATAACGTATAACGTATATCGTACAACGTTCAACGTATAACGTATAATGTATAACGTATAACGTATAACGTATAACGTATATGGTATAAGGTATAACGTATAACGTATAACGTATAACGTATAACGTATAACGTATAACGTATAACGTATAACGTATAACGTATAACGTATAACGTATAACGTATAACGTATAACATATGATGTATAACGTATAACATGTAACGTATAGCGTATAACGTATAACGTATAACGTATAACGTATAACGTATAACGTATAACGTATATCGTATAACGTATAACGTATAACGTATAACATGTAACGTACAACGTATAACGTATACCGTATAACGTATAACGTATAACGTATAACGTATAACATGTAACGTACAACGTATAACGTATACCGTATAACGTATAACGTAAAACGTATGACGCATTACATACTACGTATAACGTATAACATGTAACGTATAGCGTATAACGTATAACGTATAACGTATAACGTATAACGTATAACGTATAATGTATAACGTATAACGTATAACGTATAACGTATAACGTTTAACGTATAACGTATAACGTATAACGTATAACGTATAACGTTCAACGTATAACGTATAACGTACAACGTATAACGTATAACGTATATCGTACATCCTATAACGCATAACGTATAACGTATAACGTATAGCGTATAACGTATAACGTATAACGTATAACGTATAACGTATAGCGTCTAACGTATAACGTATAACGTACAACGTATAACGTATAACGTATAACTTATAACGTATAATGTATAACGTATAACGTATAACGTATAACGTATAACGTATGACGTAAAACGTATAACGTATAACGTATAACGTATAACGTATAACGTATAACGTACAACGTTTAACGTATACCGTATAACGAATAACGTATAACGTATATCGCATGACGTATAACATATAACGTATAACGTATAACGTACAACGTATAACGTATAATGTATATCCTATAACGCATAACGTATAACGTATAACGTATAACGTATAACGTATAACGTATAACGTATAACGTATAACGTATAACGTATAACGTGTAACGTATAACGTATAACGTATAACGTATACAGTATAACGTAAAACGTGTAACGTATAACGTATAACGTATAACGTATAACGTATAACGTATAACGTATAACGTATAACGTATAACGTATAACGTATAACGTATAAAGTATAACGTATAGCGTATAACGTATAACGTATAACGTATAACGTACAACGTCTAACGTATAACGTATAACGTATAACGAATAACGTATAACGTATATCGCATGACGTATAACATATAACGTATAACGTATAACGTATAACGTATAACGTACAACGTCTAACGTATAACGTATAACGTATAACGAATAACGTATAACGTATATCGCATGACGTATAACATATAACGTATAACGTATAACGTACAACGTATAACGTATAATGTATATCCTATAACGCATAACGTATAACGTATAACGTATAACGTATAACGTATAACGTATAACGTATAACGTATAACGTATAACGTATAACGTATAACGTATAACGTTTAACGTATAACGTATAACGTGTAACGTATAACGTATAACGTATAACGTATAACGTATAACGTATAACGTATAACGCATACCGAATAACGTATAACGTGTAACGAAGAACGCATAACGCATAACGTATAACGTTTATCGTATAACGTATAATGTATAACGTATAACGTATAACGTATAACGTATAACGTATAACTTATGACGTATAACGTATAACGTATAACGTATAACGTATAACGTATAACGTATAACGTATAACGTATAACGTATTACGTAAAACGTATAACGTATAACGTATAACGTATAACGTATAACGTATAACGTATAACGTATAACGTACAACGTATAACGTATAACGTATAACGTATAACGTATAACGTATAACGTATAACGTATAACGTATAACGTATAACGTATAACGTATAACGCATAACATGTAATGTATAACGTATAACGTATATCGTATAACGTACAACTCATAACGTATAACGTACAACGTATAACGTATAACGTGTAACGTATAACGTATAACGTATAACGTATAACGTATAACGTATAACGTATAACGTATAACGTATAACGTATAACGTATAACGTATAACGTATATCGTATAACGTATAACGTATAACGAATAACGTAAAACGTATAACGTATAACGTATGACGTGTAACGTGTAACGAATAACGTATAAAGAATAACGTATAACGTATATCGTATAACGTACAACTTATAACGTGTAACGAATAACGTATAAAGAATAACGTATAACGTATATCGTATAACGTACAACTTATAACGTATAACGTACAACGTATAACGTATAAAATATAACGTATAACGTATAACGTATAACGTATAACGTATAACGTATAACGTATAACGTATAACGTATAACATATAACGTATAACGTATAACGTATAACGTATAACGTATAACGTATAACGTATAACTAATAACGTATAACGTATAACGAATATCGTAGAACGTATAACGCATAACGTATAACGTATAACGTATAACGTATAACGTATAACTTATGACGTATAGCGTATAACGTATAACGTATAACGTATAACGTATAACGTATAACGTATAACGTATAACGTAAAACGTATAACGTATAACGTATAACGTATAACGTATAACCTATGAGGTATAACGTGTAACGTGTAACGTATAACGTATAACGTATAACGTGTAACGTATAACGTATAACGTATAACGCATAACATGTAATGTATAACGTATAACGTATATCGTATAACGTACAACTCATAACGTATAACGTACAACGTATAACGTATAACGTGTAACGTATAACGTATAACGTATAAAGTATAACGTATAACGTATAACGTATAACGTATAACGTATAACGTATAACGTATAACGTATAACGTATAACGTATAACGTATAAAGTATAACGCATACCGAATAACGTATAACGTGTAACGAAGAACGCATAACGCATAACGTATAACGTTTATCGTATAATGTATAATGTATAACGTATAACGTATAACGTATAACGTATAACGTACAACTTATGACGTATAACGTATAACGTATAACGTATATCGTATAACGTACAACTTATAACGTATAACGTACAACGTATAACATATAACGTATAACGTATAACGTATAACGTATAACGTATAACGTATAACGTATAACGTATTACGTAAAACGTATAACGTATAACGTATAACGTATAACGTACAACTTATAACGTATAACGTACAACGTATAACATATAACGTATAACGTATAACGTATAACGTATAACGTATAACGTATTACGTAAAACGTATAACGTATAACGTATAACGTATATCGTATAACGTATAACGTATAACGAATAACGTATAACGTACAACGTATAACATATAACGTATAACGTATAACGTATAACGTATAACGTATAACGTATAACGTATAACGTATAACGTATAACGTATAACGCATACCGAATAACGTATAACGTGTAACGAAGAACGCATAACGCATAACGTATAACGTTTATCGTATAACGTATAATGTATAACGTATAACGTATAACGTATAACGTATAACGTATAACGTATAACTTATGACGTATAACGTATAACGTATAACGTATAACGTATAACGTATAACGTATAACGTATAACGTATAACGTATTACGTAAAACGTATAACGTATAACGTATAACGTATAACGTATAACGTATAACGTACAACGTATAACGTATAACGTATAACGTATAACGTATAACGTATAACGTATAACGTATAACGTATAACGTAAAACGTATAACGTATAACGTATAACGTATAACGCATAACATGTAATGTATAACGTATAACGTATATCGTATAACGTACAACTCATAACGTATAACGTACAACGTATAACGTATAACGTGTAACGTATAACGTATAACGTATAACGTATAACGTATAACGTATAACGTATAACGTATAACGTATAACGTATAACGTATAACGTATAACGTATATCGTATAACGTATAACGTATAACGAATAACGTAAAACGTATAACGTATAACGTATGACGTGTAACGTGTAACGAATAACGTATAAAGAATAACGTATAACGTATATCGTATAACGTACAACTTATAACGTGTAACGAATAACGTATAAAGAATAACGTATAACGTATGTCGTATAACGTACAACTTATAACGTGTAACGAATAACGTATAAAGAATAACGTATAACGTATGTCCTATAACGTACAACTTATAACGTATAACGTACAACGTATAACGTATAAAATATAACGTATAACGTATAACGTATAACGTACAACGTATAACGTATAACGTGTAACGTATAACGTATAACGTATAACGTATAAAATATAACGTTTATCGTATAACGTATAATGTATAACGTATAACGTATAACGTATAACGTATAACGTATAACGTATAACTTATGACGTATAACGTACAACGTATAACGTATAAAATATAACGTATAACGTATAACGTATAACGTATAACGTATAACGTATAACGTATAACGTATAACGTATAACGTATAACATATAACGTATAACGTATAACGTATAACGTATAACGCATACCGAATAACGTATAACGTGTAACGAAGCACGCATAACGCATAACGTATAACGTATATCGTATAACGTATAATGTATAACGTATACCGCATAACGTATAACGTATAACTTATGACGTATAACGTATAACGTATAACGTATAACGTATAACGAATAACGTAAAACGTATAACGTATAACGTATGACGTGTAACGTGTAACGAATAACGTATAAAGAATAACGTATAACGTATATCGTATAACGTATAACGTATAACGAATAACGTAAAACGTATAACGTATAACGTATGACGTGTAACGTGTAACGAATAACGTATAAAGAATAACGTATAACGTATAACGTATAACGCATAACATGTAATGTATAACGTATAACGTATATCGTATAACGTACAACTCATAACGTATAACGTACAACGTATAACGTATAACGTGTAACGTATAACGTATAACGTATAACGTATAACGTATAACGTATAACGTATAACGTATAACGTATAACGTATAACGTATAACGTATATCGTATAACGTATAACGTATAACGAATAACGTAAAACGTATAACGTATAACGTATGACGTGTAACGTGTAACGAATAACGTATAAAGAATAACGTATAACGTATATCGTATAACGTACAACTTATAACGTGTAACGAATAACGTATAAAGAATAACGTATAACGTATGTCGTATAACGTACAACTTATAACGTATAACGTACAACGTATAACGTATAAAATATAACGTATAACGTATAACGTATAACGTATAACGTATAACGTATAACGTATAACGTATAACGTATAACGTATAACATATAACGTATAACGTATAACGTATAACGTATAACGCATACCGAATAACGTATAACGTGTAACGAAGCACGCATAACGCATAACGTATAACGTATATCGTATAACGTATAATGTATAACGTATACCGCATAACGTATAACGTATAACCTATGACGTATAACGTATAACGTATAACGTATAACGTATAACGTATAACGTATAACGTATAACGTATATCGTATAACGTATAACGTATAACGAATAACGTAAAACGTATAACGTATAACGTATGACGTGTAACGTGTAACGAATAACGTATAAAGAATAACGTATAACGTATATCGTATAACGTATAACGTATAACGAATAACGTAAAACGTATAACGTATAACGTATGACGTGTAACGTGTAACGAATAACGTATAAAGAATAACGTATAACGTATATCGTATAACGTACAACTTATAACGTGTAACGAATAACGTATAAAGAATAACGTATAACGTATGTCCTATAACGTACAACTTATAACGTATAACGTACAACGTATAACGTATAAAATATAACGTATAACGTATAACGTATAACGTATAACGTATAACGTATAACGTATAACGTATAACGTATAACGTATAACGTATAACATATATCGTATAACGTATAACGTATAACGTATAACGCATACCGAATAACGTATAACGTGTAACGAAGCACGCATAACGCATAACGTATAACGTATATCGTATAACGTATAATGTATAACGTATACCGCATAACGTATAACGTATAACCTATGACGTATAACGTATAACGTATAACGTATAACGTATAACGTATAATGTATAACGTATAACGTATAACGTACAACGTATAACGCATAACGTATAACGTATAACTTATAACGTATAACGTATAACGTATAACGTATAACGTATAACGTATAACGTATAACGCATACCGAATAACGTATAACGTGTAACGAAGCACGCATAACGCATAACGTATAACGTATATCGTATAACGTATAACGTATAACGTATAACGTATAACGTATAACGTATAACGAATAACGTATAACGTATAACGTATAACGTACAACGTTTAACGTATAACGTATAACGTAGAACGTATAACGTATAACGTATAACGTATAACGTATGACGTATAACGTATAACGTATAACGTATAACGTATAACGTTTACAGTATAACGTATAACGTATAACGTGTAACGTGTAACGTATAACGTATAACGTATAACGTATAACGTATAACGTATAACGTATAACGTATAACGTATAACGTATAACGTATAACGTATAACGTATAACGTATAACGTATAACGTATAACGTATAACGTATAACGTATAACGTATAACGTATAACGTATAGCGTGTAACGTATAACGTATAACGATTAACGTAAAACGTATGACGTATTACATATTACGTATAACGTATAACGTATAACGTATAACGTATAACGTATAACGTATAACGTATAACGTATAACGTATAACGTATAACGCATAACGTATAACGTATAACGTATAACGTATAACGTATAACGTATAACGTACAACGTTTAACGTATAACGTATAACGTAGAACGTATAACGTATAACGTATAACGTATAACGTATGACGTATAACGTATAACGTACAACGTTTAACGTATAACGTATAACGTAGAACGTATAACGTACAACGTATAACGTATAACGTATAACGTATATCCTATAACGCATAACGTATAACGTATAACGTATAACGTATAACGCATAACGTATAACGTATAACGTATAACGTATAACGTATAACGTATAACGTACAACGTTTAACGTATAACGTAGAACGTAGAACGTATAACGTATAACGTATAACGTATAACGTATGACGTATAACGTATAACGTACAACGTTTAACGTATAACGTATAACGTAGAACGTATAACGTACAACGTATAACGTATAACGTACAACGTATAACGTATAACGTATATCCTATAACGCATAACGTATAACGTATAACGTATAACGTATAACGTATAACGTATAACGTATAACGTATAACGTATAACGTATAACGAATAACGTATAACGTATAACGTATAACGTACAACGTTTAACGTATAACGTAAAACGTAGAACGTATAACGTATAACGTATAACGTATAACGTATGACGTATAACGAATAACGTACAACGTTTAACGTATAACGTATAACGTATAACGTATAACGTATAACGTATATCGTACAACGTTCAACGTATAACGTATAACGTATAACGTATAACGTATAACGTATATCGTACAACGTTCAACGTATAACGTATAATGTATAACGTATAACGTATAACGTATAACGTATATGGTATAAGGTATAACGTATAACGTATAACGTATAACGTATAACGTATAACGTATAACGTATAACGTATAACGTATAACGTATAACGTATAACGTATAACGTATAACGTATAACGTATAACATATGATGTATAACGTATAACATGTAACGTATAGCGTATAACGTATAACGTATAACGTATAACGTATAACGTATAACGTATAACGTATATCGTATAACGTATAACGTATAACGTATAACATGTAACGTACAACGTATAACGTATACCGTATAACGTATAACGTATAACGTATAACGTATAACATGTAACGTACAACGTATAACGTATACCGTATAACATATAACGTAAAACGTATGACGCATTACATACTACGTATAACGTATAACATGTAACGTATAGCGTATAACGTATATGGTATAAGGTATAACGTATAACGTATAACGTATAACGTATAACGTATAACGTATAACGTATAACGTATAACGTATATCGTACAACGTTCAACGTATAACGTATAATGTATAACGTATAACGTATAACGTATAACGTATATGGTATAAGGTATAACGTATAACGTATAACGTATAACGTATAACGTATAACGTATAACGTATAACGTATAACGTATAACGTATAACGTATAACGTATAACGTATAACATATGATGTATAACGTATAACATGTAACGTATAGCGTATAACGTATAACGTATAACGTATAACGTATAACGTATAACGTATAACGTATAACGTATATCGTATAACGTATAACGTATAACGTATAACATGTAACGTATAACGTATAACGTATAACGTATAACGTATAACGTATATCGTATAACGTATAACGTATAACGTATAACATGTAACGTACAACGTATAACGTATACCGTATAACGTATAACGTATAACGTATAACGTATAACATGTAACGTACAACGTATAACGTATACCGTATAACATATAACGTAAAACGTATGACGCATTACATACTACGTATAACGTATAACATGTAACGTATAGCGTATAACGTATAACGTATAACGTATAACGTATAACGTATAACGTATAATGTATAACGTATAACGTATAACGTATAACGTATAACGTTTAACGTATAACGTATAACGTATAACGTATAACGTTCAACGTATAACGTATAACGTACAACGTATAACGTATAACGTATATCGTACATCCTATAACGCATAACGTATAACGTATAACGTATAACGTATAACGTATAACGTATAACGTATAGCGTATAACGTATAACGTATAACGTATAACGTACAACGTCTAACGTATAACGTATAACGTATAACGTATAACGTACAACGTATAACGTATAACGTATAACGTATAACGTATAACGTATAACGTATAACGTATAACGTATAACGAATAACGTATAACGTATAACGTATAACGTACAACGTTTAACGTATAACGTATAACGTAGAACGTATAACGTATAACGTATAACGTATAACGTATGACGTATAACGTATAACGTATAACGTATAACGTATAACGTATACAGTATAACGTACAACGTATAACGTGTAACGTATAACGTATAACGTATAACGTATAACGTATAACGTATAACGTATAACGTATAACGTATAACGTATAACGTATAACGTATAACGTATAACGTATAACGTATAACGTATAACGTATAACGTATAACCTATGACGTATAACGTATAACGTATAGCGTGTAACGTATAACGTATAACGATTAACGTAAAACGTATGACGTATTACATATTACGTATAACGTATAACATATAACGTATAACGTATAACGTATAACGTATAACGTATAACGTATAACGTATAACGCATAACGTATAACGTATAACGTATGACGTATACCGTATAACGTATAACGTACAACGTTTAACGTATAACGTATAACGTACAACGTATAACGTGTAACGTATAACGTATAACGTATGACGTATAACGTATAACGTACAACGTTTAACGTATAACGTATAACGTAGAACGTATAACGTACAACGTATAACGTATAACGTACAACGTATAACGTATAACGTATATCCTATAACGCATAACGTATAACGTATAACGTATAACGTATAACGTATAACGTATAACGTATAACGTATAACGTATAACGAATAACGTATAACGTATAACGTATAACGTACAACGTTTAACGTATAACGTATAACGTAGAACGTAGAACGTATAACGTATAACGTATAACGTATGACGTATAACGTATAACGTATAACGTATAACGTATAACGTATACAGTATAACGTACAACGTATAACGTGTAACGTATAACGTATAACGTATAACGTATAACGTATAACGTACAACGTATAACGTATAACGTATATCCTATAACGCATAACGTATAACGTATAACGTATAACGTATAACGTATAACGTATAACGTATAACGTATAACGTATAACGAATAACGTATAACGTATAACGTATAACGTATAACGTATATCCTATAACGCATAACGTATAACGTATAACGTATAACGTATAACGTATAACGTATAACGTATAACGTATAACGTATAACGTATAACGTATAACGTATAACGTATAACGTATAACGTATAACGTGTAACGTATAAAGTATAATGTATAACGTATAACGTATAACGTATAACGTATAACGTATAACGTATAACGTATAACGTATAACGTATAACGTATAACGTATAACGTATAACGTATAACGTATAACGTATAACGTATAACGTATAACGTATAACGTATAACGTATAACGTATAACGTATAACCTATGACGTATAACGTATAACGTATAACGCATAACGTATAACGTATAACGTATAACCTATGACGTATAACGTATAACGTATAACGTATAACGTATAACGAATAACGTATAACGTATAACGTATAACGTACAACGTTTAACGTATAACGTATAACGTAGAACGTATAACGTATAACGTATAACGTATAACGTATGACGTATAACGTATAACGTATAACGTATAACGTATAACGTTTACAGTATAACGTATAACGTATAACGTGTAACGTATAACGTATAACGTATAACGTATAACGTATAACGTATAACGTATAACGTATAACGTATAACGTATAACGTATAACGTATAACGTATAACGTATAACGTATAACGTATAACGTATAACGTATAACGTATAACGTATAACGTATAACGTATAACGTATAGCGTGTAACGTATAACGTATAACGATTAACGTAAAACGTATGACGTATTACATATTACGTATAACGTATAACGTATAACGTATAACGTATAACGTATAACGTATAACGTATAACGTATAACGTATAACGTATAACGTATAACGCATAACGTATAACGTATAACGTATAACGTATAACGTATAACGTATAACGTACAACGTTTAACGTATAACGTATAACGTAGAACGTATAACGTATAACGTATAACGTATAACGTATGACGTATAACGTATAACGTACAACGTTTAACGTATAACGTATAACGTAGAACGTATAACGTACAACGTATAACGTATAACGTACAACGCATAACGTATAACGTATATCCTATAACGCATAACGTATAACATATAACGTATAACGTATAACGTATAACGTATAACGTATAACGCATAACGTATAACGTATAACGTATAACGTATAACGTATAACGTATAACGTACAATGTTTAACGTATAACGTATAACGTAGAACGTATAACGTATAACGTATAACGTATAACGTATGACGTATAACGTATAACGTACAACGTTTAACGTATAACGTATAACGTAGAACGTATAACGTACAACGTATAACGTATAACGTACAACGTATAACGTATAACGTATATCCTATAACGCATAACGTATAACGTATGACGTATAACGAATAACGTACAACGTTTAACGTATAACGTATAACGTATAACGTACAACGTATAACGTATATCGTACAACGTTCAACGTATAACGTATAACGTATAACGTATAACGTATAACGTATATCGTACAACGTTCAACGTATAACGTATAATGTATAACGTATAACGTATAACGTATAACGTATATGGTATAAGGTATAACGTATAACGTATAACGTATAACGTATAACGTATAACGTATAACGTATAACGTATAACGTATAACGTATAACGTATAACATATGATGTATAACGTATAACATGTAACGAATAGCGTATAACGTATAACGTATAACGTATAACGTATAACGTATAACGTATAACGTATATCGTATAACGTATAACGTATAACGTATAACATGTAACGTACAACGTATAACGTATACCGTATAACGTATAACGTATAACGTATAACGTATAACATGTAACGTACAACGTATAACGTATACCGTATAACGTATAACGTAAAACGTATGACGCATTACATACTACGTATAACGTATAACATGTAACGTATAGCGTATAACGTATAACGTATAACGTATAACGTATAACGTATAACGTATAATGTATAACGTATAACGTATAACGTATAACGTATAACGTTTAACGTATAACGTATAACGTATAACGTATAACGTATAACGTATATGGTATAAGGTATAACGTATAACGTATAACGTATAACGTATAACGTATAACGTATAACGTATAACGTATAACGTATAACGTATAACGTATAACGTATAACGTATAACATATGATGTATAACGTATAACATGTAACGTATAGCGTATAACGTATAACGTATAACGTATAACGTATAACGTATAACGTATAACGTATAACGTATATCGTATAACGTATAACGTATAACGTATAACATGTAACGTATAACGTATAACGTATAACGTATAACGTATAACGTATATCGTATAACGTATAACGTATAACGTATAACATGTAACGTACAACGTATAACGTATACCGTATAACGTATAACGTATAACGTATAACGTATAACATGTAACGTACAACGTATAACGTATACCGTATAACATATAACGTAAAACGTATGACGCATTACATACTACGTATAACGTATAACATGTAACGTATAGCGTATAACGTATATGGTATAAGGTATAACGTATAACGTATAACGTATAACGTATAACGTATAACGTATAACGTATAACGTATAACGTATATCGTACAACGTTCAACGTATAACGTATAATGTATAACGTATAACGTATAACGTATAACGTATATGGTATAAGGTATAACGTATAACGTATAACGTATAACGTATAACGTATAACGTATAACGTATAACGTATAACGTATAACGTATAACGTATAACGTATAACGTATAACATATGATGTATAACGTATAACATGTAACGTATAGCGTATAACGTATAACGTATAACGTATAACGTATAACGTATAACGTATAACGTATAACGTATATCGTATAACGTATAACGTATAACGTATAACATGTAACGTATAACGTATAACGTATAACGTATAACGTATAACGTATATCGTATAACGTATAACGTATAACGTATAACATGTAACGTACAACGTATAACGTATACCGTATAACGTATAACGTATAACGTATAACGTATAACATGTAACGTACAACGTATAACGTATACCGTATAACATATAACGTAAAACGTATGACGCATTACATACTACGTATAACGTATAACATGTAACGTATAGCGTATAACGTATAACGTATAACGTATAACGTATAACGTATAACGTATAATGTATAACGTATAACGTATAACGTATAACGTATAACGTTTAACGTATAACGTATAACGTATAACGTATAACGTTCAACGTATAACGTATAACGTACAACGTATAACGTATAACGTATATCGTACATCCTATAACGCATAACGTATAACGTATAACGTATAACGTATAACGTATAACGTATAACGTATAGCGTATAACGTATAACGTATAACGTATAACGTACAACGTCTAACGTATAACGTATAACGTATAACGTATAACGTACAACGTATAACGTATAACGTATAACGTATAACGTATAACGTATAACGTATAACGTATAACGTATAACGAATAACGTATAACGTATAACGTATAACGTACAACGTTTAACGTATAACGTATAACGTAGAACGTATAACGTATAACGTATAACGTATAACGTATGACGTATAACGTATAACGTATAACGTATAACGTATAACGTATACAGTATAACGTACAACGTATAACGTGTAACGTATAACGTATAACGTATAACGTATAACGTATAACGTATAACGTATAACGTATAACGTATAACGTATAACGTATAACGTATAACGTATAACGTATAACGTATAACGTATAACGTATAACGTATAACGTATAACCTATGACGTATAACGTATAACGTATAGCGTGTAACGTATAACGTATAACGATTAACGTAAAACGTATGACGTATTACATATTACGTATAACGTATAACATATAACGTATAACGTATAACGTATAACGTATAACGTATAACGTATAACGTATAACGCATAACGTATAACGTATAACGTATGACGTATACCGTATAACGTATAACGTACAACGTTTAACGTATAACGTATAACGTACAACGTATAACGTGTAACGTATAACGTATAACGTATGACGTATAACGTATAACGTACAACGTTTAACGTATAACGTATAACGTAGAACGTATAACGTACAACGTATAACGTATAACGTACAACGTATAACGTATAACGTATATCCTATAACGCATAACGTATAACGTATAACGTATAACGTATAACGTATAACGTATAACGTATAACGTATAACGTATAACGAATAACGTATAACGTATAACGTATAACGTACAACGTTTAACGTATAACGTATAACGTAGAACGTAGAACGTATAACGTATAACGTATAACGTATGACGTATAACGTATAACGTATAACGTATAACGTATAACGTATACAGTATAACGTACAACGTATAACGTGTAACGTATAACGTATAACGTATAACGTATAACGTATAACGTACAACGTATAACGTATAACGTATATCCTATAACGCATAACGTATAACGTATAACGTATAACGTATAACGTATAACGTATAACGTATAACGTATAACGTATAACGAATAACGTATAACGTATAACGTATAACGTATAACGTATATCCTATAACGCATAACGTATAACGTATAACGTATAACGTATAACGTATAACGTATAACGTATAACGTATAACGTATAACGTATAACGTATAACGTATAACGTATAACGTATAACGTATAACGTGTAACGTATAAAGTATAATGTATAACGTATAACGTATAACGTATAACGTATAACGTATAACGTATAACGTATAACGTATAACGTATAACGTATAACGTATAACGTATAACGTATAACGTATAACGTATAACGTATAACGTATAACGTATAACGTATAACGTATAACGTATAACGTATAACCTATGACGTATAACGTATAACGTATAACGCATAACGTATAACGTATAACGTATAACCTATGACGTATAACGTATAACGTATAACGTATAACGTATAACGAATAACGTATAACGTATAACGTATAACGTACAACGTTTAACGTATAACGTATAACGTAGAACGTATAACGTATAACGTATAACGTATAACGTATGACGTATAACGTATAACGTATAACGTATAACGTATAACGTTTACAGTATAACGTATAACGTATAACGTGTAACGTATAACGTATAACGTATAACGTATAACGTATAACGTATAACGTATAACGTATAACGTATAACGTATAACGTATAACGTATAACGTATAACGTATAACGTATAACGTATAACGTATAACGTATAACGTATAACGTATAACGTATAACGTATAACGTATAGCGTGTAACGTATAACGTATAACGATTAACGTAAAACGTATGACGTATTACATATTACGTATAACGTATAACGTATAACGTATAACGTATAACGTATAACGTATAACGTATAACGTATAACGTATAACGTATAACGTATAACGCATAACGTATAACGTATAACGTATAACGTATAACGTATAACGTATAACGTACAACGTTTAACGTATAACGTATAACGTAGAACGTATAACGTATAACGTATAACGTATAACGTATGACGTATAACGTATAACGTACAACGTTTAACGTATAACGTATAACGTAGAACGTATAACGTACAACGTATAACGTATAACGTACAACGCATAACGTATAACGTATATCCTATAACGCATAACGTATAACATATAACGTATAACGTATAACGTATAACGTATAACGTATAACGCATAACGTATAACGTATAACGTATAACGTATAACGTATAACGTATAACGTACAATGTTTAACGTATAACGTATAACGTAGAACGTATAACGTATAACGTATAACGTATAACGTATGACGTATAACGTATAACGTACAACGTTTAACGTATAACGTATAACGTAGAACGTATAACGTACAACGTATAACGTATAACGTACAACGTATAACGTATAACGTATATCCTATAACGCATAACGTATAACGTATGACGTATAACGAATAACGTACAACGTTTAACGTATAACGTATAACGTATAACGTACAACGTATAACGTATATCGTACAACGTTCAACGTATAACGTATAACGTATAACGTATAACGTATAACGTATATCGTACAACGTTCAACGTATAACGTATAATGTATAACGTATAACGTATAACGTATAACGTATATGGTATAAGGTATAACGTATAACGTATAACGTATAACGTATAACGTATAACGTATAACGTATAACGTATAACGTATAACGTATAACGTATAACATATGATGTATAACGTATAACATGTAACGAATAGCGTATAACGTATAACGTATAACGTATAACGTATAACGTATAACGTATAACGTATATCGTATAACGTATAACGTATAACGTATAACATGTAACGTACAACGTATAACGTATACCGTATAACGTATAACGTATAACGTATAACGTATAACATGTAACGTACAACGTATAACGTATACCGTATAACGTATAACGTAAAACGTATGACGCATTACATACTACGTATAACGTATAACATGTAACGTATAGCGTATAACGTATAACGTATAACGTATAACGTATAACGTATAACGTATAATGTATAACGTATAACGTATAACGTATAACGTATAACGTTTAACGTATAACGTATAACGTATAACGTATAACGTTCAACGTATAACGTATAACGTACAACGTATAACGTATAACGTATATCGTACATCCTATAACGCATAACGTATAACGTATAACGTATAGCGTATAACGTATAACGTATAACGTATAACGTATAACGTATAGCGTCTAACGTATAACGTATAACGTACAACGTATAACGTATAACGTATAACTTATAACGTATAATGTATAACGTATAACGTATAACGTATAACGTATAACGTATGACGTAAAACGTATAACGTATAACGTATAACGTATAACGTATAACGTATAACGTACAACGTTTAACGTATACCGTATAACGAATAACGTATAACGTATATCGCATGACGTATAACATATAACGTATAACGTATAACGTACAACGTATAACGTATAATGTATATCCTATAACGCATAACGTATAACGTATAACGTATAACGTATAACGTATAACGTATAACGTATAACGTATAACGTATAACGTATAACGTGTAACGTATAACGTATAACGTATAACGTATACAGTATAACGTAAAACGTGTAACGTATAACGTATAACGTATAACGTATAACGTAGAACGTATAACGTATAACGTATAACGTATAACGTATAACGTATAACGTATAACGTATAACGTATAGCGTATAACGTATAACGTATAACGTATAACGTACAACGTCTAACGTATAACGTATAACGTATAACGAATAACGTATAACGTATATCGCATGACGTATAACATATAACGTATAACGTATAACGTACAACGTATAACGTATAATGTATATCCTATAACGCATAACGTATAACGTATAACGTATAACGTATAACGTATAACGTATAACGTATAACGTATAACGTATAACGTATAACGTATAACGTGTAACGTATAACGTATAACGTATAACGTATACAGTATAACGTAAAACGTGTAACGTATAACGTATAACGTATAACGTATAACGTATAACGTATAACGTATAACGTATAACGTATAACGTATAACGTATAACGTATAACGTATAACGTATAACGTATAACGTATAGCGTATAACGTATAACGTATAACGTATAACGTACAACGTCTAACGTATAACGTATAACGTATAACGTATAACGTACAACGTATAACGTATAACGTATAACGTATAACGTATAACGTATAACGTATAACGTATAACGTATAACGTATAACGTATATCGAATAACGTATAACGTACAACGTTTAACGTATAACGTATAACGTATAACGTATAACGTATAACGTATAACGTATAACGTATAACGTACAACGTATAACGTATAACGTATATCCTATAACGCATAACGTACAACGTATAACGTATAACGTATAACGTATAACGTATAACGTATAACGTATAACGTATAACGTATAACGTATAACGTATAACGTATAACGTATAACGTATAACGTATAACGTATAACGTATAACGTGTAACGTATAACGTATAACGTATAACGTATAACGTATAACGTATAACGTATAACGTATAACGTATAACGTATAACGTATAACGTATAACGTATAACGTATAACGTATAACGTATAACGTATAACGTATAACGTATAACGTATAACCTATAACGTATAACGTATAACGTATAGCGTGTAACGTATAACGTATAACGATTAACGTAAAACGTATGACGTATTACATATTACGTATAACGTATAACATATAACGTATAACGTATAACGTATAACGTATAGCGTATAACGTATAACGTATAACGCATAACGTATAACGTATAACGTATAACGTATGACGTATACCGTATAACGTATAACGTACAACGTTTAACGTATAACGTATAACGTACAACGTATAACGTGTAACGTATAACGTATAACGTATGACGTATAACGTATAACGTACAACGTTTAACGTATAACGTATAACGTAGAACGTATAACGTACAACGTATAACGTATAACGTACAACGTATAACGTATAACGTATATCCTATAACGCATAACGTATAACGTATAACGTATAACGTATAACGTATAACGTATAACGTATAACGTATAACGTATAACGAATAACGTATAACGTATAACGTATAACGTACAACGTTTAACGTATAACGTATAACGTAGAACGTATAACGTATAACGTATAACGTATAACGTATGACGTATAACGTATAACGTATAACGTATAACGTATAACGTATACAGTATAACGTACAACGTATAACGTGTAACGTATAACGTATAACGTATAACGTATAACGTATAACGTATAACGTATAACGTATAACGTATAACGTATAACGTATAACGTATAACGTATAACGTATAACGTATAAACGAATAACGTATAACGTATAACGTATAACGTATAACGTATAACGTATAACGTATAACGTATAACGTATAACGTATAACGTATAACGTATAACGTATAGCGTGTAACGTATAACGTATAACGATTAACGTAAAACGTATGACGTATTACATATTACGTATAACGTATAACGTATAACGTATAACGTATAACGTATAACGTATAACGTATAACGTATAACGTATAACGTATAACGTATAACGTATGACGTATAACGTATAACGTACAACGTTTAACGTATAACGTATAACGTAGAACGTATAACGTACAACGTATAACGTATAACGTACAACGCATAACGTATAACGTATACCCTATAACGCATAACGTATAACGTATAACGTATAACGTATAACGTATAACGTATAACGTATAACGCATAACGTATAACGTATAACGTATTACGTATAACGTATAACGTATAACGTACAACGTTTAACGTATAACGTATAACGTAGAACGTATAACGTATAACGTATAACGTATGACGTATAACGTATAACGTACAACGTTTAACGTATAACGTATAACGTAGAACGTATAACGTACAACGTATAACGTATAACGTACAACGTATAACGTATAACGTATATCCTATAACGCATAACGTATAACGTATAACGTATAACGTATAACGTATAACGTATAACGTATAACGTATAACGTATAACGAATAACGTATAACGTATAACGTATAACGTACAACGTTTAACGTATAACGTATAACGTAGAACGTATAACGTATAACGTATAACGTATAACGTATGACGTATAACGAATAACGTACAACGTTTAACGTATAACGTATAACGTATAACGTATAACGTATAACGTATAACGTACAACGTATAACGTATAACGTACAACGCATAACGTATAACGTATATCCTATAACGCATAACGTATAACGTATAACGTATAACGTATAACGTATAACGTATAACGTATAACGCATAACGTATAACGTATAACGTATTACGTATAACGTATAACGTATAACGTACAACGTTTAACGTATAACGTATAACGTAGAACGTATAACGTATAACGTATAACGTATAACGTATGACGTATAACGTATAACGTACAACGTTTAACGTATAACGTATATCGTACAACGTTCAACGTATAACGTATAATGTATAACGTATAACGTATAACGTATAACGTATAAGGTATAACGTATAACGTATAACGTATAACGTATAACGTATAACGTATAACGTATAACGTATAACGTATAACGTATAATGTATAACGTATAACGTATAACGTATAACGTATAAGGTATAACGTATAACGTATAACGTATAACGTATAACGTATAACGTATAACGTATAACGCATAACGTATAACGTATAACGTATAACGTACAACGTTTAACGTATAACGTATAACGTATAACGTATAACGTATAACGTATAACGTATAACGTATAACGTACAACGTATAACGTATAACGTATATCCTATAACACATAACGTATAATGTATAACGTATAATATAACGTATAACGTATAACGTATAACGTATAACGTATAACGTATAACGTATAACGTATAACGTATAACGTATAACGTATAACGTATAACGCATAACGTATAACGTATAACGTATAACGTATAACGTATAACGTATAACGTATAACGTATAACGTATAGTATAACGTATAACGTATAACGTATAACGTATAACGTATAACGTATAACGTATAACGTATAACGTATAACCTATGACGTATAACATATAACGTATAACGTATAACTAATAACGTATAACGTATAACGAATATCGTAGAACGTATAACGCATAACGTATAACGTATAACGTATAACGTATAACGTATAACGTATAACTTATGACGTATAGCGTATAACGTATAACGTATAACGTATAACGTATAACGTATAACGTATAACGTATAACGTATAACGTATAACGTATAACGTATAACGTATAACGTATAACGTATAACGTATAACGTATAACGCATACCGAATAACGTATAACGTGTAACGAAGAACGCATAACGCATAACGTATAACGTTTATCGTATAACGTATAATGTATAACGTATACCGTATAACCTATGACGTATAACGTATAACGTATAACGTATAACGTATAACGTATAACGTATAATGTATAACGTATAACGTATAACGTATAACGTATAACGTATAACGTATAACGTATAACGTATAACGTATAACGTATAACGTATAACGTATAACGTATAACGTATAACGTATAACGTATAACGTATAACGTATAACGTATAACGTATAACGTATAACGCATAACGTATAACGCATAACCTATGACGTATAACGTATAACGTATAACGTATAACTAATAACGTATAACGTATAACGTATAACGTGTAACGTATAACGTATAACGTATAACATGTAACGTATAACGTATAACGTATAACGAATAACGTATAACGTATAACGTATAACGTATAACGTATAACGTATAACGTATAACGTATAACGTATAACGTATAACGTATAACGTATAACGTATAACGTATAACGTATAACGTATAACCTATGACGTATAACGTATAACGTATAACGTATAACGTATTACGTATAACGTATAACGTATAACCTATGACGTATAACGTGTAACGTATAACGTATAACGTATAACGTATAACGTATAACGTATAACGTATAACGTATAACGTATAACGTATAACGTATAACGTATAACGTATAACGTATAACGTATAACGTATAACGTATAACGTATAACGTATAACGTATAACGTATAACGTATTACGTATAACGTATAACGTATAACGTATAACGTATAACGTATAACGTATAACGTATAACGAATAACGCATAACGTATAACGCATAACCTATGACGTATAACGTATAACGTATAACGTATAACGTATAACTAATAACGTATAACGTATAACGTATAACGTGAAACGTGTAACGTATAACGTATAACGTATAACATGTAACGTATAACGTATAACGTATAACGAATAACGTATAACGTATAACGTATAACGTATAACGTATAACGTATAACGTATAACGTATAACGTATAACGTATAACGTATAACGTATAACGTATAACGTATAACGTATAACGTATAACCTATGACGTAAAACGTATAACGTATAACGTATAACGTATAACGTATAACGTATAACGTATAACCTATGACGTATAACGTGTAACGTATAACGTATAACGTATAACGTATAACGTATAACGTATAACGTATAACGTATAACGTATAACGTATAACGTATAACGTATAACGTATAACGTATAACGTATAACGTATAACGTATAACGTATAACGTATAACGTATAACGTATAACGTATAACGCATAACGTATAACGTATAACCTATGACGTATAACGTATAACGTATAACGTATAACTAATAACGTATAACGTATAACGAATATCGTAGGACGTATAACGTATAACGTATGACGTATAACGTATAACGTATAACGTATAACGTATAACGTATAACGTATAACGTATAACGTATAACGTATAACGTATAACGTATAACGTATAACGTATAACCTATGACGTATAACGTGTAACGTATAACGTATAACGTATAGCGTATAACGTATAACGTATAAAGTATAACGTATAACGTATAACGTATAACGTATAACGTATAACGTATAACGTATAACGTATAACGTATAACGTATAACGTATAAAGTATAACGTATAACGTATAACGTATAACGTATAACGTATAACGTATAACGTGTAACGTATAACGTATAACGTATAACGTATAACGTATAACGTATAACGTATAACGTATAACGTATAACGTATAACGTATAACGTATAACGTATAACGTATAACGTATAACGTATAACGTATAACCTATGACGTATAACGTATAACGTATAACGCATAACGTATAACGTATAACGTATAACCTATGACGTATAACGTATAACGTATAACGTATAACGTATAACGTATAACGTATAACGTATAACCTATGACGTATAACGTGTAACGTATAACGTATAACGTATAACGTATAACGTATAACGTATAACGTATAACGTATAACGTATAACGTATAACGTATAACGTATAACGTATAACGTATAACGTATAACGCATAACGTATAACGTATAACCTATGACGTATAACGTATAACGTATAACGTATAACTAATAACGTATAACGTATAACGAATATCGTAGGACGTATAACGTATAACGTATGACGTATAACGTATAACGTATAACGTATAACGTATAACGTATAACGTATAACGTATAACGTATAACGTATAACGTATAACGTATAACGTATAACGTATAACGTATAACGTATAACCTATGACGTATAACGTGTAACGTATAACGTATAACGTATAACGTATAACGTATAACGAATAACGTATAACGTATAACGTATAACGTACAACGTTTAACGTATAACGTATAACGTAGAACGTATAACGTATAACGTATAACGTATAACGTATGACGTATAACGAATAACGTACAACGTTTAACGTACAACGTTTAACGTATAACGTATAACGTAGAACGTATAACGTATAACGTATAACGTATAACGTATGACGTATAACGTATAACGTATAACGTATAACGTATAACGTTTACAGTATAACGTATAACGTATAACGTGTAACGTATAACGTATAACGTATAACGTATAACGTATAACGTATAACGTATAACGTATAACGTATAACGTATAACGTATAACGTATAACGTATAACGTATAACGTATAACGTATAACGTATAACGTATAACGTATAACGTATAACGTATAACGTATAACGTATAGCGTGTAACGTATAACGTATAACGATTAACGTAAAACGTATGACGTATTACATATTACGTATAACGTATAACGTATAACGTATAACGTATAACGTATAACGTATAACGTATAACGTATAACGTATAACGTATAACGTATAACGCATAACGTATAACGTATAACGTATAACGTATAACGTATAACGTATAACGTACAACGTTTAACGTATAACGTATAACGTAGAACGTATAACGTATAACGTATAACGTATAACGTATGACGTATAACGTATAACGTACAACGTTTAACGTATAACGTATAACGTAGAACGTATAACGTACAACGTATAACGTATAACGTACAACGCATAACGTATAACGTATATCCTATAACGCATAACGTATAACATATAACGTATAACGTATAACGTATAACGTATAACGTATAACGCATAACGTATAACGTATAACGTATAACGTATAACGTATAACGTATAACGTACAATGTTTAACGTATAACGTATAACGTAGAACGTATAACGTATAACGTATAACGTATAACGTATGACGTATAACGTATAACGTACAACGTTTAACGTATAACGTATAACGTAGAACGTATAACGTACAACGTATAACGTATAACGTACAACGTATAACGTATAACGTATATCCTATAACGCATAACGTATAACGTATGACGTATAACGAATAACGTACAACGTTTAACGTATAACGTATAACGTATAACGTACAACGTATAACGTATATCGTACAACGTTCAACGTATAACGTATAACGTATAACGTATAACGTATAACGTATATCGTACAACGTTCAACGTATAACGTATAATGTATAACGTATAACGTATAACGTATAACGTATATGGTATAAGGTATAACGTATAACGTATAACGTATAACGTATAACGTATAACGTATAACGTATAACGTATAACGTATAACGTATAACGTATAACATATGATGTATAACGTATAACATGTAACGAATAGCGTATAACGTATAACGTATAACGTATAACGTATAACGTATAACGTATAACGTATATCGTATAACGTATAACGTATAACGTATAACATGTAACGTACAACGTATAACGTATACCGTATAACGTATAACGTATAACGTATAACGTATAACATGTAACGTACAACGTATAACGTATACCGTATAACGTATAACGTAAAACGTATGACGCATTACATACTACGTATAACGTATAACATGTAACGTATAGCGTATAACGTATAACGTATAACGTATAACGTATAACGTATAACGTATAATGTATAACGTATAACGTATAACGTATAACGTATAACGTTTAACGTATAACGTATAACGTATAACGTATAACGTTCAACGTATAACGTATAACGTACAACGTATAACGTATAACGTATATCGTACATCCTATAACGCATAACGTATAACGTATAACGTATAGCGTATAACGTATAACGTATAACGTATAACGTATAACGTATAGCGTCTAACGTATAACGTATAACGTACAACGTATAACGTATAACGTATAACTTATAACGTATAATGTATAACGTATAACGTATAACGTATAACGTATAACGTATGACGTAAAACGTATAACGTATAACGTATAACGTATAACGTATAACGTATAACGTACAACGTTTAACGTATACCGTATAACGAATAACGTATAACGTATATCGCATGACGTATAACATATAACGTATAACGTATAACGTACAACGTATAACGTATAATGTATATCCTATAACGCATAACGTATAACGTATAACGTATAACGTATAACGTATAACGTATAACGTATAACGTATAACGTATAACGTATAACGTGTAACGTATAACGTATAACGTATAACGTATACAGTATAACGTAAAACGTGTAACGTATAACGTATAACGTATAACGTATAACGTAGAACGTATAACGTATAACGTATAACGTATAACGTATAACGTATAACGTATAACGTATAACGTATAGCGTATAACGTATAACGTATAACGTATAACGTACAACGTCTAACGTATAACGTATAACGTATAACGAATAACGTATAACGTATATCGCATGACGTATAACATATAACGTATAACGTATAACGTACAACGTATAACGTATAATGTATATCCTATAACGCATAACGTATAACGTATAACGTATAACGTATAACGTATAACGTATAACGTATAACGTATAACGTATAACGTATAACGTATAACGTGTAACGTATAACGTATAACGTATAACGTATACAGTATAACGTAAAACGTGTAACGTATAACGTATAACGTATAACGTATAACGTATAACGTATAACGTATAACGTATAACGTATAACGTATAACGTATAACGTATAACGTATAACGTATAACGTATAACGTATAGCGTATAACGTATAACGTATAACGTATAACGTACAACGTCTAACGTATAACGTATAACGTATAACGTATAACGTACAACGTATAACGTATAACGTATAACGTATAACGTATAACGTATAACGTATAACGTATAACGTATAACGTATAACGTATATCGAATAACGTATAACGTACAACGTTTAACGTATAACGTATAACGTATAACGTATAACGTATAACGTATAACGTATAACGTATAACGTACAACGTATAACGTATAACGTATATCCTATAACGCATAACGTACAACGTATAACGTATAACGTATAACGTATAACGTATAACGTATAACGTATAACGTATAACGTATAACGTATAACGTATAACGTATAACGTATAACGTATAACGTATAACGTATAACGTATAACGTATAACGTATAACGTATAACGTATAACGTATAACGTATAACGTATAACGTATAACGTATAACGTATAACGTATAACGTATAACGTATAACGTATAACGTATAACGTATAACGTATAACGTATAACGTATAACGTATAACCTATAACGTATAACGTATAACGTATAGCGTGTAACGTATAACGTATAACGATTAACGTAAAACGTATGACGTATTACATATTACGTATAACGTATAACATATAACGTATAACGTATAACGTATAACGTATAGCGTATAACGTATAACGTATAACGCATAACGTATAACGTATAACGTATAACGTATGACGTATACCGTATAACGTATAACGTACAACGTTTAACGTATAACGTATAACGTACAACGTATAACGTGTAACGTATAACGTATAACGTATGACGTATAACGTATAACGTACAACGTTTAACGTATAACGTATAACGTAGAACGTATAACGTACAACGTATAACGTATAACGTACAACGTATAACGTATAACGTATATCCTATAACGCATAACGTATAACGTATAACGTATAACGTATAACGTATAACGTATAACGTATAACGTATAACGTATAACGAATAACGTATAACGTATAACGTATAACGTACAACGTTTAACGTATAACGTATAACGTAGAACGTATAACGTATAACGTATAACGTATAACGTATGACGTATAACGTATAACGTATAACGTATAACGTATAACGTATACAGTATAACGTACAACGTATAACGTGTAACGTATAACGTATAACGTATAACGTATAACGTATAACGTATAACGTATAACGTATAACGTATAACGTATAACGTATAACGTATAACGTATAACGTATAACGTATAAACGAATAACGTATAACGTATAACGTATAACGTATAACGTATAACGTATAACGTATAACGTATAACGTATAACGTATAACGTATAACGTATAACGTATAACGTATAGCGTGTAACGTATAACGTATAACGATTAACGTAAAACGTATGACGTATTACATATTACGTATAACGTATAACGTATAACGTATAACGTATAACGTATAACGTATAACGTATAACGTATAACGTATAACGTATAACGTATAACGTATAACGTATGACGTATAACGTATAACGTACAACGTTTAACGTATAACGTATAACGTAGAACGTATAACGTACAACGTATAACGTATAACGTACAACGCATAACGTATAACGTATACCCTATAACGCATAACGTATAACGTATAACGTATAACGTATAACGTATAACGTATAACGTATAACGCATAACGTATAACGTATAACGTATTACGTATAACGTATAACGTATAACGTACAACGTTTAACGTATAACGTATAACGTAGAACGTATAACGTATAACGTATAACGTATGACGTATAACGTATAACGTACAACGTTTAACGTATAACGTATAACGTAGAACGTATAACGTACAACGTATAACGTATAACGTACAACGTATAACGTATAACGTATATCCTATAACGCATAACGTATAACGTATAACGTATAACGTATAACGTATAACGTATAACGTATAACGTATAACGTATAACGAATAACGTATAACGTATAACGTATAACGTACAACGTTTAACGTATAACGTATAACGTAGAACGTATAACGTATAACGTATAACGTATAACGTATGACGTATAACGAATAACGTACAACGTTTAACGTATAACGTATAACGTATAACGTATAACGTATAACGTATAACGTACAACGTATAACGTATAACGTACAACGCATAACGTATAACGTATATCCTATAACGCATAACGTATAACGTATAACGTATAACGTATAACGTATAACGTATAACGTATAACGCATAACGTATAACGTATAACGTATTACGTATAACGTATAACGTATAACGTACAACGTTTAACGTATAACGTATAACGTAGAACGTATAACGTATAACGTATAACGTATAACGTATGACGTATAACGTATAACGTACAACGTTTAACGTATAACGTATATCGTACAACGTTCAACGTATAACGTATAATGTATAACGTATAACGTATAACGTATAACGTATAAGGTATAACGTATAACGTATAACGTATAACGTATAACGTATAACGTATAACGTATAACGTATAACGTATAACGTATAATGTATAACGTATAACGTATAACGTATAACGTATAAGGTATAACGTATAACGTATAACGTATAACGTATAACGTATAACGTATAACGTATAACGTATAACGTATAACGTATAATGTATAACGTATAACGTATAACGTATAACGTATAAGGTATAACGTATAACGTATAACGTATAACGTATAACGTATAACGTATAACGTATAACGCATAACGTATAACGTATAACGTATAACGTACAACGTTTAACGTATAACGTATAACGTATAACGTATAACGTATAACGTATAACGTATAACGTATAACGTACAACGTATAACGTATAACGTATATCCTATAACACATAACGTATAATGTATAACGTATAATATAACGTATAACGTATAACGTATAACGTATAACGTATAACGTATAACGTATAACGTATAACGTATAACGTATAACGTATAACGTATAACGCATAACGTATAACGTATAACGTATAACGTATAACGTATAACGTATAACGTATAACGTATAACGTATAGTATAACGTATAACGTATAACGTATAACGTATAACGTATAACGTATAACGTATAACGTATAACGTATAACCTATGACGTATAACATATAACGTATAACGTATAACTAATAACGTATAACGTATAACGAATATCGTAGAACGTATAACGCATAACGTATAACGTATAACGTATAACGTATAACGTATAACGTATAACTTATGACGTATAGCGTATAACGTATAACGTATAACGTATAACGTATAACGTATAACGTATAACGTATAACGTATAACGTATAACGTATAACGTATAACGTATAACGTATAACGTATAACGTATAACGTATAACGCATACCGAATAACGTATAACGTGTAACGAAGAACGCATAACGCATAACGTATAACGTTTATCGTATAACGTATAATGTATAACGTATACCGTATAACCTATGACGTATAACGTATAACGTATAACGTATAACGTATAACGTATAATGTATAACGTATAACGTATAACGTATAACGTATAACGTATAACGTATAACGTATAACGTATAACGTATAACGTATAACGTATAACGTATAACGTATAACGTATAACGTATAACGTATAACGTATAACGTATAACGTATATCGTATAACGTATAACCTATGACGTATAACGTATAACGTATAACGTATAACGTATAACGTATAACGTATAATGTATAACGTATAACGTATAACGTATAACGTATAACGTATAACGTATAACGTATAACGTATAACGTATAACGTATAACGTATAACGTATAACGTATAACGTATAACGTATAACGTATAACGTATAACGTATAACGTATAACGTATAACGTATAACGTATAACGTATATCATGTAATGTATAACGTATAACGTATAACGAATAACGTATAACGTATAACGTATAACGTATAACGTATAACGTATAACGTATAACGTATAACGTATAACGTATAACGTAAAACGTATAACGTATAACGTATAACGTATAACGTATAACGTATAACGTATAACGTATAACGTATAACGTATAACGTATAACGTATAACGTATAACGTATAACGTATAACGTATAACGTATAACGTATAACGTATAACGTATAACGTATAACGTATAACGTATTACGTATAACGTATAACGTATAACGTATAACGTATAACGTATAACGTATAACGTATAACGTATAACGCATAACGTATAACGCATAACCTATGACGTATAACGTATAACGTATAACGTATAACTAATAACGTATAACGTATAACGTATAACGTGTAACGTATAACGTATAACGTATAACATGTAACGTATAACGTATAACGTATAACGAATAACGTATAACGTATAACGTATAACGTATAACGTATAACGTATAACGTATAACGTATAACGTATAACGTATAACGTATAACGTATAACGTATAACGTATAACGTATAACGTATAACCTATGACGTATAACGTATAACGTATAACGTATAACGTATTACGTATAACGTATAACGTATAACCTATGACGTATAACGTGTAACGTATAACGTATAACGTATAACGTATAACGTATAACGTATAACGTATAACGTATAACGTATAACGTATAACGTATAACGTATAACGTATAACGTATAACGTATAACGTATAACGTATAACGTATAACGTATAACGTATAACGTATAACGTATTACGTATAACGTATAACGTATAACGTATAACGTATAACGTATAACGTATAACGTATAACGAATAACGCATAACGTATAACGCATAACCTATGACGTATAACGTATAACGTATAACGTATAACGTATAACTAATAACGTATAACGTATAACGTATAACGTGAAACGTGTAACGTATAACGTATAACGTATAACATGTAACGTATAACGTATAACGTATAACGAATAACGTATAACGTATAACGTATAACGTATAACGTATAACGTATAACGTATAACGTATAACGTATAACGTATAACGTATAACGTATAACGTATAACGTATAACGTATAACGTATAACCTATGACGTAAAACGTATAACGTATAACGTATAACGTATAACGTATAACGTATAACGTATAACCTATGACGTATAACGTGTAACGTATAACGTATAACGTATAACGTATAACGTATAACGTATAACGTATAACGTATAACGTATAACGTATAACGTATAACGTATAACGTATAACGTATAACCTATGACGTATAACGTGTAACGTATAACGTATAACGTATAGCGTATAACGTATAACGTATAAAGTATAACGTATAACGTATAACGTATAACGTATAACGTATAACGTATAACGTATAACGTATAACGTATAACGTATAACGTATAACGTATAACGTATAACGTATAACGTATAACGTATAACGTATAACCTATGACGTATAACGTGTAACGTATAACGTATAACGTATAGCGTATAACGTATAACGTATAAAGTATAACGTATAACGTATAACGTATAACGTATAACGTATAACGTATAACGTATAACGTATAACGTATAACGTATAACGTATAAAGTATAACGTATAACGTATAACGTATAACGTATAACGTATAACGTATAACGTGTAACGTATAACGTATAACGTATAACGTATAACGTATAACGTATAACGTATAACGTATAACGTATAACGTATAACGTATAACGTATAACGTATAACGTATAACGTATAACGTATAACGTATAACCTATGACGTATAACGTATAACGTATAACGCATAACGTATAACGTATAACGTATAACCTATGACGTATAACGTATAACGTATAACGTATAACGTATAACGTATAACGTATAACGTATAACCTATGACGTATAACGTGTAACGTATAACGTATAACGTATAACGTATAACGTATAACGTATAACGTATAACGTATAACGTATAACGTATAACGTATAACGTATAACGTATAACGTATAACGTATAACGCATAACGTATAACGTATAACCTATGACGTATAACGTATAACGTATAACGTATAACTAATAACGTATAACGTATAACGAATATCGTAGGACGTATAACGTATAACGTATGACGTATAACGTATAACGTATAACGTATAACGTATAACGTATAACGTATAACGTATAACGTATAACGTATAACGTATAACGTATAACGTATAACGTATAACGTATAACGTATAACCTATGACGTATAACGTGTAACGTATAACGTATAACGTATAACGTATAACGTATAACGAATAACGTATAACGTATAACGTATAACGTACAACGTTTAACGTATAACGTATAACGTAGAACGTATAACGTATAACGTATAACGTATAACGTATGACGTATAACGAATAACGTACAACGTTTAACGTATAACGTATAACGTATAACGTATAACGTATAACGTATATCGTACAACGTTCAACGTATAACGTATAATGTATAACGTATAACGTATAACGTATAACGTATAAGGTATAACGTATAACGTATAACGTATAACGTATAACGTATAACGTATAACGTATAACGTATAACGTATAACGTATAATGTATAACGTATAACGTATAACGTATAACGTATAAGGTATAACGTATAACGTATAACGTATAACGTATAACGTATAACGTATAACGTATAACGTATAACGTATAACGTATAACGTATAACGTACAACGTTTAACGTATAACGTATAACGTATAACGTATAACGTATAACGTATAACGTATAACGTATAACGTACAACGTATAACGTATAACGTATATCCTATAACACATAACGTATAATGTATAACGTATAATATAACGTATAACGTATAACGTATAACGTATAACGTATAACGTATAACGTATAACGTATAACGTATAACGTATAACGTATAACGTATAACGTATAACGCATAACGTATAACGTATAACGTATAACGTATAACGTATAACGTATAACGTATAACGTATAACGTATAGTATAACGTATAACGTATAACGTATAACGTATAACGTATAACGTATAACGTATAACGTATAACGTATAACCTATGACGTATAACATATAACGTATAACGTATAACTAATAACGTATAACGTATAACGAATATCGTAGAACGTATAACGCATAACGTATAACGTATAACGTATAACGTATAACGTATAACGTATAACTTATGACGTATAGCGTATAACGTATAACGTATAACGTATAACGTATAACGTATAACGTATAACGTATGCCGTATAACGTATAACGTATAACGTATAACGTATAACGTATAACGTATAACGTATAACGCATACCGAATAACGTATAACGTGTAACGAAGAACGCATAACGCATAACGTATAACGTTTATCGTATAACGTATAATGTATAACGTATACCGTATAACCTATGACGTATAACGTATAACGTATAACGTATAACGTATAACTTATAACGTATAATGTATAACGTATAACGTATAACGTATAACGTATAACGTATAACGCATACCGAATAACGTATAACGTGTAACGAAGAACGCATAACGCATAACGTATAACGTTTATCGTATAACGTATAATGTATAACGTATACCGTATAACCTATGACGTATAACGTATAACGTATAACGTATAACGTATAACGTATAACGTATAAGGTATAACGTATAACGTATAACGTATAACGTATAACGTATAACGTATAACGTATAACGTATAACGTATAACGTATAACGTATAACGTATAACGTTCAACGTATAACGTATAATGTATAACGTATAACGTATAACGTATAACGTATAAGGTATAACGTATAACGTATAACGTATAACGTATAACGTATAACGTATAACGTATAACGTATAACGTATAACGTATAACGTATTACGTATAACGTATAACGTATAACGTATAACGTATAACGTATAACGTATAACGTATAACGTATAACGCATAACGTATAACGCATAACCTATGACGTATAACGTATAACGTATAACGTATAACTAATAACGTATAACGTATAACGTATAACGTGTAACGTATAACGTATAACGTATAACATGTAACGTATAACGTATAACGTATAACGAATAACGTATAACGTATAACGTATAACGTATAACGTATAACGTATAATGTATAACGTATAACGTATAACGTATAACGTATAACGTATAACGTATAACGTATAACGTATAACCTATGACGTATAACGTATAACGTATAACGCATAACGTATAACGTATAACCTATGACGTATAACGTATAACGTATAACGTATAACTAATAACGTATAACGTATAACGAATATCGTAGGACGTATAACGTATATCGTATGACGTATAACGTATAACGTATAACGTATAACGTATAACGTATAACGTATAACGTATAACGTATAACGTATAACGTATAACGTATAACGTATAACGTATAACCTATGACGTATAACGTGTAACGTATAACGTATAACGTATAACGTATAACGTATAACGTATAAAGTATAACGTATAACGTATAACGTATAACGTATAACGTATAACGTAGAACGTATAACGTATAACGTATAACGTATAACGTATAAAGTATAACGTATAACGTATAACGTATAACGTATAACGTATAACGTATAACGTATAACGTATAACTTATAACGTATAACGTATAACGTATAACGTATAACGTATAACGTATAACGTATAACGTATAACGTATAACGTATAACGTATAACGTATAACGTATAACGTATAACGTATAACCTATGACGTATAACGTATAACGTATAACGCATAACGTATAACGTATAACGTATAACCTATGACGTATAACGTATAACGTATAACGTATAACGTATAACGTGTAACGTATAACGTATAACCTATGACGTATAACGTGTAACGTATAACGTATAACGTATAACGTATAACGTATAACGTATAACGTATAACGTATAACGTATAACGTATAACGTATAACGTATAACGTATAACGTATAACGTATAACGCATAACGTATAACGTATAACCTATGACGTATAACGTATAACGTATAACGTATAACTAATAACGTATAACGTATAACGAATATCGTAGGACGTATAACGTATAACGTATGACGTATAACGTATAACGTATAACGTATAACGTATAACGTATAACGTATAACGTATAACGTATAACGTATAACGTATAACGTATAACGTATAACGTATAACCTATGACGTATAACGTGTAACGTATAACGTATAACGTATAACGTATAACGTATAACGTATAAAGTATAACGTATAACGTATAACGTATAACGTATAACGTATAACGTATAACGTATAACGTATAACGTATAACGTATAACGTATAAAGTATAACGTACAACGTATAACGTATAACGTATAACGTATAACGTATAACGTATAACGTATAACGCATAACGTATAACGTATAACGTATAACCTATGACGTTTAACGTATAACGTATAACGTATAACGTATAACGTATAACGTATAACGTATAACCTATGACGTATAACGTGTAACGTATAACGTATAACGTATAACGTATAACGTATAACGTATAACGTATAAAGTATAACGTATAACGTATAACGTATAACGTATAACGTATAACGTATAACGTATAACGTATAACGAATAACGTATAACGTATAACGTATAACGTACAACGTATAACGTACAACGTATAACGTATAACGTATAACGTATAACGTATAACGTATAACGTATAACGTACAACGTATAACGTACAACGTATAACGTACAACGTATAACGTACAACGTATAACGTACAACGTATAACGTACAACGTATAACGTACAACGTATAACGTAGAACGTAGAACGTAGAACGTATAACGTATAACGTATAACGTATAACGTATAACGTATAACGTATAACGTATAACGTATAACGTATAACGTATAACGTATAACGTATAACGTATAACGTATAACGTATAACGTATAACGTATAACGTATAACGTATAACGTATAACGTATAACGTATAACGTATAACGTATAAGGTATAACGTATAACGTATAACGTATAACGTATAACGTATAACGTATAACGTATAACGTATAAAGTATAACGTATAACGTATAACGTGTAACGTATAACGTATAACGTATAACGTATAACGTATAACGTATAACGTATAACGTATAACGTATAACGTATAACGTATAACGTATAACGTATAACGTATAACGTATAACGTATAACGTATAACGTATAACGCATAACGTATAACGTATAACCTATGACGTATAACGTATAACGTATAACGCATAACGTATAACGTATAACGTATAACCTATGACGTATAACGTATAACGAGTAACGTATAACGTATAACGTATAAAGTATAACGTATAACCTATGACGTATAACGTGTAACGTATAACGTATAACGTATAACGTATAACGTATAACGTATAACGTATAAAGTATAACGTATAACGTATAACGTATAACGTATAACGTATAACGTATAACGTATAACGTATAACGAATAACGTATAACGTATAACGTATAACGTACAACGTATAACGTATAACGTATAACGTATAACGTATAACGTATAACGTATAACGTATAACGTATAACGTATAACGTACAACGTATAACGTACAACGTATAACGTACAACGTATAGCGTACAACGTATAACGTACAACGTATAACGTACAACGTATAACGTACAACGTATAACGTACAACGTATAACGTAGAACGTAGAACGTATAACGTATAACGTATAACGTATAACGTATAACGTATAACGTATAACGTATAACGTATAACGTATAACGTATAACGTATAACGTATAACGTATAACGTATAACGTATAACGTATAACGTATAACGTATAACGTATAACGTATAAAGTATAACGTATAACGTATAACGTAAAACGTATAACGTATAACGTATAACGTATAACGTATAACGTATAACGTATAACGTATAACGTATAACGTATAACGTATAACGTATAACGTATAACGTATAACGTATAACGTATAACGTATAACGTATAACGTATAACGTATAACGTATAACGTATAACGTATAACGTATAACCTATGACGTATAACGTATAACGTATAACGCACAACGTATAACGTATAACGTATAACCTATGACGTATAACGTATAACGTATAACGTATAACGTATAACGTATAAAGTATAACGTATAACCTATGACGTATAACGTGTAACGTATAACGTATAACGTATAACGTATAACGTATAACGTATAACGTATAATGTATAAAGTATAACGTATAACGTATAACGTATAACGTATAACGTATAACGTATAACGTATAACGTATAACGAATAACGTATAACGTATAACGTATAACGTACAACGTATAACGTATAACGTATAACGTATAACGTATAACGTATAACGTATAACGTATAACGTACAACGTATAACGTACAACGTATAACGTACAACGTATAACGTACAACGTATAACGTACAACGTATAACGTACAACGTATAACGTACAACGTATAACGTAGAACGTAGAACGTATAACGTATAACGTATAACGTATAACGTATAACGTATAACGTATAACGTATAACGTATAACGTATAACGTATAACGTATAACGTATAACGTATAACGTATAACGTATAACGTATAAAGTATAACGTATAACGTATAACGTATAACGTATAACGTATAACGTATAACGTATAACCTATGACGTATAACGTATAACGTATAACGCATAACGTATAACGTATAACGTATAACCTATGACGTATAACGTATAACGTATAACGTATAACGTATAACGTATAAAGTATAACGTATAACCTATGACGTATAACGTGTAACGTATAACGTATAACGTATAACGTATAACGTATAACGTATAACGTATAATGTATAAAGTATAACGTATAACGTATAACGTATAACGTATAACGTATAACGTATAACGTATAACGTATAACGTATAACGTATAACGTATAACGTATAACGTATAACGTACAACGTATAACGTACAACGTATAACGTACAACGTATAACGTACAACGTATAACGTACAACGTATAACGTACAACGTATAACGTACAACGTATAACGTACAACGTATAACGTAGAACGTAGAACGTATAACGTATAACGTATAACGTATAACGTATAACGTATAACGTATAACGTATAACGTATAACGTATAACGTATAACGTATAACGTATAACGTATAACGTATAACGTATAACGTATAACGTATAACGTATAACGTATAAAGTATAACGTATAACGTATAACGTAAAACGTATAACGTATAACGTATAACGTATAACGTATAACGTATAACGTATAACGTATAACGTATAACGTATAACGTATAACGTATAACGTATAACGTATAACGTATAACGTATAACGTATAACGTATAACGTATAACGTATAACGTATAACGTATAACGTATAACCTATGACGTATAACGTATAACGTATAACGCATAACGTATAACGCATAACGTATAACCTATGACGTATAACGTATAACGTATAACGTATAACGTATAACGTATAAAGTATAACGTATAACCTATGACGTATAACGTGTAACGTATAACGTATAACGTATAACGTATAACGTATAATGTATAAAGTATAACGTATAACGTATAACGTATAACGTATAACGTATAACGTATAACGTATAACGTATAACGAATAACGTATAACGTATAACGTATAACGTACAACGTATAACGTATAACGTATAACGTATAACGTATAACGTATAACGTATAACGTATAACGTATAACGTATAACGTACAACGTATAACGTACAACGTATAACGTACAACGTATAACGTACAACGTATAACGTACAACGTATAACGTACAACGTATAACGTAGAACGTAGAACGTATAACGTATAACGTATAACGTATAACGTATAACGTATAACGTATAACGTATAACGTATAACGTATAACGTATAACGTATAACGTATAACGTATAACGTATAACGTATAACGTATAAAGTATAACGTATAACGTATAACGTAAAACGTATAACGTATAACGTATAACGTATAACGTATAACGTATAACGTATAACGTATAACGTATAACGTATAACGTATAACGTATAACGTATAACGTATAACGTATAACGTATAACGTATAACGTATAACGTATAACGTATAACCTATGACGTATAACGTATAACGTATAACGCATAACGTATAACGTATAACGTATAACCTATGACGTATAACGTATAACGTATAACGTATAACGTATAACGTATAAAGTATAACGTATAACCTATGACGTATAACGTGTAACGTATAACGTATAACGTATAACGTATAACGTATAACGTATAACGTATAAAGTATAACGTATAACGTATAACGTATAACGTATAACGTATAACGTATAACGTATAACGTATAACGAATAACGTATAACGTATAACGTATAACGTACAACGTATAACGTATAACGTATAACGTATAACGTATAACGTATAACGTATAACGTATAACGTACAACGTATAACGTACAACGTATAACGTACAACGTATAACGTACAACGTATAACGTACAACGTATAACGTACAACGTATAACGTACAACGTATAACGTATAACGTATAACGTATAACGTATAACGTATAACGTATAACGTATAACGTATAACGTATAACGTATAACGTATAACGTATAACGTATAACGTATAACGTATAACGTATAACGTATAACGTATAACGTATAAAGTATAACGTATAACGTATAACGTATAACGTATAACGTATAACGTATAACGTATAACGTATAACGTATAACGTATAACGTATAACGTATAACGTATAACGTATAACGTATAACGTATAAAGTATAACGTATAACGTATAACGTATAACGTATAACGTATAACGTATAACGTATAACGTATAACGTATAACGTATAACGTATAACGTATAACGTATAACGTATAACGTATAACGTATAACGTATAACGTATAACGTATAACGTATAACGTATAACGTATAACCTATGACGTATAACGTATAACGTATAACGCATAACGTATAACGTATAACGTATAACCTATGACGTATAACGTATAACGTATAACGTATAACGTATAACGTATAACGTATAACGTATAACCTATGACGTATAACGTGTAACGTATAACGTATAACGTATAACGTATAACGTATAACGTATAACGTATAACGTATAAAGTATAACGTATAACGTATAACGTATAACGTATAACGTATAACGTATAACGTATAACGTATAACGTATAACGTATAACGAATAACGTATAACGTATAACGTATAACGTACAACGTATAACGTATAACGTATAACGTATAACGTATAACGTATAACGTATAACGTATAACGTATAACGTATAACGTATAACGTATAACGTATAACGTAAAACGTATAACGTATAAGGTATAACGTATAACGTATAACGTATAACGTATAACGTATAACGTATAACGTATAACGTATAACGTATAACGTATAACCTATGACGTATAACGTATAACGTATAACGCATAACGTATAACGTATAACGTATAACCTATGACGTATAACGTATAACGTATAACGTATAACGTATAACGTATAAAGTATAACGTATAACCTATGACGTATAACGTGTAACGTATAACGTATAACGTATAACGTATAACGTATAACGTATAACGTATAATGTATAAAGTATAACGTATAACGTATAACGTATAACGTATAACGTATAACGTATAACGTATAACGTATAACGAATAACGTATAACGTATAACGTATAACGTACAACGTATAACGTATAACGAATAACGTATAACGTATAACGTATAACGTATAACGTATAACGCATAACGTATAACGTATAACCTATGACGTATAACGTATAACGTATAACGTATAACTAATAACGTATAACGTATAACGTATAACGAATATCGTAGGACGTATAACGTATAACGTATGACGTATAACGTATAACGTATAACGTATAACGTATAACGTATAACGTATAACGTATAACGTATAACGTATAACGTATAACCTATGACGTATAACGTGTAACGTATAACGTATAACGTATAACGTATAACGTATAACGTATAAAGTATAACGTATAACGTATAACGTATAACGTATAACGTATAACGTATAACGTATAACGTATAACGTATAACGTATAACGTATAAAGTATAACGTATAACGTATAACGTATAACGTATAACGTATAACGTATAACGTATAACGTATAACGTATAACGTATAACGTATAACGTATAACGTATAACGTATAACGTATAACGTATAACGTATAACGTATAACGTATAACGTATAACGTATAACGTATAACGTATAACGTATAACCTATGACGTATAACGTATAACGTATAACGCATAACGTATAACGTATAACGTATAACCTATGACGTATAACGTATAACGTATAACGTATAACGTATAACGTATAACGTATAACGTATAACCTATGACGTATAACGTGTAACGTATAACGTATAACGTATAACGTATAACGTATAACGTATAACGTATAAAGTATAACGTATAACGTATAACGTATAACGTATAACGTATAACGTATAACGTATAACGTATAACGAATAACGTATAACGTATAACGTATAACGTATAACGTATAACGTATAACGTAAAACGTATAACGTATAACGTATAACGTATAACGTATAACGTATAACGTATAACGTATAACGTATAACGTATAACGTATAACGTATAACGTATAACGTATAACGTATAACGTATAACGTATAACGTATAACGTATAACGTATAACGTATAACGTATAACGTATAACCTATGACGTATAACGTATAACGTATAACGCATAACGTATAACGTATAACGTATAACCTATGACGTATAACGTATAACGTATAACGTATAACGTATAACGTATAACGTATAACGTATAACGTATAACGTATAACGTATAACGTATAACGTATAACGTATAACGTATAACGTATAACGTATAAGGTATAACGTATAACGTATAACGTATAACGTATAACGTATAACGTATAACGTATAACGTATAAAGTATAACGTATAACGTATAACGTATAACGTATAACGTATAACGTATAACGTATAACGTATAACGTATAACGTATAACGTATAACGTATAACGTATAACGTATAACGTATAACGTATAACGTATAACGTATAACGTATAACGTATAACGTATAACGTATAACGTATAACGCATAACGTATAACGTATAACCTATGACGTATAACGTATAACGTATAACGCATAACGTATAACGTATAACGTATAACCTATGACGTATAACGTATAACGAGTAACGTATAACGTATAACGTATAACGTATAACCTATGACGTATAACGTATAACGTATAACGTATAACGTATAACGTATAACGTATAACGTATAACGTATAACGTATAACGTATAACGTATAACGTATAACGTATAACGTATAACGTATAACGTATAACGTATAACGTATAACGTATAACGTATAACGTATAACGTATAACGTATAACGTATAACGTATAACGTATAAGGTATAACGTATAACGTATAACGTATAACGTATAACGTATAACGTATAACGTATAACGTATAAAGTATAACGTATAACGTATAACGTATAACGTATAACGTATAACGTATAACGTATAACGTATAACGTATAACGTATAACGTATAACGTATAACGTATAACGTATAACGTATAACGTATAACGTATAACCTATGACGTATAACGTATAACGTATAACGCATAACGTATAACGTATGACGTATAACCTATGACGTATAACGTATAACGTATAACGCATAACGTATAACGTATAACGTATAACGTATAACGTATAACGTATAACGTATAACGTATAACGTATAACGTATAACGTATAACGTATAACGTATAAGGTATAACGTATAACGTATAACGTATAACGTATAACGTATAACGTATAACGTATAACGTATAAAGTATAACGTATAACGTATAACGTATAACGTATAACGTATAACGTATAACGTATAACGTATAACGTATAACGTATAACGTATAACGTATAACGTATAACGTATAACGTATAACGTATAACGTATAACGTATAACGCATAACGTATAACGTATAACCTATGACGTATAACGTATAACGTATAACGCATAACGTATAACGTATAACGTATAACCTATGACGTATAACGTATAACGAGTAACGTATAACGTATAACGTATAAAGTATAACGTATAACCTATGACGTATAACGTGTAACGTATAACGTATAACGTATAACGTATAACGTATAACGTATAACGTATAAAGTATAACGTATAACGTATAACGTATAACGTATAACGTATAACGTATAACGTATAACGTATAACGTATAACGTATAACGAATAACGTATAACGTATAACGTATAACGTACAACGTATAACGTATAACGTATAACGTATAACGTATAACGTATAACGTATAACGTATAACGTATAACGTATAACGTACAACGTATAACGTACAACGTATAACGTACAACGTATAACGTACAACGTATAACGTACAACGTATAACGTACAACGTATAACGTACAACGTATAACGTACAACGTATAACGTAGAACGTAGAACGTATAACGTATAACGTATAACGTATAACGTATAACGTATAACGTATAACGTATAACGTATAACGTATAACGTATAACGTATAACGTATAACGTATAACGTATAACGTATAACGTATAACGTATAACGTATAACGTATAACGTATAAAGTATAACGTATAACGTATAACGTAAAACGTATAACGTATAACGTATAACGTATAACGTATAACGTATAACGTATAACGTATAACGTATAACGTATAACGTATAACGTATAACGTATAACGTATAACGTATAACGTATAACGTATAACGTATAACGTATAACGTATAACGTATAACGTATAACCTATGACGTATAACGTATAACGTATAACGCATAACGTATAACGTATAACGTATAACCTATGACGTATAACGTATAACGTATAACGTATAACGTATAACGTATAAAGTATAACGTATAACCTATGACGTATAACGTGTAACGTATAACGTATAACGTATAACGTATAACGTATAACGTATAACGTATAATGTATAAAGTATAACGTATAACGTATAACATATAACGTATAACGTATAACGTATAACGTATAACGTATAACGAATAACGTATAACGTATAACGTATAACGTACAACGTATAACGTATAACGTATAACGTATAACGTATAACGTATAACGTATAACGTATAACGTATAACGTATAACGTACAACGTATAACGTACAACGTATAACGTACAACGTATAACGTACAACGTATAACGTACAACGTATAACGTACAACGTATAACGTAGAACGTAGAACGTATAACGTATAACGTATAACGTATAACGTATAACGTATAACGTATAACGTATAACGTATAACGTATAACGTATAACGTATATCGTATAACGTATAACCTATGACGTAAAACGTATAACGTATAACGTATAACGTATAACGTATAACGTATAACGTATAACGTATAACGTATGATGTATAACGTATAACATGTAACGTATAACGTATAACGTATAACGTATAACGTATAACGTATAACGTATAACGTATAACGTATAACGTATAACGTATATCGTATAACGTATAACGTATAACGTATAACGTATAACATGTAACGTACAACGTATAACGTATACCGTATAACGTATAACGTATAACGTATAACATGTAACGTACAACGTATAACGTATACCGTATAACGTATAACGTAAAACGTATGACGCATTACATACTACGTATAACGTATAACATGTAACGTATAGCGTATAACGTATAACGTATAACGTACAACGTATAACGTATAACATATAACGTATAACGTATAACGCATAACGAATAACGTATAACGTGTAACGAAGAACGCATAACGCATAACGTATAACGTATATCGTATAACGTATAATGTATAACGTATAACGCATAACGTATAACGTATACCCTATGACGTATAACGTATAACGTATAACGTATAACTAATAACGTATAACGTATAACGAATATCGTAGAACGTATAACGCATAACGTACAACGTATAACGTATAACGTATAACGTATAACGTATAACGTATAACGTGTAACGTATAACGTATAACGTACATCGTATAACGTATAACGTATAACGTATAACGTATAACATGTAACGTACAACGTATAACGTATACCGTATAACGTATAACTAATAACGTATAACGTATAACGAATATCGTACAACGTATAACGCATAACGTATAACGTATAACGTATAACGTACAACGTATAACGTATAACGTATAACGTATAACTTATAACGTATAACGTATAACGTATAACGTATAACATGTAACGTACAACGTATAACGTATACCGTATAACGTATAACGTAAAACGTATGACGCATTACATACTACGTATAACGTATAACATGTAACGTATAGCGTATAACGTATAACGTATAACGTATAACGTATAACGTATAACGTATAACGTATAACGTATAACGTATAACGTATAACGTATAACGTTTAACGTATAACGTATAACGTATAACGTATAACGTATAACGTATAACGTATAACTTATGACGTATAACGTATAACGTATAACGTATAACGTATAACGTATAACGCATACCGAATAACGTATAACGTGTAACGAAGAACGCATAACGCATAACGTATAACGTATATCGTATAACGTATAATGTATAACGTATAACGCATAACGTATAACGTATAACCTATGACGTATAACGTATAACGTATAACGTATAACGTATAACGTATAACGTATAACGTATAACGTATAACGTATAACGTATAACGTATAACGTATAACGTATAACGTACAACGTATAACGTATAACGTATAACGTATAACGTATAACGTATAACGTGTAACGTATAACGTATAACGTATATCGTATAACGTATAACGTATAACGTATAACGTATAACATGTAACGTACAACGTATAACGTATACTGTATAACGTATAACTAATAACGTATAACGTATAACGAATATCGTACAACGTATAACGCATAACGTATAACGTATAACGTATAACGTACAACGTATAACGTATAACGTATAACGTATAACTTATAACGTACAACGTATAACGTATAATGTATAACGTATAACGTATAACGTATAACGTATAACGTATAACGTATAACGTATAACGTATAACGTATAACGTATAACGTATAACGTATAACGTATAACGTATAACGTATAACGTATAACGTATAACGTATAACGTATAATGTATAACGTATAACATATAACGTATAACGTATAACGTATAACATATAACGTATAACGTATAACGTATAACGTTTAACGTATAACGTATATCGTATAACGTATAACGTATAACTTATAACATGTAACGTACAACGTATAACGTATACCGTATAACGTATAACTAATAACGTATAACTAATAACGTATAACGTATAACGTATAACGTATAACGTGTAACCTATGGAGTATGACGTATAACGTATAACGTATAACGTATAACGTATAACGTATAACGTATAACGTATAACGTATAACGTATAACGTATAACGTACAACGTATAACGTATAACGTATAACGTATAACGTATAATGTATAACGTATAACGTATAACGTACAACGTATAACGTATAACGTATAACGTATAACGTATAACGCATAACGAATAACGTATAACGTGTAACGAAGAACGCATAACGCATAACGTATAACGTATATCGTATAACGTATAATGTATAACGTATAACGCATAACGTATAACGTATACCCTATGACGTATAACGTATAACGTATAACGTATAACTAATAACGTATAACGTATAACGAATATTGTAGAACGTATAACGCATAACGTATAACGTATAACGTATAACGTATAACGTATAACGTATAACTTATGACGTATAACGTATAACGTATAACGTATAACGTATAACGTATAACGTATAGCGTATAACGTATAACGTATAACGTATAACGTATAACGTATAACGCATACCGAATAACGTATAACGTGTAACGAAGAACGCATAACGCATAACGTATAACGTATATCGTATAACGTATAATGTATAACGTATAACGCATAACGTATAACGTATAACCTATGACGTATAACGTATAACGTATAACGTATAACTAATAACGTATAACGTATAACGAATATCGTAGAACGTATAACGCATAACGTATAACGTATAACGTATAACGTATAACGTATAACGTATAACGTATAACGTATAACTTATGACGTATAACGTATAACGTATAACGTATAACGTATAACGTATAACGCATACCGAATAACGTATAACGTGTAACGAAGAACGCATAACGCATAACGTATAACGTATATCGTATAACGTATAACGTATAACGTGTAACGTATAACGTATAACGTATATCGTATAACGTATAACGTATAACGTATAACGTATAACGTATAACATGTAACGTACAACGTATAACGTATACCGTATAACGTATAACTAATAACGTATAACGTATAACGAATATCGTACAACGTATAACGCATAACGTATAACGTATAACGTATAACGTACAACGTATAACGTATAACGTATAACGTATAACTTATAACGTATAACGTATAACGTATAACGTATAACGTATAACGTACAACTTATAACGTATAACGTACAACGTATAACGTATAATGTATAACGTATAACGTATAACGTATAACGTATAACGTATAACGTATAACGTATAACGTATAACGTATAACGTATAACGTATAACGTATAACGTATAACGTATAATGTATAACGTATAACATATAACGTATAACGTATAACGTATAACGTTTAACGTATAACGTATATCGTATAACGTATAACGTATAACTTATAACATGTAACGTACAACGTATAACGTATACCGTATAACGTATAACTAATAACGTATAACTAATAACGTATAACGTATAACGTATAACGTATAACGTATAACGTATAACGTATAACGTATAACGTATAACGTATAACGTATAACGTATAACGTATAACGTATAACGTATAACGTATAACGTATAACGTATAACGTATAACGTATAACGTATAACGTATAACGTATAACGTATAACGTATAACGTATAACGTATAACGTATAACGTATAACGTATAACGTATAACGTATAACGTATAACGTATAACGTATAACGTATAACGTATAACGTATAACGTATAACGTATAACGCATAACGTATAATGTATAACGTATAACATATAACGTATAACGTATAACGTATAACGTTTAACGTATAACGTATATCGTATAACGTATAACGTATAACTTATAACATGTAACGTACAACGTATAACGTATACCGTATAACGTATAACTAATAACGTATAACGTATAACGAATATCGTACAACGTATAACGCATAACGTATAACGTATAACGTATAACGCATAACGTATAACGCATAACGTATAACGTATAACCTATGACGTATAACGTATAACGTATAACGTATAACGTATAACGTATAACGTATAACGTATAGCGTATAACGTATAACGTATAACGTATAACGTATAACGTATAACGTATAACGTATAACGTATAACGTATAGCGTATAACGTATAACGTATAACGCACAACGTCCAACGTATAACGTATAACGTATAACGTATAACGTATAACGTATAACGTACAACGTTTAACGTATACCGTATAACGAATAACGTATAACGTATATCGCATGACGTATAACATATAACGTATAACGTATAACGTATAACGTACAACGTATAACGTATAACGCATATCCTATAACGCATAACGTATAACGTATAACGTATAACGTATAGCGTATAACGTATAACGTATAACGTATAACGTATAACGTATAACGTATAACGTATAACGTATAACGTATAACGTATAACGTATAACGTATAACGTATAACGTATAACGTATAACGTATAACGTATAACGTATAACGTATAACGTATAACGTATAACGTATAACGTATAACGTATAACGTATAACGTATAACGTATAACGTACAACGTTTAACGTATAACGTCCAACGTATAACGTATAACGTATAACGTATAACGTATAACGTACAACGTTTAACGTATACCGTATAACGAATAACGTATAACGTATATCGCATGACGTATAACATATAACGTATAACGTATAACGTATAACGTACAACGTATAACGTATAACGTATATCCTATAACGCATAACGTATAACGTATAACGTATAACGTAAAACGTATAACGTATAACGTATAACGTATAACGTATAACGTATAACGTATAACGTATAACGTATAACGTATAACGTATAACGTATAACGTATAACGTATAACGTATAACGTATAACGTATACAGTATAATGTATAACGTATAACGTGTAACGTATAACGTATAACGTATAACGTATAACGTATAACGTATAACGTATAACGTATAACGTATAACGTATAACGTATAACGTATAACGTATAACGTATAACGTATAACGTATAGCGTATAACGTATAACGTATAACGCACAACGTCCAACGTATAACGTATATCGTATAACGTATAATATATAACGTATAACGCATAACGTATAACGTATAACCTATGACGTATAACGTATAACGTATAACGTATAACGTATAACGTATAACGTATAACGTATAACGTATAACGTATAACGTATAACGTATAACGTATAACGTATAACGTATAACGTACAACGTATAACGTATAACGTATAACGTATAACGTATAACGTATAACGCATACCGAATAACGTATAACGTGTAACGAAGAACGCATAACGCATAACGTATAACGTATATCGTATAACGTATAATGTATAACGTATAACGCATAACGTATAACGTATAACCTATGACGTATAACGTATAACGTATAACGTATAACTAATAACGTATAACGTATAACGAATATCATAGAACGTATAACGCATAACGTATAACGTATAACGTATAACGTACAACGTTTAACGTATAACGTATAACGTATAACGTATAACGTATAACGTGTAACGTATAACGTATAACGTATATCGTATAACGTATAACGTATAACGTATAACGTATAACATGTAACGTACAACGTATAACGTATACCGTATAACGTATAACGTATAACGCATACCGAATAACGTATAACGTGTAACGAAGAACGCATAACGCATAACGTATAACGTATATCGTATAACGTATAACGTATAACGTGTAACGTATAACGTATAACGTATATCGTATAACGTATAACGTATAACGTATAACGTATAACATGTAACGTACAACGTATAACGTATACCGTATAACGTATAACTAATAACGTATAACGTATAACGAATATCGTACAACGTATAACGCATAACGTATAACGTATAACGTATAACGTACAACGTATAACGTATAACGTATAACGTATAACTTATAACGTATAACGTATAACGTATAACGTATAACGTATAACGTACAACTTATAACGTATAACGTACAACGTATAACGTATAATGTATAACGTATAACGTATAACGTATAACGTATAACGTATAACGTATAAAGTATAATGTATAACGTATAACATATAACGTATAACGTATAACGTATAACGTTTAACGTATAACGTATATCGTATAACGTATAACGTATAACTTATAACATGTAACGTACAACGTATAACGTATACCGTATAACGTATAACTAATAACGTATAACTAATAACGTATAACGTATAACGTATAACGTATAACGTATAACGTATAACGTATAACGTATAACGTATAAAGTATAACGTATAACGTATAACGTATAACGTATAACGTATAACGTATAACGTATAACGTATAACGTATAACGTATAACGTATAACGTATAACGTATAACGTATAACGTATAACGTATAACGTATAACGTATAACGTATAACGTATAACGTATAACGTATAACGTATAACGTATAACGCATAACGTATAATGTATAACGTATAACATATAACGTATAACGTATAACGTATAACGTTTAACGTATAACGTATATCGTATAACGTATAACGTATAACTTATAACATGTAACGTACAACGTATAACGTATACCGTATAACGTATAACTAATAACGTATAACGTATAACGAATATCGAACAACGTATAACGCATAACGTATAACGTATAACGTATAACGCATAACGTATAACGCATAACGTATAACGTATAACGTATAACCTATGACGTATAACGTATAACGTATAACGTATAACGTATAACGTATAACGTATAACGTATAACGTATAACGTATAACGTATAACGTATAACGTATAACGTATAACGTATAACGTATAACGTATAACGTATAGCGTATAACGTATAACGTATAATGCACAACGTCCAACGTATAACGTATAACGTATAACGTATAACGTATAACGTATAACGTATAACGTATAACGTACAACGTTTAACGTATACCGTATAACGAATAACGTATAACGTATATCGCATGACGTATAACATATAACGTATAACGTATAACGTATAACGTACAACGTATAACGTATAACGCATATCCTATAACGCATAACGTATAACGTATAACGTATAACGTATAGCGTATAACGTATAACGTATAACGTATAACGTATAACGTATAACGTATAACGTATAACGTATAACGTATAACGTATAACGTATAACGTATAACGTATAACGTATAACGTATAACGTATAACGTATAACGTATAACGTATAACGTATAACGTATAACGTATAACGTATAACGTATAACGTATAACGTATAACGTATAACGTACAACGTTTAACGTATAACGTCCAACGTATAACGTATAACGTATAACGTATAACGTATAACGTACAACGTTTAACGTATACCGTATAACGAATAACGTATAACGTATATCGCATGACGTATAACATATAACGTATAACGTATAACGTATAACGTACAACGTATAACGTATAACGTATATCCTATAACGCATAACGTATAACGTATAACGTATAACGTAAAACGTATAACGTATAACGTATAACGTATAACGTATAACGTATAACGTATAACGTATAACGTATAACGTATAACGTATAACGTATAACGTATAACGTATAACGTATAACGTATAACGTATACAGTATAATGTATAACGTATAACGTGTAACGTATAACGTATAACGTATAACGTATAACGTATAACGTATAACGTATAACGTATAACGTATAACGTATAACGTATAACGTATAACGTATAACGTATAACGTATAACGTATAGCGTATAACGTATAACGTATAACGCACAACGTCCAACGTATAACGTATATCGTATAACGTATAATATATAACGTATAACGCATAACGTATAACGTATAACCTATGACGTATAACGTATAACGTATAACGTATAACGTATAACGTATAACGTATAACGTATAACGTATAACGTATAACGTATAACGTATAACGTATAACGTATAACGTATAACGTACAACGTATAACGTATAACGTATAACGTATAACGTATAACGTATAACGTATAACGTACAACGTATAACGTATAACGTATAACGTATAACGTATAACGCATAACGAATAACGTATAACGTGTAACGAAGAACGCATAACGCATAACGTATAACGTATATCGTATAACGTATAATGTATAACGTATAACGCATAACGTATAACGTATACCCTATGACGTATAACGTATAACGTATAACGTATAACTAATAACGTATAACGAATAACGAATATCGTAGAACGTATAACGCATAACGTATAACGTATAACGTATAACGTATAACGTATAACGTATAACGTATAACTTATGACGTATAACGTATAACGTATAACGTATAACGTATAACGTATAACGTATAGCGTATAACGTATAACGTATAACGTATAACGTATAACGTATAACGCATACCGAATAACGTATAACGTGTAACGAAGAACGCATAACGCATAACGTATAACGTATATCGTATAACGTATAATGTATAACGTATAACGCATAACGTATAACGTATAACCTATGACGTATAACGTATAACGTATAACGTATAACTAATAACGTATAACGTATAACGAATATCATAGAACGTATAACGCATAACGTATAACGTATAACGTATAACGTACAACGTTTAACGTATAACGTATAACGTATAACGTATAACGTATAACGTGTAACGTATAACGTATAACGTATATCGTATAACGTATAACGTATAACGTATAACGTATAACATGTAACGTACAACGTATAACGTATACCGTATAACGTATAACTAATAACGTATAACGTATAACGAATATCGTACAACGTATAACGCATAACGTATAACGTATAACGTATAACGTACAACGTATAACGTATAACGTATAACGTATAACTTATAACGTATAACGTATAACTAATAACGTATAACGTATAACGAATATCGTACAACGTATAACGCATAACGTATACCGTATAACGTATAACGTAAAACGTATGACGCATTACATACTACGTATAACGTATAACATGTAACGTATAGCGTATAACGTATAACGTATAACGTAAAACGTATAACGTATAACGTATAACGTATAACGTATAACGTATAACGTATAACGTATAACGTTTAACGTTTAACGTATAACGTATAACGTATAACGTATAACGTATAACGTATAACGTATAACTTATGACGTATAACGTATAACGTATAACGTATAACGTTTAACGTATAACGCATACCGAATAACGTATAACGTGTAACGAAGAACGCATAACGCATAACGTATAACGTATATCGTATAACGTATAATGTATAACGTATAACGCATAACGTATAACGTATAACCTATGACGTATAACGTATAACGTATAACGTATAACGTATAACGTATAACGTATAACGTACAACGTATAACGTATAACGTATAACGTATAACGTATAACGTATAACGTGTAACGTATAACGTATAACGTATATCGTATAACGTATAACGTATAACGTATAACGAATAACATGTAACGTACAACGTATAACGCATACTGTATAACGTATAACTAATAACGTATAACGTATAACGAATATCGTACAACGTATAACGCATAACGTATAACGTATAACGTATAACGTACAACGTATAACGTATAACGTATAATGTATAACTTATAACGTATAACGTATAACGTATAACGTATAACGTATAACGTACAACTTATAACGTATAACGTACAACGTATAACGTATAATGTATAACGTATAACGTATAACGTATAACGTATAACGTATAACGTATAACGTATAACGTATAACGTATAACGTATAACGTATAACGTATAACGTATAACGTATAACGCATACCGAATAACGTATAACGTGTAACGAAGAACGCATAACGCATAACGTATAACGTATATCGTATAACGTATAACGTATAACGTGTAACGTATAACGTATAACGTATATCGTATAACGTATAACGTATAACGTATAACGTATAACATGTAACGTACAACGTATAACGTATACCGTATAACGTATAACTAATAACGTATAACGTATAACGAATATCGTACAACGTATAACGCATAACGTATAACGTATAACGTATAACGTACAACGTATAACGTATAACGTATAACGTATAACTTATAACGTATAACGTATAACGTATAACGTATAACGTATAACGTACAACTTATAACGTATAACGTACAACGTATAACGTATAATGTATAACGTATAACGTATAACGTATAACGTATAACGTATAACGTATAACGTATAACGTATAACGTATAACGTATAACGTATAACGTATAACGTATAACGTATAACGTATAACGTATATCGTATAACGTATAATGTATAACGTATAACATATAACGTATAACGTATAACGTATAACGTTTAATGTATAACGTATATCGTATAACGTATAACGTATAACTTATAACATGTAACGTACAACGTATAACGTATACCGTATAACGTATAACTAATAACGTATAACTAATAACGTATAACGTATAACGTATAACGTATAACGTATAACGTATAACGTATAACGTATAACGTATAACGTATAACGTATAACGTATAACGTATAACGTATAACGTATAACGTATAACGTATAACTAATAACGTATAACGTATAACGTATAACGTATAACGTATAACGTATAACGTATATCATGTAATGTATAACGTATAACGTATAACGAATAACGTATAACGTATAACGTATAACGTATAACGTGTAACGTATAACGTATAACGTAGAACGTATAACGTATAACGTATAACGTATAACGTATAACGTATAACGTATAACGTATAACGTATAACGTATAACGTATAACTCTATAACGTATAACGTATAACGTATAACGTATAACGTATAACGTATAACGTATAACGTATAACGTATAACGTATAACGTATAACGTATAACGTATAACGTATATCGTATAACGTATAACGTATAACGAATAACGTAAAACGTATAACGTATGACGTATGACGTATAACGTGTAACGAATAACGTATAAAGAATAACGTATAACGTATATCGTATAACGTACAACTTATAACGTATAACGTACAACGTATAACATATAACGTATAACGTATAACGTATAACGTATAACGTATAACGTATAACGTATAACGATTAACGTATAACGTATAACGTATAACGTATAACGTATAACGTATAACGTATAACGTATAACGTAAACGTATAACCTATGACGTATAACATATAACGTATAACGTATAACTAATAACGTATAACGTATAACGAATATCGTAGAACGTATAACGCATAACGTATAACGTATAACGTATAACGTATAACGTATAACGTATAACTTATGACGTATAGCGTATAACGTATAACGTATAACGTATAACGTATAACGTATAACGTATAACGTATAACGTATAACGTATAACGTATAACGTATAACGTATAACGTATAACGTATAACGTTTATCGTATAACGTATAATGTATAACGTATAACGTATAACGTATAACGTATAACGTATAACTTATGACGTATAACGTATAACGTATAACGTATAACGTATAACGTATAACGTATAACGTATAACGTATAACGTATAACGTATAACGTATAACGTATAACGTATAACGCATAACGTATAACGCATAACCCATGACGTATAACGTATAACGTATAACGTATAACTAATAACGTATAACGTATAACGTATAACGTATAACGTATAACGTATAACGTATATCATGTAATGTATAACGTATAACGTATAACGAATAACGTATAACGTATAACGTATAACGTGTAACGTATAACGTATAACGTAGAACGTATAACGTATAACGTATAACGTATAACGTATAACGTATAACGTATAACGTGTAACGTATAACGTATAACGTATAACGTATAACGTATAACGTATAACGTATAACGTATAACCTATGACGTATAACCTATGACGTATAACGTGTAACGTATAACGTATAACGTATAACGTATAACGTATAACGTATAACGTATAAAGTATAACGTATAATGTATAACGTATAACGTATAACGTATAACGTATAACGTATAACGTATAACGAATAACGTATAACGTATAACGTATAACGTACAACGTATAACGTACAACGTATAACGTAGAACGTATAACGTATAACGTATAACGTATAACGTATAACGTATAACGTATAACGTATAACGTATAACGTACAACGTATAACGTACAACGTATAACGTACAACGTATAACGTACAACGTATAACGTACAACGTATAACGTACAACGTATAACGTACAACGTATAACGTAGAACGTAGAACGTAGAACGTATAACGTATAACGTATAACGTATAACGTATAACGTATAACGTATAACGTATAACGTATAACGTATAACGTATAACGTATAACGTATAACGTATAACGTATAACGTATAACGTATAACGTATAACGTATAACGTATAACGTATAACGTATAACGTATAACGTATAACGTATAACGTATAACGTATAAGGTATAACGTATAACGTATAACGTATAACGTATAACGTGTAACGTGTAACGTATAACGTATAAAGTATAACGTATAACGCATAACGTATAACGTATAACGTATAACGTACAACGTATAACGTATAACGTATAACGTATAACTTATAACGTATAACGTATAACGTATAACGTATAACGTATAACGTACAACTTATAACGTATAACGTACAACGTATAACGTATAATGTATAACGTATAACGTATAACGTATAACGTATAACGTATAACGTATAACGTATAACGTATAACGTATAACGTATAACGTATAACGTATAACGTATAACGTATAACGTATAACGTATATCGTATAACGTATAATGTATAACGTATAACATATAACGTATAACGTATAACGTATAACGTTTAATGTATAACGTATATCGTATAACGTATAACGTATAACTTATAACATGTAACGTACAACGTATAACGTATACCGTATAACGTATAACTAATAACGTATAACTAATAACGTATAACGTATAACGTATAACGTATAACGTATAACGTATAACGTATAACGTATAACGTATAACGTATAACGTATAACGTATAACGTATAACGTATAACGTATAACGTATAACGTATAACGTATAACGTATAACGTATAACGTATAACGTATAACGTATAACGTATAACGTATAACGTATAACGTATAACGTATAACGTATAACGTATAACGTATAACGTATAACGTATAACGTATAACGTATAATGTATAACGTATAACATATAACGTATAACGTATAACGTATAACGTTTAACGTATAACGTATATCGTATAACGTATAACGTATAACTTATAACATGTAACGTACAACGTATAACGTATACCGTATAACGTATAACTAATAACGTATAACGTATAACGAATATCGTACAACGTATAACGCATAACGTATAACGTATAACGTATAACGCATAACGTATAACGCATAACCTATAACGTATAACGTATAACCTATGACGTATAACGTATAACGTATAACGTATAACGTATAACGTATAACGTATAACGTATAACGTATAACGTATAACGTATAACGTATAACGTATAACGTATAACGTATAACGTATAACGTATAGCGTATAACGTATAACGTATAACGCACAACGTCCAACGTATAACGTATAACGTATAACGTATAACGTATAACGTATAACGTATAACGTACAACGTTTAACGTATACCGTATAACGAATAACGTATAACCTATATCGCATGACGTATAACATATAACGTATAACGTATAACGTATAACGTACAACGTATAACGTATAACGTATAACGTATAACGTATAACGTATAACGTATAACGTATAACGTATAACGTATAACGTATAACGTATAACGTATAACGTACAACGTTTAACGTATAACGTCCAACGTATAACGTATAACGTATAACGTATAACGTATAACGTATAACGTACAACGTTTAACGTATACCGTATAACGAATAACGTATAACGTATATCGCATGACGTATAACATATAACGTATAACGTATAACGTATAACGTATAACGTACAACGTATAACGTATAACGTATATCCTATAACGCATAACGTATAACGTATAACGTAAAACGTATAACGTATAACGTATAACGTATAACGTATAACGTATAACGTATAACGTATAACGTATAACGTATAACGTATAACGTATAACGTATAACGTATAACGTATAACGTATAACGTATACAGTATAATGTATAACGTATAACGTGTAACGTATAACTTATAACGTATAACGTATAACGTATAACGTATAACGTATAACGTATAACGTATAACGTATAACGTATAACGTATAACGTATAACGTATAACGTATAGCGTATAACGTATAACGTATAACGCACAACGTCCAACGTATAACGTATAACGTATAACGTATAACTTATAACGTATAACGTACAACGTTTAACGTATACCATATAACGAATAACGTATAACGTATATCGCATGACGTATAACATATAACGTAGAACGTATAACGTATAACGTACAACGTATAACGTATAACGTATATCCTATAACGCATAACGTATAACGTATAACGTATAACGTATAGCGTATAACGTATAACGTATAACGTATATCGTATAACGTATAACGTATAACGTATAACGTATAACGTATAACGTATAACGTATAACGTATAACGTATAACGTATAACGTATAACGCATAACGTATAACGCATAACCCATGACGTATAACGTATAACGTATAACGTATAACTAATAACGTATAACGTATAACGTATAACGTATAACGTATAACGTATAACGTATATCATGTAATGTATAACGTATAACGTATAACGAATAACGTATAACGTATAACGTATAACGTGTAACGTATAACGTATAACGTAGAACGTATAACGTATAACGTATAACGTATAACGTATAACGTATAACGTATAACGTATAACGTATAACGTATAACGTATAACGTATAACGTACAACGTATAACGTATAACGTATAACGTATAACGTATAACGTATAACGTATAACGTATAACGTATAACGTATAACGTATAACGTATAACGTATAACGTATAACGTATAACGTATAACGTATAACGTATAACGTATAACGTATAACGTATAACGTATATCATGTAATGTATAACGTATAACGTATAACGAATAACGTATATCCTATAACGCATAACGTATAACGTATAACGTATAACGTATAACGTATAGCGTATAACGTATAACGTATAACGTATAACGTATAACGTATAACGTATAACGTATAACGTATAACGTATAACGTATAACGTATAACGTATAACGTATAACGTATAACGTATAACGTATAACGTATAACATATAACGTATAACGTATAACGTATAACGTATACAGTATAATGTATAACGTATAACGTGTAACGTATAACGTATAACGTATAACGTATAACGTATAACGTATAACGTATAACGTATAACGTATAACGTATAACGTATAACGTATAACGTATAACGTATAACGTATAACGTATAACGTATAACGTACAACGTATAACGTACAACGTATAACGTATCACGTATAACGTATTACGAATAACGTATAACGTATGACGTATAACGTATAACGTATAACGTATAACGTATAACGTATAACGTATAACGTATAACGTATAACGTATAACGTATAACATGTAATGTATAACGTATAACGTATAACGAATAACGTATAACGTATAACATATAACGTATAACGTATAACGTACAACGTATAACGTACAACGTATAACGTATAACGTATAACGTATAACGTATAACGTATAACGTATAACGTATAACGTATAACGTATAACGTATAACGTATAACGTATAACGTATATCGTATAACGTATAACGTATAACGTATAACGTATAACGTATAACGTATAACGTATAACGTATAACGTATAACGTATAACACATAACGTATAACGCATAACCCATGACGTATAACGTATAACGTATAACGTATAACTAATAACGTATAACGTATAACGTATAACGTATAACGTATAACGTATAACGTATATCATGTAATGTATAACGTATAACGTATAACGAATAACGTATAACGTATAACGTATAACGTATAACGTGTAACGTATAACGTATAACGTAGAACGTATAACGTATAACGTATAACGTATAACGTATAACGTATAACGTATAACGTATAACGTATAACGTATAACGTATAACTCTATAACGTATAACGTATAACGTATAACGTATAACGTATAACGTATAACGTATAACGTATAACGTATAACGTATAACGTATAACGTATAACGTATAACGTATATCGTATAACGTATAACGTATAACGAATAACGTAAAACGTATAACGTATGACGTATGACGTATAACGTGTAACGAATAACGTATAAAGAATAACGTATAACGTATATCGTATAACGTACAACTTATAACGTATAACGTACAACGTATAACATATAACGTATAACGTATAACGTATAACGTATAACGTATAACGTATAACGTATAACGATTAACGTATAACGTATAACGTATAACGTATAACGTATAACGTATAACGTATAACGTATAACGTAAACGTATAACCTATGACGTATAACATATAACGTATAACGTATAACTAATAACGTATAACGTATAACGAATATCGTAGAACGTATAACGCATAACGTATAACGTATAACGTATAACGTATAACGTATAACGTATAACTTATGACGTATAGCGTATAACGTATAACGTATAACGTATAACGTATAACGTATAACGTATAACGTATAACGTATAACGTATAACGTATAACGTATAACGTATAACGTATAACGTATAACGTTTATCGTATAACGTATAATGTATAACGTATAACGTATAACGTATAACGTATAACGTATAACTTATGACGTATAACGTATAACGTATAACGTATAACGTATAACGTATAACGTATAACGTATAACGTATAACGTATAACGTATAACGTATAACGTATAACGTATAACGCATAACGTATAACGCATAACCCATGACGTATAACGTATAACGTATAACGTATAACTAATAACGTATAACGTATAACGTATAACGTATAACGTATAACGTATAACGTATATCATGTAATGTATAACGTATAACGTATAACGAATAACGTATAACGTATAACGTATAACGTGTAACGTATAACGTATAACGTAGAACGTATAACGTATAACGTATAACGTATAACGTATAACGTATAACGTATAACGTATAACGTATAACGTATAACGTATAACGTATAACGTATAACGTATAACGTATAACGTATAACCTATGACGTATAACCTATGACGTATAACGTGTAACGTATAACGTATAACGTATAACGTATAACGTATAACGTATAACGTATAAAGTATAACGTATAACGTATAACGTATAACGTATAACGTATAACGTATAACGTATAACGTATAACGAATAACGTATAACGTATAACGTATAACGTACAACGTATAACGTACAACGTATAACGTAGAACGTATAACGTATAACGTATAACGTATAACGTATAACGTATAACGTATAACGTATAACGTATAACGTACAACGTATAACGTACAACGTATAACGTACAACGTATAACGTACAACGTATAACGTACAACGTATAACGTACAACGTATAACGTACAACGTATAACGTAGAACGTAGAACGTAGAACGTATAACGTATAACGTATAACGTATAACGTATAACGTATAACGTATAACGTATAACGTATAACGTATAACGTATAACGTATAACGTATAACGTATAACGTATAACGTATAACGTATAACGTATAACGTATAACGTATAACGTATAACGTATAACGTATAACGTATAACGTATAACGTATAACGTATAACGTATAAGGTATAACGTATAACGTATAACGTATAACGTATAACGTGTAACGTGTAACGTATAACGTATAAAGTATAACGTATAACGTATAACGTATAACGTATAACGTATAACGTATAACGTATAACGTATAACGTATAACGTATAACGTATAACGTATAACGTATAACGTATAACGTATAACGTATAACGTATAACGTATAACGTATAACGTATAACCTATGACGTATAACGTATAACGTATAACGTATAACGTATAACGTATAAAGTATAACGTATAACCTATGACGTATAACGTGTAACGTATAACGTATAACGTATAACGTATAACGTATAACGTATAACGTATAAAGTATAACGTATAACGTATAACGTATAACGTATAACGTATAACGTATAACGTATAACGTATAACGAATAACGTATAACGTATAACGTATAACGTACAACGTATAACGTATAACGTATAACGTATAACGTATAACGTATAACGTATAACGTATAACGTATAACGTATAACGTACAACGTATAACGTACAACGTATAACGTACAACGTATAACGTACAACGTATAACGTACAACGTATAACGTACAACGTATAACGTAGAACGTAGAACGTATAACGTATAACTTATAACGTATAACGTATAACGTATAACGTATAACCTATGACGTATAACGTATAACGTATAACGCATAACGTATAACGTATAACGTATAACCTATGACGTATAACGTATAACGTATAACGTATAACGTATAACGTATAAAGTATAACGTATAACCTATGACGTATAACGTGTAACGTATAACGTATAACGTATAACGTATAACGTATAACGTATAACGTATAACGTATAATGTATAAAGTATAACGTATAACGTATAACGTATAACGTATAACGTATAACGTATAACGAATAACGTATAACGTATAACGTATAACGTATAACGTATAACCTATGACGTATAACGTATAACGTATAACGTATAACGTATAACGTATAAAGTATAACGTATAACCTATGACGTATAACGTGTAACGTATAACGTATAACGTATAACGTATAACGTATAACTCTATAACGTATAACGTATAGCGTATAACGTATAACGTATAACCTATGACGTATAACCTATGACGTATAACCTATGACGTATAACGTATAACGTATAACGTATAACGTATAACGTATAACGTATAACGTATAACGTATAAAGTATAACGTATAACGTATAACGTATAACGTATAACGTATAACGTATAACGTATAACGTATAACGAATAACGTATAACGTATAACGTATAACGTAGAACGTATAACGTACAACGTATAACGTAGAACGTATAACGTATAACGTATAACGTATAACGTATAACGTATAACGTATAACGTATAACGTACAACGTATAACGTACAACGTATAACGTACAACGTATAACGTACAACGTATAACGTACAACGTATAACGTACAACGTATAACGTACAACGTATAACGTAGAACGTAGAACGTAGAACGTATAACGTATAACGTATAACGTATAACGTATAACGTATAACGTATAACGTATAACGTATAACGTACAACGTATAACGTATAACGTATAACGTATAACGTATAACGTATAACGTATAACGTATAACGTATAACGTATAACGTATAACGTATAACGTATAACGTATAACGTATAACGTATAACGTATAAGGTATAACGTATAACGTATAACGTATAACGTGTAACGTGTAACGTATAACGTATAACGTATAAAGTATAACGTATAACGTATAACGTATAACGTATAACGTATAACGTATAACGTATAACGTATAACGTATAACGTATAACGTATAACGTATAACGTATAACGTATAACGTATAACGTATAACGTATAACGTATAACGTATAACCTATGACGTATAACGTATAACGTATAACGTATAACGTATAACGTATAAAGTATAACGTATAACCTATGACGTATAACGTGTAACGTATAACGTATAACGTATAACGTATAACGTATAACGTATAACGTATAAAGTATAACGTATAACGTATAACGTATAACGTATAACGTATAACGTATAACGTATAACGTATAACGAATAACGTATAACGTATAACGTATAACGTACAACGTATAACGTATAACGTATAACGTATAACGTATAACGTATAACGTATAACGTATAACGTATAACGTATAACGTACAACGTATAACGTACAACGTATAACGTACAACGTATAACGTACAACGTATAACGTACAACGTATAACGTACAACGTATAACGTAGAACGTAGAACGTATAACGTATAACGTATAACGTATAACGTATAACGTATAACGTATAACGTATAACCTATGACGTATAACGTATAACGTATAACGCATAACGTATAACGTATAACGTATAACCTATGACGTATAACGTATAACGTATAACGTATAACGTATAACGTATAAAGTATAACGTATAACCTATGACGTATAACGTGTAACGTATAACGTATAACGTATAACGTATAACGTATAACGTATAATGTATAAAGTATAATGTATAACGTATAACGTATAACGTATAACGTATAACGTATAACGTATAACGTATAACGTATAACGTATAACGTATAACGTATAACTCTATAACGTATAACGTATAGCGTATAACGTATAACGTATAACGTATAACGTATAACGTATAACGTATAACGTATAACGTATAACGTATAACGTATAACGTATATCGTATAACGTATAACGTATAACGAATAACGTATAACGTATAACGTATAACGTATAACGTATAACGTATAACGTATAACTCTATAACGTATAACGTATAGCGTATAACGTATAACGTATAACGTATAACGTACAACGTATAACGTATAACGTATAACGTATAACGTATAACGTATAACGTATAACGTATAACGTATAACGTATAACGTATAACGTATAACGTACAACGTATAACGTACAACGTATAACGTACAACGTATAACGTACAACGTATAACGTACAACGTATAACGTACAACGTATAACGTACAACGTAGAACGTATAACGTATAACGTACAACGTATAACGTATAACGTATAACGTATAACGTATAACGTATAACGTATAACGTATAACGTATAACGTATAACGTATAACGTATAACGTATAACGTATAACGTATAAAGTATAACGTATAACGTATAACGTATAACGTATAACGTATAACGTATAACGTATAACGTATAACGTATAACGTATAACGTATAACGTATAACGTATAACGTATAACGTATAACGTATAACGTATAAAGTATAACGTATAACGTATAACGTATAACGTATAACGTATAACGTATAACGTATAACGTATAACGTATAACGTATAACGTATAACGTATAACGTATAACGTATAACCTATGACGTATAACGTATAACGTATAACGCATAACGTATAACGTATAACGTATAACCTATGACGTATAACGTATAACGTATAACGTATAACGTATAACGTATAAAGTATAACGTATAACCTATGACGTATAACGTGTAACGTATAACGTATAACGTATAACGTATAACGTATAACGTATAATGTATAAAGTATAACGTATAACGTATAACGTATAACGTATAACGTATAACGTATAACGAATAACGTATAACGTATAACGTATAACGTACAACGTATAACGTATAACGTATAACGTATAACGTATAACGTATAACGTATAACGTATAACGTATAACGTATAACGTATAACGTACAACGTATAACGTACAACGTATAACGTACAACGTATAACGTACAACGTATAACGTACAACGTATAACGTACAACGTATAACGTACAACGTAGAACGTATAACGTATAACGTACAACGTATAACGTATAACGTATAACGTATAACGTATAACGTACAACGTATAACGTATAACGTATAACGTATAACGTATAACGTATAACGTATAACGTATAACGTATAACGTATAACGTATAACGTATAACGTATAACGTATAACGTATAACGTATAAAGTATAACGTATAACGTATAACGTATAACGTATAACGTATAACGTATAACGTATAACGTATAACGTATAACGTATAACGTATAACGTATAACGTATAACGTATAACGTATAACGTATAACGTATAAAGTATAACGTATAACGTATAACGTATAACGTATAACGTATAACGTATAACGTATAACGTATAACGTATAACGTATAACGTATAACGTATATCGTATAACTAATAACGTATAACGTATAACGTATAACGTATAACGTATAACGAATAACGTATATCATGTAATGTATAACGTATAACGTATAACGAATAACGTATAACGTATAACGTATAACGTATAACGTATAACGTATAACGTATAACGTATAACGTATAACGTATAACGTATAACGTATAACGTATAACGTATAACGTATAACGTAAAACGTATAACGTATAACGTATAACGTATAACGTATAACGTATAACGTATAACGTATAACGTATAACGTATAACGTATAACGCATAACGTATAACGCATAACGTATAACGTATAACGTATAACGTATAACGTATAAAGTATAACGTATAACGTATGACGTATAACGTATGACGTATAACCTATGACGTATAACGTATGACGTATAACGTATAACGTATAACGTATAATGTATAAAGTATAACGTATAACGTATAACGTATAACGTATAACGTATAACGTATAACGTATAACGTATAACGAATAACGTATAACGTATAACGTATAACGTACAACGTATAACGTATAACGTATAACGTATAACGTATAACGTATAACGTATAACGTATAACGTATAACGTACAACGTATAACGTACAACGTATAACGTACAACGTATAACGTACAACGTATAACGTACAACGTATAACGTACAACGTATAACGTACAACGTATAACGTACAACGTAGAACGTATAACGTATAACGTACAACGTATAACGTATAACGTATAACGTATAACGTATAACGTATAACGTATAACGTATAACGTATAACGTATAACGTATAACGTATAACGTATAACGTATAACGTATAACGTATAACGTATAACGTATAACGTATAACGTATAACGTATAAAGTATAACGTATAACGTATAACGTATAACGTATAACGTATAACGTATAACGTATAACGTATAACGTATAACGTATAACGTATAACGTATAACGTATAACGTATAACGTATAACGTATAAAGTATAACGTATAACGTATAACGTATAACGTATAACGTATAACGTATAACGTATAACGTATAACGTATAACGTATAACGTATAACGTATAACGTATAACGTATAACGTATAACGTATAACGTATAACGTATAACGTATAACGTATAACGTATAACGTATAACCTATGACGTATAACGTATAACGTATAACGCATAACGTATAACGTATAACGTATAACCTATGACGTATAACGTATAACGTATAACGTATAACGTATAACGTATAACGTATAACGTATAACCTATGACGCATAACGTGTAACGTATAACGTATAACGTATAACGTATAACGTATAACGTATAACGTATAACGTATAACGTATAAAGTATAACGTATAACGTATAACGTATAACGTATAACGTATAACGTGGAACGTATAACGTATAACGTATAACATGTAACGTATAACGTATAACGTATAACGAATAACGTATAACGTATAACGTATGACGTATAACGTATAACGTATAACGTATAACGTATAACGTATAACGTATAACGTATAACGTATAACGTATAACGTATAACGTATAACGTATAACGTATAACGTATAACCTATGACGTATAACGTATAACGTATAACGTATAACGTATAACGTATAACGTATAACGTATAACCTATGACGTATAACGTGTAACGTATAACGTATAACGTATAACGTATAACGTATAACGTATAACGTATAACGTATAACGTATAACGTATAACGTATAACGTATAACGTATAACGTATAACGTATAACGTATAAGGTATAACGTATAACGTATAACGTATAACGTATAATGTATAACGTATAACGTATAACGTATAACGTATAACGTATAACGTATAACGTATAACGTATAACGTATAACGTATAACGTATAACGTATAACGTATAACGTATAACGTATAACGTATGACGTATAACGTATAACGTATAACGTATAACGTATAACCTATGACGTATAACGTATAACGTATAACGTATAACGTATAACGCATAACGTATAACGTATAACGTATAACCTATGACGTATAACGTATAACGTATAACGTATAACGTACAACGTATAACGTACAACGTATAACGTATCACGTATAACGTATTACGAATAACGTATAACGTATGACGTATAACGTATAACGTATAACGTATAACGTATAACGTATAACGTATAACGTATAACGTATAACGTATAACGTATAACATGTAATGTATAACGTATAACGTATAACGAATAACGTATAACGTATAACATATAACGTATAACGTATAACGTACAACGTATAACGTACAACGTATAACGTATAACGTATAACGTATAACGTATAACGTATAACGTATAACGTATAACGTATAACGTATAACGTATAACGTATAACGTATATCGTATAACGTATAACGTATAACGTATAACGTATAACGTATAACGTATAACGTATAACGCATAACGTATAACGCATAACCCATGACGTATAACGTATAACGTATAACGTATAACTAATAACGTATAACGTATAACGTATAACGTATAACGAATAACGTATATCATGTAATGTATAACGTATAACGTATAACGAATAACGTATAACGTATAACGTATAACGTATAACGTATATCGTATAACGTATAACGTATAACGTATAACGTATAACGCATAACGTATAACGCATAACGTATAACGTATAACGTATAACGTATAACGTATAAAGTATAACGTATAACGTATGACGTATAACGTATGACGTATAACCTATGACGTATAACGTATGACGTATAACGTATAACGTATAACGTATAATGTATAAAGTATAACGTATAACGTATAACGTATAACGTATAACGTATAACGTATAACGTATAACGTATAACGAATAACGTATAACGTATAACGTATAACGTACAACGTATAACGTATAACGTACAACGTATAACGTACAACGTATAACGTACAACGTATAACGTACAACGTATAACGTACAACGTAGAACGTATAACGTATAACGTACAACGTATAACGTATAACGTATAACGTATAACGTATAACGTATAACGTATAACGTATAACGTATAACGTATAACGTATAACGTATAACGTATAACGTATAACGTATAACGTATAACGTATAACGTATAAAGTATAACGTATAACGTATAACGTATAACGTATAACGTATAACGTATAACGTATAACGTATAACGTATAACGTATAACGTATAACGTATAACGTATAACGTATAACGTATAACGTATAAAGTATAACGTATAACGTATAACGTATAACGTATAACGTATAACGTATAACGTATAACGTATAACGTATAACGTATAACGTATAACGTATAACGTATAACGTATAACGTATAACGTATAACGTATAACGTATAACGTATAACGTATAACGTATAACGTATAACGTATAACCTATGACGTATAACGTATAACGTATAACGCATAACGTATAACGTATAACGTATAACCTATGACGTATAACGTATAACGTATAACGTATAACGTATAACGTATAACGTATAACGTATAACCTATGACGCATAACGTGTAACGTATAACGTATAACGTATAACGTATAACGTATAACGTATAACGTATAACGTATAAAGTATAACGTATAACGTATAACGTATAACGTATAACGTATAACGTGGAACGTATAACGTATAACGTATAACATGTAACGTATAACGTATAACGTATAACGAATAACGTATAACGTATAACGTATGACGTATAACGTATAACGTATAACGTATAACGTATAACGTATAACGTATAACGTATAACGTATAACGTATAACGTATAACGTATAACGTATAACGTATAACGTATAACCTATGACGTATAACGTATAACGTATAACGTATAACGTATAACGTATAACGTATAACGTATAACCTATGACGTATAACGTGTAACGTATAACGTATAACGTATAACGTATAACGTATAACGTATAACGTATAACGTATAACGTATAACGTATAACGTATAACGTATAACGTATAACGTATAACGTATAAGGTATAACGTATAACGTATAACGTATAACGTATAACGTATAACGTATAACGTATAACGTATAACGTATAACGTATAACGTATAACGTATAACGTATAACGTATAACGTATAACGTATAACGTATAACGTATAACGTATAACGTATAACGTATGACGTATAACGTATAACGTATAACGTATAACGTATAACCTATGACGTATAACGTATAACGTATAACGTATAACGTATAACGTATTACGTATAACGCGTAACGTATAACGCATAACCTATGACGTATAACGTATAACGTATATCGTATAACTAATAACGTATAACGTATAACGTATAACGTATAACGTATAACGAATAACGTATATCATGTAATGTATAACGTATAACGTATAACGAATAACGTATAACGTATAACGTATAACGTATAACGTATAACGTATAACGTATAACGTATAACGTATAACGTATAACGTATAACGTATAACGTATAACGTATAACGTAAAACGTATAACGTATAACGTATAACGTATAACGTATAACGTATAACGTATAACGTATAACGTATAACGTATAACGTATAACGCATAACGTATAACGCATAACGTATAACGTATAACGTATAACGTATAACGTATAAAGTATAACGTATAACGTATGACGTATAACGTATGACGTATAACCTATGACGTATAACGTATGACGTATAACGTATAACGTATAACGTATAACGTATAACGTATAACGTATAACGTATAACGTATAACGTATAACGTATAACGTATAACGTATAACGTATAACGTATAACGTACAACGTATAACGTACAACGTATAACGTATCACGTATAACGTATTACGAATAACGTATAACGTATGACGTATAACGTATAACGTATAACGTATAACGTATAACGTATAACGTATAACGTATAACGTATAACGTATAACGTATAACGTATAACATGTAATGTATAACGTATAACGAATAACGTATAACGTATAACATATAACGTATAACGTATAACGTACAACGTATAACGTACAACGTATAACGTATAACGTATAACGTATAACGTATAACGTATAACGTATAACGTATAACGTATAACGTATAACGTATAACGTATAACGTATAACGTATAACGTATAACGTATATCGTATAACGTATAACGTATAACGTATAACGTATAACGTATAACGTATAACGTATAACGCATAACGTATAACGCATAACCCATGACGTATAACGTATAACGTATAAAGTATAACTAATAACGTATAACGTATAACGTATAACGTATAACGTATAACGTATAACGTATATCATGTAATGTATAACGTATAACGTATAACGAATAACGTATAACGTATAACGTATATCGTGTAACGTATAACGTATAACGTAGAACGTATAACGTATAACGTATAACGTATAACGTATAACGTATAACGTATAACGTATAACGTATAACGTATAACGTATAACTCTATAACGTATAACGTATAACGTATAACGTATAACGTATAACGTATAACGTATAACGTATAACGTATAACGTATAACGTATAACGTATAACGTATAACGTATAACGTATATCGTATAACGTATAACGTATAACGAATAACGTAAAACGTATAACGTATAACGTATAACGTATAACGTATAACGTATAACGTATAACGTATAACGTATGACGTATAACGTATAACGTATAACGTATAACGTATAACCTATGACGTATAACGTATAACGTATAACGTATAACGTATAACGTATTACGTATAACGCGTAACGTATAACGCATAACCTATGACGTATAACGTATAACGTATATCGTATAACTAATAACGTATAACGTATAACGTATAACGTATAACGTATAACGAATAACGTATATCATGTAATGTATAACGTATAACGTATAACGAATAACGTATAACGTATAACGTATAACGTATAACGTATAACGTATAACGTATAACGTATAACGTATAACGTATAACGTATAACGTATAACGTATAACGTATAACGTAAAACGTATAACGTATAACGTATAACGTATAACGTATAACGTATAACGTATAACGTATAACGTATAACGTATAACGTATAACGCATAACGTATAACGCATAACGTATAACGTATAACGTATAACGTATAACGTATAACGTATAACGTATAACGTATAACGTATAACGCATAACGTATAACGCATAACCCATGACGTATAACGTATAACGTATAACGTATAACTAATAACGTATAACGTATAACGTATAACGTATAACGAATAACGTATATCATGTAATGTATAACGTATAACGTATAACGAATAACGTATAACGTATAACGTATAACGTATAACGTATAACGTATAACGTATAACGTATAACGTATAACGTATAACGTATAACGTATAACGTATAACGTATAACGTAAAACGTATAACGTATAACGTATAACGTATAACGTATAACGTATAACGTATAACGTATAACGCATAACGTATAACGCATAACGTATAACGTATAACGTATAACGTATAACGTATAAAGTATAACGTATAACGTATGACGTATAACGTATGACGTATAACCTATGACGTATAACGTATAACCTATGACGTATAACGTATAACGTATAACGCGTAACGTATAACGTATAACGTATAACCTATGACGTATAACGTATAACGTATAACGTATAACGTATAACGTATAACGTATAACGTATAACCTATGACGCATAACGTGTAACGTATAACGTATGACGTATAACGTATAACGTATAACGTATAACGTATAACGTATAAAGTATAACGTATAACGTATAACGTATAACGTATAACGTATAACGTGGAACGTATAACGTATAACGTATAACATGTAACGTATAACGTATAACGTATAACGAATAACGTATAACGTATAACGTATGACGTATAACGTATAACGTATAACGTATAACGTATAACGTATAACGTATAACGTATAACGTATAACGTATAACCTATGACGTATAACGTATAACGTATAACGTATAACGTATAACGTATAACGTATAACGTATAACCTATGACGTATAACGTGTAACGTATAACGTATAACGTATAACGTATAACGTATAACGTATAACGTATAACGTATAACGTATAACGTATAACGTATAACGTATAACGTATAACGTATAACGTATAAGGTATAACGTATAACGTATAACGTATAACGTATAACGTATAACGTATAACGTATAACGTATAACGTATAACGTATAACGTATAACGTATAACGTATAACGTATAACGTATAACGTATAACGTATAACGTATAACGTATAACGTATAACGTATGACGTATAACGTATAACGTATAACGTATAACGTATAACCTATGACGTATAACGTATAACGTATAACGTATAACGTATAACGTATTACGTATAACGCGTAACGTATAACGCATAACCTATGACGTATAACGTATAACGTATATCGTATAACTAATAACGTATAACGTATAACGTATAACGTATAACGTATAACGAATAACGTATATCATGTAATGTATAACGTATAACGTATAACGAATAACGTATAACGTATAACGTATAACGTATAACGTATAACGTATAACGTATAACGTATAACGTATAACGTATAACGTATAACGTATAACGTATAACGTATAACGTAAAACGTATAACGTATAACGTATAACGTATAACGTATAACGTATAACGTATAACGTATAACGTATAACGTATAACGTATAACGCATAACGTATAACGCATAACGTATAACGTATAACGTATAACGTATAACGTATAAAGTATAACGTATAACGTATGACGTATAACGTATGACGTATAACCTATGACGTATAACGTATGACGTATAACGTATAACGTATAACGTATAACGTATAACGTATAACGTATAACGTATAACGTATAATGTATAACGTATAACGTATAACGTATAACGTATAACGTATAACGTATAACGTACAACGTATAACGTACAACGTATAACGTATCACGTATAACGTATTACGAATAACGTATAACGTATGACGTATAACGTATAACGTATAACGTATAACGTATAACGTATAACGTATAACGTATAACGTATAACGTATAACGTATAACATGTAATGTATAACGTATAACGTATAACGAATAACGTATAACGTATAACATATAACGTATAACGTATAACGTACAACGTATAACGTACAACGTATAACGTATAACGTATAACGTATAACGTATAACGTATAACGTATAACGTATAACGTATAACGTATAACGTATAACGTATAACGTATAACGTATAACGTATAACGTATATCGTATAACGTATAACGTATAACGTATAACGTATAACGTATAACGTATAACGTATAACGCATAACGTATAACGCATAACCCATGACGTATAACGTATAACGTATAACGTATAACTAATAACGTATAACGTATAACGTATAACGTATAACGTATAACGTATAACGTATATCATGTAATGTATAACGTATAACGTATAACGAATAACGTATAACGTATAACGTATATCGTGTAACGTATAACGTATAACGTAGAACGTATAACGTATAACGTATAACGTATAACGTATAACGTATAACGTATAACGTATAACGTATAACGTATAACGTATAACTCTATAACGTATAACGTATAACGTATAACGTATAACGTATAACGTATAACGTATAACGTATAACGTATAACGTATAACGTATAACGTATAACGTATAACGAATAACGTATAACGTATAACGTATAACGTATAACGTATAACGTATAACGTATAACGTATATCGTATAACGTATAACCTATGACGTATAACGTATAACGTATAACGTATAACGTATAAAGTATAACGTATAACGTATAACGTATAACGTATAACGTATAACGTATAACGTATAACGTATAACGTATAACGTATAACGTATAACGTATAACGTATAACGTATAACGTATAACGTATAACGTATAACGTATAACGTATAACGTATAACGTATAACGTATAACCTATGACGTATAACGTATAACGTATAACGCATAACGTATAACGTATAACGTATAACCTATGACGTATAACGTATAACGTATAACGTATAACGTATAACGTATAACGTATAACGTATAACCTATGACGCATAACGTGTAACGTATAACGTATAACGTATAACGTATAACGTATAACGTATAACGTATAACGTATAACGTATAAAGTATAACGTATAACGTATAACGTATAACGTATAACGTATAACGTATAACGTATAACGAATAACGTATAACGTATAACGTATAACGTACAACGTATAACGTATAACGTATAACGTATAACGTATAACGTATAACGTATAACGTATAACGTATAACGTATAACGTATAACGTACAACGTATAACGTACAACGTATAACGTACAACGTATAACGTACAACGTATAACGTACAACGTATAACGTACAACGTATAACGTACAACGTAGAACGTATAACGTATAACGTACAACGTATAACGTATAACGTATAACGTATAACGTATAACGTATAACGTATAACGTATAACGTATAACGTATAACGTATAACGTATAACGTATAACGTATAACGTATAACGTATAACGTATAACGTATAACGTATAACGTATAAAGTATAACGTATAACGTATAACGTATAACGTATAACGTATAACGTATAACGTATAACGTATAACGTATAACGTATAACGTATAACGTATAACGTATAACGTATAACGTATAACGTATAAAGTATAACGTATAACGTATAACGTATAACGTATAACGTATAACGTATAACGTATAACGTATAACGTATAACGTATAACGTATAACGTATAACGTATAACGTATAACGTATAACGTATAACGTATAACGTATAACGTATAACGTATAACGTATAACCTATGACGTATAACGTATAAGGTATAACGCATAACGTATAACGTATAACGTATAACCTATGACGTATAACGTATAACGTATAACGTATAACGTATAACGTATAACGTATAACGTATAACCTATGACGCATAACGTGTAACGTATAACGTATAACGTATAACGTATAACGTATAACGTATAACGTATAACGTATAACGTATAAAGTATAACGTATAACGTATAACGTATAACGTATAACGTATAACGTGGAACGTATAACGTATAACGTATAACATGTAACGTATAACGTATAACGTATAACGAATAACGTATAACGTATAACGTATGACGTATAACGTATAACGTATAACGTATAACGTATAACGTATAACGTATAACGTATAACGTATAACGTATAACGTATAACGTATAACGTATAACGTATAACGTATAACCTATGACGTATAACGTATAACGTATAACGTATAACGTATAACGTATAACGTATAACGTATAACCTATGACGTATAACGTGTAACGTATAACGTATAACGTATAACGTATAACGTATAACGTATAACGTATAACGTATAACGTATAACGTATAACGTATAACGTATAACGTATAACGTATAACGTATAACGTATAACGTATAAGGTATAACGTATAACGTATAACGTATAACGTATAACGTATAACGTATAACGTATAACGTATAACGTATAACGTATAACGTATAACGTATAACGTATAACGTATAACGTATAACGTATAACGTATAACGTATAACGTATAACGTATAACGTATGACGTATAACGTATAACGTATAACGTATAACGTATAACCTATGACGTATAACGTATAACGTATAACGTATAACGTATAACGCATAACGTATAACGTATAACGTATAACCTATGACGTATAACGTATAACGTATAACGTATAACGTACAACGTATAACGTACAACGTATAACGTATCACGTATAACGTATTACGAATAACGTATAACGTATGACGTATAACGTATAACGTATAACGTATAACGTATAACGTATAACGTATAACGTATAACGTATAACGTATAACGTATAACATGTAATGTATAACGTATAACGTATAACGAATAACGTATAACGTATAACATATAACGTATAACGTATAACGTACAACGTATAACGTACAACGTATAACGTATAACGTATAACGTATAACGTATAACGTATAACGTATAACGTATAACGTATAACGTATAACGTATAACGTATAACGTATAACGTATAACGTATAACGTATATCGTATAACGTATAACGTATAACGTATAACGTATAACGTATAACGTATAACGTATAACGTATAACGCATAACGTATAACGCATAACCCATGACGTATAACGTATAACGTATAACATATAACTAATAACGTATAACGTATAACGTATAACGTATAACGAATAACGTATATCATGTAATGTATAACGTATAACGTATAACGAATAACGTATAACGTATAACGTATAACGTATAACGTATAACGTATAACGTATAACGTATAACGTATAACGTATAACGTATAACGTATAACGTATAACGTATAACGTATAACGTAAAACGTATAACGTATAACGTATAACGTATAACGTATAACGTATATCGTATAACGTATAACGTATAACGTATAACGTATAACGCATAACGTATAACGCATAACGTATAACGTATAACGTATAACGTATAACGTATAAAGTATAACGTATAACGTATGACGTATAACGTATGACGTATAACCTATGACGTATAACGTTTGACGTATAACGTATAACGTATAACGTATAATGTATAAAGTATAACGTATAACGTATAACGTATAACGTATAACGTATAACGTATAACGTATAACGTATAACGAATAACGTATAACGTATAACGTATAACGTACAACGTATAACGTATAACGTATAACGCATAACGTATAACGTATAACGTATAACGTATAACGTATAACGTATAACGTATAACGTACAACGTATAACGTACAACGTATAACGTACAACGTATAACGTACAACGTATAACGTACAACGTATAACGTACAACGTATAACGTACAACGTAGAACGTATAACGTATAACGTACAACGTATAACGTATAACGTATAACGTATAACGTATAACGTATAACGTATAACGTATAACGTATAACGTATAACGTATAACGTATAACGTATAACGTATAACGTATAACGTATAACGTATAACGTATAACGTATAACGTATAAAGTATAACGTATAACGTATAACGTATAACGTATAACGTATAACGTATAACGTATAACGTATAACGTATAACGTATAACGTATAACGTATAACGTATAACGTATAACGTATAACGTATAAAGTATAACGTATAACGTATAACGTATAACGTATAACGTATAACGTATAACGTATAACGTATAACGTATAACGTATAACGTATAACGTATAACGTATAACGTATAACGTATAACGTATAACGTATAACGTATAACGTATAACGTATAACGTATAACGTATAACGTATAACGTATAACCTATGACGTATAACGTATAACGTATAACGCATAACGTATAACGTATAACGTATAACCTATGACGTATAACGTATAACGTATAACGTATAACGTATAACGTATAACGTATAACGTATAACCTATGACGCATAACGTGTAACGTATAACGTATAACGTATAACGTATAACGTATAACGTATAACGTATAACGTATAAAGTATAACGTATAACGTATAACGTATAACGTATAACGTATAACGTGGAACGTATAACGTATAACGTATAACATGTAACGTATAACGTATAACGTATAACGAATAACGTATAACGTATAACGTATGACGTATAACGTATAACGTATAACGTATAACGTATAACGTATAACGTATAACGTATAACGTATAACGTATAACGTATAACGTATAACGTATAACGTATAACGTATAACCTATGACGTATAACGTATAACGTATAACGTATAACGTATAACGTATAACGTATAACGTATAACCTATGACGTATAACGTGTAACGTATAACGTATAACGTATAACGTATAACGTATAACGTATAACGTATAACGTATAACGTATAACGTATAACGTATAACGTATAACGTATAACGTATAACGTATAAGGTATAACGTATAACGTATAACGTATAACGTATAACGTATAACGTATAACGTATAACGTATAACGTATAACGTATAACGTATAACGTATAACGTATAACGTATAACGTATAACGTATAACGTATAACGTATAACGTATAACGTATAACGTATAACGTATGACGTATAACGTATAACGTATAACGTATAACGTATAACCTATGACGTATAACGTATAACGTATAACGTATAACGTATAACGTATTACGTATAACGCGTAACGTATAACGCATAACCTATGACGTATAACGTATAACGTATATCGTATAACTAATAACGTATAACGTATAACGTATAACGTATAACGTATAACGAATAACGTATATCATGTAATGTATAACGTATAACGTATAACGAATAACGTATAACGTATAACGTATAACGTATAACGTATAACGTATAACGTATAACGTATAACGTATAACGTATAACGTATAACGTATAACGTATAACGTATAACGTAAAACGTATAACGTATAACGTATAACGTATAACGTATAACGTATAACGTATAACGTATAACGTATAACGTATAACGTATAACGCATAACGTATAACGCATAACGTATAACGTATAACGTATAACGTATAACGTATAAAGTATAACGTATAACGTATGACGTATAACGTATGACGTATAACCTATGACGTATAACGTATGACGTATAACGTATAACGTATAACGTATAACGTATAACGTATAACGTATAACGTATAACGTATAACGTATAACGTATAACGTATAACGTATAACGTATAACGTATAACGTACAACGTATAACGTACAACGTATAACGTATCACGTATAACGTATTACGAATAACGTATAACGTATGACGTATAACGTATAACGTATAACGTATAACGTATAACGTATAACGTATAACGTATAACGTATAACGTATAACGTATAACGTATAACATGTAATGTATAACGTATAACGTATAACGAATAACGTATAACGTATAACATATAACGTATAACGTATAACGTACAACGTATAACGTACAACGTATAACGTATAACGTATAACGTATAACGTATAACGTATAACGTATAACGTATAACGTATAACGTATAACGTATAACGTATAACGTATAACGTATAACGTATAACGTATATCGTATAACGTATAACGTATAACGTATAACGTATAACGTATAACGTATAACGTATAACGCATAACGTATAACGCATAACCCATGACGTATAACGTATAACGTATAACGTATAACTAATAACGTATAACGTATAACGTATAACGTATAACGTATAACGTATAACGTATATCATGTAATGTATAACGTATAACGTATAACGAATAACGTATAACGTATAACGTATATCGTGTAACGTATAACGTATAACGTAGAACGTATAACGTATAACGTATAACGTATAACGTATAACGTATAACGTATAACGTATAACGTATAACGTATAACGTATAACTCTATAACGTATAACGTATAACGTATAACGTATAACGTATAACGTATAACGTATAACGTATAACGTATAACGTATAACGTATAACGTATAACGTATATCGTATAACGTATAACGTATAACGAATAACGTAAAACGTATAACGTATAACGTATAACGTATAACGTATAACGTATAACGTATAACGTATAACGTATAACGTATGACGTATAACGTATAACGTATAACGTATAACGTATAACCTATGACGTATAACGTATAACGTATAACGTATAACGTATAACGTATTACGTATAACGCGTAACGTATAACGCATAACCTATGACGTATAACGTATAACGTATATCGTATAACTAATAACGTATAACGTATAACGTATAACGTATAACGTATAACGAATAACGTATATCATGTAATGTATAACGTATAACGTATAACGAATAACGTATAACGTATAACGTATAACGTATAACGTATAACGTATAACGTATAACGTATAACGTATAACGTATAACGTATAACGTATAACGTATAACGTATAACGTAAAACGTATAACGTATAACGTATAACGTATAACGTATAACGTATAACGTATAACGTATAACGTATAACGTATAACGTATAACGCATAACGTATAACGCATAACGTATAACGTATAACGTATAACGTATAACGTATAACGTATAACGTATAACGTATAACGTATAACGTATAACGCATAACATATAACGCATAACCCATGACGTATAACGTATAACGTATAACTAATAACGTATAACGTATAACGTATAACGTATAACGAATAACGTATATCATGTAATGTATAACGTATAACGTATAACGAATAACGTATAACGTATAACGTATAACGTATAACGTATAACGTATAACGTATAACGTATAACGTATAACGTATAACGTATAACGTATAACGTATAACGTATAACGTAAAACGTATAACGTATAACGTATAACGTATAACGTATAACGTATAACGTATAACGTATAACGCATAACGTATAACGCATAACGTATAACGTATAACGTATAACGTATAACGTATAAAGTATAACGTATAACGTATGACGTATAACGTATGACGTATAACCTATGACGTATAACGTATAACCTATGACGTATAACGTATAACGTATAACGCATAACGTATAACGTATAACGTATAACCTATGACGTATAACGTATAACGTATAACGTATAACGTATAACGTATAACGTATAACGTATAACCTATGACGCATAACGTGTAACGTATAACGTATGACGTATAACGTATAACGTATAACGTATAACGTATAACGTATAAAGTATAACGTATAACGTATAACGTATAACGTATAACGTATAACGTGGAACGTATAACGTATAACGTATAACATGTAACGTATAACGTATAACGTATAACGAATAACGTATAACGTATAACGTATGACGTATAACGTATAACGTATAACGTATAACGTATAACGTATAACGTATAACGTATAACGTATAACGTATAACGTATAACGTATAACGTATAACGTATAACGTATAACCTATGACGTATAACGTATAACGTATAACGTATAACGTATAACGTATAACGTATAACGTATAACCTATGACGTATAACGTGTAACGTATAACGTATAACGTATAACGTATAACGTATAACGTATAACGTATAACGTATAACGTATAACGTATAACGTATAACGTATAACGTATAACGTATAACGTATAAGGTATAACGTATAACGTATAACGTATAACGTATAACGTATAACGTATAACGTATAACGTATAACGTATAACGTATAACGTATAACGTATAACGTATAACGTATAACGTATAACGTATAACGTATAACGTATAACGTATAACGTATAACGTATAACGTATGACGTATAACGTATAACGTATAACGTATAACGTATAACCTATGACGTATAACGTATAACGTATAACGTATAACGTATAACGTATTACGTATAACGCGTAACGTATAACGCATAACCTATGACGTATAACGTATAACGTATATCGTATAACTAATAACGTATAACGTATAACGTATAACGTATAACGTATAACGAATAACGTATATCATGTAATGTATAACGTATAACGTATAACGAATAACGTATAACGTATAACGTATAACGTATAACGTATAACGTATAACGTATAACGTATAACGTATAACGTATAACGTATAACGTATAACGTATAACGTATAACGTAAAACGTATAACGTATAACGTATAACGTATAACGTATAACGTATAACGTATAACGTATAACGTATAACGTATAACGTATAACGCATAACGTATAACGCATAACGTATAACGTATAACGTATAACGTATAACGTATAAAGTATAACGTATAACGTATGACGTATAACGTATGACGTATAACCTATGACGTATAACGTATGACGTATAACGTATAACGTATAACGTATAACGTATAACGTATAACGTATAACGTATAATGTATAACGTATAACGTATAACGTATAACGTATAACGTATAACGTATAACGTACAACGTATAACGTACAACGTATAACGTATCACGTATAACGTATTACGAATAACGTATAACGTATGACGTATAACGTATAACGTATAACGTATAACGTATAACGTATAACGTATAACGTATAACGTATAACGTATAACGTATAACATGTAATGTATAACGTATAACGTATAACGAATAACGTATAACGTATAACATATAACGTATAACGTATAACGTACAACGTATAACGTACAACGTATAACGTATAACGTATAACGTATAACGTATAACGTATAACGTATAACGTATAACGTATAACGTATAACGTATAACGTATAACGTATAACGTATAACGTATAACGTATATCGTATAACGTATAACGTATAACGTATAACGTATAACGTATAACGTATAACGTATAACGCATAACGTATAACGCATAACCCATGACGTATAACGTATAACGTATAACGTATAACTAATAACGTATAACGTATAACGTATAACGTATAACGTATAACGTATAACGTATATCATGTAATGTATAACGTATAACGTATAACGAATAACGTATAACGTATAACGTATATCGTGTAACGTATAACGTATAACGTAGAACGTATAACGTATAACGTATAACGTATAACGTATAACGTATAACGTATAACGTATAACGTATAACGTATAACGTATAACTCTATAACGTATAACGTATAACGTATAACGTATAACGTATAACGTATAACGTATAACGTATAACGTATAACGTATAACGTATAACGTATAACGTATAACGTATATCGTATAACGTATAACGTATAACGAATAACGTAAAACGTATAACGTATGACGTATGACGTATAACGTGTAACGAATAACGTATAAAGAATAACGTATAACGTATATCGTATAACGTACAACTTATAACGTATAACGTACAACGTATAACATATAACGTATAACGTATAACGTATAACGTATAACGTATAACGTATAACGTATAACGAATAACGTATAACGTATAACGTATAACGTATAACGTATAACGTATAACGTATAACGTATAACGTAAACGTATAACCTATGACGTATAACATATAACGTATAACGTATAACTAATAACGTATAACGTATAACGAATATCGTAGAACGTATAACGCATAACGTATAACGTATAACGTATAACGTATAACGTATAACGTATAACTTATGACGTATAGCGTATAACGTATAACGTATAACGTATAACGTATAACGTATAACGTATAACGTATAACGTATAACGTATAACGTATAACGTATAACGTATAACGTTTATCGTATAACGTATAATGTATAACGTATAACGTATATCGTATAACGTATAATGTATAACGTATAACGTATAACGTATAACGTATAACGTATAACTTATGACGTATAACGTATAACGTATAACGTATAACGTATAACGTATAACGTATAACGTATAACGTATAACGTATTACGTAAAACGTATAACGTATAACGTATAACGTATAACGTATAACGTAGAACGTATAACGTATAACGTATAACGTATAACGTATAACGTATAACGTATAACGTAGAACGTATAACGTATAACGAATAACGTATAACGTATAACGTATAACGTACAACGTATAACGTATAACGTATAACGTATAACGTATAACGTATAACGTATAACGTATAACGTATAACGTATAACGTATAACGTACAACGTATAACGTACAACGTATAACGTACAACGTATAACGTACAACGTATAACGTACAACGTATAACGTACAACGTATAACGTACAACGTAGAACGTATAACGTATAACGTACAACGTATAACGTATAACGTATAACGTATAACGTATAACGTATAACGTATAACGTATAACGTATAACGTATAACGTATAACGTATAACGTATAACGTATAACGTATAACGTATAACGTATAACGTATAACGTATAACGTATAAAGTATAACGTATAACGTATAACGTATAACGTATAACGTATAACGTATAACGTATAACGTATAACGTATAACGTATAACGTATAAAGTATAACGTATAACGTATAACGTATAACGTATAACGTATAACGTATAACGTATAACGTATAACGTATAACGTATAACGTATAACGTATAACGTATAACGTATAACCTATGACGTATAACGTATAACGTATAACGCATAACGTATAACGTATAACGTATAACCTATGACGTATAACGTATAACGTATAACGTATAACGTATAACGTATAAAGTATAACGTATAACCTATGACGTATAACGTGTAACGTATAACGTATAACGTATAACGTATAACGTATAACGTATAACGTACAACGTATAACGTACAACGTATAACGTACAACGTATAACGTACAACGTATAACGTACAACGTATAACGTACAACGTATAACTTACAACGTAGAACGTATAACGTATAACGTACAACGTATAACGTATAACGTATAACGTATAACGTATAACGTATAACGTATAACGTATAACGTATAACGTATAACGTATAACGTATAACGTATAACGTATAACGTATAACGTATAACGTATAAAGTATAACGCATAACGTATAACGTATAACGTATAACGTATAACGTATAACGTATAACGTATAACGTATAACGTATAACGTATAACGTATAACGTATAACGTATAACGTATAAAGTATAACGTATAACGTATAACGTATAACGTATAACGTATAACGTATAACGTATAACGTATAACGTATAACGTATAACGTATAACGTATAACGTATAACGTATAACGTATAACGTATAACGTATAACGTATAACGTATAACGTATAACGTATAACGTATAACGTATAACCTATGACGTATAACGTATAACGTATAACGCATAACGTATAACGTATAACGTATAACCTATGACGTATAACGTATAACGTATAACGTATAACGTATAACGTATAACGTATAACGTATAACCTATGACGCATAACGTGTAACGTATAACGTATAACGTATAACGTATAACGTATAACGTATAACGTATAACGTATAAAGTATAACGTATAACGTATAACGTATAACGTATAACGTATAACGTGGAACGTATAACGTATAACGTATAACATGTAACGTATAACGTATAACGTATAACGAATAACGTATAACGTATAACGTATGACGTATAACGTATAACGTATAACGTATAACGTATAACGTATAACGTATAACGTATAACGTATAACGTATAACGTATAACGTATAACGTATAACGTATAACGTATAACCTATGACGTATAACGTATAACGTATAACGTATAACGTATAACGTATAACGTATAACGTATAACCTATGACGTATAACGTGTAACGTATAACGTATAACGTATAACGTATAACGTATAACGTATAACGTATAACGTATAACGTATAACGTATAACGTATAACGTATAACGTATAACGTATAACGTATAACGTATAACGTATAAGGTATAACGTATAACGTATAACGTATAACGTATAACGTATAACGTATAACGTATAACGTATAACGTATAACGTATAACGTATAACGTATAACGTATAACGTATAACGTATAACGTATAACGTATAACGTATAACGTATAACGTATAACGTATAACGTATAACGTATGACGTATAACGTATAACGTATAACGTATAACGTATAACCTATGACGTATAACGTATAACGTATAACGTATAACGTATAACGTATTACGTATAACGCATAACGTATAACGCATAACCTATGACGTATAACGTATAACGTATATCGTATAACTAATAACGTATAACGTATAACGTATAACGTATAACGTATAACGTATAACGAATAACGTATATCATGTAATGTATAACGTATAACGTATAACGAATAACGTATAACGTATAACGTATAACGTATAACGTATAACGTATAACGTATAACGTATAACGTATAACGTATAACGTATAACGTATAACGTATAACGTAAAACGTATAACGTATAACGTATAACGTATAACGTATAACGTATAACGTATAACGTATAACGTATAACGTATAACGTATAACGTATAACGTATAACGTATAACGTATAACGTATAACGTATAACGTATAACGTATAACGTATAACGTATAACGTATAACGTATAACGTATAACGTATAACGTATAACGTATAACGTATAACGTATAACGTATAACGTATAACGTATAACGTATAACGTATAACGTATAACGTACAACGTATAACGTACAACGTATAACGTATCACGTATAACGTATTACGAATAACGTATAACGTATGACGTATAACGTATAACGTATAACGTATAACGTATAACGTATAACGTATAACGTATAACGTATAACGTATAACGTATAACATGTAATGTATAACGTATAACGTATAACGAATAACGTATAACGTATAACATATAACGTATAACGTATAACGTACAACGTATAACGTACAACGTATAACGTATAACGTATAACGTATAACGTATAACGTATAACGTATAACGTATAACGTATAACGTATAACGTATAACGTATAACGTATAACGTATAACGTATAACGTATAACGTATAACGTATAACGTATAACGTATAACGTATAACGTATAACGCATAACGTATAACGCATAACCCATGACGTATAACGTATAACGTATAACGTATAACTAATAACGTATAACGTATAACGTATAACGTATAACGTATAACGTATAACGTATATCATGTAATGTATAACGTATAACGTATAACGAATAACGTATAACGTATAACGTATATCGTGTAACGTATAACGTATAACGTAGAACGTATAACGTATAACGTATAACGTATAACGTATAACGTATAACGTATAACGTATAACGTATAACGTATAACGTATAACTCTATAACGTATAACGTATAACGTATAACGTATAACGTATAACGTATAACGTATAACGTATAACGTATAACGTATAACGTATAACGTATAACGTATAACGTATATCGTATAACGTATAACGTATAACGAATAACGTAAAACGTATAACGTATGACGTATGACGTATAACGTGTAACGAATAACGTATAAAGAATAACGTATAACGTATATCGTATAACGTACAACTTATAACGTATAACGTACAACGTATAACATATAACGTATAACGTATAACGTATAACGTATAACGTATAACGTATAACGTATAACGAATAACGTATAACGTATAACGTATAACGTATAACGTATAACGTATAACGTATAACGTAAACGTATAACCTATGACGTATAACATATAACGTATAACGTATAACTAATAACGTATAACGTATAACGAATATCGTAGAACGTATAACGCATAACGTATAACGTATAACGTATAACGTATAATGTATAACGTATAACGTATAACGTATAACGTATAACGTATAACGTATAACGTATAACGTATAACGTATAACGTATAACGTATAACGTATAACGTATAACGTATAACGTATAACGTATAACGTATAACGTATAACGTATAACGTAAAACGTATAACGTATAACGTATAACGTATAACGTATAACGTATAACCTATGAGGTATAACGTGTAACGTGTAACGTATAACGTATAACGTATAACGTATAACGTGTAACGTATAAAATATAACGTATAAAATATAACGTATAACGTATAACGTATAACGTAGAACGTATAACGTATAACGTATAACGTATAACGTATAACGTATAACGTATAACGTATAACGTATAACGTATAACGTATAACGTATAACGTATAACGTATAACGTAGAACGTAGAACGTATAACGTATAACGTATAACGTATAACGTATAACGTATAACGTATAACGTATAACGTATAACGTATAACGTATAACGTATAACGTATAACGTATAACGTATAACGTATAACGTATAACGTAGAACGTAGAACGTATAACGTATAACGTATAACGTATAACGTATAACGTATAACGTATAACGTATAACGTATAACGTATAACGTATAACGTATAACGTATAACGTATAACGTATAACGCATACCGAATAACGTATAACGTGTAACGAAGAACGCATAACGCATAACGTATAACGTTTATCGTATAACGTATAATGTATAACGTATAACGTATAACGTATATCGTATAACGTATAACTTATGACGTATAACGTATAACGTATAACGTATAACGTATAACGTATAACGTATAACGTATAACGTATTACGTAAAACGTATAACGTATAACGTATAACGTATAACGTATAACGTATAACGTATAACGTATAACCTACAACGTATAACGTATAACGTATAACGTATAACGTATAACGTATAACGTATAACGTATAACGTATAACGTATAACGTATAACGTATAACGTATAACGCATAACATGTAATGTATAACGTATAACGTATATCGTATAACGTACAACTCATAACGTATAACGTACAACGTATAACGTATAACGTGTAACGTATAACGTATAACGTATAACGTATAACGTATAACGTATAACGTATAACGTATAACGTATAACGTATAACGTATAACGTATAACGTATAACGTATAACGTATAACGTATAGCGTATAACGTATAACGTATAACGTATAACGTATAACGTACAACGTATAACGTATAACGTGTAACGTATAACGTTTATCGTATAACGTATAATGTATAACGTATAACGTATAACGTATAACGTATAACGTATAACTTATGACGTATAACGTATAACGTGTAACGTATAACGCATAACCCATGACGTATAACGTATAACGTATAACGTATAACTAATAACGTATAACGTATAACGTATAACGTATAACGTATAACGTATAACGTATATCATGTAATGTATAACGTATAACGTATAACGAATAACGTATAACGTATAACGTATATCGTGTAACGTATAACGTATAACGTAGAACGTATAACGTATAACGTATAACGTATAACGTATAACGTATAACGTATAACGTATAACGTATAACGTATAACGTATAACTCTATAACGTATAACGTATAACGTATAACGTATAACGTATAACGTATAACGTATAACGTATAACGTATAACGTATAACGTATAACGTATAACGTATAACGTATATCGTATAACGTATAACGTATAACGAATAACGTAAAACGTATAACGTATGACGTATGACGTATAACGTGTAACGAATAACGTATAAAGAATAACGTATAACGTATATCGTATAACGTACAACTTATAACGTATAACGTACAACGTATAACATATAACGTATAACGTATAACGTATAACGTATAACGTATAACGTATAACGTATAACGAATAACGTATAACGTATAACGTATAACGTATAACGTATAACGTATAACGTATAACGTAAACGTATAACCTATGACGTATAACATATAACGTATAACGTATAACTAATAACGTATAACGTATAACGAATATCGTAGAACGTATAACGCATAACGTATAACGTATAACGTATAACGTATAACGTATAACGTATAACTTATGACGTATAGCGTATAACGTATAACGTATAACGTATAACGTATAACGTATAACGTATAACGTATAACGTATAACGTATAACGTATAACGTATAACGTATAACGTATAACGTTTATCGTATAACGTATAATGTATAACGTATAACGTATAACGTATAACGTATAACGTATAACTTATGACGTATAACGTATAACGTATAACGTATAACGTATAACGTATAACGTATAACGTATAACGTATAACGTATTACGTAAAACGTATAACGTATAACGTATAACGTATAACGTATAACGTAGAACGTATAACGTATAACGTATAACGTATAATGTATAACGTATAACGTATAACGTATAACGTATAACGTATAACGTATAACGTATAACGTATAACGTATAACGTATAACGTATAACGTATAACGTATAACGTATAACGTATAACGTATAACGTATAACGTATAACGTATAACGTAAAACGTATAACGTATAACGTATAACGTATAACGTATAACGTATAACCTATGAGGTATAACGTGTAACGTGTAACGTATAACGTATAACGTATAACGTATAACGTGTAACGTATAAAATATAACGTATAAAATATAACGTATAACGTATAACGTATAACGTAGAACGTATAACGTATAACGTATAACGTATAACGTATAACGTATAACGTATAACGTATAACGTATAACGTATAACGTATAACGTATAACGTATAACGTATAACGTAGAACGTAGAACGTATAACGTATAACGTATAACGTATAACGTATAACGTATAACGTATAACGTATAACGTATAACGTATAACGTATAACGTATAACGTATAACGTATAACGTATAACGCATACCGAATAACGTATAACGTGTAACGAAGAACGCATAACGCATAACGTATAACGTTTATCGTATAACGTATAATGTATAACGTATAACGTATAACGTATATCGTATAACGTATAACTTATGACGTATAACGTATAACGTATAACGTATAACGTATAACGTATAACGTATAACGTATAACGTATTACGTAAAACGTATAACGTATAACGTATAACGTATAACGTATAACGTATAACGTATAACGTATAACCTACAACGTATAACGTATAACGTATAACGTATAACGTATAACGTATAACGTATAACGTATAACGTATAACGTATAACGTATAACGTATAACGTATAACGCATAACATGTAATGTATAACGTATAACGTATATCGTATAACGTACAACTCATAACGTATAACGTACAACGTATAACGTATAACGTGTAACGTATAACGTATAACGTATAACGTATAACGTATAACGTATAACGTATAACGTATAACGTATAACGTATAACGTATAACGTATAACGTATAACGTATAACGTATAACGTATAGCGTATAACGTATAACGTATAACGTATAACGTATAACGTACAACGTATAACGTATAACGTGTAACGTATAACGTTTATCGTATAACGTATAATGTATAACGTATAACGTATAACGTATAACGTATAACGTATAACTTATGACGTATAACGTATAACGTGTAACGTATAACGTATAACGTATAACGTATAACGTATAACGTATAACGTATAACGTATTACGTAAAACGTATAACGTATAACGTATAACGTATAACGTATAACGTATAACGTATAACGTATAACGTACAACGTATAACGTATAACGTATAACGTATAACGTATAACGTATAACGTATAACGTATAACGTATAACGTATAACGTATAACGTATAACGTATAACGCATAACATGTAATGTATAACGTATAACGTATATCGTATAACGTACAACTCATAACGTATAACGTACAACGTATAACGTATAACGTGTAACGTATAACGTATAACGTATAACGTATAACGTATAACGTATAACGTATAACGTATAACGTATAACGTATAACGTATAACGTATATCGTATAACGTATAACGTATAACGAATAACGTAAAACGTATAACGTATAACGTATGACGTGTAACGTGTAACGAATAACGTATAAAGAATAACGTATAACGTATATCGTATAACGTACAACTTATAACGTGTAACGAATAACGTATAAAGAATAACGTATAACGTATATCGTATAACGTACAACTTATAAAGTATAACGTACAACGTATAACGTATAAAATATAACGTATAACGTATAACGTATAACGTATAACGTATAACGTATAACGTATAACGTATAACGTATAACGCATAACATATAACGTATAACGTATAACGTATAACGTATAACGCATACCGAATAACGTATAACGTGTAACGAAGCACGCATAACGCATAACGTATAACGTATATCGTATAACGTATAATGTATAACGTATACCGCATAACGTATAACGTATAACCTATGACGTATAACGTATAACGTATAACGTATAACGTATAACGTATAATGTATAACGTATAACGTATAACGTACAACGTATAACGTATAACTTATAACGTATAACGTATAACGTATAACGTATAACGTATAACGTATAACGTATAACGTATAACGTATAACGTATAACGCATAACGTATAACGCATAACCTATGACGTATAACGTATAACGTATAACGTATAACTAATAACGTATAACGTATAACGTATAACGTATAACGTATAACGTATAACGTATATCATGTAATGTATAACGAATAACGTATAACGAATAACGTATAACGTATAACGTATAACGTATAACGTATAACGTATAACGTATAACGTATAACGTATAACGTATAACGTATAACGTATAACGTATAACGTATAACGTATAACGTATAACGTAAAACGTGTAACGTATAACGTATAACGTATAACGTATAACGTATAACGTATAACGTATAACGTATAACGTATAACGTATAAAATATAACGTATAACGTATAACGTATAACGTATAACGTATAACGTATAACGTATAACGTATAACGTATAACATATAACGTATAACGTATAACGTATTACGTATAACGCATACCGAATAACGTATAACGTGTAACGAAGCACGCATAACGCATAACGTATAACGTATATCGTATAACGTATAATGTATAACGTATACCGCATAACGTATAACGTATAACCTATGACGTATAACGTATAACGTATAACGTATAACGTATAACGTATAACGTATAACGTATAATGTATAACGTATAACGTATAACGTACAACGTATAACGTATAACGTATAACGTATAACGTTTAACGTATAACGTATAACGTATAACGTATAACGCATAACGTATAACGCATAACCCATGACGTATAACGTATAACGTATAACGTATAACTAATAACGTATAACGTATAACGTATAACGTATAACGTATAACGTATAACGTATATCATGTAATGTATAACGTATAACGTATAACGTATAACGTATAACGTATAACGTATAACGTATAACGTATAACGTATAACGTAAAACGTGTAACGTATAACGCATAACGTATAACGTATAACGTATAACGTATAACGTATAACGTATAACGTATAACGTATAACGTATAACGTATAACGCATAACGTATAACGCATAACGTATAACGTATAACGTATAACGTATAACGTATAAAGTATAACGTATAACGTATAACGTACAACGTATAACGTATAAAATATAACGTATAACGTATAACGTATAACGTATAACGTATAACGTATAACGTATAACGTATAACGTATAACGTATAACGTATAACATATAACGTATAACGTATAACGTATAACGTATAACGCATACCGAATAACGTATAACGTGTAACGAAGCACGCATAACGCATAACGTATAACGTATATCGTATAACGTATAATGTATAACGTATACCGCATAACGTATAACGTATAACCTATGACGTATAACGTATAACGTATAACGTATAACGTATAACGTATAATGTATAACGTATAACGTATAACGTACAACGTATAACGCATAACGTATAACGTATAACTTATAACGTATAACGTATAACGTATAACGTATAACGTATAACGTATAACGTATAACGTATAACGTATAACGCATAACGTATAACGCATAACCTATGACGTATAACGTATAACGTATAACGTATAACTAATAACGTATAACGTATAACGTATAACGTATAACGTATAACGTATAACGTATAACGTATATCATGTAATGTATAACGTATAACGTATAACGAATAACGTATAACGTATAACGTATAACGTATAACGTATAACGTATAACGTATAACGTATAACGTATAACGTATAACGTATAACGTATAACGTATAACGTATAACGTATAACGTAAAACGTGTAACGTATAACGTATAACGTATAACGTATAACGTATAACGTATAACGTATAACGTATAACGTATAACGTATAACGCATAACGTATAACGCATAACGTATAACGTATAACGTATAACGTATAACGTATAAAGTATAACGTATAACGTATAACGTATAACGTATAACGTATAACGTATAACGTATAACGTATAACGTATAACGTATAACGTATAACGTATAACGTATAACGTATAACGTATAACGTATAACGTATAACGTATAACGTATAACGTATAACGTATAACGTATAACGTATAACGTATAGCGTATAACGTATAACGTATAACGTATAACGTATAACGTATAACGTTTAACGTATAACGTATAACGTATAACGTATAACGCATAACGTATAACGCATAACCCATGACGTATAACGTATAACGTATAACGTATAACTAATAACGTATAACGTATAACGTATAACGTATAACGTATAACGTATAACGTATATCATGTAATGTATAACGTATAACGTATAACGAATAACGTATAACGTATAACCTATAACGTATAACGTATAACGTATAACGTATAACGTGTAACGTATAACGTATAACGTATAACGTATAACGTATAACGTATTACGTATAACGTATAACTCTATAACGTATAACGTATAACGTATAACGTATAACGTATAACGTATAACGTATAACGTATAACGTATAACGTATAACGTATAACGTATAACGTATATCGTATAACGTATAACGTATAACGAATAACGTAAAACGTATAACGTATGACGTATGACGTATAACGTGTAACGAATAACGTATAAAGAATAACGTATAACGTATATCGTATAACGTACAACTTATAACGTATAACGTAGAACGTATAACATATAACGTATAACGTATAACGTATAACGTATAACGTATAACGTATAACGTATAACGTATAACGTATAACGTATAACGTATAACGTATAACGTATAACGTATAACGTATAACGTATAACGTATAACGTATAACGTATAACGTATTACGTATAACGTATAACTCTATAACGTATAACGTATAACGTATAACGTATAACGTATAACGTATAACGTATAACGTATAACGTATAACGTATAACGTATAACGTATAACGTATATCGTATAACGTATAACGTATAACGAATAACGTAAAACGTATAACGTATGACGTATGACGTATAACGTGTAACGAATAACGTATAAAGAATAACGTATAACGTATATCGTATAACGTACAACTTATAACGTATAACGTAGAACGTATAACATATAACGTATAACGTATAACGTATAACGTATAACGTATAACGTATAACGTATAACGTATAACGTATAACGTATAACGTATAACGTATAACGTATATCGTATAACGTATAACGTATAACGAATAACGTAAAACGTATAACGTATGACGTATGACGTATAACGTGTAACGAATAACGTATAAAGAATAACGTATAACGTATATCGTATAACGTACAACTTATAACGTATAACGTAGAACGTATAACATATAACGTATAACGTATAACGTATAACGTATAACGTATAACGTATAACGTATAACGTATAACGTATAACGAATAACGTAAACGTATAACCTATGACGTATAACATATAACGTATAACGTATAACTAATAACGTATAACGTATAACGAATATCGTAGAACGTATAACGCATAACGTATAATGTATAACGTATAACGTATAACGTATAACGTATAACGTATAACTTATGACGTATAACGTATAACGTATAACGTATAACGTATAACGTATAACGTATAACGTATAACGTATTACGTAAAACGTATAACGTATAACGTATAACGTATAACGTATAACGTATAACGTATAACGTATAACGTATAACGTATAACGTATAACGTATATCGTATAACGTATAACGTATAACGAATAACGTAAAACGTATAACGTATAACGTATGACGTGTAACGTGTAACGAATAACGTATAAAGAATAACGTATAACGTATATCGTATAACGTACAACTTATAACGTGTAACGAATAACGTATAAAGAATAACGTATAACGTATATCGTATAACGTACAACTTATAAAGTATAACGTACAACGTATAACGTATAAAATATAACGTATAACGTATAACGTATAACGTATAACGTATAACGTATAACGTATAACGTATAACGTATAACGCATAACATATAACGTATAACGTATAACGTATAACGTATAACGCATACCGAATAACGTATAACGTGTAACGAAGCACGCATAACGCATAACGTATAACGTATATCGTATAACGTATAATGTATAACGTATACCGCATAACGTATAACGTATAACCTATGACGTATAACGTATAACGTATAACGTATAACGTATAACGTATAACGTATAATGTATAACGTTTAACGTATAACGTACAACGTATAACGTATAACTTATAACGTATAACGTATAACGTATAACGTATAACGTATAACGTATAACGTATAACGTATAACGTATAACGCATAACGTATAACGCATAACCTATGACGTATAACGTATAACGTATAACGTATAACTAATAACGTATAACGTATAACGTATAACGTATAACGTATAACGTATAACGTATATCATGTAATGTATAACGAATAACGTATAACGAATAACGTATAACGTATAACGTATAACGTATAACGTATAACGTATAACGTATAACGTATAACGTATAACGTATAACGTATAACGTATAACGTATAACGTATAACGTATAACGTATAACGTATAACGTATAACGTATAACGTAAAACGTGTAACGTATAACGTATAACGTATAACGTATAACGTATAACGTATAACGTATAACGTATAACGTATAACGTATAGCGTCTAACGTATAACGTATAACGTACAACGTATAACGTATAACGTATAACGTATAACGTATAACGTATAACCTATGACGTATAACGTATAACGTATAACGCATAACGTATAACGTATAACGTATAACCTATGACGTATAACGTATAACGTATAACGTATAACGTATAACGTATAAAGTATAACGTATAACCTATGACGTATAACGTGTAACGTATAACGTATAACGTATAACGTATAACGTATAACGTATAACGTACAACGTATAACGTACAACGTATAACGTACAACGTATAACGTACAACGTATAACGTACAACGTATAACGTACAACGTATAACTTACAACGTAGAACGTATAACGTATAACGTACAACGTATAACGTATAACGTATAACGTATAACGTATAACGTATAACGTATAACGTATAACGTATAACGTATAACGTATAACGTATAACGTATAACGTATAACGTATAACGTATAACGTATAAAGTATAACGCATAACGTATAACGTATAACGTATAACGTATAACGTATAACGTATAACGTATAACGTATAACGTATAACGTATAACGTATAACGTATAACGTATAACGTATAAAGTATAACGTATAACGTATAACGTATAACGTATAACGTATAACGTATAACGTATAACGTATAACGTATAACGTATAACGTATAACGTATAACGTATAACGTATAACGTATAACGTATAACGTATAACGTATAACGTATAACGTATAACGTATAACGTATAACGTATAACCTATGACGTATAACGTATAACGTATAACGCATAACGTATAACGTATAACGTATAACCTATGACGTATAACGTATAACGTATAACGTATAACGTATAACGTATAACGTATAACGTATAACCTATGACGCATAACGTGTAACGTATAACGTATAACGTATAACGTATAACGTATAACGTATAACGTATAACGTATAAAGTATAACGTATAACGTATAACGTATAACGTATAACGTATAACGTGGAACGTATAACGTATAACGTATAACATGTAACGTATAACGTATAACGTATAACGAATAACGTATAACGTATAACGTATGACGTATAACGTATAACGTATAACGTATAACGTATAACGTATAACGTATAACGTATAACGTATAACGTATAACGTATAACGTATAACGTATAACGTATAACGTATAACCTATGACGTATAACGTATAACGTATAACGTATAACGTATAACGTATAACGTATAACGTATAACCTATGACGTATAACGTGTAACGTATAACGTATAACGTATAACGTATAACGTATAACGTATAACGTATAACGTATAACGTATAACGTATAACGTATAACGTATAACGTATAACGTATAACGTATAACGTATAACGTATAAGGTATAACGTATAACGTATAACGTATAACGTATAACGTATAACGTATAACGTATAACGTATAACGTATAACGTATAACGTATAACGTATAACGTATAACGTATAACGTATAACGTATAACGTATAACGTATAACGTATAACGTATAACGTATGACGTATAACGTATAACGTATAACGTATAACGTATAACCTATGACGTATAACGTATAACGTATAACGTATAACGTATAACGTATTACGTATAACGCATAACGTATAACGCATAACCTATGACGTATAACGTATAACGTATATCGTATAACTAATAACGTATAACGTATAACGTATAACGTATAACGTATAACGTATAACGAATAACGTATATCATGTAATGTATAACGTATAACGTATAACGAATAACGTATAACGTATAACGTATAACGTATAACGTATAACGTATAACGTATAACGTATAACGTATAACGTATAACGTATAACGTATAACGTATAACGTAAAACGTATAACGTATAACGTATAACGTATAACGTATAACGTATAACGTATAACGTATAACGTATAACGTATAACGTATAACGTATAACGTATAACGTATAACGTATAACGTATAACGTATAACGTATAACGTATAACGTATAACGTATAACGTATAACGTATAACGTATAACGTATAACGTATAACGTATAACGTATAACGTATAACGTATAACGTATAACGTATAACGTATAACGTATAACGTATAACGTACAACGTATAACGTATAACGTATAACGTATGACGTATAACGTATAACGTATAACGTATAACGTATAACCTATGACGTATAACGTATAACGTATAACGTATAACGTATAACGTATTACGTATAACGCATAACGTATAACGCATAACCTATGACGTATAACGTATAACGTATATCGTATAACTAATAACGTATAACGTATAACGTATAACGTATAACGTATAACGTATAACGAATAACGTATATCATGTAATGTATAACGTATAACGTATAACGAATAACGTATAACGTATAACGTATAACGTATAACGTATAACGTATAACGTATAACGTATAACGTATAACGTATAACGTATAACGTATAACGTATAACGTAAAACGTATAACGTATAACGTATAACGTATAACGTATAACGTATAACGTATAACGTATAACGTATAACGTATAACGTATAACGTATAACGTATAACGTATAACGTATAACGTATAACGTATAACGTATAACGTATAACGTATAACGTATAACGTATAACGTATAACGTATAACGTATAACGTATAACGTATAACGTATAACGTATAACGTATAACGTATAACGTATAACGTATAACGTATAACGTATAACGTACAACGTATAACGTACAACGTATAACGTATCACGTATAACGTATTACGAATAACGTATAACGTATGACGTATAACGTATAACGTATAACGTATAACGTATAACGTATAACGTATAACGTATAACGTATAACGTATAACGTATAACATGTAATGTATAACGTATAACGTATAACGAATAACGTATAACGTATAACATATAACGTATAACGTATAACGTACAACGTATAACGTACAACGTATAACGTATAACGTATAACGTATAACGTATAACGTATAACGTATAACGTATAACGTATAACGTATAACGTATAACGTATAACGTATAACGTATAACGTATAACGTATAACGTATAACGTATAACGTATAACGTATAACGTATAACGTATAACGTATAACGTATAACGTATAACGTATAACGCATAACGTATAACGCATAACCCATGACGTATAACGTATAACGTATAACGTATAACTAATAACGTATAACGTATAACGTATAACGTATAACGTATAACGTATAACGTATATCATGTAATGTATAACGTATAACGTATAACGAATAACGTATAACGTATAACGTATATCGTGTAACGTATAACGTATAACGTAGAACGTATAACGTATAACGTATAACGTATAACGTATAACGTATAACGTATAACGTATAACGTATAACGTATAACGTATAACTCTATAACGTATAACGTATAACGTATAACGTATAACGTATAACGTATAACGTATAACGTATAACGTATAACGTATAACGTATAACGTATAACGTATAACGTATATCGTATAACGTATAACGTATAACGAATAACGTAAAACGTATAACGTATGACGTATGACGTATAACGTGTAACGAATAACGTATAAAGAATAACGTATAACGTATATCGTATAACGTACAACTTATAACGTATAACGTACAACGTATAACATATAACGTATAACGTATAACGTATAACGTATAACGTATAACGTATAACGTATAACGAATAACGTATAACGTATAACGTATAACGTATAACGTATAACGTATAACGTATAACGTAAACGTATAACCTATGACGTATAACATATAACGTATAACGTATAACTAATAACGTATAACGTATAACGAATATCGTAGAACGTATAACGCATAACGTATAACGTATAACGTATAACGTATAATGTATAACGTATAACGTATAACGTATAACGTATAACGTATAACGTATAACGTATAACGTATAACGTATAACGTATAACGTATAACGTATAACGTATAACGTATAACGTATAACGTATAACGTATAACGTATAACGTATAACGTAAAACGTATAACGTATAACGTATAACGTATAACGTATAACGTATAACCTATGAGGTATAACGTGTAACGTGTAACGTATAACGTATAACGTATAACGTATAACGTGTAACGTATAAAATATAACGTATAAAATATAACGTATAACGTATAACGTATAACGTAGAACGTATAACGTATAACGTATAACGTATAACGTATAACGTATAACGTATAACGTATAACGTATAACGTATAACGTATAACGTATAACGTATAACGTATAACGTAGAACGTAGAACGTATAACGTATAACGTATAACGTATAACGTATAACGTATAACGTATAACGTATAACGTATAACGTATAACGTATAACGTATAACGTATAACGTATAACGTATAACGTATAACGTATAACGTAGAACGTAGAACGTATAACGTATAACGTATAACGTATAACGTATAACGTATAACGTATAACGTATAACGTATAACGTATAACGTATAACGTATAACGTATAACGTATAACGTATAACGCATACCGAATAACGTATAACGTGTAACGAAGAACGCATAACGCATAACGTATAACGTTTATCGTATAACGTATAATGTATAACGTATAACGTATAACGTATATCGTATAACGTATAACTTATGACGTATAACGTATAACGTATAACGTATAACGTATAACGTATAACGTATAACGTATAACGTATTACGTAAAACGTATAACGTATAACGTATAACGTATAACGTATAACGTATAACGTATAACGTATAACCTACAACGTATAACGTATAACGTATAACGTATAACGTATAACGTATAACGTATAACGTATAACGTATAACGTATAACGTATAACGTATAACGTATAACGCATAACATGTAATGTATAACGTATAACGTATATCGTATAACGTACAACTCATAACGTATAACGTACAACGTATAACGTATAACGTGTAACGTATAACGTATAACGTATAACGTATAACGTATAACGTATAACGTATAACGTATAACGTATAACGTATAACGTATAACGTATAACGTATAACGTATAACGTATAACGTATAGCGTATAACGTATAACGTATAACGTATAACGTATAACGTACAACGTATAACGTATAACGTGTAACGTATAACGTTTATCGTATAACGTATAATGTATAACGTATAACGTATAACGTATAACGTATAACGTATAACTTATGACGTATAACGTATAACGTGTAACGTATAACGCATAACCCATGACGTATAACGTATAACGTATAACGTATAACTAATAACGTATAACGTATAACGTATAACGTATAACGTATAACGTATAACGTATATCATGTAATGTATAACGTATAACGTATAACGAATAACGTATAACGTATAACGTATATCGTGTAACGTATAACGTATAACGTAGAACGTATAACGTATAACGTATAACGTATAACGTATAACGTATAACGTATAACGTATAACGTATAACGTATAACGTATAACTCTATAACGTATAACGTATAACGTATAACGTATAACGTATAACGTATAACGTATAACGTATAACGTATAACGTATAACGTATAACGTATAACGTATAACGTATATCGTATAACGTATAACGTATAACGAATAACGTAAAACGTATAACGTATGACGTATGACGTATAACGTGTAACGAATAACGTATAAAGAATAACGTATAACGTATATCGTATAACGTACAACTTATAACGTATAACGTACAACGTATAACATATAACGTATAACGTATAACGTATAACGTATAACGTATAACGTATAACGTATAACGAATAACGTATAACGTATAACGTATAACGTATAACGTATAACGTATAACGTATAACGTAAACGTATAACCTATGACGTATAACATATAACGTATAACGTATAACTAATAACGTATAACGTATAACGAATATCGTAGAACGTATAACGCATAACGTATAACGTATAACGTATAACGTATAACGTATAACGTATAACTTATGACGTATAGCGTATAACGTATAACGTATAACGTATAACGTATAACGTATAACGTATAACGTATAACGTATAACGTATAACGTATAACGTATAACGTATAACGTATAACGTTTATCGTATAACGTATAATGTATAACGTATAACGTATAACGTATAACGTATAACGTATAACTTATGACGTATAACGTATAACGTATAACGTATAACGTATAACGTATAACGTATAACGTATAACGTATAACGTATTACGTAAAACGTATAACGTATAACGTATAACGTATAACGTATAACGTAGAACGTATAACGTATAACGTATAACGTATAATGTATAACGTATAACGTATAACGTATAACGTATAACGTATAACGTATAACGTATAACGTATAACGTATAACGTATAACGTATAACGTATAACGTATAACGTATAACGTATAACGTATAACGTATAACGTATAACGTATAACGTAAAACGTATAACGTATAACGTATAACGTATAACGTATAACGTATAACCTATGAGGTATAACGTGTAACGTGTAACGTATAACGTATAACGTATAACGTATAACGTGTAACGTATAAAATATAACGTATAAAATATAACGTATAACGTATAACGTATAACGTAGAACGTATAACGTATAACGTATAACGTATAACGTATAACGTATAACGTATAACGTATAACGTATAACGTATAACGTATAACGTATAACGTATAACGTATAACGTAGAACGTAGAACGTATAACGTATAACGTATAACGTATAACGTATAACGTATAACGTATAACGTATAACGTATAACGTATAACGTATAACGTATAACGTATAACGTATAACGTATAACGCATACCGAATAACGTATAACGTGTAACGAAGAACGCATAACGCATAACGTATAACGTTTATCGTATAACGTATAATGTATAACGTATAACGTATAACGTATATCGTATAACGTATAACTTATGACGTATAACGTATAACGTATAACGTATAACGTATAACGTATAACGTATAACGTATAACGTATTACGTAAAACGTATAACGTATAACGTATAACGTATAACGTATAACGTATAACGTATAACGTATAACCTACAACGTATAACGTATAACGTATAACGTATAACGTATAACGTATAACGTATAACGTATAACGTATAACGTATAACGTATAACGTATAACGTATAACGCATAACATGTAATGTATAACGTATAACGTATATCGTATAACGTACAACTCATAACGTATAACGTACAACGTATAACGTATAACGTGTAACGTATAACGTATAACGTATAACGTATAACGTATAACGTATAACGTATAACGTATAACGTATAACGTATAACGTATAACGTATAACGTATAACGTATAACGTATAACGTATAGCGTATAACGTATAACGTATAACGTATAACGTATAACGTACAACGTATAACGTATAACGTGTAACGTATAACGTTTATCGTATAACGTATAATGTATAACGTATAACGTATAACGTATAACGTATAACGTATAACTTATGACGTATAACGTATAACGTGTAACGTATAACGTATAACGTATAACGTATAACGTATAACGTATAACGTATAACGTATTACGTAAAACGTATAACGTATAACGTATAACGTATAACGTATAACGTATAACGTATAACGTATAACGTACAACGTATAACGTATAACGTATAACGTATAACGTATAACGTATAACGTATAACGTATAACGTATAACGTATAACGTATAACGTATAACGTATAACGCATAACATGTAATGTATAACGTATAACGTATATCGTATAACGTACAACTCATAACGTATAACGTACAACGTATAACGTATAACGTGTAACGTATAACGTATAACGTATAACGTATAACGTATAACGTATAACGTATAACGTATAACGTATAACGTATAACGTATAACGTATATCGTATAACGTATAACGTATAACGAATAACGTAAAACGTATAACGTATAACGTATGACGTGTAACGTGTAACGAATAACGTATAAAGAATAACGTATAACGTATATCGTATAACGTACAACTTATAACGTGTAACGAATAACGTATAAAGAATAACGTATAACGTATATCGTATAACGTACAACTTATAAAGTATAACGTACAACGTATAACGTATAAAATATAACGTATAACGTATAACGTATAACGTATAACGTATAACGTATAACGTATAACGTATAACGCATAACATATAACGTATAACGTATAACGTATAACGTATAACGCATACCGAATAACGTATAACGTGTAACGAAGCACGCATAACGCATAACGTATAACGTATATCGTATAACGTATAACGTATAACGTATAGCGTATAACGTATAACGTATAACGTATAACGTATAACGTACAACGTATAACGTATAACGTGTAACGTATAACGTTTATCGTATAACGTATAATGTATAACGTATAACGTATAACGTATAACGTATAACGTATAACTTATGACGTATAACGTATAACGTGTAACGTATAACGTATAACGTATAACGTATAACGTATAACGTATAACGTATAACGTATTACGTAAAACGTATAACGTATAACGTATAACGTATAACGTATAACGTATAACGTATAACGTATAACGTACAACGTATAACGTATAACGTATAACGTATAACGTATAACGTATAACGTATAACGTATAACGTATAACGTATAACGTATAACGTATAACGTATAACGCATAACATGTAATGTATAACGTATAACGTATATCGTATAACGTACAACTCATAACGTATAACGTACAACGTATAACGTATAACGTGTAACGTATAACGTATAACGTATAACGTATAACGTATAACGTATAACGTATAACGTATAACGTATAACGTATAACGTATAACGTATATCGTATAACGTATAACGTATAACGAATAACGTAAAACGTATAACGTATAACGTATGACGTGTAACGTGTAACGAATAACGTATAAAGAATAACGTATAACGTATATCGTATAACGTACAACTTATAACGTGTAACGAATAACGTATAAAGAATAACGTATAACGTATATCGTATAACGTACAACTTATAAAGTATAACGTACAACGTATAACGTATAAAATATAACGTATAACGTATAACGTATAACGTATAACGTATAACGTATAACGTATAACGTATAACGCATAACATATAACGTATAACGTATAACGTATAACGTATAACGCATACCGAATAACGTATAACGTGTAACGAAGCACGCATAACGCATAACGTATAACGTATATCGTATAACGTATAATGTATAACGTATACCGCATAACGTATAACGTATAACCTATGACGTATAACGTATAACGTATAACGTATAACGTATAACGTATAATGTATAACGTATAACGTATAACGTACAACGTATAACGTATAACTTATAACGTATAACGTATAACGTATAACGTATAACGTATAACGTATAACGTATAACGTATAACGTATAACGTATAACGCATAACGTATAACGCATAACCTATGACGTATAACGTATAACGTATAACGTATAACTAATAACGTATAACGTATAACGTATAACGTATAACGTATAACGTATAACGTATATCATGTAATGTATAACGAATAACGTATAACGAATAACGTATAACGTATAACGTATAACGTATAACGTATAACGTATAACGTATAACGTATAACGTATAACGTATAACGTATAACGTATAACGTATAACGTATAACGTATAACGTATAACGTAAAACGTGTAACGTATAACGTATAACGTATAACGTATAACGTATAACGTATAACGTATAACGTAAAACGTGTAACGTATAACGTATAACGTATAACGTATAACGTATAACGTATAACGTATAACGTATAACGTATAACGTATAAAATATAACGTATAACGTATAACGTATAACGTATAACGTATAACGTATAACGTATAACGTATAACGTATAACATATAACGTATAACGTATAACGTATTACGTATAACGCATACCGAATAACGTATAACGTGTAACGAAGCACGCATAACGCATAACGTATAACGTATATCGTATAACGTATAATGTATAACGTATACCGCATAACGTATAACGTATAACCTATGACGTATAACGTATAACGTATAACGTATAACGTATAACGTATAACGTATAACGTATAATGTATAACGTATAACGTATAACGTACAACGTATAACGTATAACGTATAACGTATAACGTTTAACGTATAACGTATAACGTATAACGTATAACGCATAACGTATAACGCATAACCCATGACGTATAACGTATAACGTATAACGTATAACTAATAACGTATAACGTATAACGTATAACGTATAACGTATAACGTATAACGTATATCATGTAATGTATAACGTATAACGTATAACGTATAACGTATAACGTATAACGTATAACGTATAACGTATAACGTATAACGTATAACGTATAACGTATATCATGTAATGTATAACGTATAACGTATAACGTATAACGTATAACGTATAACGTATAACGTATAACGTATAACGTATAACGTAAAACGTGTAACGTATAACGCATAACGTATAACGTATAACGTATAACGTATAACGTATAACGTATAACGTATAACGTATAACGTATAACGTATAACGCATAACGTATAACGCATAACGTATAACGTATAACGTATAATGTATAACGTATAACGTATAACGTACAACGTATAACGCATAACGTATAACGTATAACTTATAACGTATAACGTATAACGTATAACGAATAACGTATAACGTATAACGTATAACGTATAACGTATAACGTATAACGTATAACGTATAACGTATAACGTATAACGTATAACGTATAACGTATAACGTATAACGTATAACGTAAAACGTGTAACGTATAACGTATAACGTATAACGTATAACGTATAACGTATAACGTATAACGTATAACGTATAACGTATAACGCATAACGTATAACGCATAACGTATAACGTATAACGTATAACGTATAACGTATAAAGTATAACGTATAACGTATAACGTATAACGTATAACGTATAACGTATAACGTATAACGTATAACGTATAACGTATAACGTATAACGTATAACGTATAACGTATAACGTATAACGTATAACGTATAACGTATAACGTATAACGTATAACGTATAACGTATAACGTATAACGTATAGCGTATAACGTATAACGTATAACGTATAACGTATAACGTATAACGTTTAACGTATAACGTATAACGTATAACGTATAACGTATAACGCATAACGTATAACGCATAACCCATGACGTATAACGTATAACGTATAACGTATAACTAATAACGTATAACGTATAACGTATAACGTATAACGTATAACGTATAACGTATATCATGTAATGTATAACGTATAACGTATAACGAATAACGTATAACGTATAACCTATAACGTATAACGTATAACGTATAACGTATAACGTGTAACGTATAACGTATAACGTATAACGTATAACGTATAACGTATTACGTATAACGTATAACTCTATAACGTATAACGTATAACGTATAACGTATAACGTATAACGTATAACGTATAACGTATAACGTATAACGTATAACGTATAACGTATAACGTATATCGTATAACGTATAACGTATAACGAATAACGTAAAACGTATAACGTATGACGTATGACGTATAACGTGTAACGAATAACGTATAAAGAATAACGTATAACGTATATCGTATAACGTACAACTTATAACGTATAACGTAGAACGTATAACATATAACGTATAACGTATAACGTATAACGTATAACGTATAACGTATAACGTATAACGTATAACGTATAACGTATAACGTATAACGTATAACGTATAACGTATAACGTATAACGTATAACGTATAACGTATAACGTATAACGTATTACGTATAACGTATAACTCTATAACGTATAACGTATAACGTATAACGTATAACGTATAACGTATAACGTATAACGTATAACGTATAACGTATAACGTATAACGTATAACGTATATCGTATAACGTATAACGTATAACGAATAACGTAAAACGTATAACGTATGACGTATGACGTATAACGTGTAACGAATAACGTATAAAGAATAACGTATAACGTATATCGTATAACGTACAACTTATAACGTATAACGTAGAACGTATAACATATAACGTATAACGTATAACGTATAACGTATAACGTATAACGTATAACGTATAACGTATAACGTATAACGTATAACGTATAACGTATAACGTATATCGTATAACGTATAACGTATAACGAATAACGTAAAACGTATAACGTATGACGTATGACGTATAACGTGTAACGAATAACGTATAAAGAATAACGTATAACGTATATCGTATAACGTACAACTTATAACGTATAACGTAGAACGTATAACATATAACGTATAACGTATAACGTATAACGTATAACGTATAACGTATAACGTATAACGTATAACGTATAACGAATAACGTAAACGTATAACCTATGACGTATAACATATAACGTATAACGTATAACTAATAACGTATAACGTATAACGAATATCGTAGAACGTATAACGCATAACGTATAATGTATAACGTATAACGTATAACGTATAACGTATAACGTATAACTTATGACGTATAACGTATAACGTATAACGTATAACGTATAACGTATAACGTATTACGTAAAACGTATAACGTATAACGTATAACGTATAACGTATAACGTATAACGTATAACGTATAACGTATAACGTATAACGTATAACGTATATCGTATAACGTATAACGTATAACGAATAACGTAAAACGTATAACGTATAACGTATGACGTGTAACGTGTAACGAATAACGTATAAAGAATAACGTATAACGTATATCGTATAACGTACAACTTATAACGTGTAACGAATAACGTATAAAGAATAACGTATAACGTATATCGTATAACGTACAACTTATAAAGTATAACGTACAACGTATAACGTATAAAATATAACGTATAACGTATAACGTATAACGTATAACGTATAACGTATAACGTATAACGTATAACGTATAACGCATAACATATAACGTATAACGTATAACGTATAACGTATAACGCATACCGAATAACGTATAACGTGTAACGAAGCACGCATAACGCATAACGTATAACGTATATCGTATAACGTATAATGTATAACGTATACCGCATAACGTATAACGTATAACCTATGACGTATAACGTATAACGTATAACGTATAACGTATAACGTATAACGTATAATGTATAACGTTTAACGTATAACGTACAACGTATAACGTATAACTTATAACGTATAACGTATAACGTATAACGTATAACGTATAACGTATAACGTATAACGTATAACGTATAACGCATAACGTATAACGCATAACCTATGACGTATAACGTATAACGTATAACGTATAACTAATAACGTATAACGTATAACGTATAACGTATAACGTATAACGTATAACGTATATCATGTAATGTATAACGAATAACGTATAACGAATAACGTATAACGTATAACGTATAACGTATAACGTATAACGTATAACGTATAACGTATAACGTATAACGTATAACGTATAACGTATAACGTATAACGTATAACGTATAACGTATAACGTATAACGTATAACGTATAACGTAAAACGTGTAACGTATAACGTATAACGTATAACGTATAACGTATAACGTATAACGTATAACGTATAACGTATAACGTATAACGTATAACGTATAACGCATAACGTATAACGCATAACGTATAACGTATAACGTATAACGTATAACGTATAAAGTATAACGTATAACGTATAACGTATAACGTATAACGTATAACGTATAACGTATAACGTATAACGTATAACGTATAATGTATAACGTATAACGTATAACTTATGACGTATAGCGTATAACGTATAACGTATAACGTATAACGTATAACGTATAACGTATAACGTATAACGTATAACGTAAAACGTATAACGTATAACGTATAACGTATAACGTATAACCTATGAGGTATAACGTGTAACGTGTAACGTATAACGTATAACGTATAACGTAGAACGTGTAACGTATAACGTATAACGTATAACGTATAACGTATAACGTATAACGTATAACGTATAACGTATAACGTATAACTTATAACGTATAACGCATAACGTATAACGTATAACGTATAACGTATAACGTATAAAGTATAACGTATAACGTATAACGTATAACGTATAACGTATAACGTATAACGTATAACGTATAACGTATAACGTATAATGTATAACGTATAACGTATAACTTATGACGTATAGCGTATAACGTATAACGTATAACGTATAACGTATAACGTATAACGTATAACGTATAACGTATAACGTAAAACGTATAACGTATAACGTATAACGTATAACGTATAACCTATGAGGTATAACGTGTAACGTGTAACGTATAACGTATAACGTATAACGTGTAACGTATAACGTATAACGTATAACGCATAACATGTAATGTATAACGTATAACGTATATCGTATAACGTACAACTCATAACGTATAACGTACAACGTATAACGTATAACGTGTAACGTATAACGTATAACGTATAACGTATAACGTATAACGTATAACGTATAACTAATAACGTATAACGTATAACGAATATCGTAGAACGTATAACGCATAACGTATAACGTATAACGTATAACGTATAACGTATAACTTATGACGTATAGCGTATAACGTATAACGTATAACGTATAACGTATAACGTATAACGTATAACGTATAACGTATAACGTAAAACGTATAACGTATAACGTATAACGTATAACGTATAACCTATGAGGTATAACGTGTAAAGTGTAACGTATAACGTATAACGTATAACGTGTAACGTATAACGTATAACGTATAACGCATAACATGTAATGTATAACGTATAACGTATATCGTATAACGTACAACTCATAACGTATAACGTACAACGTATAACGTATAACGTGTAACGTATAACGTAAAACGTATAACGTATAACGTATAACGTATAACGTATAACGTATAACGTATAACGTATAACGTATAACGTATAACGTATAACGTATAAAGTATAACGCATACCGAATAACGTATAACGTGTAACGAAGAACGCATAACGCATAACGTATAACGTTTATCGTATAACGTATAATGTATAACGTATAACGTATAACGTATAACGTATAACGTATAACTTATGACGTATAACGTATAACGTATAACGTATATCGTATAACGTACAACTTATAACGTATAACGTACAACGTATAACATATAACGTATAACGTATAACGTATAACGTATAACGTATAACGTATAACGTATAACGTATAACGTATAACGTACAACTTATAACGTATAACGTACAACGTATAACGTATAACGTACAACTTATAACGTATAACGTACAACGTATAACATATAACGTATAACGTTTAACGTATAACGTATAACGTAGAACGTATAACGTGTAACGTATAACGTATAACGTATGACGTATAACGTATAACGTACAACGTTTAACGTATAACGTATAACGTAGAACGTATAACGTACAACGTATAACGTATAACGTACAACGTATAACGTATAACGTATATCCTATAACGCATAACGTATAACGTATAACGTATAACGTATAACGTATAACGTATAACGTATAACGTATAACGTATAACGAATAACGTATAACGTATAACGTATAACGTACAACGTTTAACGTATAACGTATAACGTAGAACGTATAACGTATAACGTATAACGTATAACGTATGACGTATAACGTATAACGTATAACGTATAACGTATAACGTATACAGTATAACGTATAACGTATAACGTGTAACGTATAACGTATAACGTATAACGTATAACGTATAACGTATAACGTATAACGTATAACGTATAACGTATAACGTATAACGTATAACGTATAACGTATAACGTATAACGTATAACGTATAACGTATAACGTATAACGTATAACGTATAACGTATAACGTATAACGTATAACGTATAACGTATAACGTATAACGTATAGCGTGTAACGTATAACGTATAACGATTAACGTAAAACGTATGACGTATTACATATTACGTATAACGTATAACGTATAACGTATAACGTATAACGTATAACGTATAACGTATAACGTATAACGTATAACGTATAACGTATAACGCATAACGTATAACGTATAACGTATAACGTATAACGTATAACGTATAACGTACAACGTTTAACGTATAACGATTAACGTAGAACGTATAACGTATAACGTATAACGTATAACGTATGACGTATAACGTATAACGTACAACGTTTAACGTATAACGTATAACGTAGAACGTATAACGTACAACGTATAACGTATAACGTACAACGCATAACGTATAACGTATATCCTATAACGCATAACGTATAACGTATAACGTATAACGTATAACGTATAACGTATAACGTATAACGCATAACGTATAACGTATAACGTATAACGTATAACGTATAACGTATAACGTATAACGTACAACGTTTAACGTATAACGTATAACGTAGAACGTATAACGTATAACGTATAACGTATAACGTATGACGTATAACGTATAACGTACAACGTTTAACGTATAACGTATAACGTAGAACGTATAACGTACAACGTATAACGTATAACGTACAACGTATAACGTATAACGTATATCCTATAACGCATAACGTATAACGTATAACGTATAACGTATAACGTATAACGTATAACGTATAACGTATAACGTATAACGAATAACGTATAACGTATAACGTATAACGTACAACGTTTAACGTATAACGTATAACGTAGAACGTAAGACGTATAACGTATAACTTATAACGTATGACGTATAACGAATAACGTAGAACGTTTAACGTATAACGTATAACGTATAACGTATAACGTATAACGTATATCGTACAACGTTCAACGTATAACGTATAATGTATAACGTATAACGTATAACGTATAACGTATAAGGTATAACGTATAACGTATAACGTATAACGTATAACGTATAACGTATAACGTATAACGTATAACGTATAACGTATAACGTACAACGTTTAACGTATAACGTATAACGTATAACGTATAACGTATAACGTATAACGTATAACGTACAACGTATAACGTATAACGTATATCCTATAACACATAACGTATAATGTATAACGTATAATATAACGTATAACGTATAACGTATAACGTATAACGTATAACGTATAACGTATAACGTATAACGTATAACGTATAACGTATAACGTATAACGTATAACGCATAACGTATAACGTATAACGTATAACGTATAACGTATAACGTATAACGTATAACGTATAACGTATAGTATAACGTATAACGTATAACGTATAACGTATAACGTATAACGTATAACGTATAACGTATAACGTATAACGTATAACGTATAACGTATAACGTATAACGTATAACGTATAACGTATAACGTATAACGTATAACGTATAACGTATAACGTATAACGTATAACGTATAACGTATAACGTATAACGTATAACGTATAACGTATAACGTATAACGTATAACGTATAACGTATAACGTATAACGTATAACCTATGACGTATAACATATAACGTATAACGTATAACTAATAACGTATAACGTACGACGAATATCGTAGAACGTATAACGCATAACGTATAACGTATAACGTATAACGTATAACGTATAACGTATAACTTATGACGTATAGCGTATAACGTATAACGTATAACGTATAACGTATAACGTATAACGTATAACGTATAACGTATAACGTATAACGTATAACGTATAACGTATAACGTATAACGCATACCGAATAACGTATAACGTGTAACGAAGAACGCATAACGCATAACGTATAACGTTTATCGTATAACGTATAATGTATAACGTATACCGCATAACGTATAACGTATAAATTATGACGTATAACGTATAACGTATAACGTATAACGTATAACGTATAACGAATAATGTATAACGTATAACGTATAACGTATAACGTATAACGTATAACGTATAACGTATAACGTATAACGTATAACGTATAACGTATAACGTATAACGTATAACGTATAGCGTATAACGTATAACGTATAACGTATAACGTATAACGTATAACGTATAACGTATAATGTATAACGTATAACATATAACGTATAACGTATAACGTATAACGTTTAACGTATAACGTATATCGTATAACGTATAACGTATAACTTATAACATGTAACGTACAACGTATAACGTATAACGTATAACGTATAACGTATAACGTACAACGTATAACGTATAACGTATATCCTATAACGCATAACGTATAACGTATAACGTATAACGTATGACGTATAACGTATAACGTACAACGTTTAACGTATAACGTATAACGTATAACGTATAACGTATAACGTATAACGTATATCGTACAACGTTCAACGTATAACGTATAATGTATAACGTATAACGTATAACGTATAACGTAGAACGTATAACGTATAACGTATAACGTATAACGTATAACGTATAACGTATGACGTATAACGTATAACGTACAACGTTTAACGTATAACGTATAACGTAGAACGTATAACGTACAACGTATAACGTATAACGTATAACGTATAACGTATAACGTACAACGTATAACGTATAACGTATATCCTATAACGCATAACGTATAACGTATAACGTATAACGTATAACGTATAACGTATAACGTATAACGTATAGCGTCTAACGTATAACGTATAACGTACAACGTATAACGTATAACGTATAGCGTATAACGTATAACGTATAACGTATAACGTATAACGTATAACGTATAACGTATAACGTATAACGTATAACGTATAACGTATAACGTATAACGTATAACGTATAACGTATAACGTATAACGTATAACGTATAACGTATAACGTATAACGTATAACGTATAACGTATAACGTATAACGTATAACGTATATCGTACAACGTTCAACGTATAACGTATAATGTATAACGTATAACGTATAACGTATGACGTATAACGTATAACGTACAACGTTTAACGTATAACGTATAACGTATAACGTATAACGTATGACGTATAACGTATAACGTACAACGTTTAACGTATAACGTATAACGTAGAACGTATAACGTACAACGTATAACGTATAACGTATAACGTATAACGTATAACGTACAACGTATAACGTATAACGTATATCCTATAACGCATAACGTATAACGTATAACGTATAACGTATAACGTATAACGTATAACGTATAACGTATAGCGTCTAACGTATAACGTATAACGTACAACGTACAACGTATAACGTATAACGTATAACGTATAACGTATAAAGTATAACGTATAACGTATAACGTATAACGTATAACGTATAACGTATAACGTATAACGTATAACGTATAACGTATAACGTATAACGTATAACGTATAACGTATAACGTATAGCGTCTAACGTATAACGTATAACGTACAACGTACAACGTATAACGTATAACGTATAACGTATAACGTATAACGTATAACGTGTAACGTATAACGTATAACGTATAACGCATAACATGTAATGTATAACGTATAACGTATATCGTATAACGTACAACTCATAACGTATAACGTACAACGTATAACGTATAACGTGTAACGTATAACGTATAACGTATAACGTATAACGTATAACGTATAACGTATAACTAATAACGTATAACGTATAACGAATATCGTAGAACGTATAACGCATAACGTATAACGTATAACGTATAACGTATAACGTATAACTTATGACGTATAGCGTATAACGTATAACGTATAACGTATAACGTATAACGTATAACGTATAACGTATAACGTATAATGTAAAACGTATAACGTATAACGTATAACGTATAACGTATAACCTATGAGGTATAACGTGTAAAGTGTAACGTATAACGTATAACGTATAACGTGTAACGTATAACGTATAACGTATAACGCATAACATGTAATGTATAACGTATAACGTATATCGTATAACGTACAACTCATAACGTATAACGTACAACGTATAACGTATAACGTGTAACGTATAACGTAAAACGTATAACGTATAACGTATAACGTATAACGTATAACGTATAACGTATAACGTATAACGTATAACGTATAACGTATAACGTATAAAGTATAACGCATACCGAATAACGTATAACGTGTAACGAAGAACGCATAACGCATAACGTATAACGTTTATCGTATAACGTATAATGTATAACGTATAACGTATAACGTATAACGTATAACGTATAACTTATGACGTATAACGTATAACGTATAACGTATATCGTATAACGTACAACTTATAACGTATAACGTACAACGTATAACATATAACGTATAACGTATAACGTATAACGTATAACGTATAACGTATAACGTATAACGTATAACGTATAACGTACAACTTATAACGTATAACGTACAACGTATAACGTATAACGTACAACTTATAACGTATAACGTACAACGTATAACATATAACGTATAACGTTTAACGTATAACGTATAACGTAGAACGTATAACGTGTAACGTATAACGTATAACGTATGACGTATAACGTATAACGTACAACGTTTAACGTATAACGTATAACGTAGAACGTATAACGTACAACGTATAACGTATAACGTACAACGTATAACGTATAACGTATATCCTATAACGCATAACGTATAACGTATAACGTATAACGTATAACGTATAACGTATAACGTATAACGTATAACGTATAACGAATAACGTATAACGTATAACGTATAACGTACAACGTTTAACGTATAACGTATAACGTAGAACGTATAACGTATAACGTATAACGTATAACGTATGACGTATAACGTATAACGTATAACGTATAACGTATAACGTATACAGTATAACGTATAACGTATAACGTGTAACGTATAACGTATAACGTATAACGTATAACGTATAACGTATAACGTATAACGTATAACGTATAACGTATAACGTATAACGTATAACGTATAACGTATAACGTATAACGTATAACGTATAACGTATAACGTATAACGTATAACGTATAACGTATAACGTATAACGTATAACGTATAACGTATAACGTATAACGTATAGCGTGTAACGTATAACGTATAACGATTAACGTAAAACGTATGACGTATTACATATTACGTATAACGTATAACGTATAACGTATAACGTATAACGTATAACGTATAACGTATAACGTATAACGTATAACGTATAACGTATAACGCATAACGTATAACGTATAACGTATAACGTATAACGTATAACGTATAACGTACAACGTTTAACGTATAACGATTAACGTAGAACGTATAACGTATAACGTATAACGTATAACGTATGACGTATAACGTATAACGTACAACGTTTAACGTATAACGTATAACGTAGAACGTATAACGTACAACGTATAACGTATAACGTACAACGCATAACGTATAACGTATATCCTATAACGCATAACGTATAACGTATAACGTATAACGTATAACGTATAACGTATAACGTATAACGCATAACGTATAACGTATAACGTATAACGTATAACGTATAACGTATAACGTATAACGTACAACGTTTAACGTATAACGTATAACGTAGAACGTATAACGTATAACGTATAACGTATAACGTATGACGTATAACGTATAACGTACAACGTTTAACGTATAACGTATAACGTAGAACGTATAACGTACAACGTATAACGTATAACGTACAACGTATAACGTATAACGTATATCCTATAACGCATAACGTATAACGTATAACGTATAACGTATAACGTATAACGTATAACGTATAACGTATAACGAATAACGTATAACGTATAACGTATAACGTACAACGTTTAACGTATAACGTATAACGTAGAACGTAAGACGTATAACGTATAACTTATAACGTATGACGTATAACGAATAACGTAGAACGTTTAACGTATAACGTATAACGTATAACGTATAACGTATAACGTATATCGTACAACGTTCAACGTATAACGTATAATGTATAACGTATAACGTATAACGTATAACGTATAAGGTATAACGTATAACGTATAACGTATAACGTATAACGTATAACGTATAACGTATAACGTATAACGTATAACGTATAACGTACAACGTTTAACGTATAACGTATAACGTATAACGTATAACGTATAACGTATAACGTATAACGTACAACGTATAACGTATAACGTATATCCTATAACACATAACGTATAATGTATAACGTATAATATAACGTATAACGTATAACGTATAACGTATAACGTATAACGTATAACGTATAACGTATAACGTATAACGTATAACGTATAACGTATAACGCATAACGTATAACGTATAACGTATAACGTATAACGTATAACGTATAACGTATAACGTATAACGTATAGTATAACGTATAACGTATAACGTATAACGTATAACGTATAACGTATAACGTATAACGTATAACGTATAACGTATAACGTATAACGTATAACGTATAACGTATAACGTATAACGTATAACGTATAACGTATAACGTATAACGTATAACGTATAACGTATAACGTATAACGTATAACGTATAACGTATAACGTATAACGTATAACGTATAACGTATAACGTATAACGTATAACGTATAACGTATAACCTATGACGTATAACATATAACGTATAACGTATAACTAATAACGTATAACGTACGACGAATATCGTAGAACGTATAACGCATAACGTATAACGTATAACGTATAACGTATAACGTATAACGTATAACTTATGACGTATAGCGTATAACGTATAACGTATAACGTATAACGTATAACGTATAACGTATAACGTATAACGTATAACGTATAACGTATAACGTATAACGTATAACGTATAACGCATACCGAATAACGTATAACGTGTAACGAAGAACGCATAACGCATAACGTATAACGTTTATCGTATAACGTATAATGTATAACGTATACCGCATAACGTATAACGTATAAATTATGACGTATAACGTATAACGTATAACGTATAACGTATAACGTATAACGAATAATGTATAACGTATAACGTATAACGTATAACGTATAACGTATAACGTATAACGTATAACGTATAACGTATAACGTATAACGTATAACGTATAACGTATAACGTATAGCGTATAACGTATAACGTATAACGTATAACGTATAACGTATAACGTATAACGTATAATGTATAACGTATAACATATAACGTATAACGTATAACGTATAACGTTTAACGTATAACGTATATCGTATAACGTATAACGTATAACTTATAACATGTAACGTACAACGTATAACGTATAACGTATAACGTATAACGTATAACGTACAACGTATAACGTATAACGTATATCCTATAACGCATAACGTATAACGTATAACGTATAACGTATGACGTATAACGTATAACGTACAACGTTTAACGTATAACGTATAACGTATAACGTATAACGTATAACGTATAACGTATATCGTACAACGTTCAACGTATAACGTATAATGTATAACGTATAACGTATAACGTATAACGTAGAACGTATAACGTATAACGTATAACGTATAACGTATAACGTATAACGTATGACGTATAACGTATAACGTACAACGTTTAACGTATAACGTATAACGTAGAACGTATAACGTACAACGTATAACGTATAACGTATAACGTATAACGTATAACGTACAACGTATAACGTATAACGTATATCCTATAACGCATAACGTATAACGTATAACGTATAACGTATAACGTATAACGTATAACGTATAACGTATAGCGTCTAACGTATAACGTATAACGTACAACGTATAACGTATAACGTATAGCGTATAACGTATAACGTATAACGTATAACGTATAACGTATAACGTATAACGTATAACGTATAACGTATAACGTATAACGTATAACGTATAACGTATAACGTATAACGTATAACGTATAACGTATAACGTATAACGTATAACGTATAACGTATAACGTATAACGTATAACGTATAACGTATAACGTATATCGTACAACGTTCAACGTATAACGTATAATGTATAACGTATAACGTATAACGTATGACGTATAACGTATAACGTACAACGTTTAACGTATAACGTATAACGTATAACGTATAACGTATGACGTATAACGTATAACGTACAACGTTTAACGTATAACGTATAACGTAGAACGTATAACGTACAACGTATAACGTATAACGTATAACGTATAACGTATAACGTACAACGTATAACGTATAACGTATATCCTATAACGCATAACGTATAACGTATAACGTATAACGTATAACGTATAACGTATAACGTATAACGTATAGCGTCTAACGTATAACGTATAACGTACAACGTACAACGTATAACGTATAACGTATAACGTATAACGTATAAAGTATAACGTATAACGTATAACGTATAACGTATAACGTATAACGTATAACGTATAACGTATAACGTATAACGTATAACGTATAACGTATAACGTATAACGTATAACGTATAACGTATAACGTATAACGTATAACGTATAACGTATAACGTATAACGTATAACGTATAACGTATAACGTATAACGTATAACGTATAACGTATAACGTATAACGTATGACGTGTAACGTATAACGTATAACGTATAACGTATGTCGTATAACGTATAACGTATAACGTATAACGTATAACGTATAACGTATAACGTATAACGTATAATGTATAACGTATAACGTATAACGTATAACGTATATCGTATAACGTATAACGTATAACGTATAGCGTATAACGTATAACGTATAACGTATAACGTATAACGTACAACGTTTAACGTATAACGTATAACGTAGAACGTATAACGTATAACGTATAACGTATAACGTATAACGTATGACGTGTAACGTATAACGTATAACGTATAACGTATAACGTATAACGTATAACGTATAACGTATAACGTATAACGTATAACGTATAACCTATAACGTATAACGTATAACGTATAACGTATAACGTATAACGTATAACGTATAAAGTATAACGTATAACGTATAACGTATAACGTATAACGTATAACGTATAACGTATAACGTATAACGTATAACGTATAACGTATAACGTATAACGTATAACGTATAACGTATAACGTATAACGTATAACGTATAACGTATAACGTATAACGTATAACGTATAACGTATAACGTATAACGTATAACGTATAACGTATAACGCATAACGTATAACGTATAACGTATAACGTATAACGTATAACGTATAACGTACACCGTTTAACGTATAACGTATAACGTATAACGTATAACGTATAACGTATAACGTATAACGTATAACGTATAACGTATTACGTATAACGTATAACGTACAACGTTTAACGTATAACGTATAACGTAGAACGTATAACGTACAACGTATAACGTATAACGTATAACGTATAACGTATAACGTACAACGTATAACGTATAACGTATATCCTATAACGCATAACGTATAACGTATAACGTATAACGTATAACGTATAACGTATAACGTATAACGTATATCGTACAACGTTCAACGTATAACGTATAATGTATAACGTATAACGTATAACGTATAACGTATAAGGTATAACGTATAACGTATAACGTATAACGTATAACGTATAACGTATAACGTATAACGTATAACGTATAACGTATGACGTGTAACGTATAACGTATAACGTATAACGTATGTCGTATAACGTATAACGTATAACGTATAACGTATAACGTATAACGTATAACGTATAACGTATAATGTATAACGTATAACGTATAACGTATATCGTATAACGTATAACGTATAACGTATAGCGTATAACGTATAACGTATAACGTATAACGTATAACGTACAACGTTTAACGTATAACGTATAACGTAGAACGTATAACGTATAACGTATAACGTATAACGTATAACGTATAACGTATAACGTATAACGTATAACGTATAACGTATAACGTATAACGTATAACGCATAACGTATAACGTATAACGTATAACGTATAACGTATAACGTATAACGTACAACGTTTAACGTATAACGTATAACGTATAACGTATAACGTATAACGCATAACGTATAACGTATAACGTATAACGTATTACGTATAACGTATAACGTACAACGTTTAACGTATAACGTATAACGTAGAACGTATAACGTACAACGTATAACGTATAACGTATAACGTATAACGTATAACGTACAACGTATAACGTATAACGTATATCCTATAACGCATAACGTATAACGTATAACGTATAACGTATAACGTATAACGTATAACGTATAACGTATAACGTATAGCGTCTAACGTATAACGTATAACGTACAACGTACAACGTATAACGTATAACGTATAACGTATAACGTATAACGTATAACGTATAACGTATAACGTATAACGTATAACGTATAACGTATAACGTATAACGTATAACGTATAACGTATATCGTACAACGTTCAACGTATAACGTATAATGTATAACGTATAACGTATAACGTATAACGTATAAGGTATAACGTATAACGTATAACGTATAACGTATAACGTATAACGTATAACGTATAACGTATAACGTATAACGTATAACGTACAACGTTTATCGTATAACGTATAACGTATAACGTCTAACGTATAACGTATAACGTACAACGTATAACGTAAAACGTATATCCTATAACACATAACGTATAACGTATAACGTATAATACAACGTATAACGTATAACGTATAACGTATAACGTATAACGTATAACGTATAACGTATAACGTATAACGTATAACGTATAACGTATAACGTATAGCGTCTAACGTATAACGTATAACGTACAACGTACAACGTATAACGTATAACGTATAACGTATAACGTATAACGTATAACGTATAACGTATAACGTATAACGTATAACGTATAACGTATAACGTATAACGTATAACGTATAACGTATAACGTATAACGTATAACGTATAACGTATAACGTATTACGTATACAGTATAACGTATAACGTATAACGTATAACGTACAACGTTTAACGTATAACGTATAACGTAGAACGTATAACGTATAACGTATAACGTATAACGTATAACGTATGACGTATAACGTATAACGTATAACGTACAACGTTTAACGTATAACGTATAACGTAGAACGAATAACGTACAACGTATAACGTATAACGTACAACGTATAACGTATAACGTATATCCTATAACGCATAACGTATAACGTATAACGTATAACGTGTAACGTATAACGTATAACGTATAACGTAATACGTATAACGAATAACGTATAACGTATAACGTATAACGTACAACGTTTAACGTATAACGTATAACGTAGAACGTAGAACGTATAACGTATAACGTATAACGTATAACGTATGACGTATAACGTATAACGTACAACGTTTAACGTATAACGTATAACGTATAACGTATAACGTATAACGTATAACGTATATCGTACAACGTTCAACGTATAACGTATAATGTATAACGTATAACGTATAACGTATAACGTATAAGGTATAACGTATAACGTATAACGTATAACGTATAACGTATAACGTATAATGTATAACGTATAACGTATAACGTATATCGTATAACGTATAACGTATAACGTATAGCGTATAACGTATAACGTATAACGTATAACGTATAACGTACAACGTTTAACGTATAACGTATAACGTAGAACGTATAACGTATAACGTATAACGTATAACGTATGACGTGTAACGTATAACGTATAACGTATAACGTATAACGTATAACGTATAACGTATAACGTATAACGTATAACGTATAACGTATAACGTATAACGTATAACGTATAACGTATAACGTATAACGCATAACGTATAACGTATAACGTATAACGTATAACGTATAACGTATAACGTACAACGTTTAACGTATAACGTATAACGTATAACGTATAACGTATAACGTATAACGTATAACGTATAACGTATAACGTATAACGTATTACGTATAACGTATAACGTACAACGTTTAACGTATAACGTATAACGTAGAACGTATAACGTACAACGTATAACGTATAACGTATAACGTATAACGTATAACGTACAACGTATAACGTATAACGTATATCCTATAACGCATAACGTATAACGTATAACGTATAACGTATAACGTATAACGTATAACGTATAACGTATAACGTATAGCGTCTAACGTATAACGTATAACGTACAACGTACAACGTATAACGTATAACGTATAACGTATAACGTATAAAGTATAACGTATAACGTATAACGTATAACGTATAACGTATAACGTATAACGTATAACGTATAACGTATAACGTATAACGTATAACGTATAACGTATAACGTATAACGTATAACGTATAACGTATAACGTATAACGTATAACGTATAACGTATAACGTATAACGTATAACGTATAACGTATATCGTACAACGTTCAACGTATAACGTATAATGTATAACGTATAACGTATAACGTATAACGTATAAGGTATAACGTATAACGTATAACGTATAACGTATAACGTATAACGTATAACGTATAACGTATAACGTATAACGTATAACGTACAACGTTTATCGTATAACGTATAACGTATAACGTCTAACGTATAACGTATAACGTACAACGTATAACGTAAAACGTATATCCTATAACACATAACGTATAACGTATAACGTATAATACAACGTATAACGTATAACGTATAACGTATAACGTATAACGTATAACGTATAACGTATAACGTATAACGTATAACGTATAACGTATAACGTATAACGTATAACGTATAACGTATAACGTATAACGTATAACGTATAACGTATAACGTATAACGTATAACGTATAACGTATAACGTATAACGTATAACGTATAACGTATAACGTATAACGTATAACGTATAACGTATAACGTATAACGTATAACGTATAACGTATAACGTATAACGTATAACGTATAACGTATAACGTATAACGTATAACGTATAACGTATAACGTATAACGTATAACGTATAACGTATATCGTACAACGTTCAACGTATAACGTATAATGTATAACGTATAACGTATAACGTATAACGTATAAGGTATAACGTATAACGTATAACGTATAACGTATAACGTATAACGTATAACGTATAACGTATAACGTATAACGTATAACGTATAACGTACAACGTTTATCGTATAACGTATAACGTATAACGTCTAACGTATAACGTATAACGTACAGCGTATAACGTAAAACGTATATCCTATAACACATAACGTATAACGTATAACGTATAATACAACGTATAACGTATAACGTATAACGTATAACGTATAACGTATAACGTATAACGTATAACGTATAACGTATAACGTATAACGTATAACGTATAACGTATAACGTATACAGTATAATGTATAACGTACAACGTGTAACGTATAACGTATAACGTATAACGTATAACGTATAACGTATAACGTATAACGTATAACGTATAACGTATAACGTATAACGTATAACGTATAACGTATAGCGTATAACGTATAACGTATAACGTATAACGTCCAACGTATAACCTATAACGTATAACGTATAACGTATAACGTACAACGTTTAACGTATACCGTATAACGAATAACGTATAACGTATATCGCATGACGTATAACGTATAACGTATAACGTATAACGTATAACGTACAACGTATAACGTATAACGTATATCCTATAACGCATAACGTATAACGTATAACGTATAACGTATAACGTATAACGTATAACGTATAACGTATAACGTATAACGTATAACGTATAACGTATAACGTATAACGTATAACGTATAACGTATAACGTATAACGTATAACGTATAACGTATAACGTATAACGTATAACGTATAACGTATAACGTATAACGTATAACGTATAACGTATAACGTATAACGTATAACGTATAACGTATAACGTATAACGTATAACGTATAACGTATAACGTATAACGTATAACGTATAACGTATAACGTATAACGTATAACGCATAACGTATAACGTATAACGTATAACGTATAACGTATAACGTATAACGTACAACGTTTAACGTATAACGTATAACGTATAACGTATAACGTATAACGTATAACGTATAACGTATAACGTATAACGTATAACGTATTACGTATAACGTATAACGTACAACGTTTAACGTATAACGTATAACGTAGAACGTATAACGTACAACGTATAACGTATAACGTATAACGTATAACGTATAACGTACAACGTATAACGTATAACGTATATCCTATAACGCATAACGTATAACGTATAACGTATAACGTATAACGTATAACGTATAACGTATAACGTATAACGTATAGCGTCTAACGTATAACGTATAACGTACAACGTACAACGTATAACGTATAACGTATAACGTATAACGTATAAAGTATAACGTATAACGTATAACGTATAACGTATAACGTATAACGTATAACGTATAACGTATAACGTATAACGTATAACGTATAACGTATAACGTATAACGTATAACGTATAACGTATAACGTATAACGTATAACGTATAACGTATAACGTATAACGTATAACGTATAACGTATAACGTATAACGTATAACGTATAACGTATATCGTACAACGTTCAACGTATAACGTATAATGTATAACGTATAACGTATAACGTATAACGTATAAGGTATAACGTATAACGTATAACGTATAACGTATAACGTATAACGTATAACGTATAACGTATAACGTATAACGTATAACGTACAACGTTTATCGTATAACGTATAACGTATAACGTCTAACGTATAACGTATAACGTACAACGTATAACGTAAAACGTATATCCTATAACACATAACGTATAACGTATAACGTATAATACAACGTATAACGTATAACGTATAACGTATAACGTATAACGTATAACGTATAACGTATAACGTATAACGTATAACGTATAACGTATAACGTATAACGTATAACGTATAACGTATAACGTATAACGTATAACGTATAACGTATAACGTATAACGTATAACGTATAACGTATAACGTATAACGTATAACGTATAACGTATAACGTATAACGTATAACGTATAACGTATAACGTATAACGTATAACGTATAACGTATAACGTATAACGTATAACGTATAACGTATAACGTATAACGTATAACGTATAACGTATAACGTATAACGTATAACGTATAACGTATATCGTACAACGTTCAACGTATAACGTATAATGTATAACGTATAACGTATAACGTATAACGTATAAGGTATAACGTATAACGTATAACGTATAACGTATAACGTATAACGTATAACGTATAACGTATAACGTATAACGTATAACGTATAACGTACAACGTTTATCGTATAACGTATAACGTATAACGTCTAACGTATAACGTATAACGTACAGCGTATAACGTAAAACGTATATCCTATAACACATAACGTATAACGTATAACGTATAATACAACGTATAACGTATAACGTATAACGTATAACGTATAACGTATAACGTATAACGTATAACGTATAACGTATAACGTATAACGTATAACGTATAACGTATAACGTATACAGTATAATGTATAACGTACAACGTGTAACGTATAACGTATAACGTATAACGTATAACGTATAACGTATAACGTATAACGTATAACGTATAACGTATAACGTATAACGTATAACGTATAACGTATAGCGTATAACGTATAACGTATAACGTATAACGTCCAACGTATAACGTATAACGTATAACGTATAACGTATAACGTACAACGTTTAACGTATACCGTATAACGAATAACGTATAACGTATATCGCATGACGTATAACATATAACGTATAACGTATAACGTATAACGTACAACGTATAACGTATAACGTATATCCTATAACGCATAACGTATAACGTATAACGTATAACGTATAACGTATAACGTATAACGTATAACGTATAACGTATAACGTATAACGTATAACGTATAACGTATAACGTATAGCGTATAACGTATAACGTATAACGTATAACGTCCAACGTATAACGTATAACGTATAACGTATAACGTATAACGTACAACGTTTAACGTATACCGTATAACGAATAACGTATAACGTATATCGCATGACGTATAACATATAACGTCTAACGTATAACGTATAACGTACAGCGTATAACGTAAAACGTATATCCTATAACACATAACGTATAACGTATAACGTATAATACAACGTATAACGTATAACGTATAACGTATAACGTATAACGTATAACGTATAACGTATAACGTATAACGTATAACGTATAACGTATAACGTATAACGTATAACGTATAACGTATAACGTATAACGTATAACGTACAACGTTTAACGTATACCGTATAACGAATAACGTATAACGTATATCGCATGACGTATAACATATAACGTATAACGTATAACGTATAACGTACAACGTATAACGTATAACGTATATCCTATAACGCATAACGTATAACGTATAACGTATAACGTATAACGTATAACGTATAACGTATAACGTATAACGTATAACGTATAACGTATAACGTATAACGTATAACGTATAACGTATAACGTATAACGTATAACGTATAACGTATAACGTATAACGTATAACGTATAACGTATAACGTATAACGTATAACGTATAACGTATAACGTATAACGTATAACGTATAACGTATAACGTATAACGTATAACGTATAACGTATAACGTATAACGTATAACGTATAACGTATAACGTATAACGTATAACGCATAACGTATAACGTATAACGTATAACGTATAACGTATAACGTATAACGTACAACGTTTAACGTATAACGTATAACGTATAACGTATAACGTATAACGTATAACGTATAACGTATAACGTATAACGTATAACGTATTACGTATAACGTATAACGTACAACGTTTAACGTATAACGTATAACGTAGAACGTATAACGTACAACGTATAACGTATAACGTATAACGTATAACGTATAACGTACAACGTATAACGTATAACGTATATCCTATAACGCATAACGTATAACGTATAACGTATAACGTATAACGTATAACGTATAACGTATAACGTATAACGTATAGCGTCTAACGTATAACGTATAACGTACAACGTACAACGTATAACGTATAACGTATAACGTATAACGTATAAAGTATAACGTATAACGTATAACGTATAACGTATAACGTATAACGTATAACGTATAACGTATAACGTATAACGTATAACGTATAACGTATAACGTATAACGTATAACGTATAACGTATAACGTATAACGTATAACGTATAACGTATAACGTATAACGTATAACGTATAACGTATAACGTATATCGTACAACGTTCAACGTATAACGTATAATGTATAACGTATAACGTATAACGTATAACGTATAAGGTATAACGTATAACGTATAACGTATAACGTATAACGTATAACGTATAACGTATAACGTATAACGTATAACGTATAACGTACAACGTTTATCGTATAACGTATAACGTATAACGTCTAACGTATAACGTATAACGTACAACGTATAACGTAAAACGTATATCCTATAACACATAACGTATAACGTATAACGTATAATACAACGTATAACGTATAACGTATAACGTATAACGTATAACGTATAACGTATAACGTATAACGTATAACGTATAACGTATAACGTATAACGTATAACGTATAACGTATAACGTATAACGTATAACGTATAACGTATAACGTATAACGTATAACGTATAACGTATAACGTATAACGTATAACGTATAACGTATAACGTATAACGTATAACGTATAACGTATAACGTATAACGTATAACGTATAACGTATAACGTATAACGTATAACGTATAACGTATAACGTATAACGTATAACGTATAACGTATAACGTATAACGTATAACGTATAACGTATATCGTACAACGTTCAACGTATAACGTATAATGTATAACGTATAACGTATAACGTATAACGTATAAGGTATAACGTATAACGTATAACGTATAACGTATAACGTATAACGTATAACGTATAACGTATAACGTATAACGTATAACGTATAACGTACAACGTTTATCGTATAACGTATAACGTATAACGTCTAACGTATAACGTATAACGTACAGCGTATAACGTAAAACGTATATCCTATAACACATAACGTATAACGTATAACGTATAATACAACGTATAACGTATAACGTATAACGTATAACGTATAACGTATAACGTATAACGTATAACGTATAACGTATAACGTATAACGTATAACGTATAACGTATAACGTATACAGTATAATGTATAACGTACAACGTGTAACGTATAACGTATAACGTATAACGTATAACGTATAACGTATAACGTATAACGTATAACGTATAACGTATAACGTATAACGTATAACGTATAACGTATAGCGTATAACGTATAACGTATAACGTATAACGTCCAACGTATAACGTATAACGTATAACGTATAACGTATAACGTACAACGTTTAACGTATACCGTATAACGAATAACGTATAACGTATATCGCATGACGTATAACATATAACGTATAACGTATAACGTATAACGTACAACGTATAACGTATAACGTATATCCTATAACGCATAACGTATAACGTATAACGTATAACGTATAACGTATAACGTATAACGTATAACGTCTAACGTATAACGTATAACGTACAGCGTATAACGTAAAACGTATATCCTATAACACATAACGTATAACGTATAACGTATAATACAACGTATAACGTATAACGTATAACGTATAACGTATAACGTATAACGTATAACGTATAACGTATAACTTATAACGTATAACGTATAACGTATAACGTATAACGTATACAGTATAATGTATAACGTACAACGTGTAACGTATAACGTATAACGTATAACGTATAACGTATAACGTATAACGTATAACGTATAACGTATAACGTATAACGTATAACGTATAACGTATAACGTATAGCGTATAACGTATAACGTATAACGTATAACGTCCAACGTATAACGTATAACGTATAACGTATAACGTATAACGTACAACGTTTAACGTATACCGTATAACGAATAACGTATAACGTATATCGCATGACGTATAACATATAACGTATAACGTATAACGTATAACGTACAACGTATAACGTATAACGTATGTCCTATAACGCATAACGTATAACGTATAACGTATAACGTATAACGTATAACGTATAACGTATAACGTATAACGTATAACGTATAACGTATAACGTATAACGTATAACGTATAACGTATAACGTATAACGTATAACGTATAACGTATAACGTATAACGTATAACGTATAACGTATAACGTATAACGTATAACGTATAACGTATAACGTATAACGTATAACGTATAACGTATAACGTATAACGTATAACGTATAACGTATAACGTATAACGTATAACGTACAACGTTTAACGTATAACGTATAACGTAGAACGTATAACGTATAACGTATAACGTATAACGTATGACGTGTAACGTATAACGTATAACGTATAACGTATAACGTATAACGTATAACGTATAACGTATAACGTATAACGTATAACGTATAACGTATAACGTATAACGTATAATGTATAACGTATAACGCATAACGTATAACGTATAACGTATAACGTATAACGTATAACGTATAACGTATAACGTATAACGTATAACGTATAACGTATAACGTATAACGTACAACGTTTATCGTATAACGTATAACGTATAACGTCTAACGTATAACGTATAACGTACAACGTATAACGTAAAACGTATATCCTATAACACATAACGTATAACGTATAATACAACGTATAACGTATAACGTATAACGTATAACGTATAACGTATAACGTATAACGTATAACGTATAACGTATAACGTATAACGTATAACGTATAACGTATAACGTATAACGTATAACGTATAACGTATAACGTATAACGTATAACGTATAACGTATAACGTATAACGTATAACGTATAACGTATAACGTATAACGTATAACGTATAACGTATAACGTATAACGTATAACGTATAACGTATAACGTATAACGTATAACGTATAACGTATAACGTATAACGTATAACGTATAACGTATAACGTATAACGTATAACGTATAACGTATAACGTATAACGTATAACGTATAACGTATAACGTATAACGTATAACGTATAACGTATACAGTATAATGTATAACGTACAACGTGTAACGTATAACGTATAACGTATAACGTATAACGTATAACGTATAACGTATAACGTATAACGTATAACGTATAACGTATAACGTACAACGTATAACGTATAACGTATATCCTATAACGCATAACGTATAACGTATAACGTATAACGTATAACGTATAACGTATAACGTATAACGTATAACGTATAGCGTCTAACGTATAACGTATAACGTACAACGTACAACGTATAACGTATAACGTATAACGTATAACGTATAAAGTATAACGTATAACGTATAACGTATAACGTATAACGTATAACGTATAACGTATAACGTATAACGTATAACGTATAACGTATAACGTATAACGTATAACGTATAACGTATAACGTATAACGTATAACGTATAACGTATAACGTATAACGTATAACGTATAACGTATAACGTATAACGTATAACGTATATCGTACAACGTTCAACGTATAACGTATAATGTATAACGTATAACGTATAACGTATAACGTATAAGGTATAACGTATAACGTATAACGTATAACGTATAACGTATAACGTATAACGTATAACGTATAACGTATAACGTATAACGTACAACGTTTATCGTATAACGTATAACGTATAACGTCTAACGTATAACGTATAACGTACAACGTATAACGTAAAACGTATATCCTATAACACATAACGTATAACGTATAACGTATAATACAACGTATAACGTATAACGTATAACGTATAACGTATAACGTATAACGTATAACGTATAACGTATAACGTATAACGTATAACGTATAACGTATAACGTATAACGTATAACGTATAACGTATAACGTATAACGTATAACGTATAACGTATAACGTATAACGTATAACGTATAACGTATAACGTATAACGTATAACGTATAACGTATAACGTATAACGTATAACGTATAACGTATAACGTATAACGTATAACGTATAACGTATAACGTATAACGTATAACGTATAACGTATAACGTATAACGTATAACGTATAACGTATAACGTATAACGTATAACGTATAACGTATAACGTATAACGTATAACGTATAACGTATAACGTATAACGTATAACGTATAACGTATAACGTATAACGTATAACGTATATCGTACAACGTTCAACGTATAACGTATAATGTATAACGTATAACGTATAACGTATAACGTATAAGGTATAACGTATAACGTATAACGTATAACGTATAACGTATAACGTATAACGTATAACGTATAACGTATAACGTATAACGTACAACGTTTATCGTATAACGTATAACGCATAACGTCTAACGTATAACGTATAACGTACAACGTATAACGTAAAACGTATATCCTATAACACATAACGTATAACGTATAACGTATAATACAACGTATAACGTATAACGTATAACGCATAACGTATAACGTATAACGTATAACGTATAACGTATAACGTATAACGTATAACGTATAACGTATAACGTATAACGTATAACGTATAACGTATAACGTATAACGTATAACGTATAACGTATAACGTATAACGTATAACGTATAACGTATAACGTATAACGTATAACGTATAACGTATAACGTATAACGTATAACGTATAACGTATAACGTATAACGTATAACGTATAACGTATAACGTATAACGTATAACGTATAACGTATAACGTATAACGTATAACGTATAACGTATAACGTATAACGTATACAGTATAATGTATAACGTACAACGTGTAACGTATAACGTATAACGTATAACGTATAACGTATAACGTATAACGTATAACGTATAACGTATAACGTATAACGTATAACGTATAACGTATAACGTATAGCGTATAACGTATAACGTATAACGTATAACGTCCAACGTATAACGTATAACGTATAACGTATAACGTATAACGTACAACGTTTAACGTATACCGTATAACGAATAACGTATAACGTATATCGCATGACGTATAACATATAACGTATAACGTATAACGTATAACGTACAACGTATAACGTATAACGTATATCCTATAACGCATAACGTATAACGTATAACGTATAACGTATAACGTATAACGTATAACGTATAACGTATAACGTATAACGTATAACGTATAACGTATAACGTATAACGTATAACGTATAACGTATAACGTATAACGTATAACGTATAACGTATAACGTATAACGTATAACGTATAACGTATAACGTATAACGTATAACGTATAACGTATAACGTATAACGTATAACGTATAACGTATAACGTATAACGTATAACGTATAACGTATAACGTATAACGTATAACGTACAACGTTTAACGTATAACGTATAACGTAGAACGTATAACGTATAACGTATAACGTATAACGTATGACGTGTAACGTATAACGTATAACGTATAACGTATAACGTATAACGTATAACGTATAACGTATAACGTATAACGTATAACGTATAACGTATAACGTATAACGTATAATGTATAACGTATAACGCATAACGTATAACGTATAACGTATAACGTATAACGTATAACGTATAACGTATAACGTATAACGTATAACGTATAACGTATAACGTATAACGTACAACGTTTATCGTATAACGTATAACGTATAACGTCTAACGTATAACGTATAACGTACAACGTATAACGTATAACGTATAACGTATAACGTATAACGTATAACGTATAACGTATAACGTATAACGTATAACGTATAACGTATAACGTATAACGTATAACGTATAACGTATAACGTATAACGTATAACGTATAACGTATAACGTATAACGTATAACGTATAACGTATAACGTATAACGTATAACGTATAACGTATAACGTATAACGTATAACGTATAACGTATAACGTATAACGTATAACGTATAACGTATAACGTATAACGTATAACGTATAACGTATAACGTATAACGTATAACGTATAACGTATAACGTATAACGTATAACGTATAACGTATAACGTATAACGTATAACGTATACAGTATAATGTATAACGTACAACGTGTAACGTATAACGTATAACGTATAACGTATAACGTATAACGTATAACGTATAACGTATAACGTATAACGTATAACGTATAACGTATAACGTATAACGTATAACGTATAGCGTATAACGTATAACGTATAACGTATAACGTCCAACGTATAACGTATAACGTATAACGTATAACGTATAACGTACAACGTTTAACGTATACCGTATAACGAATAACGTATAACGTATATCGCATGACGTATAACATATAACGTATAACGTATAACGTATAACGTACAACGTATAACGTATAACGTATATCCTATAACGCATAACGTATAACGTATAACGTATAACGTATAACGTATAACGTATAACGTATAACGTATAACGTATAACGTATAACGTATAACGTATAACGTATAACGTATAACGTATAACGTATAACGTATAACGTATAACGTATAACGTATAACGTATAACGTATAACGTATAACGTATACAGTATAATGTATAACGTATAACGTATACAGTATAATGTATAACGTATAACGTGTAACGTATAACGTATAACGTATAACGTATAACGAATAACGTATAACGTATAACGTATAACGTATAACGTATAACGTATAACGTATAACGTATAACGTATAGCGTATAACGTATAACGTATAACGCACAACGTCCAACGTATAACGTATAACGTATAACGTATAACGTATAACGTACAACGTTTAACGTATACCGTATAACGAATAACGTATAACGTATATCGCATGACGTATAACATATAACGTATAACGTATAACGTATAACGTACAACGTATAACGTATAACGTATATCCTATAACGCATAACGTATAACGTATAACGTATAACGTATAGCGTATAACGTATAACGTATAACGTATAACGTATAACGTATAACGTATAACGTATAACGTATAACGTATAACGTATAACGTATAACGTATATCGTATAACGTATAACGTATAACGTATAACGTATAACGTATAACGTATAACGTATAACGTACAACGTATAACGTATAACGTATATCCTATAACGCATAACGTATAACGTATAACGCATAACGTATAGCGTATAACGTATAACGTATAACGTATAACGTATAACGTATAACGTATAACGTATAACGTATAACGTATAACGTATAACGTATAACGTATAACGTATAACGTATAACGTAAAACGTACAACGTCTAACGTATAACGTATAACGTCTAACGTATAACGTACAACGTATAACGTATAACGTACAACGTATAACGTATAACGTATAACGTATAACGTATAACGTATAACGTATAACGTATAACGTATAACGTATAACGTATAACGTATAATGTATAACGTATAACGCATAACGTATAACGTATAACGTATAACGTATAACGTATAACGTATAACGTATAACGTATAACGTATAACGTATAACGTATAACGTATAACGTACAACGTTTATCGTATAACGTATAACGTATAACGTCTAACGTATAACGTATAACGTACAACGTATAACGTAAAACGTATATCCTATAACACATAACGTATAACGTATAACGTATAATACAACGTATAACGTATAACGTATAACGTATAACGTATAACGTATAACGTATAACGTATAACGTATAACGTATAACGTATAACGTATAACGTATAACGTATAACGTATAACGTATAACGTATAACGTATAACGTATAACGTATAACGTATAACGTATAACGTATAACGTATAACGTATAACGTATAACGTATAACGTATAACGTATAACGTATAACGTATAACGTATAACGTATAACGTATAACGTATAACGTATAACGTATAACGTATAACGTATAACGTATAACGTATAACGTATAACGTATAACGTATAACGTATAACGTATAACGTATAACGTATAACGTATAACGTATAACGTATAACGTATAACGTATAACGTATAACGTATAACGTATAACGTATAACGTATAACGTATAACGTATAACGTATAACGTATAACGTATAACGTATAACGTATAACGTATAACGTATAACGTATAACGTATAACGTATAACGTATAACGTATAACGTATAACGTATAACGTATAACGTATAACGTATAACGTATAACGTATAACGTATAACGTATAACGTATAACGTATACAGTATAATGTATAACGTACAACGTGTAACGTATAACGTATAACGTATAACGTATAACGTATAACGTATAACGTATAACGTATAACGTATAACGTATAACGTATAACGTATAACGTATAACGTATAGCGTATAACGTATAACGTATAACGTATAACGTCCAACGTATAACGTATAACGTATAACGTATAACGTATAACGTACAACGTTTAACGTATACCGTATAACGAATAACGTATAACGTATATCGCATGACGTATAACATATAACGTATAACGTATAACGTATAACGTACAACGTATAACGTATAACGTATATCCTATAACGCATAACGTATAACGTATAACGTATAACGTATAACGTATAACGTATAACGTATAACGTATAACGTATAACGTATAACGTATAACGTATAACGTATAACGTATAACGTATAACGTATAACGTATAACGTATAACGTATAACGTATAACGTATAACGTATAACGTATAACGTATAACGTATACAGTATAATGTATAACGTATAACGTATACAGTATAATGTATAACGTATAACGTGTAACGTATAACGTATAACGTATAACGTATAACGAATAACGTATAACGTATAACGTATAACGTATAACGTATAACGTATAACGTATAACGTATAACGTATAGCGTATAACGTATAACGTATAACGCACAACGTCCAACGTATAACGTATAACGTATAACGTATAACGTATAACGTACAACGTTTAACGTATACCGTATAACGAATAACGTATAACGTATATCGCATGACGTATAACATATAACGTATAACGTATAACGTATAACGTACAACGTATAACGTATAACGTATATCCTATAACGCATAACGTATAACGTATAACGTATAACGTATAGCGTATAACGTATAACGTATAACGTATAACGTATAACGTATAACGTATAACGTATAACGTATAACGTATAACGTATAACGTATATCGTATAACGTATAACGTATAACGTATAACGTATAACGTATAACGTATAACGTATAACGTACAACGTATAACGTATAACGTATATCCTATAACGCATAACGTATAACGTATAACGCATAACGTATAGCGTATAACGTATAACGTATAACGTATAACGTATAACGTATAACGTATAACGTATAACGTATAACGTATAACGTATAACGTATAACGTATAACGTATAACGTATAACGTATAACGTACAACGTCTAACGTATAACGTATAACGTCTAACGTATAACGTACAACGTATAACGTATAACGTACAACGTATAACGTATAACGTATAACGTATAACGTATAACGTATAACGTATAACGTATAACGTATAACGTACAACGTTTAACGTATAACGTATAACGTATAACGTATAACGTATAACGCATAACGTATAACGTACAACGTATAACGTATAACGTATATCCTATAACGCATAACGTATAACGTATAACGTATAACGTATAACGTTTAACGTATAACGTATAACGTATAACGTATAACGTATAACGTATAACGTATAACGTATAACGTATAACGTATAACGTATAACGTATAACGTATAACGTATAACGTATAACGTACAACGTCTAACGTATAACGTATAACGTATAGCGTATAACGTACAACGTATAACGTATAACGTATAACGTATAACGTATAACGTATAACGTATAACGTATAACGTATAACGTATAACGTACAACGTTTAACGTATAACGTATATCCTATAACGCATAACGTATAACGTATAACGTATAACGTATAGCGTATAACGTATAACGTATAACGTATAACGTATAACGTATAACGTATAACGTATAACGTATAACGTATAACGTATAACGTATAACGTATAACGTATAACGTATAACGTATAACGTATAACGTATAACGTATAACGTTTAACGTATAACGTATAACGTATAACGTATAACGTATAACGTATAACGTATAACGTATAACTTATAACGTATAGCGTATAACGTATAACGTATAACGTATAACGTATAACGTATGACGTATAACGTATAACGTATAACGTATAACGTATAACGTACAACGTATAACGTATAACGTATATCCTATAACGCATAACGTATAACGTATAACGTATAACGTATGACGTATAACGTATAACGTATAACATATAACGTATAACGTATAACGTATAACGTATATCGTACAACGTTCAACGTATAACGTATAATGTATAACGTATAACGTATAACGTATAACGTATAAGGTATAACGTATAACGTATAACGTATAACGTATAACGTATAACGTATAACGTATAACGTATAACGTATAACGTATAACGTATAACGTACAACGTTTAACGTATAACGTATAACGTATAACGTATAACGTATAACGTATAACGTACAACTTATAACGTATAACGTATAACGTATAACGTATAACGTCTAACGTATAACGTACAACGTATAACGTATAACGTACAACGTATAACGTATAACGTATAACGTATAACGTATAACGTATAACGTATAACGTATAACGTATAACGTACAACGTTTAACGTATAACGTATAACGTATAACGTATAACGTATAACGCATAACGTATAACGTACAACGCATAACGTATAACGTATATCCTATAACGCATAACGTATAACGTATAACGTATAACGTATAACGTTTAACGTATAACGTATAACGTATAACGTATAACGTATAACGTATAACGTATAACGTATAACGTATAACGTATAACGTATAACGTATAACGTATAACGTATAACGTATAACGTATAACGTATAACGTATAACGTACAACGTCTAACGTATAACGTATAACGTATAGCGTATAACGTACAACGTATAACGTATAACGTATAACGTGTAACGTATAACGTATAACGTATAACGTATAACGTATAACGTATAACGTACAACGTTTAACGTATAACGTATATCCTATAACGCATAACGTATAACGTATAACGTATAACGTATAGCGTATAACGTATAACGTATAACGTATAACGTATAACGTATAACGTATAACGTATAACGTATAACGTATAACGTATAACGTATAACGTATAACGTATAACGTATAACGTATAACGTATAACGTATAACGTATAACGTTTAACGTATAACGTATAACGTATAACGTATAACGTATAACGTATAACGTATAACGTATAACTTATAACGTATAGCGTATAACGTATAACGTATAACGTATAACGTATAACGTATAACGTATAACGTATAACGTATAACGTATAACGTATAACGTATAACGTACAACGTATAACGTATAACGTATATCCTATAACGCATAACGTATAACGTATAACGTATAACGTATGACGTATAACGTATAACGTACAACGTTTAACGTATAACGTATAACGTATAACGTATAACGTATAACGTATAACGTATAACGTATATCGTACAACGTTCAACGTATAACGTATAATGTATAACGTATAACGTATAACGTATAACGTATAAGGTATAACGTATAACGTATAACGTATAACGTATAACGTATAACGTATAACGTATAACGTATAACGTATAACGTATAACGTATAACGTACAACGTTTAACGTATAACGTATAACGTATAACGTACAACGTATAACGTATAACGTATATCCTATAACGCATAACGTATAACGTATAACGTATAACGTATAACGTATAACGTCTAACGTATAACGTACAACGTATAACGTATAACGTACAACGTATAACGTATAACGTATAACGTATAACGTATAACGTATAACGTATAACGTATAACGTATAACGTACAACGTTTAACGTATAACGTATAACGTATAACGTATAACGTATAACGCATAACGTATAACGTACAACGTATAACGTATAACGTATATCCTATAACGCATAACGTATAACGTATAACGTATAACGTATAACGTTTAACGTATAACGTATAACGTATAACGTATAACGTATAACGTATAACGTATAACGTATAACGTATAACGTATAACGTATAACGTATAACGTATAACGTATAACGTATAACGTACAACGTCTAACGTATAACGTATAACGTATAGCGTATAACGTACAACGTATAACGTATAACGTATAACGTATAACGTATAACGTATAACGTATAACGTATAACGTATAACGTATAACGTACAACGTTTAACGTATAACGTATATCCTATAACGCATAACGTATAACGTATAACGTATAACGTATAGCGTATAACGTATAACGTATAACGTATAACGTATAACGTATAACGTATAACGTATAACGTATAACGTATAACGTATAACGTATAACGTATAACGTATAACGTATAACGTATAACGTATAACGTATAACGTATAACGTTTAACGTATAACGTATAACGTATAACGTATAACGTATAACGTATAACGTATAACGTATAACTTATAACGTATAGCGTATAACGTATAACGTATAACGTATAACGTATAACGTATGACGTATAACGTATAACGTATAACGTATAACGTATAACGTACAACGTATAACGTATAACGTATATCCTATAACGCATAACGTATAACGTATAACGTATAACGTATGACGTATAACGTATAACGTATAACATATAACGTATAACGTATAACGTATAACGTATATCGTACAACGTTCAACGTATAACGTATAATGTATAACGTATAACGTATAACGTATAACGTATAAGGTATAACGTATAACGTATAACGTATAACGTATAACGTATAACGTATAACGTATAACGTATAACGTATAACGTATAACGTATAACGTACAACGTTTAACGTATAACGTATAACGTATAACGTATAACGTATAACGTATAACGTACAACTTATAACGTATAACGTATAACGTATAACGTATAACGTCTAACGTATAACGTACAACGTATAACGTATAACGTACAACGTATAACGTATAACGTATAACGTATAACGTATAACGTATAACGTATAACGTATAACGTATAACGTACAACGTTTAACGTATAACGTATAACGTATAACGTATAACGTATAACGCATAACGTATAACGTACAACGCATAACGTATAACGTATATCCTATAACGCATAACGTATAACGTATAACGTATAACGTATAACGTATAACGTATAACGTATAACGTACAACGTATAACGTATAACGTATATCCTATAACGCATAACGTATAACGTATAACGTATAACGTATGACGTATAACGTATAACGTACAACGTTTAACGTATAACGTATAACGTATAACGTATAACGTATAACGTATAACGTATAACGTATATCGTACAACGTTCAACGTATAACGTATAATGTATAACGTATAACGTATAACGTATAACGTATAAGGTATAACGTATAACGTATAACGTATAACGTATAACGTATAACGTATAACGTATAACGTATAACGTATAACGTATAACGTATAACGTACAACGTTTAACGTATAACGTATAACGTATAACGTATAACGTATAACGTATAACGTACAACTTATAACGTATAACGTATAACGTATAACGTATAACGTATAACGTATAACGTATAACGTATAACGTATAACGTACAACGTTTAACGTATAACGTATAACGTAGAACGTATAACGTATAACGTATAACGTATAACGTATAACGTATAACGTATGACGTATAATGTATAACGTACAACGTTTAACGTATAACGTATAACGTAGAACGTATAACGTACAACGTATAACGTATAACGTATAACGTATAACGTATAACGTACAACGTATAACGTATAACGTATATCCTATAACGCATAACGTATAACGTATAACGTATAACGTATAACGTATAACGTATAACGTATAGCGTCTAACGTATAACGTATAACGTACAACGTATAACGTATAACGTATAACGCATAACGTATAACGTATAACGTATAACGTATAACGTATAACGTATAACGTATAACGTATAACGTATAACGTATAACGTATAACGTATAACGTATAACGTATAACGTATAACGTATAACGTATAACGTATAACGTATAACGTATAACGTATAACGTATAACGTATAACGTATAACGTATAACGTATAACGTATAACGTATAACGTATAACGTATAACGTATAACGTATAACGTATAACGTATAACGTATAACGTATATCGTATAACGTATAACGTATAACGTATAACGTCCAACGTATAACGTATAGCGTATAACGTATAACGTATAACGTATAACGTACAACGTTTAACGTATACCGTATAACGAATAACGTATAACGTATATCGCATGACGTATAACATATAACGTATAACGTATAACGTATAACGTATAACGTACAACGTATAACGTATAACGTATATCCGATAACGCATAACGTATAACGTATAACGTATAACGTATAACGTATAACGTATAACGTATAACGTATAACGTATAACGTATAACGTATAACGTATAACGTATAACGTATAACGTATAACGTATAACGTATAACGTATAACGTATAACGTATAACGTATAACGTATAACGTATAACGTATAACGTATAACGTATTACGTATACAGTATAACGTATAACGTATAACGTATAACGTACAACGTTTAACGTATAACGTATAACGTAGAACGTATAACGTATAACGTATAACGTATAACGTATGACGTATAACGTATAACGTATAACGTACAACGTTTAACGTATAACGTATAACGTAGAACGTATTACGTACAACGTATAACGTATAACGTACAACGTATAACGTATAACGTATATCCTATAACGCATAACGTATAACGTATAACGTATAACGTGTAACGTATAACGTATAACGTATAACGTAATACGTATAACGAATAACGTATAACGTATAACGTATAACGTACAACGTTTAACGTATAACGTATAACGTAGAACGTAGAACGTAGAACGTATAACGTATAACGTATAACGTATAACGTATGACGTATAACGTATAACGTACAACGTTTAACGTATAACGTATAACGTATAACGTATAACGTATAACGTATAACGTATAACGTATAATGTATAACGTATAACGTATAACGTATATCGTATAACGTATAACGTATAACGTATAGCGTATAACGTATAACGTATAACGTATAACGTATAACGTACAACGTTTAACGTATAACGTATAACGTAGAACGTATAACGTATAACGTATAACGTATAACGTATGACGTGTAACGTATAACGTATAACGTATAACGTATAACGTATAACGTATAACGTACAACGTATAACGTATAACGTATAACGTATAACGTATAACGTATAACGTATAACGTATAACGTATAACGTATAACGTATAACGTATAACGTATAACGCATAACGTATAACGTATAACGTATAACGTATAACGTATAACGTATAACGTATTACGTATAACGTATAACGTACAACGTTTAACGTATAACGTATAACGTAGAACGTATAACGTACAACGTATAACGTATAACGTATAACGTATAACGTATAACGTACAACGTATAACGTATAACGTATATCCTATAACGCATAACGTATAACGTATAACGTATAACGTATAACGTATAACGTATAACGTATAACGTATAGCGTCTAACGTATAACGTATAACGTACAACGTATAACGTACAACGTATAACGTATAACGTATAACGTATAACGTATAACGTATAACGTATAACGTATAACGTATAACGAATAACGTATAACGTATAACGTATAACGTATAACGTATAACGTATAACGTATAACGTATAACGTATAACGTATAACGTATAACGTATAACGTATAACGTATAACGTATAACGTATAACGTATAACGTATAACGTATAACGTATAACGTATAACGTATAACGTATAACGTATATCGTACAACGTTCAACGTATAACGTATAATGTGTATAACGTATAACGTATAAGGTATAACGTATAACGTATAACGTATAACGTATAACGTATAACGTATAACGTATAACGTATAACGTATAACGTATAACGTATAACGTATAACGTATAACGTACAACGTTTATCGTATAACGTATAACGTATAACGTATAACGCATAACGTATAACGTACAACGTATAACGTATAACGTATAACGTATAAAGTATAACGATATAACGTATAACGTACAACGTTTAACGTATAACGTATAACGTATAACGTATAACGTATAACGTATAACGTACAACGTATAACGTATAACGTATAACGTATAACGTATAACGTATAACGTATAACGTACAACGTTTAACGTATAACGTATAACGTAGAACGTATAACGTATAACGTATAACGTATAACGTATAACGTATAAGGTATAACGTATAACGTATAACGTATAACGTATAACGTATAACGTATAAAGTATAATGTATAACGTATAATGTACAACGTTTAACGTATAACGTATAACGTATAACGTATAACGTATAACGTATAAACGTCTAACGTACAACGTATAACGTATAACGTATAACGTATAACGTATAACGTATAACGTATAAACGTATAACGTATAACGTACAACGTTTAACGTATAACGTATAACGTAGAACGTATAACGTATAACGTATAACGTATAACGTATAACGTATAACGTATGACGTATGACGTATAACGTATAACGTACAACGTTTAACGGTATAACGTATAACGTATAACGTATAACGCATAACGTATAACGTACAACGTATAACGTATAACGTATATCCTATAACGCATAACGTATAACGTATAACGTATAACGTATAACGTTTAACGTATAACGTATAACGTATAACGTATAACGTATAACGTATAACGTATAACGTATAACGTATAACGTATAACGTATAACGTATAACGTATAACGTATAACGTATAACGTATAACGTATAACGTATAACGTACAACGTTTATCGTATAACGTATAACGTATAACGTATAACGCATAACGTATAACGTACAACGTATAAACGTATAACGTATAACGTATAAAGTATAACGTATAACGTATAACGTACAACGTATAACGTATAACGTATAACGTATAACGTATAACGTATAACGTATAACGTATAACGTACAACGTTTATCGTATAACGTATAACGTATAACGTATAACGCATAACGTATAACGTACAACGTATAACGTATAACGTATAACGTATAAAGTATAACGTATAACGTATAACGTACAACGTTTAACGTATAACGTATAACGTATAACGTATAACGTATAACGTATAACGTACAACGTATAACGTATAACGTATAACGTATAACGTATAACGTATAACGTATAACGTACAACGTTTAACGTATAACGTATAACGTAGAACGTATAACGTATAACGTATAACGTATAACGTATAACGTATAAGGTATAACGTATAACGTATAACGTATAACGTATAACGTATAACGTATAAAGTATAATGTATAACGTATAATGTACAACGTTTAACGTATAACGTATAACGTATAACGTATAACGTATAACGTATAACGTCTAACGTACAACGTATAACGTATAACGTATAACGTATAACGTATAACGTATAACGTATAACGTATAACGTATAACGTACAACGTTTAACGTATAACGTATAACGTAGAACGTATAACGTATAACGTATAACGTATAACGTATAACGTATAACGTATGACGTATGACGTATAACGTATAACGTACAACGTTTAACGTATAACGTATAACGTATAACGTATAACGCATAACGTATAACGTATAACGTATAACGTATAACGTATAACGTATAACGTTCAACGTTTAACGTATAACGTATAACGTAGAACGTATAACGTATAACGTATAACGTATAACGTATAACGTATAACGTATGACGTATAACGTATAACGTACAACGTTTAACGTATAACGTATAACGTAGAACGTATAACGTACAACGTATAACGTATAACGTATAACGTATAACGTATAACGTACAACGTATAACGTATAACGTATATCCTATAACGCATAACGTATAACGTATAACGTATAACGTATAACGTATAACGTATAACGTATAACGTATAACGTATAGCGTCTAACGTATAACGTATAACGTATAACGTATAACGTATAACGTATAACGTATAGCGTCTAACGTATAACGTATAACGTATAACGTATAACCTATAACGTATAACGTATAACGTATAACGTATAACGTATAACGTATAACGTATAACGTATATCCTATAACGCATAACGTATAACGTATAACGTATAACGTATAACGTATAACGTATATCCTATAACGCATAACGTATAACGTATAACGTATAACGTATAACGTATAACGTATAACGTACAACGTTTAACGTATAACGTATAACGTATAACGCATAACGTATAACGTATAACGTATAACGTATAACGTATAACGTACAACGTATAACGTATAACGAATATCCTATAACGCACAACGTATAACGTATAACGTATAACGTATAACGTATAACGTATAACGTATAACGTATAACGTATAACGTATAACGTATAACGTATAACGTATAACGTATAACGTATAACGTATACAGTATAACGTATAACGTATAACGTATAACGTACAACGTTTAACGTATAACGTATAACGTATAACGTATAACGTATAACGTATAACGTATATCGTACAACGTTCAACGTATAACGTATAATGTATAACGTATAACGTATAACGTATAACGTATAAGGTATAACGTATAACGTATAACGTATAACGTATAACGTATAACGTATGACGTATAACGTATAACGTATAACCTATAACGTATGACGTGTAACGTATAACGTATAACGTATAACGTATGTCGTATAACGTATAACGTATAACGTATAACGTATAACGTATAACGTATATCGTACAACGTTCAACGTATAACGTATAATGTATAACGTATAACGTATAACGTATAACGTATAAGGTATAACGTATAACGTATAACGTATAACGTATAACGTATAACGTATAACGTATAACGTATAACGTATAACGTATAACGTATAACGTATAACGTATGACGTGTAACGTATAACGTATAACGTATAACGTATGTCGTATAACGTATAACGTATAACGTATAACGTATAACGTATAACGTATAACGTATAACGTATAATGTATAACGTGTAACGTATAACGTATATCGTATAACGTATAACGTATAACGTATAGCGTATAACGTATAACGTATAACGTATAACGTATAACGTACAACGTTTAACGTATAAAGTAGAACGTAGAACGTATAACGTATAACGTATAACGTATAACGTATAACGTATAACGTATGACGTGTAACGTATAACGTATAACGTATAACGTATAACGTATAACGTATAACGTATAACGTATAACGTATAACGTATAACGTATAACGTATAACGTATAACGTATAACGTATAACGCATAACGTATAACGTATAACGTATAACGTATAACGTATAACGTATAACGTACAACGTTTAACGTATAACGTATAACGTATAACGTAGAACGTATAACGTATAACGTATAACGTATAACGTATAACGTATAACGTATAACGTATAACGTATAACGTATAACGTATAACGTATAACGTATAACGTATAACGTATAACGTATAACGTATAACGTATAACGTATAACGTATAACGTATAACGTATAACGTATAACGTATACAGTATAATGTATAACGTACAACGTGTAACGTATAACGTATAACGTATAACGTATAACGTATAACGTATAACGTATAACGTATAACGTATAACGTATAACGTATAACGTATAACGTATAGCGTATAACGTATAACGTATAACGTATAACGTCCAACGTATAACGTATAACGTATAACGTATAACGTATAACGTACAACGTTTAACGTATACCGTATAACGAATAACGTATAACGTATATCGCATGACGTATAACATATAACGTATAACGTATAACGTATAACGTACAACGTATAACGTACAACGTATATCCTATAACGCATAACGTATAACGTATAACGTATAACGTATAACGTATAACGTATAACGTATAACGTATAACGTATAACGTATAACGTATAACGTATAACGTATAACGTATAACGTATAACGTATAACGTATAACGTATAACGTATAACGTATAACGTATAACGTATAACGTATAACGTATAACGTATAACGTATACAGTATAATGTATAACGTATAACGTATACAGTATAATGTATAACGTATAACGTGTAACGTATAACGTATAACGTATAACGTATAACGTATAACGTATAACGTATAACGTATAACGTATAACGTATAACGTATAACGTATAACGTATAACGTATAGCGTATAACGTATAACGTATAACGCACAACGTCCAACGTATAACGTATAACGTATAACGTATAACGAATAACGTACAACGTTTAACGTATACCGTATAACGAATAACGTATAACGTATATCGCATGACGTATAACATATAACGTATACCGTATAACGTATAACGTACAACGTATAACGTATAACGTATATCCTATAACGCATAACGTATAACGTATAACGTATAACGTATAGCGTATAACGTATAACGTATAACGTATAACGTATAACGTATAACGTATAACGTATAACGTATAACGTATAACGTATAACGTATAACGTATAACGTATAACGTATAACGTACAACGTATAACGTATAACGTATAACGTATAACGTATAACGTATAACGAATAACGTATAACGTGTAACGTACAACGTTTAAGGTATAACGTATAACGTATAACGTATAACGTATAACGTATAACGTATAACGTATAACGTATAACGTATATCCTATAACGCATAACGTATAACGTATAACGTATAACGTATAACGTATAACGTATAACGTATAACGTATAACGTATAACGTATAACGTATAACGTATAACGTATAACGTATAACGTATAACGTATAACGTATAACGTATAACGTATAACGTATAACGTATAACGTATAACGTATAACGTATAACGTATAACGTATAACGTATAACGTATAACGTATAACGTATAACGTATAACGTATAACGTATAACGTATAACGTATAACGTATAACGTATAACGTATAACGTATAACGTATAACGTATAACGTATAGCGTATAACGTATAACGTATAACGGTTAACGTAAAACGTATGACGTATTACATATTACGTATAACGTATAACGTATAACGTATAACGTATAACGTATAACGTATAACGTATAACGTATAACGTATAACGTATAACGTACAACGTATAACGTATAACGTATATCCTATAACGCATAACGTATAACGTATAACGTATAACGTATGACGTATAACGTATAACGTACAACGTTTAACGTATAACGTATAACGTATAACGTATAACGTATAACGTATAACCTATATCGTACAACGTTCAACGTATAACGTATAATGTATAACGTATAACGTATAACGTATAACGTATAAGGTATAACGTATAACGTATAACGTATAACGTATAACGTATAACGTATAAAGTATAACGTATAACGTATAACGTACAACGTTTAACGTATAACGTATAACGTATAACGTATAACGTATAACGTATAACGTATAACGTATAACGTACAACGTATAACGTATAACGTATAACGTATAACGTATAACGTATAACGTATAACGTACAACGTTTAACGTATAACGTATAACGTAGAACGTATAACGTATAACGTATAACGTATAACGTATAACGTATAACGTATGACGTATAACGTATAACGTACAACGTTTAACGTATAACGTATAACGTATAACGCATAACGTATAACGTATAACGTATAACGTATAACGTATAACGTATAACGTTCAACGTTTAACGTATAACGTATAACGTAGAACGTATAACGTATAACGTATAACGTATAACGTATAACGTATAACGTATGACGTATAACGTATAACGTACAACGTTTAACGTATAACGTATAACGTAGAACGTATAACGTACAACGTATAACGTATAACGTATAACGTATAACGTATAACGTACAACGTATAACGTATAACGTATAACGTATATCCTATAACGCATAACGTATAACGTATAACGTATAACGTATAACGTATAACGTATAACGTATAACGTATAGCGTCTAACGTATAACGTATAACGTATAACGTATAACGTATAACGTATAACGTATAACGTATAACGTATAACGTATAACGTATAACGTATAACGTATAACGTATAACGTATAACGTATACAGTATAACGTATAACGTATAACGTATAACGTACAACGTTTAACGTATAACGTATAACGTAGAACGTATAACGTATAACGTATAACGTATAACGTATGACGTATAACGTATAACGTATAACGTACAACGTTTAACGTATAACGTATAACGTAGAAGGTATAACGTACAACGTATAACGTATAACGTACAACGTATAACGTATAACGTATATCCTATAACGCATAACGTATAACGTATAACGTATAACGTGTAACGTATAACGTATAACGTATAACGTATAACGTATAACGAATAACGTATAACGTATAACGTATAACGTACAACGTTTAACGTATAACGTATAACGTAGAACGTAGAACGTATAACGTATAACGTATAACGTATAACGTATAACGTATGACGTATAACGTATAACGTACAACGTTTAACGTATAACGTATAACGTATAACGTATAACGTATAACGTATAACGTATATCGTACAACGTTCAACGTATAACGTATAACGTATAACGTATAACGTATAACGTATAACGTATAACGTATAACGTATAACGTATAACGTATAACGTATAACGTATAACGTATAACGTACAACGTATAACGTATAACGTATAACGTATAACGTATAACGTATAACGTATAACGTATAACGTATAACGTATAACGTATAACGTATAACGTACAACGTTTAACGTATAACGTATAACGTATAACGTATAACGTATAACGTATAACGTATAACGTACAACGTATAACGTATAACGTATATCCTATAACGCATAACGTATAACGTATAACGTATAACGTATGACGTACAACGTATAACGTACAACGTTTAACGTATAACGTATAACGTATAACGTATAACGTATAACGTATAACGTGTATCGTACAACGTTCAACGTATAACGTATAATGTATAACGTATAACGTATAACGTATAACGTATAACGTATAACGTATAACGTATAACGTATAACGTATAACGTATAACGTATAACGTATAACGTATAACGTATAACGTATAACGTATAACGTATAACGTATAACGTATAACGTATAGCGTATAACGTATAACGTATAACGATTAACGTAAAACGTATGACTTATTACTTATTACGTATAACGTATAACGTATAACATATAACGTATAACGTATAACGTATAACGTATAACGTACAACGTATAACGTATAACGTATAACGTATATCCTATAACGCATAACGTATAACGTATAACGTATAACGTATGACGTACAACGTATAACGTACAACGTTTAACGTATAACGTATAACGTATAACGTATAACGTATAACGTATAACGTGTATCGTACAACGTTCAACGTATAACGTATAATGTATAACGTATAACGTATAACGTATAACGTATAAGGTATAACGTATAACGTATAACGTATAACGTGTATCGTACAACGTTCAACGTATAACGTATAATGTATAACGTATAACGTATAACGTATAACGTATAAGGTATAACGTATAACGTATAACGTATAACGTATAACGTATAACGTATAACGTATAACGTATAACGTATAACGTATAACGTATAACGTATAACGTATAACGTATAACGTATAACGTATAACGTATAACGTATAACGTATAACGTACAACGTACAACGTACAACGTTTAACGTATAACGTATAACGTATAACGTATAACGTATAACGTATAACGTATAACGTATAACGTATAACGTATAACGTATAACGTATAGCGTATAACGTATAACGTATAACGTATAACGTATAACGTATAGCGTATAACGTATAACGTATAACGGTTAACGTAAAACGTATGACGTATTACATATTACGTATAACGTATAACGTATAACGTATAACGTATAACGTATAACGTATAACGTATAACGTATAACGTATAACGTATAACGTATAACGTATAACGTACAACGTATAACGTATAACGTATATCCTATAACGCATAACGTATAACGTATAACGTATAACGTATGACGTATAACGTATAACGTACAACGTTTAACGTATAACGTATAACGTATAACGTATAACGTATAACGTATAACGTATATCGTACAACGTTCAACGTATAACGTATAATGTATAACGTATAACGTATAACGTATAACGTATAAGGTATAACGTATAACGTATAACGTATAACGTATAACGTATAACGTATAAAGTATAACGTATAACGTATAACGTACAACGTTTAACGTATAACGTATAACGTATAACGTATAACGTATAACGTATAACGTATAACGTACAACGTATAACGTATAACGTATACCGTATAACGTATAACGTATAACGTATAACGTATATCGTACAACGTTCAACGTATAACGTATAATGTATAACGTATAACGTATAACGTATAACGTATAACGTATATCGTACAACGTTCAACGTATAACGTATAACGTATAACGTATAACGTATAACGTATAACGTACAACGTATAACGTATAACGTATAACGTATAACGTATAACGTATAACGTATAACGTACAACGTATAACGTATAACGTATAACGTATAACGTATAACGTATAACGTATAACGTATAACGTATAACGTATAACGTATAACGTATAACGTATAACGTACAACGTTTAACGTATAACGTATAACGTATAACGTATAACGTATACCGTATAACGTATAACGTACAACGTATAACGTATAACGTATATCCTATAACGCATAACGTATAACGTATAACGTATAACGTATAACGTATAACGTATAACGTATAACGTATAACGTATAACGTATAACGTATAACGTATAACGTATAACGTATAACGTATAACGTATAACGTATAACGTATAGCGTATAACGTATAACGTATAACGATTAACGTAAAACGTATGACTTATTACTTATTACGTATAACGTATAACGTATAACATATAACGTATAACGTATAACGTATAACGTATAACGTACAACGTATAACGTATAACGTATAACGTATATCCTATAACGCATAACGTATAACGTATAACGTATAACGTATGACGTACAACGTATAACGTACAACGTTTAACGTATAACGTATAACGTATAACGTATAACGTATAACGTATAACGTGTATCGTACAACGTTCAACGTATAACGTATAATGTATAACGTATAACGTATAACGTATAACGTATAAGGTATAACGTATAACGTATAACGTATACCGTATAACGTATGACGTACAACGTATAACGTACAACGTTTAACGTATAACGTATAACGTATAACGTATAACGTATAACGTATAACGTATAACGTATAACGTATAACGTATAACGTATAACGTATAACGTACAACGTATAACGTATACCGTATAACGTATAACGTACAACGTATAACGTATAACGTATATCCTATAACGCATAACGTATAACGTATAACGTATAACGTATAACGTATAACGTATAACGTATAACGTATAACGTATAACGTATAACGTATAACGTATAACGTATAACGTATAACGTATAACGTATAACGTATAACGTATAGCGTATAACGTATAACGTATAACGATTAACGTAAAACGTATGACTTATTACTTATTACGTATAACGTATAACGTATAACATATAACGTATAACGTATAACGTATAACGTATAACGTACAACGTATAACGTATAACGTATAACGTATATCCTATAACGCATAACGTATAACGTATAACGTATAACGTATGACGTACAACGTATAACGTACAACGTTTAACGTATAACGTATAACGTATAACGTATAACGTATAACGTATAACGTGTATCGTACAACGTTCAACGTATAACGTATAATGTATAACGTATAACGTATAACGTATAACGTATAAGGTATAACGTATAACGTATAACGTATACCGTATAACGTATGACGTACAACGTATAACGTACAACGTTTAACGTATAACGTATAACGTATAACGTATAACGTATAACGTATAACGTATAACGTATAACGTATAACGTATAACGTATAACGTATAACGTATAACGTATAACGTATAACGTATAACGTATAACGTATAACGTATAACGTATAACGTATAACGTATAACGTATAACGTATAACGTACAACGTACAACGTACAACGTTTAACGTATAACGTATAACGTATAACGTATAACGTATAACGTATAACGTATAACGTATAACGTATAACGTATAACGTATAACGTATAGCGTATAACGTATAACGTATAACGTATAACGTATAACGTATAGCGTATAACGTATAACGTATAACGGTTAACGTAAAACGTATGACGTATTACATATTACGTATAACGTATAACGTATAACGTATAACGTATAACGTATAACGTATAACGTATAACGTATAACGTATAACGTATAACGTATAACGTATAACGTATAACGTACAACGTATAACGTATAACGTATATCCTATAACGCATAACGTATAACGTATAACGTATAACGTATGACGTATAACGTATAACGTACAACGTTTAACGTATAACGTATAACGTATAACGTATAACGTATAACGTATAACGTATATCGTACAACGTTCAACGTATAACGTATAATGTATAACGTATAACGTATAACGTATAACGTATAAGGTATAACGTATAACGTATAACGTATAACGTATAACGTATAACGTATAAAGTATAACGTATAACGTATAACGTACAACGTTTAACGTATAACGTATAACGTATAACGTATAACGTATAACGTATAACGTATAACGTACAACGTATAACGTATAACGTATACCGTATAAGGTATAACGTATAACGTATAACGTATACCGTATAACGTATGACGTACAACGTATAACGTACAACGTATAACGTATAACGTATATCCTATAACGCATAACGTATAACGTATAACGTATAACGTATAACGTATAACGTATAACGTATAACGTATAACGTATAACGTATAACGTATAACGTATAACGTATAACGTATAACGTATAACGTATAGCGTATAACGTATAACGTATAACGATTAACGTAAAACGTATGACTTATTACTTATTACGTATAACGTATAACGTATAACATATAACGTATAACGTATAACGTATAACGTATAACGTACAACGTATAACGTATAACGTATAACGTATATCCTATAACGCATAACGTATAACGTATAACGTATAACGTATGACGTACAACGTATAACGTACAACGTTTAACGTATAACGTATAACGTATAACGTATAACGTATAACGTATAACGTGTATCGTACAACGTTCAACGTATAACGTATAATGTATAACGTATAACGTATAACGTATAACGTATAAGGTATAACGTATAACGTATAACGTATACCGTATAACGTATGACGTACAACGTATAACGTACAACGTTTAACGTATAACGTATAACGTATAACGTATAACGTATAACGTATAACGTGTATCGTACAACGTTCAACGTATAACGTATAATGTATAACGTATAACGTATAACGTATAACGTATAAGGTATAACGTATAACGTATAACGTATAACGTATAACGTATAACGTATAACGTATAACGTATAACGTATAACGTATAACGTATAACGTATAACGTATAACGTATAACGTATAACGTATAACGTATAACGTATAACGTATAACGTATAACGTACAACGTACAACGTACAACGTTTAACGTATAACGTATAACGTATAACGTATAACGTATAACGTATAACGTATAACGTATAACGTATAGCGTATAACGTATAACGTATAACGTATAACGTATAACGTATAGCGTATAACGTATAACGTATAACGGTTAACGTAAAACGTATGACGTATTACATATTACGTATAACGTATAACGTATAACGTATAACGTATAACGTATAACGTATAACGTATAACGTATAACGTATAACGTATAACGTATAACGTACAACGTATAACGTATAACGTATATCCTATAACGCATAACGTATAACGTATAACGTATAACGTATGACGTATAACGTATAACGTACAACGTTTAACGTATAACGTATAACGTATAACGTATAACGTATAACGTATAACGTATATCGTACAACGTTCAACGTATAACGTATAATGTATAACGTATAACGTATAACGTATAACGTATAAGGTATAACGTATAACGTATAACGTATAACGTATAACGTATAACGTATAAAGTATAACGTATAACGTATAACGTACAACGTTTAACGTATAACGTATAACGTATAACGTATAACGTATAACGTATAACGTATAACGTACAACGTATAACGTATAACGTATAACGTACAACGTTTAACGTATAACGTATAACGTAGAACGTATAACGTATAACGTATAACGTATAACGTATGACGTATAACGTATAACGTATATCGTACAACGTTCAACGTATAACGTATAATGTATAACGTATAACGTATAACGTATAACGTATAAGGTATAACGTATAACGTATAACGTATAACGTATAACGTATAACGTATAACGTACAACGTACAACGTACAACGTTTAACGTATAACGTATAACGTATAACGTATAACGTATAACGTATAACGTATAACGTATAACGTATAGCGTATAACGTATAACGTATAACGTATAACGTATAACGTATAACGTATAACGTATAACGTATAACGTATAACGTACAACGTATAACGTATAACGTATATCCTATAACGCATAACGTATAACGTATAACGTATAACGTATGACGTATAACGTATAACGTACAACGTTTAACGTATAACGTATAACGTATAACGTATAACGTATAACGTATAACGTATATCGTACAACGTTCAACGTATAACGTATAATGTATAACGTATAACGTATAACGTATAACGTATAAGGTATAACGTATAACGTATAACGTATAACGTATAACGTATAACGTATAACGTACAACGTACAACGTACAACGTTTAACGTATAACGTATAACGTATAACGTATAACGTATAACGTATAACGTATAACGTATAACGTATAGCGTATAACGTATAACGTATAACGTATAACGTATAACGTATAACGTATATCGTACAACGTTCAACGTATAACGTATAATGTATAACGTATAACGTATAACGTATAACGTATAAGGTATAACGTATAACGTATAACGTATAACGTATAACGTATAACGTATATCGTACAACGTTCAACGTATAACGTATAATGTATAACGTATAACGTATAACGTATAACGTATAAGGTATAACGTATAACGTATAACGTATAACGTATAACGTATAACGTATAAAGTATAACGTATAACGTATAACGTACAACGTTTAACGTATACCGTATAACGAATAACGTATAACGTATATCGCATGACGTATAACATATAACGTATACCGTATAACGTATAACGTACAACGTATAACGTATAACGTATATCCTATAACGCATAACGTATAACGTATAACGTATAACGTATAGCGTATAACGTATAACGTATAACGTATAACGTATAACGTATAACGTATAACGTATAACGTATAACGTATAACGTATAACGTATAACGTACAACGTATAACGTATAACGTATAACGTATAACGTATAACGTATATCGTACAACGTTCAACGTATAACGTATAATGTATAACGTATAACGTATAACGTATAACGTATAAGGTATAACGTATAACGTATAACGTATAACGTATAACGTATAACGTATATCGTACAACGTTCAACGTATAACGTATAATGTATAACGTATAACGTATAACGTATAACGTATAAGGTATAACGTATAACGCATAACGTATAACGTATAACGTATAACGTATAACGTATAACGTATAACGTACAACGTTTAACGCATAACGTATAACGTAGAATGTATAACGTATAACGTATAAGGTATAACGTATAACGTATAACGTATAACGTATAACGTATAACGTATAACGTATAACGTATAACGTATAACGTATAACGTATGACGTGTAACGTATAACGTATAACGTATAACGTATGTCGTATAACGTATAACGTATAACGTATAACGTATAACGTATAACGTATAACGTATAACGTATAATGTATAACGTATAACGTATAACGTATATCGTATAACGTATAACGTATAACGTATAGCGTATAACGTATAACGTATAACTTATAACGTATAACGTACAACGTTTAACGTATAACGTATAACGTAGAACGTATAACGTATAACGTATAACGTATAACGTATGACGTGTAACGTATAACGTATAACGTATAACGTATAACGTATAACGTATAACGTATAACGTATAACGTATAACGTATAACGTATAACGTATAACGTATAACGTATAACGTATAACGTATAACGCATAACGTATAACGTATAACGTATAACGTATAACGTATAACGTATAACGTATAACGTACAACGTTTAACGTATAACGTATAACGTAGAACGTATAACGTATAACGTATAACGTATAACGTATAACGTATAACGTATAACGTATTACGTATAACGTATAACGTACAACGTTTAACGTATAACGTATAACGTAGAACGTATAACGTACAACGTATAACGTATAACGTATAACGTATAACGTATAACGTACAACGTATAACGTATAACGTATATCCTATAACGCATAACGTATAACGTATAACGTATAACGTATAACGTATAACGTATAACGTATAACGTATAGCGTCTAACGTATAACGTATAACGTACAACGTATAACGTATAACGTATAACGTATAACGTATAACGTATAACGTATAACGTATAACGTATAACGTATAACGTATAACGTATAACGTATAACGTATAACGTATAACGTATAACGTATAACGTATAACGTATAACGTATAACGTATAACGTATAACGTATAACGTATAACGTATAACGTATAACGTATAACGTATAACGTATAACGTATAACGTATAACGTATAACGTATATCGTACAACGTTCAACGTATAACGTATAATGTATAACGTATAACGTATAACGTATAACGTATAAGGTATAACGTATAACGTATAACGTATAACGTATAACGTATAACGTATAACGTATAACGTATAACGTATAACGTATAACGTATAACGTACAACGTTTATCGTATAACGTATAACGTATAACGTATAACGTATAACGTATAACGTACAACGTATAACGTGAAACGTATATCCTATAACACATAACGTATAACGTATAACGTATAATACAACGTATAACGTATAACGTATATCGTATAACGTATAACGTATAACGTATAACGCATAACGTATAACGTATAACGTATAACGTATAACGTATAACGTATAACGTACAACGTTTAACGTATAACGTATAACGTAGAATGTATAACGTATAACGTATAACGTATAACGTATAACGTATAACGTATTACGTATAACGTATAACGTACAACGTTTAACGTATAACGTATAACGTACAACGTATAACGTACAACGTATAACGTATAACGTATAACGTATAACGTATAACGTATAACGTATAACGTATAACGTATAACGTATAACGTATAACGTATAACGTATAACGTATAACGTATAACGTATAACGTATAACGTATAACGTATAACGTATAACGTATAACGTATAACGTATAACGTATATCGTACAACGTTCAACGTATAACGTATAATGTATAACGTATAACGTATAACGTATAACGTATAAGGTATAACGTATAACGTATAACGTATAACGTATAACGTATAACGTATAACGTATAACGTATAACGTATAACGTATAACGTACAACGTTTATCGTATAACGTATAACGTATAACGTATAACGTATAACGTATAACGTATAACGTATAACGTACAACGTATAACGTGAAACGTATATCCTATAACACATAACGTATAACGTATAACGTATAATACAACGTATAACGTATAACGTATAACGTATAACGTATAACGTATAACGTATAACGTATAACGTATAACGTATAACGTATAACGTATAACGTATAACGTATAACGTATAACGTATAACGTATAACGTATAACGTATAACGTATAATGTATAACGTATAACGTATAACCTATAACGTATAACGTATAACGTATAACGTATAACGTATAACGTATAACGTATAACGTATAACGTATAACGTATAACGTATAACGTATAACGTATACAGTATAATGTATAACGTACAACGTATACAGTATAATGTATAACGTACAACGTGTAACGTATAACGTATAACGTATAACGTATAACGTATAACGTATAACGTATAACGTATAACGTATAACGTATAACGTATAACGTATAACGTATAACGTATAACGTATAGCGTATAACGTATAACGTATAACGTATAACGTCCAACGTATATCGTATAACGTATAACGTATAACGTATAACGTACAACGTTTAACGTATACCGTATAACGAATAACGTATAACGTATATCGCATGACGTATAACATATAACGTATAACGTATAACGTATAACGTACAACGTATAACGTATAACGTATACCCTATAACGCATAACGTATAACGTATAACGTATAACGTATAACGTATAACGTATAACGTATAACGTATAACGTATAACGTATAACGTATAACGTATAACGTATAACGTATAACGTATAACGTATAACGTATAACGTATAACGTATAACGTATAACGTATACAGTATAATGTATAACGTATAACGTATACAGTATAATGTATAACGTATAACGTGTAACGTATAACGTAAAACGTATAACGTATAACGTATAACGTATAACGTATAACGTATAACGTATAACGTATAACGTATAACGTATAACGTATAACGTATAGCGTATAACGTATAACGTATAACGCACAACGTCCAACGTATAACGTATAACGTATAACGTATAACGTATAACGTACAACGTTTAACGTATACCGTATCACAAATAACGTATAACGTATATCGCATGACGTATAACATATAACGTATAACGTATAACGTATAACGTACAACGTATAACGTATAACGTATATCCTATAACGCATAACGTATAACGTATAACGTATAACGTATAACGTATAGCGTATAACGTATAACGTATAACGTATAACGTATAACGTATAACGTATAACGTATAACGTATAACGTACAACGTATAACGTATAACGTATAACGTATAACGTATAACGTATAACGTATAACGTATAACGTATAACGTATAACGTACAACGTATAACGTACAACGTATAACGTACAACGTATAACGTACAACGTATAACGTATAACGTATAACGTATAACGTATAACGTATAACGTATAACGTATAACGTATAACGTATAACGTATAACGTATAACGTATAACGTATAACGTATAACGTATAACGTATAACGTATAACGTATAACGTATAACGTATATCGTATAACGTATAACGTATAACGTATAACGTATAACGTATAACGTATAACGTATAACGTATAACGTATAACGTATAACGTATAACGTATAACGTACAACGTATAACGTATAACGTATATCCTATAACGCATAACGTATAACGTATAACGTATAACGTATAGCGTATAACGTATAACGTATAACGTATAACGTATAACGTATAACGTATAACGTATAACGTATAACGTATAACGTATAACGTATAACGTATAACGTATAACGTATAACGTATAACGTATAACGTATAACGTATAACGTATAACGTATAACGTATAACGTATAACGTATAACGTATAACGTATAACGTATAACGTATAACGTACAACGTCTAACGTATAACGTATAACGTATAACGTATAACGTACAACGTATAACGTATAAGGTATAACGTATAACGTATAACGTATAACGTATAACGTATAACGTATAACGTATAACGTATAACGTATAACGTATAACGTATAACGTATAACGTATAACGTATAACGTATAACGTATAACGTACAACGTATAACGTATAACGTATAACGTATATCCTATAACGCATAACGTATAACGTATAACGTATAACGTATGACGTACAACGTATAACGTACAACTTTTAACGTATAACGTATAACGTATAACGTATAACGTATAACGTATAACGTGTATCGTACAACGTTCAACGTATAACGTATAATGTATAACGTATAACGTATAACGTATAACGTATAAGGTATAACGTATAACGTATAACGTATAACGTATAACGTATAACGTATAACGTATAACGTATAACGTATAACGTATAACGTATAACGTATAACGTATAACGTATAACGTATAACGTATAACGTATAACGTACAACGTACAACGTACAACGTTTAACGTACAACGTATAACGTATAACGTATAACGTATAACGTATAACGTATAACGTATAACGTATAACGTATAACGTATAACGTATAGCGTATAACGTATAACGTATAACGTATAACGTATAACGTATAACGTATAACGTATAACGTATAACGTATAACGTATAACGTATAACGTATAACGTATAACGTATAACGTATAACGTATAACGTATAACGTATAACGTATAACGTATAACGTATAACGTATAACGTATAACGTATAACGTATAACGTATAACGTATAACGTATAACGTATAACGTATAACGTATAACGTATAACGTATAACGTATAACGTATAACGTATAACGTATAACGTATAACGTATAACGTATAACGTATAACGTATAACGTATAACGTATAACGTATAACGTATAACGTATAACGTATAACGTATAACGTATAGCGTATAACGTATAACGTATAACGATTAACGTAAAACGTATGACTTATTACTTATTACGTATAACGTATAACGTATAACATATAACGTATAACGTATAACGTATAACGTATAACGTACAACGTATAACGTATAACGTATAACGTATATCCTATAACGCATAACGTATAACGTATAACGTATAACGTATGACGTACAACGTATAACGTACAACGTTTAACGTATAACGTATAACGTATAACGTATAACGTATAACGTATAACGTGTATCGTACAACGTTCAACGTATAACGTATAATGTATAACGTATAACGTATAACGTATAACGTATAAGGTATAACGTATAACGTATAACGTATAACGTATAACGTATAACGTATAACGTATAACGTATAACGTATAACGTATAACGTATAACGTATAACGTATAACGTATAACGTATAACGTATAACGTATAACGTATAACGTACAACGTACAACGTACAACGTTTAACGTATAACGTATAACGTATAACGTATAACGTATAACGTATAACGTATAACGTATAACGTATAACGTATAACGTATAACGTATAGCGTATAACGTATAACGTATAACGTATAACGTATAACGTATAACGTATAACGTATAACGTATAACGTATAACGTATAACGTATAACGTATAACGTATAACGTACAACGTATAACGTATAACGTATAACGTATATCCTATAACGCATAACGTATAACGTATAACGTATAACGTATGACGTACAACGTATAACGTACAACTTTTAACGTATAACGTATAACGTATAACGTATAACGTATAACGTATAACGTGTATCGTACAACGTTCAACGTATAACGTATAATGTATAACGTATAACGTATAACGTATAACGTATAAGGTATAACGTATAACGTATAACGTATAACGTATAACGTATAACGTATAACGTATAACGTATAACGTATAACGTATAACGTATAACGTATAACGTATAACGTATAACGTATAACGTATAACGTATAACGTACAACGTACAACGTACAACGTTTAACGTACAACGTATAACGTATAACGTATAACGTATAACGTATAACGTATAACGTATAACGTATAACGTATAACGTATAACGTATAACGTATAGCGTATAACGTATAACGTATAACGTATAACGTATAACGTATAACGTATAACGTATAACGTATAACGTATAACGTATAACGTATAACGTATAACGTATAACGTATAACGTATAACGTATAACGTATAACGTATAACGTATAACGTATAACGTATAACGTATAACGTATAACGTATAACGTATAACGTATAACGTATAACGTATAACGTATAACGTATAACGTATAACGTATAACGTATAACGTATAACGTATAACGTATAACGTATAACGTATAACGTATAACGTATAACGTATAACGTATAACGTATAACGTATAACGTATAACGTATAACGTATAACGTATAACGTATAACGTATAACGTATAGCGTATAACGTATAACGTATAACGATTAACGTAAAACGTATGACTTATTACTTATTACGTATAACGTATAACGTATAACATATAACGTATAACGTATAACGTATAACGTATAACGTACAACGTATAACGTATAACGTATAACGTATATCCTATAACGCATAACGTATAACGTATAACGTATAACGTATGACGTACAACGTATAACGTACAACGTTTAACGTATAACGTATAACGTATAACGTATAACGTATAACGTATAACGTGTATCGTACAACGTTCAACGTATAACGTATAATGTATAACGTATAACGTATAACGTATAACGTATAAGGTATAACGTATAACGTATAACGTATAACGTATAACGTATAACGTATAACGTATAACGTATAACGTATAACGTATAACGTATAACGTATAACGTATAACGTATAACGTATAACGTATAACGTATAACGTATAACGTACAACGTACAACGTACAACGTTTAACGTATAACGTATAACGTATAACGTATAACGTATAACGTATAACGTATAACGTATAACGTATAACGTATAACGTATAACGTATAGCGTATAACGTATAACGTATAACGTATAACGTATAACGTATAACGTATAACGTATAACGTATAACGTATAACGTATAACGTATAACGTATAACGTATAACGTATAACGTATAACGTATAACGTATAACGTATAACGTATAACGTATAACGTATAACGTATAACGTATAACGTATAACGTACAACGTATAACGTATAACGTATAACGTATAACGTATAACGTATAACGTATAACGTATAACGTATAACGTATAACGTACAACGTTTAACGTATAACGTATAACGTATAACGTATAACGTATAACGTATAACGTACAACGTATAACGTATAACGTATATCCTATAGCGCATAACGTATAACGTATAACGTATAACGTATAACGTATAACGTATAACGTATAACGTATAACGTATAACGTATAACGTATAACGTATAACGTATAACGTATAACGTATAACGTATATCGTATAACGTATAACGTATAACGTATAACGTATAACTTATAACGTATAACGTATAACGTATAACGTATAACGTATAACGTATAACGTATAACGTATAACGTACAACGTATAACGTATAACGTATATCCTATAACGCATAACGTATAACGTATAACGTATAACGTATAGCGTATAACGTATAACGTATAACGTATAACGTATAACGTATAACGTATAACGTATAACGTATAACGTATAACGTATAACGTATAACGTATAACGTATAACGTATAACGTATAACGTATAACGTATAACGTATAACGTATAACGAATAACGTATAACGTATAACGTATAACGTATAACGTATAACGTATAACGTATAACGTATAACGTATAACGTATAACGTATAACGTATAACGTATAACGTATAACGTATAACGTACAACGTCTAACGTATAACGTATAACGTATAACGTATAACGTACAACGTATAACGTATAACGTATAACGTATAACGTATAACGTATAACGTATAACGTATAGCGTATAACGTATATCGTATAACGTATAACGTATAACGTATAACGTATAACTTATAACGTATAACGTATAACGTATAACGTATAACGTATAACGTATAACGTATAACGTATAACGTATAACGTACAACGTATAACGTATAACGTATATCCTATAACGCATAACGTATAACGTATAACGTATAACGTATAGCGTATAACGTATAACGTATAACGTATAACGTATAACGTATAACGTATAACGTATAACGTATAACGTATAACGTATAACGTATAACGTATAACGTACAACGTATAACGTATAACGTATATCCTATAACGCATAACGTATAACGTATAACGTATAACGTATAACGTATAACGTATAACGTATAACGTATAACGTATAACGTATAACGTATAACGTATAACGTATAACGTATAACGTATAACGTATAACGTATAACGTATAACGTATAACGTATAACGTATAACGTATAACGTATAACGTATAACGTATAACGTATAACGTATGACGTATAACGTATAACGTATAACGTATAACGTATAACGTATAGCGTATAACGTATAACGTATAACGATTAACGTAAAACGTATGACTTATTACTTATTACGTATAACGTATAACGTATAACATATAGCGTATAACGTATAACGTATAACGTATAACGTACAACGTATAACGTATAACGTATAACGTATATCCTATAACGCATAACGTATAACGTATAACGTATAACGTATGACGTACAACGTATAACGTACAACGTTTAACGTATAACGTATAACGTATAACGTATAACGTATAACGTATAACGTGTATCGTACAACGTTCAACGTATAACGTATAATGTATAACGTATAACGTATAACGTATAACGTATAACGTATAACGTATAACGTATAACGTATAACGTATAACGTATAACGTATAACGTATAACGTATAACGTATAACGTATAACGTATAACGTACAACGTATAACGTACAACGTATAACGTACAACGTATAACGTACAACGTATAACGTATAACGTATAACGTATAACGTATAACGTATAACGTATAACGTATAACGTATAACGTATAACGTATAACGTATAACGTATAACGTATAACGTATAACGTATAACGTATAACGTATATCGTATAACGTATAACGTATAACGTATAACGTATAACGTATAACGTATAACGTATAACGTATAACGTATAACGTATAACGTATAACGTATAACGTATAACGTACAACGTATAACGTATAACGTATATCCTATAACGCATAACGTATAACGTATAACGTATAACGTATAACGTATAACTTATAACGTATAACGTATAACGTATAACGTATAACGTATAACGTATAACGTATAACGTATAACGTACAACGTATAACGTATAACGTATATCCTATAACGCATAACGTATAACGTATAACGTATAACGTATAGCGTATAACGTATAACGTATAACGTATAACGTATAACGTATAACGTATAACGTATAACGTATAACGTATAACGTATAACGTATAACGTATAACGTATAACGTATAACGTATAACGTATAACGTATAACGTATAACGTATAACGAATAACGTATAACGTATAACGTATAACGTATAACGTATAACGTATAACGTATAACGTATAACGTATAACGTATAACGTATAACGTATAACGTATAACGTACAACGTCTAACGTATAACGTATAACGTATAACGTATAACGTACAACGTATAACGTATAACGTATAACGTATAACGTATAACGTATAACGTATAACGTATAGCGTATAACGTATATCGTATAACGTATAACGTATAACGTATAACGTATAACTTATAACGTATAACGTATAACGTATAACGTATAACGTATAACGTATAACGTATAACGTATAACGTATAACGTACAACGTATAACGTATAACGTATATCCTATAACGCATAACGTATAACGTATAACGTATAACGTATAGCGTATAACGTATAACGTATAACGTATAACGTATAACGTATAACGTATAACGTATAACGTATAACGTATAACGTATAACGTATAACGTATAACGTACAACGTATAACGTATAACGTATATCCTATAACGCATAACGTATAACGTATAACGTATAACGTATAACGTATAACGTATAACGTATAACGTATAACGTATAACGTATAACGTATAACGTATAACGTATAACGTATAACGTATAACGTATAACGTATAACGTATAACGTATAACGTATAACGTATAACGTATAACGTATAACGTATAACGTATAACGTATAACGTATGACGTATAACGTATAACGTATAACGTATAACGTATAACGTATAGCGTATAACGTATAACGTATAACGATTAACGTAAAACGTATGACTTATTACTTATTACGTATAACGTATAACGTATAACATATAGCGTATAACGTATAACGTATAACGTATAACGTACAACGTATAACGTATAACGTATAACGTATATCCTATAACGCATAACGTATAACGTATAACGTATAACGTATGACGTACAACGTATAACGTACAACGTTTAACGTATAACGTATAACGTATAACGTATAACGTATAACGTATAACGTGTATCGTACAACGTTCAACGTATAACGTATAATGTATAACGTATAACGTATAACGTATAACGTATAACGTATAACGTATAACGTATAACGTATAACGTATAACGTATAACGTATAACGTATAACGTATAACGTATAACGTATAACGTATAACGTACAACGTATAACGTACAACGTATAACGTACAACGTATAACGTACAACGTATAACGTATAACGTATAACGTATAACGTATAACGTATAACGTATAACGTATAACGTATAACGTATAACGTATAACGTATAACGTATAACGTATAACGTATAACGTATAACGTATAACGTATATCGTATAACGTATAACGTATAACGTATAACGTATAACGTATAACGTATAACGTATAACGTATAACGTATAACGTATAACGTATAACGTATAACGTATAACGTACAACGTATAACGTATAACGTATATCCTATAACGCATAACGTATAACGTATAACGTATAACGTATAGCGTATAACGTATAACGTATAACGTATAACGTATAACGTATAACGTATAACGTATAACGTATAACGTATAACGTATAACGTATAACGTATAACGTATAACGTATAACGTATAACGTATAACGTATAACGTATAACGTATAACGTATAACGTATAACGTATAACGTATAACGTATAACGTATAACGTATAACGTACAACGTATAACGTATAACGTATATCCTATAACGCATAACGTATAACGTATAACGTATAACGTATGACGTATAACGTATAACGTACAACGTTTAACGTATAACGTATAACGTATAACGTATAACGTATTACGTATAACGTATATCGTACAACGTTCAACGTATAACGTATAATGTATAACGTATAACGTATAACGTATAACGTATAAGGTATAACGTATAACGTATAACGTATAACGTATAACGTATAACGTATAAAGTATAACGTATAACGTATAACGTACAACGTTTAACGTATAACGTATAACGTATAACGTATAACGTATAACGTATAACGTATAACGTACAACGTATAACGTATAACGTATAACGTATAACGTATAACGTATAACGTATAACGTATAACGTATATCGTACAACGTTCAACGTATAACGTATAATGTATAACGTATAACGTATAACGTATAACGTATAACGTATATCGTACAACGTTCAACGTATAACGTATAACGTATAACGTATAACGTATAACGTATAACGTATAACGTATAACGTATAACGTATAACGTATAACGTATAACGTATAACGTATAACGTACAACGTATAACGTATAACGTATAACGTATAACGTATAACGTATAACGTATAACGTATAACGTATAACGTATAACGTATAACGTATAACGTACAACGTTTAACGTATAACGTATAACGTATAACGTATAACGTATACCGTATAACGTATAACGTACAACGTATAACGTATAACGTATATCCTATAACGCATAACGTATAACGTATAACGTATAACGTATGACGTACAACGTATAACGTACAACGTTTAACGTATAACGTATAACGTATAACGTATAACGTATAACGTATAACGTGTATCGTACAACGTTCAACGTATAACGTATAATGTATAACGTATAACGTATAACGTATAACGTATAACGTATAACGTATAACGTATAACGTGTAACGTATAACGTATAACGTATAACGTATAACGTATAACGTATAACGTATAACGTATAACGTATAACGTATAACGTATAACGTATAGCGTATAACGTATAACGTATAACGATTAACGTAAAACGTATGACTTATTACTTATTACGTATAACGTATAACGTATAACGTATAACATATAACGTATAACGTATAACGTATAACGTATAACGTACAACGTATAACGTATAACGTATAACGTATATCCTATAACGCATAACGTATAACGTATAACGTATAACGTATGACGTACAACGTATAACGTACAACGTTTAACGTATAACGTATAACGTATAACGTATAACGTATAACGTATAACGTGTATCGTACAACGTTCAACGTATAACGTATAATGTATAACGTATAACGTATAACGTATAACGTATAAGGTATAACGTATAACGTATAACGTATAACGTATAACGTATGACGTACAACGTATAACGTACAACGTTTAACGTATAACGTATAACGTATAACGTATAACGTATAACGTATAACGTGTATCGTACAACGTTCAACGTATAACGTATAATGTATAACGTATAACGTATAACGTATAACGTATAAGGTATAACGTATAACGTATAACGTATAACGTATAACGTATAACGTATAACGTATAACGTATAACGTATAACGTATAACGTATAACGTATAACGTATAACGTATAACGTATAACGTATAACGTATAACGTATAACGTATAACGTACAACGTACAACGTACAACGTTTAACGAATAACGTATAACGTATAACGTATAACGTATAACGTATAACGTATAACGTATAACGTATAACGTATAACGTATAACGTATAGCGTATAACGTATAACGTATAACGTATAACGTATAACGTATAGCGTATAACGTATAACGTATAACGGTTAACGTAAAACGTATGACGTATTACATATTACGTATAACGTATAACGTATAACGTATAACGTATAACGTATAACGTATAACGTATAACGTATAACGTATAACGTATAACGTATAACGTACAACGTATAACGTATAACGTATATCCTATAACGCATAACGTATAACGTATAACGTATAACGTATGACGTATAACGTATAACGTACAACGTTTAACGTATAACGTATAACGTATAACGTATAACGTATAACGTATAACGTATAACGTATATCGTACAACGTTCAACGTATAACGTATAATGTATAACGTATAACGTATAACGTATAACGTATAAGGTATAACGTATAACGTATAACGTATAACGTATAACGTATAACGTATAAAGTATAACGTATAACGTATAACGTACAACGTTTAACGTATAACGTATAACGTATAACGTATAACGTATAACGTATAACGTATAACGTATAACGTACAACGTATAACGTATAACGTATAACGTATAACGTATAACGTATAACGTATAACGTATATCGTACAACGTTCAACGTATAACGTATAATGTATAACGTATAACGTATAACGTATAACGTATAACGTATAACGTATAAAGTATAACGTATAACGTATAACGTACAACGTTTAACGTATACCGTATAACGAATAACGTATAACGTATATCGCATGACGTATAACATATAACGTATACCGTATAACGTATAACGTACAACGTATAACGTATAACGTATATCCTATAACGCATAACGTATAACGTATAACGTATAACGTATAGCGTATAACGTATAACGTATAACGTATAACGTATAACGTATAACGTATAACGTATAACGTATAACGTATAACGTATAACGTATAACGTACAACGTATAACGTATAACGTATAACGTATAACGTATAACGTATATCGTACAACGTTCAACGTATAACGTATAATGTATAACGTATAACGTATAACGTATAACGTATAAGGTATAACGTATAACGTATAACGTATAACGTATAACGTATAACGTATATCGTACAACGTTCAACGTATAACGTATAATGTATAACGTATAACGTATAACGTATAACGTATAAGGTATAACGTATAACGCATAACGTATAACGTATAACGTATAACGTATAACGTATAACGTATAACGTACAACGTTTAACGCATAACGTATAACGTAGTATGTATAACGTATAACGTATAAGGTATAACGTATAACGTATAACGTATAACGTATAACGTATAACGTATAACGTATAACGTATAACGTATAACGTATAACGTATAACGTATGACGTGTAACGTATAACGTATAACGTATAACGTATGTCGTATAACGTATAACGTATAACGTATAACGTATGACGTGTAACGTATAACGTATAACGTATAACGTATAACGTATAACGTATAACGTATAACGTATAACGTATAACGTATAACGTATAACGTATAACGTATAACGTATAACGTATAACGTATAACGTATAACGCATAACGTATAACGTATAACGTATAACGTATAACGTATAACGTATAACGTATAACGTACAACGTTTAACGTATAACGTATAACGTAGAACGTATAACGTATAACGTATAACGTATAACGTATAACGTATAACGTATAACGTATTACGTATAACGTATAACGTACAACGTTTAACGTATAACGTATAACGTAGAACGTATAACGTACAACGTATAACGTATAACGTATAACGTATAACGTATAACGTACAACGTATAACGTATAACGTATATCCTATAACGCATAACGTATAACGTATAACGTATAACGTATAACGTATAACGTATAACGTATAACGTATAGCGTCTAACGTATAACGTATAACGTACAACGTATAACGTATAACGTATAACGTATAACGTATAACGTATAACGTATAACGTATAACGTATAACGTATAACGTATAACGTATAACGTATAACGTATAACGTATAACGTATAACGTATAACGTATAACGTATAACGTATAACGTATAACGTATAACGTATAACGTATAACGTATAACGTATAACGTATATCGTACAACGTTCAACGTATAACGTATAATGTATAACGTATAACGTATAACGTATAACGTATAAGGTATAACGTATAACGTATAACGTATAACGTATAACGTATAACGTATAACGTATAACGTATAACGTATAACGTATAACGTATAACGTACAACGTTTATCGTATAACGTATAACGTATAACGTATAACGTATAACGTATAACGTACAACGTATAACGTGAAACGTATATCCTATAACACATAACGTATAACGTATAACGTATAATACAACGTATAACGTATAACGTATATCGTATAACGTATAACGTATAACGTATAACGCATAACGTATAACGTATAACGTATAACGTATAACGTATAACGTATAACGTACAACGTTTAACGTATAACGTATAACGTAGAATGTATAACGTATAACGTATAACGTATAACGTATAACGTATAACGTATTACGTATAACGTATAACGTACAACGTTTAACGTATAACGTATAACGTACAACGTATAACGTACAACGTATAACGTATAACGTATAACGTATAACGTATAACGTATAACGTATAACGTATAACGTATAACGTATAACGTATAACGTATAACGTATAACGTATAACGTATAACGTATAACGTATAACGTATAACGTATAACGTATAACGTATAACGTATAACGTATAACGTATAACGTATAACGTATATCGTACAACGTTCAACGTATAACGTATAATGTATAACGTATAACGTATAACGTATAACGTATAAGGTATAACGTATAACGTATAACGTATAACGTATAACGTATAACGTATAACGTATAACGTATAACGTATAACGTATAACGTACAACGTTTATCGTATAACGTATAACGTATAACGTATAACGTATAACGTATAACGTATAACGTATAACGTACAACGTATAACGTGAAACGTATATCCTATAACACATAACGTATAACGTATAACGTATAATACAACGTATAACGTATAACGTATAACGTATAACGTATAACGTATAACGTATAACGTATAACGTATAACGTATAACGTATAACGTATAACGTATAACGTATAACGTATAACGTATAACGTATAACGTATAACGTATAATGTATAACGTATAACGTATAACGTATAACGTATAACGTATAACGTATAACGTATAACGTATAACGTATAACGTATAACGTATAACGTATAACGTATAACGTATAACGTATAACGTATACAGTATAATGTATAACGTACAACGTATACAGTATAATGTATAACGTACAACGTGTAACGTATAACGTATAACGTATAACGTATAACGTATAACGTATAACGTATAACGTATAACGTATAACGTATAACGTATAACGTATAACGTATAACGTATAGCGTATAACGTATAACGTATAACGTATAACGTCCAACGTATATCGTATAACGTATAACGTATAACGTATAACGTACAACGTTTAACGTATACCGTATAACGAATAACGTATAACGTATATCGCATGACGTATAACATATAACGTATAACGTATAACGTATAACGTACAACGTATAACGTATAACGTATACCCTATAACGCATAACGTATAACGTATAACGTATAACGTATAACGTATAACGTATAACGTATAACGTATAACGTATAACGTATAACGTATAACGTATAACGTATAACGTATAACGTATAACGTATAACGTATAACGTATAACGTATAACGTATAACGTATACAGTATAATGTATAACGTATAACGTATACAGTATAATGTATAACGTATAACGTGTAACGTATAACGTATAACGTATAACGTATAACGTATAACGTATAACGTATAACGTACAACGTATAACGTATAACGTATAACGTATAACGTATAACGTATAGCGTATAACGTATAACGTATAACGCACAACGTCCAACGTATAACGTATAACGTATAACGTATAACGTATAACGTACAACGTTTAACGTATACCGTATCACGAATAACGTATAACGTATATCGCATGACGTATAACATATAACGTATAACGTATAACGTATAACGTACAACGTATAACGTATAACGTATATCCTATAACGCATAACGTATAACGTATAACGTATAACGTATAGCGTATAACGTATAACGTATAACGTATAACGTATAACGTATAACGTATAACGTACAACGTATAACGTATAACGTATAACGTATAACGTATAACGTATAACGTATAACGTATAACGTATAACGTACAACGTATAACGTACAACGTATAACGTACAACGTATAACGTACAACGTATAACGTACAACGTATAACGTATAACGTATAACGTATAACGTATAACGTATAACGTATAACGTATAACGTATAACGTATAACGTATAACGTATAACGTATAACGTATAACGTATAACGTATAACGTATATCGTATAACGTATAACGTATAACGTATAACGTATAACGTATAACGTATAACGTATAACGTATAACGTATAACGTATAACGTATAACGTATAACGTACAACGTATAACGTATAACGTATATCCTATAACGCATAACGTATAACGTATAACGTATAACGTATAGCGTATAACGTATAACGTATTTTTTTTTTTTTTTTTTTTATTAACGTGGGGGAAATCTTCGAAAGACCCCCCCGCCGCCTGGGGTGGGGCGGGGGGAGTGTGGGATTCCCCGCGCCCGGAAGGAAACCCATCGGGCGCGGGACCTACCCACTAAAACCCACCACGGTGGCCATCCTCGCACTATGCAGGGGGAGCACCTGGGACCGAAGACATCATAACATCAGGTGCTCCCCCGTGCAGGGCTCTCGCGCCCGTGTCCTCCCGTTCCAGGGAAGGGAGGGGGTACTTCACCCTCCCTTCCCTGTTTTCTCCTCGGCGCTCTGGCGCCCGACGTCGGAGCAGGGCCACACTGCTCCGACGTCCCACTCCCGGGGGCCGCCCGAGGGCGGCCGCGAGTCCCACACTCGCGACCGCCCACGGCCCCCATAGCCGCGCCGGAGGCACGGCCCTGGGACCGTGCCGTCGGCGCGGCCGCACCCCGGCTCGTACGCTCCCGAGGGCGGCTCTGGCCTCTCCGCCCTCGAGAGCGTCGCCGTCCCTTATTCCTCCCACCCCTCAGACGACGGGCGGTGGCACGAGCCTCAAGGGCTACGCACCCCCGCCCGCCGCTCTCAGGGTGGCCTCCCCAGCCCTTCCGGAGGCCCACCCGCCCCCGGCCTCGGACGAGGCCTCGCTCGCGGTCTCCCGCTCTCGCGAATGCGGCTCGCGGCCTCCTTCCGCGAGATTACCTCCTCGCAGAAGGAGGCCACGGCCCGCCACTTCGTCTCGCTGCCGAGCATGGCCTGTACCACGCCCGGCAGCGATAGGTCCGCCCCAATCACGGCCGTGAGGACACGGCGCTCCACCCCCCAGGCCGGACACACCTCGAGGGTGTGTTGCGCCGTGTCCTCGTCCGCTGGACAGTGCCAGCAGCGCGCCGCCTCTTCCACACCGATCCGGCACAGGTACTGACCGAAGCATCCGTGCCCGGACAGCACCTGCACCAACCGGTAGGTGAGTGAGCCGAAGCGCCTACCCAGCCACTCAAACAGGTCCGGCCGGATAGCCCGGACAGTCCTCTGGCCGAACAACGGCTCGGCCAGCCGCTGCTGCCAAAGCTGCAGCATGGACTCCCGGGCCTGGCGCCTCAGGGCCTCCACCTCGCAGCCCGCCAGGACCACCCCATCCTCGCGGGCGCGCATGCGGCCCTCGTAGAAAGCCGCATGCGCGCCCGCGATCAAGTCCGCCGGGGGTAGCCCTGACAGGACGCTCGCCGCCTCATACGAAACGGTCCGGTACCCCCGGGCGATCCGCAGTGCAAGCCGCCTTTGAACCCGGCGCAGCAATACCTTGCTGCGCCGGGAGGCGGCCAGGTCGCCCGCCCAAACGGGGGCCCCGTATAGGGCCACCGAGTGGACCATTCCCGCGTAGAGGCGGCGAACCCGGTCACTCGGGCCCCGCAGGTTGGGGAGGATACGGCCCAAAGCGCCAACTATCCTCTCCAACCGCGGGGCCAGGGCCCGGAAATGGCCCTCGAAGCGCCAGTGGCTGTCGAGGTGAAGTCCCAGATATTTCATCTGAGACCTCACCTCGACGTCTGTCTCACCCACCCGGATCAGGGGGGGAGGCGGCTCTCCCCGGGGTCTATACATCCCGAGTACCTCGGTTTTGTGGAGAGCCACCTCCAAACCGATCCCCCTGATCCGGGAGACGACGCGCCGGACACCGTCCTCGGCGGCCCGAACAGCCCCCCTCCAGTCCCCCCCGACGGCCAACAACAAGGTGTCGTCCGCGTAACATGTCAGACTGACGCCGTCGGGGAGGTCTTCGGCCCGCAGGACGGTGTCGTACCCGAGGTTCCACAGCAGGGGTCCTAACACCGACCCCTGCGGAACCCCGGAGTACACCGCTCTCCTCTCCGTCCCGCACCGGCCCGGATACTCGATCCACCTGTCGCGGAGGTAGTCCTCGACGACTGCCCTAAGGTAGGCGGGGACTCGATGTTCCTCAAGCCCCCGCCTAATCGCCGCCCAGGGTAGGGTGTTAAACGCATTGGCGATGTCCAAGGACACCGCCAATGCCACCCCACCCCAGGAGACCGCCGAGGCCGAGAGGGACCGGACGCGTCGAATCGCGTCGATCGTCGACCGGCCCTCCCGGAACCCGAACTGGCACTCCGCCAGCCCGGGCCCACCCCGCGACAGGTGCCCGACGATGCGGGCCGCCACGACTCTTTCTAGGAGCTTGCCCACATCGTCGAGCAGGCAAATCGGCCGGTACGCTGACGGAGAGTCCGCGGGCCTACCCTCTTTCCGGAGGAGGACCATTCGGGCCACCTTCCATGCGGAGGGGAATCGCCCGGCCTCCAGGCAGCGGTCGAATGGCTCCCGGAGGCCGTCACCCAGGACGTCCGCGGCCAAGACCAAGACTCGGCCGGGCACTCCCGAAGGACCCGGGGCAGTATCCTTCGCCCCGAGTCTTCGGATGGCCGCGGCTAGCTCCCCAGCCGAGACCCCCAGCTCCGCGGACCAGGTGGTCGGGTCCGCAGAGGGACGTGGCCCGCTCTCCCCCACGATCGGGAAGAGCGTGTCGACCACGTCCCTCAAGAGCTGGGGGTCGAGACCCTCGGTGATCGGGGGCGCCCATGGCCGGAGTTTATTCAGAACTATCCGGTATGGGCGCCCCCATGGATCCCGCTCGAGGGTCTCGAGGAGCTCCTTCCAGCTCTGGGCCTTGGCCCGTTTGATGGCGACCTGCAGAGCCCTCTTTCCCGCGCGATAGGACTCGTACAGTTCCGCCGCCCTAGCCCGCGCGCCGTCGTCGCCGTTCCGTCCGGCCCGACGACGCGCGCGGGTGTACTGGCGTCGGGCCCGGACGCATGCTGTCCGCAATTCCCCGATTTCGCCCGACCACCAGTACACCGAACGTATAACGTATAACGTATAACGTATAACGTATAACGTATAACGTATAACGTATAACGTATAACGTATAACGTATAACGTATAACGTATAACGTATAACGTATAACGTATAACGTATAACGTATAACGTATAACGTATAACGTATAACGTATAACGTATAACGTATAACGTATAACGTATAACGTATAACGTATAACGTATAACGTACAACGTCTAACGTATAACGTATAACGTATAACGTATAACGTACAACGTATAACGTATAAGGTATAACGTATAACGTATAACGTATAACGTATAACGTATAACGTATAACGTATAACGTATAACGTATAACGTATAACGTATAACGTATAACGTATAACGTATAACGTACAACGTATAACGTATAACGTATAACGTATATCCTATAACGCATAACGTATAACGTATAACGTATAACGTATGACGTACAACGTATAACGTACAACGTTTAACGTATAACGTATAACGTATAACGTATAACGTATAACGTATAACGTGTATCGTACAACGTTCAACGTATAACGTATAATGTATAACGTATAACGTATAACGTATAACGTATAAGGTATAACGTATAACGTATAACGTATAACGTATAACGTATAACGTATAACGTATAACGTATAACGTATAACGTATAACGTATAACGTATAACGTATAACGTATAACGTATAACGTATAACGTATAACGTATAACGTATAACGTATAACGTATAACGTACAACGTACAACGTACAACGTTTAACGTACAACGTATAACGTACAACGTATAACGTATAACGTATAACGTATAACGTATAACGTATAACGTATAACGTATAACGTATAGCGTATAACGTATAACGTATAACGTATAACGTATAACGTATAACGTATAACGTATAACGTATAACGTATAACGTATAACGTATGACGTACAACGTATAACGTACAACGTTTAACGTATAACGTATAACGTATAACGTATAACGTACAACGTATAACGTACAACGTATAACGTACAACGTATAACGTATAACGTATAACGTATATCCTATAACGCATAACGTATAACGTATAACGTATAACGTATGACGTACAACGTATAACGTACAACGTTTAACGTATAACGTATAACGTATAACGTATAACGTACAACGTATAACGTACAACGTATAACGTACAACGTATAACGTATAACGTATAACGTATAACGTATAACGTATAACGTATAACGTATAACGTATAACGTATAACGTATAAGGTATAACGTATAACGTATAACGTATAACGTATAACGTATAACGTATAACGTATATCGTATAACGTATAACGTATAACGTATAACGTATAACGTATAACGTATAACGTATAACGTATAACGTATAACGTATAACGTATAACGTATAACGTATAACGTACAACGTATAACGTATAACGTATATCCTATAACGCATAACGTATAACGTATAACGTATAACGTATAGCGTATAACGTATAACGTATAACGTATAACGTATAACGTATAACGTATAACGTATAACGTATAACGTATAACGTATAACGTATAACGTATAACGTATAACGTATAACGTATAACGTATAACGTATAACGTATAACGTATAACGTATAACGCATAACGTATAACGTATAACGTACAACGTATAACGTATAACGTATATCCTATAACGCATAACGTATAACGTATAACGTATAACGTATAGCGTATAACGTATAACGTATAACGTATAACGTATAACGTATAACGTATAACGTATAACGTATAACGTATAACGTATAACGTATAACGTATAACGTATAACGTATAACGTATAACGTATAACGTATAACGTATAACGTATAACGTATAACGTATAACGTATAACGTATAACGTATAACGTATAACGTATAACGTATAACGTATAACGTATAACGTATAACGTATAACGTACAACGTCTAACGTATAACGTATAACGTATAACGTATAACGTACAACGTATAACGTATAACGTATAACGTATAACGTATAACGTATAACGTATAACGTATAACGTATAACGTATAACGTATAACGTATAACGTACAACGTTTAACGTATAACGTATAACGTATAAGGTATAACGTATAACGTATAACGTATAACGTATAACGTACAACGTATAACGTATAACGTATATCCTATAACGCATAACGTATAACGTATAGCGTATAACGTATAACGTATAACGTATAACGTATAACGTATAACGTATAACGTATAGCGTATAACGTATAACGTATAACGTATAACGTATAACGTATAACGTATAACGTATAACGTATAACGTATAACGTATAACGTATAACGTATAACGTATAACGTATAACGTATAACGTATAACGTATAACGTATAACGTATAACGTATAACGTATAACGTATAACGTATAACGTATAACGTATAACGTATAACGTATAACGTATAACGTATAACGTATAACGTATACAGTATAACGTATAACGTATAACGTATAACGTGTAACGTATAACGTATAACGTATAACGTATAACGTATAACGTATAACGTATAACGTATAACGTATAACGTCCAACGTATAACGTATAACGTATAACGTATAACGTATAACGTACAACGTTTAACGTATACCGTATAACGAATAACGTATAACGTATATCGTATGACGTATAACATATAACGTATAACGTATAACGTATAACGTACAACGTATAACGTATAACGTATATCCTATAACGCATAACGTATAACGTATAACGTATAACGTATAACGTATAACGTATAACGTATAACGTATAACGTATAACGTATAACGTATAACGTATAACGTGTAACGTATAACGTACAACGTTTAACGTTTAACGTATAACGATTAACGTAAAACGTATGACTTATTACTTATTACGTATAACGTTTAACGTATACCGTATAACGAATAACGTATAACGTATATCGCATGACGTATAACATAAAACGTATAACGTATAACGTATAACGTATAACGTATAACGTATAACGTATAACGTATAACGTATAACGTATAACGTATAACGTATAACGTATAGCGTATAACGTATAACGTATAACGTATAACGTACAACGTATAACGTATAACGTATAACGTATAGCGTATAACGTATAACGTATAACGTATAACGTACAACGTCTAACGTATAACGTATAACGTATAACGTATAACGTATAACGTATAACGTATAGCGTATAACGTATAACGTATAACGATTAACGTAAAACGTATGACTTATTACTTATTACGTATAACGTATAACGTATAACATATAACGTATAACGTATAACGTATAACGTATAACGTACAACGTATAACGTATAACGTATAACGTATATCCTATAACGCATAACGTATAACGTATAACGTATAACGTATGACGTACAACGTATAACGTACAACGTTTAACGTATAACGTATAACGTATAACGTATAACGTATAACGTATAACGTGTATCGTACAACGTTCAACGTATAACGTATAATGTATAACGTATAACGTATAACGTATAACGTATAACGTATAACGTATAACGTATAACGTATAACGTATAACGTATAACGTATAACGTATAACGTATAACGTATAACGTATAACGTATAACGTATAACGTATAACGTATAACGTATAACGTATAACGTATAACGTATAACGTATAACGTATAACGTATAACGTATAACGTATAACGTATAACGTATAACGTACAACGTCTAACGTATAACGTATAACGTATAACGTATAACGTACAACGTATAACGTATAACGTATAACGTATAACGTATAACGTATAACGTATAACGTATAACGTATAACGTATAACGTATAACGTATAACGTACAACGTTTAACGTATAACGTATAACGTATAACGTATAACGTATAACGTATAACGTATAACGTACAACGTATAACGTATAACGTATATCCTATAACGCATAACGTATAACGTATAGCGTATAACGTATAACGTATAACGTATAACGTATAACGTATAACGTATAACGTATAACGTATAACGTATAACGTATAACGTATAACGTATAACGTATAACGTATAACGTATAACGTATAACGTATAACGTATAACGTATAACGTATAACGTATAACGTATAACGTATAACGTATAACGTATAACGTATAACGTATAACGTATAACGTATAACGTATAACGTATAACGTATAACGTATAACGTATAACGTATAACGTATAACGTATAGCGTATAACGTATAACGTATAACGATTAACGTAAAACGTATGACTTATTACTTATTACGTATAACGTATAACGTATAACATATAACGTATAACGTATAACGTATAACGTATAACGTACAACGTATAACGTATAACGTATAACGTATATCCTATAACGCATAACGTATAACGTATAACGTATAACGTTTAACGTATAACGTATAACGTATAACGTATAACGTATAACGTATAACGTGTATCGTACAACGTTCAACGTATAACGTATAATGTATAACGTATAACGTATAACGTATAACGTATAACGTATAACGTATAACGTATAACGTATAACGTATAACGTATAACGTATAACGTATAACGTATAACGTATAACGTATAACGTATAACGTATAACGTATAACGTATAACGTATAACGTATAACGTATAACGTATAACGTATAACGTATAACGTATAACGTATAACGTATAACGTATAACGTATAACGTATAACGTATAACGTATAACGTATAACGTATAACGTATAACGTATAACGTATATCGTATAACGTATAACGTATAACGTATAACGTATAACGTATAACGTATAACGTATAACGTATAACGTATAACGTATAACGTATAACGTATAACGTATAACGTACAACGTATAACGTATAACGTATATCCTATAACGCATAACGTATAACGTATAACGTATAACGTATAGCGTATAACGTATAACGTATAACGTATAACGTATAACGTATAACGTATAACGTATAACGTATAACGTATAACGTATAACGTATAACGTATAACGTATAACGTATAACGTATAACGTATAACGTATAACGTATAACGTATAACGTATAACGTATAACGTATAACGTATAACGTATAACGTATAACGCATAACGTATAACGTATAACGTACAACGTATAACGTATAACGTATATCCTATAACGCATAACGTATAACGTATAACGTATAACGTATAGCGTATAACGTATAACGTATAACGTATAACGTATAACGTATAACGTATAACGTATAACGTATAACGTATAACGTATAACGTATAACGTATAACGTATAACGTATAACGTATAACGTATAACGTATAACGTATAACGTATAACGTATAACGTATAACGTATAACGTATAACGTATAACGTATAACGTATAACGTATAACGTATAACGTATAACGTATAACGTACAACGTCTAACGTATAACGTATAACGTATAACGTATAACGTACAACGTATAACGTATAACGTATAACGTATAACGTATAACGTATAACGTATAACGTATAACGTATAACGTATAACGTATAACGTATAACGTACAACGTTTAACGTATAACGTATAACGTATAACGTATAACGTATAACGTATAACGTATAACGTATAACGTACAACGTATAACGTATAACGTATATCCTATAACGCATAACGTATAACGTATAGCGTATAACGTATAACGTATAACGTATAACGTATAACGTATAACGTATAACGTATAACGTATAACGTATAACGTATAACGTATAACGTATAACGTATAACGTATAACGTATAACGTATAACGTATAACGTATAACGTATAACGTATAACGTATAACGTATAACGTATAACGTATAACGTATAACGTATAACGTATAACGTATAACGTATAACGTATAACGTATAACGTATAACGTATAACGTATAACGTATGGCGTATAACGTATAACGTATAACGTATAACGTATACAGTATAACGTATAACGTATAACGTATAACGTATAACGTATAACGTAGAACGTATAACGTATAACGTATAATGTATAACGTATGACGTATAACGTATAACGTATAACGTATAACGTATAACGTATACAGTATAACGTATAACGTATAACGTGTAACGTATAACGTATAACGTATAACGTATAACGTATAACGTATAACGTATAACGTATAACGTATAACGTCCAACGTATAACGTATAACGTATAACGTATAACGTATAACGTACAACGTTTAACGTATACCGTATAACGAATAACGTATAACGTATATCGTATGACGTATAACATATAACGTATAACGTATAACGTATAACGTACAACGTATAACGTATAACGTATATCCTATAACGCATAACGTATAACGTATAACGTATAACGTATAACGTATAACGTATAACGTATAACGTATAACGTATAACGTATAACGTGTAACGTATAACGTACAACGTTTAACGTTTAACGTATAACGTATAACGTATAACGTATAACGAATAACGTATAACGTACAACGTTTAACGTATACCGTATAACGAATAACGTATAACGTATATCGCATGACGTATAACATAAAACGTATAACGTATAACGTATAACGTATAACGTATAACGTATAACGTATAGCGTATAACGTATAACGTATAACGTATAACGTACAACGTCTGACGTATAACGTATAACGTATAACGTATAACGTACAACGTATAACGTATAACGTATAACGTATAACGTATAACGTATAACGTATAACGTATAACGTATAACGTATAACGTATAACGTATATCGTATAACGTATAACGTATAACGTTTAACGTATAACGTATAACGTATAACGTATAACGTATAACGTATGACGTATAACGTACAACGTATAACGTATAACGTATATCCTATAACGCACAACGTATAACGTATAACGTATAACGTATAACGTACAACGTTTAACGTTTAACGTATAACGTATAACGTATAACGTATAACGAATAACGTATAACGTACAACGTTTAACGTATACCGTATAACGAATAACGTATAACGTATATCGCATGACGTATAACATAAAACGTATAACGTATAACGTATAACGTATAACGTATAACGTATAACGTATAACGTATAACGTATAACGTATAACGTATAACGTATAACGTATAACGTATAACGTATAGCGTATAACGTATAACGTATAACGTATAACGTACAACGTATAACGTATAACGTATAACGTATAGCGTATAACGTATAACGTATAACGTATAACGTACAACGTCTAACGTATAACGTATAACGTATAACGTATAACGTATAACGTATAACGTATAACGTATAACGTATAACGTATAACGTATAACGTATAACGTATAACGTATAACGTATAACGTATAACGTATAACGTATAACGTATATCGTATAACGTATAACGTATAACGTTTAACGTATAACGTATAACGTATAACGTATAACGTATAACGTATAACGTATAACGTACAACGTATAACGTATAACGTATATCCTATAACGCATAACGTATAACGTATAACGTATAACGTATAACGTATAACGTATAACGTATAACGTATAACGTATAACGTATAGCGTATAACGTATAACGTATAACGTATAACGTACAACGTCTGACGTATAACGTATAACGTATAACGTATAACGTATAACGTACAACGTATAACGTATAACGTATAACGTATAACGTATAACGTATAACGTATAACGTATAACGTATAACGTATAACGTATAACGTATATCGTATAACGTATAACGTATAACGTTTAACGTATAACGTATAACGTATAACGTATAACGTATAACGTATGACGTATAACGTACAACGTATAACGTATAACGTATATCCTATAACGCACAACGTATAACGTATAACGTATAACGTATAACGTATAACGTATAACGTATAACGTATAACGTATAACGTATAACGTATAACGTATAACGTATAACGTATAACGTATAACGTATAACGTATAACGTATAACGTATAACGTATAACGTATAACGTATAACGTATAACGTATAACGTATAACGTATAACGTATACCGTATAACGTATAACGTATAACGTATAACGTATAACGTATAACGTATAACGTATATCGTATAACGTATAACGTATAACGTTTAACGTATAACGTATAACGTATAACGTATAACGTATAATGTATAACGTATAACGTATAACGTATAACGCATAACGTATAACGTATAACGTATAACGTATAACGTATAACGTATAACGTACAACGTTTAACGTATAACGTATAACGTAGAACGTATAACGTATAACGTATAACGTATGACGTATAACGTATAACGTACAACGTTTAACGTATAACGTATAACGTATAACGTATAACGTATAACGTATATCGTACAAAGTTCAACGTATAACGTATAATGTATAACGTATAACGTATAACGTATAACGTATAACGTACAACGTATAACGTATAACGTATTATATAACGTATAACGTATAACGTACAACGTTTAACGTATAACGTATAACGTATAACGTATAACGTATAACGTATAACGTACAACGTATAACGTATAACGTATAACGTATAACGTATAACGTACAACGTATAACGTATAACGTATATCCTATAACACATAACGTATAATGTATAACGTATAATATAACGTATAACGTATAACGTATAACGTATAACGTATAACGTATAACGTAGAACGTATAACGTATAACGTATAACGTATGACGTATAACGTATAACGTACAACGTTTAACGTATAACGTATAACGTATAACGTATAACGTATAACGTATATCGTACAAAGTTCAACGTATAACGTATAATGTATAACGTATAACGTATAACGTATAACGTATAAGGTATAAGGTATAACGTATAACGTACAACGTTTAACGTATAACGTATAACGTAGAACGTATAACGTATAACGTATAACGTATAACGTATGACGTATAACGTATAACATATAACGTATAACGTATAACGTATACAGTATAACGTATAACGTATAACGTGTAACGTATAACGTATAACGTATAACGTATAACGTATAACGTATAACGTATAACGTATAACGTATAACGTATAACGTATAACGTATAACGTATAACGTATAACGAATAACGTATAACGTATGACGTATTACATATAACGTATAACGTATAACGTATATCGTATAACGTATAACGTATAACGTATAACGTATAACGTATAACGTATAACGTATAACGTATAACGTATAACGTATAACGTATAACGTATAACGTATAACGTATAACGTATAACGTACAACGTATAACGTATAACGTATATCCTATAACGCATAACGTATAACGTATAACGTATAACGTATAGCGTATAACGTATAACGTATAACGTATAACGTATAACGTATAACGTATAACGTATAACGTATAACGTATAACGTATAACGTATAACGTATAACGTATAACGTATAACGTATAACGTATAACGTATAACGTATAACGTATAACGTATAACGTATAACGTATAACGTATAACGTATAACGTATAACGTATAACGTATAACGTATAACGTATAACGTATAACGTATAACGTATAACGTATAACGTACAACGTCTAACGTATAACGTATAACGTATAACGTATAACGTACAACGTACAACGTATAACGTATAACGTATAACGTATAACGTATAACGTATAACGTATAACGTATAACGTATAACGTATAACGTATAACGTACAACGTTTAACGTATAACGTATAACGTATAACGTATAACGTATAACGTATAACGTATAACGTACAACGTATAACGTATAACGTATATCCTATAACGCATAACGTATAACGTATAGCGTATAACGTATAACGTATAACGTATAACGTATAACGTATAACGTATAACGTATAACGTATAACGTATAACGTATAACGTATAACGTATAACGTATAACGTATAACGTATAACGTATAACGTATAACGTATAACGTATAGCGTATAACGTATAACGTATAACGTATAACGTATAACGTATAACGTATAACGTATAACGTATAACGTATAACGTATAACGTATAACGTATAGCGTATAACGTATAACGTATAACGTATAACGTATAACGTATAACGTATAACGTATAACGTATAACGTATAACGTATAACGTATAACGTATAACGTATAACGTATAACGTATAACGTATAACGTATAACGTATAACGTATAACGTATAACGTATAACGTATAACGTATAACGTATAACGTATAACGTATAACGTATAACGTATAACGTATAACGTATAACGTATAACGTATAACGTATAACGTATAACGTATAACGTATAACGTATAACGTATAACGTATAACGTATAACGTATAACGTATAACGTATAACGTATAACGTATAACGTATAATGTATAACGTATAACGTATAACGTATAACGTATAACGTATAGCGTATAACGTATAACGTATAACGATTAACGTAAAACGTATGACTTATTACTTATTACGTATAACGTATAACGTATAACATATAACGTATAACGTATAACGTATAACGTATAACGTACAACGTATAACGTATAACGTATAACGTATATCCTATAACGCATAACGTATAACGTATAACGTATAACGTATGACGTACAACGTATAACGTACAACGTTTAACGTATACCGTATAACGAATAACGTATAACGTATATCGTATGACGTATAACATATAACGTATAACGTATAACGTATAACGTACAACGTATAACGTATAACGTATATCCTATAACGCATAACGTATAACGTATAACGTATAACGTATAACGTATAACGTATAACGTATAACGTATAACGTATAACGTATAACGTATAACGTGTAACGTATAACGTACAACGTTTAACGTTTAACGTATAACGTATAACGTATAACGTATAACGAATAACGTATAACGTACAACGTTTAACGCATACCGTATAACGAATAACGTATAACGTATATCGCATGACGTATAACATAAAACGTATAACGTATAACGTATAACGTATAACGTATAACGTATAACGTATAGCGTATAACGTATAACGTATAACGTATAACGTACAACGTCTGACGTATAACGTATAACGTATAACGTATAACGTACAACGTATAACGTATAACGTATAACGTATAACGTATAACGTATAACGTATAACGTATAACGTATAACGTATAACGTATAACGTATATCGTATAACGTAGAACGTATAACGTAGAACGTATAACGTTTAACGTATAACGTATAACGTATAACGTATAACGTATAACGTATGACGTATAACGTACAACGTATAACGTATAACGTATATCCTATAACGCACAACGTATAACGTATAACGTATAACGTATAACGTACAACGTTTAACGTTTAACGTATAACGTATAACGTATAACGTATAACGAATAACGTATAACGTACAACGTTTAACGTATACCGTATAACGAATAACGTATAACGTATATCGCATGACGTATAACATAAAACGTATAACGTATAACGTATAACGTATAACGTATAACGTATAACGTATAACGTATAACGTATAACGTATAACGTATAACGTATAACGTATAGCGTATAACGTATAACGTATAACGTATAACGTACAACGTATAACGTATAACGTATAACGTATAGCGTATAACGTATAACGTATAACGTATAACGTACAACGTCTAACGTATAACGTATAACGTATAACGTATAACGTATAACGTATAACGTATAACGTATAACGTATAACGTATAACGTATAACGTATAACGTATAACGTATAACGTATAACGTATAACGTATAACGTATAACGTATATCGTATAACGTATAACGTATAACGTTTAACGTATAACGTATAACGTATAACGTATAACGTATAACGTATAACGTATAACGTACAACGTATAACGTATAACGTATATCCTATAACGCATAACGTATAACGTATAACGTATAACGTATAACGTACAACGTATAACGTATAACGTATATCCTATAACACATAACGTATAATGTATAACGTATAATATAACGTATAACGTATAACGTATAACGTATAACGTATAACGTATAACGTAGAACGTATAACGTATAACGTATAACGTATGACGTATAACGTATAACGTACAACGTTTAACGTATAACGTATAACGTATAACGTATAACGTATAACGTATATCGTACAAAGTTCAACGTATAACGTATAATGTATAACGTATAACGTATAACGTATAACGTATAAGGTATAAGGTATAACGTATAACGTACAACGTTTAACGTATAACGTATAACGTAGAACGTATAACGTATAACGTATAACGTATAACGTATGACGTATAACGTATAACATATAACGTATAACGTATAACGTATACAGTATAACGTATAACGTATAACGTGTAACGTATAACGTATAACGTATAACGTATAACGTATAACGTATAACGTATAACGTATAACGTATAACGTATAACGTATAACGTATAACGTATAACGTATAACGTATAACGTATAACGTATAACGAGTAACGTATAACGTATGACGTATTACATATAACGTATAACGTATAACGTATATCGTATAACGTATAACGTATAACGTATAACGTATAACGTATAACGTATAACGTATAACGTATAACGTATAACGTACAACGTCTAACGTATAACGTATAACGTATAACGTATAACGTATAACGTATAACGTATAACGTATAACGTATAACGTATAACGTATAACGTATAACGTATAACGTATAACGTACAACGTATAACGTATAACGTATATCCTATAACGCATAACGTATAACGTATAACGTATAACGTATAGCGTATAACGTATAACGTATAACGTATAACGTATAACGTATAACGTATAACGTATAACGTATAACGTATAACGTATAACGTATAACGTATAACGTATAACGTATAACGTATAACGTATAACGTATAACGTATAACGTATAACGTATAACGTATAACGTATAACGTATAACGTATAACGTATAACGTATAACGTATAACGTATAACGTATAACGTATAACGTATAACGTATAACGTATAACGTATAACGTATAACGTATAACGTATAACGTACAACGTCTAACGTATAACGTATAACGTATAACGTATAACGTACAACGTATAACGTATAACGTATAACGTATAACGTATAACGTATAACGTATAACGTATAACGTATAACGTATAACGTATAACGTATAACGTACAACGTTTAACGTATAACGTATAACGTATAACGTATAACGTATAACGTATAACGTATAACGTATAACGTATAACGTACAACGTATAACGTATAACGTATATCCTATCACGCATAACGTATAACGTATAGCGTATAACGTATAACGTATAACGTATAACGTATAACGTATAACGTATAACGTATAACGTATAACGTATAACGTATAACGTATAACGTATAACGTATAACGTATAACGTATAACGTATAACGTATAACGTATAACGTATAACGTATAACGTATAACGTATAACGTATAACGTATAACGTATAACGTATAACGTATAACGTATAACGTATAACGTATAACGTATAACGTATAACGTATAACGTATAACGTATAACGTATAACGTATAACGTATAACGTATAGCGTATAACGTATAACGTATAACGATTAACGTAAAACGTATGACTTATTACTTATTACGTATAACGTATAACGTATAACATATAACGTATAACGTATAACGTATAACGTATAACGTACAACGTATAACGTATAACGTATAACGTATATCCTATAACGCATAACGTATAACGTATAACGTATAACGTATGACGTACAGCGTATAACGTACAACGTTTAACGTATAACGTATAACGTATAACGTATAACGTATAACGTATAACGTGTATCGTACAACGTTCAACGTATAACGTATAATGTATAACGTATAACGTATAACGTATAACGTATAAGGTATAACGTATAACGTATAACGTATAACGTATAACGTATAACGTATAACGTATAACGTATAACGTATAACGTATAACGTATAACGTATAACGTATAACGTATAACGTATAACGTATAACGTATAACGTATAACGTACAACGTACAACGTACAACGTTTAACGTATAACGTATAACGTATAACGTATAACGTATAACGTATAACGTATAACGTATAACGTATAACGTATAACGTATAACGTATAACGTATAACGTATAACGTATAGCGTATAACGTATAACGTATAACGTATAACGTATAACGTATAACGTATAACGTATAACGTATAACGTATAACGTATAACGTATAACGTATAACGTATAACGTATAACGTATAACGTATAACGTATAACGTATAACGTATAACGTACAACGTACAACGTACAACGTTTAACGTATAACGTATAACGTATAACGTATAACGTATAACGTATAACGTATAACGTATAACGTATAACGTATAACGTATAACGTATAACGTATAGCGTATAACGTATAACGTATAACGTATAACGTATAACGTATATCGTATAACGTATAACGTATAACGTATAACGTATAACGTATAACGTATAACGTATAACGTATAACGTATAACGTATAACGTATAACGTATAACGTATAACGTATAACGTATAACGTATAACGTATAACGTATAACGTATAACGTATAACGTACAACGTATAACGTATAACGTATAACGTATAACGTATAACGTATAACGTATAACGTATAACGTATAACGTACAACGTTTAACGTATAACGTATAACGTATAACGTATAACGTATAACGTATAACGTATAACGTACAACGTATAACGTATAACGTATATCCTATAGCGCATAACGTATAACGTATAACGTATAACGTATAACGTATAACGTATAACGTATAACGTATAACGTATAACGTATAACGTATAACGTATAACGTATAACGTATAACGTATAACGTATAACGTATAACGTATAACGTATAACGTAGAACGTATAACGTATAACGTACAACGTATAACGTACAACGTATAACGTATAACGTATAACGTATAACGTATAACGTATAACGTATAACGTATAACGTATAACGTATAACGTATAACGTATAACGTATAACGTATAACGTATAACGTATATCGTATAACGTATAACGTATAACGTATAACGTATAACTTATAACGTTTAACGTATAACGTATAACGTATAACGTATAACGTATAACGTATAACGTATAACGTACAACGTATAACGTATAACGTATATCCTATAACGCATAACGTATAACGTATAACGTATAACGTATAGCGTATAACGTATAACGTATAACGTATAACGTATAACGTATAACGTATAACGTATAACGTATAACGTATAACGTATAACGTATAACGTATAACGTATAACGTATAACGTATAACGTATAACGTATAACGTATAACGTATAACGTATAACGTATAACGTATAACGTATAACGTATAACGTATAACGTATAACGTATAACGTATAACGTATAACGTATAACGTATAACGTATAACGTATAACGTACAACGTCTAACGTATAACGTATAACGTATAACGTATAACGTATAACGTACAACGTATAACGTACAACGTATAACGTATAACGTATAACGTATAACGTATAACGTATAACGTATAACGTATAACGTATAACGTATAACGTACAACGTTTAACGTATAACGTATAACGTATAACGTATAACGTATAACGTATAACGTATAACGTATAACGTACAACGTATAACGTATAACGTATATCCTATAACGCATAACGTATAACGTATAGCGTATAACGTATAACGTATAACGTATAACGTATAACGTATAACGTATAACGTATAACGTATAACGTATAACGTATAACGTATAACGTATAACGTATAACGTATAACGTATAACGTATAACGTATAACGTATAACGTATAACGTATAACGTATAACGTATAACGTATAACGTATAACGTATAACGTATAACGTATAACGTATAACGTATAACGTATAACGTATAACGTATAACGTATAACGTATAACGTATAGCGTATAACGTATAACGTATAACGATTAACGTAAAACGTATGACTTATTACTTATTACGTATAACGTATAACGTATAACATATAACGTATAACGTATAACGTATAACGTATAACGTACAACGTATAACGTATAACGTATAACGTATATCCTATAACGCATAACGTATAACGTATAACGTATAACGTATGACGTACAACGTATAACGTACAACGTTTAACGTATAACGTATAACGTATAACGTATAACGTATAACGTATAACGTGTATCGTACAACGTTCAACGTATAACGTATAATGTATAACGTATAACGTATAACGTATAACGTATAAGGTATAACGTATAACGTATAACGTATAACGTATAACGTATAACGTATAACGTATAACGTATAACGTATAACGTATAACGTATAACGTATAACGTATAACGTATAACGTATAACGTATAACGTACAACGTACAACGTACAACGTTTAACGTATAACGTATAACGTATAACGTATAACGTATAACGTATAACGTATAACGTATAACGTATAACGTATAACGTATAACGTATAACGTATAGCGTATAACGTATAACGTATAACGTATAACGTATAACGTATAACGTATAACGTATAATGTATAACGTATAACGTATAACGTATAACGTATAACGTATAACGTATAACGATTAACGTATAACGTATAACGTATAACGTATAACGTATAACGTATAACGTATAACGTATAACGTATAACGTATAACGTATAACGTATAACGTATAACGTACAACGTATAACGTATAACGTATATCCTATAACGCATAACGTATAACGTATAACGTATAACGTATGACGTACAACGTATAACGTACAACGTTTAACGTATAACGTATAACGTATAACGTATAACGTATAACGTATAACGTGTATCGTACAACGTTCAACGTATAACGTATAATGTATAACGTATAACGTATAACGTATAACGTACAACGTATAACGTATAACGTATAACGTATAACGTATAACGTATAACGTATAACGTATAACGTATAACGTACAACGTTTAACGTATAACGTATAACGTATAACGTATAACGTATAACGTATAACGTATAACGTACAACGTATAACGTATAACGTATATCCTATAGCGCATAACGTATAACGTATAACGTATAACGTATAACGTATAACGTATAACGTATAACGTATAACGTATAACGTATAACGTATAACGTATAACGTATAACGTATAACGTATAACGTATAACGTATAACGTATAACGTATAACGTATAACGTATAACGTATAACGTATAACGTATAACGTACAACGTATAACGTATAACGTATAACGTATAACGTATAACGTATAACGTATAACGTATAACGTATAACGTATAACGTATAACGTATAACGTATAACGTATAACGTATAACGTATAACGTATAACGTATATCGTATAACGTATAACGTATAACGTATAACGTATAACTTATAACGTTTAACGTATAACGTATAACGTACAACGTATAACGTATAACGTATAACGTATAACGTATAACGTATAACGTATAACGTATAACGTATAACGTATAACGTATAACGTATAACGTACAACGTTTAACGTATAACGTATAACGTATAACGTATAACGTATAACGTATAACGTATAACGTATAACGTACAACGTATAACGTATAACGTATATCCTATAACGCATAACGTATAACGTATAGCGTATAACGTATAACGTATAACGTATAACGTGTAACGTATAACGTATAACGTATAACGTATAACGTATAACGTATAACGTATAACGTATAACGTATAACGTATAACGTATAACGTATAACGTATAACGTATAACGTATAACGTATAACGTATAACGTATATCGTATAACGTATAACGTATAACGTATAACGTATAACGTATAACGTATAACGTATAACGTATAACGTATAACGTATAACGTATAACGTATAACGTATAACGTATAACGTATAACGTATAACGTATATCCTATAGCGCATAACGTATAACGTATAAGGTATAACGTATAACGTATAACGTATAACGTATAACGTATAACGTATAACGTATAACGTATAACGTATAACGTATAACGTATAACGTATAACGTATAACGTATAACGTATAACGTATAACGTATAACGTATAACGTATAACGTATAACGTATAACGTATAACGTATAACGTATAACGTATAACGTACAACGTATAACGTATAACGTATAACGTATAACGTATAACGTATAACGTATAACGTATAACGTATAACGTATAACGTATAACGTATAACGTATAACGTATATCGTATAACGTATAACGTATAACGTATAACGTATAACTTATAACGTATAACGTATAACGTATAACGTATAACGTATAACGTATAACGTATAACGTATAACGTACAACGCATAACGTATAACGTATATCCTATAACGCATAACGTATAACGTATAACGTACAACGTATAGCGTATAACGTATAACGTATAACGCATAACGTATAACGTATAACGTATAACGTATAACGTATAACGTATAACGTATAACGTATAACGTATAACGTATAACGTATAACGTATAACGTATAACGTATAACGTATAACGTATAACGTATAACGTATAACGTATAACGTATAACGTATAACGTATAACGTATAACGTATAACGTATAACGTATAACGTATTACGTACAACGTCTAACGTATAACGTATAACGTATAACGTATAACGTACAACGTATAACGTATAACGTATAACGTATAACGTATAACGTATAACGTATAACGTATAACGTATAACGTATAACGTATAACGTATAACGTACAACGTTTAACGTATAACGTATAACGTATAACATATAACGTATAACGTATAACGTATAACGTATAACGTACAACGTATAACGTATAACGTATATCCTATAACGCATAACGTATAACGTATAGCGTATAACGTATAACGTATAACGTATAACGTATAACGTATAACGTATAACGCATAACGTATAACGTATAACGTATAACGTATAACGTATAACGTATAACGTATAACGTATAACGTATAACGTATAACGTATAACGTATAACGTATAACGTATAACGTATAACGTATAACGTATAACGTATAACGTATAACGTATAACGTATAGCGTATAACGTATAACGTATAACGATTAACGTAAAACGTATGACTTATTACTTATTACGTATAACGTATAACGTATAACATATAACGTATAACGTATAACGTATAACGTATAACGTACAACGTATAACGTATAACGTATAACGTATATCCTATAACGCATAACGTATAACGTATAACGTATAACGTATGACGTACAACGTATAACGTACAACGTTTAACGTATAACGTATAACGTATAACGTATAACGTATAACGTATAACGTATAACGTGTATCGTACAACGTTCAACGTATAACGTATAATGTATAACGTATAACGTATAACGTATAACGTATAAGGTATAACGTATAACGTATAACGTATAACGTATAACGTATAACGTATAACGTATAACGTATAACGTATAACGTATAACGTATAACGTATAACGTCTAACGTATAACGTATAACGTATAACGTATAACGTACAACGTATAACGTATAACGTATAACGTATAACGCATAACGTATAACGTATAACGTATAACGTATAACGTATAACGTATAACGTATAACGTACAACGTTTAACGTATAACGTATAACGTATAACGTATAACGTATAACGTATAACGTATAACGTATAACGTATAACGTATAACGTATAACGTACAACGTATAACGTATAACGTATAACGTATAACGTATAACGTATAACGTATAACGTATAACGTATAACGTATAACGTATAACGTATAACGTATAACGTATAACGTATAACGTATAACGTATAACGTATAACGTATAACGTATAACGTATAACGTACAACGTATAACGTATAACGTATAACGTATAACGTATAACGTATAACGTATAACGTATAACGTATAACGTATAACGTATAACGTATAACGTACAACGTTTAACGTATAACGTATAACGTATAACGTATAACGTATAACGTATAACGTATAACGTACAACGTATAACGTATAACGTATATCCTATAACGCATAACGTATAACGTATAGCGTATAACGTATAACGTATAACGTATAACGTATAACGTATAACGTATAACGTATAACGTATAACGTATAACGTATAACGTATAACGTATAACGTATAACGTATAACGTATAACGTATAACGTATAACGTATAACGTATAACGTATAACGTATAACGTATAACGTATAACGTATAACGTATAACGTATAACGTATAACGTATAACGTATAACGTATAACGTATAACGTATAACGTATAACGTATAACGTATAACGTATAACGTATAGCGTATAACGTATAACGTATAACGATTAACGTAAAACGTATGACTTATTACTTATTACGTATAACGTATAACGTATAACATATAACGTATAACGTATAACGTATAACGTATAACGTACAACGTATAACGTATAACGTATAACGTATATCCTATAACGCATAACGTATAACGTATAACGTATAACGTATGACGTACAACGTATAACGTACAACGTTTAACGTATAACGTATAACGTATAACGTATAACGTATAACGTATAACGTGTATCGTACAACGTTCAACGTATAACGTATAATGTATATCGTATAACGTATAACGTATAACGTATAACGTATAAGGTATAACGTATAACGTATAACGTATAACGTATAACGTATAACGTATAACGTATAACGTATAACGTATAACGTATAACGTATAACGTATAACGTATAACGTATAACGTATAACGTATAACGTATAACGTATAACGTATAACGTACAACGTACAACGTACAACGTTTAACGTATAACGTATAACGTATAACGTATAACGTAGAACGTATAACGTATAACGTATAACGTATAACGTATAACGTATAACGTATAGCGTATAACGTATAACGTATAACGTATAACGTATAACGTATATCGTATAACGTATAACGTATAACGTATAACGTATAACGTATAACGTATAACGTATAACGTATAACGTATAACGTATAACGTATAACGTATAACGTATAACGTATAACGTATAACGTATAACGTATAACGTATAACGTATAACGTACAACGTATAACGTATAACGTATAACGTATAACGTATAACGTATAACGTATAACGTATAACGTATATCCTATAGCGCATAACGTATAACGTATAAGGTATAACGTATAACGTATAACGTATAACGTATAACGTATAACGTATAACGTATAACGTATAACGTATAACGTATAACGTATAACGTATAACGTATAACGTATAACGTATAACGTATAACGTATAACGTATAACGTATAACGTATAACGTATAACGTATAACGTATAACGTATAACGTATAACGTATAACGTATAACGTATAACGTACAACGTATAACGTATAACGTATAACGTATAACGTATAACGTATAACGTATAACGTATAACGTATAACGTATAACGTATAACGTATAACGTATAACGTACAACGTATAACGTATAACGTATAACGTATAACGTATAACGTATAACGTATAACGTATAACGTATAACGTATAACGTATAACGTATAACGTATAACGTATAACGTATAACGTATAACGTATAACGTATATCGTATAACGTATAACGTATAACGTATAACGTATAACTTATAACGTTTAACGTATAACGTATAACGTATAACGTATAACGTATAACGTATAACGTATAACGTACAACGTATAACGTATAACGTATATCCTATAACGCATAACGTATAACGTATAACGTATAACGTATAGCGTATAACGTATAACGTATAACGTATAACGTATAACGTATAACGTATAACGTATAACGTATAACGTATAACGTATAACGTATAACGTATAACGTATAACGTATAACGTATAACGTATAACGTATAACGTATAACGTATAACGTATAACGTATAACGTATAACGTATAACGTATAACGTATAACGTATAACGTATAACGTATAACGTATAACGTATAACGTATAACGTATAACGTATAACGTACAACGTCTAACGTATAACGTATAACGTATAACGTATAACGTATAACGTACAACGTATAACGTATAACGTATAACGTATAACGTATAACGTATAACGTATAACGTATAACGTATAACGTATAACGTATAACGTATAACGTACAACGTTTAACGTATAACGTATAACGTATAACGTATAACGTATAACGTATAACGTATAACGTATAACGTACAACGTATAACGTATAACGTATATCCTATAACGCATAACGTATAACGTATAGCGTATAACGTATAACGTATAACGTATAACGTATAACGTATAACGTATAACGTATAACGTATAACGTATAACGTATAACGTATAACGTATAACGTATAACGTATAACGTATAACGTATAACGTATAACGTATAACGTATAACGTATAACGTATAACGTATAACGTATAACGTATAACGTATAACGTATAACGTATAACGTATAACGTATAACGTATAACGTATAACGTATAACGTATAACGTATAACGTATAGCGTATAACGTATAACGTATAACGATTAACGTAAAACGTATGACTTATTACTTATTACGTATAACGTATAACGTATAACATATAACGTATAACGTATAACGTATAACGTATAACGTACAACGTATAACGTATAACGTATAACGTATATCCTATAACGCATAACGTATAACGTATAACGTATAACGTATGACGTACAACGTATAACGTACAACGTTTAACGTATAACGTATAACGTATAACGTATAACGTATAACGTATAACGTGTATCGTACAACGTTCAACGTATAACGTATAATGTATAACGTATAACGTATAACGTATAACGTATAAGGTATAACGTATAACGTATAACGTATAACGTATAACGTATAACGTATAACGTATAACGTATAACGTATAACGTATAACGTATAACGTATAACGTATAACGTATAACGTATAACGTATAACGTACAACGTACAACGTACAACGTTTAACGTATAACGTATAACGTATAACGTATAACGTATAACGTATAACGTATAACGTATAACGTATAACGTATAACGTATAACGTATAACGTATAGCGTATAACGTATAACGTATAACGTATAACGTATAACGTATAACGTATAACGTATAATGTATAACGTATAACGTATAACGTATAACGTATAACGTATAACGTATAACGATTAACGTATAACGTATAACGTATAACGTATAACGTATAACGTATAACGTATAACGTATAACGTATAACGTATAACGTATAACGTATAACGTATAACGTACAACGTATAACGTATAACGTATATCCTATAACGCATAACGTATAACGTGTAACGTATAACGTATGACGTACAACGTATAACGTACAACGTTTAACGTATAACGTATAACGTATAACGTATAACGTATAACGTATAACGTGTATCGTACAACGTTCAACGTATAACGTATAATGTATAACGTATAACGTATAACGTATAACGTACAACGTATAACGTATAACGTATAACGTATAACGTATAACGTATAACGTATAACGTATAACGTATAACGTACAACGTTTAACGTATAACGTATAACGTATAACGTATAACGTATAACGTATAACGTATAACGTACAACGTATAACGTATAACGTATATCCTATAGCGCATAACGTATAACGTATAACGTATAACGTATAACGTATAACGTATAACGTATAACGTATAACGTATAACGTATAACGTATAACGTATAACGTATAACGTATAACGTATAACGTATAACGTATAACGTATAACGTATAACGTATAACGTATAACGTATAACGTATAACGTATAACGTACAACGTATAACGTATAACGTATAACGTATAACGTATAACGTATAACGTATAACGTATAACGTATAACGTATAACGTATAACGTATAACGTATAACGTATAACGTATAACGTATAACGTATAACGTATATCGTATAACGTATAACGTATAACGTATAACGTATAACTTATAACGTTTAACGTATAACGTATAACGTATAACGTATAACGTATAACGTATAACGTATAACGTACAACGTATAACGTATAACGTATATCCTATAACGCATAACGTATAACGTATAACGTATAACGTATAGCGTATAACGTATAACGTATAACGTATAACGTATAACGTATAACGTATAACGTATAACGTATAACGTATAACGTATAACGTATAACGTATAACGTATAACGTATAACGTATAACGTATAACGTATAACGTATAACGTATAACGTATAACGTATAACGTATAACGTATAACGTATAACGTATAACGTATAACGTATAACGTATAACGTATAACGTATAACGTATAACGTATAACGTATAACGTATAACGTACAACGTCTAACGTATAACGTATAACGTATAACGTATAACGTATAACGTACAACGTATAACGTATAACGTATAACGTATAACGTATAACGTATAACGTATAACGTATAACGTATAACGTATAACGTATAACGTATAACGTACAACGTTTAACGTATAACGTATAACGTATAACGTATAACGTATAACGTATAACGTATAACGTATAACGTACAACGTATAACGTATAACGTATATCCTATAACGCATAACGTATAACGTATAGCGTATAACGTATAACGTATAACGTATAACGTGTAACGTATAACGTATAACGTATAACGTATAACGTATAACGTATAACGTATAACGTATAACGTATAACGTATAACGTATAACGTATAACGTATAACGTATAACGTATAACGTATAACGTATAACGTATATCGTATAACGTATAACGTATAACGTATAACGTATAACGTATAACGTATAACGTATAACGTATAACGTATAACGTATAACGTATAACGTATAACGTATAACGTATAACGTATAACGTATAACGTATATCCTATAGCGCATAACGTATAACGTATAAGGTATAACGTATAACGTATAACGTATAACGTATAACGTATAACGTATAACGTATAACGTATAACGTATAACGTATAACGTATAACGTATAACGTATAACGTATAACGTATAACGTATAACGTATAACGTATAACGTATAACGTATAACGTATAACGTATAACGTATAACGTATAACGTATAACGTATAACGTACAACGTATAACGTATAACGTATAACGTATAACGTATAACGTATAACGTATAACGTATAACGTATAACGTATAACGTATAACGTATAACGTATAACGTATATCGTATAACGTATAACGTATAACGTATAACGTATAACTTATAACGTATAACGTATAACGTATAACGTATAACGTATAACGTATAACGTATAACGTATAACGTACAACGCATAACGTATAACGTATATCCTATAACGCATAACGTATAACGTATAACGTACAACGTATAGCGTATAACGTATAACGTATAACGCATAACGTATAACGTATAACGTATAACGTATAACGTATAACGTATAACGTATAACGTATAACGTATAACGTATAACGTATAACGTATAACGTATAACGTATAACGTATAACGTATAACGTATAACGTATAACGTATAACGTATAACGTATAACGTATAACGTATAACGTATAACGTATAACGTATAACGTATTACGTACAACGTCTAACGTATAACGTATAACGTATAACGTATAACGTACAACGTATAACGTATAACGTATAACGTATAACGTATAACGTATAACGTATAACGTATAACGTATAACGTATAACGTATAACGTATAACGTACAACGTTTAACGTATAACGTATAACGTATAACATATAACGTATAACGTATAACGTATAACGTATAACGTACAACGTATAACGTATAACGTATATCCTATAACGCATAACGTATAACGTATAGCGTATAACGTATAACGTATAACGTATAACGTATAACGTATAACGTATAACGCATAACGTATAACGTATAACGTATAACGTATAACGTATAACGTATAACGTATAACGTATAACGTATAACGTATAACGTATAACGTATAACGTATAACGTATAACGTATAACGTATAACGTATAACGTATAACGTATAACGTATAACGTATAGCGTATAACGTATAACGTATAACGATTAACGTAAAACGTATGACTTATTACTTATTACGTATAACGTATAACGTATAACATATAACGTATAACGTATAACGTATAACGTATAACGTACAACGTATAACGTATAACGTATAACGTATATCCTATAACGCATAACGTATAACGTATATCCTATAACGCATAACGTATAACGTATAACGTATAACGTATGACGTACAACGTATAACGTACAACGTTTAACGTATAACGTATAACGTATAACGTATAACGTATAACGTATAACGTATAACGTGTATCGTACAACGTTCAACGTATAACGTATAATGTATAACGTATAACGTATAACGTATAACGTATAAGGTATAACGTATAACGTATAACGTATAACGTATAACGTATAACGTATAACGTATAACGTATAACGTATAACGTATAACGTATAACGTATAACGTCTAACGTATAACGTATAACGTATAACGTATAACGTACAACGTATAACGTATAACGTATAACGTATAACGCATAACGTATAACGTATAACGTATAACGTATAACGTATAACGTATAACGTATAACGTACAACGTTTAACGTATAACGTATAACGTATAACGTATAACGTATAACGTATAACGTATAACGTATAACGTATAACGTATAACGTATAACGTACAACGTATAACGTATAACGTATAACGTATAACGTATAACGTATAACGTATAACGTATAACGTATAACGTATAACGTATAACGTATAACGTATAACGTATAACGTATAACGTATAACGTATAACGTATAACGTATAACGTATAACGTATAACGTACAACGTATAACGTATAACGTATAACGTATAACGTATAACGTATAACGTATAACGTATAACGTATAACGTATAACGTATAACGTATAACGTACAACGTTTAACGTATAACGTATAACGTATAACGTATAACGTATAACGTATAACGTATAACGTACAACGTATAACGTATAACGTATATCCTATAACGCATAACGTATAACGTATAGCGTATAACGTATAACGTATAACGTATAACGTATAACGTATAACGTATAACGTATAACGTATAACGTATAACGTATAACGTATAACGTATAACGTATAACGTATAACGTATAACGTATAACGTATAACGTATAACGTATAACGTATAACGTATAACGTATAACGTATAACGTATAACGTATAACGTATAACGTATAACGTATAACGTATAACGTATAACGTATAACGTATAACGTATAACGTATAACGTATAACGTATAACGTATAGCGTATAACGTATAACGTATAACGATTAACGTAAAACGTATGACTTATTACTTATTACGTATAACGTATAACGTATAACATATAACGTATAACGTATAACGTATAACGTATAACGTACAACGTATAACGTATAACGTATAACGTATATCCTATAACGCATAACGTATAACGTATAACGTATAACGTATGACGTACAACGTATAACGTACAACGTTTAACGTATAACGTATAACGTATAACGTATAACGTATAACGTATAACGTGTATCGTACAACGTTCAACGTATAACGTATAATGTATAACGTATAACGTATAACGTATAACGTATAACGTATAAGGTATAACGTATAACGTATAACGTATAACGTATAACGTATAACGTATAACGTATAACGTATAACGTATAACGTATAACGTATAACGTATAACGTATAACGTATAACGTATAACGTATAACGTATAACGTATAACGTATAACGTACAACGTACAACGTACAACGTTTAACGTATAACGTATAACGTATAACGTATAACGTAGAACGTATAACGTATAACGTATAACGTATAACGTATAACGTATAACGTATAGCGTATAACGTATAACGTATAACGTATAACGTATAACGTATATCGTATAACGTATAACGTATAACGTATAACGTATAACGTATAACGTATAACGTATAACGTATAACGTATAACGTATAACGTATAACGTATAACGTATAACGTATAACGTATAACGTATAACGTATAACGTATAACGTATAACGTACAACGTATAACGTATAACGTATAACGTATAACGTATAACGTATAACGTATAACGTATAACGTATATCCTATAGCGCATAACGTATAACGTATAAGGTATAACGTATAACGTATAACGTATAACGTATAACGTATAACGTATAACGTATAACGTATAACGTATAACGTATAACGTATAACGTATAACGTATAACGTATAACGTATAACGTATAACGTATAACGTATAACGTATAACGTATAACGTATAACGTATAACGTATAACGTACAACGTATAACGTATAACGTATAACGTATAACGTATAACGTATAACGTATAACGTATAACGTATAACGTATAACGTATAACGTATAACGTATAACGTATATCGTATAACGTATAACGTATAACGTATAACGTATAACTTATAACGTATAACGTATAACGTATAACGTATAACGTATAACGTATAACGTATAACGTATAACGTACAACGCATAACGTATAACGTATATCCTATAACGCATAACGTATAACGTATAACGTACAACGTATAGCGTATAACGTATAACGTATAACGCATAACGTATAACGTATAACGTATAACGTATAACGTATAACGTATAACGTATAACGTATAACGTATAACGTATAACGTATAACGTATAACGTATAACGTATAACGTATAACGTATAACGTATAACGTATAACGTATAACGTATAACGTATAACGTATAACGTACAACGTATAACGTATAACGTATAACGTATAACGTATAACGTATAACGTATAACGTATAACGTATAACGTATAACGTATAACGTATAACGTACAACGTTTAACGTATAACGTATAACGTATAACGTATAACGTATAACGTATAACGTATAACGTACAACGTATAACGTATAACGTATATCCTATAACGCATAACGTATAACGTATAGCGTATAACGTATAACGTATAACGTATAACGTATAACGTATAACGTATAACGTATAACGTATAACGTATAACGTATAACGTATAACGTATAACGTATAACGTATAACGTATAACGTATAACGTATAACGTATAACGTATAACGTATAACGTATAACGTATAACGTATAACGTATAACGTATAACGTATAACGTATAACGTATAACGTATAACGTATAACGTATAACGTATAACGTATAACGTATAACGTATAACGTATAACGTATAACGTATAACGTATAACGTATAACGTATAACGTATAGCGTATAACGTATAACGTATAACGTATAACGTATAACGTATAACGTATAACGTATAACGTATAACGTATAACGTATAACGTACAACGTTTAACGTATAACGTATAACGTATAACGTATAACGTATAACGTATAACGTATAACGTATAACGTATAACGTATAACGTATAACGTACAACGTATAACGTATAACGTATAACGTATAACGTATAACGTATAACGTATAACGTATAACGTATAACGTATAACGTATAACGTATAACGTATAACGTATAACGTATAACGTATAACGTATAACGTATAACGTATAACGTATAACGTATAACGTACAACGTATAACGTATAACGTATAACGTATAACGTATAACGTATAACGTATAACGTATAACGTACAACGTTTGACGTATAACGTATAACGTATAACGTATAACGTATAACGTATAACGTATAACGTACAACGTATAACGTATAACGTATATCCTATAACGCATAACGTATAACGTATAGCGTATAACGTATAACGTATAACGTATAACGTATAACGTATAACGTATAACGTATAACGTATAACGTATAACGTATAACGTATAACGTATAACGTATAACGTATAACGTATAACGTATAACGTATAACGTATAACGTATAACGTATAACGTATAACGTATAACGTATAACGTATAACGTATAACGTATAACGTATAACGTATAACGTATAACGTATAACGTATAACGTATAACGTATAACGTATAACGTATAACGTATAACGTATAACGTATAACGTATAACGTATAACGTATAACGTATAGCGTATAACGTATAACGTATAACGATTAACGTAAAACGTATGACTTATTACTTATTACGTATAACGTATAACGTATAACATATAACGTATAACGTATAACGTATAACGTATAACGTACAACGTATAACGTATAACGTATAACGTATATCCTATAACGCATAACGTATAACGTATAACGTATAACGTATGACGTACAACGTATAACGTACAACGTTTAACGTATAACGTATAACGTATAACGTATAACGTATAACGTATAACGTGTATCGTACAACGTTCAACGTATAACGTATAATGTATAACGTATAACGTATAACGTATAACGTATAACGTATAAGGTATAACGTATAACGTATAACGTATAACGTATAACGTATAACGTATAACGTATAACGTATAACGTATAACGTATAACGTATAACGTATAACGTATAACGTATAACGTATAACGTATAACGTATAACGTCTAACGTATAACGTATAACGTATAACGTATAACGTACAACGTATAACGTATAACGTACAACGTTTAACGTATAACGTATAACGTATAACGTATAACGTATAACGTATAACGTATAACGTATAACGTATAACGTATAACGTATAACGTACAACGTATAACGTATAACGTATAACGTATAACGTATAACGTATAACGTATAACGTATAACGTATAACGTATAACGTATAACGTATAACGTATAACGTATAACGTATAACGTATAACGTATAACGTATAACGTATAACGTATAACGTATAACGTACAACGTATAACGTATAACGTATAACGTATAACGTATAACGTATAACGTATAACGTATAACGTATAGCGTATAACGTATAACGTATAACGTACAACGTTTAACGTATAACGTATAACGTATAACGTATAACGTATAACGTATAACGTATAACGTATAACGTACAACGTATAACGTATAACGTATATCCTATAACGCATAACGTATAACGTATAGCGTATAACGTATAACGTATAACGTATAACGTATAACGTATAACGTATAACGTATAACGTATAACGTATAACGTATAACGTATAACGTATAACGTATAACGTATAACGTATAACGTATAACGTATAACGTATAACGTATAACGTATAACGTATAACGTATAACGTATAACGTATAACGTATAACGTATAACGTATAACGTATAACGTATAACGTATAACGTATAACGTATAACGTATAACGTATAACGTATAACGTATAACGTATAGCGTATAACGTATAACGTATAACGATTAACGTAAAACGTATGACTTATTACTTATTACGTATAACGTATAACGTATAACATATAACGTATAACGTATAACGTATAACGTATAACGTACAACGTATAACGTATAACGTATAACGTATATCCTATAACGCATAACGTATAACGTATAACGTATAACGTATGACGTACAACGTATAACGTACAACGTTTAACGTATAACGTATAACGTATAACGTATAACATATAACGTATAACGTATAACGTATAACGTATAACGTACAACGTATAACGTATAACGTATAACGTATATCCTATAACGCATAACGTATAACGTATAACGTATAACGTATGACGTACAACGTATAACGTACAACGTTTAACGTATAACGTATAACGTATAACGTATAACGTATAACGTATAACGTATAACGTATAACGTATAACGTATAACGTATAACGTATAACGTATAACGTATAACGTATAACGTATAACGTATAACGTATAACGTATAACGTATATCGTATAACGTATAACGTATAACGTATAACGTATAACTTATAACGTATAACGTATAACGTATAACGTATAACGTATAACGTATAACGTATAACGTATAACGTATAACGTATAACGTACAACGTATAACGTACAACGTATATCCTATAACGCATAACGTATAACGTATAACGTATAACGTATAACGTATAACGTATAACGTATAACGTACAACGTATAACGTATAACGTATATCCTATAACGCATAACGTATAACGTATAGCGTATAACGTATAACGTATAACGTATAACGTATAACGTATAACGTATAACGCATAACGTATAACGTATAACGTATAACGTATAACGTATAACGTATAACGTATAACGTATAACGTATAACGTATAACGTATAACGTATAACGTATAACGTATAACGTATAACGTATAACGTATAACGTATAACGTATAACGTATAACGTATAACGTATAACGTATAACGTATAGCGTATAACGTATAACGTATAACGATTAACGTAAAACGTATGACTTATTACTTATTACGTATAACGTATAACGTATAACATATAACGTATAACGTATAACGTATAACGTATAACGTACAACGTATAACATATAACGTATAACGTATATCCTATAACGCATAACGTATAACGTATAACGTATAACGTATGACGTACAACGTATAACGTACAACGTTTAACGTATAACGTATAACGTATAACGTATAACGTATAACGTATAACGTGTATCGTACAACGTTCAACGTATAACGTATAATGTATAACGTATAACGTATAACGTATAACGTATAAGGTATAACGTATAACGTATAACGTATAACGTATAACGTATAACGTATAACGTATAACGTATAACGTATAACGTATAACGTATAACGTATAACGTCTAACGTATAACGTATAACGTATAACGTATAACGTACAACGTATAACGTATAACGTATAACGTATAACGCATAACGTATAACGTATAACGTATAACGTATAACGTATAACGTATAACGTATAACGTACAACGTTTAACGTATAACGTATAACGTATAACGTATAACGTATAACGTATAACGTATAACGTATAACGTATAACGTATAACGTATAACGTATAACGTACAACGTATAACGTATAACGTATAACGTATAACGTATAACGTATAACGTATAACGTATAACGTATAACGTATAACGTATAACGTATAACGTATAACGTATAACGTATAACGTATAACGTATAACGTATAACGTATAACGTATAACGTATAACGTATAACGTATAACGTATAACGTATAACGTATAACGTATAACGTATAACGTATAACGTATAACGTATAACGTACAACGTATAACGTATAACGTATAACGTATAACGTATAACGTATCACGTATAACGTATAACGTATAACGTATAACGTATAACGTATAACGTATAACGTATATCGTATAACGTATAACGTATAACGTATAACGTATAACTTATAACGTATAACGTATAACGTATAACGTATAACGTATAACGTATAACGTAAAACGTATAACGTACAACGCATAACGTATAACGTATATCCTATAACGCATAACGTATAACGTATAACGTACAACGTATAGCGTATAACGTATAACGTATAACGCATAACGTATAACGTATAACGTATAACGTATAACGTATAACGTATAACGTATAACGTATAACGTATAACGTATAACGTATAACGTATAACGTATAAGGTATAACGTATAACGTATAACGTATAACGTATAACGTATAACGTATAACGTATAACGTATAACGTATAACGTATAACGTATAACGTATTACGTACAACGTCTAACGTATAACGTATAACGTATAACGTATAACGTACAACGTATAACGTATAACGTATAACGTATAACGTATAACGTATAACGTATAACGTATAACGTATAACGTATAACGTATAACGTACAACGTCTAACGTATAACGTATAACGTATAACGTATAACGTATAACGTATAACGTATAACGTATAACGTATAACGTACAACGTATAACGTATAACGTATATCCTATAACGCATAACGTATAACGTATAGCGTGTAACGTATAACGTATAACGTATAACGTATAACGTATAACGTATAACGCATAACGTATAACGTATAACGTATAACGTATAACGTATAACGTATAACGTATAACGTATAACGTATAACGTATAACGTATAACGTATAACGTATAACGTATAACGTATAACGTATAACGTATAACGTATAACGTATAACGTATAACGTATAGCGTATAACGTATAACGTATAACGATTAACGTAAAACGTATGACTTATTACTTATTACGTATAACGTATAACGTATAACATATAACGTATAACGTATAACGTATAACGTATAACGTACAACGTATAACGTATAACGTATAACGTATATCCTATAACGCATAACGTATAACGTATAACGTATAACGTATGACGTACAACGTATAACGTACAACGTTTAACGTATAACGTATAACGTATAACGTATAACGTATAACGTATAACGTGTATCGTACAACGTTCAACGAATAACGTATAATGTATAACGTATAACGTATAACGTATAACGTATAAGGTATAACGTATAACGTATAACGTATAACGTATAACGTATAACGTATAACGTATAACGTATAACGTATAACGTATAACGTATAACGTATAACGTCTAACGTATAACGTATAACGTATAACGTATAACGTACAACGTATAACGTATAACGTATAACGTATAACGCATATCGTATAACGTATAACGTATAACGTATAACGTATAACGTATAACGTATAACGTACAACGTTTAACGTATAACGTATAACGTATAACGTATAACGTATAACGTATAACGTATAACGTATAACGTATAACGTATAACGTATAACGTACAACGTATAACGTATAACGTATAACGTATAACGTATAACGTATAACGTATAACGTATAACGTATAACGTATAACGTATAACGTATAACGTATAACGTATAACGTATAACGTATAACGTATAACGTATAACGTATAACGTATAACGTATAACGTATAACGTATAACGTATATCGTATAACGTATAACGTATAACGTATAACGTATAACTTATAACGTATAACGTATAACGTATAACGTATAACGTATAACGTATAACGTATAACGTATAACGTATAACGTACAACGTATAACGTACAACGTATATCCTATAACGCATAACGTATAACGTATAACGTATAACGTATAGCGTATAACGTATAACGTATAACGTATAACGTATAACGTATAACGTATAACGTATAACGTATAACGTATAACGTATAACGTATAACGTATAACGTATAACGTATAACGTATAACGTATAACGTATAACGTATAACGTATAACGTATAACGTATAACGTATAACGTATAACGTATAACGTATAACGTATAACGTATAACGTATAACGTATAACGTATAACGTATAACGTATAACGTATAACGTATAACGTATAACGTATAACGTATAACGTATAACGTATAACGTATAACGTATAACGTATAACGTATAACGTATAACGTATAACGTATAACGTATAACGTATAACGTATAACGTATAGCGTATAACGTATAACGTATAACGTATAACGATTAACGTAAAACGTATGACTTATTACTTATTACGTATAACGTATAACGTATAACATATAACGTATAACGTATAACGTATAACGTATAACGTACAACGTATAACGTATAACGTATAACGTATATCCTATAACGCATAACGTATAACGTATAACGTATAACGTATGACGTACAACGTATAACGTACAACGTTTAACGTATAACGTATAACGTATAACGTATAACGTATAACGTATAACGTGTATCGTACAACGTTCAACGTATAACGTATAATGTATAACGTATAACGTATAACGTATAACGTATAAGGTATAACGTATAACGTATAACGTATAACGTATAACGTATAACGTATAACGTATAACGTATAACGTACAACGCATAACGTATAACGTATATCCTATAACGCATAACGTATAACGTATAACGTACAACGTATAGCGTATAACGTATAACGTATAACGCATAACGTATAACGTATAACGTATAACGTATAACGTATAACGTATAACGTATAACGTATAACGTATAACGTATAACGTATAACGTATAACGTATAACGTATAACGTATAACGTATAACGTATAACGTATAACGTATAACGTATAACGTATAACGTATAACGTATAACGTATAACGTATAACGTATTACGTACAACGTCTAACGTATAACGTATAACGTATAACGTATAACGTACAACGTATAACGTATAACGTATAACGTATAACGTATAACGTATAACGTATAACGTATAACGTATAACGTATAACGTATAACGTATAACGTACAACGTTTAACGTATAACGTATAACGTATAACGTATAACGTATAACGTATAACGTATAACGTATAACGTACAACGTATAACGTATAACGTATATCCTATAACGCATAACGTATAACGTATAGCGTATAACGTATAACGTATAACGTATAACGTATAACGTATAACGTATAACGCATAACGTATAACGTATAACGTATAACGTATAACGTATAACGTATAACGTATAACGTATAACGTATAACGTATAACGTATAACGTATAACGTATAACGTATAACGTATAACGTATAACGTATAACGTATAACGTATAACGTATAACGTATAACGTATAACGTATAGCGTATAACGTATAACGTATAACGATTAACGTAAAACGTATGACTTATTACTTATTACGTATAACGTATAACGTATAACATATAACGTATAACGTATAACGTATAACGTATAACGTACAACGTATAACGTATAACGTATAACGTATATCCTATAACGCATAACGTATAACGTATAACGTATAACGTATGACGTACAACGTATAACGTACAACGTTTAACGTATAACGTATAACGTATAACGTATAACGTATAACGTATAACGTGTATCGTACAACGTTCAACGTATAACGTATAATGTATAACGTATAACGTATAACGTATAACGTATAAGGTATAACGTATAACGTATAACGTATAACGTATAACGTATAACGTATAACGTATAACGTATAACGTATAACGTATAACGTATAACGTATAACGTCTAACGTATAACGTATAACGTATAACGTATAACGTACAACGTATAACGTATAACGTATAACGTATAACGCATAACGTATAACGTATAACGTATAACGTATAACGTATAACGTATAACGTATAACGTACAACGTTTAACGTATAACGTATAACGTATAACGTATAACGTATAACGTATAACGTATAACGTATAACGTATAACGTATAACGTATAACGTACAACGTATAACGTATAACGTATAACGTATAACGTATAACGTATAACGTATAACGTATAACGTATAACGTATAACGTATAACGTATAACGTATAACGTATAACGTATAACGTATAACGTATAACGTATAACGTATAACGTATAACGTATAACGTATAACGTATAACGTATATCGTATAACGTATAACGTATAACGTATAACGTATAACGTATAACGTATAACGTATAACGTATAACGTATAACGTATAACGTGTAACGTATAACGTATAGCGTATAACGTATAACGTATAACGATTAACGTAAAACATATGACTTATTACTTATTACGTATAACGTATAACGTATAACATATAACGTATAACGTATAACGTATAACGTATAACGTACAACGTATAACGTATAACGTATAACGTATATCCTATAACGCATAACGTATAACGTATAACGTATAACGTATGACGTACAACGTATAACGTACAACGTTTAACGTATAACGTATAACGTATAACGTATAACGTATAACGTATAACGTGTATCGTACAACGTTCAACGTATAACGTATAATGTATAACGTATAACGTATAACGTATAACGTATAAGGTATAACGTATAACGTATAACGTATAACGTATAACGTATAACGTATAACGTATAACGTATAACGTATAACGTATAACGTATAACGTATAACGTCTAACGTATAACGTATAACGTATAACGTATAACGTACAACGTATAACGTATAACGTATAACGTATAACGCATAACGTATAACGTATAACGTATAACGTATAACGTATAACGTATAACGTATAACGTACAACGTTTAACGTATAACGTATAACGTATAACGTATAACGTATAACGTATAACGTATAACGTATAACGTATAACGTATAACGTATAACGTACAACGTATAACGTATAACGTATAACGTATAACGTATAACGTATAACGTATAACGTATAACGTATAACGTATAACGTATAACGTATAACGTATAACGTATAACGTATAACGTATAACGTATAACGTATAACGTATAACGTATAACGTATAACGTATAACGTATAACGTATAACGTATAACGTATATCGTATAACGTATAACGTATAACGTATAACGTATAACTTATAACGTATAACGTATAACGTATAACGTATAACGTATAACGTATAACGTATAACGTATAACGTACAACGTATAACGTACAACGTATATCCTATAACGCATAACGTATAACGTATAACGTATAACGTATAGCGTATAACGTATAACGTATAACGTATAACGTATAACGTATAACGTATAACGTATAACGTATAACGTATAACGTATAACGTATAACGTATAACGTATAACGTATAACGTATAACGTATAACGTATAACGTATAACGTATAACGTATAACGTATAACGTATAACGTATAACGTATAACGTATAACGTATAACGTATAACGTATAACGTATAACGTTAAACGTATAACGTATAACGTATAACGTATAACGTATAACGTATAACGTATAACGTATAACGTATAACGTATAACGTATAACGTATAACGTATAACGTATAACGTATAACGTATAACGTATAACGTATAACGTATAACGTATAGCGTATAACGTATAACGTATAACGTATAACGATTAACGTAAAACGTATGACTTATTACTTATTACGTATAACGTATAACGTATAACATATAACGTATAACGTATAACGTATAACGTATAACGTACAACGTATAACGTATAACGTATAACGTATATCCTATAACGCATAACGTATAACGTATAACGTATAACGTATGACGTACAACGTATAACGTACAACGTTTAACGTATAACGTATAACGTATAACGTATAACGTATAACGTATAACGTGTATCGTACAACGTTCAACGTATAACGTATAATGTATAACGTATAACGTATAACGTATAACGTATAAGGTATAACGTATAACGTATAACGTATAACGTATAACGTATAACGTATAACGTATAACGTATAACGTATAACGTATAACGTATAACGTATAACGTATAACGTATAACGTATAACGTATAACGTATAACGTATAACGTATAACGTATAACGTATAACGTATAACGTATAACGTATAACGTATAACGTATAACGTATAACGTATAACGTACAACGTCTAACGTATAACGTATAACGTATAACGTATAACGTACAACGTATAACGTATAACGTATAACGTATAACGTATAACGTATAACGTATAACGTATAACGTATAACGTATAACGTATAACGTATAACGTATAACGTACAACGTTTAACGTATAACGTATAACGTATAACGTATAACGTATAACGTATAACGTATAACGTATAACGTACATCGTATAACGTATAACGTATATCCTATAACGCATAACGTATAACGTATAGCGTATAACGTATAACGTATAACGTACAACGTTTAACGTATAACGTATAACGTATAACGTATAACGTATAACGTATAACGTATAACGTATAACGTATAACGTATAACGTATAACGTATAACGTATAACGTATAACGTATAACGTATAACGTATAACGTATAACGTATAACGTATAACGTATAACGTATAACGTATAACGTATAACGTATAACGTATAACGTATAACGTATAACGTATAACGTATAACGTATAACGTATAACGTATAACGTATAACGTATAACGTATATCGTATAACGTATAACGTATAACGTATAACGTATAACGTATAACGTATAACGTATAACGTATAACGTATAACGTATCACGTATAACGTATAACGTATAACGTATAACGTATAACGTATAACGTATAACGTATAACGTATAACGTATAACGTATAACGTCTAACGTATAACGTATAACGTATAACGTATAACGTACAACGTATAACGTATAACGTATAACGTATAACGCATAACGTATAACGTATAACGTATAACGTATAACGTATAACGTATAACGTATAACGAACAACGTTTAACGTATAACGTATAACGTATAACGTATAACGTATAACGTATAACGTATAACGTATAACGTATAACGTATAACGTATAACGTACAACGTATAACGTATAACGTATAACGTATAACGTATAACGTATAACGTATAACGTATAACGTATAACGTATAACGTATAACGTATAACGTATAACGTATAACGTATAACGTATAACGTATAACGTATAACGTATAACGTATAACGTATAACGTATAACGTATAACGTATATCGTATAACGTATAACGTATAACGTATAACGTATAACGTATAACGTATAACGTATAACGTATAACGTATAACGTATAACGTATAACGTATAACGTATAGCGTATAACGTATAACGTATAACGATTAACGTAAAACGTATGACTTATTACTTATTACGTATAACGTATAACGTATAACATATAACGTATAACGTATAACGTATAACGTATAACGTACAACGTATAACGTATAACGTATAACGTATATCCTATAACGCATAACGTATAACGTATAACGTATAACGTATGACGTACAACGTATAACGTACAACGTTTAACGTATAACGTATAACGTATAACGTATAACGTATAACGTATAACGTGTATCGTACAACGTTCAACGTATAACGTATAATGTATAACGTATAACGTATAACGTATAACGTATAAGGTATAACGTATAACGTATAACGTATAACGTATAACGTATAACGTATAACGTATAACGTATAACGTATAACGTATAACGTATAACGTATAACGTCTAACGTATAACGTATAACGTATAACGTATAACGTACAACGTATAACGTATAACGTATAACGTATAACGTATAACGTATAACGTATAACGTCTAACGTATAACGTATAACGTATAACGTATAACGTATAACGTACAACGTATAACGTATAACGTATAACGTATAACGCATAACGTATAACGTATAACGTATAACGTATAACGTATAACGTATAACGTATAACGTACAACGTTTAACGTATAACGTATAACGTATAACGTATAACGTATAACGTATAACGTATAACGTATAACGTATAACGTATAACGTATAACGTACAACGTATAACGTATAACGTATAACGTATAACGTATAACGTATAACGTATAACGTATAACGTATAACGTATAACGTATAACGTATAACGTATAACGTATAACGTATAACGTATAACGTATAACGTATAACGTATAACGTATAACGTATAACGTATAACGTATAACGTATAACGTATAACGTATATCGTATAACGTATAACGTATAACGTATAACGTATAACTTATAACGTATAACGTATAACGTATAACGTATAACGTATAACGTATAACGTATAACGTATAACGTACAACGTATAACGTACAACGTATATCCTATAACGCATAACGTATAACGTATAACGTATAACGTATAGCGTATAACGTATAACGTATAACGTATAACGTATAACGTATAACGTATAACGTATAACGTATAACGTATAACGTATAACGTATAACGTATAACGTATAACGTATAACGTATAACGTATAACGTATAACGTATAACGTATAACGTATAACGTATAACGTATAACGTATAACGTATAACGTATAACGTATAACGTATAACGTATAACGTATAACGTATAACGTATAACGTATAACGTATAACGTATAACGTATAACGTATAACGTATAACGTATAACGTATAACGTATAACGTATAACGTATAACGTATAACGTATAACGTATAGCGTATAACGTATAACGTATAACGTATAACGATTAACGTAAAACGTATGACTTATTACTTATTACGTATAACGTATAACGTATAACATATAACGTATAACGTATAACGTATAACGTATAACGTACAACGTATAACGTATAACGTATAACGTATATCCTATAACGCATAACGTATAACGTATAACGTATAACGTATGACGTACAACGTATAACGTACAACGTTTAACGTATAACGTATAACGTATAACGTATAACGTATAACGTATAACGTGTATCGTACAACGTTCAACGTATAACGTATAATGTATAACGTATAACGTATAACGTATAACGTATAAGGTATAACGTATAACGTATAACGTATAACGTACAACGTATATCCTATAACGCATAACGTATAACGTATAACGTATAACGTATAGCGTATAACGTATAACGTATAACGTATAACGTATAACGTATAACGTATAACGTATAACGTATAACGTATAACGTATAACGTATAACGTATAACGTATAACGTATAACGTATAACGTATAACGTATAACGTATAACGTATAACGTACAACGTATAACGTATAACGTATATCCTATAACGCATAACGTATAACGTATAGCGTATAACGTATAACGTATAACGTATAACGTATAACGTATAACGTATAACGCATAACGTATAACGTATAACGTATAACGTATAACGTGTATCGTACAACGTTCAACGTATAACGTATAATGTATAACGTATAACGTATAACGTATAACGTATAAGGTATAACGTATAACGTATAACGTATAACGTATAACGTATAACGTATAACGTATAACGTATAACGTATAACGTATAACGTATAACGTATAACGTCTAACGTATAACGTATAACGTATAACGTATAACGTATAACGTATAACGTATAACGTATAACGTATAACGTATAACGTATAACGTACAACGTACAACGTACAACGTTTAACGTATAACGTATAACGTATAACGTATAACGTATAACGTATAACGTATAACGTATAACGTATAACGTATAACGTATAACGTATAACGTATAACGTATAGCGTATAACGTATAACGTATAACGTATAACGATTAACGTAAAACGTATGACTTATTACTTATTACGTATAACGTATAACGTATAACGTATAACGTATAACGTATAACGTATAACGTATAACGTATAACGTATTACGTACAACGTCTAACGTATAACGTATAACGTATAACGTATAACGTACAACGTATAACGTATAACGTATAACGTATAACGTATAACGTATAACGTATAACGTATAACGTATAACGTATAACGTATAACGTATAACGTATAACGTACAACGTTTAACGTATAACGTATAACGTATAACGTATAACGTATAACGTATAACGTATAACGTATAACGTACAACGTATAACGTATAACGTATATCCTATAACGCATAACGTATAACGTATAGCGTGTAACGTATAACGTATAACGTATAACGTATAACGTATAACGTATAACGCATAACGTATAACGTATAACGTATAACGTATAACGTATAACGTATAACGTATAACGTATAACGTATAACGTATAACGTATAACGTATAACGTATAACGTATAACGTATAACGTATAACGTATAACGTATAACGTATAACGTATAACGTATAGCGTATAACGTATAACGTATAACGATTAACGTAAAACGTATGACTTATTACTTATTACGTATAACGTATAACGTATAACATATAACGTATAACGTATAACGTATAACGTATAACGTACAACGTATAACGTATAACGTATAACGTATATCCTATAACGCATAACGTATAACGTATAACGTATAACGTATGACGTACAACGTATAACGTACAACGTTTAACGTATAACGTATAACGTATAACGTATAACGTATAACGTATAACGTGTATCGTACAACGTTCAACGTATAACGTATAATGTATAACGTATAACGTATAACGTATAACGTATAAGGTATAACGTATAACGTATAACGTATAACGTATAACGTATAACGTATAACGTATAACGTATAACGTATAACGTATAACGTATAACGTATAACGTATAACGTATAACGTCTAACGTATAACGTATAACGTATAACGTATAACGTACAACGTATAACGTATAACGTATAACGTATAACGCATAACGTATAACGTATAACGTATAACGTATAACGTATAACGTATAACGTATAACGTACAACGTTTAACGTATAACGTATAACGTATAACGTATAACGTATAACGTATAACGTATAACGTATAACGTATAACGTATAACGTATAACGTACAACGTATAACGTATAACGTATAACGTATAACGTATAACGTATAACGTATAACGTATAACGTATAACGTATAACGTATAACGTATAACGTATAACGTATAACGTATAACGTATAACGTATAACGTATAACGTATAACGTATAACGTATAACGTATAACGTATAACGTATATCGTATAACGTATAACGTATAACGTATAACGTATAAGGTATAACGTATAACGTATAACGTATAACGTATAACGTATAAGGTATAACGTATAACGTATAACGTATAACGTATAACGTATAACGTATAACGTCTAACGTATAACGTATAACGTATAACGTATAACGTACAACGTATAACGTATAACGTATAACGTATAACGCATAACGTATAACGTATAACGTATAACGTATAACGTATAACGTATAACGTATAACGTACAACGTTTAACGTATAACGTATAACGTATAACGTATAACGTATAACGTATAACGTATAACGTATAACGTATAACGTATAACGTATAACGTATAACGTACAACGTATAACGTATAACGTATAACGTATAACGTATAACGTATAACGTATAACGTATAACGTATAACGTATAACGTATAACGTATAACGTATAACGTATAACGTATAACGTATAACGTATAACGTATAACGTATAACGTATAACGTATAACGTATAACGTATAACGTATATCGTATAACGTATAACGTATAACGTATAACGTATAACGTATAACGTATAACGTATAACGTATAACGTATAACGTATAACGTATAACGTATAACGTATAGCGTATAACGTATAACGTATAACGATTAACGTAAAACGTATGACTTATTACTTATTACGTATAACGTATAACGTATAACATATAACGTATAACGTATAACGTATAACGTATAACGTACAACGTATAACGTATAACGTATAACGTATATCCTATAACGCATAACGTATAACGTATAACGTATAACGTATGACGTACAACGTATAACGTACAACGTTTAACGTATAACGTATAACGTATAACGTATAACGTATAACGTATAACGTATAACGTATAACGTATAACGTATAACGTCTAACGTATAACGTATAACGTATAACGTATAACGTATAACGTATAACGTATAACGTATAACGTATAACGTATAACGTATAACGTATAACGTATAACGTACAACGTACAACGTACAACGTTTAACGTATAACGTATAACGTATAACGTATAACGTATAACGTATAACGTATAACGTATAACGTATAACGTATAACGTATAACGTATAGCGTATAACGTATAACGTATAACGTATAACGATTAACGTAAAACGTATGACTTATTACTTATTACGTATAACGTATAACGTATAACGTATAACGTATAACGTATAACGTATAACGTATAACGTATAACGTATTACGTACAACGTCTAACGTATAACGTATAACGTATAACGTATAACGTACAACGTATAACGTATAACGTATAACGTATAACGTATAACGTATAACGTATAACGTATAACGTATAACGTATAACGTATAACGTATAACGTATAACGTATAACGTATAACGTATAACGTACAACGTTTAACGTATAACGTATAACGTATAACGTATAACGTATAACGTATAACGTATAACGTATAACGTACAACGTATAACGTATAACGTATATCCTATAACGCATAACGTATAACGTATAGCGTGTAACGTATAACGTATAACGTATAACGTATAACGTATAACGTATAACGCATAACGTATAACGTATAACGTATAACGTATAACGTATAACGTATAACGTATAACGTATAACGTATAACGTATAACGTATAACGTATAACGTATAACGTATAACGTATAACGTATAACGTATAACGTATAACGTATAGCGTATAACGTATAACGTATAACGATTAACGTAAAACGTATGACTTATTACTTATTACGTATAACGTATAACGTATAACATATAACGTATAACGTATAACGTATAACGTATAACGTACAACGTATAACGTATAACGTATAACGTATAACGTATATCCTATAACGCATAACGTATAACGTATAACGTATAACGTATGACGTACAACGTATAACGTACAACGTTTAACGTATAACGTATAACGTATAACGTATAACGTATAACGTATAACGTGTATCGTACAACGTTCAACGTATAACGTATAATGTATAACGTATAACGTATAACGTATAACGTATAAGGTATAACGTATAACGTATAACGTATAACGTATAACGTATAACGTATAACGTATAACGTATAACGTATAACGTATAACGTATAACGTATAACGTATAACGTATAACGTCTAACGTATAACGTATAACGTATAACGTATAACGTACAACGTATAACGTATAACGTATAACGTATAACGCATAACGTATAACGTATAACGTATAACGTATAACGTATAACGTATAACGTATAACGTACAACGTTTAACGTATAACGTATAACGTATAACGTATAACGTATAACGTATAACGTATAACGTATAACGTATAACGTATAACGTATAACGTACAACGTATAACGTATAACGTATAACGTATAACGTATAACGTATAACGTATAACGTATAACGTATAACGTATAACGTATAACGTATAACGTATAACGTATAACGTATAACGTATAACGTATAACGTATAACGTATAACGTATAACGTATAACGTATAACGTATAACGTATATCGTATAACGTATAACGTATAACGTATAACGTATAACTTATAACGTATAACGTATAACGTATAACGTATAACGTATAACGTATAACGTATAACGTATAACGTATAACGTACAACGTATAACGTACAACGTATATCCTATAACGCATAACGTATAACGTATAGCGTATAACGTATAGCGTATAACGTATAACGTATAACGTATAACGTATAACGTATAACGTATAACGTATAACGTATAACGTATAACGTATAACGTATAACGTATAACGTATAACGTATAACGTATAACGTATAACGTATAACGTATAACGTATAACGTATAACGTATAACGTATAACGTATAACGTATAACGTATAACGTATAACGTATAACGTATAACGTATAACGTATAACGTATAACGTATAACGTATAACGTATAACGTATAACGTATAACGTATAACGTATAACGTATAACGTATAACGTATAACGTATAACGTATAACGTATAACGTATAACGTATAACGTATAACGTATAGCGTATAACGTATAACGTATAACGTATAACGATTAACGTAAAACGTATGACTTATTACTTATTACGTATAACGTATAACGTATAACATATAACGTATAACGTATAACGTATAACGTATAACGTACAACGTATAACGTATAACGTATAACGTATATCCTATAACGCATAACGTATAACGTATAACGTATAACGTATGACGTACAACGTATAACGTACAACGTTTAACGTATAACGTATAACGTATAACGTATAACGTATAACGTATAACGTGTATCGTACAACGTTCAACGTATAACGTATAATGTATAACGTATAACGTATAACGTATAACGTATAAGGTATAACGTATAACGTATAACGTATAACGTATAACGTATAACGTATAACGTATAACGTATAACGTACAACGCATAACGTATAACGTATATCCTATAACGCATAACGTATAACGTATAACGTACAACGTATAGCGTATAACGTATAACGTATAACGCATAACGTATAACGTATAACGTATAACGTATAACGTATAACGTATAACGTATAACGTATAACGTATAACGTATAACGTATAACGTATAACGTATAACGTATAACGTATAACGTATAACGTATAACGTATAACGTATAACGTATAACGTATAACGTATAACGTATAACGTATAACGTATAACGTATTACGTACAACGTCTAACGTATAACGTATAACGTATAACGTATAACGTACAACGTATAACGTATAACGTATAACGTATAACGTATAACGTATAACGTATAACGTATAACGTATAACGTATAACGTATAACGTATAACGTATAACGTACAACGTTTAACGTATAACGTATAACGTATAACGTATAACGTATAACGTATAACGTATAACGTATAACGTACAACGTATAACGTATAACGTATATCCTATAACGCATAACGTATAACGTATAGCGTATAACGTATAACGTATAACGTATAACGTATAACGTATAACGTATAACGCATAACGTATAACGTATAACGTATAACGTATAACGTATAACGTATAACGTATAACGTATAACGTATAACGTATAACGTATAACGTATAACGTATAACGTATAACGTATAACGTATAACGTATAACGTATAACGTATAACGTATAACGTATAACGTATAACGTATAACGTATAGCGTATAACGTATAACGTATAACGATTAACGTAAAACGTATGACTTATTACTTATTACGTATAACGTATAACGTATAACATATAACGTATAACGTATAACGTATAACGTATAACGTACAACGTATAACGTATAACGTATAACGTATATCCTATAACGCATAACGTATAACGTATAACGTATAACGTATGACGTACAACGTATAACGTACAACGTTTAACGTATAACGTATAACGTATAACGTATAACGTATAACGTATAACGTGTATCGTACAACGTTCAACGTATAACGTATAATGTATAACGTATAACGTATAACGTATAACGTATAAGGTATAACGTATAACGTATAACGTATAACGTATAACGTATAAGGTATAACGTATAACGTATAACGTATAACGTATAACGTATAACGTATAACGTCTAACGTATAACGTATAACGTATAACGTATAACGTACAACGTATAACGTATAACGTATAACGTATAACGCATAACGTATAACGTATAACGTATAACGTATAACGTATAACGTATAACGTATAACGTATAACGTACAACGTTTAACGTATAACGTATAACGTATAACGTATAACGTATAACGTATAACGTATAACGTATAACGTATAACGTATAACGTATAACGTATAACGTACAACGTATAACGTATAACGTATAACGTATAACGTATAACGTATAACGTATAACGTATAACGTATAACGTATAACGTATAACGTATAACGTATAACGTGTATCGTACAACGTTCAACGTATAACGTATAATGTATAACGTATAACGTATAACGTATAACGTATAAGGTATAACGTATAACGTATAACGTATAACGTATAACGTATAACGTATAACGTATAACGTATAACGTATAACGTATAACGTATAACGTATAACGTCTAACGTATAACGTATAACGTATAACGTATAACGTACAACGTATAACGTATAACGTATAACGTATAACGCATAACGTATAACGTATAACGTATAACGTATAACGTATAACGTATAACGTATAACGTACAACGTTTAACGTATAACGTATAACGTATAACGTATAACGTATAACGTATAACGTATAACGTATAACGTATAACGTATAACGTATAACGTACAACGTATAACGTATAACGTATAACGTATAACGTATAACGTATAACGTATAACGTATAACGTATAACGTATAACGTATAACGTATAACGTATAACGTATAACGTATAACGTATAACGTATAACGTATAACGTATAACGTATAACGTATAACGTATAACGTATAACGTATAACGTATAACGTATAACGTATATCGTATAACGTATAACGTATAACGTATAACGTATAACTTATAACGTATAACGTATAACGTATAACGTATAACGTATAACGTATAACGTATAACGTATAACGTACAACGTATAACGTACAACGTATATCCTATAACGCATAACGTATAACGTATAACGTATAACGTATAGCGTATAACGTATAACGTATAACGTATAACGTATAACGTATAACGTATAACGTATAACGTATAACGTATAACGTATAACGTATAACGTATAACGTATAACGTATAACGTATAACGTATAACGTATAACGTATAACGTATAACGTATAACGTATAACGTATAACGTATAACGTATAACGTATAACGTATAACGTATAACGTATAACGTATAACGTTAAACGTATAACGTATAACGTATAACGTATAACGTATAACGTATAACGTATAACGTATAACGTATAACGTATAACGTATAACGTATAACGTATAACGTATAACGTATAACGTATAACGTATAACGTATAACGTATAACGTATAACGTATAGCGTATAACGTATAACGTATAACGTATAACGATTAACGTAAAACGTATGACTTATTACTTATTACGTATAACGTATAACGTATAACATATAACGTATAACGTATAACGTATAACGTATAACGTACAACGTATAACGTATAACGTATAACGTATATCCTATAACGCATAACGTATAACGTATAACGTATAACGTATGACGTACAACGTATAACGTACAACGTTTAACGTATAACGTATAACGTATAACGTATAACGTATAACGTATAACGTGTATCGTACAACGTTCAACGTATAACGTATAATGTATAACGTATAACGTATAACGTATAACGTATAAGGTATAACGTATAACGTATAACGTATAACGTATAACGTATAACGTATAACGTATAACGTATAACGTATAACGTATAACGTATAACGTATAACGTATAACGTATAACGTATAACGTATAACGTATAACGTATAACGTATAACGTATAACGTATAACGTATAACGTATAACGTATAACGTATAACGTATAACGTATAACGTATAACGTACAACGTCTAACGTATAACGTATAACGTATAACGTATAACGTACAACGTATAACGTATAACGTATAACGTATAACGTATAACGTATAACGTATAACGTATAACGTATAACGTATAACGTATAACGTATAACGTATAACGTACAACGTTTAACGTATAACGTATAACGTATAACGTATAACGTATAACGTATAACGTATAACGTATAACGTATAACGTACAACGTATAACGTATAACGTATATCCTATAACGCATAACGTATAACGTATAGCGTATAACGTATAACGTATAACGTACAACGTTTAACGTATAACGTATAACGTATAACGTATAACGTATAACGTATAACGTATAACGTATAACGTATAACGTATAACGTATAACGTATAACGTCTAACGTATAACGTATAACGTATAACGTATAACGTACAACGTATAACGTATAACGTATAACGTATAACGCATAACGTATAACGTATAACGTATAACGTATAACGTATAACGTATAACGTATAACGTACAACGTTTAACGTATAACGTATAACGTATAACGTATAACGTATAACGTATAACGTATAACGTATAACGTATAACGTATAACGTATAACGTACAACGTATAACGTATAACGTATAACGTATAACGTATAACGTATAACGTATAACGTATAACGTATAACGTATAACGTATAACGTATAACGTATAACGTATAACGTATAACGTATAACGTATAACGTATAACGTATAACGTATAACGTATAACGTATAACGTATAACGTATATCGTATAACGTATAACGTATAACGTATAACGTATAACGTATAACGTATAACGTATAACGTATAACGTATAACGTATAACGTATAACGTATAACGTATAGCGTATAACGTATAACGTATAACGATTAACGTAAAACGTATGACTTATTACTTATTACGTATAACGTATAACGTATAACATATAACGTATAACGTATAACGTATAACGTATAACGTACAACGTATAACGTATAACGTATAACGTATATCCTATAACGCATAACGTATAACGTATAACGTATAACGTATGACGTACAACGTATAACGTACAACGTTTAACGTATAACGTATAACGTATAACGTATAACGTATAACGTATAACGTGTATCGTACAACGTTCAACGTATAACGTATAATGTATAACGTATAACGTATAACGTATAACGTATAAGGTATAACGTATAACGTATAACGTATAACGTATAACGTATAACGTATAACGTATAACGTATAACGTATAACGTATAACGTATAACGTATAACGTCTAACGTATAACGTATAACGTATAACGTATAACGTACAACGTATAACGTATAACGTATAACGTATAACGCATAACGTATAACGTATAACGTATAACGTATAACGTATAACGTATAACGTATAACGTACAACGTTTAACGTATAACGTATAACGTATAACGTATAACGTATAACGTATAACGTATAACGTATAACGTATAACGTATAACGTATAACGTACAACGTATAACGTATAACGTATAACGTATAACGTATAACGTATAACGTATAACGTATAACGTATAACGTATAACGTATAACGTATAACGTATAACGTATAACGTATAACGTATAACGTATAACGTATAACGTATAACGTATAACGTATAACGTATAACGTATAACGTATAACGTATAACGTATATCGTATAACGTATAACGTATAACGTATAACGTATAACTTATAACGTATAACGTATAACGTATAACGTATAACGTATAACGTATAACGTATAACGTATAACGTACAACGTATAACGTACAACGTATATCCTATAACGCATAACGTATAACGTATAACGTATAACGTATAGCGTATAACGTATAACGTATAACGTATAACGTATAACGTATAACGTATAACGTATAACGTATAACGTATAACGTATAACGTATAACGCATAACGTATAACGTATAACGTATAACGTATAACGTATAACGTATAACGTATAACGTACAACGTTTAACGTATAACGTATAACGTATAACGTATAACGTATAACGTATAACGTATAACGTATAACGTATAACGTATAACGTATAACGTATAACGTATAACGTATAGCGTATAACGTATAACGTATAACGTATAACGATTAACGTAAAACGTATGACTTATTACTTATTACGTATAACGTATAACGTATAACATATAACGTATAACGTATAACGTATAACGTATAACGTACAACGTATAACGTATAACGTATAACGTATATCCTATAACGCATAACGTATAACGTATAACGTATAACGTATGACGTACAACGTATAACGTACAACGTTTAACGTATAACGTATAACGTATAACGTATAACGTATAACGTATAACGTGTATCGTACAACGTTCAACGTATAACGTATAATGTATAACGTATAACGTATAACGTATAACGTATAAGGTATAACGTATAACGTATAACGTATAACGTATAACGTATAACGTATAACGTATAACGTATAACGTATAACGTATAACGTATAACGTATAACGTATAACGTATAACGTATAACGTATAACGTATAACGTATAACGTATAACGTATAACGTATAACGTATAACGTATAACGTATAACGTATAACGTATAACGTATAACGTATAACGTATAACGTATAACGTATAACGTATAACGTACAACGTCTAACGTATAACGTATAACGTATAACGTATAACGTACAACGTATAACGTATAACGTATAACGTATAACGTATAACGTATAACGTATAACGTATAACGTATAACGTATAACGTATAACGTATAACGTATAACGTACAACGTTTAACGTATAACGTATAACGTATAACGTATAACGTATAACGTATAACGTATAACGTATAACGTACAACGTATAACGTATAACGTATATCCTATAACGCATAACGTATAACGTATAGCGTATAACGTATAACGTATAACGTACAACGTTTAACGTATAACGTATAACGTATAACGTATAACGTATAACGTATAACGTATAACGTATAACGTATAACGTATAACGTATAACGTATAACGTATAACGTATAACGTATAACGTATAACGTATAACGTATAACGTATAACGTATAACGTATAACGTATAACGTATAACGTATAACGTATAACGTATAACGTATAACGTATAACGTATAACGTATAACGTATAACGTATAACGTATAACGTATAACGTATAACGTATAACGTATAACGTATAGCGTATAACGCATAACGTATAACGATTAACGTAAAACGTATGACTTATTACTTATTACGTATAACGTATAACGTATAACGTATAACATATAACGTATAACGTATAACGTATAACGTATAACGTACAACGTATAACGTATAACGTATAACGTATATCCTATAACGCATAACGTATAACGTATAACGTATAACGCATGACGTACAATGTATAACGTACAACGTTTAACGTATAACGTATAACGTATAACGTATAACGTATAACGTATAACGTGTATCGTACAACGTTCAACGTATAACGTATAATGTATAACGTATAACGTATAACGTATAACGTATAAGGTATAACGTATAACGTATAACGTATAACGTATAACGTATAACGTATAACGTATAACGTATAACGTATAACGTATAACGTATAACGTATAACGTATAACGTATAACGTATAACGTATAACGTATAACGTATAACGTATAACGTATAACGTATAACGTATAACGTATAACGTACAACGTATAACGTATAACGTATAACGTATAACGTATAACGTATAACGTATAACGTATAACGTATAACGTACAACGTTTAACGTATAACGTATAACGTATAACGTATAACGTATAACGTATAACGTATAACGTATAACGTATAACGTATAACGTATAACGTATAACGTATAACGTATAACGTATAACGTATAACGTATAACGTATAACGTATAACGTATAACGTATATCGTATAACGTATAACGTATAACGTATAACGTATAACTTATAACGTATAACGTATAACGTATAACGTATAACGTATAACGTATAACGTATAACGTATAACGTACAACGTATAACGTATAACGTATATCCTATAACGCATAACGTATAACGTATAACGTATAACGTATAACGTATAACGTATAACGTATAACGTATAACGTACAACGTCTAACGTATAACGTATAACGTATAACGTATAACGTACAACGTATAACGTATAACGTATAACGTTTAACGTATAACGTATAACGTATAAGGTATAACGTATAACGTATAACGTATAACGTATAACGTATAACGTATAACGTATAACGTATAACGTATAACGTATAACGTATAACGTATAACGTATAACGTATAACGTATAACGTATAACGTATAACGTATAACGTATAACGTACAACGTACAACGTACAACGTTTAACGTATAACGTATAACGTATAACGTATAACGTATAACGTATAACGTATAACGTATAACGTATAACGTATAACGTATAACGTATAACGTATAACGTATAGCGTATAACGTATAACGTATAACGTATAACGTATAACGTATAACGTATAATGTATAACGTATAACGTATAACGTATAACGTATAACGTATAACGTATAACGTATAACGTATAACGTATAACGTATAACGTATAACGTATAACGTATAACGTATAACGTACAACGTACAACGTACAACGTTTAACGTATAACGTATAACGTATAACGTATAACGTATAACGTATAACGTATAACGTATAACGTATAACGTATAACGTATAACGTATAGCGTATAACGTATAACGTATAACGTATAACGTATAACGTATATCGTATAACGTATAACGTATAACGTATAACGTATAACGTATAACGTATAACGTATAACGTATAACGTATAACGTATAACGTATAACGTATAACGTATAACGTATAACGTATAACGTATAACGTATAACGTATAACGTATAACGTACAACGTATAACGTATAACGTATAACGTATAACGTATAACGTATAACGTATAACGTATAACGTATAACGTACAACGTTGAACGTATAACGTATAACGTATAACGTATAACGTATAACGTATAACGTATAACGTATAACGTATAACGTATAACGTATAACGTATAACGTATAACGTATAACGTATAACGTATAACGTATAACGTATAACGTATAACGTATATCGTATAACGTATAACGTATAACGTATAACGTATAACTTATAACGTATAACGTATAACGTATAACGTATAACGTATAACGTATAACGTATAACGTATAACGTACAACGTATAACGTATAACGTATATCCTATAACGCATAACGTATAACGTATAACGTATAACGTATAACGTATAACGTATAACGTATAACGTATAACGTACAACGTCTAACGTATAACGTATAACGTATAACGTATAACGTACAACGTATAACGTATAACGTATAACGTATAACGTATAACGTATAACGTATAACGAATAACGTATAACGTATAACGTATAACGTATAACGTACAACGTTTAACGTATAACGTATAACGTATAACGTATAACGTATAACGTATAACGTATAACGTATAACGTATAACGTATAACGTACAACGTATAACGTATAACGTATATCCTATAACGCATAACGTATAACGTATAGCGTATAACGTATAACGTATAACGTATAACGTATAACGTATAACGTATAACGTATAACGTATAACGTATAACGTATAACGTATAACGTATAACGTATAACGTATAACGTATAACGTATAACGTATAACGTATAACGTATAACGTATAACGTATAACGTATAACGTATAACGTATAACGTATAACGTATAACGTATAACGTATAACGTATAACGTATAACGTATAACGTATAACGTATAACGTATAACGTATAACGTATAACGTATAACGTATAACGTATAGCGTATAACGTATAACGTATAACGATTAACGTAAAACGTATGACTTATTACTTATTACGTATAACGTATAACGTATAACATATAACGTATAACGTATAACGTATAACGTATAACGTACAACGTATAACGTATAACGTATAACGTATATCCTATAACGCATAACGTATAACGTATAACGTATAACGTATGACGTACAACGTATAACGTACAACGTTTAACGTATAACGTATAACGTATAACGTATAACGTATAACGTATAACGTGTATCGTACAACGTTCAACGTATAACGTATAATGTATAACGTATAACGTATAACGTATAACGTATAAGGTATAACGTATAACGTATAACGTATAACGTATAACGTATAACGTATAACGTATAACGTATAACGTATAACGTATAACGTATAACGTATAACGTACAACGTACAACGTACAACGTTTAACGTATAACGTATAACGTATAACGTATAACGTATAACGTATAACGTATAACGTATAACGTATAACGTATAACGTATAACGTATAACGTATAACGTATAGCGTATAACGTATAACGTATAACGTATAACGTATAACGTATAACGTATAACGTATAACGTATAACGTATAACGTATAACGTATAACGTATAACGTATAACGTATAACGTATAACGTATAACGTATAACGTATAACGTACAACGTACAACGTACAACGTTTAACGTATAACGTATAACGTATAACGTATAACGTATAACGTATAACGTATAACGTATAACGTATAACGTATAGCGTATAACGTATAGCGTATAACGTATAACGTATAACGTATAACGTATAACGTATATCGTATAACGTATAACGTATAACGTATAACGTATAACGTATAACGTATAACGTATAACGTATAACGTATAACGTATAACGTATAACGTATAACGTATAACGTATAACGTATAACGTATAACGTATAACGTATAACGTACAACGTATAACGTATAACGTATAACGTATAACGTATAACGTATAACGTATAACGTATAACGTATAACGTACAACGTTTAACGTATAACGTATAACGTATAACGTATAACGTATAACGTATAACGTATAACGTATAACGTATAACGTATAACGTATAACGTATAACGTACAACGTCTAACGTATAACGTATAACGTATAACGTATAACGTACAACGTATAACGTATAACGTATAACGTATAACGTATAACGTATAACGTATAACGTATAACGTATAACGTATAACGTATAACGTATAACGTACAACGTTTAACGTATAACGTATAACGTATAACGTATAACGTATAACGTATAACGTATAACGTATAACGTACAACGTATAACGTATAACGTATATCCTATAACGCATAACGTATAACGTATAGCGTATAACGTATAACGTATAACGTATAACGTATAACGTATAACGTATAACGTATAACGTATAACGTATAACGTATAACGTATAACGTATAACGTATAACGTATAACGTATAACGTATAACGTATAACGTATAACGTATAACGTATAACGTATAACGTATAACGTATAACGTATAACGTATAACGTATAACGTATAACGTATAACGTATAACGTATAGCGTATAACGTATAACGTATAACGATTAACGTAAAACGTATGACTTATTACTTATTACGTATAACGTATAACGTATAACATATAACGTATAACGTATAACGTATAACGTATAACGTACAACGTATAACGTATAACGTATAACGTATATCCTATAACGCATAACGTATAACGTATAACGTATAACGTATGACGTACAACGTATAACGTACAACGTTTAACGTATAACGTATAACGTATAACGTATAACGTATAACGTATAACGTGTATCGTACAACGTTCAACGTATAACGTATAATGTATAACGTATAACGTATAACGTATAACGTATAAGGTATAACGTATAACGTATAACGTATAACGTATAACGTATAACGTATAACGTATAACGTATAACGTATAACGTATAACGTATAACGTATAACGTATAACGTATAACGTATAACGTATAACGTATAACGTACAACGTACAACGTACAACGTTTAACGTATAACGTATAACGTATAACGTATAACGTATAACGTATAACGTATAACGTATAACGTATAACGTATAACGTATAACGTATAACGTATAACGTATAGCGTATAACGTATAACGTATAACGTATAACGTATAACGTATAACGTATAACGTATAATGTATAACGTATAACGTATAACGTATAACGTATAACGTATAACGTATAACGTATAACGTATAACGTATAACGTATAACGTATAACGTATAACGTATAACGTATAACGTATAACGTATAACGTATAACGTACAACGTATAACGTATAACGTATAACGTATAACGTATAACGTATAACGTATAACGTATAACGTACAACGTTTAACGTATAACGTATAACGTATAACGTATAACGTATAACGTATAACGTATAACGTATAACGTACAACGTATAACGTATAACGTATATCCTATAACGCATAACGTATAACGTATAACGTATAACGTATAACGTATAACGTATAACGTATAACGTATAACGTATAACGTATAACGTATAACGTATAACGTATAACGTATAACGTATAACGTATAACGTATAACGTATAACGTATAACGTATAACGTATAACGTATAACGTATAACGTATAACGTATAACGTATAACGTATAACGTATAGCGTATAACGTATAGCGTATAACGTATAACGTATAACGTATAACGTATAACGTATAACGTATAATGTATAACGTATAACGTATAACGTATAACGTATAACGTATAACGTATAACGTATAACGTATAACGTATAACGTATAACGTATAACGTATAACGTATAACGTATAACGTACAACGTACAACGTACAACGTTTAACGTATAACGTATAACGTATAACGTATAACGTATAACGTATAACGTATAACGTATATCGTATAACGTATAACGTATAACGTATAACGTATAACGTATAACGTATAACGTATAACGTATAACGTATAACGTATAACGTATAACGTATAACGTATAACGTATAACGTATAACGTATAACGTACAACGTATAACGTATAACGTATAACGTATAACGTATAACGTATAACGTATAACGTATAACGTATAACGTACAACGTTTAACGTATAACGTATAACGTATAACGTATAACGTATAACGTATAACGTATAACGTACAACGTATAACGTATAACGTATATCCTATAGCGCATAACGTATAACGTATAACGTATAACGTATAACGTACAACGTATAACGTATAACGTATATCCTATAGCGCATAACGTATAACGTATAACGTATAACGTATAACGTATAACGTATAACGTATAACGTATAACGTATAACGTATAACGTATAACGTATAACGTATAACGTATAACGTATAACGTATAACGTATAACGTATAACGTATAACGTATAACGTATAACGTATAACGTATAACGTATAACGTATAACGTATAACGTATAACGTATAACGTATAACGTATAACGTATAACGTATAACGTACAACGTATAACGTATAACGTATAACGTATAACGTATAACGTATAACGTATAACGTATAACGTATAACGTATAACGTACAACGTATAACGTACAACGTATAACGTAGAACGTATAACGTATAACGTATAACGTATAACGTATAACGTATAACGTATAACGTATAACGTATAACGTATAACGTATAACGTATAACGTATAACGTATAACGTATAACGTATAACGTATAACGTATAACGTATAACGTATATCGTATAACGTATAACGTATAACGTATAACGTATAACTTATAACGTATAACGTATAACGTATAACGTATAACGTATAACGTATAACGTATAACGTATAACGTACAACGTATAACGTATAACGTATATCCTATAACGCATAACGTATAACGTATAACGTATAACGTATAGCGTATAACGTATAACGTATAACGTATAACGTATAACGTATAACGTATAACGTATAACGTATAACGTATAACGTATAACGTATAACGTATAACGTATAACGTATAACGTATAACGTATAACGTATAACGTATAACGTATAACGTATAACGTATAACGTATAACGTATAACGTATAACGTATAACGTATAACGTATAACGTATAACGTATAACGTATAACGTATAACGTATAACGTATAACGTATAACGTATAACGTATAACGTATAACGTATAACGTATAACGTACAACGTCTAACGTATAACGTATAACGTATAACGTATAACGTACAACGTATAACGTATAACGTATAACGTATAACGTATAACGTATAACGTATAACGTATAACGTATAACGTATAACGTATAACGTATAACGTACAACGTTTAACGTATAACGTATAACGTATAACGTATAACGTATAACGTATAACGTATAACGTATAACGTACAACGTATAACGTATAACGTATATCCTATAACGCATAACGTATAACGTATAGCGTATAACGTATAACGTATAACGTATAACGTATAACGTATAACGTATAACGTATAACGTATAACGTATAACGTATAACGTATAACGTATAACGTATAACGTATAACGTATAACGTATAACGTATAACGTATAACGTATAACGTATAACGTATAACGTATAACGTATAACGTATAACGTATAACGTATAACGTATAACGTATAACGTATAACGTATAACGTATAACGTATAACGTATAACGTATAACGTATAACGTATAGCGTATAACGTATAACGTATAACGATTAACGTAAAACGTATGACTTATTACTTATTACGTATAACGTATAACGTATAACATATAACGTATAACGTATAACGTATAACGTATAACGTACAACGTATAACGTATAACGTATAACGTATATCCTATAACGCATAACGTATAACGTATAACGTATAACGTATGACGTACAACGTATAACGTACAACGTTTAACGTATAACGTATAACGTATAACGTATAACGTATAACGTATAACGTGTATCGTACAACGTTCAACGTATAACGTATAATGTATAACGTATAACGTATAACGTATAACGTATAAGGTATAACGTATAACGTATAACGTATAACGTATAACGTATAACGTATAACGTATAACGTATAACGTATAACGTATAACGTATAACGTATAACGTATAACGTATAACGTATAACGTATAACGTACAACGTACAACGTACAACGTTTAACGTATAACGTATAACGTATAACGTATAACGTATAACGTATAACGTATAACGTATAACGTATAACGTATAACGTATAACGTATAACGTATAACGTATAGCGTATAACGTATAACGTATAACGTATAACGTATAACGTATAACGTATAACGTATAATGTATAACGTATAACGTATAACGTATAACGTATAACGTATAACGTATAACGTATAACGTATAACGTATAACGTATAACGTATAACGTATAACGTATAACGTATAACGTATAACGTATAACGTATAACGTACAACGTATAACGTATAACGTATAACGTATAACGTATAACGTATAACGTATAACGTATAACGTACAACGTTTAACGTATAACGTATAACGTATAACGTATAACGTATAACGTATAACGTATAACGTATAACGTACAACGTATAACGTATAACGTATATCCTATAACGCATAACGTATAACGTATAACGTATAACGTATAACGTATAACGTATAACGTATAACGTATAACGTATAACGTATAACGTATAACGTATAACGTATAACGTATAACGTATAACGTATAACGTATAACGTATAACGTATAACGTATAACGTATAACGTATAACGTATAACGTATAACGTATAACGTATAACGTATAACGTATAACGTATAACGTATAGCGTATAACGTATAACGTATAACGATTAACGTAAAACGTATGACGTATTACTTATTACGTATAACGCATAACGTATAACATATAACGTATAACGTATAACGTATAACGTATAACGTACAACGTATAACGTATAACGTATATTCTATAACGCATAACGTATAACGTATAACGTATAACGTATGACGTACAACGTATAACGTACAACGTTTAACGTATAACGTATAACGTATAACGTATAACGTATAACGTATAACGTATAACGCATAACGTACAACGTTTAACGTATAACGTATAACGTATAACGTATAACGTATAACGTATAACGTATAACGTACAACGTATAACGTATAACGTATATCCTATAACGCATAACGTATAACGTATAACGTATAACGTATAGCGTATAACGTATAACGTATAACGTATAACGTATAACGTATAACGTATAACGTATAACGTATAACGTATAACGTATAACGTATAACGTATAACGTATAACGTATAACGTATAATGTATAACGTATAACGTATAACGTATAACGTATAACGTATAACGTATAACGTATAACGTATAACGTATAACGTATAACGTACAACGTCTAACGTATAACGTATAACGTATAACGTATAACGTACAACGTATAACGTATAACGTATAACGTATAACGTATAACGTATAACGTATAACGTATAACGTATAACGTATAACGTATAACGTATAACCTATAACGTACAACGTTTAACGTATAACGTATAACGTATAACGTATAACGTATAACGTATAACGTATAACGTACAACGTATAACGTATAACGTATATCTTATAACGCATAACGTATAACGTATAGCGTATAACGTATAACGTATAACGTATAACGTATAACGTATAACGTATAACGTATAACGTATAACGTATAACGTATAACGTATAACGTATAACGTATAACGTATAACGTATAACGTATAACGTATAACGTATAACGTATAACGTATAACGTATAACGTATAACGTATAACGTATAACGTATAACGTATAACGTACAACGTATAACGTATAACGTATATTCTATAACGCATAACGTATAACGTATAACGTATAACGTATGACGTACAACGTATAACGTACAACGTTTAACGTATAACGTATAACGTATAACGTATAACGTATAACGTATAACGTATATCGTACAACGTTCAACGTATAACGTATAATGTATAACGTATAACGTATAACGTATAACGTATAAGGTATAACGTATAACGTATAACGTATAACGTATAACGTATAACGTATAACGTATAACGTATAACGTATAACGTATAACGTACAACGTATAACGTATAACGTATATCCTATAACGCATAACGTATAACGTATAGCGTATAACGTATAACGTATAACGTATAACGTATAACGTATAACGTATAACGTATAACGTATAACGTATAACGTATAACGTATAACGTATAACGTATAACGTATAACGTATAACGTATAACGTATAACGTATAACGTATAACGTACAACGTATAACGTATAACGTATATTCTATAACGCATAACGTATAACGTATAACGTATAACGTATGACGTACAACGTATAACGTACAACGTTTAACGTATAACGTATAACGTATAACGTATAACGTATAACGTATAACGTATAACGTACAACGTTTAACGTATAACGTATAACGTATAACGTATAACGTATAACGTATAACGTATAACGTACAACGTATAACGTATAACGTATATCCTATAACGCATAACGTATAACGTATAGCGTATAACGTATAACGTATAACGTATAACGTATAACGTATAACGTACAACGTTTAACGTATAACGTATAACGTATAACGTATAACGTATAACGTATAACGTATAACGTATAACGTACAACGTATAACGTATAACGTATATCCTATAACGCATAACGTATAACGTATAGCGTATAACGTATAACGTATAACGTATAACGTATAACGTATAACGTATAACGTATAACGTATAACGTATAACGTATAACGTATAACGTATAACGTATAACGTATAACGTATAACGTATAACGTATAACGTATAACGTATAACGTATAACGTATAACGTATAACGTATAACGTATAACGTATAACGTATAACGTATAACGTATAACGTATAACGTATAACGTATAACGTATAACGTATAACGTATAACGTATAGCGTATAACGTATAACGTATAACGATTAACGTAAAACGTATGACTTATTACTTATTACGTATAACGTATAACGTATAACATATAACGTATAACGTATAACGTATAACGTATAACGTACAACGTATAACGTATAACGTATAACGTATATCCTATAACGCATAACGTATAACGTATAACGTATAACGTATGACGTACAACGTATAACGTACAACGTTTAACGTATAACGTATAACGTATAACGTATAACGTATAACGTATAACGTGTATCGTACAACGTTCAACGTATAACGTATAATGTATAACGTATAACGTATAACGTATAACGTATAAGGTATAACGTATAACGTATAACGTATAACGTATAACGTATAACGTATAACGTATAACGTATAACGTATAACGTATAACGTATAACGTATAACGTATAACGTATAACGTATAACGTATAACGTACAACGTACAACGTACAACGTTTAACGTATAACGTATAACGTATAACGTATAACGTATAACGTATAACGTATAACGTATAACGTATAACGTATAACGTATAACGTATAACGTATAACGTATAGCGTATAACGTATAACGTATAACGTATAACGTATAACGTATAACGTATAACGTATAATGTATAACGTATAACGTATAACGTATAACGTATAACGTATAACGTATAACGTATAACGTATAACGTATAACGTATAACGTATAACGTATAACGTATAACGTATAACGTATAACGTATAACGTATAACGTACAACGTATAACGTATAACGTATAACGTATAACGTATAACGTATAACGTATAACGTATAACGTACAACGTTTAACGTATAACGTATAACGTATAACGTATAACGTATAACGTATAACGTATAACGTATAACGTACAACGTATAACGTATAACGTATATCCTATAACGCATAACGTATAACGTATAACGTATAACGTATAACGTATAACGTATAACGTATAACGTATAACGTATAACGTATAACGTATAACGTATAACGTATAACGTATAACGTATAACGTATAACGTATAACGTATAACGTATAACGTATAACGTATAACGTATAACGTATAACGTATAACGTATAACGTATAACGTATAACGTATAACGTATAACGTATAACGTATAGCGTATAACGTATAACGTATAACGATTAACGTAAAACGTATGACGTATTACTTATTACGTATAACGCATAACGTATAACATATAACGTATAACGTATAACGTATAACGTATAACGTACAACGTATAACGTATAACGTATATTCTATAACGCATAACGTATAACGTATAACGTATAACGTATGACGTACAACGTATAACGTACAACGTTTAACGTATAACGTATAACGTATAACGTATAACGTATAACGTATAACGTATAACGCATAACGTACAACGTTTAACGTATAACGTATAACGTATAACGTATAACGTATAACGTATAACGTATAACGTACAACGTATAACGTATAACGTATATCCTATAACGCATAACGTATAACGTATAACGTATAACGTATAGCGTATAACGTATAACGTATAACGTATAACGTATAACGTATAACGTATAACGTATAACGTATAACGTATAACGTATAACGTATAACGTATAACGTATAACGTATAACGTATAATGTATAACGTATAACGTATAACGTATAACGTATAACGTATAACGTATAACGTATAACGTATAACGTATAACGTATAACGTACAACGTCTAACGTATAACGTATAACGTATAACGTATAACGTACAACGTATAACGTATAACGTATAACGTATAACGTATAACGTATAACGTATAACGTATAACGTATAACGTATAACGTATAACGTATAACGTACAACGTTTAACGTATAACGTATAACGTATAACGTATAACGTATAACGTATAACGTATAACGTACAACGTATAACGTATAACGTATATCCTATAACGCATAACGTATAACGTATAGCGTATAACGTATAACGTATAACGTATAACGTATAACGTATAACGTATAACGTATAACGTATAACGTATAACGTATAACGTATAACGTATAACGTATAACGTATAACGTATAACGTATAACGTATAACGTATAACGTATAACGTATAACGTATAACGTATAACGTATAACGTATAACGTATAACGTATAACGTACAACGTATAACGTATAACGTATATTCTATAACGCATAACGTATAACGTATAACGTATAACGTATGACGTACAACGTATAACGTACAACGTTTAACGTATAACGTATAACGTATAACGTATAACGTATAACGTATAACGTATATCGTACAACGTTCAACGTATAACGTATAATGTATAACGTATAACGTATAACGTATAACGTATAAGGTATAACGTATAACGTATAACGTATAACGTATAACGTATAACGTATAACGTATAACGTATAACGTATAACGTATAACGTATAACGTATAACGTATAACGTATAACGTATAACGTACAACGTACAACGTACAACGTTTAACGTATAACGTATAACGTATAACGTATAACGTATAACGTATAACGTATAACGTGTAACGTATAACGTATAACGTATAACGTATAGCGTATAACGTATAACGTATAACGTATAACGTATAATGTATAACGTATAACGTATAAGGTATAACGTATAACGTATAACGTATAACGTATAACGTATAACGTATAACGTATAACGTATAACGTATAACGTATAACGTATAACGTATAACGTATAACGTATAACGTATAACGTATAGCGTATAACGTATAACGTATAACGTATAACGTATAACGTATAATGTATATCGTATAACGTATAACGTATAACGTATAACGTATAACGTATAACGTATAACGTATAACGTATAACGTATAACGTATAACGTATAACGTACAACGTACAACGTATAACGTATATCCTATAACGCATAACGTATAACGTATAACGTATAACGTTTAGCGTATAACGTATAACGTATAACGTATAACGTATAACGTATAACGTATAACGTATAACGTATAACGTATAACGTATAACGTACAACGTATAACGTATAACGTATAACGTATAACGTATAACGTATAACGTATAACGTATAACGTACAACGTTTAACGTATAACGTATAACGTATAACGTATAACGTATAACGTATAACGTATAACGTATAACGTACAACGTATAACGTATAACGTATATCCTATAACGCATAACGTATAACGTATAACGTATAACGTATAACGTATAACGTATAACGTATAACGTATAACGTATAACGTATAACGTATAACGTATAACGTATAACGTATAACGTATAACGTATAACGTATAACGTATAACGTATAACGTATAACGTATAACGTATAACGTATAACGTATAACGTATAACGTATAACGTATAACGTATAACGTATAACGTATAACGTATAGCGTATAACGTATAACGTATAACGATTAACGTAAAACGTATGACGTATTACTTATTACGTATAACGCATAACGTATAACATATAACGTATAACGTATAACGTATAACGTATAACGTACAACGTATAACGTATAACGTATATTCTATAACGCATAACGTATAACGTATAACGTATAACGTATGACGTACAACGTATAACGTACAACGTTTAACGTATAACGTATAACGTATAACGTATAACGTATAACGTATAACGTATAACGCATAACGTACAACGTTTAACGTATAACGTATAACGTATAACGTATAACGTATAACGTATAACGTATAACGTACAACGTATAACGTATAACGTATATCCTATAACGCATAACGTATAACGTATAACGTATAACGTATAGCGTATAACGTATAACGTATAACGTATAACGTATAACGTATAACGTATAACGTATAACGTATAACGTATAACGTATAACGTATAACGTATAACGTATAACGTATAACGTATAATGTATAACGTATAACGTATAACGTATAACGTATAACGTATAACGTATAACGTATAACGTATAACGTATAACGTATAACGTATAACGTATAACGTATAACGTATAACGTATAACGTATAACGTATAACGTATAACGTATAACGTATAACGTATAACGTATAACGTATAACGTATAACGTATAACGTATAACGTATAACGTATAACGTATAACGTATAACGTATAACGTATAACGTATAACGTATAACGTATAACGTATAACGTACAACGTATAACGTATAACGTATATTCTATAACGCATAACGTATAACGTATAACGTATAACGTATGACGTACAACGTATAACGTACAACGTTTAACGTATAACGTATAACGTATAACGTATAACGTATAACGTATAACGTATATCGTACAACGTTCAACGTATAACGTATAATGTATAACGTATAACGTATAACGTATAACGTATAAGGTATAACGTATAACGTATAACGTATAACGTATAACGTATAACGTATAACGTATAACGTATAACGTATAACGTATAACGTATAACGTATAACGTATAACGTATAACGTATAACGTACAACGTACAACGTACAACGTTTAACGTATAACGTATAACGTATAACGTATAACGTATAACGTATAACGTATAACGTGTAACGTATAACGTATAACGTATAACGTATAGCGTATAACGTATAACGTATAACGTATAACGTATAATGTATAACGTATAACGTATAAGGTATAACGTATAACGTATAACGTATAACGTATAACGTATAACGTATAACGTATAACGTATAACGTATAACGTATAACGTATAACGTATAACGTATAACGTATAACGTATAACGTATAGCGTATAACGTATAACGTATAACGTATAACGTATAACGTATAATGTATATCGTATAACGTATAACGTATAACGTATAACGTATAACGTATAACGTATAACGTATAACGTATAACGTATAACGTATAACGTATAACGTACAACGTACAACGTATAACGTATATCCTATAACGCATAACGTATAACGTATAACGTATAACGTTTAGCGTATAACGTATAACGTATAACGTATAACGTATAACGTATAACGTATAACGTATAACGTATAACGTATAACGTATAACGTATAACGTATAACGTATAACGTATAACGTATAACGTATAACGTATAACGTATAACGTATAACGTATAACGTATAACGTATAACGTATAACGTATAACGTATAACGTATAACGTATAACGTATAACGTATAACGTATAACGTATAACGTACAACGTCTAACGTATAACGTATAACGTATAACGTATAACGTACAACGTATAACGTATAACGTATAACGTATAACGTATAACGTATAACGTATAACGTATAACGTATAACGTATAACGTATAACGTAAAACGTACAACGTTTAACGTATAACGTATAACGTATAACGTATAACGTATAACGTATAACGTATAACGTACAACGTATAACGTATAACGTATATCCTATAACGCATAACGTATAACGTATAGCGTATAACGTATAACGTATAACGTATAACGTATAACGTATAACGTATAACGTATAACGTATAACGTATAACGTATAACGTATAACGTATAACGTATAACGTATAACGTATAACGTATAACGTATAACGTATAACGTATAACGTATAACGTATAACGTATAACGTATAACGTATAACGTATAACGTATAACGTATAACGTATAACGTATAACGTATAACGTATAACGTATAGCGTATAACGTATAACGTATAACGATTAACGTAAAACGTATGACTTATTACTTATTACGTATAACGTATAACGTATAACATATAACGTATAACGTATAACGTATAACGTATAACGTATAACGTATATCCTATAACGCATAGCGTATAACGTATAACGTATAACGTATGACGTACAACGTATAACGTACAACGTTTAACGTATAACGTATAACGTATAACGTATAACGTATAACGTATAACGTGTATCGTACAACGTTCAACGTATAACGTATAATGTATAACGTATAACGTATAACGTATAACGTATAACGTATAACGTATAACGTATAACGTATAACGTATAACGTATAACGTATAACGTATAACGTATAACGTATAACGTATAACGTATAACGTACAACGTACAACGTACAACGTTTAACGTATAACGTATAACGTACAACGTATAACGTATAACGTATAACGTATAACGTATAACGTATAACGTATAACGTATAACGTATAGCGTATAACGTATAACGTATAACGTATAACGTATAACGTATAACGTATAACGTATAACGTATAACGTATAACGTATAACGTATAACGTATAACGTATAACGTATAATGTATATCGTATAACGTATAACGTATAACGTATAACGTATAACGTATAACGTATAACGTATAACGTATAACGTATAACGTATAACGTATAACGTATAACGTATAACGTACAACGTACAACGTATAACGTATATCCTATAACGCATAACGTATAACGTATAACGTATAACGTATAGCGTATAACGTATAACGTATAACGTATAACGTATAACGTATAACGTATAACGTATAACGTATAACGTATAACGTATAACGTATAACGTATAACGTATAACGTATAACGTATAACGTATAACGTATAACGTATAACGTATAACGTATAACGTATAACGTACAACGTACAACGTACAACGTACAACGTTTAACGTATAACGTATAACGTACAACGTATAACGTATAACGTATAACGTATAACGTATAACGTACAACGTTTAACGTATAACGTATAACGTATAACGTATAACGTATAACGTATAACGTATATCGTACAACGTTCAACGTATAACGTATAATGTATAACGTATAACGTATAACGTATAACGTATAAGGTATAACGTATAACGTATAACGTATAACGTATAACGTATAACGTATAACGTATAACGTATAACGTATAACGTATAACGTATAACGTATAACGTATAACGTATAACGTACAACGTACAACGTACAACGTTTAACGTATAACGTATAACGTATAACGTATAACGTATAACGTATAACGTATAACGTATAACGTATAACGTATAACGTATAACGTATAGCGTATAACGTATAGCGTATAACGAATAACGTATAACGTATAACGTATAACGTATAACGTATAACGTATAACGTATAACGTATAACGTATAACGTATAACGTATAACGTATAACGTATAACGTATAACGTATAATGTATAACGTATAACGTATAACGTATAACGTATAAGGTATAACGTATAACGTATAACGTATAACGTATAACGTATAACGTATAACGTATAACGTATAACGTATAACGTATAACGTACAACGTATAACGTATAACGTATATCCTATAACGCATAACGTATAACGTATAGCGTATAACGTATAACGTATAACGTATAACGTATAACGTATAACGTATAACGTATAACGTATAACGTATAACGTATAACGTATAACGTATAACGTATAACGTATAACGTATAACGTATAACGTATAACGTATAACGTATAACGTACAACGTATAACGTATAACGTATATTCTATAACGCATAACGTATAACGTATAACGTATAACGTATGACGTACAACGTATAACGTACAACGTTTAACGTATAACGTATAACGTATAACGTATAACGTATAACGTATAACGTATAACGTACAACGTTTAACGTATAACGTATAACGTATAACGTATAACGTATAACGTATAACGTATAACGTACAACGTATAACGTATAACGTATATCCTATAACGCATAACGTATAACGTATAGCGTATAACGTATAACGTATAACGTATAACGTATAACGTATAACGTACAACGTTTAACGTATAACGTATAACGTATAACGTATAACGTATAACGTATAACGTATAACGTATAACGTACAACGTATAACGTATAACGTATATCCTATAACGCATAACGTATAACGTATAGCGTATAACGTATAACGTATAACGTATAACGTATAACGTATAACGTATAACGTATAACGTATAACGTATAACGTATAACGTATAACGTATAACGTATAACGTATAACGTATAACGTATAACGTATAACGTATAACGTATAACGTATAACGTATAACGTATAACGTATAACGTATAACGTATAACGTATAACGTATAACGTATAACGTATAACGTATAACGTATAACGTATAACGTATAACGTATAACGTATAGCGTATAACGTATAACGTATAACGATTAACGTAAAACGTATGACTTATTACTTATTACGTATAACGTATAACGTATAACATATAACGTATAACGTATAACGTATAACGTATAACGTACAACGTATAACGTATAACGTATAACGTATATCCTATAACGCATAACGTATAACGTATAACGTATAACGTATGACGTACAACGTATAACGTACAACGTTTAACGTATAACGTATAACGTATAACGTATAACGTATAACGTATAACGTGTATCGTACAACGTTCAACGTATAACGTATAATGTATAACGTATAACGTATAACGTATAACGTATAAGGTATAACGTATAACGTATAACGTATAACGTATAACGTATAACGTATAACGTATAACGTATAACGTATAACGTATAACGTATAACGTATAACGTATAACGTATAACGTATAACGTATAACGTACAACGTACAACGTACAACGTTTAACGTATAACGTATAACGTATAACGTATAACGTATAACGTATAACGTATAACGTATAACGTATAACGTATAACGTATAACGTATAACGTATAACGTATAGCGTATAACGTATAACGTATAACGTATAACGTATAACGTATAACGTATAACGTATAATGTATAACGTATAACGTATAACGTATAACGTATAACGTATAACGTATAACGTATAACGTATAACGTATAACGTATAACGTATAACGTATAACGTATAACGTATAACGTATAACGTATAACGTATAACGTACAACGTATAACGTATAACGTATAACGTATAACGTATAACGTATAACGTATAACGTATAACGTACAACGTTTAACGTATAACGTATAACGTATAACGTATAACGTATAACGTATAACGTATAACGTATAACGTACAACGTATAACGTATAACGTATATCCTATAACGCATAACGTATAACGTATAACGTATAACGTATAACGTATAACGTATAACGTATAACGTATAACGTATAACGTATAACGTATAACGTATAACGTATAACGTATAACGTATAACGTATAACGTATAACGTATAACGTATAACGTATAACGTATAACGTATAACGTATAACGTATAACGTATAACGTATAACGTATAACGTATAACGTATAACGTATAACGTATAGCGTATAACGTATAACGTATAACGATTAACGTAAAACGTATGACGTATTACTTATTACGTATAACGCATAACGTATAACATATAACGTATAACGTATAACGTATAACGTATAACGTACAACGTATAACGTATAACGTATATTCTATAACGCATAACGTATAACGTATAACGTATAACGTATGACGTACAACGTATAACGTACAACGTTTAACGTATAACGTATAACGTATAACGTATAACGTATAACGTATAACGTATAACGCATAACGTACAACGTTTAACGTATAACGTATAACGTATAACGTATAACGTATAACGTATAACGTATAACGTACAACGTATAACGTATAACGTATATCCTATAACGCATAACGTATAACGTATAACGTATAACGTATAGCGTATAACGTATAACGTATAACGTATAACGTATAACGTATAACGTATAACGTATAACGTATAACGTATAACGTATAACGTATAACGTATAACGTATAACGTATAACGTATAATGTATAACGTATAACGTATAACGTATAACGTATAACGTATAACGTATAACGTATAACGTATAACGTATAACGTATAACGTACAACGTCTAACGTATAACGTATAACGTATAACGTATAACGTACAACGTATAACGTATAACGTATAACGTATAACGTATAACGTATAACGTATAACGTATAACGTATAACGTATAACGTATAACGTATAACGTACAACGTTTAACGTATAACGTATAACGTATAACGTATAACGTATAACGTATAACGTATAACGTACAACGTATAACGTATAACGTATATCCTATAACGCATAACGTATAACGTATAGCGTATAACGTATAACGTATAACGTATAACGTATAACGTATAACGTATAACGTATAACGTATAACGTATAACGTATAACGTATAACGTATAACGTATAACGTATAACGTATAACGTATAACGTATAACGTATAACGTATAACGTATAACGTATAACGTATAACGTATAACGTATAACGTATAACGTATAACGTACAACGTATAACGTATAACGTATATTCTATAACGCATAACGTATAACGTATAACGTATAACGTATGACGTACAACGTATAACGTACAACGTTTAACGTATAACGTATAACGTATAACGTATAACGTATAACGTATAACGTATATCGTACAACGTTCAACGTATAACGTATAATGTATAACGTATAACGTATAACGTATAACGTATAAGGTATAACGTATAACGTATAACGTATAACGTATAACGTATAACGTATAACGTATAACGTATAACGTATAACGTATAACGTATAACGTATAACGTATAACGTATAACGTATAACGTACAACGTACAACGTACAACGTTTAACGTATAACGTATAACGTATAACGTATAACGTATAACGTATAACGTATAACGTGTAACGTATAACGTATAACGTATAACGTATAGCGTATAACGTATAACGTATAACGTATAACGTATAATGTATAACGTATAACGTATAAGGTATAACGTATAACGTATAACGTATAACGTATAACGTATAACGTATAACGTATAACGTATAACGTATAACGTATAACGTATAACGTATAACGTATAACGTATAACGTATAACGTATAGCGTATAACGTATAACGTATAACGTATAACGTATAACGTATAATGTATATCGTATAACGTATAACGTATAACGTATAACGTATAACGTATAACGTATAACGTATAACGTATAACGTATAACGTATAACGTATAACGTACAACGTACAACGTATAACGTATATCCTATAACGCATAACGTATAACGTATAACGTATAACGTTTAGCGTATAACGTATAACGTATAACGTATAACGTATAACGTATAACGTATAACGTATAACGTATAACGTATAACGTATAACGTACAACGCATAACGTATAACGTATAACGTATAACGTATAACGTATAACGTATAACGTATAACGTACAACGTTTAACGTATAACGTATAACGTATAACGTATAACGTATAACGTATAACGTATAACGTATAACGTACAACGTATAACGTATAACGTATATCCTATAACGCATAACGTATAACGTATAACGTATAACGTATAACGTATAACGTATAACGTATAACGTATAACGTATAACGTATAACGTATAACGTATAACGTATAACGTATAACGTATAACGTATAACGTATAACGTATAACGTATAACGTATAACGTATAACGTATAACGTATAACGTATAACGTATAACGTATAACGTATAACGTATAACGTATAACGTATAACGTATAGCGTATAACGTATAACGTATAACGATTAACGTAAAACGTATGACGTATTACTTATTACGTATAACGCATAACGTATAACATATAACGTATAACGTATAACGTATAACGTATAACGTACAACGTATAACGTATAACGTATATTCTATAACGCATAACGTATAACGTATAACGTATAACGTATGACGTACAACGTATAACGTACAACGTTTAACGTATAACGTATAACGTATAACGTATAACGTATAACGTATAACGTATAACGCATAACGTACAACGTTTAACGTATAACGTATAACGTATAACGTATAACGTATAACGTATAACGTATAACGTACAACGTATAACGTATAACGTATATCCTATAACGCATAACGTATAACGTATAACGTATAACGTATAGCGTATAACGTATAACGTATAACGTATAACGTATAACGTATAACGTATAACGTATAACGTATAACGTATAACGTATAACGTATAACGTATAACGTATAACGTATAACGTATAATGTATAACGTATAACGTATAACGTATAACGTATAACGTATAACGTATAACGTATAACGTATAACGTATAACGTATAACGTATAACGTACAACGTCTAACGTATAACGTATAACGTATAACGTATAACGTACAACGTATAACGTATAACGTATAACGTATAACGTATAACGTATAACGTATAACGTATAACGTATAACGTATAACGTATAACGTATAACGTACAACGTTTAACGTATAACGTATAACGTATAACGTATAACGTATAACGTATAACGTATAACGTACAACGTATAACGTATAACGTATATCCTATAACGCATAACGTATAACGTATAGCGTATAACGTATAACGTATAACGTATAACGTATAACGTATAACGTATAACGTATAACGTATAACGTATAACGTATAACGTATAACGTATAACGTATAACGTATAACGTATAACGTATAACGTATAACGTATAACGTATAACGTATAACGTATAACGTATAACGTATAACGTATAACGTATAACGTATAACGTACAACGTATAACGTATAACGTATATTCTATAACGCATAACGTATAACGTATAACGTATAACGTATGACGTACAACGTATAACGTACAACGTTTAACGTATAACGTATAACGTATAACGTATAACGTATAACGTATAACGTATATCGTACAACGTTCAACGTATAACGTATAATGTATAACGTATAACGTATAACGTATAACGTATAAGGTATAACGTATAACGTATAACGTATAACGTATAACGTATAACGTATAACGTATAACGTATAACGTATAACGTATAACGTATAACGTATAACGTATAACGTATAACGTATAACGTACAACGTACAACGTACAACGTTTAACGTATAACGTATAACGTATAACGTATAACGTATAACGTATAACGTATAACGTGTAACGTATAACGTATAACGTATAACGTATAGCGTATAACGTATAACGTATAACGTATAACGTATAATGTATAACGTATAACGTATAAGGTATAACGTATAACGTATAACGTATAACGTATAACGTATAACGTATAACGTATAACGTATAACGTATAACGTATAACGTATAACGTATAACGTATAACGTATAACGTATAACGTATAGCGTATAACGTATAACGTATAACGTATAACGTATAACGTATAATGTATATCGTATAACGTATAACGTATAACGTATAACGTATAACGTATAACGTATAACGTATAACGTATAACGTATAACGTATAACGTATAACGTACAACGTACAACGTATAACGTATATCCTATAACGCATAACGTATAACGTATAACGTATAACGTTTAGCGTATAACGTATAACGTATAACGTATAACGTATAACGTATAACGTATAACGTATAACGTATAACGTATAACGTATAACGTATAACGTATAACGTATAACGTATAACGTATAACGTATAACGTATAACGTATAACGTATAACGTATAACGTATAACGTATAACGTATAACGTATAACGTATAACGTATAACGTATAACGTATAACGTATAACGTATAACGTATAACGTACAACGTCTAACGTATAACGTATAACGTATAACGTATAACGTACAACGTATAACGTATAACGTATAACGTATAACGTATAACGTATAACGTATAACGTATAACGTATAACGTATAACGTATAACGTAAAACGTACAACGTTTAACGTATAACGTATAACGTATAACGTATAACGTATAACGTATAACGTATAACGTACAACGTATAACGTATAACGTATATCCTATAACGCATAACGTATAACGTATAGCGTATAACGTATAACGTATAACGTATAACGTATAACGTATAACGTATAACGTATAACGTATAACGTATAACGTATAACGTATAACGTATAACGTATAACGTATAACGTATAACGTATAACGTATAACGTATAACGTATAACGTATAACGTATAACGTATAACGTATAACGTATAACGTATAACGTATAACGTATAACGTATAACGTATAACGTATAACGTATAGCGTATAACGTATAACGTATAACGATTAACGTAAAACGTATGACTTATTACTTATTACGTATAACGTATAACGTATAACATATAACGTATAACGTATAACGTATAACGTATAACGTATAACGTATATCCTATAACGCATAGCGTATAACGTATAACGTATAACGTATGACGTACAACGTATAACGTACAACGTTTAACGTATAACGTATAACGTATAACGTATAACGTATAACGTATAACGTGTATCGTACAACGTTCAACGTATAACGTATAATGTATAACGTATAACGTATAACGTATAACGTATAACGTATAACGTATAACGTATAACGTATAACGTATAACGTATAACGTATAACGTATAACGTATAACGTATAACGTATAACGTATAACGTACAACGTACAACGTACAACGTTTAACGTATAACGTATAACGTACAACGTATAACGTATAACGTATAACGTATAACGTATAACGTATAACGTATAACGTATAACGTATAGCGTATAACGTATAACGTATAACGTATAACGTATAACGTATAACGTATAACGTATAACGTATAACGTATAACGTATAACGTATAACGTATAACGTATAACGTATAATGTATATCGTATAACGTATAACGTATAACGTATAACGTATAACGTATAACGTATAACGTATAACGTATAACGTATAACGTATAACGTATAACGTATAACGTACAACGTACAACGTATAACGTATATCCTATAACGCATAACGTATAACGTATAACGTATAACGTATAGCGTATAACGTATAACGTATAACGTATAACGTATAACGTATAACGTATAACGTATAACGTATAACGTATAACGTATAACGTATAACGTATAACGTATAACGTATAACGTATAACGTATAACGTATAACGTATAACGTATAACGTATAACGTATAACGTACAACGTACAACGTACAACGTACAACGTTTAACGTATAACGTATAACGTACAACGTATAACGTATAACGTATAACGTATAACGTATAACGTACAACGTTTAACGTATAACGTATAACGTATAACGTATAACGTATAACGTATAACGTATATCGTACAACGTTCAACGTATAACGTATAATGTATAACGTATAACGTATAACGTATAACGTATAAGGTATAACGTATAACGTATAACGTATAACGTATAACGTATAACGTATAACGTATAACGTATAACGTATAACGTATAACGTATAACGTATAACGTATAACGTATAACGTACAACGTACAACGTACAACGTTTAACGTATAACGTATAACGTATAACGTATAACGTATAACGTATAACGTATAACGTATAACGTATAACGTATAACGTATAACGTATAGCGTATAACGTATAGCGTATAACGAATAACGTATAACGTATAACGTATAACGTATAACGTATAACGTATAACGTATAACGTATAACGTATAACGTATAACGTATAACGTATAACGTATAACGTATAACGTATAACGTATAACGCATAACGTATAACGTATAACGTATAACGTATAACGTATAACGTATAACGTATAACGTATAACGTATAACGTACAACGTATAACGTATAACGTATATCCTATAACGCATAACGTATAACGTATAACGTATAACGTATAGCGTATAACGTATAACGTATAACGTATAACGTATAACGTATAACGTATAACGTATAACGTATAACGTATAACGTATAACGTATAACGTATAACGTATAACGTATAACGTATAACGTATAACGTACAACGTCTAACGTATAACGTATAACGTATAACGTATAACGTACAACGTATAACGTATAACGTATAACGTATAACGTATAACGTATAACGTATAACGTATAACGTATAACGTATAACGTATAACGTATAACGTACAACGTTTAACGTATAACGTATAACGTATAACGTATAACGTATAACGTATAACGTATAACGTATAACGTACAACGTATAACGTATAACGTATATCCTATAACGCATAACGTATAACGTATAGCGTATAACGTATAACGTATAACGTATAACGTATAACGTATAACGTATAACGTATAACGTATAACGTATAACGTATAACGTATAACGTATAACGTATAACGTATAACGTATAACGTATAACGTATAACGTATAACGTATAACGTATAACGTATAACGTATAACGTATAACGTATAACGTATAACGTATAACGTATAACGTATAACGTATAACGTATAACGTATAACGTATAACGTATAACGTATAGCGTATAACGTATAACGTATAACGATTAACGTAAAACGTATGACTTATTACTTATTACGTATAACGTATAACGTATAACATATAACGTATAACGTATAACGTATAACGTATAACGTATATCCTATAACGCATAACGTATAACGTATAACGTATAACGTATGACGTACAACGTATAACGTACAACGTTTAACGTATAACGTATAACGTATAACGTATAACGTATAACGTATAACGTGTATCGTACAACGTTCAACGTATAACGTATAATGTATAACGTATAACGTATAACGTATAACGTATAAGGTATAACGCATAACGTATAACGTATAACGTATAACGTATAACGTATAACGTATAACGTATAACGTATAACGTATAACGTATAACGTATAACGTATAACGTATAACGTATAACGTATAACGTATAACGTATAACGTATAACGTATAACGTACAACGTACAACGTACAACGTTTAACGTATAACGTATAACGTATAACGTATAACGTATAACGTATAACGTATAACGTATAACGTATAACGTATAACGTATAACGTATAGCGTATAACGTATAACGTATAACGTATAACGTATAACGTATAACGTATAACGTATAACGTATAACGTATAACGTATAACGTATATCCTATAACGCATAACGTATAACGTATAACGTATAACGTATAACGTATAACGTATAACGTATAACGTATAACGTATAACGTATAACGTATAACGTATAACGTATAACGTATAACGTATAACGTATAACGTATAACGTATAACGTATAACGTATAACGTATAACGTATAACGTATAACGTATAACGTATAACGTATAACGTATAACGTATAACGTATAACGTATAACGTATAACGTATAACGTATAACGTATAACGTATAGCGTATAACGTATAACGTATAACGATTAACGTAAAACGTATGACGTATTACTTATTACGTATAACGTATAACGTATAACATATAACGTATAACGTATAACGTATAACGTATAACGTACAACGTATAACGTATAACGTATATCCTATAACGCATAACGTATAACGTATAACGTATAACGTATGACGTACAACGTATAACGTACAACGTTTAACGTATAACGTATAACGTATAACGTATAACGTATAACGTATAACGTATATCGTACAACGTTCAACGTATAACGTATAATGTATAACGTATAACGTATAACGTATAACGTATAAGGTGTAACGTATAACGTATAACGTATAACGTATAACGTATAACGTATAACGTATAACGTATAACGTATAACGTATAACGTATAACGTATAACGTATAACGTATAACGTACAACGTACAACGTACAACGTTTAACGTATAACGTATAACGTATAACGTATAACGTATAACGTATAACGTATAACGTATAACGTATAACGTATAACGTATAACGTATAGCGTATAACGTATAGCGTATAACGAATAACGTATAACGTATAACGTATAACGTATAACGTATAACGTATAACGTATAACGTATAACGTATAACGTATAACGTATAACGTATAACGTATAACGTATAACGTATAACGTATAACGTATAACGTATAACGTATAACGTATAACGTATAACGTATAACGTATAACGTATAACGTATAACGTACAACGTATAACGTATAACGTATATCCTATAACGCATAACGTATAACGTATAACGTATAACGTATAGCGTATAACGTACAACGTCTAACGTATAACGTATAACGTATAACGTATAACGTACAACGTATAACGTATAACGTATAACGTATAACGTATAACGTATAACGTATAACGTATAACGTATAACGTATAACGTATAACGTATAACGTACAACGTTTAACGTATAACGTATAACGTATAACGTATAACGTATAACGTATAACGTATAACGTATAACGTACAACGTATAACGTATAACGTATATCCTATAACGCATAACGTATAACGTATAGCGTATAACGTATAACGTATAACGTATAACGTATAACGTATAACGTATAACGTATAACGTATAACGTATAACGTATAACGTATAACGTATAACGTATAACGTATAACGTATAACGTATAACGTATAACGTATAACGTATAACGTATAACGTATAACGTATAACGTATAACGTATAACGTATAACGTATAACGTATAACGTATAACGTATAACGTATAACGTATAACGTATAACGTATAACGTATAGCGTATAACGTATAACGTATAACGATTAACGTAAAACGTATGACTTATTACTTATTACGTATAACGTATAACGTATAACATATAACGTATAACGTATAACGTATAACGTATAACGTACAACGTATAACGTATAACGTATAACGTATATCCTATAACGCATAACGTATAACGTATAACGTATAACGTATGACGTACAACGTATAACGTACAACGTTTAACGTATAACGTATAACGTATAACGTATAACGTATAACGTATAACGTGTATCGTACAACGTTCAACGTATAACGTATAATGTATAACGTATAACGTATAACGTATAACGTATAAGGTATAACGTATAACGTATAACGTATAACGTATAACGTATAACGTATAACGTATAACGTATAACGTATAACGTATAACGTATAACGTATAACGTATAACGTATAACGTATAACGTATAACGTACAACGTACAACGTACAACGTTTAACGTATAACGTATAACGTATAACGTATAACGTATAACGTATAACGTATAACGTATAACGTATAACGTATAACGTATAACGTATAACGTATAACGTATAGCGTATAACGTATAACGTATAACGTATAACGTATAACGTATAACGTATAACGTATAACGTATAACGTATAATGTATAACGTATAACGTATAACGTATAACGTATAACGTATAACGTATAACGTATAACGTATAACGTATAACGTATAACGTATAACGTATAACGTATAACGTATAACGTATAACGTATAACGTATAACGTACAACGTATAACGTATAACGTATAACGTATAACGTATAACGTATAACGTATAACGTATAACGTACAACGTTTAACGTATAACGTATAACGTATAACGTATAACGTATAACGTATAACGTATAACGTATAACGTACAACGTATAACGTATAACGTATATCCTATAACGCATAACGTATAACGTATAACGTATAACGTATAACGTATAACGTATAACGTATAACGTATAACGTATAACGTATAACGTATAACGTATAACGTATAACGTATAACGTATAACGTATAACGTATAACGTATAACGTATAACGTATAACGTATAACGTATAACGTATAACGTATAACGTATAACGTATAACGTATAACGTATAACGTATAGCGTATAACGTATAACGTATAACGATTAACGTAAAACGTATGACGTATTACTTATTACGTATAACGCATAACGTATAACATATAACGTATAACGTATAACGTATAACGTATAACGTATAACGTACAACGTATAACGTATAACGTATATTCTATAACGCATAACGTATAACGTATAACGTATAACGTATGACGTACAACGTATAACGTACAACGTTTAACGTATAACGTATAACGTATAACGTATAACGTATAACGTATAACGTATAACGCATAACGTACAACGTTTAACGTATAACGTATAACGTATAACGTATAACGTATAACGTATAACGTATAACGTACAACGTATAACGTATAACGTATATCCTATAACGCATAACGTATAACGTATAACGTATAACGTATAGCGTATAACGTATAACGTATAACGTATAACGTATAACGTATAACGTATAACGTATAACGTATAACGTATAACGTATAACGTATAACGTATAACGTATAACGTATAATGTATAACGTATAACGTATAACGTATAACGTATAACGTATAACGTATAACGTATAACGCATAACGTATAACGTATAACGTACAACGTCTAACGTATAACGTATAACGTATAACGTATAACGTACAACGTATAACGTATAACGTATAACGTATAACGTATAACGTATAACGTATAACGTATAACGTATAACGTATAACGTATAACGTATAACGTACAACGTTTAACGTATAACGTATAACGTATAACGTATAACGTATAACGTATAACGTATAACGTACAACGTATAACGTATAACGTATATCCTATAACGCATAACGTATAACGTATAGCGTATAACGTATAACGTATAACGTATAACGTATAACGTATAACGTATAACGTATAACGTATAACGTATAACGTATAACGTATAACGTATAACGTATAACGTATAACGTATAACGTATAACGTATAACGTATAACGTATAACGTATAACGTATAACGTATAACGTATAACGTATAACGTATAACGTATAACGTATAACGTACAACGTATAACGTATAACGTATATTCTATAACGCATAACGTATAACGTATAACGTATAACGTATGACGTACAACGTATAACGTACAACGTTTAACGTATAACGTATAACGTATAACGTATAACGTATAACGTATAACGTATATCGTACAACGTTCAACGTATAACGTATAATGTATAACGTATAACGTATAACGTATAACGTATAAGGTATAACGTATAACGTATAACGTATAACGTATAACGTATAACGTATAACGTATAACGTATAACGTATAACGTATAACGTATAACGTATAACGTATAACGTATAACGTATAACGTACAACGTACAACGTACAACGTTTAACGTATAACGTATAACGTATAACGTATAACGTATAACGTATAACGTATAACGTGTAACGTATAACGTATAACGTATAACGTATAGCGTATAACGTATAACGTATAACGTATAACGTATAATGTATAACGTATAACGTATAAGGTATAACGTATAACGTATAACGTATAACGTATAACGTATAACGTATAACGTATAACGTATAACGTATAACGTATAACGTATAACGTATAACGTATAACGTATAACGTATAACGTATAGCGTATAACGTATAACGTATAACGTATAACGTATAACGTATAATGTATATCGTATAACGTATAACGTATAACGTATAACGTATAACGTATAACGTATAACGTATAACGTATAACGTATAACGTATAACGTATAACGTACAACGTACAACGTATAACGTATATCCTATAACGCATAACGTATAACGTATAACGTATAACGTATAGCGTATAACGTATAACGTATAACGTATAACGTATAACGTATAACGTATAACGTATAACGTATAACGTATAACGTATAACGTATAACGTATAACGTATAACGTATAACGTATAACGTATAACGTATAACGTATAACGTATAACGTATAACGTATAACGTATAACGTATAACGTATAACGTATAACGTATAACGTATAACGTATAACGTATAACGTATAACGTATAACGTACAACGTCTAACGTATAACGTATAACGTATAACGTATAACGTACAACGTATAACGTATAACGTATAACGTATAACGTATAACGTATAACGTATAACGTATAACGTATAACGTATAACGTATAACGTAAAACGTACAACGTTTAACGTATAACGTATAACGTATAACGTATAACGTATAACGTATAACGTATAACGTATAACGTACAACGTATAACGTATAACGTATATCCTATAACGCATAACGTATAACGTATAGCGTATAACGTATAACGTATAACGTATAACGTATAACGTATAACGTATAACGTATAACGTATAACGTATAACGTATAACGTATAACGTATAACGTATAACGTATAACGTATAACGTATAACGTATAACGTATAACGTATAACGTATAACGTATAACGTATAACGTATAACGTATAACGTATAGCGTATAACGTATAACGTATAACGATTAACGTAAAACGTATGACATATTACTTATTACGTATAACGTATAACGTATAACATATAACGTATAACGTATAACGTATAACGTATAACGTATAACGTATATCCTATAACGCATAGCGTATAACGTATAACGTATAACGTATGACGTACAACGTATAACGTACAACGTTTAACGTATAACGTATAACGTATAACGTATAACGTATAACGTATAACGTGTATCGTACAACGTTCAACGTATAACGTATAATGTATAACGTATAACGTATAACGTATAACGTATAACGTATAACGTATAACGTATAACGTATAACGTATAACGTATAACGTATAACGTATAACGTATAACGTATAACGTATAACGTATAACGTACAACGTACAACGTACAACGTTTAACGTATAACGTATAACGTACAACGTATAACGTATAACGTATAACGTATAACGTATAACGTATAACGTATAACGTATAACGTATAGCGTATAACGTATAACGTATAACGTATAACGTATAACGTATAACGTATAACGTATAACGTATAACGTATAACGTATAACGTATAACGTATAACGTATAACGTATAATGTATATCGTATAACGTATAACGTATAACGTATAACGTATAACGTATAACGTATAACGTATAACGTATAACGTATAACGTATAACGTATAACGTACAACGTACAACGTATAACGTATATCCTATAACGCATAACGTATAACGTATAACGTATAACGTATAGCGTATAACGTATAACGTATAACGTATAACGTATAACGTATAACGTATAACGTATAACGTATAACGTATAACGTATAACGTATAACGTATAACGTATAACGTATAACGTATAACGTATAACGTATAACGTATAACGTATAACGTATAACGTATAACGTACAACGTACAACGTACAACGTACAACGTTTAACGTATAACGTATAACGTACAACGTATAACGTATAACGTATAACGTATAACGTATAACGTACAACGTTTAACGTATAACGTATAACGTATAACGTATAACGTATAACGTATAACGTATATCGTACAACGTTCAACGTATAACGTATAATGTATAACGTATAACGTATAACGTATAACGTATAAGGTATAACGTATAACGTATAACGTATAACGTATAACGTATAACGTATAACGTATAACGTATAACGTATAACGTATAACGTATAACGTATAACGTATAACGTATAACGTACAACGTACAACGTACAACGTTTAACGTATAACGTATAACGTATAACGTATAACGTATAACGTATAACGTATAACGTATAACGTATAACGTATAACGTATAACGTATAGCGTATAACGTATAGCGTATAACGAATAACGTATAACGTATAACGTATAACGTATAACGTATAACGTATAACGTATAACGTATAACGTATAACGTATAACGTATAACGTATAACGTATAACGTATAACGTATAACGTATAACGTATAACGTATAACGTATAACGTATAACGTATAACGTATAACGTATAACGTATAACGTATAACGTATAACGTATAACGTACAACGTAAAACGTATAACGTATATCCTATAACGCATAACGTATAACGTATAACGTATAACGTATAGCGTATAACGTATAACGTATAACGTATAACGTATAACGTATAACGTATAACGTATAACGTATAACGTATAACGTATAACGTATAACGTATAACGTATAACGTATAACGTATAACGTATAACGTATAACGTACAACGTCTAACGTATAACGTATAACGTATAACGTATAACGTACAACGTATAACGTATAACGTATAACGTATAACGTATAACGTATAACGTATAACGTATAACGTATAACGTATAACGTATAACGTATAACGTACAACGTTTAACGTATAACGTATAACGTATAACGTATAACGTATAACGTATAACGTATAACGTATAACGTACAACGTATAACGTATAACGTATATCCTATAACGCATAACGTATAACGTATAGCGTATAACGTATAACGTATAACGTATAACGTATAACGTATAACGTATAACGTATAACGTATAACGTATAACGTATAACGTATAACGTATAACGTATAACGTATAACGTATAACGTATAACGTATAACGTATAACGTATAACGTATAACGTATAACGTATAACGTATAACGTATAACGTATAACGTATAACGTATAACGTATAACGTATAACGTATAACGTATAACGTATAACGTATAACGTATAACGTATAGCGTATAACGTATAACGTATAACGATTAACGTAAAACGTATGACTTATTACTTATTACGTATAACGTATAACGTATAACATATAACGTATAACGTATAACGTATAACGTATAACGTATATCCTATAACGCATAACGTATAACGTATAACGTATAACGTATGACGTACAACGTATAACGTACAACGTTTAACGTATAACGTATAACGTATAACGTATAACGTATAACGTATAACGTGTATCGTACAACGTTCAACGTATAACGTATAATGTATAACGTATAACGTATAACGTATAACGTATAAGGTATAACGCATAACGTATAACGTATAACGTATAACGTATAACGTATAACGTATAACGTATAACGTATAACGTATAACGTATAACGTATAACGTATAACGTATAACGTATAACGTATAACGTATAACGTATAACGTATAACGTATAACGTACAACGTACAACGTACAACGTTTAACGTATAACGTATAACGTATAACGTATAACGTATAACGTATAACGTATAACGTATAACGTATAACGTATAACGTATAACGTATAGCGTATAACGTATAACGTATAACGTATAACGTATAACGTATAACGTATAACGTATAACGTATAACGTATAACGTATAACGTATATCCTATAACGCATAACGTATAACGTATAACGTATAACGTATAACGTATAACGTATAACGTATAACGTATAACGTATAACGTATAACGTATAACGTATAACGTATAACGTATAACGTATAACGTATAACGTATAACGTATAACGTATAACGTATAACGTATAACGTATAACGTATAACGTATAACGTATAACGTATAACGTATAACGTATAACGTATAACGTATAACGTATAACGTATAACGTATAGCGTATAACGTATAACGTATAACGATTAACGTAAAACGTATGACGTATTACTTATTACGTATAACGTATAACGTATAACATATAACGTATAACGTATAACGTATAACGTATAACGTACAACGTATAACGTATAACGTATATCCTATAACGCATAACGTATAACGTATAACGTATAACGTATGACGTACAACGTATAACGTACAACGTTTAACGTATAACGTATAACGTATAACGTATAACGTATAACGTATAACGTATAACGTATAACGTATAACGTATAACGTATAACGTATAACGTATAACGTATAACGTACAACGTACAACGTACAACGTTTAACGTATAACGTATAACGTATAACGTATAACGTATAACGTAAAACGTATAACGTATAACGTATAACGTATAACGTATAACGTATAGCGTATAACGTATAGCGTATAACGAATAACGTATAACGTATAACGTATAACGTATAACGTATAACGTATAACGTATAACGTATAACGTATAACGTATAACGTATAACGTATAACGTATAACGTATAACGTATAACGTATAACGTATAACGTATAACGTATAACGTATAACGTATAACGTATAACGTATAACGTATAACGTATAACGTACAACGTATAACGTATAACGTATATCCTATAACGCATAACGTATAACGTATAACGTATAACGTATAGCGTATAACGTATAACGTATAACGTATAACGTATAACGTATAACGTATAACGTATAACGTATAACGTGTAACGTATAACGTATGACGTATAACGTATAACGTATAACGTACAACGTCTAACGTATAACGTATAACGTATAACGTATAACGTATAGCGTATAACGTATAACGTATAACGTATAACGATTAACGTAAAACGTATGACGTATTACATATTACGTATAACGTATAACGTATAACGTATAACGTATAACGTATAACGTATAACGTATAACGTATAACGTATAACGTATAACGTATAACGTATAACGTATAACGTATAACGTATAACGTATAACGTATAACGTATAACGTATAACGTATAACGTATAACGTACAACGTTTAACGTATAACGTATAACGTATAACGTATAACGTATAACGTATAACGTATAACGTATAACGTACAACGTATAACGTATAACGTATATCCTATAACGCATAACGTATAACGTATAACGTATAACGTATAACGTATGACGTATTACATATTACGTATAACGTATAACGTATAACGTATAACGTATAACGTATAACGTATAACGTATAACGTATAACGTATAACGTATAACGTATAACGTATAACGTATAACGTATAACGTATAACGTATAACGTATAACGTATAACGTATAACGTATAACGTATAACGTATAACGTATAACGTATAACGTATAACGTATAGCGTATAACGTATAACGTATAACGGTTAACGTAAAACGTATGACGTATTACATATTACGTATAACGTATAACGTATAACGTATAACGTATAACGTATAACGTATAACGTATAACGTATAACGTATAACGTACAACGTATAACGTATAACGTATATCCTATAACGCATAACGTATAACGTATAACGTATAACGTATAACGTATGACGTATAACGTATAACGTACAACGTTTAACGTATAACGTATAACGTATAACGTATAACGTATAACGTATAACGTATATCGTACAACGTTCAACGTATAACGTATAATGTATAACGTATAACGTATAACGTATAACGTATAACGTATAAGGTATAACGTATAACGTATAACGTATAACGTATAACGTATAACGTATAACGTATAACGTATAACGTATAACGTATAACGTACAACGTTTAACGTATAACGTATAACGTATAACGTATAACCTACAACGTATAACGTATAACGTATAACGTATAACGTATAACGTATAACGTATAACGTATAACGTATAACGTATAACGTACAACGTTTAACGTATAACGTATAACGTAGAACGTATAACGTATAACGTATAACGTATAACGTATAACGTATAACGTATAACGTATAACTTATGACGTATAACGTATAACGTACAACGTTTAACGTATAACGTATAACGTATAACGTATAACGTATAACGTATAACGTATAGCGTGTAACGTATAACGTATAACGTACAACGTATAACGTATAACGTATAACGTATATCGTATAACGTATAACGTATAACGTATAACGTATAACGTATAACGTATAACGTATAACGTATAACGTATAACGTATAACGTATAACGTATAACGTATAACGTATAACGTATAACGTATAACGTATAACGTATAACGTATAACGTATAACGTATAACGTATAACGTATAACGTATAACGTATAACGTATAACGTATAACGTATAACGTATAACGTATAACGTATAACGTATAACGTATAACGTATAACGTATAACGTATAACGTATATCGTACAACGTTCAACGTATAACGTATAATGTATAACGTATAACGTATAACGTATAACGTATAAGGTATAACGTATAACGTATAACATATAACGTATAACGTATAACGTATAACGTATAACGTATAACGTATAACGTACAACGTATAACGTATAACGTATAACGTATAACGTATAACGTATAACGTATAACGTATAACGTATAACGTATAACGTATAACGTATAACTTATGACGTATAACGTATAACGTACAACGTTTAACGTATAACGTATAACGTATAACGTATAACGTATAACGTATATCCTATAACGCATAACGTATAACGTATAACGTATAACGTATAACGTATAACGTATAACGTATAACGTATAACGCATAACGTATAACGTATAGCGTATAACGTATAACGTATAACGATTAACGTAAAACGTATGACGTATTACATATTACGTATAACGTATAACGTATAACGTATAACGTATAACGTATAACGTACAACGTATAACGTATAACGTATAACGTATAACGTATAACGTATAACGTATAACGTATAACGTATAACGTATAACGTATAACGTATAACGTATAACGTATAACGTATAACGTATAACGTATAACGTATAACGTATAGCGTATAACGTATAACGTATAACGGTTAACGTAAAACGTATGACGTATTACATATTACGTATAACGTATAACGTATAACGTATAACGTATAACGTATAACGTATAACGTATAACGTATAACGTATAACGTACAACGTATGACGTATAACGTATATCCTATAACGCATAACGTATAACGTATAACGTATAACGTATAACGTATGACGTATAACGTATAACGTACAACGTTTAACGTATAACGTATAACGTATAACGTATAACGTATAACGTATAACGTATAACGTATATCGTACAACGTTCAACGTATAACGTATAAGGTATAACGTATAACGTATAACGTATAACGTATAACGTATAAGGTATAACGTATAACGTATAACGTATAACGTATAACGTATAACGTATAACGTATAACGTATAACGTATAACGTCTAACGTATAACGTACAACGTTTAACGTATAACGTATAACGTATAACGTATAACCTACAACGTATAACGTATAACGTATAACGTATAACGTATAACGTATAACGTATAACGTACAACGATTAACGTATAACGTATAACGTAGAACGTATAACGTATAACGTATAACGTATAACGTATAACGTATAACGTATAACGTATGACGTATAACGTATAACGTACAACGTTTAACGTATAACGTATAACGTATAACGTATAACGTATAACGTATAACGTATAGCGTCTAACGTATAACGTATAACGTACAACGTATAACGTATAACGTATAACGTATAACGTATAACGTATAACGTATAACGTATAACGTATAACGTATAACGTATAACGTATAACGTATAACGTATAACGTATAACGTATAACGTATAACGTATAACGTATAACGTATAACGTATAACGTATAACGTATAACGTATAACGTATAACGTATAACGTATAACGTATAACGTATAACGTATAACGTATAACGTATAACGTATATCCTATAACGCATAACGTATAACGTATAACGTATAACGTATGACGTACAACGTATAACGTACAACGTTTAACGTATAACGTATAACGTATAACGTATAACGTACAACGTTTATCGTATAACGTATAACGTATAACGTATAACGTATAACGTATAACGTATAACGTACAACGTATAACGTAAAACGTATATCCTATAACACATAACGTATAACGTATAACGTATAATACAACGTATAACGTATAACGTAAAACGTATAACGTATATCGTATAACGTATATCCTATAACGCATAACGTATAACGTAGAACGTATAACGTACAACGTATAACGTATAACGCATAACGTATAACGTATAACGTACAACGTATAACGTATAACGTATATCCTATAACGCATAACGTATAACGTATAACGTATAACGTATAACGTATAACGTATAACGTATAGCGTCTAACGTATAACGTATAACGTACAACGTATAACGTATAACGTATAACGTATAACGTATAACGTATAACGTATAACGTATAACGTATAACGTATAACGAATAACGTTTAACGTATAACGTATAACGTAGAACGTATAACGTACAACGTATAACGTATAACGTATAACGTATAACGTATAACGTATAACGTATAACGTATAACGTATAACGTATAACGTATAACGTATAACGTATAACGTATAACGTATGACGTATAACGTATAACGTACAACGTATAACGTATAACGTATGACGTATAACGTATAACGTACAACGTTTAACGTATAACGTATAACGTATAACGTATAACGTATAACGTATAACGTATAACGTATATCGTACAACGTTCAACGTATAACGTATAATGTATAACGTATAACGTATAGCGTATAACGTATAACGTATAAGGTATAACGTATAACGTATAACGTATAACGTATAACGTATAACGTATAACGTATAACGTATAACGTATAACGTCTAACGTATAACGTACAACGTTTAACGTATAACGTATAACGTATAACGTATAACCTACAACGTATAACGTATAACGTATAACGTATAACGTATAACGTATAACGTATAACGTATAACATACAACGATTAACGTATAACGTATAACGTAGAACGTATAACGTATAACGTATAACGTATAACGTATAACGTATAACGTATAACGTATAACGTATGACGTATAACGTATAACGTACAACGTTTAACGTATAACGTATAACGTATAACGTATAACGTATAACGTATAACGTATAGCGTCTAACGTATAACGTATAACGTACAACGTATAACGTATAACGTATAACGTATAACGTATAACGTATAACGTATAACGTATAACGTATAACGTATAACGTATAACGTATAACGTATAACGTATAACGTATAACGTATAACGTATAACGTATAACGTATAACGTATAACGTATAACGTATAACGTATAACGTATAACGTATAACGTATAACGTATAACGTATAACGTATAACGTATAACGTATAACGTATAACGTATAACGTATAACGTATAACGTATAACGTATAACGTATAACGTATATCGTACAACGTTCAACGTATAACGTATAATGTATAACGTATAACGTATAACGTATAACGTATAAGGTATAACGTATAACGTATAACATATAACGTATAACGTATAACGTATAACGTATAACGTATAACGTATAACGTACAACGTTTATCGTATAACGTATAACGTATAACGTATAACGTATAACGTATAACGTATAACGTACAACGTATAACGTAAAACGTATATCCTATAACACATAACGTATAACGTATAACGTATAATACAACGTATAACGTATAACGTAAAACGTATAACGTATATCGTATAACGTATATCCTATAACGCATAACGTATAACGTAGAACGTATAACGTACAACGTATAACGTATAACGCATAACGTATAACGTATAACGTACAACGTATAACGTATAACGTATATCCTATAACGCATAACGTATAACGTATAACGTATAACGTATAACGTATAACGTATAACGTATAGCGTCTAACGTATAACGTATAACGTACAACGTATAACGTATAACGTATAACGTATAACGTATAACGTATAACGTATAACGTATAACGTATAACGTATAACGAATAACGTTTAACGTATAACGTATAACGTAGAACGTATAACGTACAACGTATAACGTATAACGTATAACGTATAACGTATAACGTATAACGTATAACGTATAACGTATAACGTATAACGTATAACGTATAACGTATAACGTATAACGTATGACGTATAACGTATAACGTACAACGTTTAACGTATAACGTATAACGTAGAACGTATAACGTACAACGTATAACGTATAAGGTATAACGTATAACGTATAACGTACAACGTATAACGTATAACGTATATCCTATAACGCATAACGTATAACGTATAACGTATAACGTATAACGTATAACGTATAACGTATAACGTATAGCGTCTAACGTATAACGTATAACGTACAACGTATAACGTATAACGTATAACGTATAACGTATAACGTATAACGTATAACGTATAACGTATAACGTATAACGTATAACGTATAACGTATAAGGTATAACGTATAACGTATAACATATAACGTATAACGTATAACGTATAACGTATAACGTATAACGTACAACGTTTATCGTATAACGTATAACGTATAACGTATAACGTATAACGTATAACGTATAACGTATAACGTATAACGTACAACGTATAACGTAAAACGTATATCCTATAACACATAACGTATAACGTATAACGTATAATACAACGTATAACGTATAACGTAAAACGTATAACGTATAACGCATAACGTATAACGTATAACGTATAACGTATAACGTACAACGTTTAACGTACAACGTATAACGTATAACGTATATCCTATAACGCATAACGTATAACGTATAACGTATAACGTATAACGTATAACGTATAACGTATAACGTATAACGTATAACGTATAGCGTATAACGTATAACGTATAACGTATAACGTATAACGTATAACGTACAACGTATAACGTATAACGTATAACGTATAACGTATAACGTATAATGTATAACGTATAACGTATAACGTACAACGTATAACGTACAACGTATAACGTATAACGTATATCCTATAACGCATAACGTATAACGTATAACGTATAACGTATAACGTATAACGTATAACGTATAACGTATAACGTATAACGTATAACGTATAACGTATAACGTATAACGTATAACGTATAACGTATAACGTATAACGTATAACGTATAACGTATAACGTATAACGTATAACGTACAACGTATAACGTACAACGTATAACGTATAACGTATAGCGTATAACGTATAACGTATGACGTCCAACGTATAACGTATAACGTATAACGTATAACGTATAACGTACAACGTTTAACGTATACCGTATAACGAATAACGTATAACGTATATCGCATGACGTATAACATATAACGTATAACGTATAACGTATAACGTACAACGTATAACGTATAACGTATATCCTATAACGCATAACGTATAACGTATAACGTATAACGTATAGCGTATAACGTATAACGTATAACATATAACGTATAACGTATAACGTATAACGTACAACGTATAACGTATAACGTATATCCTATAACGCATAACGTATAACGTATAACGTATAACGTATAGCGTATAACGTATAACGTATAACGTATAACGTATAACGTATAACGTATAACGTATAACGTATAACGTATAACGTATAACGTATAACGTATAACGTATAACGTATAACGTATAACGTATAACGTATAACGTATAACGTATAACGTATAACGTATAACGTATAACGTATAACGTATAACGTATAACGTATAACGTATAACGTATAACGTATAACGTATAACGTATAACGTATAACGTACAACGTATAACGTGTAACGTATATCCTATAACGCATAACGTATAACGTATAACGTATAACGTATAACGTATAGCGTATAACGTATAACGTATAACGTATAACGTATAACGTATAACGTATAACGTATAACGTATAACGTATAACGTATAACGTATAACGTATAACGTATAACGTATAACGTATAACGTATAACGTATAACGTATAACGTATAACGTACAACGTATAACGTACAACGTATAACGTATAACGTATAGCGTACAACGTATAACGTATGACGTCCAACGTATAACGTATAACGTATAACGTATAACGTATAACGTACAACGTTTAACGTATACCGTATAACGAATAACGTATAACGTATATCGCATGACGTATAACATATAACGTATAACGTATAACGTATAACGTACAACGTATAACGTATAACGTATATCCTATAACGCATAACGTATAACGTATAACGTATAACGTATAGCGTATAACGTATAACGTATAACGTATAACGTATAACGTATAACGTATAACGTATAACGTATATCGTACAACGTTCAACGTATAACGTATAATGTATAACGTATAACGTATAACGTATAACGTATAAGGTATAACGTATAACGTATAACATATAACGTATAACGTATAACGTATAACGTATAACGTATAACGTATAACGTACAACGTTTATCGTATAACGTATAACGTATAACGTATAACGTATAACGTATAACGTATAACGTACAACGTATAACGTAAAACGTATATCCTATAACACATAACGTATAACGTATAACGTATAATACAACGTATAACGTATAACGTAAAACGTATAACGTATATCGTATAACGTATATCCTATAACGCATAACGTATAACGTAGAACGTATAACGTACAACGTATAACGTATAACGCATAACGTATAACGTATAACGTACAACGTATAACGTATAACGTATATCCTATAACGCATAACGTATAACGTATAACGTATAACGTATAACGTATAACGTATAACGTATAGCGTCTAACGTATAACGTATAACGTACAACGTATAACGTATAACGTATAACGTATAACGTATAACGTATAACGTATAACGTATAACGTATAACGTATAACGAATAACGTTTAACGTATAACGTATAACGTAGAACGTATAACGTACAACGTATAACGTATAACGTATAACGTATAACGTATAACGTATAACGTATAACGTATAACGTATAACGTATAACGTATAACGTATAACGTATAACGTATAACGTATGACGTATAACGTATAACGTACAACGTGTAACGTATAACGTATAACGTAGAACGTATAACGTACAACGTATAACGTATAAGGTATAACGTATAACGTATAACGTACAACGTATAACGTATAACGTATATCCTATAACGCATAACGTATAACGTATAACGTATAACGTATAACGTATAACGTATAACGTATAACGTATAGCGTCTAACGTATAACGTATAACGTACAACGTATAACGTATAACGTATAACGTATAACGTATAACGTATAACGTATAACGTATAACGTATAACGTATAACGTATAACGTATAACGTATAAGGTATAACGTATAACGTATAACATATAACGTATAACGTATAACGTATAACGTATAACGTATAACGTACAACGTTTATCGTATAACGTATAACGTATAACGTATAACGTATAACGTATAACGTATAACGTATAACGTATAACGTACAACGTATAACGTAAAACGTATATCCTATAACACATAACGTATAACGTATAACGTATAATACAACGTATAACGTATAACGTAAAACGTATAACGTATAACGCATAACGTATAACGTATAACGTATAACGTATAACGTACAACGTTTAACGTACAACGTATAACGTATAACGTATATCCTATAACGCATAACGTATAACGTATAACGTATAACGTATAACGTATAACGTATAACGTATAACGTATAACGTATAACGTATAGCGTATAACGTATAACGTATAACGTATAACGTATAACGTATAACGTACAACGTATAACGTATAACGTATAACGTATAACGTATAACGTATAATGTATAACGTATAACGTATAACGTACAACGTATAACGTACAACGTATAACGTATAACGTATATCCTATAACGCATAACGTATAACGTATAACGTATAACGTATAACGTATAACGTATAACGTATAACGTATAACGTATAACGTATAACGTATAACGTATAACGTATAACGTATAACGTATAACGTATAACGTATAACGTATAACGTATAACGTATAACGTATAACGTATAACGTACAACGTATAACGTACAACGTATAACGTATAACGTATAGCGTATAACGTATAACGTATGACGTCCAACGTATAACGTATAACGTATAACGTATAACGTATAACGTACAACGTTTAACGTATACCGTATAACGAATAACGTATAACGTATATCGCATGACGTATAACATATAACGTATAACGTATAACGTATAACGTACAACGTATAACGTATAACGTATATCCTATAACGCATAACGTATAACGTATAACGTATAACGTATAGCGTATAACGTATAACGTATAACATATAACGTATAACGTATAACGTATAACGTACAACGTATAACGTATAACGTATATCCTATAACGCATAACGTATAACGTATAACGTATAACGTATAGCGTATAACGTATAACGTATAACGTATAACGTATAACGTATAACGTATAACGTATAACGTATAACGTATAACGTATAACGTATAACGTATAACGTATAACGTATAACGTATAACGTATAACGTATAACGTATAACGTATAACGTATAACGTATAACGTATAACGTATAACGTATAACGTATAACGTATAACGTATAACGTATAACGTATAACGTATAACGTATAACGTATAACGTATAACGTACAACGTATAACGTGTAACGTATATCCTATAACGCATAACGTATAACGTATAACGTATAACGTATAACGTATAGCGTATAACGTATAACGTATAACGTATAACGTATAACGTATAACGTATAACGTATAACGTATAACGTATAACGTATAACGTATAACGTATAACGTATAACGTATAACGTATAACGTATAACGTATAACGTATAACGTATAACGTACAACGTATAACGTACAACGTATAACGTATAACGTATAGCGTATAACGTATAACGTATGACGTCCAACGTATAACGTATAACGTATAACGTATAACGTATAACGTACAACGTTTAACGTATACCGTATAACGAATAACGTATAACGTATATCGCATGACGTATAACATATAACGTATAACGTATAACGTATAACGTACAACGTATAACGTATAACGTATATCCTATAACGCATAACGTATAACGTATAACGTATAACGTATAGCGTATAACGTATAACGTATAACGTATAACGTATAACGTATAACGTATAACGTATAACGTATAACGTATAACGTATAACGTATAACGTATAACGTATATCCTATAACGCATAACGTATAACGTATAACGTATAACGTATAACGTATAGCGTATAACGTATAACGTATAACGTATAACGTATAACGTATAACGTATAACGTATAACGCATAACGTATAACGTATAACGTATAACGTATAACGTATAACGTATAACGTATAACGTATAGCGTATAACGTATAACGTATAACGTCCAAAGTATAACGTATAACGTATAACGTATAACGTATAACGTACAACGTTTAACGTATACCGTATAACGAATAACGTATAACGTATATCGCATGACGTATAACATATAACGTATAACGTATAACGTATAACGTACAACGTATAACGTATAACGTATATCCTATAACGCATAACGTATAACGTATAACGTATAACGTATAGCGTATAACGTATAACGTATAACGTATAACGTATAACGTATAACGTATAACGTATAACGTATAACGTATAACGTATAACGTATAACGTATAACGTATAACGTATAACGTATAACGTATAACGTATAACGTATAACGTATAACGTATAACGTATAACGTATAACGTATAACGTATAACGTATAACGTATAACGTATAACGTATAACGTATAACGTACAACGTGTAACGTGTAACGTATATCCTATAACGCATAACGTATAACGTATAACGTATAACGTATAACGTATAGCGTATAACGTATAACGTATAACGTATAACGTATAACGTATAACGTATAACGTATAACGTATAACGTATAACGTATAACGTATAACGTATAACGTATAACGTATAACGTATAACGTATAACGTATAACGTATAACGTATAACGTATAACGTATAACGTATAACGTATAACGTATAACGTATAACGTATAACGTATAACGTACAACGTCTAACGTATAACGTATAACGTATAACGTATAACGTACAACGTATAACGTATAACGTATAACGTATGACGTATAACGTATAACGTATAACGTATAACGTATAACGTACAACGTTTAACGTATAACGTATAACGTATAACGTATAACGTATAACGTACAACGTATATCGCATGACGTATAACATATAACGTATAACGTATAACGTATAACGTACAACGTATAACGTATAACGTATATCCTATAACGCATAACGTATAACGTATAACGTATAACGTATAACGTATAACGTATAACGTATAACGTATAACGTATAACGTATAACGTATAACGTATAACGTATAACGTATAACGTATAACGTATAACGTATAACGTATAACGTATAACGTATAACGTATAACGTATAACGTATAACGTATACAGTATAATGTATAACGTATAACGTGTAACGTATAACGTATAACGTATAACGTATAACGTATAACGTATAACGTATAACGTATAACGTATAACGTATAATGTATAACGTATAACGTATAACGTATAACGTATAGCGTATAACGTATAACGTATAACGCACAACGTCCAACGTATAACGTATAACGTATAACGTATAACGTATAACGTACAACGTTTAACGTATACCGTATAACGAATAACGTATAACGTATATCGCATGACGTATAACATATAACGTATAACGTATAACGTATAACGTACAACGTATAACGTATAACGTATATCCTATAACGCATAACGTATAACGTATAACGTATAACGTATAGCGTATAACGTATAACGTATAACGTATAACGTATAACGTATAACGTATAACGTATAACGTATAACGTATAACGTATAACGTATAACGTATAACGTATAACGTATAACGTATAACGTATAACGTATAACGTATAACGTACAACGTATAACGTATAACGTATATCCTATAACGCATAACGTATAACGTATAACGTATAACGTATATCCTATAACGCATAACGTATAACGTATAACGTATAACGTATAGCGTATAACGTATAACGTATAACGTATAACGTATAACGTATAACGTATAACGTATAACGTATAACGTATAACGTATAACGTATAACGTATAACGTATAACGTATAACGTATAACGTATAACGTATAACGTATAACGTATAACGTATAACGTATAACGTATAACGTATAACGTATAACGTATAACGTATAACGTATAAGGTATAACGTATAACGTATAACGTATAACGTATAACGTATAACGTATAACGTATAACGTATAACGTATAACGTATAACGTATAACGTATAACGTATGACGTGTAACGTATAACGTAGAACGTATAACGTATAACGTATAACGTATAACGTATGACGTGTAACGTATAACGTATAACGTATAACGTATAACGTATAACGTATAACGTATAACGTACAACGTTTAACGTATAACGTATAACGTAGAACGTATAACGTATAACGTATAACGTAGAACGTATAACGTATAACGTATAACGTATAACGTATAACGTATAACGTATAACGTATTACGTATAACGTATAACGTACAACGTTTAACGTATAACGTATAACGTAGAACGTATAACGTACAACGTATAACGTATAACGTATAACGTATAACGTATAACGTACAACGTACAACGTATAACGTATAACGTATATCCTATAACGCATAACGTATAACGTATAACGTATAACGTATAACGTATAACGTATAACGTATAACGTATAGCGTCTAACGTATAACGTATAACGTACAACGTATAACGTATAACGTATAACGTATAACGTATAACGTATAACGTATAACGTATAACGTATAACGTATAACGTATAACGTATAACGTATAACGTATAACGTATAACGTATAACGTATAACGTATAACGTATAACGTATAACGTATAACGTATAACGTATAACGTATAACGTATAACGTATAACGTATAACGTATAACGTATAACGTATAACGTATAACGTATAACGTATAACGTATATCGTACAACGTTCAACGTATAACGTATAATGTATAACGTATAACGTATAACGTATAACGTATAAGGTATAACGTATAACGTATAACGTATAACGTATAACGTATAACGTATAACGTATAACGTATAACGTATATCGCATGACGTATAACATATAACGTATAACGTATAACGTATAACGTACAACGTATAACGTATAACGTATATCCTATAACGCATAACGTATAACGTATAACGTATAACGTATAGCGTATAACGTATAACGTATAACGTATAACGTATAACGTATAACGTATAACGTATAACGTATAACGTATAACGTGTAACGTATAACGTATAACGTATAACGTATAACGTATAACGTATAACGTATAACGTATAACGTATAACGTATAACGTATAACGTATAACGTATAACGTACAACGTATAACGTATAACGTATATCCTATAACGCATAACGTATAACGTATAACGTATAACGTATAGCGTATAACGTATAACGTATAACGTATAACGTATAACGTATAACGTATAACGTATAACGTATAACGTATACAGTATAACGTATAACGTATAACGTATAACGTACAACGTTTAACGTATAACGTATAACGTAGAACGTATAACGTATAACGTATAACGTATAACGTATGACGTATAACGTATAACGTATAACGTACAACGTTTAACGTATAACGTATAACGTAGAACGTATAACGTACAACGTATAACGTATAACGTACAACGTATAACGTATAACGTATATCCTATAACGCATAACGTATAACGTATAACGTATAACGTATAACGTATAACGTATAACGTATAACGTATAACGTATAACGTATAACGAATAACGTATAACGTATAACGTATAACGTACAACGTTTAACGTATAACGTATAACGTAGAACGTAGAACGTATAACGTATAACGTATAACGTATAACGTATGACGTATAACGTATAACGTACAACGTTTAACGTATAACGTATAACGTATAACGTATAACGTATAACGTATAACGTATATCGTACAACGTTCAACGTATAACGTATAATGTATAACGTATAACGTATAACGTATAACGTATAAGGTATAACGTATAACGTATAACGTATAACGTATAACGTATAACGTATAACGTATAACGTATAACGTATAACGTATAACGTATAACGTATAACGTATATCGTATAACGTATAACGTATAACGTATAGCGTATAACGTATAACGTATAACGTATAACGTATAACGTACAACGTTTAACGTATAACGTATAACGTAGAACGTATAACGTATAACGTATAACGTATAACGTATGACGTGTAACGTATAACGTATAACGTATAACGTATAACGTATAACGTATAACGTATAACGTATAACGTATAACGTATAACGTATAACGTATAACGCATAACGTATAACGTATAACGTATAACGTATAACGTATAACGTATAACGTACAACGTTTAACGTATAACGTATAACGTAGAACGTATAACGTATAACGTATAACGTATAACGTATAACGTATAACGTATAACGTATTACGTATAACGTATAACGTACAACGTTTAACGTATAACGTATAACGTAGAACGTATAACGTACAACGTATAACGTATAACGTATAACGTATAACGTATAACGTACAACGTATAACGTATAACGTATATCCTATAACGCATAACGTATAACGTATAACGTATAACGTATAACGTATAACGTATAACGTATAACGTATAGCGTCTAACGTATAACGTATAACGTACAACGTATAACGTATAACGTATAACGTATAACGTATAACGTATAACGTATAACGTATAACGTATAACGTATAACGTATAACGTATAACGTATAACGTATAACGTATAACGTATAACGTATAACGTATAACGTATAACGTATAACGTATAACGTATAACGTATAACGTATAACGTATAAAGTATAACGTATAACGTATAACGTATAACGTATAACGTATAACGTATAACGTATAACGTATAAGGTATAACGTATAACGTAAAACGTATAACGTATAACGTATAACGTATAACGTATAACGTATAACGTATATCGCATGACGTATAACATATAACGTATAACGTATAACGTATAACGTATAACGTATATCGCATGACGTATAACATATAACGTATAACGTATAACGTATAACGTACAACGTATAACGTATAACGTATATCCTATAACGCATAACGTATAACGTATAACGTATAACGTATAGCGTATAACGTATAACGTATAACGTATAACGTATAACGTCTAACGTATAACGTATAACGTATAACGTATAACGTATAACGTATAACGTATAACGTATAACGTATAACGTATAACGTATAACGTATAACGTATAACGTATAACGTATAACGTATAACGTACAACGTTTAACGTATAACGTATAACGTAGAACGTATAACGTATAACGTATAACGTAGAACGTATAACGTATAACGTATAACGTATAACGTATAACGTATAACGTATTACGTATAACGTATAACGTACAACGTTTAACGTATAACGTATAACGTAGAACGTATAACGTACAACGTATAACGTATAACGTATAACGTATAACGTATAACGTACAACGTACAACGTATAACGTATAACGTATAACGTATAACGTATAACGTACAACGTATAACGTATAACGTATATCCTATAACGCATAACGTATAACGTATAACGTATAACGTATAACGTATAACGTATAACGTATAACGTATAGCGTCTAACGTATAACGTATAACGTACAACGTATAACGTATAACGTATAACGTATAACGTATAAGGTATAACGTATAACGTATAACGTATAACGTATAACGTATAACGTATAACGTATAACGTATAACGTATAACGTATAACGTATGACGTGTAACGTATAACGTAGAACGTATAACGTATAACGTATAACGTATAACGTATGACGTGTAACGTATAACGTATAACGTATAACGTATAACGTATAACGTATAACGTATAACGTACAACGTTTAACGTATAACGTATAACGTAGAACGTATAACGTATAACGTATAACGTAGAACGTATAACGTATAACGTATAACGTATAACGTATAACGTATAACGTATTACGTATAACGTATAACGTACAACGTTTAACGTATAACGTATAACGTAGAACGTATAACGTACAACGTATAACGTATAACGTATAACGTATAACGTATAACGTACAACGTACAACGTATAACGTATAACGTATATCCTATAACGCATAACGTATAACGTATAACGTATAACGTATAACGTATAACGTATAACGTATAACGTATAGCGTCTAACGTATAACGTATAACGTACAACGTATAACGTATAACGTATAACGTATAACGTATAACGTATAACGTATAACGTATAACGTATAACGTATAACGTATAACGTATAACGTATAACGTATAACGTATAACGTATAACGTATAACGTATAACGTATAACGTATAACGTATAACGTATAACGTATAACGTATAACGTATAACGTATAACGTATAACGTATAACGTATAACGTATAACGTATATCGTACAACGTTCAACGTATAACGTATAATGTATAACGTATAACGTATAACGTATAACGTATAAGGTATAACGTATAACGTATAACGTATAACGTATAACGTATAACGTATAACGTATAACGTATAACGTATATCGCATGACGTATAACATATAACGTATAACGTATAACGTATAACGTACAACGTATAACGTATAACGTATATCCTATAACGCATAACGTATAACGTATAACGTATAACGTATAGCGTATAACGTATAACGTATAACGTATAACGTATAACGTATAACGTATAACGTATAACGTATAACGTATAACGTGTAACGTATAACGTATAACGTATAACGTATAACGTATAACGTATAACGTATAACGTATAACGTATAACGTATAACGTATAACGTATAACGTATAACGTACAACGTATAACGTATAACGTATATCCTATAACGCATAACGTATAACGTATAACGTATAACGTATAGCGTATAACGTATAACGTATAACGTATAACGTATAACGTATAACGTATAACGTATAACGTATACACTATAACGTATAACGTATAACGTATAACGTACAACGTTTAACGTATAACGTATAACGTAGAACGTATAACGTATAACGTATAACGTATAACGTATGACGTATAACGTATAACGTATAACGTACAACGTTTAACGTATAACGTATAACGTAGAACGTATAACGTACAACGTATAACGTATAACGTACAACGTATAACGTATAACGTATATCCTATAACGCATAACGTATAACGTATAACGTATAACGTATAACGTATAACGTATAACGTATAACGTATAACGTATAACGTATAACGAATAACGTATAACGTATAACGTATAACGTACAACGTTTAACGTATAACGTATAACGTAGAACGTAGAACGTATAACGTATAACGTATAACGTATAACGTATGACGTATAACGTATAACGTACAACGTTTAACGTATAACGTATAACGTATAACGTATAACGTATAACGTATAACGTATATCGTACAACGTTCAACGTATAACGTATAATGTATAACGTATAACGTATAACGTATAACGTATAAGGTATAACGTATAACGTATAACGTATAACGTATAACGTATAACGTATAACGTATAACGTATAACGTATAACGTATAACGTATAACGTATAACGTATATCGTATAACGTATAACGTATAACGTATAGCGTATAACGTATAACGTATAACGTATAACGTATAACGTACAACGTTTAACGTATAACGTATAACGTAGAACGTATAACGTATAACGTATAACGTATAACGTATGACGTGTAACGTATAACGTATAACGTATAACGTATAACGTATAACGTATAACGTATAACGTATAACGTATAACGTATAACGTATAACGTATAACGCATAACGTATAACGTATAACGTATAACGTATAACGTATAACGTATAACGTACAACGTTTAACGTATAACGTATAACGTAGAACGTATAACGTATAACGTATAACGTATAACGTATAACGTATAACGTATAACGTATTACGTATAACGTATAACGTACAACGTTTAACGTATAACGTATAACGTAGAACGTATAACGTACAACGTATAACGTATAACGTATAACGTATAACGTATAACGTACAACGTATAACGTATAACGTATATCCTATAACGCATAACGTATAACGTATAACGTATAACGTATAACGTATAACGTATAACGTATAACGTATAGCGTCTAACGTATAACGTATAACGTACAACGTATAACGTATAACGTATAACGTATAACGTAACGTATAACGTATAACGTATAACGTATAACGTATAACGTATAACGTATAACGTATAACGTATAACGTATAACGTATAACGTATAACGTATAACGTATAACGTATAACGTATAACGTATAACGTATAACGTATAACGTATAAAGTATAACGTATAACGTATAACGTATAACGTATAACGTATAACGTATAACGTATAACGTATAAGGTATAACGTATAACGTAAAACGTATAACGTATAACGTATAACGTATAACGTATAACGTATAACGTATATCGCATGACGTATAACATATAACGTATAACGTATAACGTATAACGTATAACGTATATCGCATGACGTATAACATATAACGTATAACGTATAACGTATAACGTACAACGTATAACGTATAACGTATATCCTATAACGCATAACGTATAACGTATAACGTATAACGTATAGCGTATAACGTATAACGTATAACGTATAACGTATAACGTATAACGTATAACGTATAACGTATAACGTATAACGTATAACGTATAACGTATAACGTATAACGTATAACGTATAACGTATAACGTATAACGTATAACGTATAACGTATAACGTATAACGTATAACGTATAACGTATAACGTATAACGTATAACGTATAACGTATAACGTATAACGTATAACGTATAACGTATAACGTATAACGTATAACGTATAACGTACAACGTATAACGTGTAACGTATATCCTATAACGCATAACGTATAACGTATAACGTATAACGTATAACGTATAGCGTATAACGTATAACGTATAACGTATAACGTATAACGTATAACGTATAACGTATAACGTATAACGTATAACGTATAACGTATAACGTATAACGTATAACGTATAACGTATAACGTATAACGTATAACGTATAACGTATAACGTATAACGTATAACGTATAACGTATAACGTATAACGTATAACGTATAACGTATAACGTATAACGTATAACGTACAACGTCTAACGTATAACGTATAACGTATAACGTATAACGTACAACGTATAACGTATAACGTATAACGTATGACGTATAACGTATAACGTATAACGTATAACGTATAACGTACAACGTTTAACGTATAACGTATAACGTATAACGTATAACGTATAACGTATAACGTATAACGTACAACGTATATCGCATGACGTATAACATATAACGTATAACGTATAACGTATAACGTACAACGTATAACGTATAACGTATATCCTATAACGCATAACGTATAACGTATAACGTATAACGTATAACGTATAACGTATAACGTATAACGTATAACGTATAACGTATAACGTATAACGTATAACGTATAACGTATAACGTATAACGTATAACGTATAACGTATAACGTATAACGTATAACGTATAACGTATACAGTATAATGTATAACGTATAACGTGTAACGTATAACGTATAACGTATAACGTATAACGTATAACGTATAACGTATAACGTATAACGTATAACGTATAACGTATAATGTATAACGTATAACGTATAACGTATAACGTATAGCGTATAACGTATAACGTATAACGCACAACGTCCAACGTATAACGTATAACGTATAACGTATAACGTATAACGTACAACGTTTAACGTATACCGTATAACGAATAACGTATAACGTATATCGCATGACGTATAACATATAACGTATAACGTATAACGTATAACGTACAACGTATAACGTATAACGTATATCCTATAACGCATAACGTATAACGTATAACGTATAACGTATAACGTATAGCGTATAACGTATAACGTATAACGTATAACGTATAACGTATAACGTATAACGTATAACGTATAACGTATAACGTATAACGTATAACGTATAACGTATAACGTATAACGTATAACGTATACACTATAACGTATAACGTATAACGTATAACGTACAACGTTTAACGTATAACGTATAACGTAGAACGTATAACGTATAACGTATAACGTATAACGTATGACGTATAACGTATAACGTATAACGTACAACGTTTAACGTATAACGTATAACGTAGAACGTATAACGTACAACGTATAACGTATAACGTACAACGTATAACGTATAACGTATATCCTATAACGCATAACGTATAACGTATAACGTATAACGTATAACGTATAACGTATAACGTATAACGTATAACGTATAACGTATAACGAATAACGTATAACGTATAACGTATAACGTACAACGTTTAACGTATAACGTATAACGTAGAACGTAGAACGTATAACGTATAACGTATAACGTATAACGTATGACGTATAACGTATAACGTACAACGTTTAACGTATAACGTATAACGTATAACGTATAACGTATAACGTATAACGTATATCGTACAACGTTCAACGTATAACGTATAATGTATAACGTATAACGTATAACGTATAACGTATAAGGTATAACGTATAACGTATAACGTATAACGTATAACGTATAACGTATAACGTATAACGTATAACGTATAACGTATAACGTATAACGTATAACGTATATCGTATAACGTATAACGTATAACGTATAGCGTATAACGTATAACGTATAACGTATAACGTATAACGTACAACGTTTAACGTATAACGTATAACGTAGAACGTATAACGTATAACGTATAACGTATAACGTATGACGTGTAACGTATAACGTATAACGTATAACGTATAACGTATAACGTATAACGTATAACGTATAACGTATAACGTATAACGTATAACGTATAACGCATAACGTATAACGTATAACGTATAACGTATAACGTATAACGTATAACGTACAACGTTTAACGTATAACGTATAACGTAGAACGTATAACGTATAACGTATAACGTATAACGTATAACGTATAACGTATAACGTATTACGTATAACGTATAACGTACAACGTTTAACGTATAACGTATAACGTAGAACGTATAACGTACAACGTATAACGTATAACGTATAACGTATAACGTATAACGTACAACGTATAACGTATAACGTATATCCTATAACGCATAACGTATAACGTATAACGTATAACGTATAACGTATAACGTATAACGTATAACGTATAGCGTCTAACGTATAACGTATAACGTACAACGTATAACGTATAACGTATAACGTATAACGTAACGTATAACGTATAACGTATAACGTATAACGTATAACGTATAACGTATAACGTATAACGTATAACGTATAACGTATAACGTATAACGTATAACGTATAACGTATAACGTATAACGTATAACGTATAACGTATAACGTATAAAGTATAACGTATAACGTATAACGTATAACGTATAACGTATAACGTATAACGTATAACGTATAAGGTATAACGTATAACGTAAAACGTATAACGTATAACGTATAACGTATAACGTATAACGTATAACGTATATCGCATGACGTATAACATATAACGTATAACGTATAACGTATAACGTATAACGTATATCGCATGACGTATAACATATAACGTATAACGTATAACGTATAACGTACAACGTATAACGTATAACGTATATCCTATAACGCATAACGTATAACGTATAACGTATAACGTATAGCGTATAACGTATAACGTATAACGTATAACGTATAACGTATAACGTATAACGTATAACGTATAACGTATAACGTATAACGTATAACGTATAACGTATAACGTATAACGTATAACGTATAACGTATAACGTATAACGTATAACGTATAACGTATAACGTATAACGTATAACGTATAACGTATAACGTATAACGTATAACGTATAACGTATAACGTACAACGTATAACGTGTAACGTATATCCTATAACGCATAACGTATAACGTATAACGTATAACGTATAACGTATAGCGTATAACGTATAACGTATAACGTATAACGTATAACGTATAACGTATAACGTATAACGTATAACGTATAACGTATAACGTATAACGTATAACGTATAACGTATAACGTATAACGTATAACGTATAACGTATAACGTATAACGTATAACGTATAACGTATAACGTATAACGTATAACGTATAACGTATAACGTATAACGTATAACGTATAACGTATAACGTATAACGTATAACGTATAACGTATAACGTACAACGTCTAACGTATAACGTATAACGTATAACGTATAACGTACAACGTATAACGTATAACGTATAACGTATGACGTATAACGTATAACGTATAACGTATAACGTATAACGTACAACGTTTAACGTATAACGTATAACGTATAACGTATAACGTATAACGTATAACGTATAACGTACAACGTATATCGCATGACGTATAACATATAACGTATAACGTATAACGTATAACGTACAACGTATAACGTATAACGTATATCCTATAACGCATAACGTATAACGTATAACGTATAACGTATAACGTATAACGTATAACGTATAACGTATAACGTATAACGTATAACGTATAACGTATAACGTATAACGTATAACGTATAACGTATAACGTATAACGTATAACGTATAACGTATAACGTATAACGTATAACGTATACAGTATAATGTATAACGTATAACGTGTAACGTATAACGTATAACGTATAACGTATAACGTATAACGTATAACGTATAACGTATAACGTATAACGTATAACGTATAATGTATAACGTATAACGTATAACGTATAACGTATAGCGTATAACGTATAACGTATAACGCACAACGTCCAACGTATAACGTATAACGTATAACGTATAACGTATAACGTACAACGTTTAACGTATACCGTATAACGAATAACGTATAACGTATATCGCATGACGTATAACATATAACGTATAACGTATAACGTATAACGTACAACGTATAACGTATAACGTATATCCTATAACGCATAACGTATAACGTATAACGTATAACGTATATCCTATAACGCATAACGTATAACGTATAACGTATAACGTATAGCGTATAACGTATAACGTATAACGTATAACGTATAACGTATAACGTATAACGTATAACGTATAACGTATAACGTATAACGTATAACGTATAACGTATAACGTATAACGTAGAACGTATAACGTATAACGTATAACGTATAACGTATAACGTATAACGTATAACGTATAACGTATAACGTATAACGTATAAAGTATAACGTATAACGTATAACGTATAACGTATAACGTACAACGTATAACGTATAACGTATAACGTATAACGTACAACGTATAACGTATAACGTATAACGTATAACGTATAACGTATAACGTATATCGTATAACGTATAACGTATAACGTTTAACGTATAACGTATAACGTATAACGTATAACGTATAACGCATAACGTATAACGTATAACGTATAACGTATAACGTATAACGTATAACGTACAACGTTTAACGTATAACGTATAACGTAGAACGTATAACGTATAACGTATAACGTATAACGTATAACGTATAACGTATAACGTATAACGTATAACGTATAACGTATAACGTATAACGTATAAAGTATAACGTATAACGTATAACGTATAACGTATAACGTACAACGTATAACGTATAACGTATAACGTATAACGTACAACGTATAACGTATAACGTATAACGTATAACGTATAACGTATAACGTATATCGTATAACGTATAACGTTTAACGTATAACGTATAACGTATAACGTATAACGTATAACGTATAACGTATAACGTACAACGTATAACGTATAACGTATATCCTATAACGCATAACGTATAACGTATAACGTATAACGTATAACGTATAACGTATAACGTATAACGTATAACGTATAACGTATAACGTATAACGTATAACGTATAACGTATAACGTATAACGTATAACGTATAACGTATAACGTATGACGTATAACGTATAACGTACAACGTTTAACGTATAACGTACAACGTATAACGTATAACGTATAACGTATAACGTATAACGTACAACGTATAACGTATAACGTATATCCTATAACGCATAACGTATAACGTATAACGTATAACGTATAACGTATAACGTATAACGTATGACGTGTAACGTATAACGTAGAACGTATAACGTATAACGTATAACGTATAACGTATTACGTGTAACGTATAACGTATAACGTATAACGTATAACGTATATCGTATAACGTATAACGTACAACGTTTAACGTATAACGTATAACGTAGAACGTATAACGTATAACGTATAACGTAGAACGTATAACGTATAACGTATAACGTATAACGTATAACGTATAACGTATTACGTATAACGTATAACGTACAACGTTTAACGTATAACGTATAACGTAGAACGTATAACGTACAACGTATAACGTATAACGTATAACGTATAACGTATAACGTACAACGTACAACGTATAACGTATAACGTATATCCTATAACGCATAACGTATAACGTATAACGTATAACGTATAACGTATAACGTATAACGTATAACGTATAGCGTCTAACGTATAACGTATAACGTACAACGTATAACGTATAACGTATAACGTATAACGTATAACGTATAACGTATAACGTATAACGTATAACGTATAACGTATAACGTATAACGTATAACGTATAACGTATAACGTATAACGTATAACGTATAACGTATAACGTATAACGTATAACGTATAACGTATAACGTATAACGTATAACGTATAACGTATAACGTACAACGTATAACGTATAACGTATAACGTATAACGTATAACGTATAACGTATATCGTATAACGTATAACGTTTAACGTATAACGTATAACGTATAACGTATAACGTATAACGTATAACGTATAACGTACAACGTATAACGTATAACGTATATCCTATAACGCATAACGTATAACGTATAACGTATAACGTATAACGTATAACGTATAACGTATAACGTATAACGTATAACGTATAACGTATAACGTATAACGTATAACGTATAACGTATAACGTATAACGTATAACGTATAACGTATGACGTATAACGTATAACGTACAACGTTTAACGTATAACGTACAACGTATAACGTATAACGTATAACGTATAACGTATAACGTACAACGTATAACGTATAACGTATATCCTATAACGCATAACGTATAACGTATAACGTATAACGTATAACGTATAACGTATAACGTATGACGTGTAACGTATAACGTAGAACGTATAACGTATAACGTATAACGTATAACGTATTACGTGTAACGTATAACGTATAACGTATAACGTATAACGTATATCGTATAACGTATAACGTACAACGTTTAACGTATAACGTATAACGTAGAACGTATAACGTATAACGTATAACGTAGAACGTATAACGTATAACGTATAACGTATAACGTATAACGTATAACGTATTACGTATAACGTATAACGTACAACGTTTAACGTATAACGTATAACGTAGAACGTATAACGTACAACGTATAACGTATAACGTATAACGTATAACGTATAACGTACAACGTACAACGTATAACGTATAACGTATATCCTATAACGCATAACGTATAACGTATAACGTATAACGTATAACGTATAACGTATAACGTATAACGTATAGCGTCTAACGTATAACGTATAACGTACAACGTATAACGTATAACGTATAACGTATAACGTATAACGTATAACGTATAACGTATAACGTATAACGTATAACGTATAACGTATAACGTATAACGTATAACGTATAACGTATAACGTATAACGTATAACGTATAACGTATAACGTATAACGTATAACGTATAACGTATAACGTATAACGTATAACGTATAACGTATAACGTATAACGTATAACGTATAACGTATATCGTACAACGTTCAACGTATAACGTATAATGTATAACGTATAACGTATAACGTATAACGTATAAGGTATAACGTATAACGTATAACGTATAACGTATAACGTATAACGTATAACGTATAACGTATAACGTATAACGTATAACGTATAACGTATAACGTATAACGTATAACGTACAACGTTTATCGTATAACGTATAACGTATAACGTATAACGTATAACGTATAACGTATAACGTACAACGTATAACGTAAAACGTATATCCTATAACACATAACGTATAACGTATAACGTATAATACAACGTATAACGTATAACGTATAACGTATAACGTATAACGTATAACGTATAACGTATAACGTATAACGTATAACGTATAACGTATAACGTATAACGTATAACGTATAACGTATAACGTATAACGTATAACGTATAACGTATAACGTATAACGTATAACGTATAACGTATAACGTATAACGTATAACGTATAACGTATAACGTATAATGTATAACGTATAACGTATAACGTATAACGTATAACGTATGACGTATAACGTATAACGTATAACGTATAACGTATAACGTATAACGTATAACGTATAACGTATACAGTATAATGTATAACGTACAACGTGTAACGTATAACGTATAACGTATAACGTATAACGTATAACGTATAACGTATAACGTATAACGTATAACGTATAACGTATAACGTATAGCGTATAACGTATAACGTATAACGTATAACGTCCAACGTATAACGTATAACGTATAACGTATAACGTATAACGTACAACGTTTAACGTATACCGTATAACGAATAACGTATAACGTATATCGCATGACGTATAACATATAACGTATAACGTATAACGTATAACGTACAACGTATAACGTATAACGTATATCCTATAACGCATAACGTATAACGTATAACGTATAACGTATAACGTATAACGTATAACGTATAACGTATAACGTATAACGTATAACGTATAACGTATAACGTATAACGTATAACGTATAACGTATAACGTATAACGTATAACGTATAACGTATAACGTATAACGTATAACGTATAACGTATAACGTATACAGTATAATGTATAACGTATAACGTATACAGTATAATGTATAACGTATAACGTGTAACGTATAACGTATAACGTATAACGTATAACGTATAACGTATAACGTATAACGTATAACGTATAACGTATAACGTATAACGTATAACGTATAACGTATAACGTATAGCGTATAACGTATAACGTATAACGCACAACGTCCAACGTATAACGTATAACGTATAACGTATAACGTATAACGTACAACGTTTAACGTATACCGTAAAACGAATAACGTATAACGTATATCGCATGACGTATAACATATAACGTATAACGTATAACGTATAACGTACAACGTATAACGTATAACGTATATCCTATAACGCATAACGTATAACGTATAACGTATAACGTATAGCGTATAACGTATAACGTATAACGTATAACGTATAACGTATAACGTATAACGTATAACGTATAACGTATAACGTGTAACGTATAACGTATAACGTATAACGTATAACGTATAACGTATAACGTATAACGTATAACGTATAACGTATAACGTATAACGTATAACGTACAACGTATAACGTATAACGTATATCCTATAACGCATAACGTATAACGTATAACGTATAACGTATAGCGTATAACGTATAACGTATAACGTATAACGTATAACGTATAACGTATAACGTATAACGTATACAGTACAACGTATAACGTATAACGTATAACGTACAACGTTTAACGTATAACGTATAACGTAGAACGTATAACGTATAACGTATAACGTATAACGTATGACGTATAACGTATAACGTATAACGTACAACGTTTAACGTATAACGTATAACGTAGAACGTATAACGTACAACGTATAACGTATAACGTACAACGTATAACGTATAACGTATATCCTATAACGCATAACGTATAACGTATAACGTATAACGTATAACGTATAACGTATAACGTATAACGTATAACGTATAACGTATAACGAATAACGTATAACGTATAACGTATAACGTACAACGTTTAACGTATAACGTATAACGTAGAACGTAGAACGTATAACGTATAACGTATAACGTATAACGTACAACGTTTAACGTATAACGTATAACGTATAACGTATAACGTATAACGTATAACGTATATCGTACAACGTTCAACGTATAACGTATAATGTATAACGTATAACGTATAACGTATAACGTATAAGGTATAACGTATAACGTATAACGTATAACGTATAACGTATAACGTATAACGTATTACGTATAACGTATAACGTATAACGTATAACGTATGACGTGTAACGTATAACGTATAACGTATAACGTATAACGTATAACGTATAACGTATAACGTATAACGTACAACGTATAACGTATAACGTATATCCTATAACGCATAACGTATAACGTATAACGTATAACGTATAGCGTATAACGTATAACGTATAACGTATAACGTATAACGTATAACGTATAACGTATAACGTATAACGTGTAACGTATAACGTATAACGTATAACGTATAACGTATAACGTATAACGTATAACGTATAACGTATAACGTATAACGTATAACGTATAACGTACAACGTATAACGTATAACGTATATCCTATAACGCATAACGTATAACGTATAACGTATAACGTATAGCGTATAACGTATAACGTATAACGTATAACGTATAACGTATAACGTATAACGTATAACGTATACAGTACAACGTATAACGTATAACGTATAACGTACAACGTTTAACGTATAACGTATAACGTAGAACGTATAACGTATAACGTATAACGTATAACGTATAACGTATAACGTATAACGTATAACGTATAACGTATAATGTATAACGTATAACGTATAACGTATATCGTATAACGTATAACGTATAACGTGTAGCGTATAACGTATAACGTATAACGTATAACGTATAACGTACAACGTTTAACGTATAACGTATAACGTAGAACGTATAACGTATAACGTATAACGTATAACGTATGACGTGTAACGTATAACGTATAACGTATAACGTATAACGTATAACGTATAACGTATAACGTATAACGTATAACGTATAACGTATAACGTATAACGCATAACGTATAACGTATAACGTATAACGTATAACGTATAACGTATAACGTACAACGTTTAACGTATAACGTATAACGTAGAACGTATAACGTATAACGTATAACGTATAACGTATAACGTATAACGTATAACGTATTACGTATAACGTATAACGTACAACGTTTAACGTATAACGTATAACGTAGAACGTATAACGTACAACGTATAACGTATAACGTATAACGTATAACGTATAACGTATAACGTACAACGTATAACGTATAACGTATATCCTATAACGCATAACGTATAACGTATAACGTATAACGTATAACGTATAACGTATAACGTATAACGTATAGCGTCTAACGTATAACGTATAACGTACAACGTATAACGTATAACGTATAACGTATAACGTATAACGTATAACGTATAACGTATAACGTATAACGTATAACGTATAACGTATAACGTATAACGTATAACGTATAACGTATAACGTATAACGTATAACGTATAACGTATAACGTATAACGTATAACGTATAACGTATAACGTATAACGTATAACGTATAACGTATAACGTATAACGTATAACGTATGACGTATAACGTATAACGTATAACGTATAACGTATAACGTATAACGTATAACGTATAACGTATAACGTATAACGTATAACGTATAACGTATAGCGTCTAACGTATAACGTATAACGTATAACGTATAACGTATAACGTATAACGTATAACGTATATCGTACAACGTTCAACGTATAACGTATAATGTATAACGTATAACGCATAACGTATAACGTATAAGGTATAACGTATAACGTAAAACGTATAACGTATAACGTATAACGTATAACGTATAACGTATAACGTATAACGTATAACGTATAACGTATAACGTATAACGTATAACGTACAACGTTTATCGTATAACGTATAACGTATAACGTATAACGTATAACGTATAACGTACAACGTATAACGTAAAACGTATATCCTATAACACATAACGTATAACGTATAACGTATAATACAACGTATAACGTATAACGTATAACGTATAACGTATAACGTATAACGTATAACGTATAACGTATAACGTATAACGTATAACGTATAACGTATGACGTATAACGTATAACGTATAACGTATAACGTATAACGTATAACGTATAACGTATAACGTATAACGTATAACGTATAACGTATAACGTATAATGTATAACGTATAACGTATAACGTATAACGTATAACGTATAACGTATAACGTATAACGTATTACGTATAACGTATAACGTACAACGTTTAACGTATAACGTATAACGTAGAACGTATAACGTACAACGTATAACGTATAACGTATAACGTATAACGTATAACGTACAACGTATAACGTATAACGTATAACGTACAACGTATAACGTATAACGTATATCCTATAACGCATAACGTATAACGTATAACGTATAACGTATAACGTATAACGTATAACGTATAACGTATAGCGTCTAACGTATAACGTATAACGTACAACGTATAACGTATAACGTATAACGTATAACGTATAACGTATAACGTATAACGTATAACGTATAACGTATAACGTATAACGTATAACGTATAACGTATAACGTATAACGTATAACGTATAACGTATAACGTATAACGTATAACGTATAACGTATAACGTATAACGTATAACGTATAACGTACAACGTATAACGTATAACGTATATCCTATAACGCATAACGTATAACGTATAACGTAAAACGTATAGCGTATAACGTATAACGTATAACGTATAACGTATAACGTATAACGTATAACGTATAACGTATACAGTACAACGTATAACGTATAACGTATAACGTACAACGTTTAACGTATAACGTATAACGTATAACGTAGAACGTATAACGTATAACGTATAACGTATAACGTATGACGTATAACGTATAACGTATAACGTACAACGTTTAACGTATAACGTATAACGTAGAACGTATAACGTACAACGTATAACGTATAACGTACAACGTATAACGTATAACGTATATCCTATAACGCATAACGTATAACGTATAACGTATAACGTATAACGTATAACGTATAACGTATAACGTATAACGTATAACGTATAACGAATAACGTATAACGTATAACGTATAACGTACAACGTTTAACGTATAACGTATAACGTAGAACGTAGAACGTATAACGTATAACGTATAACGTATAACGTATGACGTATAACGTATAACGTACAACGTTTAACGTATAACGTATAACGTATAACGTATAACGTATAACGTATAACGTATATCGTACAACGTTCAACGTATAACGTATAATGTATAACGTATAACGTATAACGTATAACGTATAAGGTATAACGTATAACGTATAACGTATAACGTATAACGTATAACGTATAACGTATAACGTATAACGTATAACGTATAACGTATAACGTATAACGTATAACGTATAACGTGTAACGTATAACGTATAACGTATAACGTATAACGTATAACGTATAACGTATAACGTATAACGTATAACGTATAACGTATAACGTATAACGTATAACGTATAACGTATAACGTATAACGTATAACGTATATCGTACAACGTTCAACGTATAACGTATAATGTATAACGTATAACGTATAACGTATAACGTATAAGGTATAACGTATAACGTATAACGTATAACGTATAACGTATAACGTATAACGTATAACGTATAACGTATAACGTATAACGTATAACGTATAACGTATAACGTACAACGTATAACGTATAACGTATATCCTATAACGCATAACGTATAACGTATAACGTATAACGTATAGCGTATAACGTATAACGTATAACGTATAACGTATAACGTATAACGTATAACGTATAACGTATACAGTACAACGTATAACGTATAACGTATATCGTACAACGTTTAACGTATAACGTATAACGTAGAACGTATAACGTATAACGTATAACGTATAACGTATAACGTATAACGTATAACGTATAACGTATAACGTATAACGTATAACGTATAACGTATAACGTATAACGTATAACGTATAACGTATAACGTATAACGTATAACGTATAACGTATATCGTACAACGTTCAACGTACAACGTATAATGTATAACGTATAACGTATAACGTATAACGTATAAGGTATAACGTATAACGTATAACGTATAACGTATAACGTATAACGTATAACGTATAACGTATATCGTACAACGTTCAACGTATAACGTATAATGTATAACGTATAACGTATAACGTATAACGTATAAGGTATAACGTATAACGTATAACGTATAACGTATAACGTATAACGTATAACGTATAACGTATAACGTATAACGTATAACGTATAACGTATGACGTGTAACGTATAACGTATAACGTATAACGTATAACGTATAACGTATAACGTATAACGTACAACGTATAACGTATAACGTATATCCTATAACGCATAACGTATAACGTATAACGTATAACGTATAGCGTATAACGTATAACGTATAACGTATAACGTATAACGTATAACGTATAACGTATAACGTATAACGTGTAACGTATAACGTGTAACGTATAACGTATAACGTATAACGTATAACGTATAACGTATAACGTATAACGTATAACGTATAACGTATAACGTATAACGTACAACGTATAACGTATAACGTATATCCTATAACGCATAACGTATAACGTATAACGTATAACGTATAGCGTATAACGTATAACGTATAACGTATAACGTATAACGTATAACGTATAACGTATAACGTATACAGTACAACGTATAACGTATAACGTATAACGTACAACGTTTAACGTATAACGTATAACGTACAACGTATAACGTATAACGTATAACGTATAACGTATAACGTATAACGTATAACGTATAACGTATAACGTATAATGTATAACGTATAACGTATAACGTATATCGTATAACGTATAACGTATAACGTATAGCGTATAACGTATAACGTATAACGTATAACGTATAACGTACAACGTTTAACGTATAACGTATAACGTAGAACGTATAACGTATAACGTATAACGTATAACGTATGACGTGTAACGTATAACGTATAACGTATAACGTATAACGTATAACGTATAACGTATAACGTATAACGTATAACGTATAACGTATAACGTATAACGCATAACGTATAACGTATAACGTATAACGTATAACGTATAACGTATAACGTACAACGTTTAACGTATAACGTATAACGTAGAACGTATAACGTATAACGTATAACGTATAACGTATAACGTATAACGTATAACGTATTACGTATAACGTATAACGTACAACGTTTAACGTATAACGTATAACGTAGAACGTATAACGTACAACGTATAACGTATAACGTATAACGTATAACGTATAACGTACAACGTATAACGTATAACGTATATCCTATAACGCATAACGTATAACGTATAACGTATAACGTATAACGTATAACGTATAACGTATAACGTATAGCGTCTAACGTATAACGTATAACGTACAACGTATAACGTATAACGTATAACGTATAACGTATAACGTATAACGTATAACGTATAACGTATAACGTATAACGTATAACGTATAACGTATAACGTATAACGTATAACGTATAACGTATAACGTATAACGTATAACGTATAACGTATAACGTATAACGTATAACGTATAACGTATAACGTATAACGTATAACGTATAACGTATAACGTATAACGTATAACGTATAACGTATAACGTATATCGTACAACGTTCAACGTATAACGTATAATGTATAACGTATAACGTATAACGTATAACGTATAAGGTATAACGTATAACGTAAAACGTATAACGTATAACGTATAACGTATAACGTATAACGTATAACGTATAACGTATAACGTATAACGTATAACGTATAACGTATAACGTACAACGTTTATCGTATAACGTATAACGTATAACGTATAACGTATAACGTATAACGTACAACGTATAACGTAAAACGTATATCCTATAACACATAACGTATAACGTATAACGTATAATACAACGTATAACGTATAACGTATAACGTATAACGTATAACGTATAACGTATAACGTATAACGTATAACGTATAACGTATAACGTATAACGTATGACGTATAACGTATAACGTATAACGTATAACGTATAACGTATAACGTATAACGTATAACGTATAACGTATAACGTATAACGTATAATGTATAACGTATAACGTATAACGTATAACGTATAACGTATAACGTATAACGTATAACGTATTACGTATAACGTATAACGGACAACGTTTAACGTATAACGTATAACGTAGAACGTATAACGTACAACGTATAACGTATAACGTATAACGTATAACGTATAACGTACAACGTATAACGTATAACGTATAACGTACAACGTATAACGTATAACGTATATCCTATAACGCATAACGTATAACGTATAACGTATAATACAACGTATAACGTATAACGTATAACGTATAACGTATAACGTATAACGTATAACGTATAACGTATAACGTATAACGTATAACGTATAACGTATAACGTATGACGTATAACGTATAACGTATAACGTATAACGTATAACGTATAACGTATAACGTATAACGTATAACGTATAATGTATAACGTATAACGTATAACGTATAACGTATAACGTATAACGTATAACGTATAACGTATTACGTATAACGTATAACGGACAACGTTTAACGTATAACGTATAACGTAGAACGTATAACGTACAACGTATAACGTATAACGTATAACGTATAACGTATAACGTACAACGTATAACGAATAACGTATAACGTACAACGTATAACGTATAACGTATATCCTATAACGCATAACGTATAACGTATAACGTATAACGTATAACGTATAACGTATAACGTATAACGTATAGCGTCTAACGTATAACGTATAACGTACAACGTATAACGTATAACGTATAACGTATAACGTATAACGTATAACGTATAACGTATAACGTATAACGTATAACGTATAACGTATAACGTATAACGTATAACGTATAACGTATAACGTATAACGTATAATGTATAACGTATAACGTATAACGTATAACGTATAACGTATAACGTATAACGTATAACGTATTACGTATAACGTATAACGGACAACGTTTAACGTATAACGTATAACGTAGAACGTATAACGTACAACGTATAACGTATAACGTATAACGTATAACGTATAACGTACAACGTATAACGTATAACGTATAACGTACAACGTATAACGTATAACGTATATCCTATAACGCATAACGTATAACGTATAACGTATAACGTATAACGTATAACGTATAACGTATAACGTATGACGTATAACGTATAACGTATAACGTATAACGTATAACGTATAACGTATAACGTATAACGTATAACGTATAACGTATAACGTATAACGTATAGCGTATAACGTATAACGTATAACGTATAACGTATAACGTATAACGTATAACGTATAACGTATACAGTACAACGTATAACGTATAACGTATAACGTACAACGTTTAACGTATAACGTATAACGTAGAACGTATAACGTATAACGTAGAACGTATAACGTACAACGTATAACGTATAACGTATAACGTATAACGTATAACGTACAACGTATGACGTATAACGTATATCCTATAACGCATAACGTATAACGTATAACGTATAACGTATAACGTATAACGTATAACGTATAGCGTCTAACGTATAACGTATAACGTACAACGTATAACGTATAACTTATAACGTATAATGTATAACGTATAACGTATAACGTATAACGTATAACGTATGACGTATAACGTATAACGTATAACGTATAACGTATAACGTATAACGTATAACGTATAACGTATAACGTATAACGTACAACGTTTAATGTATACCGTATAACGTATAACGTATAACGTATGACGTATAACGTATAACGTACAACGTTTAACGTATAACGTATAACGTAGAACGTATAACGTACAACGTATAACGTATAACGTACAACGTACAACGTATAACGTATAACGTATATCCTATAACGCATAACGTATAACGTATAACGTATAACTTATAACGTATAACGTATAACGTATAACGTATAACGAATAACGTTTAACGTATAACGTATAACGTACAACGTTTAACGTATAACGTATAACGTAGAACGTATAACGTATAACGTATAACGTATAACGTATGGCGTATAACGTATAACGTCCAACGTTTAACGTATAACGTATAACGTATAACGTATAACGTATAACGTATATCGTACAACGTTCAACGTATAACGTATAATGTATAAGGTATAACGTATAACGTATAACGTATAAGGTATAACGTATAACGTATAACGTATAACGTATAACGTATAACGTATAACGTATAACGTATAACGTATAACGTATAACGTACAACGTTTAACGTATAACGTATAACGTATAACGTATAACGTATAACGTATAACGTACAACGTATAACGTATAACGTATAACGTATAACGTATAACGTATAACGTATAACGTATAACGTATAACGTACAACGTTTAACGTATAACGTATAACGTAGAACGTAGAACGTATAACGCATAACGTATACCGTATAACGTATAACGTATAACGTATGACGTATAACGTATAACGTACAACGTTTAACGTATAACGTATAACGTAGAACGTATAACGTACAACGTATAACGTATAACGTATAACGTATAACGTATAACGTATAACGTATAACGTACAACGTTTAACGTATAACGTATAACGTATAACGTATAACGTATAACGTATAACGTATAACGTATAACGTATAACGTATAACGTATAACGTATAACGTACAACGTTTAACGTATACCGTATAACGAATAACGTAAAACGTATATCGCATGACGTATAACATATAACGTATAACGTATAACGTACAACGTATAACGTATAATGTATATCCTATAACGCATAACGTATAACGTATAACGTATAACGTATAACGTATAACGTATAACGTATAACGTATAACGTATAACGTATAACGTATAACGTATAACGTATAACGTATAACGTATAACGTATAACGTATAACGTATAACGCATAACGTATAACGTATAACGTATAACGTATAACGTATAACGTATAACGTATAACGTGTAACGTGTAACGTATAACGTATAACGTATAACGTATAACGTATAACGTATAACGTATAACGTATAACGTATAACGTATAACGTATAGCGTATAACGTATAACGTATAACGTATAACGTATAGCGTATAACGTATAACGTATAACGTATAACGTACAACGTCTAACGTATAACGTATAACGTATAACGTATAACGTATAACGTATAACGTATAACGTATAACGTATAACGTATAACGTATATCGTATAACGTATAACGTACAACGTTTAACGTATAACGTATAACGTATAACGTATAACGTATAACGTATAACGTATAACGTAAAACGTATAACGTAAAACGTATATCCTATAACGCATAACGTATAACGTATAACGTATAACGTATAACGTATAACGTATAACGTATAACGTATAACGTATAACGTATAACGTATAACGTATAACGTATAACGTATAACGTATAACGTATAACGTATAACGTATAACGTATAACGTATAACGTATAACGTATAACGTATAACGTATAACGTATAACGTATAACGTATAACGTATAACGTATAACGTATAACGTATAACGTATAACGTATAACGTATAACGTATAACGTATAACGTATAACGTATAACGTTTAACGTATAGCGTGTAACGTATAACGTATAACGATTAACGTAAAACGTATGACGTATTACATATTACGTATAACGTATAACGTATAACGTATAACGTATAACGTATAACGTATAACGTATAACGTATAACGTATAACGTATAACGCATAACGTATAACGTATAACGTATAACGTATAACGTATAACGTATAACGTACAACGTTTAACGTATAACGTATAACGTAGAACGCATAACGTATAACGTATAACGTATAACGTATAACGTATAACGTATAACGCATAACGTATAACGTATAACGTATAACGTATAACGTATAACGTATAACGTATAACGTATAACGTATAACGTATTATATAACGTATAACGTATAACGTATAACGTATAACGTATGACGTATAACGTATAACGTACAACGTTTAACGTATAACGTATAACGTATAACGTATAACGTATAACGTATAACGTATAGCGTCTAACGTATAACGTATAACGTACAACGTATAACGTATAACGTATAACTTATAACGTATAATGTATAACGTATAACGTATAACGTATAACGTATAACGTATAACGTATGACGTATAACGTATAACGTATAACGTATAACGTACAACGTTTAACGTATAACGTATAACGTATAACGTATAACGTATAACGTATAACGTATAACGTACAACGTATAACGTATAACGTATAACGTATAACGTATAACGTATAACGTATAACGTACAACGTTTAACGTATAACGTATAACGTAGAACGTATAACGTATAACGTATAACGTATAACGTATAACGTATAACGTATGACGTATAACGTATAACGTACAACGTTTAACGTATAACGTATAACGTATAACGCATAACGTATAACGTATAACGTATAACGTATAACGTATAACGTATAACGTATAACGTACAACGTTTAACGTATGACGTATAACGTAGAACGTATAACGTATAACTTATAACGTATAACGTATAACGTATAACGTATGACGTATAACGTATAACGTACAACGTTTAACGTATAACGTATAACGTAGAACGTATAACGTACAACGTATAACGTATAACGTATAACGTATAACGTATAACGTACAACGTATAACGTATAACGTATATCCTATAACGCATAACGTATAACGTATAACGTATAACGTATAACGTATAACGTATAACGTATAGCGTCTAACGTATAACGTATAACGTACAACGTATAACGTATAACGTATAACGTATAACGTATAACGTATAACGTATAACGTATAACGTATAACGTATAACGTATAACGTATAACGTATAACGTATAACGTATAACGTATAACGTATAACGTATAACGTATAACGTATAACGTATAACGTATATTGTACAACGTTCAACGTATAACGTATAATGTATAACGTATAACGTATAACGTATTACGTATAAGGTATAACGTATAACGTATAACATATAACGTATAACGTATAACGTATAACGTATAACGTATAACGTATAACGTATAACGTATAACGTATAACGTATAACGTATAACGTATAACGTATAACGTATAACGTATAACGTATAACGTATAACGTATAACGTATAACGTATAACGTATAACGTATAACGTATAACGTATAACGTATAACGTATAACGTATAACGTATAATGTATAACGTATAACGTATAACTTATAACGTATAACGTATAACGTATAACGTATAACGTATAACGTATAACGTATAACGTATAACGTATAACGTATAACGTATAACGTATACAGTATAATGTATAACGTACAACGTGTAACGTATAACGTATAACGTATAACGTATAACGTATAACGTATAACGTATAACGTATAACGTATAACGTATAACGTATAACGTATAGCGTATAACGTATAACGTATAACGATTAACGTAAAACGTATGACGTATTACATATTACGTATAACGTATAACGTATAACGTATAACGTATAACGTATAACGTATAACGTACAACGTACAACGTATAACGTATAACGTATATCCTATAACGCATATCGTATAACGTATAACGTATAACGTATGACGTATAACGTATAACGTACAACGTTTAACGTATAACGTATAACGTATAACGTATAACGTATAACGTATAACGTATATCGTACAACGTTCAACGTATAACGTATAATGCATAACGTATAACGTATAACGTATAACGTATAAGGTATAACGTATAACGTATAACGTATAACGTATAATGTATAACGTATAACGTATAACGTATAACGTATAACGTATAACGTATAACGTATAACGTATAACGTATAACGTATAACGTACAACGTTTAACGTATAACGTATAACGTATAACGTATAACGTATAACGTATAACGTATAACGTATAACGTATAACGTATAACGTATAACGTATAACGTATAACGTATAACGTATAACGTATAACGTATAACGTATAACGCATAACGTATAACGTATAACGTATAACGTATAACGTATAACGTATAACGTACAACGTTTAACGTATAACGTATAACGTAGAACGTATAACGTAGAACGTATAACGTATAACGTATAACGTATAACGTATGACGTATAACGTATAACGTACAACGTTTAACGTATAACGTATAACGTAGAACGTATAACGTACAACGTATAACGTATAACGTCTAACGTATAACGTATAACGTACAACGTATAACGTATAACGTATATCCTATAACGCATAACGTATAACGTATAACGTATAACGTATAACGTATAACGTATAACGTATAGCGTCTAACGTATAACGTATAACGTACAACGTATAACGTATAACTTATAACGTATAATGTATAACGTATAACGTATAACGTATAACGTATAACGTATGACGTATAACGTATAACGTATAACGTATAACGTATAACGTATAACGTATAACGTATAACGTATAACGTACAACGTTTAATGTATACCGTATAACGAATAACGTATAACGTATATCGCATGACGTATAACATATAACGTATAACGTATAACGTACAACGTATAACGTATAATGTATATCCTATAACGCATAACGTATAACGTATAACGTATAACGTATAACGTATAACGTATAACGTATAACGTATAACGTATAACGTATAACGTATAACGTATAACGTATAACGTATAACGTATAACGTATAACGTATAACGTATACAGTATAACGTATAACGTATAACGTGTAACGTATAACGTATAACGTATAACGTATAACGTATAACGTATAACGTATAACGTATAACGTATAACGTATAACGTATAACGTATGACGTATAACGTATAACGTACAACGTTTAACGTATAACGTATAACGTAGAACGTATAACGTACAACGTATAACGTATAACGTATAACGTATAACGTATAACGTATAACGTATAACGTATAACGTACAACGTTTATCGTATAACGTATAACGTATAACGTATAACGTATAACGTATAACGTACAACGTATAACGTAAAACGTATATCCTATAACACATAACGTATAACGTATAACGTATAATACAACGTATAACGTATAACGTATAACGTATAACGTATAACGTATAACGTATAACGTATAACGTATAACGTATAACGTATAACGTATAACGTATAACGTATAACGTATAACGTATAACGTATAACGTATAACGTATAACGTATAACGTATAACGTATAACGTATAACGTATAACGTATAACGTATAACGTATAATGTATAACGTATAACGTATAACTTATAACGTATAACGTATAACGTATAACGTATAACGTATAACGTATAACGTATAACGTATAACGTATAACGTATAACGTATACAGTATAATGTATAACGTACAACGTGTAACGTATAACGTATAACGTATAACGTATAACGTATAACGTATAACGTATAACGTATAACGTATAACGTATAACGTATAACGTATAGCGTATAACGTATAACGTATAACGATTAACGTAAAACGTATGACGTATTACATATTACGTATAACGTATAACGTATAACGTATAACGTATAACGTATAACGTATAACGTACAACGTACAACGTATAACGTATAACGTATATCCTATAACGCATATCGTATAACGTATAACGTATAACGTATGACGTATAACGTATAACGTACAACGTTTAACGTATAACGTATAACGTATAACGTATAACGTATAACGTATAACGTATATCGTACAACGTTCAACGTATAACGTATAATGCATAACGTATAACGTATAACGTATAACGTATAAGGTATAACGTATAACGTATAACGTATAACGTATAATGCATAACGTATAACGTATAACGTATAACGTATAACGTATAACGTATAACGTATAACGTATAACGTATAACGTATAACGTACAACGTTTAACGTATAACGTATAACGTATAACGTATAACGTATAACGTATAACGTATAACGTATAACGTATAACGTATAACGTATAACGTATAACGTATAACGTATAACGTATAACGTATAACGTATAACGTATAACGCATAACGTATAACGTATAACGTATAACGTATAACGTATAACGTATAACGTACAACGTTTAACGTATAACGTATAACGTAGAACGTATAACGTAGAACGTATAACGTATAACGTATAACGTATAACGTATGACGTATAACGTATAACGTACAACGTTTAACGTATAACGTATAACGTAGAACGTATAACGTACAACGTATAACGTATAACGTATAACGTATAACGTATAACGTACAACGTATAACGTATAACGTATATCCTATAACGCATAACGTATAACGTATAACGTATAACGTATAACGTATAACGCATAACGTATAGCGTCTAACGTATAACGTATAACGTACAACGTATAACGTATAACTTATAACGTATAATGTATAACGTATAACGTATAACGTATAACGTATAACGTATGACGTATAACGTATAACGTATAACGTATAACGTATAACGTATAACGTATAACGTATAACGTATAACGTACAACGTTTAATGTATACCGTATAACGAATAACGTATAACGTATATCGCATGACGTATAACATATAACGTATAACGTATAACGTACAACGTATAACGTATAATGTGTATCCTATAACGCATAACGTATAACGTATAACGTATAACGTATAACGTATAACGTATAACGTATAACGTATAACGTATAACGTATAACGTATAACGTATAACGTATAACGTATAACGTATAACGTATACAGTATAACGTATAACGTATAACGTGTAACGTATAACGTATAACGTATAACGTATAACGTATAACGTATAACCTATAACGTATAACGTATAACGTATAACGTATAACGTATAACGTATAACGTATAACGTATAACGTATATCCTATAACGCATTACGTATAACGTATAACGTATAACGTATAACGTATTACGTATAACGTATAACGTATAACGTATAACGTATAACGTATAACGTATAACGTATAACGTAGAACGTAGAACGTATAACGTATAACGTACAACGTTTAACGTATAACGTATAACGTAGAACGTATAACGTATAACGTATAACGTATAACGTATGACGTATAACGTATAACGTACAACGTTTAACGTATAACGTATAACGTAGAACGTATAACGTACAACGTATAACGTATAACGTACAACGTATAACGTATAACGTATATCCTATAACGCATAACGTATAACGTATAACGTATAACTTATAACGTATAACGTATAACGTATAACGTATAACGAATAACGTTTAACGTATAACGTATAACGTACAACGTTTAACGTATAACGTATAACGTAGAACGTATAACGTATAACGTATAACGTATAACGTATAACGTATAACGTATAACGTATAACGTATAACGTATAACGTATAACGTATAACGTATAGCGTATAACGTATAACGTATAACGATTAACGTAAAACGTATGACGTATTACATATTACGTATAACGTATAACGTATAACGTATAACGTATAACGTATAACGTATAACGTATAACGTACAACGTATAACGTATAACGTATATCCTATAACGCATATCGTATAACGTATAACGTATAACGTATGACGTATAACGTATAACGTACAACGTTTAACGTATAACGTATAACGTATAACGTATAACGTATAACGTATAACGTATATCGTACAACGTTCAACGTATAACGTATAATGCATAACGTATAACGTATAACGTATAACGTATAAGGTATAACGTATAACGTATAACGTATAACGTATAACGTATAACGTATAACGTATAACGTATAACGTATAACGTATAACGTATAACGTATAACGTATAACGTATAACGTATAACGTACAACGTTTAACGTATAACGTAGAACGTATAACGTATAACGTATAACGTATAACGTATAACGTATAACGTATAACGTATAACGTATAACGTATAACGTATAACGTATAACGTATAACGTATAACGTATAACGTATAACCGTATAACGCATAACGTACAACGTATAACGTATAACGTATAACGTATAACGTATAACGTACAACGTTTAACGTATAACGTATAACGTAGAACGTATAACGTATAACGTATAACGTATAACGTATAACGTATAACGTATGACGTATAACGTATAACGTACAACGTTTAACGTATAACGTATAACGTAGAACGTATAACGTACAACGTATAACGTATAACGTATAACGTATAACGTATAACGTACAACGTATGACGTATAACGTATATCCTATAACGCATAACGTATAACGTATAACGTATAACGTATAACGTATAACGTATAACGTATAGCGTCTAACGTATAACGTATAACGTACAACGTATAACGTATAACTTATAACGTATAATGTATAACGTATAACGTATAACGTATAACGTATAACGTATGACGTATAACGTATAACGTATAACGTATAACGTATAACGTATAACGTATAACGTATAACGTATAACGTATAACGTACAACGTTTAATGTATACCGTATAACGTATAACGTATAACGTATGACGTATAACGTATAACGTACAACGTTTAACGTATAACGTATAACGTAGAACGTATAACGTACAACGTATAACGTATAACGTACAACGTACAACGTATAACGTATAACGTATATCCTATAACGCATAACGTATAACGCATAACGTATAACTTATAACGTATAACGTATAACGTATAACGTATAACGAATAACGTTTAACGTATAACGTATTACGTACAACGTTTAACGTATAACGTATAACGTAGAACGTATAACGTATAACGTATAACGTATAACGTATGGCGTATAACGTATAACGTCCAACGTTTAACGTATAACGTATAACGTATAACGTATAACGTATAACGTATATCGTACAACGTTCAACGTATAACGTATAATGTATAAGGTATAACGTATAACGTATAACGTATAAGGTATAACGTATAACGTATAACGTATAACGTATAACGTATAACGTATAACGTATAACGTATAACGTATAACGTATAACGTACAACGTTTAACGTATAACGTATAACGTATAACGTATAACGTATAACGTATAACGTACAACGTATAACGTATAACGTATAACGTATAACGTATAACGTATAACGTATAACGTATAACGTATAACGTACAACGTTTAACGTATAACGTATAACGTAGAACGTAGAACGTATAACGCATAACGTATACCGTATAACGTATAACGTATAACGTATGACGTATAACGTATAACGTACAACGTTTAACGTATAACGTATAACGTAGAACGTATAACGTACAACGTATAACGTATAACGTATAACGTATAACGTATAACGTATAACGTATAACGTACAACGTTTAACGTATAACGTATAACGTATAACGTATAACGTATAACGTATAACGTATAACGTATAACGTATAACGTATAACGTATAACGTATAACGTACAACGTTTAACGTATACCGTATAACGAATAACGTAAAACGTATATCGCATGACGTATAACATATAACGTATAACGTATAACGTACAACGTATAACGTATAATGTATATCCTATAACGCATAACGTATAACGTATAACGTATAACGTATAAGTATAACGTATAACGTATAACGTATAACGTATAACGTATAACGTATAACGTATAACGTATAACGTATAACGTATAACGTATAACGTATAACGTATAACGTATAACGTATAACGCATAACGTATAACGTATAACGTATAACGTATAACGTATAACGTATAACGTATAACGTGTAACGTGTAACGTATAACGTATAACGTATAACGTATAACGTATAACGTATAACGTATAACGTATAACGTATAACGTATAACGTATAGCGTATAACGTATAACGTATAACGTATAACGTATAGCGTATAACGTATAACGTATAACGTATAACGTACAACGTCTAACGTATAACGTATAACGTATAACGTATAACGTATAACGTATAACGTATAACGTATAACGTATAACGTATATCGTATAACGTATAACGTACAACGTTTAACGTATAACGTATAACGTATAACGTATAACGTATAACGTATAACGTATAACGTAAAACGTATAACGTAAAACGTATATCCTATAACGCATAACGTATAACGTATAACGTATAACGTATAACGTATAACGTATAACGTATAACGTATAACGTATAACGTATAACGTATAACGTATAACGTATAACGTATAACGTATAACGTATAACGTATAACGTATAACGTATAACGTATAACGTATAACGTATAACGTATAACGTATAACGTATAACGTATAACGTATAACGTATAACGTATAACGTATAACGTATAACGTATAACGTATAACGTATAACGTATAACGTTTAACGTATAGCGTGTAACGTATAACGTATAACGATTAACGTAAAACGTATGACGTATTACATATTACGTATAACGTATAACGTATAACGTATAACGTATAACGTATAACGTATAACGTATAACGTATAACGTATAACGTATAACGCATAACGTATAACGTATAACGTATAACGTATAACGTATAACGTATAACGTACAACGTTTAACGTATAACGTATAACGTAGAACGCATAACGTATAACGTATAACGTATAACGTATAACGTATAACGTATAACGCATAACGTATAACGTATAACGTATAACGTATAACGTATAACGTATAACGTATAACGTATAACGTATAACGTATTATATAACGTATAACGTATAACGTATAACGTATAACGTATGACGTATAACGTATAACGTACAACGTTTAACGTATAACGTATAACGTATAACGTATAACGTATAACGTATAACGTATAGCGTCTAACGTATAACGTATAACGTACAACGTATAACGTATAACGTATAACTTATAACGTATAATGTATAACGTATAACGTATAACGTATAACGTATAACGTATGACGTATAACGTATAACGTATAACGTATAACGTACAACGTTTAACGTATAACGTATAACGTATAACGTATAACGTATAACGTATAACGTATAACGTACAACGTATAACGTATAACGTATAACGTATAACGTATAACGTATAACGTATAACGTACAACGTTTAACGTATAACGTATAACGTAGAATGTATAACGTATAACGTATAACGTATAACGTATAACGTATAACGTATGACGTATAACGTATAACGTACAACGTTTAACGTATAACGTATAACGTATAACGCATAACGTATAACGTATAACGTATAACGTATAACGTATAACGTATAACGTATAACGTACAACGTTTAACGTATGACGTATAACGTAGAACGTATAACGTATAACTTATAACGTATAACGTATAACGTATAACGTATGACGTATAACGTATAACGTACAACGTTTAACGTATAACGTATAACGTAGAACGTATAACGTACAACGTATAACGTATAACGTATAACGTATAACGTATAACGTACAACGTATAACGTATAACGTATATCCTATAACGCATAACGTATAACGTATAACGTATAACGTATAACGTATAACGTATAACGTATAGCGTCTAACGTATAACGTATAACGTACAACGTATAACGTATAACGTATAACGTATAACGTATAACGTATAACGTATAACGTATAACGTATAACGTATAACGTATAACGTATAACGTATAACGTATAACGTATAACGTATAACGTATAACGTATAACGTATAACGTATAACGTATATCGTACAACGTTCAACGTATAACGTATAATGTATAACGTATAACGTATAACGTATTACGTATAAGGTATAACGTATAACGTATAACATATAACGTATAACGTATAACGTATAACGTATAACGTATAACGTATAACGTACAACGTTTATCGTATAACGTATAACGTATATCGCATGACGTATAACATATAACGTATAACGTATAACGTATGACGTACAACGTATAACGTATAACGTATATCCTATAACGCATAACGTATAACGTATAACGTATAACGTATAGCGTATAACGTATAACGTATAACGTATAACGTATAACGTATAACGTATAACGTATAACGTATAACGTATAACGTATAACGTATAACGTATAACGTATAACGTATAACGTATAACGTATAACGTATAACGTATAACGTATAACGTATAACGTATAACGTATAACGTATAACGTATAACGTATAACGTATAACGTATAACGTATAACGTATAACGTATAACGTAGAACGTAGAACGTATAACGTATAACGTATAACGTATGACGTATAACGTATAACGTACAACGTTTAACGTATAACGTATAACGTACAACGTATAACGTACAACGTATAACGTATAACGTACAACGTATAACGTATAACGTATATCCTATAACGCATAACGTATAACGTATAACGTATAACGTATAACGTATAACGTATAACGTATAACGTATAACGTACAACGTATAACGAATAACGTATAACGTATAACGTATAACGTACAACGTTTAACGTATAACGTATAACGTAGAACGTATAACGTAGAACGTATAACGTATAACGTATGACGTATAACGTATAACGTATAACGTATAACGTATAACGTATACAGTATAACGCGTAACGTATAACGTGTAACGTATAACGTATAACGTATAACGTATAACGTATAACGTATAACGTATAACGTATAACGTATAACGTATAACGTATAACGTATAACGTATAACGTATAACGTATAACGTATAACGTATAACGTATAACGTATAACGTATAACGTATAACGTATAACGTATAACGTATAACGTATAACGTATAACGTATAACGTATAACGTATAACGTATAACGTATAAGAGTATAACGTATAACACATAACGTATAACGTATATCCTATAACGCATAACGTATAACGTACAACGTATAACGTATAACGTATAACGTATAACGTATAACGCATAACGTACAACGTATAACGTACAACGTATAACGTATAACGTATAACGTATAACGTATAACGTACAACGTATAACGTATAACGTATATCCTATAACGCATAACGTATAACGTATAACGTATAACGTATAACGTATAACGCATAACGTATAGCGTCTAACGTATAACGTATAACGTACAACGTATAACGTATAACTTATAACGTATAATGTATAACGTATAACGTATAACGTATAACGTATAACGTATGACGTATAACGTATAACGTATAACGTATAACGTATAACGTATAACGTATAACGTATAACGTATAACGTACAACGTTTAATGTATACCGTATAACGAATAACGTATAACGTATATCGCATGACGTATAACATATAACGTATAACGTATAACGTACAACGTATAACGTATAATGTATATCCTATAACGCATAACGTATAACGTATAACGTATAACGTATAACGTATAACGTATAACGTATAACGTATAACGTATAACGTATAACGTATAACGTATAACGTATAACGTATAACGTATAACGTATACAGTATAACGTATAACGTATAACGTGTAACGTATAACGTATAACGTATAACGTATAACGTATAACGTATAACCTATAACGTATAACGTATAACGTATAACGTATAACGTATAACGTATAACGTATAACGTATAACGTATATCCTATAACGCATTACGTATAACGTATAACGTATAACGTATAACGTATTACGTATAACGTATAACGTATAACGTATAACGTATAACGTATAACGTATAACGTATAACGTAGAACGTAGAACGTATAACGTATAACGTACAACGTTTAACGTATAACGTATAACGTAGAACGTATAACGTATAACGTATAACGTATAACGTATGACGTATAACGTATAACGTACAACGTTTAACGTATAACGTATAACGTAGAACGTATAACGTACAACGTATAACGTATAACGTACAACGTATAACGTATAACGTATATCCTATAACGCATAACGTATAACGTATAACGTATAACTTATAACGTATAACGTATAACGTATAACGTATAACGAATAACGTTTAACGTATAACGTATAACGTACAACGTTTAACGTATAACGTATAACGTAGAACGTATAACGTATAACGTATAACGTATAACGTATAACGTATAACGTATAACGTATAACGTATAACGTATAACGTATAACGTATAACGTATAGCGTATAACGTATAACGTATAACGATTAACGTAAAACGTATGACGTATTACATATTACGTATAACGTATAACGTATAACGTATAACGTATAACGTATAACGTATAACGTATAACGTACAACGTATAACGTATAACGTATATCCTATAACGCATATCGTATAACGTATAACGTATAACGTATGACGTATAACGTATAACGTACAACGTTTAACGTATAACGTATAACGTATAACGTATAACGTATAACGTATAACGTATATCGTACAACGTTCAACGTATAACGTATAATGCATAACGTATAACGTATAACGTATAACGTATAAGGTATAACGTATAACGTATAACGTATAACGTATAACGTATAACGTATAACGTATAACGTATAACGTATAACGTATAACGTATAACGTATAACGTATAACGTATAACGTATAACGTACAACGTTTAACGTATAACGTAGAACGTATAACGTATAACGTATAACGTATAACGTATAACGTATAACGTATAACGTATAACGTATAACGTATAACGTATAACGTATAACGTATAACGTATAACGTATAACGTATAACGCATAACGTACAACGTATAACGTATAACGTATAACGTATAACGTATAACGTACAACGTTTAACGTATAACGTATAACGTAGAACGTATAACGTATAACGTATAACGTATAACGTATAACGTATAACGTATGACGTATAACGTATAACGTACAACGTTTAACGTATAACGTATAACGTAGAACGTATAACGTACAACGTATAACGTATAACGTATAACGTATAACGTATAACGTATAACGTACAACGTATGACGTATAACGTATATCCTATAACGCATAACGTATAACGTATAACGTATAACGTATAACGTATAACGTATAACGTATAGCGTCTAACGTATAACGTATAACGTACAACGTATAACGTATAACTTATAACGTATAATGTATAACGTATAACGTATAACGTATAACGTATAACGTATGACGTATAACGTATAACGTATAACGTATAACGTATAACGTATAACGTATAACGTATAACGTATAACGTATAACGTACAACGTTTAATGTATACCGTATAACGTATAACGTATAACGTATGACGTATAACGTATAACGTACAACGTTTAACGTATAACGTATAACGTAGAACGTATAACGTACAACGTATAACGTATAACGTACAACGTACAACGTATAACGTATAACGTATATCCTATAACGCATAACGTATAACGCATAACGTATAACTTATAACGTATAACGTATAACGTATAACGTATAACGAATAACGTTTAACGTATAACGTATAACGTACAACGTTTAACGTATAACGTATAACGTAGAACGTATAACGTATAACGTATAACGTATAACGTATGGCGTATAACGTATAACGTCCAACGTTTAACGTATAACGTATAACGTATAACGTATAACGTATAACGTATATCGTACAACGTTCAACGTATAACGTATAATGTATAAGGTATAACGTATAACGTATAACGTATAAGGTATAACGTATAACGTATAACGTATAACGTATAACGTATAACGTATAACGTATAACGTATAACGTATAACGTATAACGTACAACGTTTAACGTATAACGTATAACGTATAACGTATAACGTATAACGTATAACGTACAACGTATAACGTATAACGTATAACGTATAACGTATAACGTATAACGTATAACGTATAACGTATAACGTACAACGTTTAACGTATAACGTATAACGTAGAACGTAGAACGTATAACGCATAACGTATACCGTATAACGTATAACGTATAACGTATGACGTATAACGTATAACGTACAACGTTTAACGTATAACGTATAACGTAGAACGTATAACGTACAACGTATAACGTATAACGTATAACGTATAACGTATAACGTATAACGTATAACGTACAACGTTTAACGTATAACGTATAACGTATAACGTATAACGTATAACGTATAACGTATAACGTATAACGTATAACGTATAACGTATAACGTATAACGTACAACGTTTAACGTATACCGTATAACGAATAACGTAAAACGTATATCGCATGACGTATAACATATAACGTATAACGTATAACGTACAACGTATAACGTATAATGTATATCCTATAACGCATAACGTATAACGTATAACGTATAACGTATAACGTATAACGTATAACGTATAACGTATAACGTATAACGTATAACGTATAACGTATAACGTATAACGTATAACGTATAACGTATAACGTATAACGTATAACGTATAACGCATAACGTATAACGTATAACGTATAACGTATAACGTATAACGTATAACGTATAACGTGTAACGTGTAACGTATAACGTATAACGTATAACGTATAACGTATAACGTATAACGTATAACGTATAACGTATAACGTATAACGTATAGCGTATAACGTATAACGTATAACGTATAACGTATAGCGTATAACGTATAACGTATAACGTATAACGTACAACGTCTAACGTATAACGTATAACGTATAACGTATAACGTATAACGTATAACGTATAACGTATAACGTATAACGTATATCGTATAACGTATAACGTACAACGTTTAACGTATAACGTATAACGTATAACGTATAACGTATAACGTATAACGTATAACGTAAAACGTATAACGTAAAACGTATATCCTATAACGCATAACGTATAACGTATAACGTATAACGTATAACGTATAACGTATAACGTATAACGTATAACGTATAACGTATAACGTATAACGTATAACGTATAACGTATAACGTATAACGTATAACGTATAACGTATAACGTATAACGTATAACGTATAACGTATAACGTATAACGTATAACGTATAACGTATAACGTATAACGTATAACGTATAACGTATAACGTATAACGTATAACGTATAACGTATAACGTATAACGTTTAACGTATAGCGTGTAACGTATAACGTATAACGATTAACGTAAAACGTATGACGTATTACATATTACGTATAACGTATAACGTATAACGTATAACGTATAACGTATAACGTATAACGTATAACGTATAACGTATAACGTATAACGCATAACGTATAACGTATAACGTATAACGTATAACGTATAACGTATAACGTACAACGTTTAACGTATAACGTATAACGTAGAACGCATAACGTATAACGTATAACGTATAACGTATAACGTATAACGTATAACGCATAACGTATAACGTATAACGTATAACGTATAACGTATAACGTATAACGTATAACGTATAACGTATAACGTATTATATAACGTATAACGTATAACGTATAACGTATAACGTATGACGTATAACGTATAACGTACAACGTTTAACGTATAACGTATAACGTATAACGTATAACGTATAACGTATAACGTATAGCGTCTAACGTATAACGTATAACGTACAACGTATAACGTATAACGTATAACTTATAACGTATAATGTATAACGTATAACGTATAACGTATAACGTATAACGTATGACGTATAACGTATAACGTATAACGTATAACGTACAACGTTTAACGTATAACGTATAACGTATAACGTATAACGTATAACGTATAACGTATAACGTACAACGTATAACGTATAACGTATAACGTATAACGTATAACGTATAACGTATAACGTACAACGTTTAACGTATAACGTATAACGTAGAATGTATAACGTATAACGTATAACGTATAACGTATAACGTATAACGTATGACGTATAACGTATAACGTACAACGTTTAACGTATAACGTATAACGTATAACGCATAACGTATAACGTATAACGTATAACGTATAACGTATAACGTATAACGTATAACGTACAACGTTTAACGTATGACGTATAACGTAGAACGTATAACGTATAACTTATAACGTATAACGTATAACGTATAACGTATGACGTATAACGTATAACGTACAACGTTTAACGTATAACGTATAACGTAGAACGTATAACGTACAACGTATAACGTATAACGTATAACGTATAACGTATAACGTACAACGTATAACGTATAACGTATATCCTATAACGCATAACGTATAACGTATAACGTATAACGTATAACGTATAACGTATAACGTATAGCGTCTAACGTATAACGTATAACGTACAACGTATAACGTATAACGTATAACGTATAACGTATAACGTATAACGTATAACGTATAACGTATAACGTATAACGTATAACGTATAACGTATAACGTATAACGTATAACGTATAACGTATAACGTATAACGTATAACGTATAACGTATATCGTACAACGTTCAACGTATAACGTATAATGTATAACGTATAACGTATAACGTATTACGTATAAGGTATAACGTATAACGTATAACATATAACGTATAACGTATAACGTATAACGTATAACGTATAACGTATAACGTACAACGTTTATCGTATAACGTATAACGTATATCGCATGACGTATAACATATAACGTATAACGTATAACGTATGACGTACAACGTATAACGTATAACGTATATCCTATAACGCATAACGTATAACGTATAACGTATAACGTATAGCGTATAACGTATAACGTATAACGTATAACGTATAACGTATAACGTATAACGTATAACGTATAACGTATAACGTGTAACGTATAACGTATAACGTATAACGTATAACGTATAACGTATAACGTATAACGTATAACGTATAACGTATAACGTATAACGTATAACGTATAACGTATAACGTATAACGTATAACGTATAACGTATAACGTATAACGTATAACGTAGAACGTAGAACGTATAACGTATAACGTATAACGTATGACGTATAACGTATAACGTACAACGTTTAACGTATAACGTATAACGTACAACGTATAACGTACAACGTATAACGTATAACGTACAACGTATAACGTATAACGTATATCCTATAACGCATAACGTATAACGTATAACGTATAACGTATAACGTATAACGTATAACGTATAACGTACAACGTATAACGAATAACGTATAACGTATAACGTATAACGTACAACGTTTAACGTATAACGTATAACGTAGAACGTATAACGTAGAACGTATAACGTATAACGTATGACGTATAACGTATAACGTATAACGTATAACGTATAACGTATACAGTATAACGCGTAACGTATAACGTGTAACGTATAACGTATAACGTATAACGTATAACGTATAACGTATAACGTATAACGTATAACGTATAACGTATAACGTATAACGTATAACGTATAACGTATAACGTATAACGTATAACGTATAACGTATAACGTATAACGTATAACGTATAACGTATAACGTATAACGTATAACGTATAACGTATAACGTATAACGTATAACGTATAACGTATAACGTATAAGAGTATAACGTATAACGCATAACGTATAACGTATAACGTATAACGTATAACGTATAACGTATAACGTACAACGTTTAACGTATAACGTATAACGTAGAACGTATAACGTATAACGTATAACGTATAACGTATGACGTATAACGTATAACGTACAACGTTTAACGTATAACGTATAACGTAGAACGTATAACGTACAACGTATAACGTATAACGTACAACGCATAACGTATAACGTATATCCTATAACGCATAACGTATAACGTACAACGTATAACGTATAACGTATAACGTATAACGTATAACGCATAACGTACAACGTATAACGTATAACGTATAACGTATAACGTATAACGTACAACGTTTAACGTATAACGTATAACGTAGAACGTATAACGTATAACGTATAACGTATAACGTATGACGTAGAACGTATAACGTACAACGTTTAACGTATAACGTATAACGTATAACGTAGAACGTATAACGTACAACGTTTAACGTATAACGTATAACGTAGAACGTATAACGTATAACGTATAACGTATAACGTATGACGTATAACGTATAACGTACAACGTTTAACGTATAACGTATAACGTATAACGTATAACGTATAACGTATATCGTACAACGTTCAACGTATAACGTATAATGTATAACGTATAACGTATAACGTATAACGTATAAGGTATAACGTATTACGTATAACGTATAACGTATAACGTATAACGTATAACGTATAACGTATAACGTATAACGTATAACGTACAACGTTTAACGTATAACGTATAACGTATAACGTATAACGTATAACGTATAACGTATAACGTACAACGTATAACATATAACGTATATCCTATAACACATAACGTATAATGTATAACGTATAATATAACGTATAACGTATAACGTATAACGTATAACGTATAACGTATAACGTATAACGTATAACGTATAACGTACAACGTATCACGTATAACGTATATCCTATAACGTATAACGTATAACGTATAACGTATAACGTATAACGTATAACGTATAACGTATAACGTATAACGTATAACGTATAACGTATAACGTATAACGTATAACGTATAACGTATAACGTATAACGTATAGTATAACGTATAACGTATAACGTATAACGTATAACGTATAACGTATAACGTATAACGTACAACGTTTAACGTATAACGTATAACGTAGAACGTATAACGTATAACGTATAACGTATAACGTATAACGTATAACGTATAAGAGTATAACGTATAACGCATAACGTATAACGTATAACGTATAACGTATAACGTATAACGTATAACGTACAACGTTTAACGTATAACGTATAACGTAGAACGTATAACGTATAACGTATAACGTATAACGTATGACGTATAACGTATAACGTACAACGTTTAACGTATAACGTATAACGTAGAACGTATAACGTACAACGTATAACGTATAACGTACAACGCATAACGTATAACGTATATCCTATAACGCATAACGTATAACGTACAACGTATAACGTATAACGTATAACGTATAACGTATAACGCATAACGTATAACGTATAACGTATAACGTATAACGTATAACGTATAACGTACAACGTTTAACGTATAACGTATAACGTAGAACGTATAACGTATAACGTATAACGTATAACGTATGACGTATAACGTATAACGTACAACGTTTAACGTATAACGTATAACGTAGAACGTATAACGTACAACGTTTAACGTATAACGTATAACGTAGAACGTATAACGTATAACGTATAACGTATAACGTATGACGTATAACGTATAACGTACAACGTTTAACGTATAACGTATAACGTATAACGTATAACGTATAACGTAAATCGTACAACGTTCAACGTATAACGTATAATGTATAGCGTATAACGTATAACGTATAACGTATAAGGTATAACGTATTACGTATAACGTATAACGTATAACGTATAACGTATAACGTATAACGTATAACGTATAACGTATAACGTACAACGTTTAACGTATAACGTATAACGTATAACGTATAACGTATAACGTATAACGTATAACGTACAACGTATAACGTATAACGTATATCCTATAACACATAACGTATAATGTATAACGTATAATATAACGTATAACGTATAACGTATAACGTATAACGTATAACGTATAACGTATAACGTATAACGTATAACGTATAACGTATAACGTATAACGTACAACGTATAACGTATAACGTATATCCTATAACGTATAACGTATAACGTATAAAGTATAACGTATAACGTATAACGTATAACGTATAACGTATAACGTATAACGTATAACGTATAACGTATAACGTATAACGTATAACGTATAGTATAACGTATAACGTATAACGTATAACGTATAACGTATAACGTATAACGTATAACGTATAACGTATAACGTATAACGTATAACGTATAACGTATAACGTATAACGTATAACGTATAACGTATAACGTATAACGTATAACGTATAACGTATAACGTATAACGTATAACGTATAACGTATAACGTATAACGTAGAACGTATAACGTACAACGTATAACGTATAACGTACAACGTATAACGTATAACGTATATCCTATAACGCATAACGTATAACGTATAACGTATAACTTATAACGTATAACGTATAACGTATAACGTATAACGAATAACGTTTAACGTATAACGTATAACGTACAACGTTTAACGTATAACGTATAACGTAGAACGTATAACGTATAACGTATAACGTATAACGTATGGCGTATAAAGTATAACGTACAACGTTTAACGTATAACGTATAACGTATAACGTATAACGTATAACGTATAACGTATATCGTACAACGTTCAACGTATAACGTATAATGTATAACGTATAACGTATAACGTATAACGTATAAGGTATAACGTATAACGTATAACGTATAACGTATAACGTATAACGTATAACGTATAACGTATAACGTACAACGTTTAACGTATAACGTATAACGTATAACGTATAACGTATAACGTATAACGTACAACGTATAACGTATAACGTATAACGTATAACGTATAACGTATAACGTATAACGTACAACGTACAACGTTTAACGTATAACGTATAACGTAGAACGTAGAACGTATAACGCATAACGTATAACGTATAACGTATAACGTATAACGTATGACGTATAACGTATAACGTACAACGTTTAACGTATAACGTATAACGTAGAACGTATAACGTACAACGTATAACGTATAACGTATAACGTATAACGTACAACGTTTAACGTATAACGTATAACGTATAACGTATAACGTATAACGTATAACGTATAACGTATAACGTATAACGTATAACGTATAACATATAACGTATAACGTATAACGTATAACGTATAACGCATAACGTATAACGTATAACGTATAACGTATAACGTATAACGTATAACGTACAACGTTTAACGTATAACGTATAACGTACAACGTATAACGTATAACGTATAACGTATAACGTATAACGTATAACGTATGACGTATAACGTATAACGTACAACGTTTAACGTATAACGTATAACGTAGAACGTATAACGTACAACGTATAACGTATAACGTATAACGTATAACGTATAACGTATAACGTACAATGTATAACGTATAACGTATAACGTATAACGTATAACGTATAACGTATAACGTATGGCGTATAACGTATAACGTATAACGTATAACGTCCAACGTATAACGTATAACGTATAACGTATAACGTATAACGTATAACGTATAACGTACAACGTTTAACGTATACCGTATAACGAATAACGTATAACGTATATCGCATGACGTATAACGTATAACGTATAACGTATAAAGTATAACGTACAACGTATAACGTATAACGTATATCCTATAACGCATAACGTATAACGTATAACGTATAACGTATAACGTATAACGTATAACGTATAACGTATAACGTATAACGTATAACGTATACCGTGTAACGTATAACGTATAACGTATGACGTATAACGTATAACGTATAACGTATAACTTATAACGTATAACGTATAACGTATAACGTATAACGTATAACGTATAACGTATAACGTATAACGTATAACGTATAACGTATAGCGTATAACGTATAACGTATAACGTATAACGTACAACGTCTAACGTATAACGTATAACGTATAACGTATAACGTACAACGTATAACGTATAACGTATAACGTATAACGTATAACGTATAACGTATAACGTATAACGTATAACGTATAACGTATAACGTATAACGTATATCGTATAACGTATAACGTACAACGTTTAACGTATAACGTATAACGTATAACGTATAACGTACAACGTTTAACGTATAACGTATAACGTAGAACGTATAACGTATAACGTATAACGTATAACGTACAACGTTTAACGTATAACGTATAACGTATTACGTATAACGTATAACGTATAACGTATAACGTATAACGTATAACGTATAACGTATAACGTATAACGTACAACGTTTAACGTATAACGTATAACGTAGAACGTATAACGTATAACGTATAACGTATAACGTATAACGTAGAACGTATAACGTACAACGTATAACGTATAACGTACAACGTATAACGTATAACGTATATCCTATAACGCATAACGTATAACGTATAACGTATAACTTATAACGTATAACGTATAACGTATAACGTATAACGAATAACGTTTAACGTATAACGTATAACGTACAACGTTTAACGTATAACGTATAACGTAGAACGTATAACGTATAACGTATAACGTACAACGTTTAACGTATGACGTATAACGTAGAACGTATAACGTATAACTTATAACGTATAACGTATAACGTATAACGTATGACGTATAACGTATAACGTACAACGTTTAACGTATAACGTATAACGTAGAACGTATAACGTACAACGTATAACGTATAACGTATAACGTATAACGTATAACGTACAACGTATAACGTATAACGTATATCCTATAACGCATAACGTATAACGTATAACGTATAACGTATAACGTATAACGTATAACGTATAGCGTCTAACGTATAACGTATAACGCACAACGTATAACGTATAACGTATAACGTATAACGTATAACGTATAACGTATAACATATAACGTATAACGTATAACGTATAACGTATAACGTATAACGTATAACGTATAACGTATAACGTATAACGTATAACGTATAACGTATAACGTATAACGTATAACGTATAACGTATAACGTATATCGTACAACGTTCAACGTATAACGTATAATGTATAACGTATAACGTATAACGTATAACGTATAAGGTATAACGTATAACGTATAACATATAACGTATAACGTATAACGTATAACGTATAACGTATAACGTACAACGTTTATCGTATAACGTATAACGTATATCGCATGACGTATAACATATAACGTATAACGTATAACGTATAACGTACAACGTATAACGTATAACGTATATCCTATAACGCATAACGTATAACGTATAACGTATAACGTATAGCGTATAACGTATAACGTATAACGTATAACGTATAACGTACAACGTATAACTTATAACGTATAACGTATAACGTATAACGTATAACGTAAAACGTATAACGTATAACGTATAACGTATAACGTATAACGTATAACGTATAACGTATAACGTATAACGTATAACGTATAACGTATAACGTATAACGTAGAACGTATAACGTATAACGTATAACGTATAACGTATGACGTATAACGTATAACGTACAACGTTTAACGTATAACGTATAACGTACAACGTATAACGTACAACGTATAACGTATAACGTACAACGTATAACGTATAACGTATATCCTATAACGCATAACGTATAACGTATAACGTATAACGTATAACGTATAACGTATAACGTATAACGTACAACGTATAACGAATAACGTATAACGTATAACGTATAACGTACAACGTTTAACGTATAACGTATAACGTAGAACGTATAACGTAGAACGTATAACGTATAACGTATAACGTATGACGTATAACGTATAACGTATAACGTATAACGTATAACGTATAACGTATACAGTATAACGCATAACGTATAACGTGTAACGTATAACGTATAACGTATAACGTATAACGTATAACGTATAACGTATAACGTATAACGTATAACGTATAACGTATAACGTATAACGTATAACGTATAACGTATAACGTATAACGTATAACGTATAACGTATAACGTATAACGTATAACGTATAACGTATAACGTATAACGTATAACGTATAACGTATAACGTATAACGTATAACGTATAACGTATAACGTATAACGTATAACGTATAGCGTGTAACGTATAACGTATAACGATTAACGTAAAACGTATGACGTATTACATATTACGTATAACGTATAACGTATAACGTATAACGTATAACGTATAACGTATAACGTATAACGTATAAGAGTATAACGTATAACGCATAACGTATAACGTATAACGTATAACGTATAACGTATAACGTATAACGTACAACGTTTAACGTATAACGTATAACGTAGAACGTATAACGTATAACGTATAACGTATAACGTATGACGTATAACGTATAACGTACAACGTTTAACGTATAACGTATAACGTAGAACGTATAACGTACAACGTATAACGTATAACGTACAACGCATAACGTATAACGTATATCCTATAACGCATAACGTATAACGTACAACGTATAACGTATAACGTATAACGTATAACGTATAACGTATAACGTATAACGTATAACGTATATCGTACAACGTTCAACGTATAACGTATAATGTATAACGTATAGCGTAAAACGTATAACGTATAAGGTATAACGTATAACGTATAACGTATAACGTATAACGTATAACGTATAACGTATAACGTATAACGTATAACGTATAACGTACAACGTTTAACGTATAACGTATAACGTATAACGTATAACGTATAACGTATAACGTATAACGTACAACGTATAACGTATAACGTATATCCTATAACACATAACGTATAATGTATAACGTATAATATAACGTATAACGTATAACGTATAACGTATAACGTATAACGTATAACGTATAACGTATAACGTATAACGTACAACGTATAACGTATAACGTATATCCTATAACGTATAACGTATAACGTATAACGTATAACGTATAACGTATAACGTATAACGTATAACGTATAACGTATAACGTATAACGTATAACGTATAACGTATAACGTATAACGTATAGTATAACGTATAACGTATAACGTATAACGTATAACGTATAACGTATAACGTATAACGTATAACGTATAACGTATAACGTATAACGTATAACGTATAACGTATAACGTATAACGTATAACGTATAACGTATAACGTATAACGTATAACGTATACAGTATAACGTATAACGTATAACGTGTAACGTATAACGTATAACGTATAACGTATAACGTATAACGTATAACCTATAACGTATAACGTATAACGTATAACGTAAAACGTATAACGTACAACGTATAACGTATAACGTATATCCTATAACGCATAACGTATAACGTATAACGTATAACGTATAACGTATAACGTATTACGTATAACGTATAACGTATAACGTATAACGTATAACGTATAACGTATAACATATAACGTATAACGTATAACGTACAACGTTTAACGTATAACGTATAACGTAGAACGTATAACGTATAACGTATAACGTATAACGTATAACGTATAACGTAGAACGTATAACGTACAACGTATAACGTATAACGTACAACGTATAACGTATAACGTATATCCTATAACGCATAACGTATAACGTATAACGTATAACTTATAACGTATATCGTATATCGTATAACGTATAACGAATAACGTTTAACGTATAACGTATAACGTACAAGGTTTAACGTATAACGTATAACGTAGAACGTATAACGTATAACGTATAACGTATAACGTATGGCGTATAACGTATAACGTACAACGTTTAACGTATAACGTATAACGTATAACGTATAACGTATAACGTATGACGTATATCGTACAACGTTCAACGTATAACGTATAATGTATAACGTATAACGTATAACGTATAACGTATAACGTATAAGGTATAACGTATAACGTATAACGTATAACGTATAACGTATAACGTATAACGTATAAGAGTATAACGTATAACGCATAACGTATAACGTATAACGTATAACGTATAACGTATAACGTATAACGTACAACGTTTAACGTATAACGTATAACGTAGAACGTATAACGTATAACGTATAACGTATAACGTATGACGTATAACGTATAACGTACAACGTTTAACGTATAACGTATAACGTAGAACGTATAACGTACAACGTATAACGTATAACGTACAACGCATAACGTATAACGTATATCCTATAACGCATAACGTATAACGTACAACGTATAACGTATAACGTATAACGTATAACGTATAACGTATAACGTATAACGTATAACGTATATCGTACAACGTTCAACGTATAACGTATAACGTATAACGTACAACGTTTAACGTATAACGTATAACGTATAACGTATAACGTATGACGTATAACGTATAACGTACAACGTTCAACGTATAACGTATAATGTATAACGTATAACGTATAACGTATAACGTATAACGTATAAGGTATAACGTATAACGTATAACGTATAACGTATAACGTATAACGTATAACGTATAACGTATAACGTACAACGTTTAACGTATAACGTATAACGTATAACGTATAACGTATAACGTATAACGTACAACGTATAACGTATAACGTATAACGTATAACGTATAACGTATAACGTATAACGTACAACGTACAACGTTTAACGTATAACGTATAACGTAGAACGTAGAACGTATAACGCATAACGTATAACGTATAACGTATAACGTATAACGTATGACGTATAACGTATAACGTACAACGTTTAACGTATAACGTATAACGTAGAACGTATAACGTACAACGTATAACGTATAACGTATAACGTATAACGTACAACGTTTAACGTATAACGTATAACGTATAACGTATAACGTATAACGTATAACGTATAACGTATAACGTATAACGTATAACGTATAACGTATAACGTATAACGTATAACGTATAACGTATAACGCATAACGTATAACGTATAACGTATAACGTATAACGTATAACGTATAACGTACAACGTTTAACGTATAACGTATAACGTACAACGTATAACGTATAACGTATAACGTATAACGTATAACGTATAACGTATGACGTATAACGTATAACGCACAACGTTTAACGTATAACGTATAACGTAGAACGTATAACGTACAACGTATAACGTATAACGTATAACGTATAACGTATAACGTATAACGTACAATGTATAACGTATAACGTATAACGTATAACGTATAACGTATAACGTATAACGTATGGCGTATAACGTATAACGTATAACGTATAACGTCCAACGTATAACGTATAACGTATAACGTATAACGTATAACGTATAACGTACAACGTTTAACGTATACCGTATAACGAATAACGTATAACGTATATCGCATAACGTATAACGTATAACGTATAACGTATAACGTATAACGTACAACGTATAACGTATAACGTATATCCTATAACGCATAACGTATAACGTATAACGTATAACGTATAACGTATAACGTATAACGTATAACGTATAACGTATAACGTATAACGTGTAACGTATAACGTATAACGTATAACGTATAACGTATAACGTATAACGTATAACTTATAACGTATAACGTATAACGTATAACGTATAACGTATAACGTATAACGTATAACGTATAACGTATAACGTATAACGTATAGCGTATAACGTATAACGTATAACGTATAACGTACAACGTCTAACGTACAACGTATAACGTATAACGTATAACGTACAACGTATAACGTATAACGTATAACGTATAACGTATAACGTATAACGTATAACGTATAACGTATAACGTATAACGTATAACGTATATCGTATAACGTATAACGTACAACGTTTAACGTATAACGTATAACGTATAACGTATAACGTACAACGTTTAACGTATAACGTATAACGTAGAACGTATAACGTATAACGTATAACGTATAACGTACAACGTTTAACGTATAACGTATAACGTATTACGTATAACGTATAACGTATAACGTATAACGTATAACGTATAACGTATAACGTATAACGTATAACGTATAACGTACAACGTTTAACGTATAACGTATAACGTAGAACGTATAACGTATAACGTATAACGTATAACGTATAACGTAGAACGTATAACGTATAACGTATAACGTACAACGTTTAACGTATGACGTATAACGTAGAACGTATAACGTATAACTTATAACGTATAACGTATAACGTATAACGTATGACGTATAACGTATAACGTACAACGTTTAACGTATAACGTATAACGTAGAACGTATAACGTACAACGTATAACGTATAACGTATAACGTATAACGTATAACGTACAACGTATAACGTATAACGTATATCCTATAACGCATAACGTATAACGTATAACGTATAACGTATAACGTATAACGTATAACGTATAGCGTCTAACGTATAACGTATAACGCACAACGTATAACGTATAACGTATAACGTATAACGTATAACGTATAACGTATAACATATAACGTATAACGTATAACGTATAACGTATAACGTATAACGTATAACGTATAACGTATAACGTATAACGTATAACGTATAACGTATAACGTATAACGTATAACGTATAACGTATAACGTATATCGTACAACGTTCAACGTATAACGTATAATGTATAACGTATAACGTATAACGTATAACGTATAAGGTATAACGTATAACGTATAACATATAACGTATAACGTATAACGTATAACGTATAACGTATAACGTATAACGTACAACGTTTATCGTATAACGTATAACGTATATCGCATGACGTATAACATATAACGTATAACGTATAACGTATAACGTACAACGTATAACGTATAACGTATATCCTATAACGCATAACGTATAACGTATAACGTATAACGTATAGCGTATAACGTATAACGTATAACGTATAACGTATAACGTACAACGTATAACTTATAACGTATAACGTATAACGTATAACGTATAACGTAAAACGTATAACGTATAACGTATAACGTATAACGTATAACGTATAACGTATAACGTATAACGTATAACGTATAACGTATAACGTATAACGTATAACGTAGAACGTATAACGTATAACGTATAACGTATAACGTATGACGTATAACGTATAACGTACAACGTTTAACGTATAACGTATAACGTACAACGTATAACGTACAACGTATAACGTATAACGTACAACGTATAACGTATAACGTATATCCTATAACGCATAACGTATAACGTATAACGTATAACGTATAACGTATAACGTATAACGTATAACGTACAACGTATAACGAATAACGTATAACGTATAACGTATAACGTACAACGTTTAACGTATAACGTATAACGTAGAACGTATAACGTAGAACGTATAACGTATAACGTATAACGTATGACGTATAACGTATAACGTATAACGTATAACGTATAACGTATAACGTATACAGTATAACGCATAACGTATAACGTGTAACGTATAACGTATAACGTATAACGTATAACGTATAACGTATAACGTATAACGTATAACGTATAACGTATAACGTATAACGTATAACGTATAACGTATAACGTATAACGTATAACGTATAACGTATAACGTATAACGTATAACGTATAACGTATAACGTATAACGTATAACGTATAACGTATAACGTATAACGTATAACGTATAACGTATAACGTATAACGTATAACGTATAACGTATAACGTATAGCGTGTAACGTATAACGTATAACGATTAACGTAAAACGTATGACGTATTACATATTACGTATAACGTATAACGTATAACGTATAACGTATAACGTATAACGTATAACGTATAACGTATAAGAGTATAACGTATAACGCATAACGTATAACGTATAACGTATAACGTATAACGTATAACGTATAACGTACAACGTTTAACGTATAACGTATAACGTAGAACGTATAACGTATAACGTATAACGTATAACGTATGACGTATAACGTATAACGTACAACGTTTAACGTATAACGTATAACGTAGAACGTATAACGTACAACGTATAACGTATAACGTACAACGCATAACGTATAACGTATATCCTATAACGCATAACGTATAACGTACAACGTATAACGTATAACGTATAACGTATAACGTATAACGTATAACGTATAACGTATAACGTATATCGTACAACGTTCAACGTATAACGTATAATGTATAACGTATAACGTATAACGTATAACGTATAAGGTATAACGTATAACGTATAACGTATAACGTATAACGTATAACGTATAACGTATAACGTATAACGTATAACGTATAACGTACAACGTTTAACGTATAACGTATAACGTATAACGTATAACGTATAACGTATAACGTATAACGTACAACGTATAACGTATAACGTTTAACGTATACCGTATAACGAATAACGTATAACGTATATCGCATAACGTATAACGTATAACGTATAACGTATAACGTATAACGTACAACGTATAACGTATAACGTATATCCTATAACGCATAACGTATAACGTATAACGTATAACGTATAACGTATAACGTATAACGTATAACGTATAACGTATAACGTATAACGTGTAACGTATAACGTATAACGTATAACGTATAACGTATAACGTATAACGTATAACTTATAACGTATAACGTATAACGTATAACGTATAACGTATAACGTATAACGTATAACGTATAACGTATAACGTATAACGTATAGCGTATAACGTATATCCTATAACGTATAACGTATAACGTATAACGTATAACGTATAACGTATAACGTATAACGTATAACGTATAACGTATAACGTATAACGTATAACGTATAACGTATAACGTATAACGTATAACGTATAACGTACAATGTATAACGTATAACGTATAACGTATAACGTATAACGTATAACGTATAACGTATGGCGTATAACGTATAACGTATAACGTATAACGTCCAACGTATAACGTATAACGTATAACGTATAACGTATAACGTATAACGTACAACGTTTAACGTATACCGTATAACGAATAACGTATAACGTATATCGCATAACGTATAACGTATAACGTATAACGTATAACGTATAACGTACAACGTATAACGTATAACGTATATCCTATAACGCATAACGTATAACGTATAACGTATAACGTATAACGTATAACGTATAACGTATAACGTATAACGTATAACGTATAACGTGTAACGTATAACGTATAACGTATAACGTATAACGTATAACGTATAACGTATAACTTATAACGTATAACGTATAACGTATAACGTATAACGTATAACGTATAACGTATAACGTATAACGTATAACGTATAACGTATAGCGTATAACGTATAACGTATAACGTATAACGTACAACGTCTAACGTACAACGTATAACGTATAACGTATAACGTACAACGTATAACGTATAACGTATAACGTATAACGTATAACGTATAACGTATAACGTATAACGTATAACGTATAACGTATAACGTATAACGTATATCGTATAACGTATAACGTACAACGTTTAACGTATAACGTATAACGTATAACGTATAACGTATAACGTACAACGTTTAACGTATAACGTATAACGTAGAACGTATAACGTATAACGTATAACGTATAACGTACAACGTTTAACGTATAACGTATAACGTATTACGTATAACGTATAACGTATAACGTATAACGTATAACGTATAACGTATAACGTATAACGTATAACGTATAACGTACAACGTTTAACGTATAACGTATAACGTAGAACGTATAACGTATAACGTATAACGTATAACGTATAACGTAGAACGTATAACGTACAACGTATAACGTATAACGTACAACGTATAACGTATAACGTATATCCTATAACGCATAACGTATAACGTATAACGTATAACTTATAACGTATAACGTATAACGTATAACGTATAACGTATAACGAATAACGTTTAACGTATAACGTATAACGTACAACGTTTAACGTATAACGTATAACGTAGAACGTATAACGTATAACGTATAACGTATAACGTATGGCGTATAACGTATAACGTACAACGTTTAACGTATAACGTATAACGTATAACGTATAACGTATAACGTATAACGTATATCGTACAACGTTCAACGTATAACGTATAATGTATAACGTATAACGTATAACGTATAACGTATAAGGTATAACGTATAACGTATAACGTATAACGTATAACGTATAACGTATAACGTATAACGTATAACGTATAACGTATAACGTATAACGTATAACGTATAACGTATAACGTATAACGTACAACGTATAACGTATAACGTATAACGTATAACGTATAACGTATAACGTATAACGTATAACGTACAACGTTTAACGTATAACGTATAACGTAGAACGTAGAACGTATAACGCATAACGTATAACGTATAACGTATAACGTATAACGTATGACGTATAACGTATAACGTACAACGTTTAACGTATAACGTATAACGTAGAACGTATAACGTACAACGTATAACGTATAACGTATAACGTATAACGTATAACGTATAACGTATAACGTATAACGTATAACGTATAACGTATAACGTATAACGTATATCGTACAACGTTCAACGTATAACGTATAATGTATAACGTATAACGTATAACGTATAACGTATAAGGTATAACGTATAACGTATAACGTATAACGTATAACGTATAACGTATAACGTATAACGTATAACGTATAACGTACAACGTTTAACGTATAACGTATAACGTATAACGTATAACGTATATCGTATAACGTACAACGTATAACGTATAACGTAGAACGTATAACGTATAACGTATAACGTATAACGTACAACGTTTAACGTATACCGTATAACGAATAACGTATAACGTATATCGCATGACGTATAACATATAACGTATAACGTATAACGTATAACGTACAACGTATAACGTATAACGTATATCCTATAACGCATAACGTATAACGTATAACGTATAACGTATAACGTATAACGTATAACATAACGTATAACGTATAACGAATAACGTATAACGTATATCGCATGACGTATAACATATAACGTATAACGTATAACGTATAACGTACAACGTATAACGTATAACGTATATCCTATAACGCATAACGTATAACGTATAACGTATAACGTATAACGTATAACGTATAACGTATAACGTATAACGTATAACGTATAACGTATAACGAATAACGTTTAACGTATAACGTATAACGTACAACGTTTAACGTATAACGTATAACGTAGAACGTATAACGTATAACGTATAACGTATAACGTATAACGTATGGCGTATAACGTATAACGTACAACGTTTAACGTATAACGTATAACGTATAACGTATAACGTATAACGTATATCGTACAACGTTCAACGTATAACGTATAATGTATAACGTATAACGTATAACGTATAACGTATAAGGTATAACGTATAACGTATAACGTATAACGTATAACGTATAACGTATAACGTATAACGTATAACGTATAACGTACAACGTTTAACGTATAACGTATAACGTATAACGTATAACGTATAACGTATAACGTACAACGTATAACGTATAACGTATAACGTATAACGTATAACGTATAACGTATAACGTATAACGTACAACGTTTAACGTATAACGTATAACGTAGAACGTAGAACGTATTACGCATAACGTATAACGTATAACGTATAACGTATAACGTATAACGTATGACGTATAACGTATAACGTACAACGTTTAACGTATAACGTATAACGTAGAACGTATAACGTACAACGTATAACGTATAACGTATAACGTATAACGTATAACGTATAACGTATAACGTATAACGTATAACGTATAACGTATAACGTCCAACGTATAACGTATAACGTATAACGTATAACGTATAACGTACAACGTTTAACGTATACCGTATAACGAATAACGTATAACGTATATCGCATGACGTATAACATATAACGTATAACGTATAACGTATAACGTACAACGTATAACGTATAACGTATATCCTATAACGCATAACGTATAACGTATAACGTATAACGTATAACGTATAACGTATAACGTATAACGTATAACGTATAACGTGTAACGTGTAACGTATAACGTATAACGTATAACGTATAACGTATAACGTATAACGTATAACGTATAACGTATAACGTATAACGTATAACGTATAACGTATAACGTATAACGTATAACGAATAGCGTATAACGTATAACGTATAACGTATAACGTACAACGTCTAACGTATAACGTATAACGTATAACGTATAACGTATAACGTATAACGTATAACGTATAACGTATAACGTATATCGTATAACGTATAACGTACAACGTTTAACGTATAACGTATAACGTATAACGTATAACGTATAACGTATAACGTATAACGTACAACGTATAACGTATAACGTATATCCTATAACGCATAACGTATAACGTATAACGTATAACGTATAACGTATAACGTATAACGTATAACGTATAACGTATAACGTATAACGTATAACGTATAACGTATAACGTATAACGTATAACGTATAACGTATAACGTATAACGTATAACGTATAACGTATAACGTATAACGTATAACGTATAACGTATAACGTATAACGTATAACGTATAACGTATAACGTATAACGTATAACGTATAACGTATAACGTATAACGTATAACGTATAACGTATAACGTATAACGTATAACGTATAACGTATAACGTATAACGTATGGCGTGTAACGTATAACGTATAACGATTAACGTAAAACGTATGACGTATTACATATTACGTATAACGTATAACGTATGACGTATAACGTATAACGTACAACGTTTAACGTATAACGTATAACGTAGAACGTATAACGTACAACGTATAACGTATAACGTATAACGTATAACGTATAACGTATAACGTATAACGTATAACGTATAACGTATAACGTATAACGTATAACGTATATCGTACAACGTTCAACGTATAACGTATAATGTATAACGTATAACGTATAACGTATAACGTATAAGGTATAACGTATAACGTATAACGTATAACGTATAACGTATAACGTATAACGTATAACGTATAACGTATAACGTACAACGTTTAACGTATAACGTATAACGTATAACGTATAACGTATATCGTATAACGTACAACGTATAACGTATAACGTAGAACGTATAACGTATAACGTATAACGTATAACGTACAACGTTTAACGTATACCGTATAACGAATAACGTATAACGTATATCGCATGACGTATAACATATAACGTATAACGTATAACGTATAACGTACAACGTATAACGTATAACGTATATCCTATAACGCATAACGTATAACGTATAACGTATAACGTATAACGTATAACGTATAACGTATAACGTATAACGTATAACGAATAACGTATAACGTATATCGCATGACGTATAACATATAACGTATAACGTATAACGTATAACGTACAACGTATAACGTATAACGTATATCCTATAACGCATAACGTATAACGTATAACGTATAACGTATAACGTATAACGTATAACGTATAACGTATAACGTATAACGTATAACGTATAACGTATAACGAATAACGTTTAACGTATAACGTATAACGTACAACGTTTAACGTATAACGTATAACGTAGAACGTATAACGTATAACGTATAACGTATAACGTATAACGTATGGCGTATAACGTATAACGTACAACGTTTAACGTATAACGTATAACGTATAACGTATAACGTATAACGTATATCGTACAACGTTCAACGTATAACGTATAATGTATAACGTATAACGTATAACGTATAACGTATAAGGTATAACGTATAACGTATAACGTATAACGTATAACGTATAACGTATAACGTATAACGTATAACGTATAACGTACAACGTTTAACGTATAACGTATAACGTATAACGTATAACGTATAACGTATAACGTACAACGTATAACGTATAACGTATAACGTATAACGTATAACGTATAACGTATAACGTATAACGTACAACGTTTAACGTATAACGTATAACGTAGAACGTAGAACGTATTACGCATAACGTATAACGTATAACGTATAACGTATAACGTATAACGTATGACGTAGAACGTATAACGTACAACGTTTAACGTATAACGTATAACGTAGAACGTATAACGTACAACGTATAACGTATAACGTATAACGTATAACGTATAACGTATAACGTATAACGTATAACGTATAACGTATAACGTATAACGTCCAACGTATAACGTATAACGTATAACGTATAACGTATAACGTACAACGTTTAACGTATACCGTATAACGAATAACGTATAACGTATATCGCATGACGTATAACATATAACGTATAACGTATAACGTATAACGTACAACGTATAACGTATAACGTATATCCTATAACGCATAACGTATAACGTATAACGTATAACGTATAACGTATAACGTATAACGTATAACGTATAACGTATAACGTGTAACGTGTAACGTATAACGTATAACGTATAACGTATAACGTATAACGTATAACGTATAACGTATAACGTATAACGTATAACGTATAACGTATAACGTATAACGTATAACGTATAACGAATAGCGTATAACGTATAACGTATAACGTATAACGTACAACGTCTAACGTATAACGTATAACGTATAACGTATAACGTATAACGTATAACGTATAACGTATAACGTATAACGTATAACGTATATCGTATAACGTATAACGTACAACGTTTAACGTATAACGTATAACGTATAACGTATAACGTATAACGTATAACGTATAACGTACAACGTATAACGTATAACGTATATCCTATAACGCATAACGTATAACGTATAACGTATAACGTATAACGTATAACGTATAACGTATAACGTATAACGTATAACGTATAACGTATAACGTATAACGTATAACGTATAACGTATAACGTATAACGTATAACGTATAACGTATAACGTATAACGTATAACGTATAACGTATAACGTATAACGTATAACGTATAACGTATAACGTATAACGTATAACGTATAACGTATAACGTATAACGTATAACGTATAACGTATAACGTATAACGTATAACGTATAACGTATAACGTATAACGTATAACGTATAACGTATAACGTATAACGTATAACGTATGGCGTGTAACGTATAACGTATAACGATTAACGTAAAACGTATGACGTATTACATATTACGTATAACGTATAACGTATAACGTATAACGTATAACGTATAACGTATAACGTATAACGTATAACGTATAACGTATAACGTACAACGTTTAACGTATAACGTATAACGTAGAACGTATAACGTATAACGTATAACGTATAACGTATAACGTATAACGTATAACGTATAACGTATAACGTATAACGTATAACGTATAACGTAAAACGTACAACGTATAACGTATAACGTATATCCTATAACGCATAACGTATAACGTATAACGTATAACGTATAACGTATAACGTATAACGTATAACGTATAACGTATAACGTATAACGTATAACGTATAACGTATAACGTATAACGTATAACGTATAACGTATAACGTATAACGTATAACGTATAACGTATAACGTATAACGTATAACGTATAACGTATAACGTATAACGTATAACGTATAACGTATAACGTATAACGTATAACGTATAACGTATAACGTATAACGTATAACGTATAACGTATAACGTATAACGTATAACGTATAACGTATAACGTATAACGTATAACGTATAACGTATAACGTATACAGTATAACGTATAACGTATAACGTGTAACGTATAACGTATAACGTATAACGTATAACGTATAACGTATAATGTATAACGTATAACGTATAACGTATAACGTATAACGTATAACGTATAACGTATGGCGTATAACGTATAACGTATAACGTATAACGTCCAACGTATAACGTATAACGTATAACGTATAACGTATAACGTACAACGTTTAACGTATACCGTATAACGAATAACGTATAACGTATATCGCATGACGTATAACATATAACGTATAACGTATAACGTATAACGTACAACGTATAACGTATAACGTATATCCTATAACGCATAACGTATAACGTATAACGTATAACGTATAACGTATAACGTATAACGTATAACGTATAACATATAACGTGTAACGTGTAACGTATAACGTATAACGTATAACGTATAACGTATAACGTATAACGTATAACGTATAACGTATAACGTATAACGTATAACGTATAACGTATAACGTATAACGTATAACGTATAGCGTATAACGTATAACGTATAACGTATAACGTACAACGTCTAACGTATAACGTATAACGTATAGCGTCTAACGTATAACGTATAACGTACAACGTATAACGTATAACGTATAACGTATAACGTATAACGTATAACGTATAACGTATAACGTATAACGTATAACGTATAACGTATAACGTATAGCGTGTAACGTATAACGTATAACGATTAACGTAAAACGTATGACGTATTACATATTACGTATAACGTATAACGTATAACGTATAACGTATAACGTATAACGTATAACGTATAACGTATAACGTATAACGTATAACGCATAACGTATAACGTATAACGTATAACGTATAACGTATAACGTATAACGTACAACGTTTAACGTATAACGTATAACGTAGAACGTATAACGTATAACGTATAACGTATAACGTATAACGTATAACGTATAACGTATAACGTATAACGCATAACGTATAACGTATAACGTATAACGTATAACGTATAACGTATAACGTATAACGTATAACGTATAACGTATAACGTATTATATAACGTATAACGTATAACGTATAACGTATAACGTATGACGTATAACGTATAACGTACAACGTTTAACGTATAACGTATAACGTAGAACGTAGAACGTACAACGTATAACGTATAACGTATAACGTATAACGTATAACGTACAACGTATAACGTATAACGTATATCCTATAACGCATAACGTATAACGTATAACGTATAACGTATTACGTATAACGTATAACGTATAACGTATAGCGTCTAACGTATAACGTATAACGTACAACGTATAACGTATAACGTATAACTTATAACGTATAATGTATAACGTATAACGTATAACGTATAACGTATAACGTATGACGTATAACGTATAACGTGTAACGTATAACGTACAACGTTTAACGTATAACGTATAACGTATAACGTATAACGTATAACGTATAACGTATAACGTATAACGTACAACGTATAACGTATAACGTATAACGTATAACGTATAACGTATAACGAATAACGTATAACGTATATCGCATGACGTATAACATATAACGTATAACGTATAACGTATAACGTACAACGTATAACGTATAACGTATATCCTATAACGCATAACGTATAACGTATAACGTATAACGTATAACGTATAACGTATAACGTATAACGTATAACGTATAACGTATAACGTATAACGTATAACGAATAACGTTTAACGTATAACGTATAACGTACAACGTTTAACGTATAACGTATAACGTAGAACGTATAACGTATAACGTATAACGTATAACGTATAACGTATGGCGTATAACGTATAACGTACAACGTTTAACGTATAACGTATAACGTATAACGTATAACGTATAACGTATATCGTACAACGTTCAACGTATAACGTATAATGTATAACGTATAACGTATAACGTATAACGTATAAGGTATAACGTATAACGTATAACGTATAACGTATAACGTATAACGTATAACGTATAACGTATAACGTATAACGTACAACGTTTAACGTATAACGTATAACGTATAACGTATAACGTATAACGTATAACGTACAACGTATAACGTATAACGTATAACGTATAACGTATAACGTATAACGTATAACGTATAACGTACAACGTTTAACGTATAACGTATAACGTAGAACGTAGAACGTATTACGCATAACGTATAACGTATAACGTATAACGTATAACGTATAACGTATGACGTAGAACGTATAACGTACAACGTTTAACGTATAACGTATAACGTAGAACGTATAACGTACAACGTATAACGTATAACGTATAACGTATAACGTATAACGTATAACGTATACCGTATAACGTATAACGTATAACGTATAACGTCCAACGTATAACGTATAACGTATAACGTATAACGTATAACGTACAACGTTTAACGTATACCGTATAACGAATAACGTATAACGTATATCGCATGACGTATAACATATAACGTATAACGTATAACGTATAACGTACAACGTATAACGTATAACGTATATCCTATAACGCATAACGTATAACGTATAACGTATAACGTATAACGTATAACGTATAACGTATAACGTATAACGTATAACGTGTAACGTGTAACGTATAACGTATAACGTATAACGTATAACGTATAACGTATAACGTATAACGTATAACGTATAACGTATAACGTATAACGTATAACGTATAACGTATAACGTATAACGAATAGCGTATAACGTATAACGTATAACGTATAACGTACAACGTCTAACGTATAACGTATAACGTATAACGTATAACGTATAACGTATAACGTATAACGTATAACGTATAACGTATAACGTATATCGTATAACGTATAACGTACAACGTTTAACGTATAACGTATAACGTATAACGTATAACGTATAACGTATAACGTATAACGTACAACGTATAACGTATAACGTATATCCTATAACGCATAACGTATAACGTATAACGTATAACGTATAACGTATAACGTATAACGTATAACGTATAACGTATAACGTATAACGTATAACGTATAACGTATAACGTATAACGTATAACGTATAACGTATAACGTATAACGTATAACGTATAACGTATAACGTATAACGTATAACGTATAACGTATAACGTATAACGTATAACGTATAACGTATAACGTATAACGTATAACGTATAACGTATAACGTATAACGTATAACGTATAACGTATAACGTATAACGTATAACGTATAACGTATAACGTATAACGTATAACGTATAACGTATGGCGTGTAACGTATAACGTATAACGATTAACGTAAAACGTATGACGTATTACATATTACGTATAACGTATAACGTATAACGTATAACGTATAACGTATAACGTATAACGTATAACGTATAACGTATAACGTATAACGTATAACGTACAACGTTTAACGTATAACGTATAACGTAGAACGTATAACGTATAACGTATAACGTATAACGTATAACGTATAACGTATAACGTATAACGTATAACGTATAACGTATAACGTATAACGTAAAACGTACAACGTATAACGTATAACGCATATCCTATAACGCATAACGTATAACGTATAACGTATAACGTATAACGTATAACGTATAACGTATAACGTATAACGTATAACGTATAACGTATAACGTATAACGTATAACGTATAACGTATAACGTATAACGTATAACGTATAACGTATAACGTATAACGTATAACGTATAACGTATAACGTATAACGTATAACGTATAACGTATAACGTATAACGTATAACGTATAACGTATAACGTATAACGTATAACGTATAACGTATAACGTATAACATATAACGTATAACGTATAACGTATAACGTATAACGTATAACGTATAACGTATAACGTATAACGTATAACGTATAACGTATAACGTATAACGTATAACGTATAACGTATAACGTATAACGTATAACGTATAACGTATACAGTATAACGTATAACGTATAACGTGTAACGTATAACGTATAACGTATAACGTATAACGTATAACGTATAATGTATAACGTATAACGTATAACGTATAACGTATAACGTATAACGTATAACGTATGGCGTATAACGTATAACGTATAACGTATAACGTCCAACGTATAACGTATAACGTATAACGTATAACGTATAACGTACAACGTTTAACGTATACCGTATAACGAATAACGTATAACGTATATCGCATGACGTATAACATATAACGTATAACGTATAACGTATAACGTACAACGTATAACGTATAACGTATATCCTATAACGCATAACGTATAACGTATAACGTATAACGTATAACGTATAACGTATAACGTATAACGTATAACATATAACGTGTAACGTGTAACGTATAACGTATAACGTATAACGTATAACGTATAACGTATAACGTATAACGTATAACGTATAACGTATAACGTATAACGTATAACGTATAACGTATAACGTATAACGTATAGCGTATAACGTATAACGTATAACGTATAACGTACAACGTCTAACGTATAACGTATAACGTATAGCGTCTAACGTATAACGTATAACGTACAACGTATAACGTATAACGTATAACGTATAACGTATAACGTATAACGTATAACGTATAACGTATAACGTATAACGTATAACGTATAACGTATAGCGTGTAACGTATAACGTATAACGATTAACGTAAAACGTATGACGTATTACATATTACGTATAACGTATAACGTATAACGTATAACGTATAACGTATAACGTATAACGTATAACGTATAACGTATAACGTATAACGTATAACGCATAACGTATAACGTATAACGTATAACGTATAACGTATAACGTATAACGTACAACGTTTAACGTATAACGTATAACGTAGAACGTATAACGTATAACGTATAACGTATAACGTATAACGTATAACGTATAACGTATAACGTATAACGCATAACGTATAACGTATAACGTATAACGTATAACGTATAACGTATAACGTATAACGTATAACGTATAACGTATAACGTATTATATAACGTATAACGTATAACGTATAACGTATAACGTATGACGTATAACGTATAACGTACAACGTTTAACGTATAACGTATAACGTAGAACGTAGAACGTACAACGTATAACGTATAACGTATAACGTATAACGTATAACGTACAACGTATAACGTATAACGTATATCCTATAACGCATAACGTATAACGTATAACGTATAACGTATTACGTATAACGTATAACGTATAACGTATAGCGTCTAACGTATAACGTATAACGTACAACGTATAACGTATAACGTATAACTTATAACGTATAATGTATAACGTATAACGTATAACGTATAACGTATAACGTATGACGTATAACGTATAACGTGTAACGTATAACGTACAACGTTTAACGTATAACGTATAACGTATAACGTATAACGTATAACGTATAACGTATAACGTATAACGTACAACGTATAACGTATAACGTATAACGTATAACGTATAACGTATAACGTATAACGTACAACGTTTAACGTATAACGTATAACGTAGAACGTATAACGTATAACGTATAACGTATAACGTATAACGTATAACGTATGACGTATAACGTATAACGTACAACGTTTAACGTATAACGTATAACGTATAACGTATAACGTATAACGTATAACGTATAGCGTATAACGTATAACGTATAACGTACAACGTTTAACGTATGACGTATAACGTAGAACGTATAACGTATAACTTATAACGTATAACGTATAACGTATAACGTATGACGTATAACGTATAACGTACAACGTTTAACGTATAACGTATAACGTAGAACGTATAACGTACAACGTATAACGTATAACGTATAACGTATAACGTATAACGTACAACGTATAACGTATAACGTATATCCTATAACGCATAACGTATAACGTATAACGTAGAACGTATAACGTATAACGTATAACGTATAACGTATAACGTACAACGTATAACGTATAACGTATAACGTATAACGTATAACGTATAACGTATAACGTATAACGTATAACGTATAACGTATAACGTATAACGTATAACGTATAACGTATATCGTACAACGTTCAACGTATAACGTATAATGTATAACGTATAACGTATAACGTATAACGTATAAGGTATAACGTATAACGTATAACATATAACGTATAACGTATAACGTATAACGTATAACGTATAACGTATAACGTATAACGTATAACGTATAACGTATAACGTATAACGTATAACGTATAACGTATAACGTATAACGTATAACGTATAACGTATAATGTATAACGTATAACGTATAACGTAGAACGTATAACGTATAACGTATAACGTATAACGTATGACGTATAACGTATAACGTACAACGTTTAACGTATAACGTATAACGTAGAACGTATAACGTACAACGTATAACGTATAACGTACAACGTATAACGTATAACGTATATCCTATAACGCATAACGTATAACGTATAACGTATAACGTATAACGTATAACGTATAACGTACAACGTATAACGAATAACGTATAATGTATAACGTATAACGTACAACGTTTAACGTATAACGTATAACGTATAACGTATAACGTATGACGTATAACGTATAACGTACAACGTTTAACGTATAACGTATAACGTAGAACGTATAACGTACAACGTATAACGTATAACGTACAACGTATAACGTATAACGTATATCCTATAACGCATAACGTATAACGTAGAACGTATAACCTATAACGTATAACGTATAACGTATGACGTATAACGTATAACGTACAACGTTTAACGTATAACGTATAACGTATAACGTATAACGTATAACGTATATCGTACAACGTTCAACGTATAACGTATAATGTATAACGTATAACGTATAACGTATAACGTATAAGGTATAACGTATAACGTATAACGTATAACGTATAACGTATAACGTATAACGTATAACGTATAACGTATAACGTATAACGTATAACGTACAACGTTTAACGTATAACGTATAACGTATAACGTATAACGTATAACGTATAACGTACAACGTATAACGTATAACGTATATCCTATAACACATAACGTATAATGTATAACGTATAATATAACGTATAACGTATAACGTATAACGTATAACGTATAACGTATAACGTATAACGTATAACGTACAACGTATAACGTATAACGTATATCCTATAACGTATAACGTATAACGTATAACGTATAACGTGTAACGTATAACGTATAACGTATAACGTATAACGTATAACGTATAACGTATAACGTATAACGTATAACGTATAACGTATAACGTATAACGTATAACGTATAACGTATAACGTATAACGTATAACGTACAACGTATAACGTATAACGTATAACGTATAACGTATAACGTATAACGTATAACGTATAACGTATAACGTATAACGTATAACGTATAACGTATAACGTATAACGTATATCGTACAACGTTCAACGTATAACGTATAATGTATAACGTATAACGTATAACGTATAACGTATAAGGTATAACGTATAACGTATAACATATAACGTATAACGTATAACGTATAACGTATAACGTATAACGTATAACGTACAACGTTTATCGTATAACGTATAACGTACAACGTATAACGTATAACGTATAACGTATAACGTATAACGTATAACGTATAACGTATAACGTATAACGTATAACGTATAACGTATAACGTATAACGTATAACGTATAACGTATAACGTATAACGTATAACGTATAACGTATAACGTATAACGTATAACGTATAACGTATAACGTATAACGTATAACGTATAACGTATAATGTATAACGTATAACGTATAACGTAGAACGTATAACGTATAACGTATAACGTATAACGTATGACGTATAACGTATAACGTACAACGTTTAACGTATAACGTATAACGTAGAACGTATAACGTACAACGTATAACGTATAACGTACAACGTATAACGTATAACGTATATCCTATAACGCATAACGTATAACGTATAACGTATAACGTATAACGTATAACGTATAACGTACAACGTATAACGAATAACGTATAATGTATAACGTATAACGTACAACGTTTAACGTATAACGTATAACGTAGAACGTATAACGTATAACGTATAACGTATAACGTATGACGTATAACGTATAACGTAGAACGTATAACGTATAACGTATAACGTATAACGTATGACGAATAACGTATAACGTACAACGTTTAACGTATAACGTATAACGTAGAACGTATAACGTACAACGTATAACGTATAACGTACAACGCATAACGTATAACGTATATCCTATAACGCATAACGTATAACGTATAACGTATTACGTATAACGTATAACGTATAACGTATAACGCATAACGTATAACGTGTAACGTATAACGTATAACGTATAACGTATAACGTACAACGTTTAACGTATAACGTATAACGTATAACGTAGAACGTATAACGTATAACGTATAACGTATAACGTATAACGTATGACGTATAACGTATAACGTACATCGTTTAACGTATAACGTATAACGTAGAACGTAGAACGTATAACGTACAACGTATAACGTATAACGTACAACGTATAACGTATAACGTATATCCTATAACGCATAACGTATAACGTATAACGTATAACGTATAACGTATAACGTATAACGTATAACGTATAACGAATAACATATAACGTATAACGTATAACGTACAACGTTTAACGTATAACGTATAACGTAGAACGTATAACCTATAACGTATAACGTATAACGTATGACGTATAACGTATAACGTACAACGTTTAACGTATAACGTATAACGTATAACGTATAACGTATAACGTATATCGTACAACGTTCAACGTATAACGTATAATGTATAACGTATAACGTATAACGTATAACGTATAAGGTATAACGTATAACGTATAACGTATAACGTATAACGTATAACGTATAACGTATAACGTATAACGTATAACGTATAACGTATAACGTACAACGTTTAACGTATAACGTATAACGTATAACGTATAACGTATAACGTATAACGTACAACGTATAACGTATAACGTATATCCTATAACACATAACGTATAATGTATAACGTATAATATAACGTATAACGTATAACGTATAACGTATAACGTATAACGTATAACGTATAACGTATAACGTATAACGTATAACGTATAACGTATAACGTATAACGTATAACGTACAACGTATAACGTATAACGTATATCCTATAACGTATAACGTATAACGTATAACGTATAACGTGTAACGTATAACGTATAACGTATAACGTATAACGTATAACGTATAACGTATAACGTATAACGTATAACGTATAACGTATAGTATAACGTATAACGTATAACGTATAACGTATAACGTATAACGTATAACGTATAACGTATAACGTATAACGTATAACGTATAACGTATAACGTATAACGTATAACGTATAACGTATAACGTATAACGTATAACGTATAACGTATAACGTATAACGTATAACGTATAACGTATAACGTATAACGTATACAGTATAACGTATAACGTATAACGTATATCCTATAACGCATAACGTATAACGTATAACGTATAACGTATAACGTATAACGTATAACGTATAACGTATAACGTATAACGTATAACGTATAACGTATAACGTATAACGTATAACGTATAACGTATAACGTATAACGTATAACGTATAACGTATAACGTATAACGTATAACGTATAACGTATAACGTATAACGTATAACGTATAACGTATAACGTATAACGTATAACGTATAACGTATAACGTATAACGTATAACGTATAACGTATAACGTATAACGTATAACGTATAACGTATAACGTATAACGTATAACGTATAACGTATAACGTATGGCGTGTAACGTATAACGTATAACGATTAACGTAAAACGTATGACGTATTACATATTACGTATAACGTATAACGTATAACGTATAACGTATAACGTATAACGTATAACGTATAACGTATAACGTATAACGTATAACGTACAACGTTTAACGTATAACGTATAACGTAGAACGTATAACGTATAACGTATAACGTATAACGTATAACGTATAACGTATAACGTATAACGTATAACGTATAACGTATAACGTATAACGTATAACGTAAAACGTACAACGTATAACGTATAACGTATATCCTATAACGCATAACGTATAACGTATAACGTATAACGTATAACGTATAACGTATAACGTATAACGTATAACGTATAACGTATAACGTATAACGTATAACGTATAACGTATAACGTATAACGTATAACGTATAACGTATAACGTATAACGTATAACGTATAACGTATAACGTATAACGTATAACGTATAACGTATAACGTATAACGTATAACGTATAACGTATAACGTATAACGTATAACGTATAACGTATAACGTATAACGTATAACGTATAACGTATACAGTATAACGTATAACGTATAACGTGTAACGTATAACGTATAACGTATAACGTATAACGTATAACGTATAATGTATAACGTATAACGTATAACGTATAACGTATAACGTATAACGTATAACGTATGGCGTATAACGTATAACGTATAACGTATAACGTCCAACGTATAACGTATAACGTATAACGTATAACGTATAACGTACAACGTTTAACGTATACCGTATAACGAATAACGTATAACGTATATCGCATGACGTATAACATATAACGTATAACGTATAACGTATAACGTACAACGTATAACGTATAACGTATATCCTATAACGCATAACGTATAACGTATAACGTATAACGTATAACGTATAACGTATAACGTATAACGTATAACATATAACGTGTAACGTGTAACGTATAACGTATAACGTATAACGTATAACGTATAACGTATAACGTATAACGTATAACGTATAACGTATAACGTATAACGTATAACGTATAACGTATAACGTATAACGTATAGCGTATAACGTATAACGTATAACGTATAACGTACAACGTCTAACGTATAACGTATAACGTATAACGTATAACGTATAACGTCCAACGCATAACGTATAACGTATAACGTATAACGTATAACGTATAACGTATAACGTATAACGTATAACGTATAACGTATAACGTATAACGTATAACGTATAACGTATAGCGTGTAACGTATAACGTATAACGATTAACGTAAAACGTATGACGTATTACATATTACGTATAACGTATAACGTATAACGTATAACGTATAACGTATAACGTATAACGTATAACGTATAACGTATAACGCATAACGTATAACGTATAACGTATAACGTATAACGTATAACGTATAACGTACAACGTTTAACGTATAACGTATAACGTAGAACGTATAACGTATAACGTATAACGTATAACGTATAACGTATAACGTATAACGTATAACGCATAACGTATAACGTATAACGTATAACGTATAACGTATAACGTATAACGTATAACGTATAACGTATAACGTATTATATAACGTATAACGTATAACGTATAACGTATAACGTATGACGTATAACGTATAACGTACAACGTTTAACGTATAACGTATAACGTAGAACGTAGAACGTACAACGTATAACGTATAACGTATAACGTATAACGTATAACGTACAACGTATAACGTATAACGTATATCCTATAACGCATAACGTATAACGTATAACGTATAACGTATAACGTATAACGTATAACGTATAACGTATAGCGTCTAACGTATAACGTATAACGTACAACGTATAACGTATAACGTATAACTTATAACGTATAATGTATAACGTATAACGTATAACGTATAACGTATAACGTATGACGTATAACGTATAACGTGTAACGTATAACGTACAACGTTTAACGTATAACGTATAACGTATAACGTATAACGTATAACGTATAACGTATAACGTATAACGTACAACGTATAACGTATAACGTATAACGTATAACGTATAACGTATAACGTATAACGTACAACGTTTAACGTATAACGTATAACGTAGAACGTATAACGTATAACGTATAACGTATAACGTATAACGTATAACGTATAACGTATAACGTATAACGTATAACGTATAACGTATAACGTATAACGTATAACGTATAACGTATAACGTATAACGTATAACGTATAACGTATAACGTATAACGTATACAGTATAACGTATAACGTATAACGTGTAACGTATAACGTATAACGTATAACGTATAACGTATAACGTATAATGTATAACGTATAACGTATAACGTATAACGTATAACGTATAACGTATAACGTATGGCGTATAACGTATAACGTATAACGTATAACGTCCAACGTATAACGTATAACGTATAACGTATAACGTATAACGTACAACGTTTAACGTATACCGTATAACGAATAACGTATAACGTATATCGCATGACGTATAACATATAACGTATAACGTATAACGTATAACGTACAACGTATAACGTATAACGTATATCCTATAACGCATAACGTATAACGTATAACGTATAACGTATAACGTATAACGTATAACGTATAACGTATAACATATAACGTGTAACGTGTAACGTATAACGTATAACGTATAACGTATAACGTATAACGTATAACGTATAACGTATAACGTATAACGTATAACGTATAACGTATAACGTATAACGTATAACGTATAACGTATAGCGTATAACGTATAACGTATAACGTATAACGTACAACGTCTAACGTATAACGTATAACGTATAACGTATAACGTATAACGTCCAACGCATAACGTATAACGTATAACGTATAACGTATAACGTATAACGTATAACGTATAACGTATAACGTATAACGTATAACGTATAACGTATAACGTATAACGTATAGCGTGTAACGTATAACGTATAACGATTAACGTAAAACGTATGACGTATTACATATTACGTATAACGTATAACGTATAACGTATAACGTATAACGTATAACGTATAACGTATAACGTATAACGTATAACGCATAACGTATAACGTATAACGTATAACGTATAACGTATAACGTATAACGTACAACGTTTAACGTATAACGTATAACGTAGAACGTATAACGTATAACGTATAACGTATAACGTATAACGTATAACGTATAACGTATAACGCATAACGTATAACGTATAACGTATAACGTATAACGTATAACGTATAACGTATAACGTATAACGTATAACGTATTATATAACGTATAACGTATAACGTATAACGTATAACGTATGACGTATAACGTATAACGTACAACGTTTAACGTATAACGTATAACGTAGAACGTAGAACGTACAACGTATAACGTATAACGTATAACGTATAACGTATAACGTACAACGTATAACGTATAACGTATATCCTATAACGCATAACGTATAACGTATAACGTATAACGTATAACGTATAACGTATAACGTATAACGTATAGCGTCTAACGTATAACGTATAACGTACAACGTATAACGTATAACGTATAACTTATAACGTATAATGTATAACGTATAACGTATAACGTATAACGTATAACGTATGACGTATAACGTATAACGTGTAACGTATAACGTACAACGTTTAACGTATAACGTATAACGTATAACGTATAACGTATAACGTATAACGTATAACGTATAACGTACAACGTATAACGTATAACGTATAACGTATAACGTATAACGTATAACGTATAACGTACAACGTTTAACGTATAACGTATAACGTAGAACGTATAACGTATAACGTATAACGTATAACGTATAACGTATAACGTATAACGTATAACGTATGACGTATAACGTATAACGTACAACGTTTAACGTATAACGTATAACGTATAACGTATAACGTATAACGTATAACGTATAGCGTATAACGTATAACGTATAACGTACAACGTTTAACGTATGACGTATAACGTAGAACGTATAACGTATAACTTATAACGTATAACGTATAACGTATAACGTATGACGTATAACGTATAACGTACAACGTTTAACGTATAACGTATAACGTAGAACGTATAACGTACAACGTATAACGTATAACGTATAACGTATAACGTATAACGTACAACGTATAACGTATAACGTATATCCTATAACGCATAACGTATAACGTATAACGTATAACGTATAACGTATAACGTATAACGTATAACGTATAACGTATAACGTATAACGTATAACGTATTATATAACGTATAACGTATAACGTATAACGTATAACGTATAGCGTCTAACGTATAACGTATAACGTAAAACGTATAACATATAACGTATAACGTATAACGTATAACGTATAACGTATAACGTATAACGTACAACGTATAACGTATAACGTATAACGTATAACGTATAACGTATAACGTATAACGTATAACGTATAACGTATAACGTATAACGTACAACGTATAACGTATAACGTATATCCTATAACGCATAACGTATAACGTATAACGTATAACGTATAACGTATAACGTATAACGTATAGCGTCTAACGTATAACGTATAACGTAAAACGTATAACATATAACGTATAACGTATAACGTACAACGTATAACGTATAACGTATAACGTATAACGTATAACGTATAACGCATAACGTATAACGTATAACGTATAACGTATAACGTATAACGTATAACGTATAACGTATAACGTATAACGTATTATATAACGTATAACGTATAACGTATAACGTATAACGTATGACGTATAACGTATAACGTACAACGTTTAACGTATAACGTATAACGTAGAACGTAGAACGTACAACGTATAACGTATAACGTATAACGTATAACGTATAACGTATAACGTATAACGTATAACGTATAACGTATAACGTATAACGTATAACGTATAACGTATAACGTATAACGTATAACGTATAACGTATAACGTATAACGTATAACGTATAACGTATAACGTATAACGTATAACGTATAACGTATAACGTATAACGTATAACGTATAACGTATGGCGTGTAACGTATAACGTATAACGATTAACGTAAAACGTATGACGTATTACATATTACGTATAACGTATAACGTATAACGTATAACGTATAACGTATAACGTATAACGTATAACGTATAACGTATAACGTATAACGTACAACGTTTAACGTATAACGTATAACGTAGAACGTATAACGTATAACGTATAACGTATAACGTATAACGTATAACGTATAACGTATAACGTATAACGTATAACGTATAACGTATAACGTATAACGTAAAACGTACAACGTATAACGTATAACGTATATCCTATAACGCATAACGTATAACGTATAACGTATAACGTATAACGTATAACGTATAACGTATAACGTATAACGTATAACGTATAACGTATAACGTATAACGTATAACGTATAACGTATAACGTATAACGTATAACGTATAACGTATAACGTATAACGTATAACGTATAACGTATAACGTATAACGTATAACGTATAACGTATAACGTATAACGTATAACGTATAACGTATAACGTATAACGTATAACGTATAACGTATAACGTATAACGTATAACGTATAACGTATAACGTATAACGTATACAGTATAACGTATAACGTATAACGTGTAACGTATAACGTATAACGTATAACGTATAACGTATAACGTATAATGTATAACGTATAACGTATAACGTATAACGTATAACGTATAACGTATAACGTATGGCGTATAACGTATAACGTATAACGTATAACGTCCAACGTATAACGTATAACGTATAACGTATAACGTATAACGTACAACGTTTAACGTATACCGTATAACGAATAACGTATAACGTATATCGCATGACGTATAACATATAACGTATAACGTATAACGTATAACGTACAACGTATAACGTATAACGTATATCCTATAACGCATAACGTATAACGTATAACGTATAACGTATAACGTATAACGTATAACGTATAACGTATAACATATAACGTGTAACGTGTAACGTATAACGTATAACGTATAACGTATAACGTATAACGTATAACGTATAACGTATAACGTATAACGTATAACGTATAACGTATAACGTATAACGTATAACGTATAACGTATAGCGTATAACGTATAACGTATAACGTATAACGTACAACGTCTAACGTATAACGTATAACGTATAACGTATAACGTATAACGTCCAACGCATAACGTATAACGTATAACGTATAACGTATAACGTATAACGTATAACGTATAACGTATAACGTATAACGTATAACGTATAACGTATAACGTATAACGTATAGCGTGTAACGTATAACGTATAACGATTAACGTAAAACGTATGACGTATTACATATTACGTATAACGTATAACGTATAACGTATAACGTATAACGTATAACGTATAACGTATAACGTATAACGTATAACGCATAACGTATAACGTATAACGTATAACGTATAACGTATAACGTATAACGTACAACGTTTAACGTATAACGTATAACGTAGAACGTATAACGTATAACGTATAACGTATAACGTATAACGTATAACGTATAACGTATAACGCATAACGTATAACGTATAACGTATAACGTATAACGTATAACGTATAACGTATAACGTATAACGTATAACGTATTATATAACGTATAACGTATAACGTATAACGTATAACGTATGACGTATAACGTATAACGTACAACGTTTAACGTATAACGTATAACGTAGAACGTAGAACGTACAACGTATAACGTATAACGTATAACGTATAACGTATAACGTACAACGTATAACGTATAACGTATATCCTATAACGCATAACGTATAACGTATAACGTATAACGTATAACGTATAACGTATAACGTATAACGTATAGCGTCTAACGTATAACGTATAACGTACAACGTATAACGTATAACGTATAACTTATAACGTATAATGTATAACGTATAACGTATAACGTATAACGTATAACGTATGACGTATAACGTATAACGTGTAACGTATAACGTACAACGTTTAACGTATAACGTATAACGTATAACGTATAACGTATAACGTATAACGTATAACGTATAACGTACAACGTATAACGTATAACGTATAACGTATAACGTATAACGTATAACGTATAACGTACAACGTTTAACGTATAACGTATAACGTAGAACGTATAACGTATAACGTATAACGTATAACGTATAACGTATAACGTATAACGTATAACGTATGACGTATAACGTATAACGTACAACGTTTAACGTATAACGTATAACGTATAACGTATAACGTATAACGTATAACGTATAGCGTATAACGTATAACGTATAACGTACAACGTTTAACGTATGACGTATAACGTAGAACGTATAACGTATAACTTATAACGTATAACGTATAACGTATAACGTATGACGTATAACGTATAACGTACAACGTTTAACGTATAACGTATAACGTAGAACGTATAACGTACAACGTATAACGTATAACGTATAACGTATAACGTATAACGTACAACGTATAACGTATAACGTATATCCTATAACGCATAACGTATAACGTATAACGTATAACGTATAACGTATAACGTATAACGTATAGCGTCTAACGTATAACGTATAACGTAAAACGTATAACATATAACGTATAACGTATAACGTATAACGTATAACGTATAACGTATAACGTACAACGTATAACGTATAACGTATAACGTATAACGTATAACGTATAACGTATAACGTATAACGTATAACGTATAACGTATAACGTATAACGTATAACGTATAACGTATATCGTACAACGTTCAACGTATAACGTATAATGTATAACGTATAACGTATAACGTATAACGTATAAGGTATAACGTATAACGTATAACATATAACGTATAACGTATAACGTATAACGTATAACGTATAACGTATAACGTACAACGTTTATCGTATAACGTATAACGTACAACGTATAACGTATAACGTATAACGTATAACGTATAACGTATAACGTATAACGTATAACGTATAACGTATAACGTATAACGTATAACGTATAACGTATAACGTATAACGTATAACGTATAACGTATAACGTATAACGTATAACGTATAACGTATAACGTATAACGTATAACGTATAACGTATAACGTATAACGTATAATGTATAACGTATAACGTATAACGTAGAACGTATAACGTATAACGTATAACGTATAACGTATGACGTATAACGTATAACGTACAACGTTTAACGTATAACGTATAACGTAGAACGTATAACGTACAACGTATAACGTATAACGTACAACGTATAACGTATAACGTATATCCTATAACGCATAACGTATAACGTATAACGTATAACGTATAACGTATAACGTATAACGTACAACGTATAACGAATAACGTATAATGTATAACGTATAACGTACAACGTTTAACGTATAACGTATAACGTAGAACGTATAACGTATAACGTATAACGTATAACGTATGACGTATAACGTATAACGTAGAACGTATAACGTATAACGTATAACGTATAACGTATGACGAATAACGTATAACGTACAACGTTTAACGTATAACGTATAACGTAGAACGTATAACGTACAACGTATAACGTATAACGTACAACGCATAACGTATAACGTATATCCTATAACGCATAACGTATAACGTATAACGTATTACGTATAACGTATAACGTATAACGTATAACGCATAACGTATAACGTGTAACGTATAACGTATAACGTATAACGTATAACGTACAACGTTTAACGTATAACGTATAACGTAGAACGTATAACGTATAACGTATAACGTATAACGTATAACGTATGACGTATAACGTATAACGTACATCGTTTAACGTATAACGTATAACGTAGAACGTAGAACGTATAACGTACAACGTATAACGTATAACGTACAACGTATAACGTATAACGTATATCCTATAACGCATAACGTATAACGTATAACGTATAACGTATAACGTATAACGTATAACGTATAACGTATAACGAATAACATATAACGTATAACGTATAACGTACAACGTTTAACGTATAACGTATAACGTAGAACGTATAACCTATAACGTATAACGTATAACGTATGACGTATAACGTATAACGTACAACGTTTAACGTATAACGTATAACGTATAACGTATAACGTATAACGTATATCGTACAACGTTCAACGTATAACGTATAATGTATAACGTATAACGTATAACGTATAACGTATAAGGTATAACGTATAACGTATAACGTATAACGTATAACGTATAACGTATAACGTATAACGTATAACGTATAACGTATAACGTATAACGTACAACGTTTAACGTATAACGTATAACGTATAACGTATAACGTATAACGTATAACGTACAACGTATAACGTATAACGTATATCCTATAACACATAACGTATAATGTATAACGTATAATATAACGTATAACGTATAACGTATAACGTATAACGTATAACGTATAACGTATAACGTATAACGTATAACGTATAACGTATAACGTATAACGTATAACGTATAACGTACAACGTATAACGTATAACGTATATCCTATAACGTATAACGTATAACGTATAACGTATAACGTGTAACGTATAACGTATAACGTATAACGTATAACGTATAACGTATAACGTATAACGTATAACGTATAACGTATAGTATAACGTATAACGTATAACGTATAACGTATAACGTATAACGTATAACGTATAACGTATAACGTATAACGTATAACGTATAACGTATAACGTATAACGTATAACGTATAACGTATAACGTATAACGTATAACGTATAACGTATAACGTATAACGTATAACGTATAACGTATAACGTATAACGTATAACGTATAACGTATAACGTATAACGTATACAGTATAACGTATAACGTATAACGTGTAACGTATTACGTATAACGTATAACGTATAACGTATAACGTATAACCTATAACGTATAACGTATAACGTATAACGTATAACGTATAACGTATAACGTACAACGTACAACGTATAACGTATATCCTATAACGGATAACGTATAACGTATAACGTATAACGTATAACGTATTACGTATTACGTATAACGTATAACGTATAACGTATAACGTATAACGTATAACGTATAACGTATAACGTATAACGTATAACGTACAACGTTTAACGTATAACGTATAACGTAGAACGTATAACGTATAACGTATAACGTATAACGTATAACGTAGAACGTATAACGTACAACGTATAACGTATAACGTACAACGTATAACGTATAACGTATATCCTATAACGCATTACGTATAACGTATAACGTATAACGTATAACTTATAACGTATAACGTATAACGTATAACGTATAACGAATAACGTTTAACGTATAACGTATAACGTACAACGTTTAACGTATAACGTATAACGTAGAACGTATAACGTATAACGTATAACGTATAACGTATGGCGTATAACGTATAACGTACAACGTTTAACGTATAACGTATAACGTATAACGTATAACGTATAACGTATATCGTACAACGTTCAACGTATAACGTATAATGTATAACGTATAACGTATAACGTATAACGTATAAGGTATAACGTATAACGTATAACGTATAACGTATAACGTATAACGTATAACGTATAACGTATAACGTATAACGTACAACGTTTAACGTATAACGTATAACGTATAACGTATAACGTATAACGTATAACGTACAACGTATAACGTATAACGTATAACGTATAACGTATAACGTATAACGTATAACGTATAACGTATAACGTACAACGTTTAACGTATAACGTATAACGTAGAACGTAGAACGTATAACGCATAACGTATAACGTATAGCGTATAACGTATAATGTACAACGTATAACGTATAACGTATATCCTATAACGCATAACGTATAACGTATAACGTATAACGTATAACGTATAACGTATAACGTATAACGTATAACGTATAACGTATAACGTATGTCGTATAACGTATAACGTATAACGTATAACGTATAACGTATAACGTATAACGTATAATGTATAACGTATAACGTATAACGTATAACGTATAATGTATAACGTACAACATATAACGTATAACGTATAACCTATAACGCATAACGTATAACGTATAACGTATAACGTATAACGTATAACGTATAACGTATAACGTATAACGTATAACGTATGTCGTATAACGTATAACGTATAACGTATAACGTATAACGTATAACGTATAACGTATAACGTATAACGTATAATGTATAACGTATAACGTATAACGTATAACGTATAACGTATAACGTATAACGTATAACGTATAACGTATAGCGAATAACGTATAACGTATAACGTATAACGTCCAACGTATAACGTATAACGTATAGCGTATAACGTATAACGTACAACGTATAACGTATAACGTATATCCTATAACGCATAACGTATATCGTATAACGTATAACGTATAACGTATAACGTATAACGTATAACGTATAACGTATAACGTATGTCGTATAACGTATAACGTATAACGTATAACGTATAACGTATAACGTATAACGTATAACGTATAATGTATAACGTATAACGTATAACGTATAACGTATAACGTATAACGTACAACGTATAACGTATAACGCATAACGTATAACGTATAACGTATAACGTATAACGTATAACGTATAACGTATAACGTACAACGTATGTCGTATAACGTATAACGTATAACGTATAACGTATAACGTATAACGTATAACGTATAACGTATAACGTATAACGTATAACGTATAACGTATAACGTATAACGTATAACGTATAACGTATAACGTATAACGTATAACGTATAACGTACAACGTATAACGTATAACGTATATCGTATAACGTATATCCTATAACGCATAACGTATAACGTATAACGTATAACGTATAACGTATAACGTATAACGTATAACGTATAACGTATAACGTATAACGTATAACGTATAACGTATAACGTATAACGTATAACGTATAACGTATAACGTATGTCGTATAACGTATAACGTATAACGTATAACGTATAACGTATAACGTATAACGTATAATGTATAACGTATAACGTATAACGTATAACGTATAACGTATAACGTATAACGTATAACGTATAACGTATAACGTATAACGTACAACGTATAACGTATAACGTATAACGTATAACGTATAAGGTATAACGTGTAACGTATAACGTATGACGTATAACGTATAACGTACTACGTATAACGTATAACGTATAACGTATAACGTATAACGTATAGCGTATAACGTATAACGTATAACGTATAACGTATAACGTATAACGTATAACGTATAACGTATAGCGTATAACGTATAACGTATAACGATTAACGTAAAACGTATGACGTATTACATATTACGTATAACGTATATCGTATAACGTATAACGTATAACGTATAACGTATAACGTATAACGTATATCCTATAACGCATAACGTATAACGTATAACGTATAACGTATAACGTGTAACGTATAACGTATATCCTATAACGCATAACGTATAACGTATAACGTATAACGTATAACGAATAACGTATAACGTATAACGTATAACGTTTAACGTATAACGTATAACGTATAACGTATAACGTACAATGTTTAACGTATAACGTATAACGTATATCGTATAACGTATGACGTATAACGTATAACGTATAACGTATAACGTATAACGTATAACGTATAACGTATAACGTATAACGTATAACGTATAACGTACAACGTATAACGTATAACGTATAACGTATAACTTATATCCTATAACGCATAACGTATAACGTATAACGTATAACGTATAACGTATAACGTATAACGTATAACGTATAACGTATAAGGTATAACGTATAACGTATAACGTATAACGTATAACGTATAGCGTATAACGTATAACGTATAACGATTAACGTAAAACGTATGACGTATTACATATTACGTATAACGTATAACGTATAACGTATAACGTATAACGTATAACGTATAACGTATAACGTACAACGTATAACGTATAACGTATAACGTATAACTTATATCCTATAACGCATAACGTATAACGTATAACGTATAACGTATAACGTATAACGTATAACGTATAACGTATAACGTATAACGTATAACGTATAACGTATATCCTATAACGCATAACGTATAACGTATAACGTATAACGTATAACGAATAACGTATAACGTATAACGTATAACGTACAACGTTTAACGTATAACGTATAACGTAGAACGTATAACGTATAACGTATAACGTATAACGTATGACGTATAACGTATAACGTACAACGTTTAACGTATAACGTATAACGTATAACGTATAACGTATAACGTATAACGTATAACGTATAACGTATAACGTATAACGTACAACGTATAACGTATAACGTATAACGTATAACGTATAACGTATAGCGTATAACGTATAACGTATAACGTATAACGTCCAACATATAACGTATAACGTATAGCGTATAACGTATAACGTACAACGTATAACGTATAACGTATATCCTATAACGCATAACGTATAACGTATAACGCATAACGTATAACGTATAACGTATAACGTATAACGTATAGCGTATAACGTATAACGTATAACGTATAACGTATAACGTATAACGTATAACGTACAACGTATAACGTATAACGTATAACGTATAACTTAAATCCTATAACGCATAACGTATAACGTATAACGTATAACGTATAACGTATAACGTATAACGTATAACGTATAAGGTATAACGTATAACGTATAACGTATAACGTATAACGTATAAAGTATAACGTATAGCGTGTAACGTATAACGTATAACGATTAACGTAAAACGTATGACGTATTACATATTACGTATAACGTATAACGTATAACGTATAACGTATAACGTATAACGTATAACGTATAACGTATAACGTATAACGTATAGCGTGTAACGTATAACGTATAACGATTAACGTAAAACGTATGACGTATTACATATTACGTATAACGTATAACGTATAACGTATAACGTATAACGTATAACGTATAACGTATAACGTATAACGTATAACGTATAACGTATAACGTACAATGTTTAACGTATAACGTATAACGTAGAACGTATAACGTATAACGTATATCGTATAACGTATGACGTATAACGTATAACGTATAACGTATAACGTATAACGTATAACGTATAACGTATAACGTATAACGTACAACGTATAACGTATAACTTAAATCCTATAACGCATAACGTATAACGTATAACGTATAACGTATAACGTATAACGTATAACCTATAACGTATAATGTATAACGTATAACGTATAACGTATAACGTATAACGTATAACGTATAACGTATAACGTATAACGTATAACGTATAACGTATAACGTATAACGTATAACGTATAACGTATAACGTATAACGTATAACGTATAACGTATAACGTATAACGTATAACGTATAACGTATAGCGTATAACGTATAACGTATAACGATTAACGTAAAACGTATGACGTATTACATATTACGTATAACGTATAACGTATAACGTATAACGTATAACGTACAACGCATAACGTATAACGTATAACGTATAACGTATAACGTAGAACGTATCACGTATAACGTATAACGTATAACGTATAACGTATGACGTATAACGTATAACGTACAACGTTTAACGTATAACGTATAACGTATAACGTATAACGTATAACGTATATCGTACAACGTTCAACGTATAACGTATAACGTATAACGTATAACGTATAACGTATAACGTATAACGTATAACGTACAACGCATAACGCATAACGTATAACGTATAACGTATAACGTATAACGTATAACGTATAACGTATAACGTATAACGTATAACGTATAACGTATAACGTATATCCTATAACGCATAACGTATAACGTATAACGTATAACGTATAACGAATAACGTATAACGTATAACGTATAACGTACAACGTTTAACGTATAACGTATAACGTAGAACGTATAACGTATAACGTATAACGTATAACGTATGACGTATAACGTATAACGTACAACGTTTAACGTATAACGTATAACGTATAACGTATAACGTATAACGTATAACGTATAACGTATAACGTATAACGTATAACGTACAACGTATAACGTATAACGTATAACGTATAACGTATAACGTATAGCGTATAACGTATAACGTATAACGTATAACGTCCAACATATAACGTATAACGTATAGCGTATAACGTATAACGTACAACGTATAACGTATAACGTATATCCTATAACGCATAACGTATAACGTATAACGCATAACGTATAACGTATAACGTATAACGTATAACGTATAGCGTATAACGTATAACGTATAACGTATAACGTATAACGTATAACGTATAACGTACAACGTATAACGTATAACGTATAACGTATAACTTAAATCCTATAACGCATAACGTATAACGTATAACGTATAACGTATAACGTATAACGTATAACGTATAACGTATAAGGTATAACGTATAACGTATAACGTATAACGTATAACGTATAAAGTATAACGTATAGCGTGTAACGTATAACGTATAACGATTAACGTAAAACGTATGACGTATTACATATTACGTATAACGTATAACGTATAACGTATAACGTATAACGTATAACGTATAACGTATAACGTATAACGTATAACGTATAGCGTGTAACGTATAACGTATAACGATTAACGTAAAACGTATGACGTATTACATATTACGTATAACGTATAACGTATAACGTATAACGTATAACGTATAACGTATAACGTATAACGTATAACGTATAACGTATAACGTATAACGTACAATGTTTAACGTATAACGTATAACGTAGAACGTATAACGTATAACGTATATCGTATAACGTATGACGTATAACGTATAACGTATAACGTATAACGTATAACGTATAACGTATAACGTATAACGTATAACGTACAACGTATAACGTATAACTTAAATCCTATAACGCATAACGTATAACGTATAACGTATAACGTATAACGTATAACGTATAACCTATAACGTATAATGTATAACGTATAACGTATAACGTATAACGTATAACGTATAACGTATAACGTATAACGTATAACGTATAACGTATAACGTATAACGTATAACGTATAACGTATAACGTATAACGTATAACGTATAACGTATAACGTATAACGTATAACGTATAACGTATAACGTATAGCGTATAACGTATAACGTATAACGATTAACGTAAAACGTATGACGTATTACATATTACGTATAACGTATAACGTATAACGTATAACGTATAACGTACAACGCATAACGTATAACGTATAACGTATAACGTATAACGTAGAACGTATCACGTATAACGTATAACGTATAACGTATAACGTATGACGTATAACGTATAACGTACAACGTTTAACGTATAACGTATAACGTATAACGTATAACGTATAACGTATATCGTACAACGTTCAACGTATAACGTATAATGTATAACGTATAACGTATAACGTATAACGTATAAGGTATAACCTATAACGTATAACGTATAACGTATAACGTATAACGTATAACGTATAACGTATAGCGTATAACGTATAACGTATAACGTATAACGTCCAACGTATAACGTATAACGTATAGCGTATAACGTATAACGTACAACGTATAACGTATAACGTATATCCTATAACGCATAACGTATAACGTATAACGCATAACGTATAACGTATAACGTATAACGTATAACGTATAACGTATAACGTATAACGTATAACGTATAACGTATAACGTATAACGTATAACGTATAACGTATAACGTATAACGTATAACGTATAACGTATAACGTATAACGTATAACGATTAACGTAAAACGTATGACGTATTACATATTACGTATAACGTATAACGTATAACGTATAACGTATAACGTATAACGTATAACGTATAACGTATAACGTATAACGTATAACGTATAACGATTAACGTAAAACGTATGACGTATTACATATTACGTATAACGTATAACGTATAACGTATAACGTATAACGTATAACGTATGACGTATAACGTATAACGTACAACGTTTAACGTATAACGTATAACGTATAACGTATAGCGTATAACGTATAATGTATAACGTATAACGTATAACGTATAACGTATAACGTATAAGGTATAACGTATATCCTATAACGCATAACGTATAACGTATAACGTATAACGTATAACGTATAACGTATAACGTATAACGTATAACGTATAACGTATAACGTACAATGTTTAACGTATAACGTATAACGTATAACGTATAACGTATAACGCATAACGTATAACGTATAACGTATAACGTATAACGTATAACGTATAACGTATAACGTATAACGTATAACGTATAACGTATAACGTATAGCGTATAACGTATAACGTATAACGATTAACGTAAAACGTATGACGTATTACATATTACGTATAACGTATAACGTATAACGTATAACGTATAACGATTAACGTAAAACGTATGACGTATTACATATTACGTATAACGTATAACGTATAACGTATAACGTATAACGTATAACGTATAACGTATAACGTATAACGTATAACGTATAACGTATAACGTACAATGTTTAACGTATAACGTATAACGTAGAACGTATAACGTATAACGTATATCGTATAACGTATGACGTATAACGTATAACGTATAACGTATAACGTATAACGTATAACGTATAACGTATAACGTACAACGTTTAACGTATAACGTATAACGTATAACGTATAACGTATAACGTATATCGTACAACGTTCAACGTATAACGTATAATGTATAACGTATAACGTATAACGTATAACGTATAACGTATAACGTATAACGTATATCGTACAACGTTCAACGTATAACGTATAATGTATAACGTATAACGTATAACGTATAACGTATAAGGTATAACCTATAACGTATAACGTATAACGTATAACGTATAACGTATAACGTATAACGTATAGCGTATAACGTATAACGTATAACGTATAACGTCCAACGTATAACGTATAACGTATAGCGTATAACGTATAACGTACAACGTATAACGTATAACGTATATCCTATAACGCATAACGTATAACGTATAACGCATAACGTATAACGTATAACGTATAACGTATAACGTATAACGTATAACGTATAACGTATAACGTATAACGTATAACGTATAACGTATAACGTATAACGTATAACGTATAACGTATAACGTATAACGTATAACGTATAACGTATAACGTATAACGATTAACGTAAAACGTATGACGTATTACATATTACGTATAACGTATAACGTATAACGTATAACGTATAACGTATAACGTATAACGTATAACGTATAACGTATAACGTATAACGTATAACGATTAACGTAAAACGTATGACGTATTACATATTACGTATAACGTATAACGTATAACGTATAACGTATAACGTATAACGTATGACGTATAACGTATAACGTACAACGTTTAACGTATAACGTATAACGTATAACGTATAGCGTATAACGTATAATGTATAACGTATAACGTATAACGTATAACGTATAACGTATAAGGTATAACGTATATCCTATAACGCATAACGTATAACGTATAACGTATAACGTATAACGTATAACGTATAACGTATAACGTATAACGTATAACGTATAACGTACAATGTTTAACGTATAACGTATAACGTATAACGTATAACGTATAACGCATAACGTATAACGTATAACGTATAACGTATAACGTATAACGTATAACGTATAACGTATAACGTATAACGTATAACGTATAACGTATAGCGTATAACGTATAACGTATAACGATTAACGTAAAACGTATGACGTATTACATATTACGTATAACGTATAACGTATAACGTATAACGTATAACGATTAACGTAAAACGTATGACGTATTACATATTACGTATAACGTATAACGTATAACGTATAACGTATAACGTATAACGTATAACGTATAACGCATAACGTATAACGTATAACGTATAACGCATAACGTATAACGTATAACGTATAACGTATAACGTATAACGTATAACGTATAACGTATAACGTATAACCTATAACGTATAACGTATAACGTATAACGTATAGCGTATAACGTATAACGTATAACGATTAACGTAAAACGTATGACGTATTACATATTACGTATAACGTATAACGCATAACGTATAACGTATAACGTATAACGCATAACGTATAACGTATAACGTATAACGTATAACGTATAACGTATAACGTATAACGTATAACGTATAACGTATAACGTATGACGTATAACGTATGTCGTATAACGTATAACGTATAACGTATAACGTATGACGTATAACGTATAACGTACAACGTTTAACGTATAACGTATAACGTATAACGTATAGCGTATAACGTATAATGTATAACGTATAACGTATAACGTATAACGTATAACGTATAAGGTATAACGTATATCCTATAACGCATAACGTATAACGTATAACGTATAACGTATAACGTATAACGTATAACGTACAACGTATAACGTATAACGTATAACGTATAACTTAAATCCTATAACGCATAACGTATAACGTATAACGTATAACGTATAACGTATAACGTATAACGTATAACGTATAATGTATATCGTATAACGTATAACGTATAACGTATAACGTATAACGTATAACGTATAACGTATAACGTATAACGTATAACGTATAACGTATAACGTATAACGTATAACGTATAACGTATAACGTATAACGTATAACGTATAACGTATAACGTATAACGTATAACGTATAGCGTATAACGTATAACGTATAACGATTAACGTAAAACGTATGACGTATTACATATTACGTATAACGTATAACGTATAACGTATAACGTATAACGTATAACGTATAACGTATAACCCATAACGTATAACGTATAACGTATAACGCATAACGTATAACGTATAACGTATAACGTATAACGTATAACGTATAACGTATAACGTATAACGTATAACGTATAACGTATAACGTATAACGTATAACGTATAGCGTATAACGTATAACGTATAACGATTAACGTAAAACGTATGACGTATTACATATTACGTATAACGTATAACGTATAACGTATAACGTATAACGTATAACGTATAACGTATAACGTATAACGTATAACGTATAACGTATAACGTATAACGTATAACGTATAACGTATAACGTATAACGTATAACGTATAACGTATAACGTATAACGTATGTCGTATAACGTATAACGTATAACGTATAACGTATAACGTATAACGTATAACGTATAATGTATAACGTATAACGTATAACGTATAACGTATAATGTATAACGTACAACGTATAACGTATAACGTATAACCTATAACGCATAACGTATAACGTATAACGTATAACGTATAACGTATAACGTATAACGTATAACGTATAACGTATAACGTATGTCGTATAACGTATAACGTATAACGTATAACGTATAACGTATAACGTATAACGTATAACGTATAACGTATAACGTATAACGTATAATGTATAACGTATAACGTATAACGTATAACGTATAACGTATAACGTATAACGTATAACGTATAGCGAATAACGTATAACGTATAACGTATAACGTCCAACGTATAACGTATAACGTATAGCGTATAACGTATAACGTACAACGTATAACGTATAACGTATATCCTATAACGCATAACGTATATCGTATAACGTATAACGTATAACGTATAACGTATAACGTATAACGTATAACGTATAACGTATGTCGTATAACGTATAACGTATAACGTATAACGTATAACGTATAACGTATAACGTATAACGTATAATGTATAACGTATAACGTATAACGTATAACGTATAACGTATAACGTACAACGTATAACGTATAACGCATAACGTATAACGTATAACGTATAACGTATAACGTATAACGTATAACGTATAACGTATAACGTATGTCGTATAACGTATAACGTATAACGTATAACGTATAACGTATAACGTATAACGTATAACGTATAACGTATAACGTATAACGTATAACGTATAACGTATAACGTATAACGTATAACGTATAACGTATAACGTATAACGTATAACGTATAACGTATAACGTACAACGTATAACGTATAACGTATATCGTATAACGTATATCCTATAACGCATAACGTATAACGTATAACGTATAACGTATAACGTATAACGTATAACGTATAACGTATAATGTATAACGTATAACGTATAACGTATAACGTATTAGGTATAACCTATAACGTATAACGTATAACGTATAACGTATAACGTATAACGTATAACGTATAGCGTATAACGTATAACGTATAACGTATAACGTCCAACGTATAACGTATAACGTATAGCGTATAACGTATAACGTACAACGTATAACGTATAACGTATATCCTATAACGCATAACGTATAACGTATAACGCATAACGTATAACGTATAACGTATAACGTATAACGTATAACGTATAACGTATAACGTATAACGTATAACGTATAACGTACAATGTTTAACGTATAACGTATAACGTATAACGTATAACGTATAACGTATAACGTATAACGTATAACGTATAACGTATAACGTATAACGTATAACGTATAACGTATAACGTATAACGTATAACGTATAACGTATAACGTATAACGTATAACGTATAACGTATAGCGTATGACGTATAACGTATAACGATTAACGTAAAACGTATGACGTATTACATATTACGTATAACGTATAACGTATAACGTATAACGTATAACGATTAACGTAAAACGTATGACGTATTACATATTACGTATAACGTATAACGTATAACGTATAACGTATAACGTATAACGTATAACGTATAACGCATAACGTATAACGTATAACGTATAACGCATAACGTATAACGTATAACGTATAACGTATAACGTATAACGTATAACGTATAACGTATAACGTATAACGTATAACGTATAACGTATAACGTATAGCGTATAACGTATAACGTATAACGATTAACGTAAAACGTATGACGTATTACATATTACGTATAACGTATAACGCATAACGTATAACGTATAACGTATAACGCATAACGTATAACGTATAACGTATAACGTATAACGTATAACGTATAACGTATAACGTATAACGTATAACGTATAACGTATGACGTATAACGTATGTCGTATAACGTATAACGTATAACGTATAACGTATGACGTATAACGTATAACGTACAACGTTTAACGTATAACGTATAACGTATAACGTATAGCGTATAACGTATAATGTATAACGTATAACGTATAACGTATAACGTATAACGTATAACGTATAACGTATGACGTATAACGTATGTCGTATAACGTATAACGTATAACGTATAACGTATGACGTATAACGTATAACGTACAACGTTTAACGTATAACGTATAACGTATAACGTATAGCGTATAACGTATAATGTATAACGTATAACGTATAACGTATAACGTATAACGTATAAGGTATAACGTATATCCTATAACGCATAACGTATAACGTATAACGTATAACGTATAACGTATAACGTATAACGTACAACGTATAACGTATAACGTATAACGTATAACTTAAATCCTATAACGCATAACGTATAACGTATAACGTATAACGTATAACGTATAACGTATAACGTATAACGTATAACGTATAATGTATATCGTATAACGTATAACGTATAACGTATAACGTATAACGTATAACGTATAACGTATAACGTATAACGTATAACGTATAACGTATAACGTATAACGTATAACGTATAACGTATAACGTATAACGTATAACGTATAACGTATAACGTATAACGTATAACGTATAGCGTATAACGTATAACGTATAACGATTAACGTAAAACGTATGACGTATTACATATTACGTATAACGTATAACGTATAACGTATAACGTATAACGTATAACGTATAACGTATAACGCATAACGTATAACGTATAACGTATAACGCATAACGTATAACGTATAACGTATAACGTATAACGTATAACGTATAACGTATAACGTATAACGTATAACGTATAACGTATAGCGTATAACGTATAACGTATAACGATTAACGTAAAACGTATGACGTATTACATATTACGTATAACGTATAACGTATAACGTATAACGTATAACGTATAACGTATAACGTATAACGTATAACGTATAACGTATAACGTATAACGTATAACGTATAACGTATAACGTATAACGTATAAAGTATAACGTATAACGTATAACGTATAACGTATAACGTATAACGTATGTCGTATAACGTATAACGTATAACGTATAACGTATAACGTATAACGTATAACGTATAATGTATAACGTATAACGTATAACGTATAACGTATAATGTATAACGTACAACGTATAACGTATAACGTATAACCTATAACGCATAACGTATAACGTATAACGTATAACGTATAACGTATAACGTATAACGTATAACGTATAACGTATAACGTATGTCGTATAACGTATAACGTATAACGTATAACGTATAACGTATAACGTATAACGTATAACGTATAACGTATAACGTATAACGTATAATGTATAACGTATAACGTATAACGTATAACGTATAACGTATAACGTATAACGTATAACGTATAGCGAATAACGTATAACGTATAACGTATAACGTCCAACGTATAACGTATAACGTATAACGTATAGCGTATAACGTATAACGTACAACGTATAACGTATAACGTATATCCTATAACGCATAACGTATATCGTATAACGTATAACGTATAACGTATAACGTATAACGTATAACGTATAACGTATAACGTATGTCGTATAACGTATAACGTATAACGTATAACGTATAACGTATAACGTATAACGTATAACGTATAATGTATAACGTATAACGTATAACGTATAACGTATAACGTATAACGTACAACGTATAACGTATAACGCATAACGTATAACGTATAACGTATAACGTATAACGTATAACGTATAACGTATAACGTATAACGTATGTCGTATAACGTATAACGTATAACGTATAACGTATAACGTATAACGTATAACGTATAACGTATAACGTATAACGTATAACGTATAACGTATAACGTATAACGTATAACGTATAACGTATAACGTATAACGTATAACGTATAACGTATAACGTATAACGTACAACGTATAACGTATAACGTATATCGTATAACGTATATCCTATAACGCATAACGTATAACGTATAACGTATAACGTATAACGTATAACGTATAACGTATAACGTATAATGTATAACGTATAACGTATAACGTATAACGTATTAGGTATAACCTATAACGTATAACGTATAACGTATAACGTATAACGTATAACGTATAACGTATAGCGTATAACGTATAACGTATAACGTATAACGTCCAACGTATAACGTATAACGTATAGCGTATAACGTATAACGTACAACGTATAACGTATAACGTATATCCTATAACGCATAACGTATAACGTATAACGCATAACGTATAACGTATAACGTATAACGTATAACGTATAACGTATAACGTATAACGTATAACGTATAACGTATAACGTACAATGTTTAACGTATAACGTATAACGTATAACGTATAACGTATAACGTATAACGTATAACGTATAACGTATAACGTATAACGTATAACGTATAACGTATAACGTATAACGTATAACGTATAACGTATAACGTATAACGTATAACGTATAACGTATAGCGTATGACGTATAACGTATAACGATTAACGTAAAACGTATGACGTATTACATATTACGTATAACGTATAACGTATAACGTATAACGTATAACGATTAACGTAAAACGTATGACGTATTACATATTACGTATAACGTATAACGTATAACGTATAACGTATAACGTATAACGTATAACGTATAACGCATAACGTATAACGTATAACGTATAACGCATAACGTATAACGTATAACGTATAACGTATAACGTATAACGTATAACGTATAACGTATAACGTATAACGTATAACGTATAACGTATAACGTATAGCGTATAACGTATAACGTATAACGATTAACGTAAAACGTATGACGTATTACATATTACGTATAACGTATAACGCATAACGTATAACGTATAACGTATAACGCATAACGTATAACGTATAACGTATAACGTATAACGTATAACGTATAACGTATAACGTATAACGTATAACGTATAACGTATGACGTATAACGTATGTCGTATAACGTATAACGTATAACGTATAACGTATGACGTATAACGTATAACGTACAACGTTTAACGTATAACGTATAACGTATAACGTATAGCGTATAACGTATAATGTATAACGTATAACGTATAACGTATAACGTATAACGTATAAGGTATAACGTATATCCTATAACGCATAACGTATAACGTATAACGTATAACGTATAACGTATAACGTATAACGTACAACGTATAACGTATAACGTATAACGTATAACGTATAACTTAAATCCTATAACGCATAACGTATAACGTATAACGTATAACGTATAACGTATAACGTATAACGTATAACGTATAACGTATAATGTATAACGTATAACGTATAACGTATAACGTATAACGTATAACGTATAACGTATAACGTATAACGTATAACGTATAACGTATAACGTATAACGTATAACGTATAACGTATAACGTATAACGTATAACGTATAACGTATAACGTATAACGTATAACGTATAACGTATAGCGTATAACGTATAACGTATAACGATTAACGTAAAACGTATGACGTATTACATATTACGTATAACGTATAACGTATAACGTATAACGTATAACGTATAACGTATAACGTATAACGCATAACGTATAACGTATAACGTATAACGCATAACGTATAACGTATAACGTATAACGTATAACGTATAACGTATAACGTATAACGTATAACGTATAACGTATAACGTATAACGTATAACGTATAACGTATAACGTATAGCGTATAACGTATAACGTATAACGATTAACGTAAAACGTATGACGTATTACATATTACGTATAACGTATAACGTATAACGTATAACGTATAACGTATAACGTATAACGTATAACGTATAACGTATAACGTATAACGTATAACGTATAACGTATAACGTATAACGTATAACGTATGTCGTATAACGTATAACGTATAACGTATAACGTATAACGTATAACGTATAACGTATAATGTATAACGTATAACGTATAACGTATAACGTATAATGTATAACGTACAACGTATAACGTATAACGTATAACCTATAACGCATAACGTATAACGTATAACGTATAACGTATAACGTATAACGTATAACGTATAACGTATAACGTATAACGTATGTCGTATAACGTATAACGTATAACGTATAACGTATAACGTATAACGTATAACGTATAATGTATAACGTATAACGTATAACGTATAACGTATAACGTATAACGTACAACGTATAACGTATAACGCATAACGTATAACGTATAACGTATAACGTATAACGTATAACGTATAACGTATAACGTATAACGTATGTCGTATAACGTATAACGTATAACGTATAACGTATAACGTATAACGTATAACGTATAACGTATAACGTATAACGTATAACGTATAACGTATAACGTATAACGTATAACGTATAACGTATAACGTATAACGTATAACGTATAACGTATAACGTATAACGTACAACGTATAACGTATAACGTATATCGTATAACGTATATCCTATAACGCATAACGTATAACGTATAACGTATAACGTATAACGTATAACGTATAACGTATAACGTATAACGTATAACGTATAACGTATAACGTATAACGTATAACGTATAACGTATAACGTATAACGTATAACGTATAACGTATAACGTATAACGTATAACGTATAACGTATAACGTATAACGTATAACGTATAACGTATAACGTATAACGTATAACGTATAACGTACAACGTATAACGTATAACGTATATCGTATAACGTATATCCTATAACGCATAACGTATAACGTATAACGTATAACGTATAACGTATAACGTATAACGTATAACGTATAACGTATAACGTATAACGTACAATGTTTAACGTATAACGTATAACGTATAACGTATAACGTATAACGTATAACGTATAACGTATAACGTATAACGTATAACGTATAACGTATAACGTATAACGTATAGCGTATAACGTATAACGTATAACGATTAACGTAAAACGTATGACGTATTACATATTACGTATAACGTATAACGTATAACGTATAACGTATAACGTATAACGTATAACGTATAACGTATAACGTATAACGTATAACGTATAACGTATAACGTATAACGTATAACGTATAACGTATAACGTATAGCGTATAACGTATAACGTATAACGATTAACGTAAAACGTATGACGTATTACATATTACGTATAACGTATAACGTATAACGTATAACGTATAACGTATAACGTATAACGTATAACGTATAACGTATAACGTATAACGTATAACGTATAACGTATAACGTATAACGTATAACGTATAGCGTATAACGTATAACGTATAACGATTAACGTAAAACGTATGACGTATTACATATTACGTATAACGTATAACGCATAACGTATAACGTATAACGAATAACGCATAACGTATAACGTATAACGTATAACGTATAACGTATAACGTATAACGTATAACGTATAACGTATAACGTATAACGTATGACGTATAACGTATGTCGTATAACGTATAACGTATAACGTATAACGTATGACGTATAACGTATAACGTACAACGTTTAACGTATAACGTATAACGTATAACGTATAGCGTATAACGTATAATGTATAACGTATAACGTATAACGTATAACGTATAACGTATAAGGTATAACGTATATCCTATAACGCATAACGTATAACGTATAACGTATAACGTATAACGTATAACGTATAACGTACAACGTATAACGTATAACGTATAACGTATAACTTAAATCCTATAACGCATAACGTATAACGTATAACGTATAACGTATAACGTATAACGTATAACGTATAACGTATAATGTATAACGTATAACGTATAACGTATAACGTATAACGTATAACGTATAACGTATAACGTATAACGTATAACGTATAACGTATAACGTATAACGTATAACGTATAACGTATAACGTATAACGTATAACGTATAACGTATAACGTATAACGTATAACGTATAACGTATAGCGTATAACGTATAACGTATAACGATTAACGTAAAACGTATGACGTATTACATATTACGTATAACGTATAACGTATAACGTATAACGTATAACGTATAACGTATAACGTATAACGCATAACGTATAACGTATAACGTATAACGCATAACGTATAACGTATAACGTATAACGTATAACGTATAACGTATAACGTATAACGTATAACGTATAACGTATAACGTATAACGTATAACGTATAACGTATAGCGTATAACGTATAACGTATAACGATTAACGTAAAACGTATGACGTATTACATATTACGTATAACGTATAACGTATAACGTATAACGTATAACGTATAACGTATAACGTATAACGTATAACGTATAACGTATAACGTATAACGTATAACGTATAACGTATAACGTATAACGTATAACGTATGTCGTATAACGTATAACGTATAACGTATAACGTATAACGTATAACGTATAACGTATAACGTATAATGTATAACGTATAACGTATAACGTATAACGTATAATGTATAACGTACAACGTATAACGTATAACGTATAACCTATAACGCATAACGTATAACGTATAACGTATAACGTATAACGTATAACGTATAACGTATAACGTATAACGTATAACGTATAACGTATGTCGTATAACGTATAACGTATAACGTATAACGTATAACGTATAACGTATAACGTATAACGTATAACGTATAATGTATAACGTATAACGTATAACGTATAACGTATAACGTATAACGTATAACGTATAACGTATAGCGAATAACGTATAACGTATAACGTATAACGTCCAACGTATAACGTATAACGTATAGCGTATAACGTATAACGTACAACGTATAACGCATAACGTATAACGTATAACGTATAACGTATAACGTATAACGTATAACGTATAACGTATAACGTATGTCGTATAACGTATAACGTATAACGTATAACGTATAACGTATAACGTATAACGTATAACGTATAACGTATAACGTATAACGTATAACGTATAACGTATAACGTATAACGTATAACGTATAACGTATAACGTATAACGTATAACGTATAACGTATAACGTACAACGTATAACGTATAACGTATATCGTATAACGTATATCCTATAACGCATAACGTATAACGTATAACGTATAACGTATAACGTATAACGTATAACGTATAACGTATAACGTATAACGTATAACGTATAACGTATAACGTATAACGTATAACGTATAACGTATAACGTATAACGTATAACGTATGTCGTATAACGTATAACGTATAACGTATAACGTATAACGTATAACGTATAACGTATAACGTATAATGTATAACGTATAACGTATAACGTATAACGTATAACGTATAACGTATAACGTATAACGTATAACGTATAACGTATAACGTACAACGTATAACGTATAACGTATAACGTATAACGTATAAGGTATAACGTGTAACGTATAACGTATGACGTATAACGTATAACGTACTACGTATAACGTATAACGTATAACGTATAACGTATAACGTATAGCGTATAACGTATAACGTATAACGTATAACGTCCAACGTATAACGTATAACGTATAGCGTATAACGTATAACGTACAACGTATAACGTATAACGTATATCCTATAACGCATAACGTATAACGTATAACGTATAACGTATAACGTATAACGTATAACGTATAACGTATAACGTATAACGTATAACGTATATCGTATAACGTATAACGTATAACGCATAACGTATAACGTATAACGTATAACGTATAACGTATAACGTATAACGTATAACGTATAACGTATAACGTATAACGTATAACGTATAACGTATAACGTATAGCGTATAACGTATAACGTATAACGATTAACGTAAAACGTATGACGTATTACATATTACGTATAACGTATAACGTATAACGTATAACGTATAACGTATAACGTATAACGTATAACGTATAACGTATAACGTATAACGTATAACGTATAACGTATAACGTATAACGTATAACGTATAACGTATGTCGTATAACGTATAACGTATAACGTATAACGTATAACGTATAACGTATAACGTATAATGTATAACGTATAACGTATAACGTATAACGTATAATGTATAACGTACAACGTATAACGTATAACGTATAACCTATAACGCATAACGTATAACGTATAACGTATAACGTATAACGTATAACGTATAACGTATAACGTATAACGTATAACGTATAACGTATGTCGTATAACGTATAACGTATAACGTATAACGTATAACGTATAACGTATAACGTATAACGTATAACGTATAATGTATAACGTATAACGTATAACGTATAACGTATAACGTATAACGTATAACGTATAACGTATAGCGAATAACGTATAACGTATAACGTATAACGTCCAACGTATAACGTATAACGTATAGCGTATAACGTATAACGTACAACGTATAACGCATAACGTATAACGTATAACGTATAACGTATAACGTATAACGTATAACGTATAACGTATAACGTATGTCGTATAACGTATAACGTATAACGTATAACGTATAACGTATAACGTATAACGTATAACGTATAACGTATAACGTATAACGTATAACGTATAACGTATAACGTATAACGTATAACGTATAACGTATAACGTATAACGTATAACGTATAACGTATAACGTACAACGTATAACGTATAACGTATATCGTATAACGTATATCCTATAACGCATAACGTATAACGTATAACGTATAACGTATAACGTATAACGTATAACGTATAACGTATAACGTATAACGTATAACGTATAACGTATAACGTATAACGTATAACGTATAACGTATAACGTATAACGTATAACGTATAACGTATGTCGTATAACGTATAACGTATAACGTATAACGTATAACGTATAACGTATAACGTATAACGTATAATGTATAACGTATAACGTATAACGTATAACGTATAACGTATAACGTATAACGTATAACGTATAACGTATAACGTATAACGTACAACGTATAACGTATAACGTATAACGTATAACGTATAAGGTATAACGTGTAACGTATAACGTATGACGTATAACGTATAACGTACTACGTATAACGTATAACGTATAACGTATAACGTATAACGTATAGCGTATAACGTATAACGTATAACGTATAACGTCCAACGTATAACGTATAACGTATAGCGTATAACGTATAACGTACAACGTATAACGTATAACGTATATCCTATAACGCATAACGTATAACGTATAACGTATAACGTATAACGTATAACGTATAACGTATAACGTATAACGTATAACGTATAACGTATATCGTATAACGTATAACGTATAACGTATAACGTATAACGTATAACGTATAACGTACAACGTATAACGTATAACTTATATCCTATAACGCATAACGTATAACGTATAACGTATAACGTATAACGTATAACGTATAACGTATAACGTATAACGTATAACGTATAAAGTATAACGTATAGCGTGTAACGTATAACGTATAACGATTAACGTAAAACGTATGACGTATTACATATTACGTATAACGTATAACGTATAACGTATAACGTATAACGTATAACGTATAACGTATAACGTATAACGTATAACGTATAACGTATAACGTATAACGTATAGCGTGTAACGTATAACGTATAACGATTAACGTAAAACGTATGACGTATTACATATTACGTATAACGTATAACGTATAACGTATATCGTATAACGTATAACGTATAACGTATAACGTATAACGTATAACGTATAACGTACAACGTATAACGTATAACTTATATCCTATAACGCATAACGTATAACGTATAACGTATAACGTATAACGTATAACGTATAACGTATAACGTATAACGTATAACGTATAACGTATAACGTATAACGTATAACGTATAACGTATAGCGTATAACGTATAACGTATAACGATTAACGTAAAACGTATGACGTATTACATATTACGTATAACGTATAACGTATAACGTATAACGTATAACGTATAACGTATAACGTATAACGTATATCCTATAACGCATAACGTATAACGTATAACGTATAACGTATAACGTGTAACGTATAACGTATATCCTATAACGCATAACGTATAACGTATAACGTATAACGTATAACGAATAACGTATAACGTATAACGTATAACGTATAACGTAGAACGTATAACGTATAACGTATAACGTATAACGTATAACGTATGACGTATAACGTATAACGTACAACGTTTAACGTATAACGTATAACGTATAACGTATAACGTATAACGTATATCGTACAACGTTCAACGTATAACGTATAATGTATAACGTATAACGTATAACGTATAACGTATAAGGTATAACCTATAACGTATAACGTATAACGTATAACGTATAACGTATAACGTATAACGTATAGCGTATAACGTATAACGTATAACGTATAACGTCCAACGTATAACGTATAACGTATAGCGTATAACGTATAACGTACAACGTATAACGTATAACGTATAACGTATATCCTATAACGCATAACGTATAACGTATAACGCATAACGTATAACGTATAACGTATAACGTATAACGTATAACGTATAACGTATAACGTATAACGTATAACGTATATCGTATAACGTATAACGTATAACGTATAACGTATAACGTATGTCGTATAACGTATAACGTATAACGTATAACGTATAACGTATAACGTATAACGTATAACGTATAACGTATAACGTATAACGTATAATGATTAACGTAAAACGTATGACGTATTACATATTACGTATAACGTATAACGTATAACGTATAACGTATAACGTATAACGTATGACGTATAACGTATAACGTACAACGTTTAACGTATAACGTATAACGTATAACGTATAGCGTATAACGTATAATGTATAACGTATAACGTATAACGTATAACGTATAACGTATAAGGTATAACGTATATCCTATAACGCATAACGTATAACGTATAACGTATAACGTATAACGTATAACGTATAACGTATAACGTATAACGTATAACGTATAACGTACAATGTATAACGTATAACGTATAACGTATAACGTATAACGTATAACGTATAACGTATAACGTATAACGTATAACGTATAACGTATAACGTATAACGTATAACGTATAACGTATAACGTATAACGTATAACGTATAACGTATAACGTATAACGTATAGCGTATAACGTATAACGTATAACGATTAACGTAAAACGTATGACGTATTACATATTACGTATAACGTATAACGTATAACGTATAACGTATAACGATTAACGTAAAACGTATGACGTATTACATATTACGTATAACGTATAACGTATAACGTATAACGTATAACGTATAACGTATAACGTATAACGCATAACGTATAACGTATAACGTATAACGCATAACGTATAACGTATAACGTATAACGTATAACGTATAACGAATAACGTATAACGTATAACGTATAACGTATAACGTATAACGTATAACGTATAGCGTATAACGTATAACGTATAACGATTAACGTAAAACGTATGACGTATTACATATTACGTATAACGTATAACGCATAACGTATAACGTATAACGTATAACGCATATCGTATAACGTATAACGTATAACGTATAACGTATAACGTATAACGTATAACGTATAACGTATAACGTATAACGTATGACGTATAACGTATGTCGTATAACGTATAACGTATAACGTATAACGTATGACGTATAACGTATAACGTACAACGTTTAACGTATAACGTATAACGTATAACGTATAGCGTATAACGTATAATGTATAACGTATAACGTATAACGTATAACGTATAACGTATAAGGTATAACGTATATCCTATAACGCATAACGTATAACGTATAACGTATAACGTATAACGTATAACGTATAACGTACAACGTATAACGTATAACGTATAACGTATAACGTATAACTTAAATCCTATAACGCATAACGTATAACGTATAACGTATAACGTATAACGTATAACGTATAACGTATAACGTATAATGTATAACGTATAACGTATAACGTATAACGTATAACGTATAACGTATAACGTATAACGTATAACGTATAACGTATAACGTATAACGTATAACGTATAACGTATAACGTATAACGTATAACGTATAACGTATAACGTATAACGTATAACGTATAACGTATAACGTATAACGTATAACGTATAGCGTATAACGTATAACGTATAACGATTAACGTAAAACGTATGACGTATTACATATTACGTATAACGTATAACGTATAACGTATAACGTATAACGTATAACGTATAACGTATAACGCATAACGTATAACGTATAACGTATAACGCATAACGTATAACGTATAACGTATAACGTATAACGTATAACGTATAACGTATAACGTATAACGTATAACGTATAACGTATAACGTATAACGTATAGCGTATAACGTATAACGTATAACGATTAACGTAAAACGTATGACGTATTACATATTACGTATAACGTATAACGTATAACGTATAACGTATAACGTATAACGTATAACGTATAACGTATAACGTATAACGTATAACGTATAACGTATAACGTATAACGTATAACGTATAACGTATGTCGTATAACGTATAACGTATAACGTATAACGTATAACGTATAACGTATAACGTATAATGTATAACGTATAACGTATAACGTATAACGTATAATGTATAACGTACAACGTATAACGTATAACGTATAACCTATAACGCATAACGTATAACGTATAACGTATAACGTATAACGTATAACGTATAACGTATAACGTATAACGTATAACGTATGTCGTATAACGTATAACGTATAACGTATAACGTATAACGTATAACGTATAACGTATAACGTATAACGTATAATGTATAACGTATAACGTATAACGTATAACGTATAACGTATAACGTATAACGTATAACGTATAGCGAATAACGTATAACGTATAACGTATAACGTCCAACGTATAACGTATAACGTATAGCGTATAACGTATAACGTACAACGTATAACGTATAACGTATATCCTATAACGCATAACGTATATCGTATAACGTATAACGTATAACGTATAACGTATAACGTATAACGTATAACGTATAACGTATGTCGTATAACGTATAACGTATAACGTATAACGTATAACGTATAACGTATAACGTATAACGTATAATGTATAACGTATAACGTATAACGTATAACGTATAACGTATAACGTACAACGTATAACGTATAACGCATAACGTATAACGTATAACGTATAACGTATAACGTATAACGTATAACGTATAACGTATAACGTATGTCGTATAACGTATAACGTATAACGTATAACGTATAACGTATAACGTATAACGTATAACGTATAACGTATAACGTATAACGTATAACGATTAACGTAAAACGTATGACGTATTACATATTACGTATAACGTATAACGTATAACGTATAACGTATAACGTATAACGTATAACGTATAACGTATAACGTATAACGTATAACGTATAACGTATAACGTATAACGTATAACGTATAACGTATGTCGTATAACGTATAACGTATAACGTATAACGTATAACGTATAACGTATAACGTATAATGTATAACGTATAACGTATAACGTATAACGTATAATGTATAACGTACAACGTATAACGTATAACGTATAACCTATAACGCATAACGTATAACGTATAACGTATAACGTATAACGTATAACGTATAACGTATAATGTATAACGTATAACGTATAACGTATAACGTATAATGTATAACGTACAACGTATAACGTATAACGTATAACCTATAACGCATAACGTATAACGTATAACGTATAACGTATAACGTATAACGTATAACGTATAACGTATAACGTATAACGTATGTCGTATAACGTATAACGTATAACGTATAACGTATAACGTATAACGTATAACGTATAACGTATAACGTATAATGTATAACGTATAACGTATAACGTATAACGTATAACGTATAACGTATAACGTATAACGTATAGCGAATAACGTATAACGTATAACGTATAACGTCCAACGTATAACGTATAACGTATAGCGTATAACGTATAACGTACAACGTATAACGTATAACGTATATCCTATAACGCATAACGTATATCGTATAACGTATAACGTATAACGTATAACGTATAACGTATAACGTATAACGTATAACGTATGTCGTATAACGTATAACGTATAACGTATAACGTATAACGTATAACGTATAACGTATAACGTATAATGTATAACGTATAACGTATAACGTATAACGTATAACGTATAACGTACAACGTATAACGTATAACGCATAACGTATAACGTATAACGTATAACGTATAACGTATAACGTATAACGTATAACGTATAACGTATGTCGTATAACGTATAACGTATAACGTATAACGTATAACGTATAACGTATAACGTATAACGTATAACGTATAACGTATAACGTATAACGTATAACGTATAACGTATAACGTATAACGTATAACGTATAACGTATAACGTATAACGTATAACGTATAACGTACAACGTATAACGTATAACGTATATCGTATAACGTATATCCTATAACGCATAACGTATAACGTATAACGTATAACGTATAACGTATAACGTATAACGTATAACGTATAACGTATAACGTATAACGTATAACGTATAACGTATAACGTATAACGTATAACGTATAACGTATAACGTATAACGTATAACGTATGTCGTATAACGTATAACGTATAACGTATAACGTATAACGTATAACGTATAACGTATAATGTATAACGTATAACGTATAACGTATAACGTATAACGTATAACGTATAACGTATAACGTATAACGTATAACGTATAACGTACAACGTATAACGTATAACGTATAACGTATAACGTATAAGGTATAACGTGTAACGTATAACGTATGACGTATAACGTATAACGTACTACGTATAACGTATAACGTATAACGTATAACGTATAACGTATAGCGTATAACGTATAACGTATAACGTATAACGTCCAACGTATAACGTATAACGTATAGCGTATAACGTATAACGTACAACGTATAACGTATAACGTATATCCTATAACGCATAACGTATAACGTATAACGAGTAACGTATAACGTATAACGTATAACGTATAACGTATAACGTATAACGTATAACGTATATCGTATAACGTATAACGTATAACGTATAACGTATAACGTATAACGTATAACGTACAACGTATAACGTATAACTTATATCCTATAACGCATAACGTATAACGTATAACGTATAACGTATAACGTATAACGTATAACGTATAACGTATAACGTATAACGTATAAAGTATAACGTATAGCGTGTAACGTATAACGTATAACGATTAACGTAAAACGTATGACGTATTACATATTACGTATAACGTATAACGTATAACGTATAACGTATAACGTAAAACGTATAACGTATAACGTATAACGTATAACGTATAACGTATGTCGTATAACGTATAACGTATAACGTATAACGTATAACGTATAACGTATAACGTATAATGTATAACGTATAACGTATAACGTATAACGTATAATGTATAACGTACAACGTATAACGTATAACGTATAACCTATAACGCATAACGTATAACGTATAACGTATAACGTATAACGTATAACGTATAACGTATAACGTATAACGTATAACGTATAACGTATGTCGTATAACGTATAACGTATAACGTATAACGTATAACGTATAACGTATAACGTATAACGTATAACGTATAATGTATAACGTATAACGTATAACGTATAACGTATAACGTATAACGTATAACGTATAACGTATAGCGAATAACGTATAACGTATAACGTATAACGTCCAACGTATAACGTATAACGTATAGCGTATAACGTATAACGTACAACGTATAACGTATAACGTATATCCTATAACGCATAACGTATATCGTATAACGTATAACGTATAACGTATACCGTATAACGTATAACGTATAACGTATAACGTATGTCGTATAACGTATAACGTATAACGTATAACGTATAACGTATAACGTATAACGTATAACGTATAATGTATAACGTATAACGTATAACGTATAACGTATAACGTATAACGTACAACGTATAACGTATAACGCATAACGTATAACGTATAACGTATAACGTATAACGTATAACGTATAACGTATAACGTATAACGTATGTCGTATAACGTATAACGTATAACGTATAACGTATAACGTATAACGTATAACGTATAACGTATAACGTATAACGTATAACGTATAACGATTAACGTAAAACGTATGACGTATTACATATTACGTATAACGTATAACGTATAACGTATAACGTATAACGTATAACGTATAACGTATAACGTATAACGTATAACGTATAACGTATAACGTATAACGTATAACGTATAACGTATAACGTATGTCGTATAACGTATAACGTATAACGTATAACGTATAACGTATAACGTATAACGTATAATGTATAACGTATAACGTATAACGTATAACGTATAATGTATAACGTACAACGTATAACGTATAACGTATAACCTATAACGCATAACGTATAACGTATAACGTATAACGTATAACGTATAACGTATAACGTATAATGTATAACGTATAACGTATAACGTATAACGTATAATGTATAACGTACAACGTATAACGTATAACGTATAACCTATAACGCATAACGTATAACGTATAACGTATAACGTATAACGTATAACGTATAACGTATAACGTATAACGTATAACGTATGTCGTATAACGTATAACGTATAACGTATAACGTATAACGTATAACGTATAACGTATAACGTATAACGTATAATGTATAACGTATAACGTATAACGTATAACGTATAACGTATAACGTATAACGTATAACGTATAGCGAATAACGTATAACGTATAACGTATAACGTCCAACGTATAACGTATAACGTATAGCGTATAACGTATAACGTACAACGTATAACGTATAACGCATATCCTATAACGCATAACGTATATCGTATAACGTATAACGTATAACGTATAACGTATAACGTATAACGTATAACGTATAACGTATAACGTATGTCGTATAACGTATAACGTATAACGTATAACGTATAACGTATAACGTATAACGTATAACGTATAATGTATAACGTATAACGTATAACGTATAACGTATAACGTATAACGTACAACGTATAACGTATAACGCATAACGTATAACGTATAACGTATAACGTATAACGTATAACGTATAACGTATAACGTATAACGTATGTCGTATAACGTATAACGTATAACGTATAACGTATAACGTATAACGTATAACGTATAACGTATAACGTATAACGTATAACGTATAACGTATAACGTATAACGTATAACGTATAACGTATAACGTATAACGTATAACGTATAACGTATAACGTATAACGTATAACGTACAACGTATAACGTATAACGTATATCGTATAACGTATATCCTATAACGCATAACGTATAACGTATAACGTATAACGTATAACGTATAACGTATAACGTATAACGTATAACGTATAACGTATAACGTATAACGTATAACGTATAACGTATAACGTATAACGTATAACGTATAACGTATGTCGTATAACGTATAACGTATAACGTATAACGTATAACGTATAACGTATAACGTATAATGTATAACGTATAACGTATAACGTATAACGTATAACGTATAACGTATAACGTATAACGTATAACGTATAACGTATAACGTACAACGTATAACGTATAACGTATAACGTATAACGTATAAGGTATAACGTGTAACGTATAACGTATGACGTATAACGTATAACGTACTACGTATAACGTATAACGTATAACGTATAACGTATAACGTATAGCGTATAACGTATAACGTATAACGTATAACGTCCAACGTATAACGTATAACGTATACCGTATAACGTATAACGTACAACGTATAACGTATAACGTATATCCTATAACGCATAACGTATAACGTATAACGAGTAACGTATAACGTATAACGTATAACGTATAACGTATAACGTATAACGTATAACGTATATCGTATAACGTATAACGTATAACGTATAACGTATAACGTATAACGTATAACGTACAACGTATAACGTATAACTTATATCCTATAACGCATAACGTATAACGTATAACGTATAACGTATAACGTATAACGTATAACGTATAACGTATAACGTATAACGTATAAAGTATAACGTATAGCGTGTAACGTATAACGTATAACGATTAACGTAAAACGTATGACGTATAACATATTACGTATAACGTATAACGTATAACGTATAACGTATAACGTATAACGTATAACGTATAACGTATAACGTATAACGTATAACGTATAACGTATAACGTATAGCGTGTAACGTATAACGTATAACGATTAACGTAAAACGTATGACGTATTACATATTACGTATAACGTATAACGTATAACGTATATCGTATAACGTATAACGTATAACGTATAACGTATAACGTATAACGTATAACGTACAACGTATAACGTATAACTTATATCCTATAACGCATAACGTATAACGTATAACGTATAACGTATAACGTATAACGTATAACGTATAACGTATAACGTATAACGTATAACGTATAACGTATAACGTATAACGTATAACGTATAACGTATAACGTATAGCGTATAACGTATAACGTATAACGATTAACGTAAAACGTATGACGTATTACATATTACGTATAACGTATAACGTATAACGTATAATGTATAACGTATAACGTATAACGTATAACGTATAACGTATATCCTATAACGCATAACGTATAACGTATAACGTATAACGTATAACGTGTAACGTATAACGTATATCCTATAACGCATAACGTATAACGTATAACGTATAACGTATAACGAATAACGTATAACGTATAACGTATAACGTTTAACGTATAACGTATAACGTATAACGTATAACGTACAATGTTTAACGTATAACGTATAACGTATATCGTATAACGTATGACGTATAACGTATAACGTATAACGTATAACGTATAACGTATAACGTATAACGTATAACGTATAACGTACAACGTATAACGTATAACGTATAACGTATAACTTATATCCTATAACGCATAACGTATAACGTATAACGTATAACGTATAACGTATAACGTATAACGTATAACGTATAACGTATAAGGTATAACGTATAACGTATAACGTATAACGTATAACGTATAGCGTATAACGTATAACGTATAACGATTAACGTAAAACGTATGACGTATGACGTATTACATATTACGTATAACGTATAACGTATAACGTATAACGTATAACGTATAACGTATAACGTACAACGTATAACGTATAACGTATAACGTATAACTTATATCCTATAACGCATAACGTATAACGTATAACGTATAACGTATAACGTATAACGTATAACGTATAACGTATAACGTATAACGTATAACGTATAACGTATAACGTATAACGTATATCCTATAACGCATAACGTATAACGTATAACGTATAACGTATAACGAATAACGTATAACGTATAACGTATAACGTACAACGTTTAACGTATAACGTATAACGTAGAACGTATAACGTATAACGTATAACGTATAACGTATGACGTATAACGTATAACGTACAACGTTTAACGTATAACGTATAACGTATAACGTATAACGTATAACGTATAACGTATAACGTATAACGTATAACGTATAACGTACAACGTATAACGTATAACGTATAACGTATAACGTATAACGTATAGCGTATAACGTATAACGTATAACGTATAACGTCCAACATATAACGTATAACGTATAGCGTATAACGTATAACGTACAACGTATAACGTATAACGTATACCCTATAACGCATAACGTATAACGTATAACGCATAACGTATAACGTATAACGTATAACGTATAACGTATAGCGTATAACGTATAACGTATAACGTATAACGTATAACGTATAACGTATAACGTACAACGTATAACGTATAACGTATAACGTATAACTTAAATCCTATAACGCATAACGTATAACGTATAACGTATAACGTATAACGTATAACGTATAACGTATAACGTATAAGGTATAACGTATAACGTATAACGTATAACGTATAACGTATAAAGTATAACGTATAGCGTGTAACGTATAACGTATAACGATTAACGTAAAACGTATGACGTATTACATATTACGTATAACGTATAACGTATAACGTATAACGTATAACGTATAACGTATAACGTATAACGTATAACGTATAACGTATAACGTATAACGTATAGCGTGTAACGTATAACGTATAACGATTAACGTAAAACGTATGACGTATTACATATTACGTATAACGTATAACGTATAACGTATAACGTATAACGTATAACGTATAACGTATAACGTATAACGTATAACGTATAACGTATAACGTACAATGTTTAACGTATAACGTATAACGTAGAACGTATAACGTATAACGTATATCGTATAACGTATGACGTATAACGTATAACGTATAACGTATAACGTATAACGTATAACGTATAACGTATAACGTATAACGTACAACGTATAACGTATAACGTATAACGTATAACTTAAATCCTATAACGCATAACGTATAACGTATAACGTATAACGTAGAACGTATAACGTATAACGTATAACGTATAATGTATAACGTATAACGTATAACGTATAACGTATAACGTATAACGTATAACGTATAACGTATAACGTATAACGTATAACGTATAACGTATAACGTATAACGTATAACGTATAACGTATAACGTATAACGTGTAACGTATAACGTATAACGTATAACGTATAACGTATAGCGTATAACGTATAACGTATAACGATTAACGTAAAACGTATGACGTATTACATATTACGTATAACGTATAACGTATAACGTATAACGTATAACGTACAACGCATAACGTATAACGTATAACGTATAACGTATAACGTAGAACGTATAACGTATAACGTATAACGTATAACGTATAACGTATGACGTATAACGTATAACGTACAACGTTTAACGTATAACGTATAACGTATAACGTATAACGTATAACGTATATCGTACAACGTTCAACGTATAACGTATAATGTATAACGTATAACGTATAACGTATAACGTATAAGGTATAACCTATAACGTATAACGTATAACGTATAACGTATAACGTATAACGTATAACGTATAGCGTATAACGTATAACGTATAACGTATAACGTCCAACGTATAACGTATAACGTATAGCGTATAACGTATAACGTACAACGTATAACGTATAACGTATATCCTATAACGCATAACGTATAACGTATAACGCATAACGTATAACGTATAACGTATAACGTATAACGTATAACGTATAACGTATAACGTATAACGTATAACGTATATCGTATAACGTATAACGTATAACGTATAACGTATAACGTATGTCGTATAACGTATAACGTATAACGTATAACGTATAACGTATAACGTATAACGTATAACGTATAACGTATAACGTATAACGTATAACGATTAACGTAAAACGTATGACGTATTACATATTACGTATAACGTATAACGTATAACGTATAACGTATAACGTATAACGTATAACGTATGACGTATAACGTATAACGTACAACGTTTAACGTATAACGTATAACGTATAACGTATAGCGTATAACGTATAATGTATAACGTATAACGTATAACGTATAACGTATAACGTATAAGGTATAACGTATATCCTATAACGCATAACGTATAACGTATAACGTATAACGTATAACGTATAACGTATAACGTATAACGTATAACGTATAACGTATAACGTATAACGTACAATGTTTAACGTATAACGTATAACGTATAACGTATAACGTATAACGTATAACGTATAACGTATAACGTATAACGTATAACGTATAACGTATAACGTATAACGTATAACGTATAACGTATAACGTATAACGTATAACGTATAACGTATAGCGTATAACGTATAACGTATAACGATTAACGTAAAACGTATGACGTATTACATATTACGTATAACGTATAACGTATAACGTATAACGTATAACGATTAACGTAAAACGTATGACGTATTACATATTACGTATAACGTATAACGTATAACGTATAACGTATAACGTATAACGTATAACGTATAACGCATAACGTATAACGTATAACGTATAACGCATAACGTATAACGTATAACGTATAACGTATAACGTATAACGTATAACGTATAACGTATAACGTATAACGTATAACGTATAACGTATAACGTATAGCGTATAACGTATAACGTATAACGATTAACGTAAAACGTATGACGTATTACATATTACGTATAACGTATAACGTATAACGTATAACATATAACGTACAACGCATAACGTATAACGTATAACGTATAACGTATAACGTAGAACGTATAACGTATAACGTATAACGTATAACGTATAACGTATGACGTATAACGTATGTCGTATAACGTATAACGTATAACGTATAACGTATAACGTATAACGTATAACGTATAACGTATAACGTATAACGTATAACGTATAACGATTAACGTAAAACGTATGACGTATTACATATTACGTATAACGTATAACGTATAACGTATAACGTATAACGTATAACGTATGACGTATAACGTATAACGTACAACGTTTAACGTATAACGTATAACGTATAACGTATAGCGTATAACGTATAATGTATAACGTATAACGTATAACGTATAACGTATAACGTATAAGGTATAACGTATATCCTATAACGCATAACGTATAACGTATAACGTATAACGTATAACGTATAACGTATAACGTATAACGTATAACGTATAACGTATAACGTATAACGTACAATGTTTAACGTATAACGTATAACGTATAACGTATAACGTATAACGTATAACGTATAACGTATAACGTATAACGTATAACGTATAACGTATAACGTATAACGTATAACGTATAACGTATAACGTATAACGTATAACGTATAGCGTATAACGTATAACGTATAACGATTAACGTAAAACGTATGACGTATTACATATTACGTATAACGTATAACGTATAACGTATAACGTATAACGATTAACGTAAAACGTATGACGTATTACATATTACGTATAACGTATAACGTATAACGTATAACGTATAACGTATAACGTATAACGTATAACGTATAACGCATAACGTATAACGTATAACGTATAACGCATAACGTATAACGTATAACGTATAACGTATAACGTATAACGTAGAACGTATAACGTATAACGTATAACGTATAACGTATAACGTATAACGTATAACGTATAACGTATAACGTATAACGCATAACGTATAACGCATAACGTATAACGTATAACGTATAACGTATAACGTATAACGTATAACGTATAACGTATAACGTATAACGTATAACGTATAACGTATAACGTATAACGTATAACGTATAACGTATAACGTATAACGTATAACGTATAACGTATAACGTATAACGTATAACGTATAACGTATAACGTATAACGTATAACGTATAACGTATAACGTATAACGTATAACGTATAACGTATAACGTACAACGTATAACGTATAACGTATAACATATAACGTATATCCTATAACGCATAACGTATAACGTATAACGTATAACGTATAACGTATAACGTATAACGTATAACGTATAACGTATAACGTATAACGTATAACGTATAACGTATAACGTATAACGTATAACGTATAACGTATAACGTATAACGTATAACGTATAACGTATAACGTACAACGTATAACGTATATCGTATAACGTATAACGTATAACGTATATCCTATAACGCATAACGTATATCCTATAACGCATAACGTATAACGTATAACGAATAACGTATAACGTATAACGTATAACGTATAACGTATAGCGTATAACGTATAACGTATAACGTATAACGTATAACGTATAACGTATAACGTAAATCCTATAACGCATAACGTATATCCTATAACGCATAACGTATAACGTATAACGAATAACGTATAACGTATAACGTATAACGTATAACGTATAGCGTATAACGTATAACGTATAACGTATAACGCATAACGTATAACGTATAACGTATAACGTATAACGTATAACGTATAACGTATATCGTATAACGTATAACGCATAACGTATAACGTATAACGTATAACGTATAACGTATAACGTATAACGTATAACGTATAACGTATAACGTATAACGTATAACGTATAACGTATAACGTATAACGTATAACGTATAACGTATAACGTATAACGTATAACGTATAACGTATAACGTATAACGTATAACGTATAACGTATAACGTATAACGTATAACGTATAACGTATAACGTATAACGTATAACGTACAACGTCTAACGTATAACGTATAACGTATAACGTATAACGTATAACGTATAACGTATAACGTATAACGTATAACGTATAATGTATAACGTATAACGTATAACGTATAACGTATAACGTATAACGTACAACGTATAACGTATAACGTATATCCTATAACGCATAACGTATAACGTATAACGTATAACGTATAACGTATAACGTATAACGTATAACGTATAACGTATAACGTATGTCGTAAAACGTATAACGTATAACGTATAACGTATAACGTATAACGTATAACGTATAACGTATAACGTATAATGTATAACGTATAACGTATAACGTATAACGTATAACGTATAACGTATAACGTATAACGTATAACGTATAACGTATAACGTATAACGTATAACGTATAACGTATAACGTATAACGTATAACGTATAACGTATAACGTACAACGTATAACGTATAACGTATATCGTATAACGTATATCCTATAACGCATAACGTATAACGTATAACGTATAACGTATAACGTATAACGTATAACGTATAACGTATAACGTATAACGTATAACGTATAACGTATAACGTATAACGTATAACGTATAACGTATAACGTATAACGTATAACGTATGTCGTATAACGTATAACGTATAACGTATAACGTATAAAGTATAACGTACAACGTATAACGTATAACGTATATCCTATAACGCATAACGTATAACGTATAACGTATAACGTATAACGTATAACGTATAACGTATAACGTATAACGTATAACGTATAACGTATAACGTATAACGTATAACGTATAACGTATAACGTATAACGTATAACGTATAACGTATAACGTATAACGTATAACGTATAACGTATAACGTATAACGTATAACGTATAACGTATAACGTATAACGTATAACGTATAACGTATAACGTATAACGTATAACGTATAACGTATAACGTATAGCGGATAACGTATAACGTATAACGATTAACGTAAAACGTATGACGTATTACATATTACGTATAACGTATAACGTATAACGTATAACGTATAACGTATAACGTATAACGTATAACGTATAACGTATAACGTATAACGTATAACGTATAACGTATAACGTATAACGTATAACGTATAACGTATAACGAATAACGCATAACGTATAACGTATAACGTATAACGTATAACGTATAACGTATAACGTACAACGTTTAACGTATAACGTATAACGTAGAACGTATAACGTATAACGTATAACGTATAACGTATGACGTATAACGTATAACGTACAACGTTTAACGTATAATGTATAACGTAGAACGTATAACGTACAACGTATAACGTATAACGTACAACGTATAACGTATAACGTATATCCTATAACGCATAACGTATAACGTATAACGTATAACGTATAACGTATAACGTATAACGTATAACGTATAACGTATGTCGTATAACGTATAACGTATAACGTATAACGTATAACGTATAACGTATAACGTATAACGTATAACGTATAACGTATAACGTATAACGTATAACGTATAACGTATAACGTATAACGTATAACGTATAACGTATAACGTATAACGTATAACGTATAACGTATAACGTATAACGTATAACGTATAACGTATAACGTATAACGTATAACGTATAACGTATAACGTACAACGTATAACGTATAACGTATATCGTATAACGTATATCCTATATCCTATAACGCATAACGTATAACGTATAACGTATAACGTATAACGTATAACGTATAACGTATAACGTATAACGTATAACGTATAACGTATAACGTATAACGTATAACGTATAACGTATAACGTATAACGTATAACGTATAACGTATAACGTATAACGTATGTCGTATAACGTATAACGTATAAAGTATAACGTATAAAGTATAACGTACAACGTATAACGTATATCCTATAACGCATAACGTATAACGTATAACGTATAACGTATAACGTATAACGTATAACGTATAACGTATAACGTATAACGTATAACGTATAACGTATAACGTATAACGTATAACGTATAACGTATAACGTATAACGTATAACGTATAACGTATAACGTATAACGTATAACGTATAACGTATAACGTATAACGTATAACGTATAACGTATAACGTATAACGTATAACGTATAACGTATAACGTATAACGTATAACGTATAGCGGATAACGTATAACGTATAACGATTAACGTAAAACGTATGACGTATTACATATTACGTATAACGTATAACGTATAACGTATAACGTATAACGTATAACGTATAACGTATAACGTATAACGTATAACGTATAACGTATAACGTATAACGTATAACGTATAACGTATAACGTATAACGTATAACGTATAACGTATAACGAATAACGCATAACGTATAACGTATAACGTATAACGTATAACGTATAACGTATAACGTACAACGTTTAACGTATAACGTATAACGTAGAACGTATAACGTATAACGTATAACGTATAACGTATGACGTATAACGTATAACGTACAACGTTTAACGTATAATGTATAACGTAGAACGTATAACGTACAACGTATAACGTATAACGTACAACGTATAACGTATAACGTATATCCTATAACGCATAACGTATAACGTATAACGTATAACGTATAACGTATAACGTATAACGTATAACGTATAACGTATGTCGTATAACGTATAACGTATAACGTATAACGTATAACGTATAACGTATAACGTATAACGTATAACGTATAACGTATAACGTATAACGTATAACGTATAACGTATAACGTATAACGTATAACGTATAACGTATAACGTATAACGTATAACGTATAACGTATAACGTATAACGTATAACGTATAACGTATAACGTATAACGTATAACGTATAACGTATAACGTATGACGTATAACGTATAACGTATAACGTATAACGTATAACGTATAACGTATAACGTATAACGTATAACGTATAACGTATAACGTATAACGTATAACGTATAACGTATAACATATAACGTATAACGTGTAACGATTAACGTAAAACGTATGACGTATTACATATTACGTATAACGTATAACGTATAACGTATAACGTATAACGTATAACGTATGACGTATAACGTATAACGTACAACGTTTAACGTATAACGTATAACGTATAACGTATAGCGTATAACGTATAATGTATAACGTATAACGTATAACGTATAACGTATAACGTATAACGTATAACGTATATCCTATAACGCATAACGTATAACGTATAACGTATAACGTATAACGTATAACGTATAACGTACAACGTATAACGTATAACGTATAACGTATAACGTATAACGTATAACGTATAACGTATAACGTATAACGTATAACGTATAACGTATAACGTATAACGTATAACGTATAACGTATAACGTATAACGTATAACGTATAACGTATAACGTATAGCGTATAACGTATAACGTATAACGATTAACGTAAAACGTATGACGTATTTCATATTACGTATAACGTATAACGTATAACGTATAACGTATAACGTATAACATATAACGTATAACGTATAACGATTAACGTAAAACGTATGACGTATTACATATTACGTATAACGTATAACGTATAACGTATAACGTATAACGTATAACGTATGACGTATAACGTATAACGTACAACGTTTAACGTATAACGTATAACGTATAACGTATAGCGTATAACGTATAATGTATAACGTATAACGTATAACGTATAACGTATAACGTATAACGTATAACGTATAACGTATATCCTATAACGCATAACGTATAACGTATAACGTATAACGTATAACGTATAACGTATAACGTATAACGTATAACGTATAACGTATAACGTATAACGTATAACGTATAACGTATAACGTATAACGTATAACGTATATCCTATAACGCATAACGTATAACGTATAACGTATAACGTATAACGTATAACGTATAACGTATAACGTATAACGTATAACGTATAACGTATAACGTATAACGTATAACGTATAACGTATAACGTATAACGTATAACGTACAACGTATAACGTATAACGTATAACGTATAACGTATAACGTATAGCGTATAACGTATAACGTATAACGTATAACGTCCAACATATAACGTATAACGTATAGCGTATAACGTATAACGTACAACGTATAACGTATAACGTATATCCTATAACGCATAACGTATAACGTATAACGCATAACGTATAACGTATAACGTATAACGTATAACGTATAACGTATAACGTATAACGTATAACGTATAACGTATAACGTATAACGTACAACGTATAACGTATAACGTATAACGTATAACGTATAACTTAAATCCTATAACGCATAACGTATAACGTATAACGTATAACGTATAACGTATAACGTATAACGTATAACGTATAAGGTATAACGTATAACGTATAACGTATAACGTATAACGTATAAAGTATAACGTATAGCGTGTAACGTATAACGTATAACGATTAACGTAAAACGTATGACGTATTACATATTACGTATAACGTATAACGTATAACGTATAACGTATAACGTATAACGTATAACGTATAACGTATAACGTATAACGTATAACGTATAACGTATAACGTATAGCGTGTAACGTGTAACGTATAACGATTAACGTAAAACGTATGACGTATTACATATTACGTATAACGTATAACGTATGACGTATAACGTATAACGTATAACGTATAACGTATAACGTATAACGTATAACGTATAACGTATAACGTATAACGTACAACGTATAACGTATAACGTATATCCTATAACGCATAACGTATAACGTATAACGTATAACGTATAACGTATAACGTATAACGTATATCCTATAACGCATAACGTATAACGTATAACGTATAACGTATAACGTATAACGTACAACGTATAACGTATAACGTATAACGTATAACGTATAACGTATAACGTATAACGTATAACGTATAACGTATAACGTATAACGTATAACGCATAACGTATAACGTATAACGCATAACGTATAACGTATAACGTATAACGTATAACGTATAACGTATAACGTATAACGTATAACGTATAACGTATAACGTATAACGTACAACGTATAACGTATAACGTATAACGTATAACGTATAACGTATAACGTATAACGTATAACGTATAACGTATAACGTATAACGTATAACGTATAACGTATAGCGTATAACGTATAACGTATAACGATTAACGTAAAACGTATGACGTATTACATATTACGTATAACGTATAACGTATAACGTATAACGTATAACGTATAACGTATAACGTATAACGTATATCCTATAACGCATAACGTATAACGTATAACGTATAACGTATAACGTATAACGTATAACGTATAACGTATAACGTATAACGTATAACGTATAACGTATAACGTATAACGTATAACGTATAACGTATATCCTATAACGCATAACGTATAACGTATAACGTATAACGTATAACGTATAACGTATAACGTATAACGTATAACGTATAACGTATAACGTATAACGTATAACGTATAACGTATAACGTATAACGTATAACGTATAACGTATAATGTATAACGTATAACGTATAGCGTATAACGTATAACGTATAACGATTAACGTAAAACGTATGACGTATTACATATTACGTATAACGTATAACGTATAACGTATAACGTATAACGTATAACGTACAACGCATAACGTATAACGTATAACGTATAACGTATAACGTAGAACGTATAACGTATAACGTATAACGTATAACGTATAACGTATGACGTATAACGTATAACGTACAACGTTTAACGTATAACGTATAACGTATAACGTATAACGTATAACGTATATCGTACAACGTTCAACGTATAACGTATAATGTATAACGTATAACGTATAACGTATAACGTATAAGGTATAACCTATAACGTATAACGTATAACGTATAACGTATAACGTATAACGTATAACGTATAGCGTATAACGTATAACGTATAACGTATAACGTCCAACGTATAACGTATAACGTATAGCGTATAACGTATAACGTACAACGTATAACGTATAACGTATATCCTATAACGCATAACGTATAACGTATAACGCATAACGTATAACGTATAACGTATAACGTATAACGTATAACGTATAACGTATAACGTATAACGTATAACGTATATCGTATAACGTATAACGTATAACGTATAACGTATAACGTATGTCGTATAACGTATAACGTATAACGTATAACGTATAACGTATAACGTATAACGTATAACGTATAACGTATAACGTATAACGTATAACGATTAACGTAAAACGTATGACGTATTACATATTACGTATAACGTATAACGTATAACGTATAACGTATAACGTATAACGTATAACGTATGACGTATAACGTATAACGTACAACGTTTAACGTATAACGTATAACGTATAACGTATAGCGTATAACGTATAATGTATAACGTATAACGTATAACGTATAACGTATAACGTATAAGGTATAACGTATATCCTATAACGCATAACGTATAACGTATAACGTATAACGTATAACGTATAACGTATAACGTATAACGTATAACGTATAACGTATAACGTATAACGTACAATGTTTAACGTATAACGTATAACGTATAACGTATAACGTATAACGTATAACGTATAACGTATAACGTATAACGTATAACGTATAACGTATAACGTATAACGTATAACGTATAACGTATAACGTATAACGTATAGCGTATAACGTATAACGTATAACGATTAACGTAAAACGTATGACGTATTACATATTACGTATAACGTATAACGTATAACGTATAACGTATAACGTATAACGTATAACGCATAACGTATAACGTATAACGTATAACGCATAACGTATAACGTATAACGTATAACGTATAACGTATAACGTATAACGTATAACGTATAACGTATAACGTATAACGTATAACGTATAACGTATAACGCATAACGTATAACGTATAACGCATAACGTATAACGCATAACGTATAACGTATAACGTATAACGTATAACGTATAACGTATAACGTATAACGTATAACGTATAACGTATAACGTATAACGTATAACGTATAACGTATAACGTATAACGTATAACGTATAACGTACAATGTTTAACGTATAACGTATAACGTATAACGTATAACGTATAACGTATAACGTATAACGTATAACGTATAACGTATAACGTATAACGTATAACGTATAACGTATAACGTATAACGTATAACGTATAGCGTATAACGTATAACGTATAACGATTAACGTAAAACGTATGACGTATTACATATTACGTATAACGTATAACGTATAACGTATAACGTATAACGTATATCGTATAACGTATATCCTATAACGCATAACGTATAACGTATAACGTATAACGTATAACGTATAACGTATAACGTATAACGTATAACGTATAACGTATAACGTATAACGTATAACGTATAACGTATAACGTATAACGTATAACGTATAACGTATAACGTATAACGTATAACGTATGTCGTATAAAGTATAACGTATAACGTATAACGTATAACGCATAACGTATAACGTATAACGCATAACGTATAACGCATAACGTATAACGTATAACGTATAACGTATAACGTATAACGTATAACGTATAACGTATAACGTATAACGTATAACGTATAACGTATAACGTATAACGTATAACGTATAACGTATAACGTATAACGTACAATGTTTAACGTATAACGTATAACGTATAACGTATAACGTATAACGTATAACGTATAACGTATAACGTATAACGTATAACGTATAACGTATAACGTATAACGTATAACGTATAACGTATAACGTATAGCGTATAACGTATAACGTATAACGATTAACGTAAAACGTATGACGTATTACATATTACGTATAACGTATAACGTATAACGTATAACGTATAACGTATATCGTATAACGTATATCCTATAACGCATAACGTATAACGTATAACGTATAACGTATAACGTATAACGTATAACGTATAACGTATAACGTATAACGTATAACGTATAACGTATAACGTATAACGTATAACGTATAACGTATAACGTATAACGTATAACGTATAACGTATAACGTATGTCGTATAAAGTATAACGTATAACGTATAACGTATAAAGTATAACGTACAACGTATAACGTATAACGTATATCCTATAACGCATAACGTATAACGTATAACGTATAACGTATAACGTATAACGTATAACGTATAACGTATAACGTATAACGTATAACGTATAACGTATAACGTATAACGTATAACGTATAACGTATAACGTATAACGTATAACGTATAACGTATAACGTATAACGTATAACGTATAACGTATAACGTATAACGTATAACGTATAACGTATAACGTATAGCGGATAACGTATAACGTATAACGATTAACGTAAAACGTATGACGTATTACATATTACGTATAACGTATAACGTATAACGTATAACGTATAACGTATAACGTATAACGTATAACGTATAACGTATAACGTATAACGTATAACGTATAACGTATAACGTATAACGTATAACGTATAACGTATAACGTATAACGCATAACGTATAACGTATAACGTATAACGTATAACGTATAACGTATAACGTACAACGTTTAACGTATAACGTATAACGTAGAACGTATAACGTATAACGTATAACGTATAACGTATGACGTATAACGTATAACGTACAACGTTTAACGTATAATGTATAACGTAGAACGTATAACGTACAACGTATAACGTATAACGTACAACGTATAACGTATAACGTATATCCTATAACGCATAACGTATAACGTATAACGTATAACGTATAACGTATAACGTATAACGTATAACGTATAACGTATGTCGTATAACGTATAACGTATAACGTATAACGTATAACGTATAACGTATAACGTATAACGTATAACGTATAACGTACAACGTATAACGTATAACGTATAACGTATAACGTATAACGTATAACGTATAACGTATAACGTATAACGTATAACGTATAACGTATAACGTATAACGTATAACGTATAACGTATAACGTATAACGTATAACGTATAACGTATGACGTATAACGTATAACGTATAACGTATAACGTATAACGTATAACGTATAACGTATAACGTATAACGTATAACGTATAACGTATAACGTATAACATATAACGTATAACGTATAACGATTAACGTAAAACGTATGACGTATTACATATTACGTATAACGTATAACGTATAACGTATAACGTATAACGTATAACGTATAACGTATGACGTATAACGTATAACGTACAACGTTTAACGTATAACGTATAACGTATAACGTATAGCGTATAACGTATAATGTATAACGTATAACGTATAACGTATAACGTATAACGTATAACGTATAACGTATATCCTATAACGCATAACGTATAACGTATAACGTATAACGTATAACGTATAACGTATAACGTATAACGTATAACGTATAACGTATAACGTATAACGTATAACGTATAACGTATAACGTATAACGTATAACGTATAACGTATAACGTATAACGTATAACGTATAACGTATAACGTATAACGTATAACGTATAACGTATAACGTATAACGTATAGCGTATAACGTATAACGTATAACGATTAACGTAAAACGTATGACGTATTACATATTACGTATAACGTATAACGTATAACGTATAACGTATAACGTATAACATATAACGTATAACGTATAACGATTAACGTAAAACGTATGACGTATTACATATTACGTATAACGTATAACGTATAACGTATAACGTATAACGTATAACGTATGACGTATAACGTATAACGTACAACGTTTAACGTATAACGTATAACGTATAACGTATAGCGTATAACGTATAATGTATAACGTATAACGTATAACGTATAACGTATAACGTAAAACGTATAACGTATAACGTATATCCTATAACGCATAACGTATAACGTATAACGTATAACGTATAACGTATAACGTATAACGTATAACGTATAACGTATAACGTATAACGTATAACGTATAACGTATAACGTATAACGTATAACGTATAACGTATAACGTATAACGTATAACGTATAACGTATAACGTATAACGTATAACGTATAACGTATAACGTATAACGTATAACGTATAGCGTATAACGTACAACGTATAACGATTAACGTAAAACGTATGACGTATTACATATTACGTATAACGTATAACGTATAACGTATAACGTATAACGTATAACGCATAACGTATAACGTATAACGTATAACGCATATCGCATGACGTATAACGTATAACGTATAACGTATAGCGTATAACGTATAACGTATAACGTATAACGTACAACGTATAACGTATAACGTATAACGTATAACGTATAACGTACAACGTTTAACGTATACCGTATAACGAATAACGTATAACGTATAACGTATAACGTATAACGTATAACGTATAACGTACAACGTTTAACGTATACCGTATAACGAATAACGTATAACGTATATCGCATGACGTATAACATATAACGTATAACGTATAACGTGTAACGCATAACGTATAACGTATAACGTATAACGTATATCCTATAACGTATAACGTATAACGTATAACGTATAACGTATAACGTATATCCTATAACGCATAACGTATGACGTACAACGTATAACGTATAACGTATAACGTATAACTTATATCCTATAACGCATAACGTATAACGTATAACGTATAACGTATAACGTGTAACGTATAACGTATAACGTATAACGTATAACGTATAACGTATAACGTATAACGTATAACGTATAACGTATAACGTATAACGTATAACGTATAACGTATAACGTATAACGTATAACGTACAACGTATAACGTATAACGTATATCCTATAACGCATAACGTATGACGTATAACGTATAACGTACAACGTTTAACGTATAACGTTTAACGTATAACGTATAACGTAGAACGTATAACGTACAACGTATAACGTATAACGTACAACGTATAACGTATAACGTATATCCTATAACGCATAACGTATAACGTATAACGTATAACATATAACGTATAACGTATAACGTATAACGTATAACGAATAACGTATAACGTATAACGTATAACGTACAACGTTTAACGTATAACGTATAACGTAGAACGTATAACGTATATCGTATAACGTATAACGTATGACGTATAACGTATAACGTACAACGTTTAACGTATAACGTATAACGTATAACGTATAACGTATAACGTATATCGTACAACGTTCAACGTATAACGTATAATGTATAACGTATAACGTATAACGTATAACGTATAACGTATAAGGTATAACGTATAACGTATAACGTATAACGTATAACGTATAACGTATAACGTATAACGTATAACGTATAACGTACAACGTTTAACGTATAACGTATAACGTATAACGTATAACGTATAACGTATAACGTACAACGTATAACGTATAACGTATAACGTAAAACGTATAACGTATAACGTATAACGTACAACGTTTAACGTATAACGTATAACGTAGAACGTATAACGTATAACGTATAACGTATAACGTATAACGTATAACGTATAACGTATAACGTATAACGTATAACGTATAACGTAGAACGTATAACGTATATCGTATAACGTATAACGTATGACGTATAACGTATAACGTACAACGTTTAACGTATAACGTACAACGTATAACGTATAACGTATAACGTAAAACGTATAACGTATAACGTATAACGTACAACGTTTAACGTATAACGTATAACGTAGAACGTATAACGTATAACGTATAACGTATAACGTATAACGTATAACGTATAACGCATAACGTATAACGTACAACGTTTAACGTATAACGTATAACGTATAACGTATAACGTATAACGTACAACGTATAACGTATAACGTATATCCTATAACGCATAACGTATAACGTATAACGTATAACGTATAACGTATAACGTATAACGTATAACGTATAACGTATAACGTATAACGTATAACGTATAACGTATAACGTATAACGTATAACGTATAACGTACAACGTTTAACCTATAACGTATAACGTAGAACGAATAACGAATAACGTATAACGTATAGCGTATGACGTATAACGTATAACCTACAACGTTTAACGTATAACGTATAACGTAGAACGTAGAACGTATAACGTACAACGTATAACGTATAACGTACAACGTATAACGTATAACGTATATCCTATAACGCATAACGTATAACGTATAACGTATAACGTATAACGTATAACGTATAACGTATAACGTATAACGTATAACGTATAACGTATAACGTATAACGTATAACGTATAACGTATAACGTATAACGTATAACGTATAACGTATAACGTATAACGTACAACGTATAACGTATAACGTATATCCTATAACGCATAACGTATGACGTATAACGTATAACGTACAACGTTTAACGTATAACGTTTAACGTATAACGTATAACGTAGAACGTATAACGTACAACGTATAACGTATAACGTACAACGTATAACGTATAACGTATATCCTATAACGCATAACGTATAACGTATAACGTATAACGTATAACGTATAACGTATAACGTATAACGTATAACGTATAACGAATAACGTATAACGTATAACGTATAACGTACAACGTTTAACGTATAACGTATAACGTAGAACGTATAACGTATATCGTATAACGTATAACGTATGACGTATAACGTATAACGTACAACGTTTAACGTATAACGTATAACGTATAACGTATAACGTATAACGTATATCGTACAACGTTCAACGTATAACGTATAATGTATAACGTATAACGTATAACGTAGAACGTATAACGTATATCGTATAACGTATAACGTATAACGTATAACGTACAACGTTTAACGTATAACGTATAACGTAGAACGTATAACGTATAACGTACAACGTTTAACGTATAACGTATAACGTAGAACGTATAACGTATAACGTATAACGTATAACGTATAACGTATAACGTATAACGTAAAACGTATAACGTATAACGTATAACGTATATCGTACAACGTTCAACGTATAACGTATAATGTATAACGTATAACGTATAACGTATAACGTATAACGTATAAGGTATAACGTATAACGTATATCGTATAACGTATAACGTATAACGTATAACGTATAACGTATAACGTATAACGTACAACGTTTAACGTATAACGTATAACGTATAAGGTATAACGTATAACGTATAACGTACAACGTATAACGTATAACGTATAACGTAAAACGTATAACGTATAACGTATAACGTACAACGTTTAACGTATAACGTATAACGTAGAACGTATAACGTATAACGTAAAACGTATAACGTATAACGTATATCGTACAACGTTCAACGTATAACGTATAATGTATAACGTATAACGTATAACGTATAACGTATAAGGTATAACGTATAACGTATATCGTATAACGTATAACGTATAACGTATAACGTATAACGTATAACGTATAACGTACAACGTTTAACGTATAACGTATAACGTATAACGTATAACGTATAACGTATAACGTACAACGTATAACGTATAACGTATAACGTAAAACGTATAACGTATAACGTATAACGTACAACGTTTAACGTATAACGTATAACGTAGAACGTATAACGTATAACGTATAACGTATAACGTATAACGTATAACGTACAACGTTTAACCTATAACGTATAACGTATAACGTAGAACGTATAACGTATAACGTATAACGTATAACGTATAACGTATAACGTATAACGTACAACGTTTAACCTATAACGTATAACGTATAACGTATAACGAATAACGTATAACGTATAGCGTATGACGTATAACGTATAACCTACAACGTTTAACGCATAACGTATAACGTAGAACGTATAACGTACAACGTATAACGTATAACGTACATCGTATAACGTATAACGTATATCCTATAACGCATAACGTATAACGTATAACGTATAACGTATAACGTATAACGTACAACTTATAACGTATAACGTATAACGTATAACGTATAACGTATAACGTATAACGTATATCGTACAACGTTCAACGTATAACGTACAACGTATAACGTATAACGTATAGCGGATAACGTATAACGTATAACGATTAACGTAAAACGTATGACGTATTACATATTACGTATAACGTATAACGTATAACGTATAACGTATAACGTATAACGTATAACGTATAACGTATAACGTATAACGTATAACGTATAACGTATAACGTATAACGTATAACGTATAACGTATAACGTATAACGTATAACGCATAACGTATAACGTATAACGTATAACGTATAACGTATAACGTATAACGTACAACGTTTAACGTATAACGTATAACGTAGAACGTATAACGTATAACGTATAACGTATAACGTATGACGTATAACGTATAACGTACAACGTTTAACGTATAATGTATAACGTAGAACGTATAACGTACAACGTATAACGTATAACGTACAACGTATAACGTATAACGTATATCCTATAACGCATAACGTATAACGTATAACGTATAACGTTTAACGTATAACGTATAACGTATAACGTATAACGTATGTCGTATAACGTATAACGTATAACGTATAACGTATAACGTATAACGTATAACGTATAACGTATAACGTATAACGTACAACGTATAACGTATAACGTATAACGTATAACGTATAACGTATAACGTATAACGTATAACGTATAACGTATAACGTATAACGTATAACGTATAACGTATAACGTATAACGTATAACGTATAACGTATGACGTATAACGTATAACGTATAACGTATAACGTATAACGTATAACGTATAACGTATAACGTATAACGTATAACGTATAACGTATAACGTATAACATATAACGTATAACGTATAACGATTAACGTAAAACGTATGACGTATTACATATTACGTATAACGTATAACGTATAACGTATAACGTATAACGTATAACGTATAACGTATGACGTATAACGTATAACGTACAACGTTTAACGTATAACGTATAACGTATAACGTATAGCGTATAACGTATAATGTATAACGTATAACGTATAACGTATAACGTATAACGTATAACGTATAACGTATATCCTATAACGCATAACGTATAACGTATAACGTATAACGTATAACGTATAACGTATAACGTATAACGTATAACGTATAACGTATAACGTATAACGTATAACGTATAACGTATAACGTATAACGTATGACGTATAACGTATAACGTACAACGTTTAACGTATAACGTATAACGTATAACGTATAGCGTATAACGTATAATGTATAACGTATAACGTATAACGTATAACGTATAACGTATAACGTATAACGTATATCCTATAACGCATAACGTATAACGTATAACGTATAACGTATAACGTATAACGTATAACGTATAACGTATAACGTATAACGTATAACGTATAACGTATAACGTATAACGTATAACGTATAACGTATAACGTATAACGTATAACGTATAACGTATAACGTATAACGTATAACGTATAACGTATAACGTATAACGTACAACGTATAACGTATAGCGTATAACGTACAACGTATAACGATTAACGTAAAACGTATGACGTATTACATATTACGTATAACGTATAACGTATAACGTATAACGTATAACGTATAACGCATAACGTATAACGTATAACGTATAACGCATATCGCATGACGTATAACGTATAACGTATAACGTATAGCGTATAACGTATAACGTATAACGTATAACGTACAACGTATAACGTATAACGTATAACGTATAACGTATAACGTACAACGTTTAACGTATACCGTATAACGAATAACGTATAACGTATAACGTATAACGTATAACGTATAACGTATAACGTACAACGTTTAACGTATACCGTATAACGAATAACGTATAACGTATATCGCATGACGTATAACATATAACGTATAACGTATAACGTGTAACGCATAACGTATAACGTATAACGTATAACGTATATCCTATAACGTATAACGTATAACGTATAACGTATAACGTATAACGTATATCCTATAACGCATAACGTATGACGTACAACGTATAACGTATAACGTATAACGTATAACTTATATCCTATAACGCATAACGTATAACGTATAACGTATAACGTATAACGTGTAACGTATAACGTATAACGTATAACGTATAACGTATAACGTATAACGTATAACGTATAACGTATAACGTATAACGTATAACGTATAACGTATAACGTATAACGTATAACGTATAACGTACAACGTATAACGTATAACGTATATCCTATAACGCATAACGTATGACGTATAACGTATAACGTACAACGTTTAACGTATAACGTTTAACGTATAACGTATAACGTAGAACGTATAACGTACAACGTATAACGTATAACGTACAACGTATAACGTATAACGTATATCCTATAACGCATAACGTATAACGTATAACGTATAACGTATAACGTATAACGTATAACGTATAACGTATAACGAATAACGTATAACGTATAACGTATAACGTACAACGTTTAACGTATAACGTATAACGTAGAACGTATAACGTATATCGTATAACGTATAACGTATGACGTATAACGTATAACGTACAACGTTTAACGTATAACGTATAACGTATAACGTATAACGTATAACGTATATCGTACAACGTTCAACGTATAACGTATAATGTATAACGTATAACGTATAACGTATAACGTATAACGTATAAGGTATAACGTATAACGTATAACGTATAACGTATAACGTATAACGTATAACGTATAACGTATAACGTATAACGTATAACGTACAACGTTTAACGTATAACGTATAACGTATAACGTATAACGTATAACGTATAACGTACAACGTATAACGTATAACGTATAACGTAAAACGTATAACGTATAACGTATAACGTACAACGTTTAACGTATAACGTATAACGTAGAACGTATAACGTATAACGTATAACGTATAACGTATAACGTATAACGTATAACGTATAACGTATAACGTATAACGTATAACGTAGAACGTATAACGTATATCGTATAACGTATAACGTATGACGTATAACGTATAACGTACAACGTTTAACGTATAACGTACAACGTATAACGTATAACGTATAACGTAAAACGTATAACGTATAACGTATAACGTACAACGTTTAACGTATAACGTATAACCTACAACGTTTAACGTATAACGTATAACGTATAACGTATAACGTATAACGTATAACGTATAACGCATAACGTATAACGTACAACGTTTAACGTATAACGTATAACGTATAACGTATAACGTATAACGTACAACGTATAACGTATAACGTATATCCTATAACGCATAACGTATAACGTATAACGTATAACGTATAACGTATAACGTATAACGTATAACGTATAACGTATAACGTATAACGTATAACGTATAACGTATAACGTATAACGTATAACGTATAACGTACAACGTTTAACCTATAACGTATAACGTAGAACGAATAACGAATAACGTATAACGTATAGCGTATGACGTATAACGTATAACCTACAACGTTTAACGTATAACGTATAACGTAGAACGTAGAACGTATAACGTACAACGTATAACGTATAACGTACAACGTATAACGTATAACGTATATCCTATAACGCATAACGTATAACGTATAACGTATAACGTATAACGTATAACGTATAACGTATAACGTATAACGTATAACGTATAACGTATAACGTATAACGTATAACGTATAACGTATAACGTATAACGTATAACGTATAACGTACAACGTATAACGTATAACGTATATCCTATAACGCATAACGTATGACGTATAACGTATAACGTACAACGTTTAACGTATAACGTTTAACGTATAACGTATAACGTAGAACGTATAACGTACAACGTATAACGTATAACGTACAACGTATAACGTATAACGTATATCCTATAACGCATAACGTATAACGTATAACGTATAACGTATAACGTATAACGTATAACGTATAACGTATAACGTATAACGAATAACGTATAACGTATAACGTATAACGTACAACGTTTAACGTATAACGTATAACGTAGAACGTATAACGTATATCGTATAACGTATAACGTATGACGTATAACATATAACGTACAACGTTTAACGTATAACGTATAACGTATAACGTATAACGTATAACGTATATCGTACAACGTTCAACGTATAACGTATAATGTATAACGTATAACGTATAACGTAGAACGTATAACGTATATCGTATAACGTATAACGTATAACGTATAACGTACAACGTTTAACGTATAACGTATAACGTAGAACGTATAACGTATAACGTACAACGTTTAACGTATAACGTATAACGTAGAACGTATAACGTATAACGTATAACGTATAACGTATAACGTATAACGTATAACGTAAAACGTATAACGTATAACGTATAACGTATATCGTACAACGTTCAACGTATAACGTATAATGTATAACGTATAACGTATAACGTATAACGTATAACGTATAAGGTATAACGTATAACGTATATCGTATAACGTATAACGTATAACGTATAACGTATAACGTATAACGTATAACGTACAACGTTTAACGTATAACGTATAACGTATAACGTATAACGTATAACGTATAACGTACAACGTATAACGTATAACGTATAACGTAAAACGTATAACGTATAACGTATAACGTACAACGTTTAACGTATAACGTATAACGTAGAACGTATAACGTATAACGTAAAACGTATAACGTATAACGTATATCGTACAACGTTCAACGTATAACGTATAATGTATAACGTATAACGTATAACGTATAACGTATAAGGTATAACGTATAACGTATATCGTATAACGTATAACGTATAACGTATAACGTATAACGTATAACGTATAACGTATAACGTACAACGTTTAACGTATAACGTATAACGTATAACGTATAACGTATAACGTATAACGTACAACGTATAACGTATAACGTATAACGTAAAACGTATAACGTATAACGTATAACGTACAACGTTTAACGTATAACGTATAACGTAGAACGTATAACGTATAACGTATAACGTATAACGTATAACGTATAACGTACAACGTTTAACCTATAACGTATAACGTATAACGTAGAACGTATAACGTATAACGTATAACGTATAACGTATAACGTATAACGTATAACGTACAACGTTTAACCTATAACGTATAACGTATAACGTATAACGAATAACGTATAACGTATAGCGTATGACGTATAACGTATAACCTACAACGTTTAACGCATAACGTATAACGTAGAACGTATAACGTACAACGTATAACGTATAACGTACAACGTATAACGTATAACGTATATCCTATAACGCATAACGTATAACGTATAACGTATAACGTATAACGTATAACGTACAACTTATAACGTATAACGTATAACGTATAACGTATAACGTATAACGTATAACGTATATCGTACAACGTTCAACGTATAACGTACAACGTATAACGTATAACGTATATCCTATAACGCATAACGTATGACGTATAACGTATAACGTATAACGTTTAACGTATAACGTTTAACGTATAACGTATAACGTAGAACGTATAACGTACAACGTATAACGTATAACGTATAACGTACAACGATTAGCGTATAACGTATAACGTATAACGTATAACGTATAACGTATAACGTACAACGTATAACGTATAACGTATAACGTAAAACGTATAACGTATAACGTATAACGTACAACGTTTAACGTATAACGTATAACGTAGAACGTATAACGTATAACGTATAACGTATAACGTATGACGTATAACGTATAACGTACAACGTTTAACGTATAACGTATAACGTAGAACGTATAACGTATAACGTATAACGTATAACGTATAACGTATAACGTGTAACGTATAACGTACAACGTATAACGTATAACGTATATCCTATAACGCATAACGTATGACGTATAACGTATAACGTATAACGTATAACGTATAACGTATAGCGTCTAACGTATAACGTATAACGTACAACGTATAACGTATAACGTCTAACTTATAACGTATAATGTATAACGTATAACGTATAACGTATAACGTATAACGTATGACGTATAACGTATAACGTATAACGTATAACGTATAACGTATAACGTATAACGTATAACGTATAACGTACAACGTTTAACGTATAACGTATAACGTAGAACGTATAACGTATATCGTATAACGTATAACGTATGACGTATAACGTATAACGTACAACGTTTAACGTATAACGTATAACGTATAACGTATAACGTATAACGTATATCGTACAACGTTCAACGTATAACGTATAACGTATAACGTATAAGGTATAACGTATAACGTATAACGTATAACGTATAACGTATAACGTATAACGTATAACGTATAACGTATAACGTATAACGTATAACGTACAACGTTTAACGTATAACGTATAACGTATAACGTATAACGTATAACGTATAACGTATAACGTACAACGTATAACGTATAACGTATAACGTAAAACGTATAACGTATAACGTATAACGTACAACGTTTAACGTATAACGTATAACGTAGAACGTATAACGTATAACGTATAACGTATAACGTATAACGTATGACGTATAACGTATAACGTACAACGTTTAACGTATAACGTATAACGTAGAACGTATAACGTACAACGTATAACGTATAACGTATAACGTATAACGTATAACGTATAACGTATGACGTATAACGTATAACGTACAACGTTTAACGTATAACGTATAACGTAGAACGTATAACGTACAACGTATAACGTATAACGTATAACGTATAACGTATAACGTATAACGTACAACGTATAACGTATAACGTATATCCTATAACGCATAACGTATGACGTATAACGTATAACGTATAACGTATAACGTATAACGTATAGCGTCTAACGTATAACGTATAACGTACAACGTATAACGTATAACGTCTAACTTATAACGTATAATGTATAACGTATAACGCATAACGTATAACGTATAACGTATGACGTATAACGTATAACGTATAACGTATAACGTATAACGTATAACGTATAACGTATAACGTATAACGTACAACGTTTAACGTATAACGTATAACGTATTATATAACGTATAACGTATAACGTATAACGTACAACGTATAACGTATAACGTATATCCTATAACACATAACGTATAACGTATAACGTATAATATAACGTATAACGTATAACGTATAACGTATAACGTATAGCGTATGACGTATAACGTATAACCTACAACGTTTAACGTATAACGTAGAACGTATAACGTACAACGTATAACGTATAACGTACAACGTATAACGTATAACGTATATCCTATAACGCATAACGTATAACGTATAACGTATAACGTATAACGTATAACGTATAACGTATAACGTATAACGTATAACGAATAACGTATAACGTATAACGTATAACGTACAACGTTTAACGTATAAGGTATAACGTAGAACGTATAACGTATATCGTATAACGTATAACGTATGACGTATAACGTATAACGTACAACGTTTAACGTATAACGTATAACGTATAACGTATAACGTATAACGTATATCGTACAACGTTCAACGTATAACGTATAATGTATAACGTATAACGTATAACGTATAACGTATAAGGTATAACGTATAACGTATAACGTATAACGTATAACGTATAACGTATAATGTATAACGTATAACGTATAACGTATAACGTACAACGTTTAACGTATAACGTATAACGTATAACGTATAACGTATAACGTATAACGTACAACTTATAACGTATAACGTATAACGTAAAACGTATAACGTATAACGTATAACGTACAACGTTTAACGTATAACGTATAACGTAGAACGTATAACGTATAACGTATAACGTATAACGTATAACGTATAACGTATGACGTATAACGTATAACGTACAACGTTTAACGTATAACGTATAACGTAGAACGTATAACGTACAACGTATAACGTATAACGTATAACGTATAACGTATAACGTACAACGTATAACGTATAACGTATATCCTATAACGCATAACGTATGACGTATAACGTATAACGTACAACGTTTAACGTATAACGTACAACGTATAACGTATAACGTATAACGTAAAACGTATAACGTATAACGTATAACGTACAACGTTTAACGTATAACGTATAACGTAGAACGTATAACGTATAACGTATAACGTATAACGTATAACGTATAACGTATAACGCATAACGTACAACGTACAACGTTTAACGTATAACGTATAACGTATAACGTATAACGTATAACGTACAACGTATAACGTATAACGTATATCCTATAACGCATAACGTATAACGTATAACGTATAACGTATAACGTATAACGTATAACGTATAACGTATAACGTATAACGTATAACGTATAACGTATAACGTATAACGTATAACGTATAACGTACAACGTTTAACCTATAACGTATAATGTATAACGTATAACGAATAACGTATAACGTATAGCGTATGACGTATAACGTATAACCTACAACGTTTAACGTATAACGTATAACGTAGAACGTATAACGTACAACGTATAACGTATAACGTACAACGTATAACGTATAACGTATATCCTATAACGCATAACGTATAACGTATAACGTATAACGTATAACGTATAACGTATAACGTATAACGTATAACGTATAACGTATAACGTATGACGTATAACGTATAACGTACAACGTTTAACGTATAACGTATAACGTAGAACGTATAACGTACAACGTATAACGAATAACGTATAACGTATAGCGTATAACGTACAACGTTTAACGTATAACGTATAACGTATAACGTATAACGTATAACGTATAACGTATAACGTATAACGTATAACGTATAACGTATAACGTATAACGTATAACGTATAACGTATAACGTATAACGTATAACGTATAACGTATAACGTATAACGTATAACGTACAACGTTTAACCTATAACGTATAACGTATAACGTATAACGAATAACGTATAACGTATAGCGTATAACGTACAACGTTTAACGTATAACGTATAACGTATAACGTATAACGTATAACGTATAACGTATAACGTACAACGTATAACGTATAACGTATAACGTAAAACGTATAACGTATAACGTATAACGTACAACGTTTAACGTATAACGTATAACGTAGAACGTATAACGTATAACGTATAACGTATAACGTATAACGTATGACGTATAACGTATAACGTACAACGTTTAACGTATAACGTATAACGTAGAACGTATAACGTACAACGTATAACGTATAACGTATAACGTATAACGTATAACGTATAACGTATGACGTATAACGTATAACGTACAACGTTTAACGTATAACGTATAACGTAGAACGTATAACGTACAACGTATAACGTATAACGTATAACGTATAACGTATAACGTATAACGTACAACGTATAACGTATAACGTATATCCTATAACGCATAACGTATGACGTATAACGTATAACGTATAACGTATAACGTATAACGTATAGCGTCTAACGTATAACGTATAACGTACAACGTATAACGTATAACGTCTAACTTATAACGTATAATGTATAACGTATAACGCATAACGTATAACGTATAACGTATGACGTATAACGTATAACGTATAACGTATAACGTATAACGTATAACGTATAACGTATAACGTATAACGTACAACGTTTAACGTATAACGTATAACGTATTATATAACGTATAACGTATAACGTATAACGTACAACGTATAACGTATAACGTATATCCTATAACACATAACGTATAACGTATAACGTATAATATAACGTATAACGTATAACGTATAACGTATAACGTATAGCGTATGACGTATAACGTATAACCTACAACGTTTAACGTATAACGTAGAACGTATAACGTACAACGTATAACGTATAACGTACAACGTATAACGTATAACGTATATCCTATAACGCATAACGTATAACGTATAACGTATAACGTATAACGTATAACGTATAACGTATAACGTATAACGTATAACGAATAACGTATAACGTATAACGTATAACGTACAACGTTTAACGTATAAGGTATAACGTAGAACGTATAACGTATATCGTATAACGTATAACGTATGACGTATAACGTATAACGTACAACGTTTAACGTATAACGTATAACGTATAACGTATAACGTATAACGTATATCGTACAACGTTCAACGTATAACGTATAATGTATAACGTATAACGTATAACGTATAACGTATAAGGTATAACGTATAACGTATAACGTATAACGTATAACGTATAACGTATAATGTATAACGTATAACGTATAACGTATAACGTACAACGTTTAACGTATAACGTATAACGTATAACGTATAACGTATAACGTATAACGTACAACTTATAACGTATAACGTATAACGTAAAACGTATAACGTATAACGTATAACGTACAACGTTTAACGTATAACGTATAACGTAGAACGTATAACGTATAACGTATAACGTATAACGTATAACGTATAACGTATGACGTATAACGTATAACGTACAACGTTTAACGTATAACGTATAACGTAGAACGTATAACGTACAACGTATAACGTATAACGTATAACGTATAACGTATAACGTACAACGTATAACGTATAACGTATATCCTATAACGCATAACGTATGACGTATAACGTATAACGTACAACGTTTAACGTATAACGTACAACGTATAACGTATAACGTATAACGTAAAACGTATAACGTATAACGTATAACGTACAACGTTTAACGTATAACGTATAACGTAGAACGTATAACGTATAACGTATAACGTATAACGTATAACGTATAACGTATAACGCATAACGTACAACGTACAACGTTTAACGTATAACGTATAACGTATAACGTATAACGTATAACGTACAACGTATAACGTATAACGTATATCCTATAACGCATAACGTATAACGTATAACGTATAACGTATAACGTATAACGTATAACGTATAACGTATAACGTATAACGTATAACGTATAACGTATAACGTATAACGTATAACGTATAACGTACAACGTTTAACCTATAACGTATAACGTATAACGTATAACGAATAACGTATAACGTATAGCGTATGACGTATAACGTATAACCTACAACGTTTAACGTATAACGTATAACGTAGAACGTATAACGTACAACGTATAACGTATAACGTACAACGTATAACGTATAACGTATATCCTATAACGCATAACGTATAACGTATAACGTATAACGTATAACGTATAACGTATAACGTATAACGTATAACGTATAACGTATAACGTATAACGTATAACGTATAACGTATAACGTATAACGTATAACGTATAACGTATAACGTACAACGTATAACGTATAACGTATATCCTATAACGCATAACGTATGACGTATAACGTATAACGTACCACGTTTAACGTATAACGTTTAACGTATAACGTATAACGTAGAACGTATAACGTACAACGTATAACGTATAACGTACAACGTATAACGTATAACGTATATCCTATAACGCATAACGTATAACGTATAACGTATAACGTATAACGTATAACGTATAACGTATAACGTATAACGTATAACGTACAACGTATAACGTATAACGTATAACGCATAACGTATAACGTACAACGTTTAACGTATAACGTATAACGTATAACGTATAACGTATAACGTACAACGTATAACGTATAACGTATATCCTATAACGCATAACGTATAACGTATAACGTATAACGTATAACGTATAACGTATAACGTATAACGTATAACGTATAACGTATAACGTATAACGTATAACGTATAACGTACAACGTTTAACCTATAACGTATAACGTAGAACGTATAACGAATAACGTATAACGTATAGCGTATGACGTATAACGTATAACCTACAACGTTTAACGTATAACGTATAACGTAGAACGTATAACGTACAACGTATAACGTATAACGTACAACGTATAACGTATAACGTATATCCTATAACGCATAACGTATAACGTATAACGTATAACGTATAACGTATAACGTATAACGTATAACGTATAACGTATAACGTATAACGTATAACGTATAACGTATAACGTACAACGTATAACGTATAACGTATATCCTATAACGCATAACGTATGACGTATAACGTATAACGTACAACGTTTAACGTATAACGTTTAACGTACAACGTATAACGTATAACGTATATCCTATAACGCATAACGTATAACGTATAACGTATATCGTACAACGTTCAACGTATAACGTACAACGTATAACGTATAACGTATATCCTATAACGCATAACGTATGACGTATAACGTATAACGTATAACGTTTAACGTATAACGTTTAACGTATAACGTATAACGTAGAACGTATAACGTACAACGTATAACGTATAACGTACAACGTATAACGTATAACGTATATCCTATAACGCATAACGTATAACGTATAACGTATAACGTATAACGTATAACGTATAACGTATAACGTATAACGTATAACGAATAACGTATAACGTATAACGTATAACGTACAACGTATAACGTATAACGTATAACGTAGAACGTATAACGTATATCGTATAACGTATAACGTATGACGTATAACGTATAACGTACAACGTTTAACGTATAACGTATAACGTATAACGTATAACGTATAACGTATATCGTACAACGTTCAACGTATAACGTATAACGTATAACGTATAAGGTATAACGTATAACGTATAACGTATAACGTATAACGTATAACGTATAACGTATAACGTATAACGTATAACGTATAACGTATAACGTACAACGATTAACGTATAACGTATAACGTATAACGTATAACGTATAACGTATAACGTACAACGTATAACGTATAACGTATAACGTAAAACGTATAACGTATAACGTATAACGTACAACGTTTAACGTATAACGTATAACGTAGAACGTATAACGTATAACGTATAACGTATAACGTATGACGTATAACGTATAACGTACAACGTTTAACGTATAACGTATAACGTAGAACGTATAACGTACAACGTATAACGTATAACGTATAACGTATAACGTGTAACGTATAACGTACAACGTATAACGTATAACGTATATCCTATAACGCATAACGTATGACGTATAACGTATAACGTATAACGTATAACGTATAACGTATAGCGTCTAACGTATAACGTATAACGTACAACGTATAACGTATAACGTCTAACTTATAACGTATAATGTATAACGTATAACGTATAACGTATAACGTATAACGTATGACGTATAACGTATAACGTATAACGTATAACGTATAACGTATAACGTATAACGTATAACGTATAACGTACAACGTTTAACGTATAACGTATAACGTAGAACGTATAACGTATATCGTATAACGTATAACGTATGACGTATAACGTATAACGTACAACGTTTAACGTATAACGTATAACGTATAACGTATAACGTATAACGTATATCGTACAACGTTCAACGTATAACGTATAACGTATAACGTATAAGGTATAACGTATAACGTATAACGTATAACGTATAACGTATAACGTATAACGTATAACGTATAACGTATAACGTATAACGTATAACGTACAACGTTTAACGTATAACGTATAACGTATAACGTATAACGTATAACGTATAACGTACAACGTATAACGTATAACGTATAACGTAAAACGTATAACGTATAACGTATAACGTACAACGTTTAACGTATAACGTATAACGTAGAACGTATAACGTATAACGTATAACGTATAACGTATGACGTATAACGTATAACGTACAACGTTTAACGTATAACGTATAACGTAGAACGTATAACGTACAACGTATAACGTATAACGTATAACGTATAACGTATAACGTATAACGTATGACGTATAACGTATAACGTACAACGTTTAACGTATAACGTATAACGTAGAACGTATAACGTACAACGTATAACGTATAACGTATAACGTATAACGTATAACGTATAACGTACAACGTATAACGTATAACGTATATCCTATAACGCATAACGTATGACGTATAACGTATAACGTATAACGTATAACGTATAACGTATAGCGTCTAACGTATAACGTATAACGTACAACGTATAACGTATAACGTCTAACTTATAACGTATAATGTATAACGTATAACGTATAACGTATAACGTATAACGTATGACGTATAACGTATAACGTATAACGTATAACGTATAACGTATAACGTATAACGTATAACGTATAACGTACAACGTTTAACGTATAACGTATAACGTATTATATAACGTATAACGTATAACGTATAACGTACAACGTATAACGTATAACGTATATCCTATAACACATAACGTATAACGTATAACGTATAATATAACGTATAACGTATAACGTATAACGTATAACGTATAGCGTATGACGTATAACGTATAACCTACAACGTTTAACGTATAACGTAGAACGTATAACGTACAACGTATAACGTATAACGTACAACGTATAACGTATAACGTATATCCTATAACGCATAACGTATAACGTATAACGTATAACGTATAACGTATAACGTATAACGTATAACGTATAACGTATAACGTATAACGAATAACGTATAACGTATAACGTATAACGTACAACGTTTAACGTATAAGGTATAACGTAGAACGTATAACGTATATCGTATAACGTATGACGTATGACGTATAACGTATAACGTACAACGTTTAACGTATAACGTATAACGTATAACGTATAACGTATAACGTATATCGTACAACGTTCAACGTATAACGTATAATGTATAACGTATAACGTATAACGTATAACGTATAAGGTATAACGTATAACGTATAACGTATAACGTATAACGTATAACGTATAATGTATAACGTATAACGTATAACGTATAACGTACAACGTTTAACGTATAACGTATAACGTATAACGTATAACGTATAACGTATAACGTACAACTTATAACGTATAACGTATAACGTAAAACGTATAACGTATAACGTATAACGTACAACGTTTAACGTATAACGTATAACGTAGAACGTATAACGTATAACGTATAACGTATAACGTATAACGTATAACGTATGACGTATAACGTATAACGTACAACGTTTAACGTATAACGTATAACGTAGAACGTATAACGTACAACGTATAACGTATAACGTATAACGTATAACGTATAACGTACAACGTATAACGTATAACGTATATCCTATAACGCATAACGTATGACGTATAACGTATAACGTACAACGTTTAACGTATAACGTACAACGTATAACGTATAACGTATAACGTAAAACGTATAACGTATAACGTATAACGTACAACGTTTAACGTATAACGTATAACGTAGAACGTATAACGTATAACGTATAACGCATAACGTATAACGTATAACGTATAACGTATAACGTATAACGTATAACGTATAACGTATAACGTATAACGTATAACGTATAACGTATAACGTATAACGTATAACGTATAACGTACAACGTTTAACCTATAACGTATAACGTATAACGTATAACGAATAACGTATAACGTATAGCGTATGACGTATAACGTATAACCTACAACGTTTAACGTATAACGTATAACGTAGAACGTATAACGTACAACGTATAACGTATAACGTACAACGTATAACGTATAACGTATATCCTATAACGCATAACGTATAACGTATAACGTATAACGTATAACGTATAACGTATAACGTATAACGTATAACGTATAACGTATAACGTATAACGTATAACGTATAACGTATAACGTATAACGTATAACGTATAACGTACAACGTATAACGTATAACGTATATCCTATAACGCATAACGTATGACGTATAACGTATAACGTACAACGTTTAACGTATAACGTTTAACGTATAACGTATAACGTAGAACGTATAACGTACAACGTATAACGTATAACGTACAACGTATAACGTATAACGTATATCCTATAACGCATAACGTATAACGTATAACGTATAACGTATAACGTATAACGTATAACGTATAACGTATAACGTATAACGTACAACGTATAACGTATAACGTATAACGCATAACGTATAACGTACAACGTTTAACGTATAACGTATAACGTATAACGTATAACGTATAACGTACAACGTATAACGTATAACGTATATCCTATAACGCATAACGTATAACGTATAACGTATAACGTATAACGTATAACGTATAACGTATAACGTATAACGTATAACGTATAACGTATAACGTATAACGTATAACGTACAACGTTTAACCTATAACGTATAACGTAGAACGTATAACGAATAACGTATAACGTATAGCGTATGACGTATAACGTATAACCTACAACGTTTAACGTATAACGTATAACGTAGAACGTATAACGTACAACGTATAACGTATAACGTACAACGTATAACGTATAACGTATATCCTATAACGCATAACGTATAACGTATAACGTATAACGTATAACGTATAACGTATAACGTATAACGTATAACGTATAACGTATAACGTATAACGTATAACGTACAACGTATAACGTATAACGTATATCCTATAACGCATAACGTATGACGTATAACGTATAACGTACAACGTTTAACGTATAACGTTTAACGTATAACGTATAACGTAGAACGTATAACGTACAACGTATAACGTATAACGTACAACGTATAACGTATAACGTATATCCTATAACGCATAACGTATAACGTATAACGTATAACGTATAACGTATAACGTATAACGTATAACGTATAACGTATAACGAATAACGTATAACGTATAACGTATAACGTACAACGTTTAACGTATAACGTATAACGTAGAACGTATAACGTATATCGTATAACGTATAACGTATGACGTATAACGTATAACGTACAACGTTTAACGTATAACGTATAACGTATAACGTATAACGTATAACGTATATCGTACAACGTTCAACGTATAACGTACAACGTATAACGTATAACGTATATCCTATAACGCATAACGTATGACGTATAACGTATAACGTATAACGTTTAACGTATAACGTTTAACGTATAACGTATAACGTAGAACGTATAACGTACAACGTATAACGTATAACGTACAACGTATAACGTATAACGTATATCCTATAACGCATAACGTATAACGTATAACGTATAACGTATAACGTATAACGTATAACGTATAACGTATAACGTATAACGAATAACGTATAACGTATAACGTATAACGTACAACGTTTAACGTATAACGTATAACGTAGAACGTATAACGTATATCGTATAACGTATAACGTATGACGTATAACGTATAACGTACAACGTTTAACGTATAACGTATAACGTATAACGTATAACGTATAACGTATATCGTACAACGTTCAACGTATAACGTATAATGTATAACGTATAAAGTATAACGTAGAACGTATAACGTATATCGTATAACGTATAACGTATAACGTATAACGTACAACGTTTAACGTATAACGTATAACGTAGAACGTATAACGTATAACGTACAACGTTTAACGTATAACGTATAACGTAGAACGTATAACGTATAACGTATAACGTATAACGTATAACGTATAACGTATAACGTATAACGTATAACGTATAACGTATAACGTATAACGTATATCGTACAACGTTCAACGTATAACGTATAATGTATAACGTATAACGTATAACGTATAACGTATAACGTATAACGTATAACGTACAACGTTTAACGTATAACGTATAACGTATAATGTATAACGTATAACGTATAACGTATAACGTATAACGTATAACGTATAACGTACAACGTTTAACGTATAACGTATAACGTAGAACGTATAACGTATAACGTATAACGTATAACGTATAACGTATAACGTATAACGTATAACGTATAACGTACAACGTATAACGTATAACGTATATCCTATAACGCATAACGTATGACGTATAACGTATAACGTACAACGTTTAACGTATAACGTTTAACGTACAACGTATAACGTATAACGTATATCCTATAACGCATAACGTATAACGTATAACGTATATCGTACAACGTTCAACGTATAACGTACAACGTATAACGTATAACGTATATCCTATAACGCATAACGTATGACGTATAACGTATAACGTATAACGTTTAACGTATAACGTTTAACGTATAACGTATAACGTAGAACGTATAACGTACAACGTATAACGTATAACGTACAACGTATAACGTATAACGTATATCCTATAACGCATAACGTATAACGTATAACGTATAACGTATAACGTATAACGTATAACGTATAACGTATAACGTATAACGAATAACGTATAACGTATAACGTATAACGTACAACGTATAACGTATAACGTATAACGTAGAACGTATAACGTATATCGTATAACGTATAACGTATGACGTATAACGTATAACGTACAACGTTTAACGTATAACGTATAACGTATAACGTATAACGTATAACGTATATCGTACAACGTTCAACGTATAACGTATAACGTATAACGTATAAGGTATAACGTATAACGTATAACGTATAACGTATAACGTATAACGTATAACGTATAACGTATAACGTATAACGTATAACGTATAACGTACAACGATTAACGTATAACGTATAACGTATAACGTATAACGTATAACGTATAACGTACAACGTATAACGTATAACGTATAACGTAAAACGTATAACGTATAACGTATAACGTACAACGTTTAACGTATAACGTATAACGTAGAACGTATAACGTATAACGTATAACGTATAACGTATGACGTATAACGTATAACGTACAACGTTTAACGTATAACGTATAACGTAGAACGTATAACGTACAACGTATAACGTATAACGTATAACGTATAACGTGTAACGTATAACGTACAACGTATAACGTATAACGTATATCCTATAACGCATAACGTATGACGTATAACGTATAACGTATAACGTATAACGTATAACGTATAGCGTCTAACGTATAACGTATAACGTACAACGTATAACGTATAACGTCTAACTTATAACGTATAATGTATAACGTATAACGTATAACGTATAACGTATAACGTATGACGTATAACGTATAACGTATAACGTATAACGTATAACGTATAACGTATAACGTATAACGTATAACGTACAACGTTTAACGTATAACGTATAACGTAGAACGTATAACGTATATCGTATAACGTATAACGTATGACGTATAACGTATAACGTACAACGTTTAACGTATAACGTATAACGTATAACGTATAACGTATAACGTATATCGTACAACGTTCAACGTATAACGTATAACGTATAACGTATAAGGTATAACGTATAACGTATAACGTATAACGTATAACGTATAACGTATAACGTATAACGTATAACGTATAACGTATAACGTATAACGTACAACGTTTAACGTATAACGTATAACGTATAACGTATAACGTATAACGTATAACGTACAACGTATAACGTATAACGTATAACGTAAAACGTATAACGTATAACGTATAACGTACAACGTTTAACGTATAACGTATAACGTAGAACGTATAACGTATAACGTATAACGTATAACGTATGACGTATAACGTATAACGTACAACGTTTAACGTATAACGTATAACGTAGAACGTATAACGTACAACGTATAACGTATAACGTATAACGTATAACGTATAACGTATAACGTATGACGTATAACGTATAACGTACAACGTTTAACGTATAACGTATAACGTAGAACGTATAACGTACAACGTATAACGTATAACGTATAACGTATAACGTATAACGTATAACGTACAACGTATAACGTATAACGTATATCCTATAACGCATAACGTATGACGTATAACGTATAACGTATAACGTATAACGTATAACGTATAGCGTCTAACGTATAACGTATAACGTACAACGTATAACGTATAACGTCTAACTTATAACGTATAATGTATAACGTATAACGTATAACGTATAACGTATAACGTATGACGTATAACGTATAACGTATAACGTATAACGTATAACGTATAACGTATAACGTATAACGTATAACGTACAACGTTTAACGTATAACGTATAACGTATTATATAACGTATAACGTATAACGTATAACGTACAACGTATAACGTATAACGTATATCCTATAACACATAACGTATAACGTATAACGTATAATATAACGTATAACGTATAACGTATAACGTATAACGTATAGCGTATGACGTATAACGTATAACCTACAACGTTTAACGTATAACGTAGAACGTATAACGTACAACGTATAACGTATAACGTACAACGTATAACGTATAACGTATATCCTATAACGCATAACGTATAACGTATAACGTATAACGTATAACGTATAACGTATAACGTATAACGTATAACGTATAACGTATAACGAATAACGTATAACGTATAACGTATAACGTACAACGTTTAACGTATAAGGTATAACGTAGAACGTATAACGTATATCGTATAACGTATGACGTATGACGTATAACGTATAACGTACAACGTTTAACGTATAACGTATAACGTATAACGTATAACGTATAACGTATATCGTACAACGTTCAACGTATAACGTATAATGTATAACGTATAACGTATAACGTATAACGTATAAGGTATAACGTATAACGTATAACGTATAACGTATAACGTATAACGTATAATGTATAACGTATAACGTATAACGTATAACGTACAACGTTTAACGTATAACGTATAACGTATAACGTATAACGTATAACGTATAACGTACAACTTATAACGTATAACGTATAACGTAAAACGTATAACGTATAACGTATAACGTACAACGTTTAACGTATAACGTATAACGTAGAACGTATAACGTATAACGTATAACGTATAACGTATAACGTATAACGTATGACGTATAACGTATAACGTACAACGTTTAACGTATAACGTATAACGTAGAACGTATAACGTACAACGTATAACGTATAACGTATAACGTATAACGTATAACGTACAACGTATAACGTATAACGTATATCCTATAACGCATAACGTATGACGTATAACGTATAACGTACAACGTTTAACGTATAACGTACAACGTATAACGTATAACGTATAACGTAAAACGTATAACGTATAACGTATAACGTACAACGTTTAACGTATAACGTATAACGTAGAACGTATAACGTATAACGTATAACGTATAACGTATAACGTATAACGTATAACGCATAACGTACAACGTACAACGTTTAACGTATAACGTATAACGTATAACGTATAACGTATAACGTACAACGTATAACGTATAACGTATATCCTATAACGCATAACGTATAACGTATAACGTATAACGTATAACGTATAACGTATAACGTATAACGTATAACGTATAACGTATAACGTATAACGTATAACGTATAACGTATAACGTATAACGTACAACGTTTAACCTATAACGTATAACGTATAACGTATAACGAATAACGTATAACGTATAGCGTATGACGTATAACGTATAACCTACAACGTTTAACGTATAACGTATAACGTAGAACGTATAACGTACAACGTATAACGTATAACGTACAACGTATAACGTATAACGTATATCCTATAACGCATAACGTATAACGTATAACGTATAACGTATAACGTATAACGTATAACGTATAACGTATAACGTATAACGTATAACGTATAACGTATAACGTATAACGTATAACGTATAACGTATAACGTATAACGTACAACGTATAACGTATAACGTATATCCTATAACGCATAACGTATGACGTATAACGTATAACGTACAACGTTTAACGTATAACGTTTAACGTATAACGTATAACGTAGAACGTATAACGTACAACGTATAACGTATAACGTACAACGTATAACGTATAACGTATATCCTATAACGCATAACGTATAACGTATAACGTATAACGTATAACGTATAACGTATAACGTATAACGTATAACGTATAACGTACAACGTATAACGTATAACGTATAACGCATAACGTATAACGTACAACGTTTAACGTATAACGTATAACGTATAACGTATAACGTATAACGTACAACGTATAACGTATAACGTATATCCTATAACGCATAACGTATAACGTATAACGTATAACGTATAACGTATAACGTATAACGTATAACGTATAACGTATAACGTATAACGTATAACGTATAACGTATAACGTACAACGTTTAACCTATAACGTATAACGTAGAACGTATAACGAATAACGTATAACGTATAGCGTATGACGTATAACGTATAACCTACAACGTTTAACGTATAACGTATAACGTAGAACGTATAACGTACAACGTATAACGTATAACGTACAACGTATAACGTATAACGTATATCCTATAACGCATAACGTATAACGTATAACGTATAACGTATAACGTATAACGTATAACGTATAACGTATAACGTATAACGTATAACGTATAACGTATAACGTACAACGTATAACGTATAACGTATATCCTATAACGCATAACGTATGACGTATAACGTATAACGTACAACGTTTAACGTATAACGTTTAACGTATAACGTATAACGTAGAACGTATAACGTACAACGTATAACGTATAACGTACAACGTATAACGTATAACGTATATCCTATAACGCATAACGTATAACGTATAACGTATAACGTATAACGTATAACGTATAACGTATAACGTATAACGTATAACGAATAACGTATAACGTATAACGTATAACGTACAACGTTTAACGTATAACGTATAACGTAGAACGTATAACGTATATCGTATAACGTATAACGTATGACGTATAACGTATAACGTACAACGTTTAACGTATAACGTATAACGTATAACGTATAACGTATAACGTATATCGTACAACGTTCAACGTATAACGTACAACGTATAACGTATAACGTATATCCTATAACGCATAACGTATGACGTATAACGTATAACGTATAACGTTTAACGTATAACGTTTAACGTATAACGTATAACGTAGAACGTATAACGTACAACGTATAACGTATAACGTACAACGTATAACGTATAACGTATATCCTATAACGCATAACGTATAACGTATAACGTATAACGTATAACGTATAACGTATAACGTATAACGTATAACGTATAACGAATAACGTATAACGTATAACGTATAACGTACAACGTTTAACGTATAACGTATAACGTAGAACGTATAACGTATATCGTATAACGTATAACGTATGACGTATAACGTATAACGTACAACGTTTAACGTATAACGTATAACGTATAACGTATAACGTATAACGTATATCGTACAACGTTCAACGTATAACGTATAATGTATAACGTATAAAGTATAACGTAGAACGTATAACGTATATCGTATAACGTATAACGTATAACGTATAACGTACAACGTTTAACGTATAACGTATAACGTAGAACGTATAACGTATAACGTACAACGTTTAACGTATAACGTATAACGTAGAACGTATAACGTATAACGTATAACGTATAACGTATAACGTATAACGTATAACGTATAACGTATAACGTATAACGTATAACGTATAACGTATATCGTACAACGTTCAACGTATAACGTATAATGTATAACGTATAACGTATAACGTATAACGTATAACGTATAACGTATAACGTACAACGTTTAACGTATAACGTATAACGTAGAACGTATAACGTATAACGTATAACGTATAACGTATAACGTATAACGTATAACGTATAACGTACAACGTTTAACGTATAACGTATAACGTATAACGTATAACGTATAACGTACAACGTATAACGTATAACGTACAACGTATAACGTATAACGTATATCCTATAACGCATAACGTATAACGTATAACGTATAACGTATAACGTATAACGTATAACGTATAACGTATAACGTATAACGTATAACGTATAACGTATAACGTATAACGTATAACGTATAACGTATAACGTACAACGTATAACGTATAACGTATATCCTATAACGCATAACGTATGACGTATAACGTATAACGTACAACGTTTAACGTATAACGTTTAACGTATAACGTATAACGTAGAACGTATAACGTACAACGTATAACGTATAACGTACAACGTATAACGTATAACGTATATCCTATAACGCATAACGTATAACGTATAACGTATAACGTATAACGTATAACGTATAACGTATAACGTACAACGTATAACGTATAACGTATAACGCATAACGTATAACGTACAACGTTTAACGTATAACGTATAACGTATAACGTATAACGTATAACGTACAACGTATAACGTATAACGTATATCCTATAACGCATAACGTATAACGTATAACGTATAACGTATAACGTATAACGTATAACGTATAACGTATAACGTATAACGTATAACGTATAACGTATAACGTATAACGTACAACGTTTAACCTATAACGTATAACGTAGAACGTATAACGAATAACGTATAACGTATAGCGTATGACGTATAACGTATAACCTACAACGTTTAACGTATAACGTATAACGTAGAACGTATAACGTACAACGTATAACGTATAACGTACAACGTATAACGTATAACGTATATCCTATAACGCATAACGTATAACGTATAACGTATAACGTATAACGTATAACGTATAACGTATAACGTATAACGTATAACGTATAACGTATAACGTATAACGTATAACGTATAACGTATAACGTACAACGTATAACGTATAACGTATATCCTATAACGCATAACGTATGACGTATAACGTATAACGTACAACGTTTAACGTATAACGTTTAACGTATAACGTATAACGTAGAACGTATAACGTACAACGTATAACGTATAACGTACAACGTATAACGTATAACGTATATCCTATGACGCATAACGTATAACGTATAACGTATAACGTATAACGTATAACGTATAACGTATAACGTATAACGTACAACGTTTAACGTATAACGTATAACGTAGAACGTATAACGTATATCGTATAACGTATAACGTATGACGTATAACGTATAACGTACAACGTTTAACGTATAACGTATAACGTATAACGTATAACGTATAACGTATATCGTACAACGTTCAACGTATAACGTACAACGTATAACGTATAACGTATATCCTATAACGCATAACGTATGACGTATAACGTATAACGTATAACGTTTAACGTATAACGTTTAACGTATAACGTATAACGTAGAACGTATAACGTACAACGTATAACGTATAACGTATAACGTATAACGTATAACGTACAACGTTTAACCTATAACGTATAACGTAGAACGTATAACGAATAACGTATAACGTATAGCGTATGACGTATAACGTATAACCTACAACGTTTAGCGTATAACGTATAACGTAGAACGTATAACGTACAACGTATAACGTATAACGTACAACGTATAACGTATAACGTATATCCTATAACGCATAACGTATAACGTATAACGTATAACGTATAACGTATAACGTATAACGTATAACGTATAACGTATAACGTATAACGTATAACGTATAACGTATAACGTATAACGTACAACGTATAACGTATAACGTATATCCTATAACGCATAACGTATGACGTATAACGTATAACGTACAACGTTTAACGTATAACGTTTAACGTATAACGTATAACGTAGAACGTATAACGTACAACGTATAACGTATAACGTACAACGTATAACGTATAACGTATATCCTATAACGCATAACGTATAACGTATAACGTATAACGTATAACGTATAACGTATAACGTATAACGTATAACGTATAACGAATAACGTATAACGTATAACGTATAACGTACAACGTTTAACGTATAACGTATAACGTAGAACGTATAACGTATATCGTATAACGTATAACGTATGACGTATAACGTATAACGTACAACGTTTAACGTATAACGTATAACGTATAACGTATAACGTATAACGTATATCGTACAACGTTCAACGTATAACGTACAACGTATAACGTATAACGTATATCCTATAACGCATAACGTATGACGTATAACGTATAACGTATAACGTTTAACGTATAACGTTTAACGTATAACGTATAACGTAGAACGTATAACGTACAACGTATAACGTATAACGTACAACGTATAACGTATAACGTATATCCTATAACGCATAGCGTATAACGTATAACGTATAACGTATAACGTATAACGTATAACGTATAACGTATAACGTATAACGAATAACGTATAACGTATAACGTATAACGTACAACGTTTAACGTATAACGTATAACGTAGAACGTATAACGTATATCGTATAACGTATAACGTATGACGTATAACGAATAACGTACAACGTTTAACGTATAACGTATAACGTATAACGTATAACGTATAACGTATATCGTACAACGTTCAACGTATAACGTATAATGTATAACGTATAACGTATAACGTAGAACGTATAACGTATATCGTATAACGTATAACGTATAACGTATAACGTACAACGTTTAACGTATAACGTATAACGTATAACGTATAACGTAGAACGTTTAACCTATAACGTATAACGTAGAACGTATAACGAATAACGTATAACGTATAGCGTATGACGTATAACGTATAACCTACAACGTTTAACGTATAACGTATAACGTAGAACGTATAACGTACAACGTATAACGTATAACGTACAACGTATAACGTATAACGTATATCCTATAACGCATAACGTATAACGTATAACGTATAACGTATAACGTATAACGTATAACGTATAACGTATAACGTATAACGTATAACGTATAACGTATAACGTATAACGTATAACGTATATCGTACAACGTTCAACGTATAACGTATAATGTATAACGTATAACGTATAACGTAGAACGTATAACGTATATCGTATAACGTATAACGTATAACGTATAACGTACAACGTTTAACGTATAACGTATAACGTAGAACGTATAACGTATAACGTACAACGTTTAACGTATAACGTATAACGTAGAACGTATAACGTATAACGTATAACGTATAACGTATAACGTATAACGTATAACGTATAACGTATAACGTATAACGTATAACGTATATCGTACAACGTTCAACGTATAACGTATAATGTATAACGTATAACGTATAACGTATAACGTATAACGTATAACGTATAACGTACAACGTTTAACGTATAACGTATAACGTAGAAGGTATAACGTATAACGTATAACGTATAACGTATAACGTATAACGTATAACGTATAACGTACAACGTTTAACGTATAACGTATAACGTATAACGTATAACGTATAACGTACAACGTATAACGTATAACGTATATCCTATAACGCATAACGTATAACGTATAACGTATAACGTATAACGTATAACGTATAACGTATAACGTATAACGTATAACGTATAACGTATAACGTATAACGTATAACGTAAAACGTATAACGTATAACGTATAACGTACAACGTTTAACGTATAACGTATAACGTAGAACGTATAACGTATAACGTATAACGTATAACGTATAACGTATAACGTATAACGTATAACGTATAACGTATAACGTATGACGTATAACGTATAACGTACAACGTTTAACGTATAACGTATAACGTAGAACGTATAACGTACAACGTATAACGTATAACGTATAACGTACAACGTATAACGTATAACGTATATCCTATAACAAATAACGTATAACGTATAACGTATAATATAACGTATAACGTATAACGTATAACGTATAACGTATAGCGTATGACGTATAACGTATAACCTACAACGTTTAACGTATAACGTATAACGTAGAACGTATAACGTACAACGTATAACGTATAACGTACAACGTATAACGTATAACGTATATCCTATAACGCATAACGTATAACGTATAACGTATAACGTATAACGTATAACGTATAACGTATAACGTATAACGAATAACGTATAACGTATAACGTATAACGTACAACGTTTAACGTATAACGTATAACGTAGATCGTATAACGTATATCGTATAACGTATAACGTATGACGTATAACGTATAACGTACAACGTTTAACGTATAACGTATAACGTATAACGTATAACGTATAACGTATATCGTACAACGTTCAACGTATAACGTATAACGTATAACGTATAAGGTATAACGTATAACGTATAACGTATAACGTATAACGTATAACGTATAACGTATAACGTATAACGTATAACGTATAACGTATAACGTACAACGTTTAACGTATAACGTATAACGTATAACGTATAACGTATAACGAATAACGTATAACGTATAACGTATAACGTACAACGTTTAACGTATAACGTATAACGTAGAACGTATAACGTATATCGTATAACGTATAACGTATGACGTATAACGTATAACGTATAACGTATAACGTATAACGTATATCGTACAACGTTCAACGTATAACGTATAATGTATAACGTATAACGTATAACGTATAACGTATAACGTATAACGTATAACGTACAACGTTTAACGTATAACGTATAACGTATAACGTATAACGTATAACGTATAACGTATAACGAATAACGTATAACGTATAACGTATAACGTACAACGTTTAACGTATAACGTATAACGTAGAACGTATAACGTATAACGTATATCCTATAACGCATAACGTATAACGTATAACGTATAACGTATAACGTATAACGTATAACGTATAACGTATAACGTATAACGTATAACGTATAACGTATAACGTATAACGTATATCGTACAACGTTCAACGTATAACGTATAATGTATAACGTATAACGTATAACGTATAACGTATAACGTATAACGTATAACGTATAACGTACAACGTTTAACGTATAACGTATAACGTAGAAGGTATAACGTATAACGTATAACGTATAACGTATAACGTATAACGTATAACGTATAACGTACAACGTTTAACGTATAACGTATAACGTATAACGTATAACGTATAACGTACAACGTATAACGTATAACGTATATCCTATAACGCATAACGTATAACGTATAACGTATAACGTATAACGTATAACGTATAACGTATAACGTATAACGTATAACGTATAACGTATAACGTATAACGTATAACGTAAAACGTATAACGTATAACGTATAACGTACAACGTTTAACGTATAACGTATAACGTAGAACGTATAACGTATAACGTATAACGTATAACGTATAACGTATAACGTATAACGTATAACGTATAACGTATAACGTATGACGTATAACGTATAACGTACAACGTTTAACGTATAACGTATAACGTAGAACGTATAACGTACAACGTATAACGTATAACGTATAACGTACAACGTATAACGTATAACGTATATCCTATAACAAATAACGTATAACGTATAACGTATAATATAACGTATAACGTATAACGTATAACGTATAACGTATAGCGTATGACGTATAACGTATAACCTACAACGTTTAACGTATAACGTATAACGTAGAACGTATAACGTACAACGTATAACGTATAACGTACAACGTATAACGTATAACGTATATCCTATAACGCATAACGTATAACGTATAACGTATAACGTATAACGTATAACGTATAACGTATAACGTATAACGAATAACGTATAACGTATAACGTATAACGTACAACGTTTAACGTATAACGTATAACGTAGATCGTATAACGTATATCGTATAACGTATAACGTATGACGTATAACGTATAACGTACAACGTTTAACGTATAACGTATAACGTATAACGTATAACGTATAACGTATATCGTACAACGTTCAACGTATAACGTATAACGTATAACGTATAAGGTATAACGTATAACGTATAACGTATAACGTATAACGTATAACGTATAACGTATAACGTATAACGTATAACGTATAACGTATAACGTACAACGTTTAACGTATAACGTATAACGTATAACGTATAACGTATAACGAATAACGTATAACGTATAACGTATAACGTACAACGTTTAACGTATAACGTATAACGTAGAACGTATAACGTATATCGTATAACGTATAACGTATGACGTATAACGTATAACGTATAACGTATAACGTATAACGTATATCGTACAACGTTCAACGTATAACGTATAATGTATAACGTATAACGTATAACGTATAACGTATAACGTATAACGTATAACGTACAACGTTTAACGTATAACGTATAACGTATAACGTATAACGTATAACGTATAACGTATAACGAATAACGTATAACGTATAACGTATAACGTACAACGTTTAACGTATAACGTATAACGTAGAACGTATAACGTATAACGTATATCCTATAACGCATAACGTATAACGTATAACGTATAACGTATAACGTATAACGTATAACGTATAACGTATAACGAATAACGTATAACGTATAACGTATAACGTACAACGTTTAACGTATAACGTATAACGTAGAACGTATAACGTATATCGTATAACGTATAACGTATGACGTATAACGTATAACGTATAACGTATAACGTATAACGTATATCGTACAACGTTCAACGTATAACGTATAATGTATAACGTATAACGTATAACGTATAACGTATAACGTATAACGTATAACGTACAACGTTTAACGTATAACGTATAACGTAGAACGTATAACGTATAACGTATAACGTATAACGTATAACGTATAACGTATAACGTATAACGTACAACGTTTAACGTATAACGTATAACGTATAACGTATAACGTATAACGTACAACGTATAACGTATAACGTATATCCTATAACGCATAACGTATAACGTATAACGTATAACGTATAACGTATAACGTATAACGTATAACGTATAACGTATAACGTATAACGTATAACGTATAACGTATAACGTATAACGTATAACGTAAAACGTATAACGTATAACGTATAACGTACAACGTTTAACGTATAACGTATAACGTAGAACGTATAACGTATAACGTATAACGTATAACGTATAACGTATAACGTATAACGTATAACGTATAACGTATAACGTATGACGTATAACGTATAACGTACAACGTTTAACGTATAACGTATAACGTAGAACGTATAACGTACAACGTATAACGTATAACGTATAACGTACAACGTATAACGTATAACGTATATCCTATAACAAATATCGTATAACGTATAACGTATAATATAACGTATAACGTATAACGTATGACGTATAACGTATAGCGTATGACGTATAACGTATAACCTACAACGTTTAACGTATAACGTATAACGTAGAACGTATAACGTACAACGTATAACGTATAACGTACAACGTATAACGTATAACGTATATCCTATAACGCATAACGTATAACGTATAACGTATAACGTATAACGTATAACGTATAACGTATAACGTATAACGAATAACGTATAACGTATAACGTATAACGTACAACGTTTAACGTATAACGTATAACGTAGAACGTATAACGTATATCGTATAACGTATAACGTATGACGTATAACGTATAACGTACAACGTTTAACGTATAACGTATAACGTATAACGTATAACGTATAACGTATATCGTACAACGTTCAACGTATAACGTATAACGTATAACGTATAAGGTATAACGTATAACGTATAACGTATAACGTATAACGTATAACGTATAACGTATAACGTATATCGTATAACGTATAACGTATAACGTACAACGTTTAACGTATAACGTATAACGTATAACGTATAACGTATAACGTATAACGTACAACGTATAACGTATAACGTATAACGTAAAACGTATAACGTATAACGTATAACGTATAACGTATAACGAATAACGTATAACGTATAACGTATAACGTACAACGTTTAACGTATAACGTATAACGTAGAACGTATAACGTATATCGTATAACGTATAACGTATGACGTATAACGTATAACGTACAACGTTTAACGTATAACGTATAACGTATAACGTATAACGTATAACGTATATCGTACAACGTTCAACGTATAACGTATAATGTATAACGTATAACGTATAACGTATAACGTATAACGTATAACGTATAACGTATAACGTATAACGTATAACGTATAACGTATAACGTATAACGTATAACGTATAACGTATAACGTATAACGTATAACGTACAACGTTTAACCTATAACGTATAACGTAGAACGTATAACGTACAACGTTTAACGTATAACGTATAACGTAGAACGTATAACGTATATCGTATAACGTATAACGTATGACGTATAACGTATAACGTATAACGTATAACGTATAACGTATATCGTACAACGTTCAACGTATAACGTATAATGTATAACGTGTAACGTATAACGTATAACGTATAACGTATAACGTATAACGTACAACGTTTAACGTATAACGTATAACGTATAACGTATAACGTATAACGTATAACGTATAACGTACAACGTTTAACGTATAACGTATAACGTAGAACGTATAACGTATATCGTATAACGTATAACGTATGACGTATAACGTATAACGTATAACGTATAACGTATAACGTATATCGTACAACGTTCAACGTATAACGTATAATGTATAACGTATAACGTATAACGTATAACGTATAACGTATAACGTATAACGTACAACGTTTAACGTATAACGTATAACGTATAACGTATAACGTATAACGTATAACGTATAACGAATAACGTATAACGTATAACGTATAACGTACAACGTTTAACGTATAACGTATAACGTAGAACGTATAACGTATAACGTATATCCTATAACGCATAACGTATAACGTATAACGTATAACGTATAACGTATAACGTATAACGTATAACGTATAACGAATAACGTATAACGTATAACGTATAACGTACAACGTTTAACGTATAACGTATAACGTAGAACGTATAACGTATATCGTATAACGTATAACGTATGACGTATAACGTATAACGTATAACGTATAACGTATAACGTATATCGTACAACGTTCAACGTATAACGTATAATGTATAACGTATAACGTATAACGTATAACGTATAACGTATAACGTATAACGTACAACGTTTAACGTATAACGTATAACGTAGAACGTATAACGTATAACGTATAACGTATAACGTATAACGTATAACGTATAACGTATAACGTACAACGTTTAACGTATAACGTATAACGTATAACGTATAACGTATAACGTACAACGTATAACGTATAACGTATATCCTATAACGCATAACGTATAACGTATAACGTATAACGTATAACGTATAACGTATAACGTATAACGTATAACGTATAACGTATAACGTATAACGTATAACGTATAACGTATAACGTATAACGTAAAACGTATAACGTATAACGTATAACGTACAACGTTTAACGTATAACGTATAACGTAGAACGTATAACGTATAACGTATAACGTATAACGTATAACGTATAACGTATAACGTATAACGTATAACGTATAACGTATAACGTATGACGTATAACGTATAACGTACAACGTTTAACGTATAACGTATAACGTAGAACGTATAACGTACAACGTATAACGTATAACGTATAACGTACAACGTATAACGTATAACGTATATCCTATAACAAATAACGTATAACGTATAACGTATAATATAACGTATAACGTATAACGTATAACGTATAACGTATAGCGTATGACGTATAACGTATAACCTACAACGTTTAACGTATAACGTATAACGTATAACGTATAACGTATAGCGTATGACGTATAACGTATAACCTACAACGTTTAACGTATAACGTATAACGTAGAACGTATAACGTACAACGTATAACGTATAACGTACAACGTATAACGTATAACGTATATCCTATAACGCATAACGTATAACGTATAACGTATAACGTATAACGTATAACGTATAACGTATAACGTATAACGAATAACGTATAACGTATAACGTATAACGTACAACGTTTAACGTATAACGTATAACGTAGAACGTATAACGTATATCGTATAACGTATAACGTATGACGTATAACGTATAACGTACAACGTTTAACGTATAACGTATAACGTATAACGTATAACGTATAACGTATATCGTACAACGTTCAACGTATAACGTATAACGTATAACGTATAAGGTATAACGTATAACGTATAACGTATAACGTATAACGTATAACGTATAACGTATAACGTATATCGTATAACGTATAACGTATAACGTACAACGTTTAACGTATAACGTATAACGTATAACGTATAACGTATAACGTATAACGTACAACGTATAACGTATAACGTATAACGTAAAACGTATAACGTATAACGTATAACGTATAACGTATAACGGATAACGTATAACGTATAACGTATAACGTACAACGTTTAACGTATAACGTATAACGTAGAACGTATAACGTATATCGTATAACGTATAACGTATGACGTATAACGTATAACGTACAACGTTTAACGTATAACGTATAACGTATAACGTATAACGTATAACGTATATCGTACAACGTTCAACGTATAACGTATAATGTATAATGTATAATGTATAACGTATAACGTATAACGTATAACGTATAACGTATAACGTATAACGTATAACGTATAACGTATAACGTATAACGTATAACGTATAACGTATAACGTACAACGTTTAACCTATAACGTATAACGTAGAACGTATAACGAATAACGTATAACGTATAGCGTATGACGTATAACGTATAACCTACAACGTTTAACGTATAACGTATAACGTAGAACGTATAACGTACAACGTATAACGTATAACGTACAACGTATAACGTATAACGTATATCCTATAACGCAAAACGTATAACGTATAACGTAGAACGTATAACGTACAACGTATAACGTATAACGTACAACGTATAACGTATAACGTATATCCTATAACGCATAACGTATAACGTATAACGTATAACGTATAACGTATAACGTATAACGTATAACGTATAACGTATAACGAATAACGTATAACGTATAACGTATAACGTACAACGTTTAACGTATAACGTATAACGTAGAACGTATAACGTATATCGTATAACGTATAACGTATGACGTATAACGTATAACGTACAACGTTTAACGTATAACGTATAACGTATAACGTATAACGTATAACGTATATCGTACAACGTTCAACGTATAACGTATAATGTATAACGTATAACGTATAACGTATAACGTTTAACGTATAACGTATAACGTATAACGTATAACGTATAACGTATAACGTATAACGTACAACGTTTAACGTATAACGTATAACGTAGAACGTATAACGTACAACGTATAACGTATAACGTACAACGTATAACGTATAACGTATATCCTATAACGCAAAACGTATAACGTATAACGTAGAACGTATAACGTACAACGTATAACGTATAACGTACAACGTATAACGTATAACGTATATCCTATAACGCATAACGTATAACGTATAACGTATAACGTATAACGTATAACGTATAACGTATAACGTATAACGTATAACGAATAACGTATAACGTATAACGTATAACGTACAACGTTTAACGTATAACGTATAACGTAGAACGTATAACGTATATCGTATAACGTATAACGTATGACGTATAACGTATAACGTACAACGTTTAACGTATAACGTATAACGTATAACGTATAACGTATAACGTATATCGTACAACGTTCAACGTATAACGTATAATGTATAACGTATAACGTATAACGTATAACGTTTAACGTATAACGTATAACGTATAACGTATAACGTATAACGTATAACGTATAACGTACAACGTTTAACGTATAACGTATAACGTATAACGTATAACGTATAACGTATATCGTACAACGTTCAACGTATAACGTATAATGTATAACGTATAACGTATAACGTAGAACGTATAACGTATAACGTAGAACGTATAACGTATATCGTATAACGTATAACGTATGACGTATAACGTATAACGTATAACGTATAACGTATAACGTATATCGTACAACGTTCAACGTATAACGTATAATGTATAACGTATAACGTATAACGTAGAACGTATAACGTATAACGTAGAACGTATAACGTATATCGTATAACGTATAACGTATGACGTATAACGTATAACGTATAACGTATAACGTATAACGTATATCGTACAACGTTCAACGTATAACGTATAATGTATAACGTATAACGTATAACGTATAACGTATAACGTATAACGTATAACGTATAACGTATAACGTATAACGTATAACGTATAACGTATAACGTATATCGTACAACGTTCAACGTATAACGTATAATGTATAACGTATAACGTATAACGTAGAACGTATAACGTATAACGTAGAACGTATAACGTATATCGTATAACGTATAACGTATAACGTATAATGTATAACGTATAACGTATAACGTACAACGTTTAACGTATAACGTATAACGTAGAACGTATAACGTATAACGTATATCCTATAACGCATAACGTATAACGTATAACGTATAACGTATAACGTATAACGTATAACGTATAACGTATAACGAATAACGTATAACGTATAACGTATAACGTACAACGTTTAACGTATAACGTATAACGTATAACGTACAACGTTTAACGTATAACGTATAACGTAGAACGTATAACGTATAACGTATAACGTATAACGTATAACGTATAACGTATAACGTATAACGTACAACGTTTAACGTATAACGTATAACGTATAACGTATAACGTATAACGTACAACGTATAACGTATAACGTATATCCTATAACGCATAACGTATAACGTATAACGTATAACGTATAACGTATAACGTATAACGTATAACGTATAACGTACAACGTTTAACGTATAACGTATAACGTATAACGTATAACGTATAACGTATATCGTACAACGTTCAACGTATAACGTATAATGTATAACGTATAACGTATAACGTAGAACGTATAACGTATAACGTAGAACGTATAACGTATATCGTATAACGTATAACGTATGACGTATAACGTATAACGTATAACGTATAACGTATAACGTATATCGTACAACGTTCAACGTATAACGTATAATGTATAACGTATAACGTATAACGTAGAACGTATAACGTATAACGTATAACGTATAACGAATAACGTATAACGTATAACGTATAACGTACAACGTTTAACGTATAACGTATAACGTAGAACGTATAACGTATAACGTATATCCTATAACGCATAACGTATAACGTATAACGTATAACGTATAACGTATAACGTATAACGTATAACGTATAACGAATAACGTATAACGTATAACGTATAACGTACAACGTTTAACGTATAACGTATAACGTAGAACGTATAACGTATATCGTATAACGTATAACGTATGACGTATAACGTATAACGTATAACGTATAACGTATAACGTATATCGTACAACGTTCAACGTATAACGTATAATGTATAACGTATAACGTATAACGTATAACGTATAACGTATAACGTATAACGTACAACGTTTAACGTATAACGTATAACGTAGAACGTATAACGTATAACGTATAACGTATAACGTATAACGTATAACGTATAACGTATAACGTACAACGTTTAACGTATAACGTATAACGTATAACGTATAACGTATAACGTACAACGTATAACGTATAACGTATATCCTATAACGCATAACGTATAACGTATAACGTATAACGTATAACGTATAACGTATAACGTATAACGTATAACGTATAACGTATAACGTATAACGTATAACGTATAACGTATAACGTAAAACGTATAACGTATAACGTATAACGTACAACGTTTAACGTATAACGTATAACGTAGAACGTATAACGTATAACTTATAACGTATAACGTATAACGTATAACGTATAACGTATAACGTATAACGTATAACGTATGACGTATAACGTATAACGTACAACGTTTAACGTATAACGTATAACGTAGAACGTATAACGTACAACGTATAACGTATAACGTATAACGTACAACGTATAACGTATAACGTATATCCTATAACAAATAACGTATAACGTATAACGTATGATATAACGTATAACGTATAACGTATAACGTATAACGTATAGCGTATGACGTATAACGTATAACCTACAACGTTTAACGTATAACGTATAACGTAGAACGTATAACGTACAACGTATAACGTATAACGTACAACGTATAACGTATAACGTATATCCTATAACGCATAACGTATAACGTATAACGTATAACGTATAACGTATAACGTATAACGTATAACGTATTACGAATAACGTATAACGTATAACGTATAACGTACAACGTTTAACGTATAACATATAACGTAGAACGTATAACGTATATCGTATAACGTATAACGTATGACGTATAACGTATAACGTACAACGTTTAACGTATAACGTATAACGTATAACGTATAACGTATAACGTATATCGTACAACGTTCAAGGTATAACGTATAACGTATAACGTATAAGGTATAACGTATAACGTATAACGTATAACGTATAACGTATAACGTATAACGTATAACGTATAACGTATAACGTATAACGAATAACGTATAACGTATAACGTATAACGTACAACGTTTAACGTATAACGTATAACGTAGAACGTATAACGTATATCGTATAACGTATAACGTATGACGTATAACGTATAACGTATAACGTATAACGTATAACGTATAACGTATATCGTACAACGTTCAACGTATAACGTATAATGTATAACGTATAACGTATAACGTATAACGTATAACGTATAACGTATAACGTACAACGTTTAACGTATAACGTATAACGTAGAACGTATAACGTATAACGTATAACGTATAACGTATAACGTATAACGTATAACGTATAACGTACAACGATTAACGTATAACGTATAACGTATAACGTATAACGTATAACGTACAACGTATAACGTATAACGTATATCCTATAACGCATAACGTATAACGTATAACGTATAACGTATAACGTATAACGTATAACGTATAACGTATAACGTATAACGTATAACGTATAACGTATAACGTATAACGTATAACGTAAAACGTATAACGTATAACGTATAACGTACAACGTTTAACGTATAACGTATAACGTAGAACGTATAACGTATAACTTATAACGTATAACGTATAACGTATAACGTATAACGTATAACGTATAACGTATAACGTATGACGTATAACGTATAACGTACAACGTTTAACGTATAACGTATAACGTAGAACGTATAACGTACAACGTATAACGTATAACGTATAACGTACAACGTATAACGTATAACGTATATCCTATAACAAATAACGTATAACGTATAACGTATAATATAACGTATAACGTATAACGTATAACGTATAACGTATAGCGTATGACGTATAACGTATAACCTACAACGTTTAACGTATAACGTATAACGTAGAACGTATAACGTACAACGTATAACGTATAACGTACAACGTATAACGTATAACGTATATCCTATAACGCATAACGTATAACGTATAACGTATAACGTATAACGTATAACGTATAACGTATAACGTATAACGAATAACGTATAACGTATAACGTATAACGTACAACGTTTAACGTATAACATATAACGTAGAACGTATAACGTATATCGTATAACGTATAACGTATGACGTATAACGTATAACGTACAACGTTTAACGTATAACGTATAACGTATAACGTATAACGTATAACGTATATCGTACAACGTTCAAGGTATAACGTATAACGTATAACGTATAAGGTATAACGTATAACGTATAACGTATAACGTATAACGTATAACGTATAACGTATAACGTATAACGTATATCGTATAACGTATAACGTATAACGTACAACGTTTAACGTATAACGTATAACGTATAACGTATAACGTATAACGTATAACGTACAACGTATAACGTATAACGTATAACGTAAAACGTATAACGTATAACGTATAACGTATAACGTATAACGAATAACGTATAACGTATAACGTATAACGTACAACGTTTAACGTATAACGTATAACGTAGAACGTATAACGTATATCGTATAACGTATAACGTATGACGTATAACGTATAACGTACAACGTTTAACGTATAACGTATAACGTATAACGTATAACGTATAACGTATATCGTACAACGTTCAACGTATAACGTATAATGTATAACGTATAACGTATAACGTATAACGTATAACGTATAACGTATAACGTATAACGTATAACGTATAACGTATAACGTATAACGTATAACGTATAACGTATAACGTATAACGTATAACGTATAACGTATAACGTACAACGTTTAACCTATAACGTATAACGTAGAACGTATAACGAATAACGTATAACGTATAGCGTATGACGTATAACGTATAACCTACAACGTTTAACGTATAACGTATAACGTAGAACGTATAACGTATAACGTACAACGTATAACGTATAACGTATATCCTATAACGCAAAACGTATAACGTATAACGTATAACGTATAACGTATAACGTATAACGTATAACGTATAACGTATAACGTATAACGTATAACGTATAACGTATAACGTATAACGTATAACGTATAACGTATAACGTACAACGTATAACGTATAACGTATATCCTATAACGCATAACGTATGACGTATAACGTATAACGTACAACGTTTAACGTATAACGTTTAACGTATAACGTATAACGTAGAACGTATAACGTACAACGTATAACGTATAACGTACAACGTATAACGTATAACGTATATCCTATAACGCATAACGTATAACGTATAACGTATAACGTATAACGTATAACGTATAACGTATAACGTATAACGTATAACGAATAACGTATAACGTATAACGTATAACGTACAACGTTTAACGTATAACGTATAACGTAGAACGTATAACGTATATCGTATAACGTATAACGTATGACGTATAACGTATAACGTACAACGTTTAACGTATAACGTATAACGTATAACGTATAACGTATAACGTATATCGTACAACGTTCAACGTATAACGTATAATGTATAACGTATAACGTATAACGTAGAACGTATAACGTATATCGTATAACGTATAACGTATAACGTATAACGTACAACGTTTAACGTATAACGTATAACGTAGAACGTATAACGTATAACGTACAACGTTTAACGTATAACGTATAACGTAGAACGTATAACGTATAACGTATAACGTATAACGTATAACGTATAACGTATAACGTATAACGTATAACGTATAACGTATAACGTATAACGTATAACGTATAACGTATAACGTATAACGTATAACGTATAACGTATAACGTATAACGTACAACGTTTAACCTATAACGTATAACGTAGAACGTATAACGAATAACGTATAACGTATAGCGTATGACGTATAACGTATAACCTACAACGTTTAACGTATAACGTATAACGTAGAACGTATAACGTATAACGTACAACGTATAACGTATAACGTATATCCTATAACGCATAACGTATAACGTATAACGTATAACGTATAACGTATAACGTATAACGTATAACGTATAACGTATAACGTATAACGTATAACGTATAACGTATAACGTACAACGTTTAACCTATAACGTATAACGTAGAACGTATAACGAATAACGTATAACGTATAGCGTATGACGTATAACGTATAACCTACAACGTTTAACGTATAACGTATAACGTAGAACGTATAACGTACAACGTATAACGTATAACGTACAACGTATAACGTATAACGTATATCCTATAACGCATAACGTATAACGTATAACGTATAACGTATAACGTATAACGTATAACGTATAACGTATAACGTATAACGTATAACGTATAACGTATAACGTATAACGTATAACGTACAACGTATAACGTATAACGTATATCCTATAACGCATAACGTATGACGTATAACGTATAACGTACAACGTTTAACGTATAACGTTTAACGTATAACGTATAACGTAGAACGTATAACGTACAACGTATAACGTATAACGTACAACGTATAACGTATAACGTATATCCTATAACGCATAACGTATAACGTATAACGTATAACGTATAACGTATAACGTATAACGTATAACGTATAACGTATAACGTATAACGTATAACGAATAACGTATAACGTATAACGTATAACGTACAACGTTTAACGTATAACGTATAACGTAGAACGTATAACGTATATCGTATAACGTAGAACGTATAACGTATATCGTATAACGTATAACGTATGACGTATAACGTATAACGTACAACGTTTAACGTATAACGTATAACGTATAACGTATAACGTATAACGTATATCGTACAACGTTCAACGTATAACGTATAATGTATAACGTATAACGTATAACGTAGAACGTATAACGTATATCGTATAACGTATAACGTATAACGTATAACGTACAACGTTTAACGTATAACGTATAACGTAGAACGTATAACGTATAACGTACAACGTTTAACGTATAACGTATAACGTAGAACGTATTACGTATAACGTATAACGTATAACGTATAACGTATAACGTATAACGTATAACGTATAACGTATAACGTATAACGTATATCGTACAACGTTCAACGTATAACGTATAATGTATAACGTATAACGTATAACGTATAACGTATAACGTATAACGTATAACGTACAACGTTTAACGTATAACGTATAACGTAGAACGTATAACGTATAACGTATAACGTATAACGTATAACGTATAACGTATAACGTATAACGTACAACGTTTAACGTATAACGTATAACGTATAACGTATAACGTATAACGTATAACGTATAACGTATAACGTATAACGTATAACGTATAACGTATAACGTATAACGTATAACGTATAACGTATAACGTATAACGTATAACGTATAACGTATAACGTATAACGTATAACGTATAACGTACAACGTTTAACCTATAACGTATAACGTAGAACGTATAACGAATAACGTATAACGTATAGCGTATGACGTATAACGTATAACCTACAACGTTTAACGTATAACGTATAACGTAGAACGTATAACGTATAACGTACAACGTATAACGTATAACGTATATCCTATAACGCATAACGTATAACGTATAACGTATAACGTATAACGTATAACGTATAACGTATAACGTATAACGTATAACGTATAACGTATAACGTATAACGTATAGCGTACAACGTTTAACCTATAACGTATAACGTAGAACGTATAACGAATAACGTATAACGTATAGCGTATGACGTATAACGTATAACCTACAACGTTTAACGTATAACGTATAACGTAGAACGTATAACGTACAACGTATAACGTATAACGTACAACGTATAACGTATAACGTATATCCTATAACGCATAACGTATAACGTATAACGTATAACGTATAACGTATAACGTATAACGTATAACGTATAACGTATAACGTATAACGTATAACGTATAACGTATAACGTATAACGTACAACGTATAACGTATAACGTATATCCTATAACGCATAACGTATGACGTATAACGTATAACGTACAACGTTTAACGTATAACGTTTAACGTATAACGTATAACGTAGAACGTATAACGTACAACGTATAACGTATAACGTACAACGTATAACGTATAACGTATATCCTATAACGCATAACGTATAACGTATAACGTATAACGTATAACGTATAACGTATAACGTATAACGTATAACGTATAACGTATAACGAATAACGTATAACGTATAACGTATAACGTACAACGTTTAACGTATAACGTATAACGTAGAACGTATAACGTATATCGTATAACGTAGAACGTATAACGTATATCGTATAACGTATAACGTATGACGTATAACGTATAACGTACAACGTTTAACGTATAACGTATAACGTATAACGTATAACGTATAACGTATATCGTACAACGTTCAACGTATAACGTATAATGTATAACGTATAACGTATAACGTAGAACGTATAACGTATATCGTATAACGTATAACGTATAACGTATAACGTACAACGTTTAACGTATAACGTATAACGTAGAACGTATAACGTATAACGTACAACGTTTAACGTATAACGTATAACGTAGAACGTATTACGTATAACGTATAACGTATAACGTATAACGTATAACGTATAACGTATAACGTATAACGTATAACGTATATCGTACAACGTTCAACGTATAACGTATAATGTATAACGTATAACGTATAACGTATAACGTATAACGTATAACGTATAACGTACAACGTTTAACGTATAACGTATAACGTAGAACGTATAACGTATAACGTATAACGTATAACGTATAACGTATAACGTATAACGTATAACGTACAACGTTTAACGTATAACGTATAACGTATAACGTATAACGTATAACGTACAACGTATAACGTATAACGTATATCCTATAACGCATAACGTATAACGTATAACGTTTAACGTATAACGTATAACGTAGAACGTATAACGTATATCGTATAACGTATAACGTATGACGTATAACGTATAACGTACAACGTTTAACGTATAACGTATAACGTATAACGTATAACGTATAACGTATATCGTACAACGTTCAACGTATAACGTATAATGTATAACGTATAACGTATAACGTAGAACGTATAACGTATATCGTATAACGTATAACGTATAACGTATAACGTACAACGTTTAACGTATAACGTATAACGTAGAACGTATAACGTATAACGTACAACGTTTAACGTATAACGTATAACGTAGAACGTATAACGTATAACGTATAACGTATAACGTATAACGTATAACGTATAACGTATAACGTAAAACGTATAACGTATAACGTATAACGTATATCGTACAACGTTCAACGTATAACGTATAATGTATAACGTATAACGTATAACGTATAACGTATAACGTATAAGGTATAACGTATAACGTATATCGTATAACGTATAACGTATAACGTATAACGTATAACGTATAACGTATAACGTACAACGTTTAACGTATAACGTATAACGTATAACGTATAACGTATAACGTATAACGTACAACGTATAACGTATAACGTATAACGTAAAACGTATAACGTATAACGTATAACGTACAACGTTTAACGTATAACGTATAACGTAGAACGTATAACGTATAACGTATAACGTATAACGTATAACGTATAACGTATAACGTATAACGTATAACGTATAACGTATAACGTATAACGTAGAACGTATAACGTATATCGTATAACGTATAACGTATGACGTATAACGTATAACGTACAACGTTTAACGTATAACGTACAACGTATAACGTATAACGTATAACGTAAAACGTATAACGTATAACGTATAACGTACAACGTTTAACGTATAACGTATAACGTAGAACGTATAACGTATAACGTATAACGTATAACGTATAACGTATAACGTATAACGTATAACGTATAACGTACAACGTTTAACGTATAACGTATAACGTATAACGTATAACGTATAACGTATAACGTACAACGTATAACGTATAACGTATATCCTATAACGCATAACGTATAACGTATAACGTATAACGTATAACGTATACCGTAAAACGTATAACGTATAACGTATAACGTACAACGTTTAACGTATAACGTATAACGTAGAACGTATAACGTATAACGTATAACGTATAACGTATAACGTATAACGTATAACGTATAACGTATAACGTATGACGTATAACGTATAACGTACAACGTTTAACGTATAACGTATAACGTAGAACGTATAACGTACAACGTACAACGTATAACGTATAACGTATAACGTACAACGTATAACGTATAACGTATATCCTATAACAAATAACGTATAACGTATAACGTATAATATAACGTATAACGTATAACGTATAACGTATAACGTATAGCGTATGACGTATAACGTATAACCTACAACGTTTAACGTATAACGTATAACGTAGAACGTATAACGTACAACGTATAACGTAACACGTACAACGTATAACGTATAACGTATATCCTATAACGCATAACGTATAACGTATAACGTATAACGTATAACGTATAACGTATAACGTATAACGTATAACGAATAACGTATAACGTATAACGTATAACGTACAACGTTTAACGTATAACGTATAACGTAGAACGTATAACGTATATCGTATAACGTATAACGTATGACGTATAACGTATAACGTACAACGTTTAACGTATAACGTATAACGTATAACGTATAACGTATAACGTATATCGTACAACGTTCAACGTATAACGTATAACGTATAACGTATAAGGTATAACGTATAACGTATAACGTATAACGTATAACGTATAACGTATAACGTATAACGTATAACGTATAACGTATAACGTATAACGTATAACGTACAACGTTTAACGTATAACGTATAACGTATAACGTATAACGTATAACGTATAACGTACAACGTATAACGTATAACGTATAACGTAAAACGTATAACGTATAACCTATAACGTACAACGTTTAACGTATAACGTATAACGTAGAACGTATAACGTATAACGTATAACGTATAACATATGACGTATAACGTATAACGTACAACGTTTAACGTATAACGTATAACGTAGAACGTATAACGTACAACGTATAACGTATAACGTATAACGTATAACGTGTAACGTATAACGTACAACGTATAACGTATAACGTATATCCTATAACGCATAACGTATGACGTATAACGTATAACGTATAACGTATAACGTATAACGTATAGCGTCTAACGTATAACGTATAACGTACAACGTATAACGTATAACGTCTAACTTATAACGTATAATGTATAACGTATAACGTATAACGTATAACGTATAACGTATGACGTATAACGTATAACGTATAACGTATAACGTATAACGTATAACGTATAACGTATAACGTATAACGTACAACGTTTAACGTATAACGTATAACGTAGAACGTATAACGTATATCGTATAACGTATAACGTATGACGTATAACGTATAACGTACAACGTTTAACGTATAACGTATAACGTATAACGTATAACGTATAACGTATATCGTACAACGTTCAACGTATAACGTATAACGTATAACGTATAAGGTATAACGTATAACGTATAACGTATAACGTATAACGTATAACGTATAACGTATAACGTATATCCTATAACGCATAACGTATGACGTATAACGTATAACGTATAACGTATAACGTATAACGTATAGCGTCTAACGTATAACGTATAACGTACAACGTATAACGTATAACGTCTAACTTATAACGTATAATGTATAACGTATAACGTATAACGTATAACGTATAACGTATGACGTATAACGTATAACGTATAACGTATAACGTATAACGTATAACGTATAACGTATAACGTATAACGTATAACGTACAACGTTTAACGTATAACGTATAACGTATTATATAACGTATAACGTATAACGTATAACGTACAACGTATAACGTATAACGTATATCCTATAACACATAACGTATAACATATAACGTATAATATAACGTATAACGTATAACGTATAACGTGTAACGTATAGCGTATGACGTATAACGTATAACCTACAACGTTTAACGTATAACGTATAACGTAGAACGTATAACGTACAACGTATAACGTATAACGTACAACGTATAACGTATAACGTATATCCTATAACGCATAACGTATAACGTATAACGTATAACGTATAACGTATAACGTATAACGTATAACGTATAACGAATAACGTATAACGTATAACGTATAACGTACAACGTTTAACGTATAAGGTATAACGTAGAACGTATAACGTATATCGTATAACGTATAACGTATGACGTATAACGTATAACGTACAACGTTTAACGTATAACGTATAACGTATAACGTATAACGTATAACGTATATCGTACAACGTTCAACGTATAACGTATAATGTATAACGTATAACGTATAACGTATAACGTATAAGGTATAACGTATAACGTATAACGTATAACGTATAACGTATAACGTATAACGTATAATGTATAACGTATAACGTATAACGTATAACGTACAACGTTTAACGTATAACGTATAACGTATAACGTATAACGTATAACGTATAACGTACAACTTATAACGTATAACGTATAACGTAAAACGTATAACGTATAACGTATAACGTACAACGTTTAACGTATAACGTATAACGTATAACGTAGAACGTATAACGTATAACGTATAACGTATAACCTATAACGTATAACGTATGACGTATAACGTATAACGTACAACGTTTAACGTATAACGTATAACGTAGAACGTATAACGTACAACGTATAACGTATAACGTATAACGTATAACGTATAACGTACAACGTATAACGTATAACGTATATCCTATAACGCATAACGTATGACGTATAACGCATAACGTATAACGTACAACGTTTAACGTATAACGTATAACGTATAACGTATAACGTATAACGTACAACGTATAACGTATAACGTATATCCTATAACGCATAACGTATAACGTATAACGTATAACGTATAACGTATAACGTATAACGTATAACGTATAACGTATAACGTATAACGTATAACGTATAACGTATAACGTATAACGTATAACGTACAACGTTTAACCTATAACGTATAACGTATAACGTATAACGAATAACGTATAACGTATAGCGTATGACGTATAACGTATAACCTACAACGTTTAACGTATAACGTATAACGTAGAACGTATAACGTACAACGTATAACGTATAACGTACAACGTATAACGTATAACGTATATCCTATAACGCATAACGTATAACGTATAACGTATAACGTATAACGTATAACGTATAACGTATAACGTATAACGTATAACGTATAACGTATAACGTATAACGTATAACGTATAACGTATAACGTATAACGTATAACGTACAACGTATAACGTATAACGTATATCCTATAACGCATAACGTATGACGTATAACGTATAACGTACAACGTTTAACGTATAACGTTTAACGTATAACGTATAACGTAGAACGTATAACGTACAACGTATAACGTATAACGTACAACGTATAACGTATAACGTATATCCTATAACGCATAACGTATAACGTATAACGTATAACGTATAACGTATAACGTATAACGTATAACGTATAACGTATAACGTATAACGTATAACGTATAACGTATAACGTACAACGTTTAACCTATAACGTATAACGTAGAACGTATAACGAATAACGTATAACGTATAGCGTATGACGTATAACGTATAACCTACAACGTTTAACGTATAACGTATAACGTAGAACGTATAACGTATAACGTACAACGTATAACGTATAACGTATATCCTATAACGCATAACGTATAACGTATAACGTATAACGTATAACGTATAACGTATAACGTATAACGTATAACGTATAACGTATAACGTATAACGTATAACGTATAACGTACAACGTATAACGTATAACGTATATCCTATAACGCATAAGGTATGACGTATAACGTATAACGTACAACGTTTAACGTATAACGTTTAACGTATAACGTATAACGTAGAACGTATAACGTACAACGTATAACGTATAACGTACAACGTATAACGTATAACGTATATCCTATAACGCATAACGTATAACGTATAACGTATAACGTATAACGTATAACGTATAACGTATAACGTATAACGTATAACGAATAACGTATAACGTATAACGTATAACGTACAACGTTTAACGTATAACGTATAACGTAGAACGTATAACGTATATCGTATAACGTATAACGTATGACGTATAACGTATAACGTACAACGTTTAACGTATAACGTATAACGTATAACGTATAACGTATAACGTATATCGTACAACGTTCAACGTATAACGTACAACGTATAACGTATAACGTATATCCTATAACGCATAACGTATGACGTATAACGTATAACGTATAACGTTTAACGTATAACGTTTAACGTATAACGTATAACGTAGAACGTATAACGTACAACGTATAACGTATAACGTACAACGTATAACGTATAACGTATATCCTATAACGCATAACGTATAACGTATAACGTATAACGTATAACGTATAACGTATAACGTATAACGTATAACGTATAACGAATAACGTATAACGTATAACGTATAACGTACAACGTTTAACGTATAACGTATAACGTAGAACGTATAACGTATATCGTATAACGTATAACGTATGACGTATAACGTATAACGTACAACGTTTAACGTATAACGTATAACGTATAACGTATAACGTATAACGTATATCGTACAACGTTCAACGTATAACGTATAACGTATAACGTATAAGGTATAACGTATAACGTATAACGTATAACGTATAACGTATAACGTATAACGTATAACGTATAACGTATAACGTATAACGTATAACGTACAACGTTTAACGTATAACGTATAACGTATAACGTATAACGTATAACGTATAACGTACAACGTATAACGTATAACGTATAACGTAAAACGTATAACGTATAACGTATAACGTACAACGTTTAACGTATAACGTATAACGTAGAACGTATAACGTATAACGTATAACGTATAACGTATAACGTATGACGTATAACGTATAACGTACAACGTTTAACGTATAACGTATAACGTAGAACGTATAACGTACAACGTATAACGTATAACGTATAACGTATAACGTGTAACGTATAACGTACAACGTATAACGTATAACGTATATCCTATAACGCATAACGTATGACGTATAACGTATAACGTATAACGTATAACGTATAACGTATAGCGTCTAACGTATAACGTATAACGTACAACGTATAACGTATAACGTCTAACTTATAACGTATAATGTATAACGTATAACGTATAACGTATAACGTATAACGTATGACGTATAACGTATAACGTATAACGTATAACGTATAACGTATAACGTATAACGTATAACGTATAACGTACAACGTTTAACGTATAACGTATAACGTAGAACGTATAACGTATATCGTATAACGTATAACGTATGACGTATAACGTATAACGTACAACGTTTAACGTATAACGTATAACGTATAACGTATAACGTATAACGTATATCGTACAACGTTCAACGTATAACGTATAACGTGTAACGTATAAGGTATAACGTATAACGTATAACGTATAACGTATAACGTATAACGTATAACGTATAACGTACAACGTTTAACGTATAACGTATAACGTATAACGTATAACGTATAACGTATAACGTACAACGTATAACGTATAACGTATAACGTTCAACGTATAACGTATAACGTATAACGTACAACGTTTAACGTATAACGTATAACGTAGAACGTATAACGTATAACGTATAACGTATAACGTATGACGTATAACGTATAACGTACAACGTTTAACGTATAACGTATAACGTATAACGTGTAACGTATAAGGTATAACGTATAACGTATAACGTAGAACGTATAACGTATATCGTATAACGTATAACGTATGACGTATAACGTATAACGTACAACGTTTAACGTATAACGTATAACGTATAACGTATAACGTATAACGTATATCGTACAACGTTCAACGTATAACGTATAACGTGTAACGTATAAGGTATAACGTATAACGTATAACGTATAACGTATAACGTATAACGTATAACGTATAACGTACAACGTTTAACGTATAACGTATAACGTATAACGTATAACGTATAACGTATAACGTACAACGTATAACGTATAACGTATAACGTAAAACGTATAACGTATAACGTATAACGTACAACGTTTAACGTATAACGTATAACGTAGAACGTATAACGTATAACGTATAACGTATAACGTATGACGTATAACGTATAACGTACAACGTTTAACGTATAACGTATAACGTAGAACGTATAACGTACAACGTATAACGTATAACGTATAACGTATAACGTATAACGTATAACGTATGACGTATAACGTATAACGTACAACGTTTAACGTATAACGTATAACGTAGAACGTATAACGTACAACGTATAACGTATAACGTATAACGTATAACGTATAACGTATAACGTACAACGTATAACGTATAACGTATATCCTATAACGCATAACGTATGACGTATAACGTATAACGTATAACGTATAACGTATAACGTATAGCGTCTAACGTATAACGTATAACGTACAACGTATAACGTATAACGTCTAACTTATAACGTATAATGTATAACGTATAACGTATAACGTATAACGTATAACGTATGACGTATAACGTATAACGTATAACGTATAACGTATAACGTATAACGTATAACGTATAACGTATAACGTACAACGTTTAACGTATAACGTATAACGTATTATATAACGTATAACGTATAACGTATAACGTACAACGTATAACGTATAACGTATATCCTATAACACATAACGTATAACGTATAACGTATAATATAACGTATAACGTATAACGTATAACGTATAACGTATAGCGTATGACGTATAACGTATAACCTACAACGTTTAACGTATAACGTAGAACGTATAACGTACAACGTATAACGTATAACGTACAACGTATAACGTATAACGTATATCCTATAACGCATAACGTATAACGTATAACGTATAACGTATAACGTATAACGTATAACGTATAACGTATAACGTATAACGTATAACGAATAACGTATAACGTATAACGTATAACGTACAACGTTTAACGTATAAGGTATAACGTAGAACGTATAACGTATATCGTATAACGTAGAACGTATAACGTACAACGTATAACGTATAACGTATAACGTATAACGTATAACGTACAACGTATAACGTATAACGTATATCCTATAACGCATAACGTATGACGTATAACGTATAACGTACAACGTTTAACGTATAACGTACAACGTATAACGTATAACGTATAACGTAAAACGTATAACGTATAACGTATAACGTACAACGTTTAACGTATAACGTATAACGTAGAACGTATAACGTATAACGTATAACGTATAACGTATAACGTATAACGTATAACGCATAACGTACAACGTACAACGTTTAACGTATAACGTATAACGTATAACGTATAACGTATAACGTACAACGTATAACGTATAACGTATATCCTATAACGCATAACGTATAACGTATAACGTATAACGTATAACGTATAACGTATAACGTATAACGTATAACGTATAACGTATAACGTATAACGTATAACGTATAACGTATAACGTATAACGTATAACGTATAACGTACAACGTTTAACCTATAACGTATAACGTATAACGTATAACGAATAACGTATAACGTATAGCGTATGACGTATAACGTATAACCTACAACGTTTAACGTATAACGTATAACGTAGAACGTATAACGTACAACGTATAACGTATAACGTACAACGTATAACGTATAACGTATATCCTATAACGCATAACGTATAACGTATAACGTATAACGTATAACGTATAACGTATAACGTATAACGTATAACGTATAACGTATAACGTATAACGTATAACGTATAACGTATAACGTACAACGTATAACGTATAACGTATATCCTATAACGCATAACGTATGACGTATAACGTATAACGTACAACGTTTAACGTATAACGTTTAACGTATAACGTATAACGTAGAACGTATAACGTACAACGTATAACGTATAACGTACAACGTATAACGTATAACGTATATCCTATAACGCATAACGTATAACGTATAACGTATAACGTATAACGTATAACGTATAACGTATAACGTATAACGTACAACGTATAACGTATAACGTATAACGCATAACGTATAACGTACAACGTTTAACGTATAACGTATAACGTATAACGTATAACGTATAACGTACAACGTATAACGTATAACGTATATCCTATAACGCATAACGTATAACGTATAACGTATAACGTATAACGTATAACGTATAACGTATAACGTATAACGTATAACGTATAACGTATAACGTATAACGTATAACGTACAACGTTTAACCTATAACGTATAACGTAGAACGTATAACGAATAACGTATAACGTATAGCGTATGACGTATAACGTATAACCTACAACGTTTAACGTATAACGTATAACGTAGAACGTATAACGTACAACGTATAACGTATAACGTACAACGTATAACGTATAACGTATATCCTATAACGCATAACGTATAACGTATAACGTATAACGTATAACGTATAACGTATAACGTATAACGTATAACGTATAACGTATAACGTATAACGTATAACGTATAACGTACAACGTATAACGTATAACGTATATCCTATAACGCATAACGTATGACGTATAACGTATAACGTACAACGTTTAACGTATAACGTTTAACGTATAACGTATAACGTAGAACGTATAACGTACAACGTATAACGTATAACGTACAACGTATAACGTATAACGTATATCCTATAACGCATAACGTATAACGTATAACGTATAACGTATAACGTACAACGTATAACGTATAACGTATAACGTATAACGAATAACGTATAACGTATAACGTATAACGTACAACGTTTAACGTATAACGTATAACGTAGAACGTATAACGTATATCGTATAACGTATAACGTATGACGTATAACGTATAACGTACAACGTTTAACGTATAACGTATAACGTATAACGTATAACGTATAACGTATATCGTACAACGTTCAACGTATAACGTACAACGTATAACGTATAACGTATATCCTATAACGCATAACGTATGACGTATAACGTATAACGTATAACGTTTAACGTATAACGTTTAACGTATAACGTATAACGTAGAACGTATAACGTACAACGTATAACGTATAACGTACAACGTATAACGTATAACGTATATCCTATAACGCATAACGTATAACGTATAACGTATAACGTATAACGTATAACGTATAACGTATAACGTATAACGTATAACGTATAACGAATAACGTATAACGTATAACGTATAACGTACAACGTTTAACGTATAACGTATAACGTAGAACGTATAACGTATATCGTATAACGTATAACGTATGACGTATAACGTATAACGTACAACGTTTAACGTATAACGTATAACGTATAACGTATAACGTATAACGTATATCGTACAACGTTCAACGTATAACGTATAATGTATAACGTATAACGTATAACGTAGAACGTATAACGTATATCGTATAACGTATAACGTATAACGTATAACGTACAACGTTTAACGTATAACGTATAACGTAGAACGTATAACGTATAACGTACAACGTTTAACGTATAACGTATAACGTAGAACGTATAACGTATAACGTATAACGTATAACGTATAACGTATAACGTATAACGTATAACGTATAACGTATAACGTATAACGTATATCGTACAACGTTCAACGTATAACGTATAATGTATAACGTATAACGTATAACGTATAACGTATAACGTATAACGTATAACGTACAACGTTTAACGTATAACGTATAACGTAGAACGTATAACGTATAACGTATAACGTATAACGTATAACGTATAACGTATAACGTATAACGTACAACGTTTAACGTATAACGTATAACGTATAACGTATAACGTATAACGTACAACGTATAACGTATAACGTATATCCTATAACGCATAACGTATAACGTATAACGTATAACGTATAACGTATAACGTATAACGTATAACGTATAACGTATAACGTATAACGTATAACGTATAACGTATAACGTAAAACGTATAACGTATAACGTATAACGTACAACGTTTAACGTATAACGTATAACGTAGAACGTATAACGTATAACGTATAACGTATAACGTATAACGTATAACGTATAACGTATAACGTATAACGTATAACGTATGACGTATAACGTATAACGTACAACGTTTAACGTATAACGTATAACGTAGAACGTATAACGTACAACGTATAACGTATAACGTATAACGTACAACGTATAACGTATAACGTATATCCTATAACAAATAACGTATAACGTATAACGTATAATATAACGTATAACGTATAACGTATAACGTATAACGTATAGCGTATGACGTATAACGTATAACCTACAACGTTTAACGTATAACGTATAACGTAGAACGTATAACGTACAACGTATAACGTATAACGTACAACGTATAACGTATAACGTATATCCTATAACGCATAACGTATAACGTATAACGTACAACGTTTAACGTATAACGTATAACGTAGAACGTATAACGTATATCGTATAACGTATAACGTATGACGTATAACGTATAACGTACAACGTTTAACGTATAACGTATAACGTATAACGTATAACGTATAACGTATATCGTACAACGTTCAACGTATAACGTATAACGTATAACGTATAAGGTATAACGTATAACGTATAACGTATAACGTATAACGTATAACGTATAACGTATAACGTATAACGTATAACGTATAACGTATAACGTACAACGTTTAACGTATAACGTATAACGTATAACGTATAACGTATAACGAATAACGTATAACGTATAACGTATAACGTACAACGTTTAACGTATAACGTATAACGTAGAACGTATAACGTATATCGTATAACGTATAACGTATGACGTATAACGTATAACGTATAACGTATAACGTATAACGTATATCGTACAACGTTCAACGTATAACGTATAATGTATAACGTATAACGTATAACGTATAACGTATAACGTATAACGTATAACGTACAACGTTTAACGTATAACGTATAACGTATAACGTATAACGTATAACGTATAACGAATAACGTATAACGTATAACGTATAACGTACAACGTTTAACGTATAACGTATAACGTAGAACGTATAACGTATAACGTATATCCTATAACGCATAACGTATAACGTATAACGTATAACGTATAACGTATAACGTATAACGTATAACGTATAACGTATAACGAATAACGTATAACGTATAACGTATAACGTACAACGTTTAACGTATAACGTATAACGTAGAACGTATAACGTATATCGTATAACGTATAACGTATGACGTATAACGTATAACGTATAACGTATAACGTATAACGTATATCGTACAACGTTCAACGTATAACGTATAATGTATAACGTATAACGTATAACGTATAACGTATAACGTATAACGTATAACGTACAACGTTTAACGTATAACGTATAACGTAGAACGTATAACGTATAACGTATAACGTATAACGTATAACGTATAACGTATAACGTATAACGTACAACGTTTAACGTATAACGTATAACGTATAACGTATAACGTATAACGTACAACGTATAACGTATAACGTATATCCTATAACGCATAACGTATAACGTATAACGTATAACGTATAACGTATAACGTATAACGTATAACGTATAACGTATAACGTATAACGTATAACGTATAACGTATAACGTATAACGTATAACGTATAACGTAAAACGTATAACGTATAACGTATAACGTACAACGTTTAACGTATAACGTATAACGTAGAACGTATAACGTATAACGTATAACGTATAACGTATAACGTATAACGTATAACGTATAACGTATAACGTATAACGTATGACGTATAACGTATAACGTACAACGTTTAACGTATAACGTATAACGTAGAACGTATAACGTACAACGTATAACGTATAACGTATAACGTACAACGTATAACGTATAACGTATATCCTATAACAAATAACGTATAACGTGTAACGTATAATATAACGTGTAACGTATAACGTATAACGTATAACGTATAGCGTATGACGTATAACGTATAACCTACAACGTTTAACGTATAACGTATAACGTAGAACGTATAACGTACAACGTATAACGTATAACGTACAACGTATAACGTATAACGTATATCCTATAACGCATAACGTATAACGTATAACGTATAACGTATAACGTATAACGTATAACGTATAACGTATAACGAATAACGTATAACGTATAACGTATAACGTACAACGTTTAACGTATAACGTATAACGTAGAACGTATAACGTATATCGTATAACGTATAACGTATGACGTATAACGTATAACGTACAACGTTTAACGTATAACGTATAACGTATAACGTATAACGTATAACGTATATCGTACAACGTTCAACGTATAACGTATAACGTATAACGTATAAGGTATAACGTATAACGTATAACGTATAACGTATAACGTATAACGTATAACGTATAACGTATATCGTATAACGTATAACGTATAACGTACAACGTTTAACGTATAACGTATAACGTATAACGTATAACGTATAACGTATAACGTACAACGTATAACGTATAACGTATAACGTAAAACGTATAACGTATAACGTATAACGTATAACGTATAACGAATAACGTATAACGTATAACGTATAACGTACAACGTTTAACGTATAACGTATAACGTAGAACGTATAACGTATATCGTATAACGTATAACGTATGACGTATAACGTATAACGTACAACGTTTAACGTATAACGTATAACGTATAACGTATAACGTATAACGTATATCGTACAACGTTCAACGTATAACGTATAATGTATAACGTATAACGTATAACGTATAACGTATAACGTATAACGTATAACGTATAACGTATAACGTATAACGTATAACGTATAACGTATAACGTATAACGTATAACGTATAACGTATAACGTACAACGTTTAACCTATAACGTATAACGTAGAACGTATAACGAATAACGTATAACGTATAGCGTATGACGTATAACGTATAACCTACAACGTTTAACGTATAACGTATAACGTAGAACGTATAACGTACAACGTATAACGTATAACGTACAACGTATAACGTATAACGTATATCCTATAACGCAAAACGTATAACGTATAACGTATAACGTATAACGTATAACGTATAACGTATAACGTATAACGTATAACGTATAACGTATAACGTATAACGTATAACGTATAACGTATAACGTATAACGTATAACGTACAACGTATAACGTATAACGTATATCCTATAACGCATAACGTATGACGTATAACGTATAACGTACAACGTTTAACGTATAACGTTTAACGTATAACGTATAACGTAGAACGTATAACGTACAACGTATAACGTATAACGTACAACGTATAACGTATAACGTATATCCTATAACGCATAACGTATAACGTATAACGTATAACGTATAACGTATAACGTATAACGTATAACGTATAACGTATAACGAATAACGTATAACGTATAACGTATAACGTACAACGTTTAACGTATAACGTATAACGTAGAACGTATAACGTATATCGTATAACGTATAACGTATGACGTATAACGTATAACGTACAACGTTTAACGTATAACGTATAACGTATAACGTATAACGTATAACGTATATCGTACAACGTTCAACGTATAACGTATAATGTATAACGTATAACGTATAACGTATAACGTATAACGTATAACGTATAACGTATAACGTATAACGTATAACGTATAACGTATAACGTACAACGTTTAACGTATAACGTATAACGTATAACGTATAACGTATAACGTATATCGTACAACGTTCAACGTATAACGTATAATGTATAACGTATAACGTATAACGTAGAACGTATAACGTATAACGTAGAACGTATAACGTATATCGTATAACGTATAACGTATGACGTATAACTTATAACGTATAACGTATAACGTATAACGTATATCGTACAACGTTCAACGTATAACGTATAATGTATAACGTATAACGTATAACGTAGAACGTATAACGTATAACGTAGAACGTATAACGTATATCGTGTAACGTATAACGTATGACGTATAACGTATAACGTATAACGTATAACGTATAACGTATATCGTACAACGTTCAACGTATAACGTATAATGTATAACGTATAACGTATAACGTATAACGTATAACGTATAACGTATGACGTATAACGTATAACGTATAACGTATAACGTATAACGTATAACGTATATCGTACAACGTTCAACGTATAACGTATAATGTATAACGTATAACGTATAACGTAGAACGTATAACGTATAACGTAGAACGTATAACGTATATCGTATAACGTATAACGTATAACGTATAACGTATAACGTATAACGTATAACGTATAACGAATAACGTATAACGTATAACGTATAACGTACAACGTTTAACGTATAACGTATAACGTAGAACGTATAACGTATAACGTATATCCTATAACGCATAACGTATAACGTATAACGTATAACGTATAACGTATAACGTATAACGTATAACGTATAACGAATAACGTATAACGTATAACGTATAACGTACAACGTTTAACGTATAACGTATAACGTAGAACGTATAACGTATATCGTATAACGTATAACGTATGACGTATAACGTATAACGTATAACGTATAACGTATAACGTATATCGTACAACGTTCAACGTATAACGTATAATGTATAACGTATAACGTATAACGTATAACGTATAACGTATAACGTATAACGTACAACGTTTAACGTATAACGTATAACGTAGAACGTATAACGTATAACGTATAACGTATAACGTATAACGTATAACGTATAACGTATAACGTACAACGTTTAACGTATAACGTATAACGTATAACGTATAACGTATAACGTACAACGTATAACGTATAACGTATATCCTATAACGCATAACGTATAACGTATAACGTATAACGTATAACGTATAACGTATAACGTATAACGTATAACGTATAACGTATAACGTATAACGTATAACGTATAACGTATAACGTATAACGTAAAACGTATAACGTATAACGTATAACGTACAACGTTTAACGTATAACGTATAACGTAGAACGTATAACGTATAACTTATAACGTATAACGTATAACGTATAACGTATAACGTATAACGTATAACGTATAACGTATGACGTATAACGTATAACGTACAACGTTTAACGTATAACGTATAACGTAGAACGTATAACGTACAACGTATAACGTATAACGTATAACGTACAACGTATAACGTATAACGTATATCCTATAACAAATAACGTATAACGTATAACGTATAATATAACGTATAACGTATAACGTATAACGTATAACGTATAGCGTATGACGTATAACGTATAACCTACAACGTTTAACGTATAACGTATAACGTAGAACGTATAACGTACAACGTATAACGTATAACGTACAACGTATAACGTATAACGTATATCCTATAACGCATAACGTATAACGTATAACGTATAACGTATAACGTATAACGTATAACGTATAACGTATAACGTATAACGAATAACGTATAACGTATAACGTATAACGTACAACGTTTAACGTATAACGTATAACGTAGAACGTATAACGTATATCGTATAACGTATAACGTATGACGTATAACGTATAACGTACAACGTTTAACGTATAACGTATAACGTATAACGTATAACGTATAACGTATTTCGTACAACGTTCAACGTATAACGTATAACGTATAACGTATAAGGTATAACGTATAACGTATAACGTATAACGTATAACGTATAACGTATAACGTATAACGTATAACGTATATCGTATAACGTATAACGTATAACGTACAACGTTTAACGTATAACGTATAACGTATAACGTATAACGTATAACGTATAACGTACAACGTATAACGTATAACGTATAACGTAAAACGTATAACGTATAACGTATAACGTATAACGTATAACGAATAACGTATAACGTATAACGTATAACGTACAACGTTTAACGTATAACGTATAACGTAGAACGTATAACGTATATCGTATAACGTATAACGTATGACGTATAACGTATAACGTACAACGTTTAACGTATAACGTATAACGTATAACGTATAACGTATAACGTATATCGTACAACGTTCAACGTATAACGTATAATGTATAACGTATAACGTATAACGTATAACGTATAACGTATAACGTATAACATATAACGTATAACGTATAACGTATAACGTATAACGTATAACGTATAACGTATAACGTATAACGTACAACGTTTAACCTATAACGTATAACGTAGAACGTATAACGAATAACGTATAACGTATAGCGTATGACGTATAACGTATAACCTACAACGTTTAACGTATAACGTATAACGTAGAACGTATAACGTACAACGTATAAGGTATAACGTACAACGTATAACGTATAACGTATATCCTATAACGCAAAACGTATAACGTATAACGTATAACGTATAACGTATAACGTATAACGTATAACGTATAACGTATAACGTATAACGTATAACGTATAACGTATAACGTATAACGTATAACGTACAACGTTTAACGTATAACGTATAACGTAGAACGTATAACGTATATCGTATAACGTATAACGTATGACGTATAACGTATAACGTACAACGTTTAACGTATAACGTATAACGTATAACGTATAACGTATAACGTATAACGTATAACGTACAACGTATAACGTATAACGTATAACGTAAAACGTATAACGTATAACGTATAACGTATAACGTATAACGTATAACGTATAACGTACAACGTTTAACGTATAACGTATAACGTATAACGTATAACGTATAACGTATAACGTACAACGTATAACGTATAACGTATAACGTAAAACGTATAACGTATAACGTATAACGTACAACGTTTAACGTATAACGTATAACGTAGAACGTATAACGTATAACGTATAACGTATAACGTATAACGTATAACGTATAACGTATAACGTATAACGTATAACGTATAACGTATAACGTAGAACGTATAACGTATATCGTATAACGTATAACGTATGACGTATAACGTATAACGTACAACGTATAACGTATAACGTATAACGTAAAACGTATAACGTATAACGTATAACGTATAACGTATAACGAATAACGTATAACGTATAACGTATAACGTACAACGTTTAACGTATAACGTATAACGTAGAACGTATAACGTATATCGTATAACGTATAACGTATGACGTATAACGTATAACGTACAACGTTTAACGTATAACGTATAACGTATAACGTATAACGTATAACGTATATCGTACAACGTTCAACGTATAACGTATAATGTATAACGTATAACGTATAACGTATAACGTATAACGTATAACGTATAACGTATAACGTATAACGTATAACGTATAACGTATAACGTATAACGTATAACGTATAACGTATAACGTACAACGTTTAACCTATAACGTATAACGTAGAACGTATAACGAATAACGTATAACGTATAGCGTATGACGTATAACGTATAACCTACAACGTTTAACGTATAACGTATAACGTAGAACGTATAACGTACAACGTATAACGTATAACGTACAACGTATAACGTATAACGTATATCCTATAACGCATAACGTATAACGTATAACGTAGAACGTATAACGTATATCGTATAACGTATAACGTATGACGTATAACGTATAACGTACAACGTTTAACGTATAACGTATAACGTATAACGTATAACGTATAACGTATATCGTACAACGTTCAACGTATAACGTATAATGTATAACGTATAACGTATAACGTATAACGTATAACGTATAACGTATAACGTATAACGTATAACGTATAACGTATAACGTATAACGTACAACGTATAACGTATAACGTATATCCTATAACGCATAACGTATGACGTATAACGTATAACGTACAACGTTTAACGTATAACGTTTAACGTATAACGTATAACGTAGAACGTATAACGTACAACGTATAACGTATAACGTACAACGTATAACGTATAACGTATATCCTATAACGCATAACGTATAACGTATAACGTATAACGTATAACGTATAACGTATAACGTATAACGTATAACGTATAACGAATAACGTATAACGTATAACGTATAACGTACAACGTTTAACGTATAACGTATAACGTAGAACGTATAACGTATATCGTATAACGTATAACGTATGACGTATAACGTATAACGTACAACGTTTAACGTATAACGTATAACGTATAACGTATAACGTATAACGTATATCGTACAACGTTCAACGTATAACGTATAATGTATAACGTATAACGTATAACGTAGAACGTATAACGTATATCGTATAACGTATAACGTATAACGTATAACGTACAACGTTTAACGTATAACGTATAACGTAGAACGTATAACGTATAACGTACAACGTTTAACGTATAACGTATAACGTAGAACGTATAACGTATAACGTATAACGTATAACGTATAACGTATAACGTATAACGTATAACGTATAACGTATAACGTATAACGTATAACGTATAACGTATATCGTACAACGTTCAACGTATAACGTATAATGTATAACGTATAACGTATAACGTATAACGTATAACGTATAAGGTATAACGTATAACGTATAACGTATAACGTATAACGTATAACGTATAACGTATAACGTATAACGTATAACGTAAAACGTATAACGTACAACGTTTAACGTATAACGTATAACGTATAACGTATAACGTATAACGTATAACGTACAACGTATAACGTATAACGTATAACGTAAAACGTATAACGTATAACGTATAACGTACAACATTTAACGTATAACGTATAACGTAGAACGTATAACGTATAACGTATAACGTATAACGTATAACGTATAACGTATAACGTATAACGTATAACGTATAACGTATAACGTAGAACGTATAACGTATATCGTATAACGTATAACGTATGACGTATAACGTATAACGTACAACGTTTAACGTATAACGTACAACGTATAACGTATAACGTATAACGTAAAACGTATAACGTATAACGTATAACGTACAACGTTTAACGTATAACGTATAACGTAGAACGTATAACGTATAACGTATAACGTATAACGTATAACGTATAACGTATAACGTATAACGTACAACGTTTAACGTATAACGTATAACGTATAACGTATAATGTATAACGTACAACGTATAACGTATAACGTATATCCTATAACGCATAACGTATAACGTATAACGTATAACGTATAACGTATAACGTATAACGTATAACGTATAACGTATAACGTATAACGTATAACGTATAACGTATAACATAAAACGTATAACGTATAACGTATAACGTACAACGTTTAACGTATAACGTATAACGTAGAACGTATAACGTATAACGTATAACGTATAACGTATAACGTATAACGTATAACGTATAACGTATAACGTATGACGTATAACGTATAACGTACAACGTTTAACGTATAACGTATAACGTAGAACGTATAACGTACAACGTATAACGTATAACGTATAACGTACAACGTATAACGTATAACGTATATCCTATAACAAATAACGTATAACGTATAACGTATAATATAACGTATAACGTATAACGTATAACGTATAACGTATAGCGTATGACGTATAACGTATAACCTACAACGTTTAACGTATAACGTATAACGTAGAACGTATAACGTACAACGTATAACGTATAACGTACAACGTATAACGTATAACGTATATCCTATAACGCATAACGTATAACGTATAACGTATAACGTATAACGTATAACGTATAACGTATAACGTATAACGAATAACGTATAACGTATAACGTATAACGTACAACGTTTAACGTATAACGTATAACGTAGAACGTATAACGTATATCGTATAACGTATAACGTATGACGTATAACGTATAACGTACAACGTTTAACGTATAACGTATAACGTATAACGTATAACGTATAACGTATATCGTACAACGTTCAACGTATAACGTATAACGTATAACGTATAACGTATAACGTATAACGTATAACGTATAACGTATAACGTATAACGTATAACGTACAACGTTTAACGTATAACGTATAACGTATAACGTATAACGTATAACGTATAACGTACAACGTATAACGTATAACGTATAACGTAAAACGTATAACGTATAACGTATAACGTACAACGTTTAACGTATAACGTATAACGTAGAACGTATAACGTATAACGTATAACGTATAACGTATGACGTATAACGTATAACGTACAACGTTTAACGTATAACGTATAACGTAGAACGTATAACGTACAACGTATAACGTATAACGTATAACGTATAACGTATAACGTATAACGTACAACGTATAACGTATAACGTATATCCTATAACGCATAACGTATGACGTATAACGTATAACGTATAACGTATAACGTATAACGAATAGCGTCTAACGTATAACGTATAACGTACAACGTATAACGTATAACGTATAACTTATAACGTATAATGTATAACGTATAACGTATAACGTATAACGTATAACGTATGACGTATAACGTATAACGTATAACGTATAACGTATAACGTATAACGTATAACGTATAACGTATAACGTATAACGTATATCGTACAACGTTCAACGTATAACGTATAACGTATAACGTATAACGTATAACGTATAACGTATAACGTATAACGTATAACGTATAACGTATAACGTACAACGTTTAACGTATAACGTATAACGTATAACGTATAACGTATAACGTATAACGTACAACGTATAACGTATAACGTATAACGTAAAACGTATAACGTATAACGTATAACGTACAACGTTTAACGTATAACGTATAACGTAGAACGTATAACGTATAACGTATAACGTATAACGTATGACGTATAACGTATAACGTACAACGTTTAACGTATAACGTATAACGTAGAACGTATAACGTACAACGTATAACGTATAACGTATAACGTATAACGTATAACGTATAACGTACAACGTATAACGTATAACGTATATCCTATAACGCATAACGTATGACGTATAACGTATAACGTATAACGTATAACGTATAACGAATAGCGTCTAACGTATAACGTATAACGTACAACGTATAACGTATAACGTATAACTTATAACGTATAATGTATAACGTATAACGTATAACGTATAACGTATAACGTATGACGTATAACGTATAACGTATAACGTATAACGTATAACGTATAACGTATAACGTATAACGTATAACGTATATCGTACAACGTTCAACGTATAACGTATAACGTATAACGTATAACGTATAACGTATAACGTATAACGTATAACGTATAACGTATAACGTATAACGTACAACGTTTAACGTATAACGTATAACGTATAACGTATAACGTATAACGTATAACGTACAACGTATAACGTATAACGTATAACGTAAAACGTATAACGTATAACGTATAACGTACAACGTTTAACGTATAACGTATAACGTAGAACGTATAACGTATAACGTATAACGTATAACGTATGACGTATAACGTATAACGTACAACGTTTAACGTATAACGTATAACGTAGAACGTATAACGTACAACGTATAACGTATAACGTATAACGTATAACGTATAACGTATAACGTACAACGTATAACGTATAACGTATATCCTATAACGCATAACGTATGACGTATAACGTATAACGTATAACGTATAACGTATAACGAATAGCGTCTAACGTATAACGTATAACGTACAACGTATAACGTATAACGTATAACTTATAACGTATAATGTATAACGTATAACGTATAACGTATAACGTATAACGTATGACGTATAACGTATAACGTATAACGTATAACGTATAACGTATAACGTATAACGTATAACGTATAACGTACAACGTTTAACGTATAACGTATAACGTATTATATAACGTATAACGTATAACGTATAACGTACAACGTATAACGTATAACGTATATCCTATAACACATAACGCATAACGTATAACGTATAATATAACGTATAACGTATAACGTATAACGTATAACGTATAGCGTATGACGTATAACGTATAACCTACAACGTTTAACGTATAACGTATAACGTAGAACGTATAACGTACAACGTATAACGTATAACGTACAACGTATAACGTATAACGTATATCCTATAACGCATAACGTATAACGTATAACGTATAACGTATAACGTATAACGTATAACGTATAACGTATAACGAATAACGTATAACGTATAACGTATAACGTACAACGTTTAACGTATAACGTATAACGTAGAACGTATAACGTATATCGTATAACGCATAACGTATGACGTATAACGTATAACGTACAACGTTTAACGTATAGCGTCTAACGTATAACGTATAACGTACAACGTATAACGTATAACGTATAACTTATAACGTATAATGTATAACGTATAACGTATAACGTATAAAGTATAACGTATAACGTACAACGTATAACGTATAACGTATAACGTAAAACGTATAACGTATAACGTATAACGTACAACGTTTAACGTATAACGTTTAACGTAGAACGTATAACGTATAACGTATAACGTATAACGTATAACGTATAACGTATAACGTATGACGTATAACGTATAACGTACAACGTTTAACGTATAACGTATAACGTAGAACGTATAACGTACAACGTATAACGTATAACGTATAACGTATAACGTATAACGTACAACGTAGAACGTATAACGTATATCCTATAACGCATAACGTATGACGTATAACGTATAACGTATAACGTATAACGTATAACGTATAGCGTCTAACGTATAACGTATAACGTACAACGTATAACGTATAACGTATAACTTATAACGTATAATGTATAACGTATAACGTATAACGTATAACGTATAACGTATAACGTATAACGTACAACGTTTAACGTATAACGTATAACGTAGAACGTATAACGTATAACGTATAACGTATAACGTATAACGTATAACGTATGACGTATAACGTATAACGTACAACGTTTAACGTATAACGTATAACGTAGAACGTATAACGTACAACGTATAACGTATAACGTATGACGTATAACGTATAACGTATAACGTATAACGTATAACGTATGACGTATAACGTATAACGTATAACGTATAACGTATAACGTATAACGTATAACGTATAACGTACAACGTTTAACGTATAACGTATAACGTATAACGTATAACGTATAACGTATAACGTACAACGTATAACGTATAACGTATAACGTAAAACGTATAACGTATAACGTATAACGTATAACGTATAGCGTCTAACGTATAACGTATAACGTACAACGTATAACGTATAACGTATAACGTATAACGTATAACGTATGACGTATAACGTATAACGTATAACGTATAACGTATAACGTATAACGTATAACGTATAACGTATAACGTATAACGTACAACGTTTAACGTATACCGTATAACGAATAACGTATAACGTATATCGCATGACATATAACATATAACGTATAACGTATAACGTATATCCTATAACCCATAACGTATAACGTATAACGTATAACGTATAACGTATAACGTATATCGTATAACGTATAAGGTATAACGTATAACGTATAACGTATACCGTATAACGTATAACGTATAACGTATAACGTATAACGTATAACGTATAACGTATAACGTATAACGTATAACGTACAACGTATAGCGTATAACGTATAGCGTATAACGTATAACGTCCAACGTATAACGTATAACGTATAACGTATAACGTATAACGTACAACGTTTAACGTATACCGTATAACGAATAACGTATAACGTATATCGCATGACATATAACATATAACGTATAACGTATAACGTATATCCTATAACCCATAACGTATAACGTATAACGTATAACGTATAACGTATAACGTATATCGTATAACGTATAAGGTATAACGTATAACGTATAACGTATACCGTATAACGTATAACGTATAACGTATAACGTATAACGTATAACGTATAACGTATAACGTATAACGTATAACGTACAACGTATAACGTATAACGTATATCCTATAACGCATAACGTATGACGTATAACGTATAACGTATAACGTATAACGTATAACGAATAGCGTCTAACGTATAACGTATAACGTACAACGTATAACGTATAACGTATAACTTATAACGTATAATGTATAACGTATAACGTATAACGTATAACGTATAACGTATGACGTATAACGTATAACGTATAACGTATAACGTATAACGTATAACGTATAACGTATAACGTATAACGTATATCGTACAACGTTCAACGTATAACGTATAACGTATAACGTATAACGTATAACGTATAACGTATAACGTATAACGTATAACGTATAACGTATAACGTACAACGTTTAACGTATAACGTATAACGTATAACGTATAACGTATAACGTATAACGTACAACGTATAACGTATAACGTATAACGTAAAACGTATAACGTATAACGTATAACGTACAACGTTTAACGTATAACGTATAACGTAGAACGTATAACGTATAACGTATAACGTATAACGTATGACGTATAACGTATAACGTACAACGTTTAACGTATAACGTATAACGTAGAACGTATAACGTACAACGTATAACGTATAACGTATAACGTATAACGTATAACGTATAACGTACAACGTATAACGTATAACGTATATCCTATAACGCATAACGTATGACGTATAACGTATAACGTATAACGTATAACGTATAACGAATAGCGTCTAACGTATAACGTATAACGTACAACGTATAACGTATAACGTATAACTTATAACGTATAATGTATAACGTATAACGTATAACGTATAACGTATAACGTATGACGTATAACGTATAACGTATAACGTATAACGTATAACGTATAACGTATAACGTATAACGTATAACGTACAACGTTTAACGTATAACGTATAACGTATTATATAACGTATAACGTATAACGTATAACGTACAACGTATAACGTATAACGTATATCCTATAACACATAACGCATAACGTATAACGTATAATATAACGTATAACGTATAACGTATAACGTATAACGTATAGCGTATGACGTATAACGTATAACCTACAACGTTTAACGTATAACGTATAACGTAGAACGTATAACGTACAACGTATAACGTATAACGTACAACGTATAACGTATAACGTATATCCTATAACGCATAACGTATAACGTATAACGTATAACGTATAACGTATAACGTATAACGTATAACGTATAACGAATAACGTATAACGTATAACGTATAACGTACAACGTTTAACGTATAACGTATAACGTAGAACGTATAACGTATATCGTATAACGCATAACGTATGACGTATAACGTATAACGTACAACGTTTAACGTATAGCGTCTAACGTATAACGTATAACGTACAACGTATAACGTATAACGTATAACTTATAACGTATAATGTATAACGTATAACGTATAACGTATAAAGTATAACGTATAACGTACAACGTATAACGTATAACGTATAACGTAAAACGTATAACGTATAACGTATAACGTACAACGTTTAACGTATAACGTTTAACGTAGAACGTATAACGTATAACGTATAACGTATAACGTATAACGTATAACGTATAACGTATGACGTATAACGTATAACGTACAACGTTTAACGTATAACGTATAACGTAGAACGTATAACGTACAACGTATAACGTATAACGTATAACGTATAACGTATAACGTACAACGTAGAACGTATAACGTATATCCTATAACGCATAACGTATGACGTATAACGTATAACGTATAACGTATAACGTATAACGTATAGCGTCTAACGTATAACGTATAACGTACAACGTATAACGTATAACGTATAACTTATAACGTATAATGTATAACGTATAACGTATAACGTATAACGTATAACGTATAACGTATAACGTACAACGTTTAACGTATAACGTATAACGTAGAACGTATAACGTATAACGTATAACGTATAACGTATAACGTATAACGTATGACGTATAACGTATAACGTACAACGTTTAACGTATAACGTATAACGTAGAACGTATAACGTACAACGTATAACGTATAACGTATGACGTATAACGTATAACGTATAACGTATAACGTATAACGTATGACGTATAACGTATAACGTATAACGTATAACGTATAACGTATAACGTATAACGTATAACGTACAACGTTTAACGTATAACGTATAACGTATAACGCATAACGTATAACGTATAACGTACAACGTATAACGTATAACGTATAACGTAAAACGTATAACGTATAACGTATAACGTATAACGTATAGCGTCTAACGTATAACGTATAACGTACAACGTATAACGTATAACGTATAACGTATAACGTATAACGTATGACGTATAACGTATAACGTATAACGTATAACGTATAACGTATAACGTATAACGTATAACGTATAACGTATAACGTACAACGTTTAACGTATACCGTATAACGAATAACGTATAACGTATATCGCATGACATATAACATATAACGTATAACGTATAACGTATATCCTATAACCCATAACGTATAACGTATAACGTATAACGTATAACGTATAACGTATATCGTATAACGTATAAGGTATAACGTATAACGTATAACGTATACCGTATAACGTATAACGTATAACGTATAACGTATAACGTATAACGTATAACGTATAACGTATAACGTATAACGTATAACGTACAACGTATAGCGTATAACGTATAGCGTATAACGTATAACGTCCAACGTATAACGTATAACGTATAACGTATAACGTATAACGTACAACGTTTAACGTATACCGTATAACGAATAACGTATAACGTATATCGCATGACGTATAACATATAACGTATAACGTATAACGTATAACGTACAACGTATAACGTATAACGTATATCCGATAACGCATAATGTATAACGTATAACGTATAGCGTATAACGTATAACGTATAACGTATAACGTATAACGTATAACGTATAACGTGTAACGTATAACGTATAACGTATAACGTATAACGTATAACGTATAACGTACAACGTCTAACGAATAACGTATAACGTATAACGTATAACGTACAACGTATAACGTATAACGTATAACGTATAACGTATAACGTATAACGTATAACGTATAACGTATAACGTATAACGTATAACGTACAACGTTTACCGTATAACGTATAACGTATAACGTATAACGTATAACGTATAACGTATAACGTACAACGTATAACGTATAACGTATATCCTATAACGCATAACGTATAACGTATAACGTATAACGTATAACGTATAACGTATAACGTATAACGTATAACGTATAACGCATAACGTATAACGTATAACGTATAACGTATAACGTATAACGTATAACGTATAACGTACAACGTATAACGTATAACGTATAACGTATAACGTATAACGTATAACGTATAACGTATAACGTATAACGCATAACGTATAACGTATAACGTATAACGTATAACGTATAACGTATAACGTATAACGTACAACGTTTAACGTATAACGTATAACGTACAACGTTTAACGTATAACGTATAACGTAGAACGTATAACGTATAACGTATAACGTATAACGTATAACGTATAACGTATAACGTATGGCGTATAACGTATAACGTATAACGTATAACGTCCAACGTATAACGTATAACGTATAACGTATAACGTATAACGTACAACGTTTAACGTATACCGTATAACGAATAACGTATAACGTATATCGCATGACGTATAACATATAACGTATAACGTATAACGTATAACGTACAACGTATAACGTATAACGTATATCCTATAACGCATAACGTATAACGTATAACGTATAACGTATAACGTATAACGTATAACGTATAACGTATAACGTATAACGTATAACGTATAACGTATAACGTATAACGTGTAACGAATAACGTATAACGTATATCGCATGACGTATAACATATAACGTATAACGTATAACGTACAACGTATAACGTATAATGTATATCCTATAACGCATAACGTATAACGTATAACGTATAACGTATAACGTATAACGTATAACGTATAACGTATAACGTATATCGTATAACGTATAACGTACAACGTTTAACGTATAACGTATAACGTATAACGTATAACGTATAACGTATAACGTATAACGTATAACGTATACAGTATAACGTATAACGTATAACGTATAACGTATAACGTATACAGTATAACGTATAACGTATAACGTGTAACATATAACGTATAACGTATAACGTATAACGTATAACGTATAACGTATAACGTATAACGTATAACGTATAACGTAGAACGTATAACGTACAACGTATAACGTATAACGTATAACGTATAACGTATAACGTATAACGTATAACGTACAACGTATAACGTATAACGTATATCGTATAACGTATAACGTACAACGTATAACGTATAACGTATATCCTATAACGTATAACGTATAACGTATAACGTATAACGTATAACGTATAACGTATAACGTATAACGTATAACGTATAACGTATAACGTATAACGTATAACGTATAGCGTATAACGTATAACGTATAACGTATAACGTACAACGTCTAACGTATAACGTATAACGTATAACGTATAACGTACAACGTATAACGCATAACGTATAACGTATAACGTATAACGTATAACGTATAACGTATAACGTATAACGTATAACGTATAACGTATAACGTATAACGTATAACGTATAACGTATAACGTATAACGTATAACGTATAACGTATAACGTATAACGTATAACGTATAACGTATAACGTATAACGTATAACGTATAACGTACAACGTATAACGTATAACGTATATCCTGTAACGCATAACGTATAACGCATAACGTATAACGTATAACGTATAACGTATAACGTATAACGTACAACGTTTAACGTATACCGTATAACGAATAACGTATAACGTATATCGCATGACGTATAACATATAACGTATAACGTATAACGTATAACGTACAACGGTTAACGTATAACGTATATCCTATAACGCATAACGTATAACGTATAACGTATAACGTATAACGTATAACGTATAACGTATAACGTATAACGTATAACGTATAACGTATAACGTATAACGTATAACGTATAACGTATAACGTGTAACGAATAACGTATAACGTATATCGCATGACGTATAACATATAACGTATAACGTATAACGTACAACGTATAACGTATAATGTATATCCTATAACGCATAACGTATAACGTATAACGTATAACGTATAACGTATAACGTATAACGTATAACGTATATCGTATAACGTATAACGTACAACGTTTAACGTATAACGTATAACGTATAACGTATAACGTATAACGTATAACGTATAACGTATAACGTATACAGTATAACGTATAACGTATAACGTATAACGTATAACGTATAACGTATAACGTATACAGTATAACGTATAACGTATAACGTATAACGTGTAACATATAACGTATAACGTATAACGTATAACGTATAACGTATAACGTATAACGTATAACGTATAACGTATAACGTAGAACGTATAACGTACAACGTATAACGTATAACGTATAACGTATAACGTATAACGTATAACGTATAACGTACAACGTATAACGTATAACGTATATCGTATAACGTATAACGTACAACGTATAACGTATAACCTATATCCTATAACGTATAACGTATAACGTATAACGTATAACGTATAACGTATAACGTATAACGTATAACGTATAACGTATAACGTATAACGTATAGCGTATAACGTATAACGTATAACGTATAACGTACAACGTCTAACGTATAACGTATAACGTATAACGTATAACGTACAACGTATAACGCATAACGTATAACGTATAACGTATAACGTATACCGTATAACGTATAACGTATAACGTATAACGTATAACGTATAACGTATAACGTATAACGTATAACGTATAACGTATAACGTATAACGTATAACGTATAACGTATAACGCATAACGTATAACGTATAACGTATAACGTATAACGTATAACGTATAACGTATAACGTATAACGTATAACGTACAACGTATAACGTATAACGTATATCCTGTAACGCATAACGTATAACGTATAACGTATAACGTATAACGTATAACGTATAACGTATAACGTATAACGTATAACGTATAACGTATAACGTACAACGTATAACGTATAACGTATAACGTATAACGTATAACGTATAACGTATAACGTATAACGTATAACGTATAACGTATAACGTATAACGTATAACGTATAACGTATAACGTATAACGTATAACGTATAACGTATAACGTATAACGTATAACGTATAACGTATAACGTATAACGTATAACGTATAACGTATAACGTATAACGTATAACGTATAACGTATAACGTATAACGTATAACGTACAACGTATAACGTATAACGTATATCCTGTAACGCATAACGTATAACGTATAACGTATAACGTATAACGTATAACGTATAACGTATAACGTATAACGTATAACGTATAACGTACAACGTATAACGTATAACGTATAACGTATAACGTATAACGTATAACGTATAACGTATAACGTATAACGTATAACGTATAACGTATAACGTATAACGTATAACGTATAACGTATAACGTATAACGTATAACGTATAACGTATAACGTACAACGTATAGCGTATAACGTATAGCGTATAACGTATAACGTCCAACGTATAACGTATAACGTATAACGTATAACGTATAACGTACAACGTTTAACGTATACCGTATAACGAATAACGTATAACGTATATCGCATGACGTATAACATATAACGTATAACGTATAACGTATAACGTACAACGTATAACGTATAACGTATATCCGATAACGCATAATGTATAACGTATAACGTATAGCGTATAACGTATAACGTATAACGTATAACGTATAACGTATAACGTATAACGTGTAACGTATAACGTATAACGTATAACGTATAACGTATAACGTATAACGTACAACGTCTAACGAATAACGTATAACGTATAACGTATAACGTACAACGTATAACGTATAACGTATAACGTATAACGTATAACGTATAACGTATAACGTATAACGTATAACGTATAACGTATAACGTACAACGTTTACCGTATAACGTATAACGTATAACGTATAACGTATAACGTATAACGTATAACGTATAACGTACAACGTATAACGTATAACGTATATCCTATAACGCATAACGTATAACGTATAACGTATAACGTATAACGTATAACGTATAACGTATAACGTATAACGTATAACGCATAACGTATAACGTATAACGTATAACGTATAACGTATAACGTATAACGTATAACGTACAACGTATAACGTATAACGTATAACGTATAACGTATAACGTATAACGTATAACGTATAACGTATAACGCATAACGTATAACGTATAACGTATAACGTATAACGTATAACGTATAACGTATAACGTACAACGTTTAACGTATAACGTATAACGTACAACGTTTAACGTATAACGTATAACGTAGAACGTATAACGTATAACGTATAACGTATAACGTATAACGTATAACGTATAACGTATGGCGTATAACGTATAACGTATAACGTATAACGTCCAACGTGTAACGTATAACGTATAACGTATAACGTATAACGTACAACGTTTAACGTATACCGTATAACGAATAACGTATAACGTATATCGCATGACGTATAACATATAACGTATAACGTATAACGTATAACGTACAACGTATAACGTATAACGTATATCCTATAACGCATAACGTATAACGTATAACGTATAACGTATAACGTATAACGTATAACGTATAACGTATAACGTATAACGTATAACGTATAACGTATAACGTATAACGTATAACGTATAACGTATAACGTATAACGTATAACGTATAACGTATAACGTGTAACGAATAACGTATAACGTATATCGCATGACGTATAACATATAACGTATAACGTATAACGTACAACGTATAACGTATAATGTATATCCTATAACGCATAACGTATAACGTATAACGTATAACGTATAACGTATAACGTATAACGTATAACGTATAACGTATATCGTATAACGTATAACGTACAACGTTTAACGTATAACGTATAACGTATAACGTATAACGTATAACGTATAACGTATAACGTATAACGTATACAGTATAACGTATAACGTATAACGTATAACGTATAACGTATAACGTATACAGTATAACGTATAACGTATAACGTGTAACATATAACGTATAACGTATAACGTATAACGTATAACGTATAACGTATAACGTATAACGTATAACGTATAACGTAGAACGTATAACGTACAACGTATAACGTATAACGTATAACGTATAACGTATAACGTATAACGTATAACGTACAACGTATAACGTATAACGTATATCGTATAACGTATAACGTACAACGTATAACGTATAACGTATATCCTATAACGTATAACGTATAACGTATAACGTATAACGTATAACGTATAACGTATAACGTATAACGTATAACGTATAACGTATAACGTATAACGTATAACGTATAGCGTATAACGTATAACGTATAACGTATAACGTACAACGTCTAACGTATAACGTATAACGTATAACGTATAACGTACAACGTATAACGCATAACGTATAACGTATAACGTATAACGTATAACGTATAACGTATAACGTATAACGTATAACGTATAACGTATAACGTATAACGTATAACGTATAACGTATAACGTATAACGTATAACGTATAACGTATAACGTATAACGTATAACGTATAACGTATAACGTATAACGTATAACGTATAACGTATAACGTATAACGTATAACGTACAACGTATAACGTATAACGTATATCCTGTAACGCATAACGTATAACGCATAACGTATAACGTATAACGTATAACGTATAACGTATAACGTACAACGTTTAACGTATACCGTATAACGAATAACGTATAACGTATATCGCATGACGTATAACATATAACGTATAACGTATAACGTATAACGTACAACGGATAACGTATAACGTATATCCTATAACGCATAACGTATAACGTATAACGTATAACGTATAACGTATAACGTGTAACGTATAACGTATAACGTATAACGTATAACGTATAACGTATAACGTATAACGTATAACGTATAACGTGTAACGAATAACGTATAACGTATATCGCATGACGTATAACATATAACGTATAACGTATAACGTACAACGTATAACGTATGATGTATATCCTATAACGCATAACGTATAACGTATAACGTATAACGTATAACGTATAACGTATAACGTATAACGTATAACGTATATCGTATAACGTATAACGTACAACGTTTAACGTATAACGTATAACGTATAACGTATAACGTATAACGTATAACGTATAACGTATAACGTATACAGTATAACGTATAACGTATAACGTATAACGTATAACGTATAACGTATAACGTATAACGTATACAGTATAACGTATAACATATAACGTATAACGTATAACGTATAACGTATAACGTACAACGTATAACGTATAACGTATAACGTATAACGTATAACGTATAACGTATAACGTATAACGTATAACGTATAACGTATAACGTATAACGTACAACGTATAACGTATAACGTATATCCTGTAACGTATAACGTATAACGTATAACGTATAACGTATAACGTACAACGTATAACGTATAACGTATAACGTATAACGTATAACGTATAACGTATAACGTATAACGTATAACGTATAACGTATAACGTATAACGTATAACGTATAACGTATAACGTATAACGTATAACGTATAACGTATAACGTATAACGTATAACGTATAACGTATAACGTATAACGTATAACGTATAACGTATAACGTATAACGTATAACGTATAACGTATAACGTATAACGTATAACGTATAACGTATAACGTATAACGTATAACGTATAACGTATAACGTACAACGTATAACGTATAACGTATATCCTGTAACGCATAACGTATAACGTATAACGTATAACGTATAACGTATAACGTATAACGTATAACGTATAACGTATAACGTATAACGTACAACGTATAACGTATAACGTATAACGTATAACGTATAACGTATAACGTATAACGTATAACGTATAACGTATAACGTATAACGTATAACGTATAACGTATAACGTATAACGTATAACGTATAACGTATAACGTATAACGTATAACGTATAACGTATAACGTATAACGTATAACGTATAACGTATAACGTATAACGTATAACATATAACGTATAACGTATAACGTATAACGTATAACGTATGACGTATAACGTATAACGTATAACGTATAACGTATAACGTATACAGTATAACGTATAACGTATAACGTGTAACGTATAACGTATAACGTATAACGTATAAGGTATAACGTATAACGTATAACGTATACCGTCCAACGTATAACGTATAACGTATAACGTATAACGTATAACGTACAACGTTTAACGTATACCGTATAACGAATAACGTATAACGTATATCGCATGACGTATAACATATAACGTATAACGTATAACGTATAACGTACAACGTATAACGTATAACGTATATCCTACAACGCATAACGTATAACGTATAACGTATAACGTATAACGTATAACGTATAACGTATAACGTATAACGTATAACGTATAACGTATAACGTATAACGTATAACGTATAACCTATAACTTATAACGTATAACGTATAACGTATAACGTATAACGTATGACGTATAACGTATAACGTATAACGTATAACGTATAACGTATAACGTATAACGTATAACGTATAACGTATAACGTACAACGTTTAACGTATACCGTATAACGAATAACGTATAACGTATATCGCATGACATATAACATATAACGTATAACGTATAACGTATATCCTATAACGCATAACGTATAACGTATAACGTATAACGTATAACGTATAACGTATATCGTATAACGTATAAGGTATAACGTATAACGTATAACGTATACCGTATAACGTATAACGTATAACGTATAACGTATAACGTATAACGTATAACGTATAACGTATAACGTATAACGTATAACGTATAACGTATAACGTATAACGTATAACGTATAACGTATAACGTCCAACGTATGACGTATAACGTATAACGTATAACGTATAACGTACAACGTTTAACGTATACCGTATAACGAATAACGTATAACGTATAACGTATAACGTATAACGTATAACGTATAACGTATAACGTATAACGTATAACGTATAACGTATAACGTATACAGTATAATGTGTAACGTATAACGTGTAACGTATAACGTATAACGTATAACGTATAACGTATAACGTACAACGTTTAACGTATAACGTATAACGTAGAACGTATAACGTATAACGTATAACGTATAACGTATAACGTATAACGTATGACGTATAACGTATAACGTACAACGTTTAACGTATAACGTATAACGTACAACGTTTAACGTATACCGTATAACGAATAACGTATAACGTATATCGCATGACGTATAACATATAACGTATAACGTATAACGTATAATGTATATCCTATAACGCATAACGTATAACGTATAACGTATAACGTATAACGTATAACGTATAACGTATAACGTATAACGTATAACGTATAACGTATAACGTATAACGTATAACGTATAACGTATAACGTATAACGTATAACGTATAACGTATAACGTATAACGTATAACGTATAACGTATAACGTATAACGTATAACGTATAACGTATAACGTACAACGTATAACGTATAACGTATATCCTGTAACGCATAACGTATAACGTATAACGTATAACGTATAACGTATAACGTATAACGTATAACGTATAACGTATAACGTATAACGTATAACGTATAACGTATAACGTATAACGTATAACGTATAACGTATAACGTATAACGTATAACGTATAACGTATAACGTATAACGTATAACGTATAACGTATAACGTATAACGTATAACGTATAACGTACAACGTATAACGTATAACGTATATTCTGTAACGCATAACGTATAACGTATAACGTATAACGTATAACGTATAACGTATAACGTATAACGTATAACGTATAACGTATAACGTATAACGTATAACGTACAACGTATAACGTATAACGTATAACGTATAACGTATAACGTATAACGTATAACGTATAACGTATAACGTATAACGTATAACGTATAACGTATAACGTATAACGTATAACGTATAACGTATAACGTATAACGTATAACGTATAACGTATAACGTATAACGTATAACGTATAACGTATAACGTATAACGTATAACGTATAACGTATAACGTATAACGTATAACGTATAACGTATAACGTATAACGTATAACGTACAACGTATAACGTATAACGTATATCCTGTAACGCATAACGTATAACGTATAACGTATAACGTATAACGTATAACGTATAACGTATAACGTATAACGTATAACGTATAACGTATAACGTACAACGTATAACGTATAACGTATAACATATAACGTATAACGTATAACGTATAACGTATAACGTATGACGTATAACGTATAACGTATAACGTATAACGTATAACGTATACAGTATAACGTATAACGTATAACGTGTAACGTATAACGTATAACGTATAACGTATTAGGTATAACGTATAACGTATAACGTATACCGTCCAACGTATAACGTATAACGTATAACGTATAACGTATAACGTACAACGTTTAACGTATACCGTATAACGAATAACGTATAACGTATATCGCATGACGTATAACATATAACGTATAACGTATAACGTATAACGTACAACGTATAACGTATAACGTATATCCTACAACGCATAACGTATAACGTATAACGTATAACGTATAACGTATAACGTATAACGTATAACGTATAACGTATAACGTATAACGTATAACGTATAACGTATAACGTATAACCTATAACTTATAACGTATAACGTATAACGTATAACGTATAACGTATGACGTATAACGTATAACGTATAACGTATAACGTATAACGTATAACGTATAACGTATAACGTATAACGTATAACGTACAACGTTTAACGTATACCGTATAACGAATAACGTATAACGTATATCGCATGACATATAACATATAACGTATAACGTATAACGTATATCCTATAACGCATAACGTATAACGTATAACGTATAACGTATAACGTATAACGTATAACGTATATCGTATAACGTATAAGGTATAACGTATAACGTATAACGTATACCGTATAACGTATAACGTATAACGTATAACGTATAACGTATAACGTATAACGTATAACGTATAACGTATAACGTATAACGTATAACGTATAACGTATAACGTATAACGTATAACGTATAACGTCCAACGTATGACGTATAACGTATAACGTATAACGTATAACGTACAACGTTTAACGTATACCGTATAACGAATAACGTATAACGTATAACGTATAACGTATAACGTATAACGTATAACGTATAACGTATAACGTATAACGTATAACGTATAAGGTATACAGTATAATGTGTAACGTATAACGTGTAACGTATAACGTATAACGTATAACGTATAACGTATAACGTACAACGTTTAACGTATAACGTATAACGTAGAACGTATAACGTATAACGTATAACGTATAACGTATAACGTATAACGTATGACGTATAACGTATAACGTACAACGTTTAACGTATAACGTATAACGTACAACGTTTAACGTATACCGTATAACGAATAACGTATAACGTATATCGCATGACGTATAACATATAACGTATAACGTATAACGTATAATGTATATCCTATAACGCATAACGTATAACGTATAACGTATAACGTATAACGTATAACGTATAACGTATAACGTATAACGTATAACGTATAACGTATAACGTATAACGTATAACGTATAACGTATAACGTATAACGTATAACGTATAACGTATAACGTATAACGTATAGCGTATAACGTATAACGTATAACGTATAACGTCCAACGTATAACGTATAACGTATAACGTATAACGTATAACGTACAACGTTTAACGTATACCGTATAACGAATAACGTATAACGTATATCGCATGACGTATAACATATAACGTATAACGTATAACGTATAACGTACAACGTATAACGTATAACGTGTATCCGATAACGCATAACGTATAACGTATAACGTATAGCGTATAACGTATAACGTATAACGTATAACGTATAACGTATAACGTATAACGTGTAACGTATAACGTATAACGTTTAACGTATAACGTATAACGTATAACGTACAACGTCTAACGTATAACGTATAACGTATAACGTATAACGTACAACGTATAACGTATAACGTATAACGTATAACGTATAACGTATAACGTATAACGTATAACGTATAACGCATAACGTATAACGTACAACGTTTAACGTATAACGTATAACGTATAACGTATAACGTATAACGTATAACGTATAACGTACAACGTATAACGTATAACGTATATCCTATAACGCATAACGTATAAAGTATAACGTATAACGTATAACGTATAACGTATAACGTATAACGTATAACGCATTACGTATAACGTATAACGTATAACGTATAACGTATAACGTACAACGTTTAACGTATAACGTATAACGTATAACGTATAACGTATAACGTATAACGTATAACGTATAACGCATAACGTATAACGTATAACGTATAACGTATAACGTATAACGTATAACGTACAACGTTTAACGTATAACGTATAACGTACAACGTTTAACGTATAACGTATAACGTATAACGAATAACGTATAACGTATAACGTACAACGTTTAACGTATAACGTATAACGTATAACGTATAACGTATAACGTATAACGTATAACGTATAACGTATAACGTATAACGTACAACGTATAACGTATAACGTATATCCTATAACGCATAACGTATAACGTATAACGTATAACGTATAACGTATAACGTATAACGTATAACGTATATCCTATAACGCATAACGTATAACGTATAACGTATAACGTATAACGTATAACGTATAACGTATAACGTATAACGAATAACGTATAACGTATAACGTATAACGTATAACGTACAACGTTTAACGTATAACGTATAACGTAGAACGTATAACGTATAACGTATAACGTATAACGTATGACGTATAACGTATAACGTACAACGTTTAACGTATAACGTATAACGTATAACGTATAACGTATAACGTATATCGTACAACGTTCAACGTATAACGTATAATGTATAACGTATAACGTATAACGTATAACGTATAAGGTATAACGTATAACGTATAACGTATAACGTATAACGTATAACGTATAACGTATAACGTATAACGTATAACGTACAACGTATAACGTATAACGTATATCCTATAACGCATAACGTATAACGTATAACGTATAACGTATAACGTATAACGTATAACGTATAACAAATAACGTATAACGTATAACGTATAACGTATAACGTATAACGTATAACGTATAACGTATAACGTATAACGTATAACGTATAACGTATAACGTATAACGTATAACGTATAACGTATAACGTATAACGTATAACGTATAACGTATAACGTATAACGTATAACGTATAACGTATAACGTATAACGTATTTTTTTTTTTTTTTTTTTTTATTAACGTGGGGGAAATCTTCGAAAGACCCCCCCGCCGCCTGGGGAGGGGCGGGGGGAGTGTGGGATTCCCCGCGCCCGGAAGGAAACCCATCGGGCGCGGGACCTACCCACTAAAACCCACCACGGTGGCCATCCTCGCACTATGCAGGGGGAGCACCTGGGACCGAAGACATCATAACATCAGGTGCTCCCCCGTGCAGGGCTCTCGCGCCCGTGTCCTCCCGTTCCAGGAAAGGGAGGGGGTACTTCACCCTCCCTTCCCTGTTTTCTCCTCGGCGCTCTGGCGCCCGACGTCGGAGCAGGGCCACACTGCTCCGACGTCCCACTCCCGGGGGCCGCCCGAGGGCGGCCGCGAGTCCCACACTCGCGACCGCCCACGGCCCCCATAGCCGCGCCGGAGGCACGGCCCTGGGACCGTGCCGTCGGCGCGGCCGCACCCCGGCTCGTACGCTCCCGAGGGCGGCTCTGGCCTCTCCGCCCCCGAGAGCGTCGCCGTCCCTTATTCCTCCCACCCCTCAGACGACGGGCGGTGGCACGAGCCTCAAGGGCTACGCACCCCCGCCCGCCGCTCTCAGGGTGGCCTCCCCAGCCCTTCCGGAGGCCCACCCGCCCCCGGCCTCGGACGAGGCCTCGCTCGCGGTCTCCCGCTCTCGCGAATGCGGCTCGCGGCCTCCTTCCGCGAGATTACCTCCTCGCAGAAGGAGGCCACGGCCCGCCACTTCGTCTCGCTGCCGAGCATGGCCTGTACCACGCCCGGCAGCGATAGGTCCGCCCCAATCACGGCCGTGAGGACACGGCGCTCCACCCCCCAGGCCGGACACACCTCGAGGGTGTGTTGCACCGTGTCCTCGTCCGCTGGACAGTGCCAGCAGCGCGCCGCCTCTTCCACACCGATCCGGCACAGGTACTGACCGAAGCATCCGTGCCCGGACAGCACCTGCACCAACCGGTAGGTGAGTGAGCCGAAGCGCCTACCCAGCCACTCAAACAGGACCGGCCGGATAGCCCGGACAGTCCTCTGGCCGAACAACGGCTCGGCCAGCCGCTGCTGCCAAAGCTGCAGCATGGACTCCCGGGCCTGGCGCCTCAGGGCCTCCACCTCGCAGCCCGCCAGGACCACCCCATCCTCGCGGGCGCGCATGCGGCCCTCGTAGAAAGCCGCATGCGCGCCCGCGATCAAGTCCGCCGGGGGTAGCCCTGACAGGACGCTCGCCGCCTCATACGAAACGGTCCGGTACCCCCGGGCGATCCGCAGTGCAAGCCGCCTTTGAACCCGGCGCAGCAATACCTTGCTGCGCCGGGAGGCGGCCAGGTCGCCCGCCCAAACGGGGGCCCCGTATAGGGCCACCGAGTGGACCATTCCCGCGTAGAGGCGGCGAACCCGGTCACTCGGGCCCCGCAGGTTGGGGAGGATACGGCCCAAAGCGCCAACTATCCTCTCCAACCGCGGGGCCAGGGCCCGGAAATGGCCCTCGAAGCGCCAGTGGATCTCGAGGTGAAGTCCCAGATATTTCATCTGAGACCTCACCTCGACGTCTGTCTCACCCACCCGGATCAGGGGGGGAGGCGGCTCTCCCCGGGGTCTATACATCCCGAGTACCTCGGTTTTGTGGAGAGCCACCTCCAAACCGATCCCCCTGATCCGGGAGACGACGCGCCGGACACCGTCCTCGGCGGCCCGAACAGCCCCCCTCCAGTCCCCCCGACGGCCAACAACAAGGTGTCGTCCGCGTAACATGTCAGACTGACGTCGTCGGGGAGGTCTTCGGCCCGCAGGACGGTGTCGGACCCGAGGTTCCACAGCAGGGGTCCTAACACCGACCCCTGCGGAACCCCGGAGTACACCGCTCTCCTCTCCGTCCCGCACCGGCCCGGATACTCGATCCACCTGTCGCGGAGGTAGTCCTCGACGACTGCCCTAAGGTAGGCGGGGACTCGATGTTCCTCAAGCCCCCGCCTAATCGCCGCCCAGGGTAGGGTGTTAAACGCATTGGCGATGTCCAAGGACACCGCCAATGCCACCCCACCCCGGGAGACCGCCGAGGCCGAGAGGGACCGGACGCGTCGAATCGCGTCGATCGTCGACCGGCCCTCCCGGAACCCGAACTGGCACTCCGCCAGCCCGGGCCCACCCCGCGACAGGTGCCCGACGATGCGGGCCGCCACGACTCTTTCTAGGAGCTTGCCCACATCGTCGAGCAGGCAAATCGGCCGGTACGCTGACGGAGAGTCCGCGGGCCTACCCTCTTTCCGGAGGAGGACCATTCGGGCCACCTTCCATGCGGAGGGGAATCGCCCGGCCTCCAGGCAGCGGTCGAATAGCTCCCGGAGGCCGTCACCCAGGACGTCCGCGGCCAAGACCAAGACTCGGCCGGGCACTCCCGAAGGAACGTATAACGTATAACGTATAACGTATAACGTATGACGTATAACGTATAACGTATAACGTATAACGTATAACGTATACAGTATAACGTATAACGTATAACGTGTAACGTATAACGTATAACGTATAACGTATAACGTATAACGTATAACGTATAACGTATAACGTATACCGTCCAACGTATAACGTATAACGTATAACGTATAACGTATAACGTACAACGTTTAACGTATACCGTATAACGAATAACGTATAACGTATATCGCATGACGTATAACATATAACGTATAACGTATAACGTATAACGTACCACGTATAACGTATAACGTATATCCTACAACGCATAATGTATAACGTATAACGTACAACGTTTAACGTATAACGTATAACGTATAACGTATAACGTATAACGTATAACCTATAACGTATAACGTATAACGTACAACGTATAACGTATAGCGTATATCCTATAACGCATAACGTATAACGTATAACGTATAACGTAAAACGTATAACGTATAACGTATAACGTATAACGTATAACGTATAACGTATAACGTATAACGTATAACGTATAACGTATAACGTATAACGTATAACGTATAACGTATAACGTATAACGTATAACGTATAACGTATAACGTATAACGTATAACGTATAACGTATAACGTATAACGTATAACATATAACGTATAACGTATAACGTATAACGTATAACGTACAACGTATAACGTATAACGTATAACGTATAACGTATAACGTATATCGTATAACGTATAAGGTATAACGTATAACGTATAACGTATACCGTATAACGTATAACGTATAACGTATAACGTATAACGTATAACGTATAACGTATAACGTATAACGTATAACGCATAACGTATAACGTATAACGTATAACGTATAACGTCCAACGTATAACGTATAACGTATAACGTATAACGTATAACGTACAACGTTTAACGTATACCGTATAACGAATAACGTATAACGTATAACGTATAACGTATAACGTATAACGTATAACGTATAACGTATAACGTATAACGTATAACGTATAACGTATACAGTATAATGTATAACGTATAACGTGTAACGTATAACGTATAACGTATAACGTATAACGTATAACGTACAACGTTTAACGTATAACGTATAACGTAGAACGTATAACGTATAACGTATAACGTATAACGTACAACGTATAACGTATGACGTATAACGTATAACGTACAACGTTTAACGTATAACGTATAACGTACAACGTTTAACGTATACCGTATAACGAATAACGTATAACGTATATCGCATGACGTATAACATATAACGTATAACGTATAACGTATAACGTATAATGTATATCCCATAACGCATAACGTATAACGTATAACGTATAACGTATAACGTATAACGTATAACGTATAACGTATAACGTATAACGTATAACGTATAACGTATAACGTATAACGTATAACGTATAACGTATAACGTATAACGTATAGCGTATAACGTATAACGTATAACGTATAACGTATAACGTCCAACGTATAACGTATAACGTATAACGTATAACGTATAACGTACAACGTTTAACGTATACCGTATAACGAATAACGTATAACGTATAACGCATGACGTATAACATATAACGTATAACGTATAACGTATAACGTACAACGTATAACGTATAACGTATATCCGATAACGCATAACGTATAACGTATAACGTATAGCGTATAACGTATAACGTATAACGTATAACGTATAACGTATAACGTATAACGTGTAACGTATAACGTATAACGTATAACGTATAACGTATAACGTATAACGTACAACGTCTAACGTATAACGTATAACGTATAACGTATAACGTACAACGTATAACGTATAACGTATAACGTATAACGTATAACGTATAACGTATAACGTATAACGTATAACGTATAACGTATAACGTACAACGTTTAACGTATAACGTATAACGTATAACGTATAACGTATAACGTATAACGTATAACGTATAACGTACAACGTATAACGTATAACGTATATCCTATAACGCATAACGTATAACGTATAACGTATAACGTATAACGTATAACGTATAACGTATAACGTATAACGCATAACGTATAACGTATAACGTATAACGTATAACGTATAACGTATAACGTATAACGTACAACGTTTAACGTATAACGTATAACGTATAACGTATAACGTATAACGTATAACGTATAACGTATAACGCATAACGTATAACGTATAACGTATAACGTATAACGTATAACGTATAACGTACAACGTTTAACGTATAACGTATAACGTACAACGTTTAACGTATAACGTATAACGTAGAACGTATAACGTATAACGTATAACGTATAACGTATAACGTATAACGTATAACGTATAACGCATAACGTATAACGTATAACGTATAACGTATAACGTATAAAGTATAACGTACAACGTTTAACGTACAACGTATAACGTATAACGTATAACGTACAACGTTTAACGTATACCGTATAACGAATAACGTATAACGTATAACGCATGACGTATAACATATAACGTATAACGTATAACGTATAACGTACAACGTATAACGTATAACGTATATCCGATAACGCATAACGTATAACGTATAACGTATAGCGTATAACGTATAACGTATAACGTATAACGTATAACGTATAACGTATAACGTGTAACGTATAACGTATAACGTATAACGTATAACGTATAACGTATAACGTACAACGTCTAACGTATAACGTATAACGTATAACGTATAACGTACAACGTATAACGTATAACGTATAACGTATAACGTATAACGTATAACGTATAACGTATAACGTATAACGTATAACGTATAACGTACAACGTTTAACGTATAACGTATAACGTATAACGTATAACGTATAACGTATAACGTATAACGTATAACGTACAACGTATAACGTATAACGTATATCCTATAACGCATAACGTATAACGTATAACGTATAACGTATAACGTATAACGTATAACGTATAACGTATAACGCATAACGTATAACGTATAACGTATAACGTATAACGTATAACGTATAACGTATAACGTACAACGTTTAACGTATAACGTATAACGTATAACGTATAACGTATAACGTATAACGTATAACGTATAACGCATAACGTATAACGTATAACGTATAACGTATAACGTATAACGTATAACGTACAACGTTTAACGTATAACGTATAACGTACAACGTTTAACGTATAACGTATAACGTAGAACGTATAACGTATAACGTATAACGTATAACGTATAACGTATAACGTATAACGTATAACGCATAACGTATAACGTATAACGTATAACGTATAACGTATAAAGTATAACGTACAACGTTTAACGTACAACGTATAACGTATAACGTATAACGTATAACGTATAACGTATAGCGTCTAACGTATAACGTATAACGTATAACGTATAACGTACAACGTATAACTTATAACGTATAATGTATAACGTATAACGTATAACGTATAACGTATAACGTATGACGTATAACGTATAACGTATAACGTATAACGTATAACGTATAACGTATAACGTATAACGTCTAACGTACAACGTTTAACGTATACCGTATAACGAATAACGTATAACGTATATCGCATGACGTATAACATATAACGTATAACGTATAACGTACAACGTATAACGTATAATGTATAACCTATAACGCATAACGTATAACGTATAACGTATAACGTATAACGTATAACGTATAACGTATAACGTATAACGTATAACGTATAACGTATAACGTATAACGTATAACGTATAACGTATAACGTATAACGTATAACGTATAACGTATAACGTATGGCGTATAACGTATAACGTATAATGTATAACGTCCAACGTATAACGTATAACGTATAACGTATAACGTATAACGTACAACGTTTAACGTATACCGTATAACGAATAACGTATAACGTATATCGCATGACGTATAACATATAACGTATAACGTATAACGTATAACGTATAACGTATAACGTACAACGTATAACGTATAACGTATATCCTATAACGCATAACGTATAACGTATAACGTATAACGTATAACGTATAACGTATAACGAATAACGTATAACGTATAACGTATAACGTACAACGTTTAACGTATAACGTATAACGTATAACGTATAACGTATAACGTATAACGTATAACGTATAACGTATAACGTACAACGTATAACGTATAACGTATATCCTATAACGCATAACGTATAACGTATAACGTATAACGTATAACGTATAACGTATAACGTATAACGTATATCCTATAACGCATAACGTATAACGTATAACGTATAACGTATAACGTATAACGTATAACGTATAACGTATAACGAATAACGTATAACGTATAACGTATAACGTATAACGTACAACGTTTAAAGTATAACGTATAACGTAGAACGTATAACGTATAACGTATAACGTATAACGTATGACGTATAACGTATAACGTACAACGTTTAACGTATAACGTATAACGTATAACGTATAACGTATAACGTATATCGTACAACGTTCAACGTATAACGTATAATGTATAACGTATAACGTATAACGTATAACGTATAAGGTATAACGTATAACGTATAACGTATAACGTATAACGTATAACGTATAACGTATAACGTATAACGTATAACGTACAACGTTTAACGTATAACGTATAACGTATAACGTATAGCGTATAACGTATAACGTACAACGTATAACGTATAACGTATAACATATAACGTATAACGAATAACGTATAACGTATATCGCATGACGTATAACATATAACGTATAACGTATAACGTATAACGTATAACGTACAACGTATAACGTATAACGTATATCCTACAACGCATAACGTATAACCTATAACGTACAACGTTTAACGTATAACGTATAACGCATAACGTATAACGTATAACGTATAACGTATAACGTATAACGTATAACGTACAACGTTTAACGTATAACGTATAACGTACAACGTTTAACGTATAACGTATAACGTAGAACGTATAACGTATAACGTATAACGTATAACGTATAACGTATAACGTATAACGTATAACGCATAACGTATAACGTATAACGTATAACGTATAACGTATAACGTATAATGTACAACGTTTAACATACAACGTATAACGTATAACGTATAACGTATAACGTATAACGTATAGCGTCTAACGTATAACGTATAACGTATAACGTATAACGTACAACGTATAACTTATAACGTATAATGTATAACGTATAACGTATAACGTATAACGTATAACGTATGACGTATAACGTATAACGTATAACGTATAACGTATAACGTATAACGTATAACGTATAACGTCTAACGTACAACGTTTAACGTATACCGTATAACGAATAACGTATAACGTATATCGCATGACGTATAACATATAACGTATAACGTATAACGTACAACGTATAACGTATAATGTATATCCTATAACGCATAACGTATAACGTATAACGTATAACGTATAACGTATAACGTATAACGTATAACGTATAACGTATAACGTATAACGTATAACGTATAACGTATAACGTATAACGTATAACGTATAACGTATAACGTATAACGTATACAGTATAACGTATAACGTATAACGTGTAACGTATAACGTATAACGAATAACGTATAACGTATAACGTATAACGTATAACGTATAACGTATAACGTATAACGTATAACGTATGGCGTATAACATATAACGTATAATGTATAACGTCCAACGTATAACGTATAACGTATAACGTATAACGTATAACGTACAACGTTTAACGTATACCGTATAACGAATAACGTATAACGTATATCGCATGACGTATAACATATAACGTATAACGTATAACGTATAACGTATAACGTATAACGTACAACGTATAACGTATAACGTATATCCTATAACGCATAACGTATAACGTATAACGTATAACGTATAACGTATAACGTATAACGAATAACGTATAACGTATAACGTATAACGTACAACGTTTAACGTATAACGTATAACGTATAACGTATAACGTATAACGTATAACGTATAACGTATAACGTATAACGTATAACGTATAACGTACAACGTATAACGTATAACGTATATCCTATAACGCATAACGTATAACGTATAACGTATAACGTATAACGTATAACGTATAACGTATAACGTATATCCTATAACGCATAACGTATAACGTATAACGTATAACGTATAACGTATAACGTATAACGTATAACGTATAACGAATAACGTATAACGTATAACGTATAACGTATAACGTACAACGTTTAAAGTATAACGTATAACGTAGAACGTATAACGTATAACGTATAACGTATAACGTATGACGTATAACGTATAACGTACAACGTTTAACGTATAACGTATAACGTATAACGTATAACGTATAACGTATAACGTATATCGTACAACGTTCAACGTATAACGTATAATGTATAACGTATAACGTATAACGTATAACGTATAAGGTATAACGTATAACGTATAACGTATAACGTATAACGTATAACGTATAACGTATAACGTATAACGTATAACGTACAACGTTTAACGTATAACGTATAACGTATAACGTATAGCGTATAACGTATAACGTACAACGTATAACGTATAACGTATAACATATAACGTATAACGTATAACATATAACGTACAACGTATAACGTATAACGTATATCCTATAACGCATAACGTATAACGTATAACGTATAACGTATAACGTATAACGTATAACGTATAACGTATAACGTATAACGTATAACGTATAACGTATAACGTATACAGTATAACGTATAACGTATAACGTGTAACGTATAACGTATAACGTATAACGTATAACGTATAACGTATAACGTATAACGTATAACGTATAACGTATAACGTATAACGTATAACGTATAACGTATAACGTATAACGTATAACGTATAACGTATGGCGTATAACGTATAACGTATAACGTATAACGTCCAACGTATAACGTATAACGTATAACGTATAACGTATAACGTACAACGTTTAACGTATACCGTATAACGAATAACGTATAACGTATATCGCATGACGTATAACATATAACGTATAACGTATAACGTATAACGTATATCCTATAACGCATAACGTATAACGTATAACGCGTAACGTATAATGTATAACGTATAACGTATAACGTATAACGTATAACGTATAACGTATAACGTATATCCTATAACGCATAACGTATAACGTATAACGTATAACGTATAACGTATAACGTATAACGTATAACGTATAACGTATAACGTATACAGTATAACGTATAACGTATAACGTGTAACGTATAACGTATAACGTATAACGTATAACGTATAACGTATAACGTATAACGTATACCGTCCAACGTATAACGTATAACGTATAACGTATAACGTATAACGTACAACGTTTAACGTATACCGTATAACGAATAACGTATAACGTATATCGCATGACGTATAACATATAACGTATAACGTATAACGTATAACGTACAACGTATAACGTATAACGTATATCCTACAACGCATAACGTATAACCTATAACGTACAACGTTTATCGTATAACGTATAACGTATAACGTATAACCTATAACGTATAACGTATAACGTACAACGTATAACGTATAACGTATATCCTATAACGCATAACGTATAACGTATAACGTATAACGTATAACGTATAACGTATAACGTATAACGTATAACGTATAACGTATAACGTATAACGTATAACGTATAACGTATAACGTATAACGTATAACGTATAACGTATAACGTATAACGTATAACGTATAACGTATAACGTATAACGTATAACGTATAACGTATAACGTATAACGTATAACGTATAACGTATAACGTATAACGTATAACGTATAACGTATAGCGTATAACGTATAACGTATAACGTATAACGTATAACGTATAACGTATAACGTATAACGTATAACGTATAACGTATAACGTATAACGTATAACGTATAACGTATAACGTATAACGTATAACGTATAACGTATAACGTATAACGTATAACGTATAACGTATAACGTATAACGTATAGCGGGTAACGTATAACGTATAACGATTAACGTAAAACGTATGACGTATTACATATTACGTATAACGTATAACGTATAACGTATAACGTATAACGTATAACGTATAACGTATAACGTATAACGTATAACGTATAACGCATAACGTATAACGTATAACGTATAACGTATAACGTATAACGTATAACGTACAACGTTTAACGTATAACGTATAACGTATAACGTATAACGTATAACGTATAACGTGTAACGTATAACGTATAACGTATAACGTATAACGTATAACGTATAACGTATAACGTATAACGTATAACGTAGAACGTATAACGTACAACGTATAACGTATAACGTACAACGTATAACGTATAACGTATATCCTATAACGCGTAACGTATAACGTATAACGTATAACGTATAACGTATAACGTATAACGTATAACGTATAACGTATACAGTATAATGTATAACGTATAACGTGTAACGTATAACGTATAACGTATAACGTATAACGTATAACGTATACAGTATAACGTATAACGTATAACGTGTAACGTATAACGTATAACGTATAACGTATAACGTATAACGTATAACGTATAACGTATAACGTATACCGTCCAACGTATAACGTATAACGTATAACGTATAACGTATAACGTACAACGTTTAACGTATACCGTATAACGAATAACGTATAACGTATATCGCATGACGTATAACATATAACGTATAACGTATAACGTATAACGTACCACGTATAACGTATAACGTATATCCTACAACGCATAATGTATAACGTATAACGTACAACGTTTAACGTATAACGTATAACGTATAACGTATAACGTATAACGTATAACCTATAACGTATAACGTATAACGTACAACGTATAACGTATAGCGTATATCCTATAACGCATAACGTATAACGTATAACGTATAACGTATAACGTATAACGTATAACGTATAACGTATAACGTATAACGTATAACGTATAACGTATAACGTATAACGTATAACGTATAACGTATAACGTATAACGTATAACGTATAACGTATAACGTATAACGTATAACGTATAACGTATAACGTATAACGTATAACGTATAACGTATAACGTATAACGTATAACGTATAACATATAACGTATAACGTATAACGTATAACGTATAACGTACAACGTATAACGTATAACGTATAACGTATAACGTATAACGTATATCGTATAACGTATAAGGTATAACGTATAACGTATAACGTATACCGTATAACGTATAACGTATAACGTATAACGTATAACGTATAACGTATAACGTATAACGTATAACGTATAACGCATAACGTATAACGTATAACGTATAACGTATAACGTCCAACGTATAACGTATAACGTATAACGTATAACGTATAACGTACAACGTTTAACGTATACCGTATAACGAATAACGTATAACGTATAACGTATAACGTATAACGTATAACGTATAACGTATAACGTATAACGTATAACGTATAACGTATAACGTATACAGTATAATGTATAACGTATAACGTGTAACGTATAACGTATAACGTATAACGTATAACGTATAACGTACAACGTTTAACGTATAACGTATAACGTAGAACGTATAACGTATAACGTATAACGTATAACGTACAACGTATAACGTATGACGTATAACGTATAACGTACAACGTTTAACGTATAACGTATAACGTACAACGTTTAACGTATACCGTATAACGAATAACGTATAACGTATATCGCATGACGTATAACATATAACGTATAACGTATAACGTATAACGTATAATGTATATCCCATAACGCATAACGTATAACGTATAACGTATAACGTATAACGTATAACGTATAACGTATAACGTATAACGTATAACGTATAACGTATAACGTATAACGTATAACGTATAACGTATAACGTATAACGTATAACGTATAGCGTATAACGTATAACGTATAACGTATAACGTCCAACGTATAACGTATAACGTATAACGTATAACGTATAACGTACAACGTTTAACGTATACCGTATAACGAATAACGTATAACGTATAACGCATGACGTATAACATATAACGTATAACGTATAACGTATAACGTACAACGTATAACGTATAACGTATATCCGATAACGCATAACGTATAACGTATAACGTATAGCGTATAACGTATAACGTATAACGTATAACGTATAACGTATAACGTATAACGTGTAACGTATAACGTATAACGTATAACGTATAACGTATAACGTATAACGTACAACGTCTAACGTATAACGTATAACGTATAACGTATAACGTACAACGTATAACGTATAACGTATAACGTATAACGTATAACGTATAACGTATAACGTATAACGTATAACGTATAACGTATAACGTACAACGTTTAACGTATAACGTATAACGTATAACGTATAACGTATAACGTATAACGTATAACGTATAACGTACAACGTATAACGTATAACGTATATCCTATAACGCATAACGTATAACGTATAACGTATAACGTATAACGTATAACGTATAACGTATAACGTATAACGCATAACGTATAACGTATAACGTATAACGTATAACGTATAACGTATAACGTATAACGTACAACGTTTAACGTATAACGTATAACGTATAACGTATAACGTATAACGTATAACGTATAACGTATAACGCATAACGTATAACGTATAACGTATAACGTATAACGTATAACGTATAACGTACAACGTTTAACGTATAACGTATAACGTACAACGTTTAACGTATAACGTATAACGTAGAACGTATAACGTATAACGTATAACGTATAACGTATAACGTATAACGTATAACGTATAACGCATAACGTATAACGTATAACGTATAACGTATAACGTATAAAGTATAACGTACAACGTTTAACGTACAACGTATAACGTATAACGTATAACGTACAACGTTTAACGTATACCGTATAACGAATAACGTATAACGTATAACGCATGACGTATAACATATAACGTATAACGTATAACGTATAACGTACAACGTATAACGTATAACGTATATCCGATAACGCATAACGTATAACGTATAACGTATAGCGTATAACGTATAACGTATAACGTATAACGTATAACGTATAACGTATAACGTGTAACGTATAACGTATAACGTATAACGTATAACGTATAACGTATAACGTACAACGTCTAACGCATAACGTATAACGTATAACGTATAACGTACAACGTATAACGTATAACGTATAACGTATAACGTATAACGTATAACGTATAACGTATAACGTATAACGTATAACGTATAACGTACAACGTTTAACGTATAACGTATAACGTATAACGTATAACGTATAACGTATAACGTATAACGTATAACGTACAACGTATAACGTATAACGTATATCCTATAACGCATAACGTATAACGTATAACGTATAACGTATAACGTATAACGTATAACGTATAACGTATAACGCATAACATATAACGTATAACGTATAACGTATAACGTATAACGTATAACGTATAACGTACAACGTTTAACGTATAACGTATAACGTATAACGTATAACGTATAACGTATAACGTATAACGTATAACGCATAACGTATAACGTATAACGTATAACGTATAACGTATAACGTATAACGTACAACGTTTAACGTATAACGTATAACGTACAACGTTTAACGTATAACGTATAACGTAGAACGTATAACGTATAACGTATAACGTATAACGTATAACGTATAACGTATAACGTATAACGCATAACGTATAACGTATAACGTATAACGTATAACGTATAAAGTATAACGTACAACGTTTAACGTACAACGTATAACGTATAACGTATAACGTATAACGTATAACGTATAGCGTCTAACGTATAACGTATAACGTATAACGTATAACGTACAACGTATAACTTATAACGTATAATGTATAACGTATAACGTATAACGTATAACGTATAACGTATGACGTATAACGTATAACGTATAACGTATAACGTATAACGTATAACGTATAACGTATAACGTCTAACGTACAACGTTTAACGTATACCGTATAACGAATAACGTATAACGTATATCGCATGACGTATAACATATAACGTATAACGTATAACGTACAACGTATAACGTATAATGTATAACCTATAACGCATAACGTATAACGTATAACGTATAACGTATAACGTATAACGTATAACGTATAACGTATAACGTATAACGTATAACGTATAACGTATAACGTATAACGTATAACGTATAACGTATAACGTATAACGTATAACGTATAACGTATGGCGTATAACGTATAACGTATAATGTATAACGTCCAACGTATAACGTATAACGTATAACGTATAACGTATAACGTACAACGTTTAACGTATACCGTATAACGAATAACGTATAACGTATATCGCATGACGTATAACATATAACGTATAACGTATAACGTATAACGTATAACGTATAACGTACAACGTATAACGTATAACGTATATCCTATAACGCATAACGTATAACGTATAACGTATAACGTATAACGTATAACGTATAACGAATAACGTATAACGTATAACGTATAACGTACAACGTTTAACGTATAACGTATAACGTATAACGTATAACGTATAACGTATAACGTATAACGTATAACGTATAACGTACAACGTATAACGTATAACGTATATCCTATAACGCATAACGTATAACGTATAACGTATAACGTATAACGTATAACGTATAACGTATAACGTATATCCTATAACGCATAACGTATAACGTATAACGTATAACGTATAACGTATAACGTATAACGTATAACGTATAACGAATAACGTATAACGTATAACGTATAACGTATAACGTACAACGTTTAAAGTATAACGTATAACGTAGAACGTATAACGTATAACGTATAACGTATAACGTATGACGTATAACGTATAACGTACAACGTTTAACGTATAACGTATAACGTATAACGTATAACGTATAACGTATATCGTACAACGTTCAACGTATAACGTATAATGTATAACGTATAACGTATAACGTATAACGTATAAGGTATAACGTATAACGTATAACGTATAACGTATAACGTATAACGTATGACGTATAACGTATAACGTATAACGTATAACGTATAACGTATACAGTATAACGTATAACGTATAACGTGTAACGTATAACGTATAACGTATAACGTATAACGTATAACGTATAACGTATAACGTATAACGTATAACGTATAACGTATAACGTATAACGTATAACGTACAACGTATAACGTATAACGTATATCCTGTAACGCATAACGTATAACGTATAACGTATAACGTATAACGTATAACGTATACAGTATAACGTATAACGTATAACGTGTAACGTATAACGTATAACGTATAACGTATAACGTATAACATATAACGTATAACGTATAACGTATAACGTATAACGTATAACGTATAACGTATAACGTATGGCGTATAACGTATAACGTATAACGTATAACGTATACAGTATAACGTATAACGTATAACGTATAACGTATAACGTATAACGTAGAACGTATAACGTATAACGTATAACGTATAACGTATGACGTATAACGTATAACGTATAACGTATAACGTATAACGTATACAGTATAACGTATAACGTATAACGTGTAACGTATAACGTATAACGCATAACGTATAACGTATAACGTATAACGTATAACGTATAACGTATAACGTCCAACGTATAACGTATAACGTATAACGTATAACGTACAACGTACAACGTTTAACGTATACCGTACAACGAATAACGTATAACGAATATCGCATGACGTATAACATATAACGTATAACGTATAACGTATAACGTACAACGTATAACGTATAACGTATATCCTATAACGCATAACGTATAACGTATAACGTATAACGTATAACGTATAACGTATAACGTATAACGTATAACGTATAACGTATAACGTATAACGTGTAACGTATAACGTACAACGTTTAACGTTTAACGTATAACGTATAACGTATAACGTATAACGTATAACGTACAACGTTTAACGTATACCGTATAACGAATAACGTATAACGTATATCGCATGACGTATAACATAAAACGTATAACGTATAACGTATAACGTATAACGTATAACGTATAACGTATAACGTATAACGTAGAACGTATAACGTATAACGTATAATGTATAACGTATGACGTATAACGTATAACGTATAACGTATAACGTATAACGTATACAGTATAACGTATAACGTATAACGTGTAACGTATAACGTATAACGTATAACGTATAACGTATAACGTATAACGTATAACGTATAACGTATAACGTCCAACGTATAACGTATAACGTATAACGTATAACGTATAACGTACAACGTTTAACGTATACCGTATAACGAATAACGTATAACGTATATCGTATGACGTATAACGTATAACGTATAACGTATAACGTAGAACGTATAACGTATAACGTATAATGTATAACGTATGACGTATAACGTATAACGTATAACGTATAACGTATAACGTATACAGTATAACGTATACGTGTAACGTATAACGTATAAAGTATAACGTATAACGTATAACGTATAACGTATAACGTATAACGTATAACGTCCAACGTATAACGTATAACGTATAACGTATAACGTATAACGTATAACGTATAACGTATAACGTATAACGTATAACGTATAACGTATAACGTATAACGTAGAACGTATAACGTATAACGTATAATGTATAACGTATGACGTATAACGTATAACGTATAACGTATAACGTATAACGTATACAGTATAACGTATAACGTATAACGTGTAACGTATAACGTATAACGTATAACGTATAACGTATAACGTATAACGTATAACGTATAACGTATAACGTCCAACGTATAACGTATAACGTATAACGTATAACGTATAACGTACAACGTTTAACGTATACCGTATAACGAATAACGTATAACGTATATCGTATGACGTATAACATATAACGTATAACGTATAACGTATAACGTACAACGTATAACGTATAACGTATATCCTATAACGCATAACGTATAACGTATAACGTATAACGTATAACGTATAACGTATAACGTATAACGTATAACGTATAACGTATAACGTGTAACGTATAACGTACAACGTTTAACGCTTAACGTATAACGTATAACGTATAACGTATAACGAATAACGTATAACGTACAACGTTTAACGTATACCGTATAACGAATAACGTATAACGTATATCGCATGACGTATAACATAAAACGTATAACGTATAACGTATAACGTATAACGTATAACGTATAACGTATAACGTATAACGTATAACGTATAACGTATAACGTATAACGTATAGCGTATAACGTATAACGTATAACGTATAACGTACAACGTATAACGTATAACGTATAACGTATAGCGTATAACGTATAACGTATAACGTATAACGTACAACGTCTAACGTATAACGTATAACGTATAACGTATAACGTATAACGTATAACGCATAACGTAGAACGTATAACGTATAACGTATAACGTATAACGTATAACGTATAACGTATAACGTATAACGTATAACGTATAACGTATATCGTATAACGTATAACGTATAACGTTTAACGTATAACGTATAACGTATAACGTATAACGTATAACGTATAACGTATAACGTACAACGTATAACGTATAACGTATATCCTATAACGCATAACGTATAACGTATAACGTATAACGTATAACGTATAACGTATAACGTATAACGTATAACGTATAACGTATAGCGTATAACGTATAACGTATAACGTATAACGTACAACGTCTAACGTATAACGTATAACGTATAACGTATAACGTATAACGTACAACGTATAACGTATAACGTATAACGTATAACGTATAACGTATAACGTATAACGTATAACGTATAACGTATAACGTATAACGTATATCGTATAACGTATAACGTATAACGTTTAACGTATAACGTATAACGTATAACGTATAACGTATAACGTATGACGTATAACGTACAACGTATAACGTATAACGTATATCCTATAACGCACAACGTATAACGTATAACGTATAACGTATAACGTATAACGTATAACGTATAACGTATAACGTATAACGTATAACGTATAACGTATAACGTATAACGTATAACGTATAACGTATAACGTATAACGTATAACGTATAACGTATAACGTATAACGTATAACGTATAACGTATAACGTATAACGTATAACGTATAACGTATAACGTATAACGTATAACGTATAACGTATAACGTATAACGTATAACGTATAACGTATAACGTATATCGTATAACGTATAACGTATAACGTTTAACGTATAACGTATAACGTATAACGTATAACGTATAATGTATAACGTATAACGTATAACGTATAACGCATAACGTATAACGTATAACGTATAACGTATAACGTATAACGTATAACGTACAACGTTTAACGTATAACGTGTAACGTAGAACGTATAACGTATAACGTATAACGTATGACGTATAACGTATAACGTACAACGTTTAACGTATAACGTATAACGTATAACGTATAACGTATAACGTATATCGTACAAAGTTCAACGTATAACGTATAATGTATAACGTATAACGTATAACGTATAACGTATAACGTATAACGTACAACGTATAACGTATAACGTATTATATAACGTATAACGTATAACGCACAACGTTTAACGTATAACGTATAACGTATAACGTATAACGTATAACGTATAACGTACAACGTATAACGTATAACGTATAACGTATAACGTATAACGTACAACGTATAACGTATAACGTATATCCTATAACACATAACGTATAATGTATAACGTATAATATAACGTATAACGTATAACGTATAACGTATAACGTATAACGTATAACGTAGAACGTATAACGTATAACGTAGAACGTATAACGTATAACGTATAACGTATGACGTATAACGTATAACGTACAACGTTTAACGTATAACGTATAACGTATAACGTATAACGTATAACGTATATCGTACAAAGTTCAACGTATAACGTATAATGTATAACGTATAACGTATAACGTATAACGTATAAGGTATAAGGTATAACGTATAACGTACAACGTTTAACGTATAACGTATAACGTAGAACGTATAACGTATAACGTATAACGTATAACGTATGACGTATAAACGTATGACGTATAACGTATAACATATAACGTATAACGTATAACGTATACAGTATAACGTATAACGTATAACGTGTAACGTATAACGTATAACGTATAACGTATAACGTATAACGTATAACGTATAACGTATAACGTATAACGTATAACGTATAACGTATAACGTATAACGTATAACGTATAACGAATAACGTATAACGTATGACGTATTACATATAACGTATAACGTATAACGTAGAACGTAGAACGTATAACGTACAACTTATAACGTATAACGTACAACGTATAACGTATAACGTATATCCTATAACGCGTAACGTATAACGTATAACGTTTAACGTATAACGTATAACGTAGAACGTATAACGTATAACGTATAACGTATAACGTATGACGTATAACGTATAACATATAACGTATAACGTATAACGTATACAGTATAACGTATAACGTATAACGTGTAACGTATAACGTATAACGTATAACGTATAACGTATAACGTATAACGTATAACGTATAACGTATAACGTATATCGCATGACGTATAACATAAAACGTATAACGTATAACGTATAACGTATAACGTATAACGTATAACGTATAACGTATAACGTATAACGTATAACGTATAACGTATAACGTATAGCGTATAACGTATAACGTATAACGTATAACGTACAACGTATAACGTATAACGTATAACGTATAGCGTATAACGTATAACGTATAACGTATAACGTACAACGTCTAACGTATAACGTATAACGTATAACGTATAACGTATAACGTATAACGTATAACGTATAACGTATAACGTATAACGTATAACGGATAACGTATAACGTATAACGTATAACGTATAACGTATAACGTATAACGTATAACGTATAACGTATAACGTATAACGTATAACGTACAACGTCTAACGTATAACGTATAACGTATAACGTATAACGTACAACGTATAACGTATAATGTATAACGTATAACGTATAACGTATAACGTATAACGTATAACGTATAACGTATAACGTACAACGTTTAACGTATAACGTATAACGTATAACGTATAACGTATAACGTACAACGTATAACGTATAACGTATATCCTATAACGCATAACGTATAACGTATAACGTATAACGTATAACGTATAACGTATAACGTATAACGTATAACGTATAACGTATAACGTATAACGTATAACGTATAACGTATAACGTATAACGTATAACGTATAACGTATAACGTATAACGTGTAACGTATAACGTATAACGTATAACGTATAACGTATAACGTATAGCGTATATCGTATAACGTATAACGATTAACGTAAAACGTATGACGTATTACATATTACGTATAACGTATGACGTATAACGTATAACGTATAACGTATAACGTATAACGTATAACGTATAACGTATAACGTATAACGTATAACGTACAACGTATAACGTATAACGTATAACGTACAACGTCTAACGTATAACGTATAACGTATAACGTATAACGTACAACGTATAACGTATAACGTATATCCTATAACGCATAACGTATAACGTATAACGTATAACGTATAACGTATAACGTATAACGTATAACGTATAACGTATAACGTATAGCGTATAACGTATAACGTATAACGTATAACGTACAACGTCTAACGTATAACGTATAACGTATAACGTATAACGTATAACGTACAACGTATAACGTATAACGTATAACGTATAACGTATAACGTATAACGTATAACGTATAACGTATAACGTATAACGTATAACGTATATCGTATAACGTATAACGTATAACGTTTAACGTATAACGTATAACGTATAACGTATAACGTATAACGTATGACGTATAACGTACAACGTATAACGTATAACGTATATCCTATAACGCACAACGTATAACGTATAACGTATAACGTATAACGTATAACGTATAACGTATAACGTATAACGTATAACGTATAACGTATAACGTATAACGTATAACGTATAACGTATAACGTATAACGTATAACGTATAACGTATAACGTATAACGTATAACGTATAACGTATAACGTATAACGTATAACGTATAACGTATAACGTATAACGTATAACGTATAACGTATAACGTATAACGTATAACGTATAACGTATAACGTATAACGTATAACGTATATCGTATAACGTATAACGTATAACGTTTAACGTATAACGTATAACGTATAACGTATAACGTATAATGTATAACGTATAACGTATAACGTATAACGCATAACGTATAACGTATAACGTATAACGTATAACGTATAACGTATAACGTACAACGTTTAACGTATAACGTATAACGTAGAACGTATAACGTATAACGTATAACGTATGACGTATAACGTATAACGTACAACGTTTAACGTATAACGTATAACGTATAACGTATAACGTATAACGTATATCGTACAAAGTTCAACGTATAACGTATAATGTATAACGTATAACGTATAACGTATAACGTATAACGTATAACGTACAACGTATAACGTATAACGTATTATATAACGTATAACGTATAACGCACAACGTTTAACGTATAACGTATAACGTATAACGTATAACGTATAACGTATAACGTACAACGTATAACGTATAACGTATAACGTATAACGTATAACGTACAACGTATAACGTATAACGTATATCCTATAACACATAACGTATAATGTATAACGTATAATATAACGTATAACGTATAACGTATAACGTATAACGTATAACGTATAACGTATAACGTATAACGTATAACGTATAACGTATAACGTATAACGTATAACGTATAACGTATAACGTATAACGTATAACGTATAACGTATAACGTATAACGTATAACGTACAACGTTTAACGTATAACGTCCAACGTATAACGTATAACGTATAGCGTATAACGTATAACGTACAACGTATAACGTATAACGTATATCCTATAACGCATAACGTATAACGTATAACGCATAACGTATAACGTATAACGTATAACGTATAACGTATAACGTATAACGTATAACGTATAACGTATATCGTATAACGTATAACGTATAACGTATAACGTATAACGTATGTCGTATAACGTATAACGTATAACGTATAACGTATAACGTATAACGTATAACGTATAACGTATAACGTATAACGTATAACGTATAACGTATAACGTATGGCGTATAACGTATAACGTATAACGTATAACGTATACAGTATAACGTATAAAGTATAACGTATAACGTATAACGTATACAGTATAACGTATAACGTATAACGTGTAACGTATAACGTATAACGTATAACGTATAACGTATAACGTATAACGTATAACGTATAACGTATAACGTATAACGTATAACGTATAACGTATAACGTATAACGTATGGCGTATAACGTATAACGTATAACGTATAACGTATACAGTATAACGTATAACGTATAACGTATAACGTATAACGTAGAATGTATAACGTATAACGTATAACGTATAACGTATGACGTATAACGTATAACGTATAACGTATAACGTATAACGTATACAGTATAACGTATAACGTATAACGTGTAACGTATAACGTATAACGTATAACGTATATCGTACAACGTTCAACGTATAACGTATAATGTATAACGTATAACGTATAACGTATAACGTATAACGTATAAGGTATAACGTATAACGTATAACGTATAACGTATAACGTATAACGTATAACGTATAACGTATAACGTATAACGTATAACGTATAACGTATAACGTATAACGTATAACGTATAACGTATAACGTATAACGTATAACGTACAACGTTTAACGTATAACGTCCAACGTATAACGTATAACGTATAGCGTATAACGTATAACGTACAACGTATAACGTATAACGTATATCCTATAACGCATAACGTATAACGTATAACGCATAACGTATAACGTATAACGAATAACGTATAACGTATAACGTATAACGTATAACGTATAACGTATATCGTATAACGTATAACGTATAACGTATAACGTATAACGTATGTCGTATAACGTATAACGTATAACGTATAACGTATAACGTATAACGTATAACGTATAACGTATAACGTATAACGTATAACGTATAACGTATAACGTATGGCGTATAACGTATAACGTATAACGTATAACGTATACAGTATAACGTATAAAGTATAACGTATAACGTATAACGTATACAGTATAACGTATAACGTATAACGTGTAACGTATAACGTATAACGTATAACGTATAACGTATAACGTATAACGTATAACGTATAACGTATAACGTATAACGTATAACGTATAACGTATAACGTATAACGTATGGCGTATAACGTATAACGTATAACGTATAACGTATACAGTATAACGTATAACGTATAACGTATAACGTATAACGTAGAACGTATAACGTATAACGTATAACGTATAACGTATGACGTATAACGTATAACGTATAACGTATAACGTATAACGTATACAGTATAACGTATAACGTATAACGTGTAACGTATAACGTATAACGTATAACGTATAACGTACAACGTTTAACGTATAACGTATAACGTAGAACGTATAACGTATAACGTATAACGTATAACGTATGACGTATAACGTATAACGTATAACGTATAACGTATAACGTATACAGTATAACGTGTAACGTATAACGTGTAACGTATAACGTATAACGTATAACGTATAACGTATAACGTATAACGTATAACGTATAACGTATAACGTATAACGTATAACGTATAACGTACAACGTTTAACGTATACCGTATAACGAATAACGTATAACGTATATCGCATGACGTATAACATATAACGTATAACGTATAACGTATAACGTACAACGTATAACGTATAACGTATATCCTATAACGCATAACGTATAACGTATAACGTATAACGTATAACGTATAACGTATAACGTATAACGTATAACGTATAACGTATAACGTATAACGTATAACGTATAACGTATAACGTATAACGTATAACGTATAACGTATAACGTATAACGTATAACGTACAACGTATAACGTATAACGTATATCCTATAACGCATAACGTATAACGTATAACGTATAACGTATAGCGTATAACGTATAACGTATAACGTATAACGTATAACGTATAACGTATAACGTATAACGTATAACGTATAACGTATAGCGTATAATGTATAACGTATAACGTATAACGTATAACGTATAACGTATAAGGTATAACGTATAACGTATAACGTATAACGTATAACGTATAACGTATAACGTATAACGTATAACGTATAACGTATAACGTATAACGTATAAAGTATAACGTATAACGTATAACGTATAACGTATAACGTATAACGTATAACGTATAATGTATAACGTATAACGTACAACGTCTAACGTATAACGTATAACGTATAACGTATAACGTACAACGTATAACGTATAACGTATAACGTATAACGTATAACGTATATCGTATAACGTATAACGTATAACGTTTAACGTATAACGTATAACGTATAACGTATAACGTATAACGTATAACGTATAGCGTATAACGTATAACGTATAACGATTAACGTAAAACGTATGACGTATTACATATTACGTATAACGTATGACGTATAACGTATAACGTATAACGTATAACGTATAACGTATAACGTACAACGTATAACGTATAACGCATAACGTATAACGTATAACGTATAACGTATGACGTATAACGTATAACGTACAACGTTTAACGTATAACGTATAACGTATAACGTATAACGTATAACGTATAACGTATAACGTATATCGTACAACGTTCAACGTATAACGTATAATGTATAACGTATAACGTATAACGTATAACGTATAACGTATAAGGTATAACGTATAACGTATAACGTATAACGTATAACGTATAACGTATAACGTATAACGTATAACGTATAACGTATAACGTATAACGTATAACGTATAACGTATAACGTATAACGTATAACGTACAACGTTTAACGTATAACGTCCAACGTATAACGTATAACGTATAACGTATAACGTATAACATATAACGTATAACGTATAACGTATAACGTATAACGTATGACGTATAACGTATAACGTACAACGTTTAACGTATAACGTATAACGTATAACGTATAACGTATAACGTATAACGTGTAACGTATATCGTACAACGTTCAACGTATAACGTATAATGTATAACGTATAACGTATAACGTATAACGTATAACGTATAAGGTATAACGTATAACGTATAACGTATAACGTATAACGTATAACGTATAACGTGTAACGTATATCGTACAACGTTCAACGTATAACGTATAATGTATAACGTATAACGTATAACGTATAACGTATAACGTATAAGGTATAACGTATAACGTATAACGTATAACGTATAACGTATAACGTATAACGTATAACGTATAACGTATAACGTATAACGTATAACGTATAAAGTATAACGTATAACGTATAACGTATAACGTATAACGTATAACGTATAATGTATAACGTATAACGTACAACGTCTAACGTATAACGTATAACGTATAACGTATAACGTACAACGTATAACGTATAACGTATAACGTATAACGTATAACGTATATCGTATAACGTATAACGTATAACGTTTAACGTATAACGTATAACGTATAACGTATAACGTATAACGTATAACGTATAGCGTATAACGTGTAACGTATAACGATTAACGTAAAACGTATGACGTATTACATATTACGTATAACGTATGACGTATAACGTATAACGTATAACGTATAACGTATAACGTATAACGTATAACGTACAACGTATAACGTATAACGCAGAACGTATAACGTATAACGAATAACGTATGACGTATAACGTATAACGTACAACGTTTAACGTACAACGTTTAACGTATAACGTATAACGTATAACGTATAACGTATAACGTATAACGTATAACGTATATCGTACAACGTTCAACGTATAACGTATAATGTATAACGTATAACGTATAACGTATAACGTATAACGTATAAGGTATAACGTATAACGTATAACGTATAACGTATAACGTATAACGTATAACGTATAACGTATAACGTATAACGTATAACGTATAACGTATAACGTATAACGTATAACGTATAACGTATAACGTACAACGTTTAACGTATAACGTCCAACGTATAACGTATAACGTATAGCGTATAACGTATAACGTACAACGTATAACGTATAACGTATATCCTATAACGCATAACGTATAACGTATAACGCATAACGTATAACGTATAACGTATAACGTATAACGTATAACGTATAACGTATAACGTATAACGTATATCGTATAACGTATAACGTATAACGTATAACGTATAACGTATAACGTATGTCGTATAACGTATAACGTATAACGTATAACGTATAACGTATAACGTATAACGTATAACGTATAACATATAACGTATAACGTATAACGATTAACGTAAAACGTATGACGTATTACATATTACGTATAACGTATAACGTATAACGTATAACGTATAACGTATAACGTATAACGTATGACGTATAACGTATAACGTACAACGTTTAACGTATAACGTATAACGTATAACGTATAGCGTATAACGTATAACGTATAAGGTATAACGTATAACGTATAACGTATAACGTATAACGTATAACGTATAACGTATATCGTACAACGTTCAACGTATAACGTATAATGTATAACGTATAACGTATAACGTATAACGTATAACGTATAAGGTATAACGTATAACGTATAACGTATAACGTATAACGTATAACGTATAACGTATAACGTATAACGTATAACGTATGTCGTATAACGTATAACGTATAACGTATAACGAATAACGTATAACGTATAACGTATAACGTATAACATATAACGTATAACGTATAACGTATAACGTATAACGTATGACGTATAACGTATAACGTACAACGTTTAACGTATAACGTATAACGTATAACGTATAACGTATAACGTATAACGTGTAACGTATATCGTACAACGTTCAACGTATAACGTATAATGTATAACGTATAACGTATAACGTATAACGTATAACGTATAAGGTATAACGTATAACGTATAACGTATAACGTATAACGTATAACGTATAATGTATAACGTATAACGTATAACGTATAACGTATAACGTATAACGTATAACGTATAACGTATAACGTATAACGTATAACGTATAACGTATAACGTATAATGTATAACGTATAACGTACAACGTCTAACGTATAACGTATAACGTATAACGTATAACGTATAACGTATAACGTACAACGTATAACGTATAACGTATAACGTATAACGTATAACGTATATCGTATAACGTATAACGTATAACGTTTAACGTATAACGTATAACGTATAACGTATAACGTATAACGTATAACGTATAACGTACAACGTATAACGTATAACGTATATCCTATAACGCATAACGTATAACGTATAACGTATAACGTATAACGTATAACGTATAACGTATAACGTATAACGTATAACGTATAACGTATAACGTATAACGTATAACGTATAACGTATAACGTATAGCGTATAACGTATAACGTATAACGTATAACGTACAACGTCTAACGTATAACGTATAACGTATAACGTATAACGTATAACGTATAACGTATAACGTATAACGTATAACGTATAACGTATAACGTATAACGTATAACGTATAACGTATAACGTATGACGTATAACGTATAACGTACAACGTTTAACGTATAACGTCTAACGTATAACGTATAACGTATAACGTATAACGTATAACGTATAACGTATAACGTATAACGTATAACGTATAACGTATAACGTATAAGGTATAACGTATAACGTATAACGTATAACGTATAACGTATAACGTATAACGTATAACATATAACGTATAACGTACAACGTTTAACGTATAACGTATAACGTATAACGTATAACGTGTAACGTATAACGTATAACGTATAACGTATAACGTACAACGTTTAACGTATAACGTATAACGTAGAACGTATAACGTATAACGTATAACGTATAACGTATGACGTATAACGTATAACGTGTAACGTATAACGTATAACGTATAAACGTATAACGTATAACGTATAACGTATAACGTATAACGTATAACGTATAACGTATAACGTATAACGTATAACGTATAACGAATAACGTATAACGTATAACGTATAACGTACAACGTTTAACGTATAACGTATAACGTAGAACGTATAACGTATAACGTATAACGTTTAACGTATAACGTATAACGTAGAACGTATAACGTATAACGTATAACGTATAACGTATGACGTATAACGTATAACGTATAACGTATAACGTATAACGTATAACGTATAACGTATAACGTATGCAGTATAACGTATAACGTATAACGTGTAACGTATAACGTATAACGTATAACGTATAACGTACAACGTTTAACGTATAACGTATAACGTAGAACGTATAACGTATAACGTAGAACGTATAACGTATAACGTATAACGTATAACGTATGACGTATAACGTATAACGTATAAACGTATAACGTATAACGTATACAGTATAACGTGTAACGTATAACGTGTAACGTATAACGTATAACGTATAACGTATAACGTATAACGTATAACGTTTAACGTATAACGTATAACGTATAACGTATAACGTATAACGTATAACGTATAACGTATAACGTACAACGTATAACGTATAACGTATAACGTATAACGTATAACGTATAACGTATAACGTATAACGTATAACGTATAAGGTATAACGTATAACGTATAACGTATAACGTATAACGTATAACGTATAACGTATAACGTATAACGTACAACGTTTAACGTATAACGTATAACGTATAACGTATACCGTATAACGTATAACGTATAACGTATAACGTATAACGTATAACGTATAACGTAATACGTATATCAAATAACGTATAACGTATAACGTATAACGTATAACGTATAACGTATAACGTATAACGTATAACGTATAACGTATAACGTATAACGTATAACATATAACGTATAACGCATATCCTAGAACTTATGGCGTATAACGTATAATGTATAACGTATAACGTATAACGTATAACGTATAACGTATAACGTATAAACTATAACACATAACGTATAACGTATAAACTATAACACATAACGTATAACGTATAACGTATAACGTATAACGTATAACGTATAACGTATAACGAAGAACGTATAACGTATAACGTATAACGTATAACGTATAACGTATAACGTATAACGTATAACGTATAACGTATAACGTATAACGTATAACGTATAACGTATAACGTATAACGTATAACGTATAACGTATAACGTATAACGTAAAACGTTTAACGTATAACGTATAACGTATAACGTATAACGTATAACGTATAACGTATAACGTATAACGTATAACGTAATACGTATATCAAATAACGTATAACGTATAACGTATAACGTATAACGTATAACGTATAACGTATAACGTATAACGTATAACGTATAACTTATAGCGTATAGCGTATAACGTATAACGTATAACGTATAAACTATAACACATAACGTATAACGTATAAACTATAACACATAACGTATAACGTATAACGTATAACGTATAACGTATAACGTATAACGTATAACGTATAACGTATAACGTATAACGTATAACGTATAACGTATAACGTATAACGTATAACGTATAACGTATAACGTATAACGTATAACGTATAACGTATAACGTATAACGTGTAACGTATAACGTATAACGTATAACGTATAACGTATGACGTATAACGTATAACGTGTAACGTATAACGTATAACGTATAACGTATAACATATAACGTATAACGCATATCCTAGAACTTATGGCGTATAACGTATAATGTATAACGTATAATGTATAACGTATAACGTATAACGTATAACGTATAACGTATAACGTATAACGTATAACGTATAGCGTATAACGTATAACGTATAACGTATAACGTATATCGTATGACGTATAACGTATAACGTATAGCGTATAACGTATAACGTATAACGTATAACGTATAACGTATAACGTATAACGTATAACGTATAACGTATAACGTATAACGTATAACGTATAACTTATAGCGTATAGCGTATAACGTATAACGTATAACGTATAAACTATAACACATAACGTATAACGTATAAACTATAACACATAACGTATAACGTATAACGTATAACGTATAACGTATAACGTATAACGTATAACGTATAACGTATAACGTATAACGTATAACGTATAACGTATAACGTAATACGTATATCAAATAACGTATAACGTATAACGTATAACGTATAACGTATAACGTATAACGTATAACGTATAACGTATAGCGTATAACGTATAACGTATAACGTATAAGGTATAACGTATAACGTATAACGTATAACGTATAACATATAACGTATAACGCATATCCTAGAACTTATGGCGTATAACGTATAATGTATAACGTATAACGTATAACGTATAACGTATAACGTATAACGTATAAACTATAACACATAAAGTAATAACGTATAAACTATAACACATAACGTATAACGTATAACGTATAACGTATAACGTATAACGTACAACGTATAACGAAGAACGTATAACGTATAACGTATAACGTATAACGTATAACGTATAACGTATAACGTATAACGTATAACGTATAACGTATAACGTATAACGTATAACGTATAACGTATAACGTATAACGTATAACGTATAACGTATAACGTATAACGTATAACGTATAACGTATAACGTAAAACGTTTAACGTATAACGTATAACATATAACGTATAACGTATAACGTATAAACTATAACACATAACGTATAACGTATAACGTATAACGTATAACGTATAACGTATAACGTATAACGTATAACGTAAAACGTATAACGTATAACGTATAACATATAACGTATAACGCATATCCTAGAACTTATGGCGTATAACGTATAATGTATAACGTATAACGTATAACGTATAACGTATTACGTATAACGTATAGCGTATAACGTATAACGTATAACGTATAACGTATAACGTATAACGTATAACGTATAACGTATAACGTATAACGTATAACGTATAACGTATAACGTATAAAGTATAACGTATAACGTATAACGTATAACGTATAACGTATAACGTAATACGTATAACGTATAACGTATAACGTATAACGTAATACGTATATCAAGTAACGTATAACGTATAACGTATAACGTATAACGTATAACGTATAACGTATAACGTATAACGTATAACGTATAACGTATAACGTATAACGTATAACGTATAACGTATAGCGTATAACGTATAACGTATAACGTATAACGTATAACGTATAACGTATAACGTATAACGTATAACGTATAACGTATAACGTATAACGTATAACGTATAACGTATAACGTATAACGTATAACGTATAACGTATAACGTATATCGTATGACGTATAACGTATAACGTAATACGTATATCAAATAACGTATAACGTATATCGTATAACGTATAACGTATAACGTATAACGTATAACGTATAACGTATAACGTATAACGTATAACGTATAACGTATAACGTATAACGTATAACGTATAGCGTATAACGTATAACGTATAACGTATAACGTATAACGTATAACGTATAACGTATAACGTATAACGTATAACGTATAACGTATAACGTACAACGTATAACATAGAACTTTTAACGTATATCGTATAACGTATAACGTATAACGTATAACGTAGATCGTGTAACGTATGACGTATGACGTATGACGTATAACGTATAACGTATAACGTATAACGTATAACGTATAACGTATAACTTTTAACGTATAACGTATAACGTATAACGTATAACGTATAACGTATAACGTATAGCGTATAACGTATAACGTATAACGTATAACGTATAACGTATAACGTGTGACGTATAACGTATAACGTATAGCGTATAACGTATAACGTATAACGTATAACGTATAACGTATAACGTATAACGTATAACGTATAACGTATAACGTATAACGTATAACGTACAACGTATAACATAGAACTTTTAACGTATATCGTATAACGTATAACGTATAACGTATAACGTATAACGTATAACGTATAACGTATAACGTATAACGTATAACGTATAACGTATAACGTATAACGTATAACGTATAACGTATAACGTATAACGTATAACGTATAACGTATAACGCGTATCCTAGAACTTATGGCGTATAACGTATAATGTATAACGTATAACGTATAACGTATAACGTATAACGTATAACGTATAACGTATAACGTATAAACTATAACACATAACGTATAACGTATAAACTATAACACATAACGTATAACGTATAACGTATAACGTATAACGTATAACGTATAACGTATAACGAAGAACGTATAACGTATAACGTATAACGTATAACGTATAACGTATAACGTATAACGTATAACGTATAACGTATAACGTATAACGTATAACGTATAACGTATAACGTATAACGTATAACGTATAACGTATAACGTAAAACGTATAACGTATAACGTATAACATATAACGTATAACGTATAACGTGTAAACTATAACACATAACGTATAACGTATAACGTATAACGTATAACGTATAACGTATAACGTATAACGTATAACGTAAAACGTATAACGTATAACGTATAACATATAACGTATAACGCATATCCTAGAACTTATGGCGTATAACGTATAATGTATAACGTATAACGTATAACGTATAACGTATTACGTATAACGTATAGCGTATAACGTATAACGTATAACGTATAACGTATAACGTATAACGTATAACGTATAACGTATAACGTATAACGTATAACGTATAACGTATAACGTATAAAGTATAACGTATAACGTATAACGTATAACGTATAACGTATAACGTAATACGTATAACGTATAACGTATAACGTATAACGTAATACGTATATCAAGTAACGTATAACGTATAACGTATAACGTATAACGTATAACGTATAACGTATAACGTATAACGTATAACGTATAACGTATAACGTATAACGTATAACGTATAACGTATAGCGTATAACGTATAACGTATAACGTATAACGTATAACGTATAACGTATAACGTATAACGTATAACGTATAACGTATAACGTATAACGTATAACGTATAACGTATAACGTATAACGTATAACGTATAACGTATATCGTATGACGTATAACGTATGACGTATAGCGTATAACGTATAACGTATAACGTATAACGTATAACGTATAACGTATAACGTATAACGTATAACGTATAACGTATAACGTATAACGTATAACGTATAACGTATAACGTATAACGTATAAAGTATAACGTATAACGTATAACGTATAACGTATAACGTATAACGTATAACGTAATGCGTATAACGTATAACGTATAACGTATAACGTAATACGTATATCAAATAACGTATAACGTATATCGTATAACGTATAACGTATAACGTATAACGTATAACGTATAACGTATAACGTATAACGTATAACGTATAACGTATAACGTATAACGTATAACGTATAGCGTATAACGTATAACGTATAACGTATAACGTATAACGTATAACGTATAACGTATAACGTATAACGTATAACGTATAACGTATAACGTACAACGTATAACATAGAACTTTTAACGTATATCGTATAACGTATAACGTATAACGTATAACGTAGATCGTGTAACGTATGACGTATGACGTATGACGTATAACGTATAACGTATAACGTATAACGTATAACGTATAACGTATAACTTTTAACGTATAACGTATAACGTATAACGTATAACGTATAACGTATAACGTATAGCGTATAACGTATAACGTATAACGTATAACGTATAACGTATAACGTATGACGTATAACGTATAACGTATAGCGTATAACGTATAACGTATAACGTATAACGTATAACGTATAACGTATAACGTATAACGTATAACGTATAACGTATAACGTATAACGTATAACGTACAACGTATAACATAGAACTTTTAACGTATATCGTATAACGTATAACGTATAACGTATAACGTATAACGTATAACGTATAACGTATAACGTAGAACGTATAACGTATAACTTATAGCGTATAACGTATAACGTATAACGTATAACGTATAACGTATAACGTATAACGTATAACGTATAACGTATAACGTATAACGCATATCCTAGATCTTATGGCGTATAACGTATAATGTATAACGTATAACGTATAACGTATAACGTATAACGTATAACGTATAGCGTATAACGTATAACGTATAACGTATAACGTATAACGTATAACGTATAACGTATAACGTATAACGTATAACGTATAACGTATAACGTATAACGTATAACGTATAAAGTATAACGTATAACGTATAACGTATAACGAATAACGTATAACGTATAACGTAATACGTATAACGTATAACGTATAACGTATAACGTAATACGTATATCAAATAACGTATAACGTATAACGTATAACGTATAACGTATAACGTATAACGTGTAACGTATAACGTATAACGTATAACGTATAACGTATAACGTATAACGTATAACGTATAGCGTATAACGTATAACGTATAACGTATAACGTATAACGTATAACGTATAACGTATAACGTATAACGTATAACGTATAACGTATAACGTATAACGTATAACGTATAACGTATAACGTATAACGTATATCGTATGACGTATAACGTATGACGTATAGCGTATAACGTATAACGTATAACGTATAACGTATAACGTATAACGTATAACGTATAACGTATAACGTATAACGTATAACGTATAACGTATAACGTATAAAGTATAACGTATAACGTATAACGTATAACGTATAACGTATAACGTAATGCGTATAACGTATAACGTATAACGTATAACGTAATACGTATATCAAATAACGTATAACGTATAACGTATAACGTATAACGTATAACGTATAACGTATAACGTATAACGTATAACGTATAACGTATAACGTATAACGTATAACGTATAACGTATAACGTATAACGTATAGCGTATAACGTATAACGTATAACGTATAACGTATAACGTATAACGTATAACGTATAACGTATAACGTATAACGTATAACGTATAACGTATAACGTATAACGTACAACGTATAACATAGAACTTTTAACGTATATCGTATAACGTATAACGTATAACGTATAACGTATATCGTGTAACGTATGACGTATGACGTATGACGTATCACGTATAACGTATAACGTATAACGTATAACGTATAACGTATAACCTTTAACGTATGACGTATAACGTATAACGTGTAACGTATAACGTAATACGTATATCAAATAACGTATAACGTATAACGTATAACGTATAACGTATAACGTATAACGTATAACGTATAACGTATAACGTGTAACGTATAACGTATAACGTTTAACGTATAACGTATAACGTATAACGTATAACGTATAACGTATAACGTATAACGTATAACGTATAACGTATAACGTATAACGTATAACGTATAACGTATAACGTATAACGTATAACGTATAACGTATAACGTATAACGTATAACGTATAACGTATAACGTATAACGTATAACGTATAACGTATAAAGTATAACATATCACGTATAACGCATATCCTAGAACTTATGGCGTATAACGTATAACGTATAACATAATACGTATAACGTATAACGTATTACGTATAACGTATAACGTATGACGTATAACGTATAACGTATAACTTATAGCGTATAACGTATAACGTATAACGTATAACGTATAAACTATAACACATAACGTATAACGTATAAACTATAACACATAACGTATAACGTATAACGTATAACGTATAACGTATAACGTATAACGTATAACGTATAACGTATAACGTATAACGTATAACGTATAACGTATAACGTATAACGTATAACGTATAACGTATAACGTATAACGTATAACGTATAACGTATAACGTATAACGTATAACGTATAACGTATAACGTATAACGTATAACGTGTAACGTATAACGTATAACGTATAACATATAACGTATAACGCATATCCTAGAACTTATGGCGTATAACGTATAATGTATAACGTATAACGTATAACGTATGACGTATAACGTATAACGTATAACGTATAACGTATAACGTATAACGTATAACGTATAACGTATAGCGTATAACGTATAACGTATAACGTATAACGTATATCGTATGACGTATAACGTATAACGTATAGCGTATAACGTATAACGTATAACGTATAACGTATAACGTATTACGTATAACGTATAACGTATAACGTATAACGTATAACGTATAACGTATAACGTATAACGTATAACGTACAACGTATAACATAGAACTTTTAACGTATATCGTATAACGTATAACGTATAACGTATAACGTATAACGTATAACGTATAACGTATAACGTAGAACGTATAACGTATAACTTATAGCGTATAACGTATAACGTATAACGCATAACGTATAACGTATAACGTATAACGTATAACGTATAACGTATAACGTATAACGTATAACGCATATCCTAGAACTTATGGCGTATAACGTATAATGTATAACGTATAACGTATAACGTATAACGTATAACGTATAACGTATAGCGTATAACGTATAACGTATAACGTATAACGTATAACGTATAACGTATAACGTATAACGTATAACGTATAACGTATAACGTATAACGTATAACGTATAAAGTATAACGTATAACGTATAACGTATAACGTATAACGTATAACGTATAACGTAATACGTATAACGTATAACGTATAACGTATAACGTAATACGTATATCAAATAACGTATAACGTATAACGTATAACGTATAACGTATAACGTATAACGTATAACGTATAACGTATAACGTATAACGTATAACGTATAACGTATAACGTATAACGTATAACGTATAACGTATAGCGTATAACGTATAACGTATAACGTATAACGTATAACGTATAACGTATAACGTATAACGTATAACGTATAACGTATAACGTATAACGTATAACGTATAACGTATAACGTATAACGTATAACGTATAACGTATAACGTATAACGTATAACGTATAACGTATAACGTATAACATATAACGTATAACGCATATCCTAGAACTTATGGCGTATAACGTATAATGTATAACGTATAACGTATAACGTATAACGTATAACGTATAACGTATAAACTATAACACATAACGTATAACGTATAAACTATAACACATAACGTATAACGTATAACGTATAACGTATAACGTATAACGTATAACGTATAACGAAGAACGTATAACGTATAACGTATAACGTATAACGTATAACGTATAACGTATAACGTATAACGTATAACGTATAACGTATAACGTATAACGTATAACGTATAACGTATAACGTATAACGTATAACGTATAACGTAAAACGTATAACGTATAACGTATAACATATAACGTATAACGTATAACGTATAAACTATAACACATAACGTATAACGTATAACGTATAACGTATAACGTATAACGTATAACGTATAACGTATAACGTAAAACGTATAACGTATAACGTATAACATATAACGTATAACGCATATCCTAGAACTTATGGCGTATAACGTATAATGTATAACGTATAACGTATAACGTATAACGTATTACGTATAACGTATAGCGTATAACGTATAACGTATAACGTATAACGTATAACGTATAACGTATAACGTATAACGTATAACGTATAACGTATAACGTATAACGTATAACGTATAAAGTATAACGTATAACGTATAACGTATAACGTATAACGTATAACGTAATACGTATAACGTATAACGTATAACGTATAACGTAATACGTATATCAAGTAACGTATAACGTATAACGTATAACGTATAACGTATAACGTATAACGTATAACGTATAACGTATAACGTATAACGTATAACGTATAACGTATAACGTATAACGTATAACGTATAACGTATAACGTATAACGTATAACGTATAGCGTATAACGTATAACGTATAACGTATAACGTATAACGTATAACGTATAACGTATAACGTATAACGTATAACGTATAACGTATAACGTATAACGTATAACGTATAACGTATAACGTATAACGTATAACGTATAACATATAACGTATATCGTATGACGTATAACGTATGACGTATAGCGTATAACGTATAACGTATAACGTATAACGTATAACGTATAACGTATAACGTATAACGTATAACGTATAACGTATAACGTATAACGTATAACGTATAACGTATAACGTATAAAGTATAACGTATAACGTATAACGTATAACGTATAACGTATAACGTATAACGTAATGCGTATAACGTATAACGTATAACGTATAACGTAATACGTATATCAAATAACGTATAACGTATATCGTATAACGTATAACGTATAACGTATAACGTATAACGTATAACGTATAACGTATAACGTATAACGTATAACGTATAACGTATAACGTATAACGTATAACGTATAACGTATAGCGTATAACGTATAACGTATAACGTATAACGTATAACGTATAACGTATAACGTATAACGTATAACGTATAACGTATAACGTATAACGTACAACGTATAACATAGAACTTTTAACGTATATCGTATAACGTATAACGTATAACGTATAACGTAGATCGTGTAACGTATGACGTATGACGTATGACGTATAACGTATAACGTATAACGTATAACGTATAACGTATAACGTATAACTTTTAACGTATAACGTATAACGTATAACGTATAACGTATAACGTATAACGTATAGCGTATAACGTATAACGTATAACGTATAACGTATAACGTATAACGTATGACGTATAACGTATAACGTATAGCGTATAACGTATAACGTATAACGTATAACGTATAACGTATAACGTATAACGTATAACGTATAACGTATAACGTATAACGTATAACGTACAACGTATAACATAGAACTTTTAACGTATATCGTATAACGTATAACGTATAACGTATAACGTATAACGTATAACGTATAACGTATAACGTAGAACGTATAACGTATAACTTATAGCGTATAACGTATAACGTATAACGTATAACGTATAACGTATAACGTATAACGTATAACGTATAACGCAAATCCTAGAACTTATGGCGTATAACGTATAATGTATAACGTATAACGTATAACGTATAACGTATAACGTATAACGTATAGCGTATAACGTATAACGTATAACGTATAACGTATAACGTATAACGTATAACGTATTACGTATAACGTATAACGTATGACGTATAACGTATAACGTATAACTTATAGCGTATAACGTATAACGTATAACGTATAACGTATAAACTATAACACATAACGTATAACGTATAAACTATAACACATAACGTATAACGTATAACGTATAACGTATAACGTATAACGTATAACGTATAACGTATAACGTATAACGTATAACGTATAACGTATAACGTATAACGTATAACGTATAACGTATAACGTATAACGTATAACGTATAACGTATAACGTATAACGTATAACGTATAACGTATAACGTATAACGTATAACGTATAACGTGTAACGTATAACGTATAACGTATAACATATAACGTATAACGCATATCCTAGAACTTATGGCGTATAACGTATAATGTATAACGTATAACGTATAACGTATAACGTATAACGTATAACGTATAACGTATAACGTATAACGTATAACGTATAACGTATAACGTATAGCGTATAACGTATAACGTATAACGTATAACGTATATCGTATGACGTATAACGTATAACGTATAGCGTATAACGTATAACGTATAACGTATAACGTATAACGTATTACGTATAACGTATAACGTATAACGTATAACGTATAACGTATAACGTATAACGTATAACGTATAACGTATAACATATAACGTATAACGTATAACATATAACGTATAACGCATATCCTAGAACTTATGGCGTATAACGTATAATTTATAACGTATAACGTATAACGTATAACGTATAACGTATAACGTATAACGTATAACGTATAACGTATAACGTATAACGTATAACGTATAACGTATAACGTATAACGTATAACGTATAACGTAATACGTATATCAAATAACGTATAACGTATAACGTATAACGTATAACGTAATACGTATATCAAATAACGTATAACGTATAACGTATAACGTATAACGTATAACGTATAACGTATAACGTATAACATATAACGTATAACGCATATCCTAGAACTTATGGCGTATAACGTATAATGTATAACGTATAACGTATAACGTATAACGTATAACGTATAACGTATAACGTATAACGTATAACGTATAACGTATAACGTATAACGTATACCGTATAACGTATAACGTATAACGTATAACGTATAACGTATAACGTATAACGTATAACGTATAACGTATAACGTATAACGTATAACGTATAACGTATAACGTATAACGTATAACGTATAACGTATAACGTATAACGTATAACGTATAACGTAAAACGTATAACGTATAACGTATAACGTATAACGTATAACGTATAACGTATAACGTATAACGTATAACGTATAACGTGTAACGTATAACGTATAACGTATAACATATAACGTATAACGCATATCCTAGAACTTATGGCGTATAACGTATAATGTATAACGTATAACGTATAACGTATAACGTATAGCGTATAACGTATAACGTATAACATATAACGTATATCGTATGACGTATAACGTATAACGTATAGCGTATAACGTATAACGTATAACGTATAACGTATAACGTATTACGTATAACGTATAACGTATAACGTATAACGTATAACGTATAACGTATAACGTATAACGTATAACGTATAACATATAACGTATAACGTATAACATATAACGTATAACGCATATCCTAGAACTTATGGCGTATAACGTATAATTTATAACGTATAACGTATAACGTATAACGTATAACGTATAACGTATAACGTATAACGTATAACGTATAACGTATAACGTATAACGTATAACGTATAACGTATAACGTATAACGTATAACGTATAACGTATAACGTGTAACGTATAACGTATAACGTATAACATATAACGTATAACGCATATCCTAGAACTTATGGCGTATAACGTATAATGTATAACGTATAACGTATAACGTATAACGTATAACGTATAGCGTATAACGTATAACGTATAACGTATAACGTATAACGTATAACGTATAACGTATAACGTATAACGTATAACATATAACGTATAACGCATATCCTAGAACTTATGGCGTATAACGTATAATGTATAACGTATAACGTATAACGTATAACGTATAACGTATAACGTATAACGTATAACGTATAACGTATAACGTATAACGTATAACGTATAACGTATACCGTATAACGTATAACGTATAACGTATAACGTATAACGTATAACGTATAACGTATAACGTATAACGTATAACGTATAACGTATAACGTATAACGTATAACGTATAACGTATAACGTATAACGTATAACGTATAACGTATAACGTATAACGTATAACGTATAACGTATAACGTATAACGTATAACGTATAACGTATAACGTATAACGTATAACGTATAACGTATAACGTATAACGTATAACGTATAACGTATAACGTATAACGTATAACGTATAGCGTATAACGTATAACGTATAACGTATAACGTATAACGTATAACGTATAACGTATAACGTATAACGTATAACGTATAACGTATAACGTATAACGTATAACGTATAACGTATAACGTATAACGTATAACGTATAACGTATATCGTATGACGTATAACGTATGACGTATAGCGTATAACGTATAACGTATAACGTATAACGTATAACGTATAACGTATAACGTATAACGTATAACGTATAACGTATAACGTATAACGTATAACGTATAACGTATAACGTATAACGTATAAAGTATAACGTATAACGTATAACGTATAACGTATAACGTATAACGTATAACGTAATGCGTATAACGTATAACGTATAACGTATAACGTAATACGTATATCAAATAACGTATAACGTATATCGTATAACGTATAACGTATAACGTATAACGTATAACGTATAACGTATAACGTATAACGTATAACGTATAACGTATAACGTATAACGTATAACGTATAACGTATAACGTATAGCGTATAACGTATAACGTATAACGTATAACGTATAACGTATAACGTATAACGTATAACGTATAACGTATAACGTATAACGTATAACGTACAACGTATAACATAGAACTTTTAACGTATATCGTATAACGCATAACGTATAACGTATAACGTAGATCGTGTAACGTATGACGTATGACGTATGACGTATAACGTATAACGTATAACGTATAACGTATAACGTATAACGTATAACTTTTAACGTGTAACGTATAACGTATAACGTATAACGTATAACGTATAACGTATAGCGTATAACGTATAACGTATAACGTATAACGTATAACGTATAACGTATGACGTATAACGTATAACGTATAGCGTATAACGTATAACGTATAACGTATAACGTATAACGTATAACGTATAACGTATAACGTATAACGTATAACGTATAACGTATAACGTATAACGTACAACGTATAACATAGAACTTTTAACGTATATCGTATGACGTATAACGTATAACGTATAACGTATAACGTATAACGTATAACGTATAACGTAGAACGTATAACGTATAACTTATAGCGTATAACGTATAACGTATAACGTATAACGTATAACGTATAACGTATAACGTATAACGTATAACGTATAACGTATAACGCATATCCTAGAACTTATGGCGTATAACGTATAATGTATAACGTATAACGTATAACGTATAACGTATAACGTATAACGTATAGCGTATAACGTATAACGTATAACGTATAACGTATAACGTATAACGTATAACGTATAACGTATAACGTATAACGTATAACGTATAACGTATAACGTATAACGTATAAAGTATAACGTATAACGTATAACGTATAACGTATAACGTATAACGTATAACGTAATACGTATAACGTATAACGTATAACGTATAACGTAATACGTATATCAAATAACGTATAACGTATAACGTATAACGTATAACGTATAACGTATAACGTATAACGTATAACGTATAACGTATAACGTATAACGTATAACGTATAACGTATAACGTATAACGTATAACGTATAACGTATAGCGTATAACGTATAACGTATAACGTATAACGTATAACGTATAACGTATAACGTATAACGTATAACGTTTAACGTATAACGTATAACGTATAACGTATAACGTATAACGTATAACGTATAACGTATAACGTATAACGTATAACGTATAACGTATAACGTATAACATATAGCGTATAACGCATATCCTAGAACTTATGGCGTATAACGTATAATGTATAACGTATAACGTATAACGTATAACGTATAACGTATAACGTATAACGTATAAACTATAACACATAACGTATAACGTATAAACTATAACACATAACGTATAACGTATAACGTATAACGTATAACGTATAACGTATAACGTATAACGTATAACGAAGAACGTATAACGTATAACGTATAACGTATAACGTATAACGTATAACGTATAACGTATAACGTATAACGTATAACGTATAACGTATAACGTATAACGTATAACGTATAACGTATAACGTATAACGTATAACGTATAACGTATAACGTATAACGTACAACGTATAACATAGAACTTTTAACGTATATCGTATGACGTATAACGTATAACGTATAACGTATAACGTATAACGTATAACGTATAACGTAGAACGTATAACGTATAACTTATAGCGTATAACGTATAACGTATAACGTATAACGTATAACGTATAACGTATAACGTATAACGTATAACGTATAACGTATAACGCATATCCTAGAACTTATGGCGTATAACGTATAATGTATAACGTATAACGTATAACGTATAACGTATAACGTATATCGTATAGCGTATAACGTATAACGTATAACGTATAACGTATAACGTATAACGTATAACGTATAACGTATAACGTATAACGTATAACGTATAACGTATAACGTATAAAGTATAACGTATAACGTATAACGTATAACGTATAACGTATAACGTATAACGTAATACGTATAACGTATAACGTATAACGTATAACGTAATACGTATATCAAATAACGTATAACGTATAACGTATAACGTATAACGTATAACGTATAACGTATAACGTATAACGTATAACGTATAACGTATAACGTATAACGTATAACGTATAACGTATAGCGTATAACGTATAACGTATAACGTATAACGTATAACGTATAACGTATAACGTATAACGTATAACGTTTAACGTATAACGTATAACGTATAACGTATAACGTATAACGTATAACGTATAACGTATAACGTATAACGTATAACGTATAACGTATAACGTATAACATATAACGTATAACGCATATCCTAGAACTTATGGCGTATAACGTATAATGTATAACGTATAACGTATAACGTATAACGTATAACGTATAACGTATAAACTATAACACATAACGTATAACGTATAAACTATAACACATAACGTATAACGTATAACGTATAACGTATAACGTATAACGTATAACGTATAACGAAGAACGTATAACGTATAACGTATAACGTATAACGTATAACGTATAACGTATAACGTATAACGTATAACGTATAACGTATAACGTATAACGTATAACGTATAACGTATAACGTATAACGTATAACGTATAACGTATAACGTATAACGTAAAACGTATAACGTATAACGTATAACATATAACGTATAACGTATAACGTATAAACTATAACACATAACGTATAACGTATAACGTATAACGTATAACGTATAACGTATAACGTATAACGTATAACGTAAAACGTATAACGTATAACGTATAACATATAACGTATAACGCATATCCTAGAACTTATGGCGTATAACGTATAATGTATAACGTATAACGTATAACGTATAACGTATTACGTATAACGTATAGCGTATAACGTATAACGTATAACGTATAACGTATAACGTATAACGTATAACGTATAACGTATAACGTATAACGTATAACGTATAACGTATAACGTATAAAGTATAACGTATAACGTATAACGTATAACGTATAACGTATAACGTAATACGTATAACGTATAACGTATAACGTATAACGTATAACGTAATACGTATATCAAGTAACGTATAACGTATAACGTATAACGTATAACGTATAACGTATAACGTATAACGTATAACGTATAACGTATAACGTATAACGTATAACGTATAACGTATAACGTATAACGTATAACGTATAGCGAATAACGTATAACGTATAACGTATAACGTATAACGTATAACGTATAACGTATAACGTATAACGTATAACGTATAACGTATAACGTATAACGTATAACGTATAACGTATAACGTATAACGTATAACGTATATCGTATGACGTATAACGTATGACGTATAGCGTATAACGTATAACGTATAACGTATAACGTATAACGTATAACGTATAACGTATAACGTATAACGTATAACGTATAGCGTATAACGTATAACGTATAACGTATAACGTATAACGTATAACGTATAACGTATAACGTATAACGTATAACGTATAACGTATAACGTATAACGTATAACGTATAACGTATAACGTATAACGTATAACGTATATCGTATGACGTATAACGTATGACGTATAGCGTATAACGTATAACGTATAACGTATAACGTATAACGTATAACGTATAACGTATAACGTATAACGTATAACGTATAACGTATAACGTATAACGTATAACGTATAACGTATAACGTATAAAGTATAACGTATAACGTATAACGTATAACGTATAACGTAGAACGTAGAACGTATAACGTATAACTTATAGCGTATAACGTATAACGTATAACGTATAACGTATAACGTATAACGTATAACGTAGAACGTATAACGTATGACGTATAGCGTATAACGTATAACGTATAACGTATAACGTATAACGTATAACGTATAACGTATAACGTATAACGTATAACGTACAACGTATAACATAGAACTTTTAACGTATATCGTATGACGTATAACGTATAACGTATAACGTATAACGTATAACGTATAACGTATAACGTAGAACGTATAACGTATAACTTATAGCGTATAACGTATAACGTATAACGTATAACGTATAACGTATAACGTATAACGTATAACGTATAACGTATAACGTATAACGCATATCCTAGAACTTATGGCGTATAACGTATAATGTATAACGTATAACGTATAACGTATAACGTATAACGTATAACGTATAGCGTATAACGTATAACGTATAACGTATAACGTATAACGTATAACGTATAACGTATAACGTATAACGTATAACGTATAACGTATAACGTATAACGTATAAAGTATAACGTATAACGTATAACGTATAACGTATAACGTATAACGTATAACGTAATACGTATAACGTATAACGTATAACGTATAACGTAATACGTATATCAAATAACGTATAACGTATAACGTATAACGTATAACGTATAACGTATAACGTATAACGTATAACGTATAACGTATAACGTATAACGTATAACGTATAACGTATAACGTATAACGTATAGCGTATAACGTATAACGTATAACGTATAACGTATAACGTATAACGTATAACGTATAACGTATAACGTTTAACGTATAACGTATAACGTATAACGTATAACGTATAACGTATAACGTATAACGTATAACGTATAACGTATAACGTATAACGTATAACGTATAACATATAACGTATAACGCATATCCTAGAACTTATGGCGTATAACGTATAATGTATAACGTATAACGTATAACGTATAACGTATAACGTATAACGTATAACGTATAAACTATAACACATAACGTATAACGTATAAACTATAACACATAACGTATAACGTATAACGTATAACGTATAACGTATAACGTATAACGTATAACGTATAACGAAGAACGTATAACGTATAACGTATAACGTATAACGTATAACGTATAACGTATAACGTATAACGTATAACGTATAACGTATAACGTATAACGTATAACGTATAACGTATAACGTATAACGTATAACGTATAACGTATAACGTACAACGTATAACATAGAACTTTTAACGTATATCGTATGACGTATAACGTATAACGTATAACGTATAACGTATAACGTATAACGTATAACGTAGAACGTATAACGTATAACTTATAGCGTATAACGTATAACGTATAACGTATAACGTATAACGTATAACGTATAACGTATAACGTATAACGTATAACGTATAACGCATATCCTAGAACTTATGGCGTATAACGTATAATGTATAACGTATAACGTATAACGTATAACGTATAACGTATATCGTATAGCGTATAACGTATAACGTATAACGTATAACGTATAACGTATAACGTATAACGTATAACGTATAACGTATAACGTATAACGTATAACGTATAACGTATAAAGTATAACGTATAACGTATAACGTATAACGTATAACGTATAACGTATAACGTAATACGTATAACGTATAACGTATAACGTATAACGTAATACGTATATCAAATAACGTATAACGTATAACGTATAACGTATAACGTATAACGTATAACGTACAACGTATAACGTATAACGTATAACGTATAACGTATAACGTATAACGTATAACGTATAGCGTATAACGTATAACGTATAACGTATAACGTATAACGTATAACGTATAACGTATAACGTATAACGTTTAACGTATAACGTATAACGTATAACGTATAACGTATAACGTATAACGTATAACGTATAACGTATAACGTATAACGTATAACGTATAACGTATAACATATAACGTATAACGCATATCCTAGAACTTATGGCGTATAACGTATAATGTATAACGTATAACGTATAACGTATAACGTATAACGTATAACGTATAAACTATAACACATAACGTATAACGTATAAACTATAACACATAACGTATAACGTATAACGTATAACGTATAACGTATAACGTATAACGTATAACGAAGAACGTATAACGTATAACGTATAACGTATAACGTATAACGTATAACGTATAACGTATAACGTATAACGTATAACGTATAACGTATAACGTATAACGTATAACGTATAACGTATAACGTATAACGTATAACGTATAACGTATAACGTAAAACGTATAACGTATAACGTATAACATATAACGTATAACGTATAACGTATAAACTATAACACATAACGTATAACGTATAACGTATAACGTATAACGTATAACGTATAACGTATAACGTATAACGTAAAACGTATAACGTATAACGTATAACATATAACGTATAACGCATATCCTAGAACTTATGGCGTATAACGTATAATGTATAACGTATAACGTATAACGTATAACGTATTACGTATAACGTATAGCGTATAACGTATAACGTATAACGTATAACGTATAACGTATAACGTATAACGTATAACGTATAACGTATAACGTATAACGTATAACGTATAACGTATAAAGTATAACGTATAACGTATAACGTATAACGTATAACGTATAACGTAATACGTATAACGTATAACGTATAACGTATAACGTATAACGTAATACGTATATCAAGTAACGTATAACGTATAACGTATAACGTATAACGTATAACGTATAACGTATAACGTATAACGTATAACGTATAACGTATAACGTATAACGTATAACGTATAACGTATAACGTATAACGTATAGCGAATAACGTATAACGTATAACGTATAACGTATAACGTATAACGTATAACGTATAACGTATAACGTATAACGTATAACGTATAACGTATAACGTATAACGTATAACGTATAACGTATAACGTATAACGTATATCGTATGACGTATAACGTATGACGTATAGCGTATAACGTATAACGTATAACGTATAACGTATAACGTATAACGTATAACGTATAACGTATAACGTATAACGTATAGCGTATAACGTATAACGTATAACGTATAACGTATAACGTATAACGTATAACGTATAACGTATAACGTATAACGTATAACGTATAACGTATAACGTATAACGTATAACGTATAACGTATAACGTATAACGTATATCGTATGACGTATAACGTATGACGTATAGCGTATAACGTATAACGTATAACGTATAACGTATAACGTATAACGTATAACGTATAACGTATAACGTATAACGTATAACGTATAACGTATAACGTATAACGTATAACGTATAACGTATAAAGTATAACGTATAACGTATAACGTATAACGTATAACGTATAACGTATAACGTATAACGTAATGCGTATAACGTATAACGTATAACGTATAACGTAATACGTATATCAAATAACGTATAACGTATATCGTATAACGTATAACGTATAACGTATAACGTATAACGTATAACGTATAACGTATAACGTATAACGTATAACGTATAACGTATAACGTATAACGTATAACGTATAACGTATAACGTATAACGTATAACGTATAGCGTATAACGTATAACGTATAACGTATAACGTATAACGTATAACGTATAACGTATAACGTATAACGTATAACGTATAACGTATAACGTATAACGTATAAAGTATAACGTATAACGTATAACGTATAACGTATAACGTATAACGTATAACGTATAACGTAATGCGTATAACGTATAACGTATAACGTATAACGTAATACGTATATCAAATAACGTATAACGTATATCGTATAACGTATAACGTATAACGTATAACGTATAACGTATAACGTATAACGTATAACGTATAACGTATAGCGTATAACGTATAACGTATAACGTATAACGTATAACGTATAACGTATAACGTATAACGTATAACGTATAACGTATAACGTATAACGTACAACGTATAACATAGAACTTTTAACGTATATCGTATAACGTATAACGTATAACGTATAACGTAGATCGTGTAACGTATGACGTATGACGTATGACGTATAACGTATAACGTATAACGTATAACGTATAACGTATAACGTATAACGTATAACGTATAACGTATAACGTATGACGTATAACGTATAACGTATAGCGTATAACGTATAACGTATAACGTATAACGTATAACGTATAACGTATAACGTATAACGTATAACGTATAACGTATAACGTATAACGTACAACGTATAACGTATAACGTATAACGTATAACGTATAACGTATAACGTATAACGTATAACGTATAGCGTATAACGTATAACGTATAACGTATAACGTATAACGTATAACGTATAACGTATAACGTATAACGTATAACGTATAACGTATAACGTACAACGTATAACATAGAACTTTTAACGTATATCGTATAACGTATAACGTATAACGTATAACGTAGATCGTGTAACGTATGACGTATGACGTATGACGTATAACGTATAACGTATAACGTATAACGTATAACGTATAACGTATAACGTATAACGTATAACGTATAACGTATAACGTATAACGTATAACGTATAACGTATAGCGTATAACGTATAACGTATAACGTATAACGTATAACGTATAACGTATGACGTATAACGTATAACGTATAGCGTATAACGTATAACGTATAACGTATAACGTATAACGTATAACGTATAACGTATAACGTATAACGTATAACGTATAACGTATAACGTACAACGTATAACATAGAACTTTTAACGTATATCGTATAACGTATAACGTATAACGTATAACGTATAACGTATAACGTATAACGTATAACGTAGAACGTATAACGTATAACTTATAGCGTATAACGTATAACGTATAACGTATAACGTATAACGTATAACGTATAACGTATAACGTATAACGTATAACGTATAACGCATATCCTAGAACTTATGGCGTATAACGTATAATGTATAACGTATAACGTATAACGTATAACGTATAACGTATAACGTATAGCGTATAACGTATAACGTATAACGTATAACGTATAACGTATAACGTATAACGTATAACGTATAACGTATAACGTATAACGTATAACGTATAACGTATAAAGTATAACGTATAACGTATAACGTATAACGTATAACGTATAACGTATAACGTAATACGTATAACGTATAACGTATAACGTATAACGTAATACGTATATCAAATAACGTATAACGTATAACGTATAACGTATAACGTATAACGTATAACGTATAACGTATAACGTATAACGTATAACGTATAACGTATAACGTATAACGTATAACGTATAGCGTATAACGTATAGCGTATAACGTATAACGTATAACGTATAACGTATAACGTATAACGTATAACGTATAACGTATAACGTATAACGTATAACGTATAACGTATAACGTATAACGTATAACGTATAACGTATAACGTATATCGTATGACGTATAACGTATGACGTATAGCGTATAACGTATAACGTATAACGTATAACGTATAACGTATAACGTATAACGTATAACGTATAACGTATAACGTATAACGTATAACGTATAACGTATAAAGTATAACGTATAACGTATAACGTATAACGTATAACGTATAACGTAATGCGTATAACGTATAACGTATAACGTATAACGTAATACGCATATCAAATAACGTATAACGTATAACGTATAACGTATAACGTATAACGTATATCGTATAACGTATAACGTATAACGTATAACGTATAACGTATAACGTATAACGTATAACGTATAACGTATAGCGTATAACGTATAACGTATAACGTATAGCGTATAACGTATAACGTATAACGTATAACGTATAACGTATAACGTATAACGTATAACGTATAACGTATAACGTATAACGTATAACGTATAACGTACAACGTATAACATAGAACTTTTAACGTATATCGTATAACGTATAACGTATAACGTATAACGTATATCGTGTAACGTATGACGTATGACGTATGACGTATCACGTATAACGTATAACGTATAACGTATAACGTATAACGTATAACCTTTAACGTATGACGTATAACGTATAACGTGTAACGTATAACGTAATACGTATATCAAATAACGTATAACGTATAACGTATAACGTATAACGTATAACGTATAACGTATAACGTATAACGTATAACGTGTAACGTATAACGTATAACGTTTAACGTATAACGTATAACGTATAACGTATAACGTATAACGTATAACGTATAACGTATAACGTATAACGTATAACGTATAACGTATAACGTATAACGTATAACGTATAACGTATAACGTATAACGTATAACGTATAACGTATAACGTATAACGTATAACGTATAACGTATAACGTATAACGTATAACGTATGACGTATAGCGTATAACGTATAACGTATAACGTATAACGTATAACGTATAACGTATAACGTATAACGTATAACGTATAACGTATAACGTATAACGTATAACGTATAACGTATAACGTATAACGTATAACGTATAACGTATAACGTATAACGTATAACGTATAACGTATAACGTATAACGTATAAAGTATAAGATATCACGTATAACGCATATCCTAGAACTTATGGCGTATAACGTATAATGTATAACGTATAACGTATAACGTATAACGTAAAACGTATAACGTATAACGTATAACATATAACGTATAACGCATATCATAGAACTTATGGCGTATAACGTATAACGTATAACGTATAACGTATAACGTATAACGTATAACGTATATCGTATGACGTATAACGTATGACGTATAGCGTATAACGTATAACGTATAACGTATAACGTATAACGTATAACGTATAACGTATAACGTATAACGTATAACGTATAACGTATAACGTATAGCGTATAACGTATAACGTATAACGTATAACGTATAACGTATAACGTATAACGTATAACGTATAACGTATAACGTATAACGTATAACGTATAACGTATAACGTATAACGTATAACGTATAACGTATATCGTATGACGTATAACGTATGACGTATAGCGTATAACGTATAACGTATAACGTATAACGTATAACGTATAACGTATAACGTATAACGTATAACGTATAACGTATAACGTATAACGTATAACGTATAAAGTATAACGTATAACGTATAACGTATAACGTATAACGTATAACGTATAACGTAATGCGTATAACGTATAACGTATAACGTATAACGTAATACGTATATCAAATAACGTATAACGTATAACGTATAACGTATAACGTATAACGTATAACGTATAACGTATTACGTATAACGTATATCGTATGACGTATAACGTATGACGTATAGCGTATAACGTATAACGTATAACGTATAACGTATAACGTATAACGTATAACGTATAACGTATAACGTATAACGTATAACGTATAACGTATAACGTATAAAGTATAACGTATAACGTATAACGTATAACGTATAACGTATAACGTATAACGTATAACGTATAACGTATAACGTATAACGTATAACATATAACGTATAACGCATATCCTAGAACTTATGGCGTATAACGTATAATGTATAACGTATAACGTATAACGTATAACGTATAACGTATAACGTATAACGTATAAACTATAACACATAACGTATAACGTATAAACTATAACACATAACGTATAACGTATAACGTATAACGTATAACGTATAACGTATAACGTATAACGAAGAACGTATAACGTATAACGTATAACGTATAACGTATAACGTATAACGTATAACGTATAACGTATAACGTATAACGTATAACGTATAACGTATAACGTATAACGTATAACGTATAACGTATAACGTATAACGTAAAACGTATAACGTATAACGTATAACATATAACGTATAACGTATAACGTATAAACTATAACACATAACGTATAACGTATAACGTATAACGTATAACGTATAACGTATAACGTATAACGTATAACGTAAAACGTATAACGTATAACGTATAACATATAACGTATAACGCATATCCTAGAACTTATGGCGTATAACGTATAATGTATAACGTATAACGTATAACGTATAACGTATTACGTATAACGTATAGCGTATAACGTATAACGTATAACGTATAACGTATAACGTATAACGTATAACGTATAACGTATAACGTATAACGTATAACGTATAACGTATAACGTATAAAGTATAACGTATAACGTATAACGTATAACGTATAACGTATAACGTAATACGTATAACGTATAACGTATAACGTATAACGTATAACGTAATACGTATATCAAGTAACGTATAACGTATAACGTATAACGTATAACGTATAACGTATAACGTATAACGTATAACGTATAACGTATAACGTATAACGTATAACGTATAACGTATAACGTATAACGTATAACGTATAGCGAATAACGTATAACGTATAACGTATACCGTATAACGTATAACGTATAACGTATAACGTATAACGTATAACGTATAACGTATAACGTATAACGTATAACGTATAACGTATAACGTATAACGTATAACGTATATCGTATGACGTATAACGTATGACGTATAGCGTATAACGTATAACGTATAACGTATAACGTATAACGTATAACGTATAACGTATAACGTATAACGTATAACGTATAACGTATAACGTATAACGTATAACGTATAACGTATAACGTATAAAGTATAACATATCACGTATAACGCATATCCTAGAACTTATGGCGTATAACGTATAACGTATAACATAATACGTATAACGTATAACGTATTACGTATAACGTATAACGTATGACGTATAACGTATAACGTATAACTTATAGCGTATAACGTATAACGTATAACGTATAACGTATAAACTATAACACATAACGTATAACATATAAACTATAACACATAACGTATAACGTATAACGTATAACGTATAACGTATAACGTATAACGTATAACGTATAACGTATAACGTATAACGTATAACGTATAACGTATAACGTATAACGTATAACGTATAACGTATAACGTATAACGTATAACGTATAACGTATAACGTATAACGTATAACGTATAACGTATAACGTATAACGTATAACGTGTAACGTATAACGTATAACGTATAACATATAACGTATAACGCATATCCTAGAACTTATGGCGTATAACGTATAATGTATAACGTATAACGTATAACGTATAACGTATAACGTATAACGTATAACGTATAACGTATAACGTATAACGTATAACGTATAACGTATAGCGTATAACGTATAACGTATAACGTATAACGTATATCGTATGACGTATAACGTATAACGTATAGCGTATAACGTATAACGTATAACGTATAACGTATAACGTATTACGTATAACGTATAACGTATAACGTATAACGTATAACGTATAACGTATAACGTATAACGTATAACATATAACGTATAACGTATAACATATAACGTATAACGCATATCCTAGAACTTATGGCGTATAACGTATAATTTATAACGTATAACGTATAACGTATAACGTATAACGTATAACGTATAACGTATAACGTATAACGTATAACGTATAACGTATAACGTATAACGTATAACGTATAACGTATAACGTATAACGTATATCGTATGACGTATAACGTATGACGTATAGCGTATAACGTATAACGTATAACGTATAACGTATAACGTATAACGTATAACGTATAACGTATAACGTATAACGTATAACGTATAACGTATAACGTATAAAGTATAACGTATAACGTATAACGTATAACGTATAACGTATAACGTAATGCGTATAACGTATAACGTATAACGTATAACGTAATACGTATATCAAATAACGTATAACGTATAACGTATAACGTATAACGTATAACGTATAACGTATAACGTATAACGTATAACGTATAACGTATAACGTATAACGTATAACGTATAACGTATAACGTATAGCGTATAACGTATAACGTATAACGTATAACGTATAACGTATAACGTATAACGTATAACGTATAACGTATAACGTATAACGTATAACGTATAACGTATAACGTACAACGTATAACATAGAACTTTTAACGTATATCGTATAACGTATAACGTATAACGTATAACGTATATCGTGTAACGTATGACGTATGACGTATGACGTATCACGTATAACGTATAACGTATAACGTATAACGTATAACGTATAACCTTTAACGTATGACGTATAACGTATAACGTGTAACGTATAACGTAATACGTATATCAAATAACGTATAACGTATAACGTATAACGTATAACGTATAACGTATAACGTATAACGTATAACGTGTAACGTATAACGTATAACGTTTAACGTATAACGTATAACGTATAACGTATAACGTATAACGTATAACGTATAACGTATAACGTATAACGTATAACGTATAACGTATAACGTATAACGTATAACGTATAACGTATAACGTATAACGTATAACGTATAACGTATAACGTATAACGTATAACGTATAAAGTATAACATATCACGTATAACGCATATCCTAGAACTTATGGCGTATAACGTATAACGTATAACATAATACGTATAACGTATAACGTATTACGTATAACGTATAACGTATGACGTATAACGTATAACGTATAACGTATAACGTATAACGTATAACGTATAACGTATAACGTATAACGTATAACGTATAACGTATAACGTATAACGTATAACGTATAACGTATAACGTATAACGTATAACGTATAACGTATAACGTATAACGTATAACGTATAACGTATAACATATAACGTGTAACGTATAACGTATAACGTATAACATATAACGTATAACGCATATCCTAGAACTTATGGCGTATAACGTATAATGTATAACGTATAACGTATAACGTATAACGTATAACGTATAACGTATAACGTATAACGTATAACGTATAACGTATAACGTGTAACGTATAACGTATAACGTATAACATATAACGTATAACGCATATCCTAGAACTTATGGCGTATAACGTATAATGTATAACGTATAACGTATAACGTATAACGTATAACGTATAACGTATAACGTATAACGTATAACGTATAACGTATAACGTATAACGTATAGCGTATAACGTATAACGTATAACGTATAACGTATATCGTATGACGTATAACGTATAACGTATAGCGTATAACGTATAACGTATAACGTATAACGTATAACGTATTACGTATAACGTATAACGTATAACGTATAACGTATAACGTATAACGTATAACGTATAACGTATAACATATAACGTATAACGTATAACATATAACGTATAACGCATGTCCTAGAACTTATGGCGTATAACGTATAATTTATAACGTATAACGTATAACGTATAACGTATAACGTATAACGTATAACGTATAACGTATAACGTATAACGTATAACGTATAACGTATAACGTATAACGTATAACGTATAACGTAATACGTATATCAAATAACGTATAACGTATAACGTATAACGTATAACGTAATACGTATATCAAATAACGTATAACGTATAACGTATAACGTATAACGTATAACGTATAACGTATAACGTATAACGTATAACATATAACGTATAACGCATATCCTAGAACTTATGGCGTATAACGTATAATGTATAACGTATAACGTATAACGTATAACGTATAACGTATAACGTATAACGTATAACGTATAACGTATAACGTATAACGTATAACGTATAACGTATAACGTATAACGTATAACGTATAACGTATAACGTATAACGTATAACGTATAACGTATAAAGTATAAGATATCACGTATAACGCATATCCTAGAACTTATGGCGTATAACGTATAATGTATAACGTATAACGTATAACGTATAACGTAAAACGTATAACGTATAACGTATAACATATAACGTATAACGCATATCATAGAACTTATGGCGTATAACGTATAACGTATAACGTATAACGTATAACGTATAACGTATAACGTATATCGTATGACGTATAACGTATGACGTATAGCGTATAACGTATAACGTATAACGTATAACGTATAACGTATAACGTATAACGTATAACGTATAACGTATAACGTATAACGTATAACGTATAGCGTATAACGTATAACGTATAACGTATAACGTATAACGTATAACGTATAACGTATAACGTATAACGTATAACGTATAACGTATAACGTATAACGTATAACGTATAACGTATAACGTATAACGTGTATCGTATGACGTATAACGTATGACGTATAGCGTATAACGTATAACGTATAACGTATAACGTATAACGTATAACGTATAACGTATAACGTATAACGTATAACGTATAACGTATAACGTATAACGTATAAAGTATAACGTATAACGTATAACGTATAACGTATAACGTATAACGTAATGCGTATAACGTATAACGTATAACGTATAACGTAATACGTATATCAAATAACGTATAACGTATAACGTATAACGTATAACGTATAACGTATAACGTATAACGTATAACGTATAACGTATAACGTATAACGTATAACGTATAACGTATAACGTATAGCGTGTAACGTATAACGTATAACGTATAACGTATAACGTATAACGTATAACGTATAACGTATAACGTATAACGTATAACGTATAACGTATAACGTACAACGTATAACATAGAACTTTTAACGTATATCGTATAACGTATAACGTATAACGTATAACGTATATCGTGTAACGTATGACGTATGACGTATGACGTATCACGTATAACGTATAACGTATAACGTATAACGTATAACGTATAACCTTTAACGTATGACGTATAACGTATAACGTGTAACGTATAACGTAATACGTATATCAAATAACGTATAACGTATAACGTATAACGTATAACGTATAACGTATAACGTATAACGTATAACGTATAACGTGTAACGTATAACGTATAACGTTTAACGTATAACGTATAACGTATAACGTATAACGTATAACGTATAACGTATAACGTATAACGTATAACGTATAACGTATAACGTATAACGTATAACGTATAACGTATAACGTATAACGTATAACGTATAACGTATAACGTATAACGTATAACGTATAACGTATAAAGTATAACATATCACGTATAACGCATATCCTAGAACTTATGGCGTATAACGTATAACGTATAACATAATACGTATAACGTATAACGTATTACGTATAACGTATAACGTATGACGTATAACGAATACGTTATACGTTATACGTTATACGTTATACGTTATACGTTATACGTTATACGTTATACGTTATACGTTATACGTTATACGTTATACGTTATACGTTATACGTTATACGTTGTACGTTATACGTTATACGTTATACGTTATACGTTAGACGTTGTACGTTATAACGTATAACGTATAACGTATAACGTATAACGTATAACGTATAACGTATAACGTATAACGTATAACGTATAACGTATAACGTATAACGTATAACGTATAACGTATAACGTATAACGTATAACGTGTAACGTATAACGTATAACGTATAACATATAACGTATAACGCATATCCTAGAACTTATGGCGTATAACGTATAATGTATAACGTATAACGTATAACGTATAACGTATAACGTATAACGTATAACGTATAACGTATAACGTATAACGTATAACGTATAACGTATAGCGTATAACGTATAACGTATAACGTATAACGTATATCGTATGACGTATAACGTATAACGTATAGCGTATAACGTATAACGTATAACGTATAACGTATAACGTATTACGTATAACGTATAACGTATAACGTATAACGTATAACGTATAACGTATAACGTATAACGTATAACGTATAACGTATAACGTATAACATATAACGTATAACGTATAACATATAACGTATAACGCATATCCTAGAACTTATGGCGTATAACGTATAATTTATAACGTATAACGTATAACGTATAACGTATAACGTATAACGTATAACGTATAACGTATAACGTATAACGTGTAACGTATAACGTATAACGTTTAACGTATAACGTATAACGTATAACGTAATACGTATATCAAATAACGTATAACGTATAACGTATAACGTAATACGTATATCAAATAACGTATAACGTATAACGTATAACGTATAACGTATAACGTATAACGTATAACGTATAACATATAACGTATAACGCATATCCTAGAACTTATGGCGTATAACGTATAATGTATAACGTATAACGTATAACGTATAACGTATAACGTATAACGTATAACGTATAACGTATAACGTATAACGTATAACGTATAACGTATAACGTATAACGTACAACGTATAACATAGAACTTTTAACGTATATCGTATAACGTATAACGTATAACGTATAACGTATATCGTGTAACGTATGACGTATGACGTATGACGTATCACGTATAACGTATAACGTATAACGTATAACGTATAACGTATAACCTTTAACGTATGACGTATAGCGTATAACGTATAACGTATAACGTATAACGTATAACGTATAACGTATAACGTATAACGTATAACGTATAACGTATAACGTATAACGTATAACGTACAACGTATAACATAGAACTTTTAACGTATATCGTATAACGTATAACGTATAACGTATAACGTATATCGTGTAACGTATGACGTATGACGTATGACGTATCACGTATAACGTATAACGTATAACGTATAACGTATAACGTATAACCTTTAACGTATGACGTATAACGTATAACGTGTAACGTATAACGTAATACGTATATCAAATAACGTATAACGTATAACGTATAACGTATAACGTATAACGTATAACGTATAACGTATAACGTGTAACGTATAACGTATAACGTTTAACCTATAACGTATAACGTATAACGTATAACGTATAACGTATAACGTATAACGTATAACGTATAACGTATAACGTATAACGTATAACGTATAACGTATAACGTATAACGTATAACGTATAACGTATAACGTATAACGTATAACGTATAACGTATAACGTATAACGTATAAAGTATAACATATCACGTATAACGCATATCCTAGAACTTATGGCGTATAACGTATAACGTATAACATAATACGTATAACGTATAACGTATTACGTATAACGTATAACGTATGACGTATAACGTATAACGTATAACGTATAACGTATAACGTATAACGTATAACGTATAACGTATAACGTATAACGTATAACGTATAACGTATAACGTATAACGTATAACGTATAACGTATAACGTATAACGTATAACGTATAACGTATAACGTATAACGTATAACGTATAACATATAACGTGTAACGTATAACGTATAACGTATAACATATAACGTATAACGCATATCCTAGAACTTATGGCGTATAACGTATAATGTATAACGTATAACGTATAACGTATAACGTATAACGTATAACGTATAACGTATAACGTATAACGTATAACGTATAACGTATAACGTATAACGTATAGCGTATAACGTATAACGTATAACGTATAACGTATATCGTATGACGTATAACGTATAACGTATAGCGTATAACGTATAACGTATAACGTATAACGTATAACGTATTACGTATAACGTATAACGTATAACGTATAACGTATAACGTATAACGTATAACGTATAACGTATAACATATAACGTATAACGTATAACATATAACGTATAACGCATATCCTAGAACTTATGGCGTATAACGTATAATTTATAACGTATAACGTATAACGTATAACGTATAACGTAGAACGTATAACGTATAACGTATAACGTGTAACGTATAACGTATAACGTATAACGTATAACGTATAACGTATAACGTAATACGTATATCAAATAACGTATAACGTATAACGTATAACGTATAACGTAATACGTATATCAAATAACGTATAACGTATAACGTATAACGTATAACGTATAACGTATAACGTATAACGTATAACATATAACGTATAACGCATATCCTAGAACTTATGGCGTATAACGTATAATGTATAACGTATAACGTATAACGTATAACGTATAACGTATAACGTATAACGTATAACGTATAACGTATAACGTATAACGTATAACGTATAACGTATAACGTATAACGTATAACGTATAACGTATAACGTATAACGTATAACGTATAACGTATAACGTATAAAGTATAAGATATCACGTATAACGCATATCCTAGAACTTATGGCGTATAACGTATAATGTATAACGTATAACGTATAACGTATAACGTAAAACGTATAACGTATAACGTATAACATATAACGTATGACGCATATCATAGAACTTATGGCGTATAACGTATAACGTATAACGTATAACGTATAACGTATAACGTATAACGTATATCGTATGACGTATAACGTATGACGTATAGCGTATAACGTATAACGTATAACGTATAACGTATAACGTATAACGTATAACGTATAACGTATAACGTATAACGTATAACGTATAACGTATAACGTATAACGTATAACGTATAACGTATAAAGTATAACGTATAACGTATAACGTATAACGTATAACGTATAACGTATAACGTAATGCGTATAACGTATAACGTATAACGTATAACGTAATACGTATATCAAATAACGTATAACGTATATCGTATAACGTATAACGTATAACGTATAACGTATAACGTATAACGTATAACGTATAACGTATAACGTATAACGTATAACGTATAACGTATAACGTATAGCGTATAACGTATAACGTATAACGTATAACGTATAACGTATAACGTATAACGTATAACGTATAACGTATAACGTATAACGTATAACGTACAACGTATAACATAGAACTTTTAACGTATATCGTATAACGTATAACGTATAACGTATAACGTAGATCGTGTAACGTATGACGTATGACGTATGACGTATAACGTATAACGTATAACGTATAACGTATAACGTATAACGTATAACTTTTAACGTATAACGTATAACGTATAACGTATAACGTATAACGTATAACGTATAACGTATAGCGTATAACGTATAACGTATAACGTATAACGTATAACGTATAACGTATGACGTATAACGTATAACGTATAGCGTATAACGTATAACGTATAACGTATAACGTATAACGTATAACGTATAACGTATAACGTATAACGTATAACGTATAACGTATAACGTACAACGTATAACATAGAACTTTTAACGTATATCGTATAACGTATAACGTATAACGTATAACGTATAACGTATAACGTATAACGTATAACGTATAACGTATAACGTAGAACGTATAACGTATAACTTATAGCGTATAACGTATAACGTATAACGTATAACGTATAACGTATAACGTATAACGTATAACGTATAACGTATAACGTATAACGCATATCCTAGAACTTATGGCGTATAACGTATAATGTATAACGTATAACGTATAACGTATAACGTATAACGTATAACGTATAGCGTATAACGTATAACGTATAACGTATAACGTATAACGTATAACGTATAACGTATAACGTATAACGTATAACGTATAACGTATAACGTATAACGTATAAAGTATAACGTATAACGTATAACGTATAACGTATAACGTATAACGTATAACGTAATACGTATAACGTATAACGTATAACGTATAACGTAATACGTATATCAAATAACGTATATCGTATAACGTATAACGTATAACGTATAACGTATAACGTATAACGTATAACGTATAACGTATAACGTATAACGTATAACGTATAACGTATAACGTATAACGTATAACGTATAGCGTATAACGTATAACGTATAACGTATAACGTATAACGTATAACGTATAACGTATAACGTATAACGTATAACGTATAACGTATAACGTATAACGTATAACGTATAACGTATAACGTATAACGTATATCGTATGACGTATAACGTATGACGTATAGCGTATAACGTATAACGTATAACGTATAACGTATAACGTATAACGTATAACGTATAACGTATAACGTATAACGTATAACGTATAACGTATAACGTATAACGTATAACGTATAAAGTATAACGTATAACGTATAACGTATAACGTATAACGTATAACGTAATGCGTATAACGTATAACGTATAACGTATAACGTAATACGTATATCAAATAACGTATAACGTATAACGTATAACGTATAACGTATAACGTATAACGTATAACGTATAACGTATAACGTATAACGTATAACGTATAACGTATAACGTATAACGTATAGCGTATAACGTATAACGTATAACGTATAACGTATAACGTATAACGTATAACGTATAACGTATAACGTATAACGTATAACGTATAACGTATAACGTAGAACGTATAACATAGAACTTTTAACGTATATCGTATAACGTATAACGTATAACGTATAACGTATATCGTGTAACGTATGACGTATGACGTATGACGTATCACGTATAACGTATAACGTATAACGTATAACGTATAACGTATAACCTTTAACGTATGACGTATAACGTATAACGTGTAACGTATAACGTAATACGTATATCAAATAACGTATAACGTATAACGTATAACGTATAACGTATAACGTATAACGTATAACGTATAACGTAGAACGTATAACGTATAACGTATAACGTATAACGTATAACGTATAACGTATAACGTATAACGTATAACGTATAACGTATAACGTATAACGTATAAAGTATAACATATCACGTATAACGCATATCCTAGAACTTATGGCGTATAACGTATAACGTATAACATAATACGTATAACGTATAACGTATTACGTATAACGTATAACGTATGACGTATAACGTATAACGTATAACTTATAGCGTATAACGTATAACGTATAACGTATAACGTATAAACTATAACACATAACGTATAACGTATAAACTATAACACATAACGTATAACGTATAACGTATAACGTATAACGTATAACGTATAACGTATAACGTATAACGTATAACGTATAACGTATAACGTATAACGTATAACGTATAACGTATAACGTATAACGTATAACGTATAACGTATAACGTATAACGTATAACGTATAACGTATAACGTATAACGTATAACGTATAACGTATAACGTATAACGTATAACGTATAACGTATAACGTATAACGTATAACGTATAACGTATAACGTGTAACGTATAACGTATAACGTATAACATATAACGTATAACGCATATCCTAGAACTTATGGCGTATAACGTATAATGTATAACGTATAACGTATAACGTATAACGTATAACGTATAACGTATAACGTATAGCGTATAACGTATAACGTATAACGTATAACGTATATCGTATGACGTATAACGTATAACGTATAGCGTATAACGTATAACGTATAACGTATAACGTATAACGTATTACGTATAACGTATAACGTATAACGTATAACGTATAACGTATAACGTATAACGTATAACGTATAACATATAACGTATAACGTATAACATATAACGTATAACGCATATCCTAGAACTTATGGCGTATAACGTATAATTTATAACGTATAACGTATAACGTATAACGTATAACGTAGAACGTATAACGTATAACGTATAACGTGTAACGTATAACGTATAACGTATAACGTATAACGTATAACGTATAACGTAATACGTATATCAAATAACGTATAACGTATAACGTATAACGTATAACGTAATACGTATATCAAATAACGTATAACGTATAACGTATAACGTATAACGTATAACGTATAACGTATAACGTATAACATATAACGTATAACGCATATCCTAGAACTTATGGCGTATAACGTATAATGTATAACGTATAACGTATAACGTATAACGTATAACGTATAACGTATAACGTATAACGTATAACGTATAACGTATAACGTATAACGTATAACGTATAACGTATAACGTATAACGTATAACGTATAACGTATAACGTATAACGTATAACGTATAACGTATAAAGTATAAGATATCACGTATAACGCATATCCTAGAACTTATGGCGTATAACGTATAATGTATAACGTATAACGTATAACGTATAACGTAAAACGTATAACGTATAACGTATAACATATAACGTATGACGCATATCATAGAACTTATGGCGTATAACGTATAACGTATAACGTATAACGTATAACGTATAACGTATAACGTATATCGTATGACGTATAACGTATGACGTATAGCGTATAACGTATAACGTATAACGTATAACGTATAACGTATAACGTATAACGTATAACGTATAACGTATAACGTATAACGTATAACGTATAACGTATAACGTATAACGTATAACGTATAAAGTATAACGTATAACGTATAACGTATAACGTATAACGTATAACGTATAACGTAATGCGTATAACGTATAACGTATAACGTATAACGTAATACGTATATCAAATAACGTATAACGTATATCGTATAACGTATAACGTATAACGTATAACGTATAACGTATAACGTATAACGTATAACGTATAACGTATAACGTATAACGTATAACGTATAACGTATAGCGTATAACGTATAACGTATAACGTATAACGTATAACGTATAACGTATAACGTATAACGTATAACGTATAACGTATAACGTATAACGTACAACGTATAACATAGAACTTTTAACGTATATCGTATAACGTATAACGTATAACGTATAACGTAGATCGTGTAACGTATGACGTATGACGTATGACGTATAACGTATAACGTATAACGTATAACGTATAACGTATAACGTATAACTTTTAACGTATAACGTATAACGTATAACGTATAACGTATAACGTATAACGTATAACGTATAGCGTATAACGTATAACGTATAACGTATAACGTATAACGTATAACGTATGACGTATAACGTATAACGTATAGCGTATAACGTATAACGTATAACGTATAACGTATAACGTATAACGTATAACGTATAACGTATAACGTATAACGTATAACGTATAACGTACAACGTATAACATAGAACTTTTAACGTATATCGTATAACGTATAACGTATAACGTATAACGTATAACGTATAACGTATAACGTATAACGTATAACGTATAACGTAGAACGTATAACGTATAACTTATAGCGTATAACGTATAACGTATAACGTATAACGTATAACGTATAACGTATAACGTATAACGTATAACGTATAACGTATAACGCATATCCTAGAACTTATGGCGTATAACGTATAATGTATAACGTATAACGTATAACGTATAACGTATAACGTATAACGTATAGCGTATAACGTATAACGTATAACGTATAACGTATAACGTATAACGTATAACGTATAACGTATAACGTATAACGTATAACGTATAACGTATAACGTATAAAGTATAACGTATAACGTATAACGTATAACGTATAACGTATAACGTATAACGTAATACGTATAACGTATAACGTATAACGTATAACGTAATACGTATATCAAATAACGTATATCGTATAACGTATAACGTATAACGTATAACGTATAACGTATAACGTATAACGTATAACGTATAACGTATAACGTATAACGTATAACGTATAACGTATAACGTATAACGTATAGCGTATAACGTATAACGTATAACGTATAACGTATAACGTATAACGTATAACGTATAACGTATAACGTATAACGTATAACGTATAACGTATAACGTATAACGTATAACGTATAACGTATAACGTATATCGTATGACGTATAACGTATGACGTATAGCGTATAACGTATAACGTATAACGTATAACGTATAACGTATAACGTATAACGTATAACGTATAACGTATAACGTATAACGTATAACGTATAACGTATAACGTATAACGTATAAAGTATAACGTATAACGTATAACGTATAACGTATAACGTATAACGTAATGCGTATAACGTATAACGTATAACGTATAACGTAATACGTATATCAAATAACGTATAACGTATAACGTATAACGTATAACGTATAACGTATAACGTATAACGTATAACGTATAACGTATAACGTATAACGTATAACGTATAACGTATAACGTATAGCGTATAACGTATAACGTATAACGTATAACGTATAACGTATAACGTATAACGTATAACGTATAACGTATAACGTATAACGTATAACGTATAACGTAGAACGTATAACATAGAACTTTTAACGTATATCGTATAACGTATAACGTATAACGTATAACGTATATCGTGTAACGTATGACGTATGACGTATGACGTATCACGTATAACGTATAACGTATAACGTATAACGTATAACGTATAACCTTTAACGTATGACGTATAACGTATAACGTGTAACGTATAACGTAATACGTATATCAAATAACGTATAACGTATAACGTATAACGTATAACGTATAACGTATAACGTATAACGTATAACGTAGAACGTATAACGTATAACGTATAACGTATAACGTATAACGTATAACGTATAACGTATAACGTATAACGTATAACGTATAACGTATAACGTATAAAGTATAACATATCACGTATAACGCATATCCTAGAACTTATGGCGTATAACGTATAACGTATAACATAATACGTATAACGTATAACGTATTACGTATAACGTATAACGTATGACGTATAACGTATAACGTATAACTTATAGCGTATAACGTATAACGTATAACGTATAACGTATAAACTATAACACATAACGTATAACGTATAAACTATAACACATAACGTATAACGTATAACGTATAACGTATAACGTATAACGTATAACGTATAACGTATAACGTATAACGTATAACGTATAACGTATAACGTATAACGTATAACGTATAACGTATAACGTATAACGTATAACGTATAACGTATAACGTATAACGTATAACGTATAACGTATAACGTATAACGTATAACGTATAACGTATAACGTATAACGTATAACGTATAACGTATAACGTATAACGTATAACGTATAACGTGTAACGTATAACGTATAACGTATAACATATAACGTATAACGCATATCCTAGAACTTATGGCGTATAACGTATAATGTATAACGTATAACGTATAACGTATAACGTATAACGTATAACGTATAACGTATAACGTATAACGTATAACGTATAACGTATAGCGTATAACGTATAACGTATAACGTATAACGTATATCGTATGACGTATAACGTATAACGTATAGCGTATAACGTATAACGTATAACGTATAACGTATAACGTATAACGTATAACGTATAACGTATAACGTATAACGTATAACGTATAGCGTATAACGTATAACGTATAACGTATAACGTATATCGTATGACGTATAACGTATAACGTATAGCGTATAACGTATAACGTATAACGTATAACGTATAACGTATTACGTATAACGTATAACGTATAACGTATAACGTATAACGTATAACGTATAACGTATAACGTATAACATATAACGTATAACGTATAACATATAACGTATAACGCATATCCTAGAACTTATGGCGTATAACGTATAATTTATAACGTATAACGTATAACGTATAACGTATAACGTATAACGTATAACGTATAACGTATAACGTATAACGTATAACGTATAACGTATAACGTATAACGTATAACGTATAACGTATAACGTATAACGTAATACGTATATCAAATAACGTATAACGTATAACGTATAACGTATAACGTAATACGTATATCAAATAACGTATAACGTATAACGTATAACGTATAACGTATAACGTATAACGTTTAACGTATAACATATAACGTATAACGCATATCCTAGAACTTATGGCGTATAACGTATAATGTATAACGTATAACGTATAACGTATAACGTATAACGTATAACGTATAACGTATAACGTATAACGTATAACGTATAACGTATAACGTATAACGTATACCGTATAACGTATAACGTATAACGTATAACGTATAACGTATAACGTATAACGTATAACGTATAACGTATAACGTATAACGTATAACGTATAACGTATAACGTATAACGTATAACGTATAACGTATAACGTATAACGTATAACGTATAACGTATAACGTATAACGTATAACGTATAACGTATAACGTATAACGTATAACGTATAACGTATAACGTATAACGTGTAACGTATAACGTATAACGTATAACGTATAACGTATAACGCATATCCTAGAACTTATGGCGTATAACGTATAATGTATAACGTATAACGTATAACGTATAACGTATAGCGTATAACGTATAACGTATAACATATAACGTATATCGTATGACGTATAACGTATAACGTATAGCGTATAACGTATAACGTATAACGTATAACGTATAACGTATTACGTATAACGTATAACGTATAACGTATAACGTATAACGTATAACGTATAACGTATAACGTATAACGTATAACGTATAACATATAACGTATAACGTATAACATATAACGTATAACGCATATCCTAGAACTTATGGCGTATAACGTATAATTTATAACGTATAACGTATAACGTATAACGTATAACGTATAACGTATAACGTATAACGTATAACGTATAACGTATAACGTATAACGTATAACGTGTAACGTATAACGTATAACGTATAACATATAACGTATAACGCATATCCTAGAACTTATGGCGTATAACGTATAATGTATAACGTATAACGTATAACGTATAACGTATAACGTATAGCGTATAACGTATAACGTATAACGTATAACGTATAACGTATAACGTATAACGTATAACGTATAACGTATAACATATAACGTATAACGCATATCCTAGAACTTATGGCGTATAACGTATAATGTATAACGTATAACGTATAACGTATAACGTATAACGTATAACGTATAACGTATAACGTATAACGTATAACGTATAATGTATAACGTATAACGTATACCGTATAACGTATAACGTATAACGTATAACGTATAACGTATAACGTATAACGTATAACGTATAACGTATAACGTATAACGTATAACGTATAACGTATAACGTATAACGTATAACGTATAACGTATAACGTATAACGTATAACGTATAACGTATAACGTATAACGTATAACGTATAACGTATAACGTATAACGTATAACGTATAACGTATAACGTATAACGTATAACGTATAACGTATAACGTATAACGTATAACGTATAACGTGTAACGTATAACGTATAACGTATAACATATAACGTATAACGCATATCCTAGAACTTATGGCGTATAACGTATAATGTATAACGTATAACGTATAACGTATAACGTATAGCGTATAACGTATAACGTATAACGTATAACGTATATCGTATGACGTATAACGTATAACGTATAGCGTATAACGTATAACGTATAACGTATAACGTATAACGTATAACGTATAACGTATAACGCATATCCTAGAACTTATGGCGTATAACGTATAATGTATAACGCATAACGTATAACGTATAACGTATAACGTATAACGTATAACGTATAACGTATAACGTATAACGTATAGCGTATAACGTATAACGTATAACGTATAACGTATATCGTATGACGTATAACGTATAACGTATAGCGTATAACGTATAACGTATAACGTATAACGTATAACGTATTACGTATAACGTATAACGTATAACGTATAACGTATAACGTATAACGTATAACGTATAACGTATAACGTATAACATATAACGTATAACGTATAACATATAACGTATAACGCATATCCTAGAACTTATGGCGTATAACGTATAATTTATAACGTATAACGTATAACGTATAACGTATAACGTATAACGTATAACGTATAACGTATAACGTATAACGTATAACGTGTAACGTATAACGTATAACGTATAACGTATAACGTATAACGTATAACGTATAACGTGTAACGTATAACGTATAACGTATAACATATAACGTATAACGCATATCCTAGAACTTATGGCGTATAACGTATAATGTATAACGTATAACGTATAACGTATAACGTATAACGTATAACGTATAACGTATAACGTATAACGTATAACGTATAGCGTATAACGTATAACGTATAACGTATAACGTATATCGTATGACGTATAACGTATAACGTATAGCGTATAACGTATAACGTATAACGTATAACGTATAACGTATTACGTATAACGTATAACGTATAACGTATAACGTATAACGTATAATGTATAACGTATAACGTATAACATATAACGTATAACGTATAACATATAACGTATAACGCATATCCTAGAACTTATGGCGTATAACGTATAATTTATAACGTATAACGTATAACGTATAACGTATAACGTATAACGTATAACGTATAACGTATAACGTATAACGTATAACGTATAACGTATAACGTATAACGTATAACGTAATAAGTATATCAAATAACGTATAACGTATAACGTATAACGTATAACGTATAACGTATAACGTATAACGTATAACATATAACGTATAACGCATATCCTAGAACATATGGCGTATAACGTATAAGGTATAACGTATAACGTATAACGTATAACGTATAACGTATAACGTATAACGTATAACGTATAACGTATAACGTATAACGTATAACGTATAACGTATAACGTATAACGTATAACGTATAACGTATAACGTACAACGTATAACGTATAACGTATAACGTATAACGTATAACGTATAACGTATGACGTATAACGTATAACGTATAACTTATAGCGTATAACGTATAACGTATAACGTATAACGCATAAACTATAACACATAACGTATAACGTATAAACTATAACACATAACGTATAACGTATAACGTATAACGTATAACGTATTACGTATAACGTATAACGTATAACGTATAACGTATAACGTATAACGTATAACGTATAACGTATAACGTATAACGTATAACGTATAACGTATAACGTATAACGTATAACGTATAACGTATAACGCATATCCTAGAACTTATGGCGTATAACGTATAATGTATAACGTATAACGTATAACGTATAACGTATAGCGTATAACGTATAACGTATAACATATAACGTATATCGTATGACGTATAACGTATAACGTATAGCGTATAACGTATAACGTATAACGTATAACGTATAACGTATTACGTATAACGTATAACGTATAACGTATAACGTATAACGTATAACGTATAACGTATAACGTATAACGTATAACGTATAACATATAACGTATAACGTATAACATATAACGTATAACGCATATCCTAGAACTTATGGCGTATAACGTATAATTTATAACGTATAACGTATAACGTATAACGTATAACGTATAACGTATAACGTATAACGTATAACGTATAACGTATAACGTATAACGTATAACGTGTAACGTATAACGTATAACGTATAACATATAACGTATAACGCATATCCTAGAACTTATGGCGTATAACGTATAATGTATAACGTATAACGTATAACGTATAACGTATAACGTATAGCGTATAACGTATAACGTATAACGTATAACGTATAACGTATAACGTATAACGTATAACGTATAACGTATAACATATAACGTATAACGCATATCCTAGAACTTATGGCGTATAACGTATAATGTATAACGTATAACGTATAACGTATAACGTATAACGTATAACGTATAACGTATAACGTATAACGTATAACGTACAACGTATAACGTATACCGTATAACGTATAACGTATAACGTATAACGTATAACGTATAACGTATAACGTATAACGTATAACGTATAACGTATAACGTATAACGTATAACGTATAACGTATAACGTATAACGTATAACGTATAACGTATAACGTATAACGTATAACGTATAACGTATAACGTATAACGTATAACGTATAACGTATAACGTATAACGTATAACGTATAACGTATAACGTATAACGTATAACGTATAACGTATAACGTATAACGTGTAACGTATAACGTATAACGTATAACATATAACGTATAACGCATATCCTAGAACTTATGGCGTATAACGTATAATGTATAACGTATAACGTATAACGTATAACGTATAGCGTATAACGTATAACGTATAACGTATAACGTATATCGTATGACGTATAACGTATAACGTATAGCGTATAACGTATAACGTATAACGTATAACGTATAACGTATAACGTATAACGTATAACGCATATCCTAGAACTTATGGCGTATAACGTATAATGTATAACGCATAACGTATAACGTATAACGTATAACGTATAACGTATAACGTATAACGTATAACGTATAACGTATAGCGTATAACGTATAACGTATAACGTATAACGTATATCGTATGACGTATAACGTATAACGTATAGCGTATAACGTATAACGTATAACGTATAACGTATAACGTATTACGTATAACGTATAACGTATAACGTATAACGTATAACGTATAACGTATAACGTATAACGTATAACGTATAACATATAACGTATAACGTATAACATATAACGTATAACGCATATCCTAGAACTTATGGCGTATAACGTATAATTTATAACGTATAACGTATAACGTATAACGTATAACGTATAACGTATAACGTATAACGTATAACGTATAACGTATAACGTGTAACGTATAACGTATAACGTATAACGTATAACGTATAACGTATAACGTATAACGTGTAACGTATAACGTATAACGTATAACATATAACGTATAACGCATATCCTAGAACTTATGGCGTATAACGTATAATGTATAACGTATAACGTATAACGTATAACGTATAACGTATAACGTATAACGTATAACGTATAACGTATAACGTATAGCGTATAACGTATAACGTATAACGTATAACGTATATCGTATGACGTATAACGTATAACGTATAGCGTATAACGTATAACGTATAACGTATAACGTATAACGTATTACGTATAACGTATAACGTATTACGTATAACGTATAACGTATAATGTATAACGTATAACGTATAACATATAACGTATAACGTATAACATATAACGTATAACGCATATCCTAGAACTTATGGCGTATAACGTATAATTTATAACGTATAACGTATAACGTATAACGTATAACGTATAACGTATAACGTATAACGTATAACGTATAACGTATAACGTATAACGTATAACGTATAACGTATAACGTATAACGTATAACGTAATAAGTATATCAAATAACATATAACGTATAACGTATAACGTATAACGTATAACGTATAACGTATAACGTATAACATATAACGTATAACGCATATCCTAGAACATATGGCGTATAACGTATAAGGTATAACGTATAACGTATAACGTATAACGTATAACGTATAACGTATAACGTATAACGTATAACGTATAACGTATAACGTATAACGTATAACGTATAACGTATAACGTATAACGTATAACGTATAACGTACAACGTATAACGTATAACGTATAAAGTATAACGTATAACGTATAACGTATGACGTATAACGTATAACGTATAACTTATAGCGTATAACGTATAACGTATAACGTATAACGCATAAACTATAACACATAACGTATAACGTATAAACTATAACACATAACGTATAACGTATAACGTATAACGTATAACGTATTACGTATAACGTATAACGTATAACGTATAACGTATAACGTATAACGTATAACGTATAACGTATAACGTATAACGTATAACGTATAACGTATAACGTATAACGTATAACGTATAACGTATAACGTATAACGTATAACGTATAACGTATAACGTATAACGTATAAAGTATAAGATATCACGTATAACGCATATCCTAGAACTTATGGCGTATAACGTATAATGTATAACGTATAACGTATAACGTATAACGTAAAACGTATAACGTATAACGTATAACATATAACGTATAACGCATATCATAGAACTTATGGCGTATAACGTATAACGTATAACGTATAACGTATAGCGTATAACGTATAACGTATAACGTATAACATATAACGTATAACGCATATACTAGAACTTATGGCGTATAACGTATAACGTATAACGTATAACGTATAACGTATAACGTATAACGTATAACGTATAACGTATAACGTATAACGTATAACGTATAACGTATAACGTATAACGTATAACGTATAACGTATAACGTATAACGTATAACGTATAACGTATAACGTATAACGTATAACGTATAGCGTATAACGTATAACGTATAACGTATAACATATAACGTATAACGCATATCCTAGAACTTATGGCGTATAACGTATAATGTATAACGTATAACGTATAACGTATAACGTATAACGTATAACGTATAACGTATAACGTATAACGTATAGCGTATAACGTATAACGTATAACGTATAACGTATAACGTATAACGTATAACGTATAACGTATAACGTATAACGTATAACGTATAACGTATAACGTATAACGTATAACGTATAACGTATAACGTATAACGTATAACGTACAACGTATAACATAGAACTTTTAACGTATATCGTATAACGTATAACGTATAACGTATAACGTATATCGTGTAACGTATGACGTATGACGTATGACGTATAACGTATAACGTATAACGTATAACGTATAACGTATAACGTATAACGTATGACTTTTAACGTATGACGTATAACGTATAACGTATAACGTATAACGTAATACGTATATCAAATAACGTATAACGTATAACGTATAACGTATAACGTATAACGTATAACGTATAACGTATAACGTATAACGTATAACGTATAACGTATAACGTTTAACGTATAACGTATAACGTATAACGTATAACGTATAACGTATAACGTATAACGTATAACGTATAACGTATAACGTATAACGTATAACGTATAACGTATAACGTATAACGTATAACGTATAACGTATAACGTATAACGTATAACGTATAAAGTATAACATATCACGTATAACGCATATCCTAGAACTTATGGCGTATAACGTATAACGTATAACATAATACGTATAACGTATAACGTATTACGTATAACGTATAACGTATGACGTATAACGTATAACGTAAAACTTATAGCGTATAACGTATAACGTATAACGTATAACGTATAAACTATAACACATAACGTATAACGTATAAACTATAACACATAACGTATAACGTATAACGTATACCGTATAACGTATAACGTATAACGTATAACGTAATACGTATATCAAATAACGTATAACGTATAACGTATAACGTATAACGTATAACGTATAACGTATGACGTATAACGTATAACGTATAACGTATAACGTATAACGTAAAGCGTATAACGTATAACGTATAACGTATAACGTATAACGTATAACGTATAACGTATAACGTATAACGTATAACGTATAACGTATAACGTATAACGTACAACGTATAACATAGAACTTTTAACGTATATCGTATAACGTATAACGTATAACGTATAACGTATATCGTGTAACGTATGACGTATGACGTGTGACGTATAACGTATAACGTATAACGTATAACGTATAACGTATAACGTATAACTTTTAACGTATGACGTATAACGTATAACGTATAACGTATAACGTAATACGTATATCAAATAACGTATAACGTATAACGTATAACGTATAACGTATAACGTATAACGTATAACGTATAACGTATAACGTATAACGTATAACGTTTAACGTATAACGTATAACGTATAACGTATAACGTATAACGTATAACGTATAACGTATAACGTATAACGTATAACGTATAACGTATAACGTATAACGTATAACGTATAACGTATAACGTATAACGTATAACGTATAACGTATAACGTATAACGTATAAAGTATAACATATCACGTATAACGCATATCCTAGAACTTATGGCGTATAACGTATAACGTATAACATAATACGTATAACGTATAACGTATTACGTATAACGTATAACGTATGACGTATAACGTATAACGTATAACTTATAGCGTATAACGTATAACGTATAACGTATAACGTATAAACTATAACACATAACGTATAACGTATAAACTATAACACATAACGTATAACGTATAACGTATAACGTATAACGTATAACGTATAACGTATAACGTATAACGTATAACGTATAACGTATAACGTATAACGTATAACGTATAACGTATAACGTATAACGTATAACGTATAACGTATAACGTATAACGTATAACGTATAACGTATAACGTATAACGTATAACGTATAACGTATAACGTATAACGTATAACGTATAACGTATAACGTATAACGTATAACGTATAACGTATAACGTATAACGTATAACGTATAACGTATAACGTATAACGTATAACGTGTAACGTATAACGTATAACGTATAACATATAACGTATAACGCATATCCTAGAACTTATGGCGTATAACGTATAATGTATAACGTATAACGTATAACGTATAACGTATAACGTATAACGTATAACGTATAACGTATAACGTATAACGTATAGCGTATAACGTATAACGTATAACGTATAACGTATATCGTATGACGTATAACGTATAACGTATAACGTATAACGTATAGCGTATAACGTATAACGTATAACGTATAACGTATAACGTATAACGTATAACGTATAACGTATAACATATAACGTATAACGTATAACATATAACGTATAACGCATATCCTAGAACTTATGGCGTATAACGTATAATTTATAACGTATAACGTATAACGTATAACGTATAACGTATAACGTATAACGTATAACGTATAACGTATAACGTATAACGTATAACGTATAACGTATAACGTATAACGTATAACGTATAACGTGTAACGTATAACGTATAACGTATAACATATAATGTATAACGCATATCCTAGAACTTATGGCGTATAACGTATAATGTATAACGTATAACGTATAACGTATAACGTATAACGTATAACGTATAACGTATAACGTATAGCGTATAACGTATAACGTATAACGTATAACGTATATCGTATGACGTATAACGTATAACGTATAGCGTATAACGTATAACGTATAACGTATAACGTATAACGTATTACGTATAACGTATAACGTATAACGTATAACATATAACGTATAACGTATAACGTATGACGTATAACGTATAACATATAACGTATAACGTATAACATATAACGTATAACGCATATCCTAGAACTTATGGCGTATAACGTATAATTTATAACGTATAACGTATAACGTATAACGTATAACGTATAACGTATAACGTATAACGTATAACGTATAACGTATAACGTATAACGTATAACGTATAACGTATAACGTATAACGTATAACGTATAACGTAATAAGTATATCAAATAACGTATAACGTATAACGTATAACGTATAACGTATAACGTATAACGTATAACGTATAACATATAACGCATAACGCATATCCTAGAACTTATGGCGTATAACGTATAATGTATAACGTATAACGTATAACGTATAACGTATAACGTATAACGTATAACGTATAACGTATAACGTATAACGTATAACGTATAACGTATAACGTATAACGTATAACGTATAACGTATAACGTATAACGTATAACGTATAACGTATAACGTATAACGTATAACGTATGACGTATAACGTATAACGTATAACTTATAGCGTATAACGTATAACGTATAACGTATAACGTATAAACTATAACACATAACGTATAACGTATAAACTATAACACATAACGTATAAAGTATAACGTATGACGTATAACGTATAACGTATAACGTATAACGTATAACGTATAACGTATAACGTATAACGTATAACGTATAACGTATAACGTATAACGTATAACGTATAACGTATAACGTATAACGTATAACGTATAACGTATAACGTATAACGTATAACGTATAACGTATAACGTATAACGTATAACGTATAACGTATAACGTATAACGTATAACGTATAACGTGTAACGTATAACGTATAACGTATGACATATAACGTATAACGCATAACGTATAACGTATAGCGTATAACATATAACATATAACGTATAACATATAACGTATAACGCATATCCTAGAACTTATGGCGTATAACGTATAATTTATAACGTATAACGTATAACGTATAACGTATAACGTATAACGTATAACGTATAACGTATAACGTATTACGTATAACGTATAACGTATAACGTATAAAGTATAACGTATAACGTATAACGTATAACGTATAACGTATAACGTATAACGTAATACGTATAACGTATAACGTATTACGTATAACATATAACGTATAACGTATAACGTATAACGTATAACGTTTAACGTATAACGTATAACGTATAACGTATAACATATAACGTATAACGTATAACGTAATACGTATAACGTATAACGTATTACGTATAACATATAACGTATAACGTATAACGTATAACGTATAACGTTTAACGTATAACGTATAACGTATAACGTATAACATATAACGTATAACGTATAATATATAACGTATAACGCATATCCTAGAACTTATGGCGTATAACGTATAATTTATAACGTATAACATATAACGTATAACGTATAACGTATAACGTACAACGTATAACGTATAACGTATAACGTATAACGTATAACGTATAACGTAATACGTATATCAAATAACGTATAACGTATAACGTATAACGTATAACGTATAACGTATAACGTATAACGTATAACGTATAACGTATAACGTATAACGTATAACGTATAACGTATAACGTATAACGTATAACGTATAACGTATAACGTATAACGTGTAACGTATAACGTATAACGTATAACATATAACGTATAACGCATATCCTAGAACTTATGGCGTATAACGTATAATGTATAACGTATAACGTATAACGTATAACGTATAACGTATAACGTATAACGTATAACGTATAACGTATAACGTATAACGTATAGCGTATAACGTATAACGTATAACGTATAACGTATATCGTATGACGTATAACGTATAACGTATAGCGTATAACGTATAACGTATAACGTATAACGTATAACGTATTACGTATAACGTATAACGTATAACGTATAACGTATAACGTATAACGTATAACGTATAACGTATAACATATAACGTATAACGTATAACATATAACGTATAACGCATATCCTAGAACTTATGGCGTATAACGTATAATTTATAACGTATAACGTATAACGTATAACGTATAACGTATAACGTATAACGTATAACGTATAACGTATAACGTATAACGTATAACGTATAACGTATAACGTATAACGTATAACGTATAACGTATAACGTGTAACGTATAACGTATAACGTATAACATATAACGTATAACGCATATCCTAGAACTTATGGCGTATAACGTATAATGTATAACGTATAACGTATAACGTATAACGTATAACGTATAACGTATAACGTATAACGTATAACGTATAACGTATAGCGTATAACGTATAACGTATAACGTATAACGTATATCGTATGACGTATAACGTATAACGTATAGCGTATAACGTATAACGTATAACGTATAACGTATAACGTATTACGTATAACGTATAACGTATAACGTATAACGTATAACGTATAACGTATGACGTATAACGTATAACATATAACGTATAACGTATAACATATAACGTATAACGCATATCCTAGAACTTATGGCGTATAACGTATAATTTATAACGTATAACGTATAACGTATAACGTATAACGTATAACGTATAACGTATAACGTATAACGTATAACGTATAACGTATAACGTATAACGTATAACGTATAACGTATAACGTATAACGTATAACGTAATAAGTATATCAAATAACGTATAACGTATAACGTATAACGTATAACGTATAACGTATAACGTATAACGTATAACATATAACGCATAACGCATATCCTAGAACTTATGGCGTATAACGTATAATGTATAACGTATAACGTATAACGTATAACGTATAACGTATAACGTATAACGTATAACGTATAACGTATAACGTATAACGTATAACGTATAACGTATAACGTATAACGTATAACGTATAACGTATAACGTATAACGTATAACGTATAACGTATAACGTATAACGTATAACGTATAACGTATAACGTATGACGTATAACGTATAACGTATAACTTATAGCGTATAACGTATAACGTATAACGTATAACGTATAAACTATAACACATAACGTATAACGTATAAACTATAACACATAACGTATAACGTATAACGTATAACGTATGACGTATAACGTATAACGTATAACGTATAACGAATAACGTATAACGTATAACGTATAACGTATAACGTATAACGTATAACGTATAACGTATAACGTATAACGTATAACGTATAACGTATAACGTATAACGTATAACGTATAACGTATAACGTATAACGTATAACGTATAACGTATAACGTATAACGTATAACGTATAACGTATAACGTATAACGTATAACGTATAACGTGTAACGTATAACGTATAACGTATGACATATAACGTATAACGCATAACGTATAACGTATAGCGTATAACATATAACGTATAACGTATAACATATAACGTATAACGCATATCCTAGAACTTATGGCGTATAACGTATAATTTATAACGTATAACGTATAACGTATAACGTATAACGTATAACGTATAACGTATAACGTATAACGTATTACGTATAACGTATAACGTATAACGTATAAAGTATAACGTATAACGTATAACGTATAACGTATAACGTATAACGTATAACGTAATACGTATAACGTATAACGTATTACGTATAACATATAACGTATAACGTATAACGTATAACGTATAACGTTTAACGTATAACGTATAACGTATAACGTATAACATATAACGTATAACGTATAACGTAATACGAATAACGTATAACGTATTACGTATAACATATAACGTATAACGTATAACGTATAACGTATAACGTTTAACGTATAACGTATAACGTATAACGTATAACATATAACGTATAACGTATAATATATAACGTATAACGCATATCCTAGAACTTATGGCGTATAACGTATAATTTATAACGTATAACATATAACGTATAACGTATAACGTATAACGTACAACATATAACGTATAACGTGTAACGTATAACGTATAACGTATAACGTAATACGTATATCAAATAACGTATAACGTATAACGTATAACGTATAACGTATAACGTATAACGTATAACGTATAACGTATAACATATAACGTATAACGCATATCCTAGAACTTATGGCGTATAACGTATAATGTATAACGTATAACGTATAACGTATAACGTATAACGAATAACGTATAACGTATAACGTATAACGTATAACGTATAACGTATAACGTATAACGTATAACGTATAACGTATAACGTATAACGTATAACGTATAACGTATAACGTATAACGTATAACGTATAACGTTTAACGTATAACGTATAACGTATAACGTATAACGTATAACGTATAACGTATAACGTATAACGTATAACGTATAACGTATAACGTATAACGTATAACGTATAACGTATAACGTATAACGTATAACGTATAACGTATAACGTATAAAGTATAACATATCACGTATAACGCATATCCTAGAACTTATGGCGTATAACGTATAATGTATAACGTATAACGTATAACGTATAACTTTTAACGTATAACGTATAACATATAACGTATAACGTATAGCGTATAACGTATAACGTATAACGTATAACGTATAACGTATAACGTATAACGTATAACGTATAACGTATAACGTATAACGTATAACGTATAACGTATAACGTATAACGTATAACGTATAACGTGTAACGTATAACGTATAACGTATAACATATAACGTATAACGCATATCCTAGAACTTATGGCGTATAACGTATAATGTATAACGTATAACGTATAACGTATAATCTATAACGTATAACGTATAACGTATAACGTATAACGTATAACGTATAACGTATAACGTATAACGTATAACGTATAACGTATAACGTATAACGTATATCGTATGACGTATTCCGTATAACGTATAGCGTATAACGTATAACGTATAACGTATAACGTATAACGTATAGCGTATAACATATAACGTATAACGTATAACATATAACGTATAACGCATATCCTAGAACTTATGGCGTATAACGTATAATTTATAACGTATAACGTATAACGTATAACGTATAACGTATAACGTAAAACGTATAACGTATAACGTATAACGTATAACGTATAACGTAATACGTATATCAAATAACGTATAACGTATAACGTATAACGTATAACGTATAACGTATAACGTATAACGTATAACATATAACGTATAACGCATATCCTAGAACTTATGGCGTATAACGTATAATGTATAACGTATAACGTATAACGTATATCGTATAACGTATAACGTATAACGTATAACGTATAACGTATAACGTATAACGTATAACGTATAACGTATAACGTATAACGTATAACGTATAACGTATAACGTATAACGTATAACGTATAACGTATAACGTATAACGTATAACGTATAACGTATAACGTATAACGTATAACGTATAACGTATAACGTATAACGTATAACGTATAACGTATAACGTATAACGTATAACGTATAACGTATAAAGTATAACATATCACGTATAACGCATATCCTAGAACTTATGGCGTATAACGTATAATGTATAACGTATAACGTATAACGTATAACGTAAAACGTATAACGTATAACGTATAACATATAACGTATAACGCATATCCTAGAACTTATGGCGTATAACGTATAATGTATAACGTATAACGTATAACGTATAACGTATAACGTATAACGTATAGCGTATAACGTATAACGTATAACGTATAACGTATAACGTATAACGTATAACGTATAACGTATAACGTATAACGTATAACGTATAACGTATAACGTATAACGTATAACGTATAACGTATAACGTATAACGTATAACGTATAAAGTATAAGATATCACGTATAACGCATATCCTAGAACTTATGGCGTATAACGTATAATGTATAACGTATAACGTATAACGTATAACGTAAAACGTATAACGTATAACGTATAACATATAACGTATAACGCATATCCTAGAACTTATGGCGTATATCGTATAACGTATAACGCATAACGTATAGCGTATAACGTATAACGTATAACGTATAACATATAACGTATAACGCATATACTAGAACTTATGGCGTATAACGTATAACGTATAACGTATAACGTATAACGTATAACGTATAACGTATAACGTATAACGTATAACGTATAACGTATAACGTATAACGTATAACGTATAACGTATAACGTATAACGTATAACGTATAACGTATAACGTATAACGTATAACGTATAACGTATAACGTATAACGTATAACGTGTAACGTATAACGTATAACGTATAACATATAACGTATAACGCATATCCTAGAACTTATGGCGTATAACGTATAATGTATAACGTATAACGTATAACGTATAACGTATAACGTATAACGTATAACGTATAACGTATAACGTATAACGTATAACGTATAACGTATAACGTATAGCGTATAACGTATAACGTATAACGTATAACGTATAACGTATAACGTATAACGTATAACGTATAACGTATAACGTATAACGTATAACGTATAACGTATAACGTTTAACGTATAACGTATAACGTATAACGTATAACATATAACGTATAACGTATAACATATAACGTATAACGCATATCCTAGAACTTATGGCGTATAACGTATAATTTATAACGTATAACGTATAACGTATAACGTATAACGTATAACGTACAACGTATAACGTATAACGTATAACGTATAACGTATAACGTATAACGTAATACGTATATCAAATAACGTATAACGTATAACGTATAACGTATAACGTATAACTTATAACGTGTAACGTATAACGTATAACGTATAACGTATAACGTATAACGTATAACGTATAACGTATAACGTATAACGTATAACGTATAACGTATAACGTATGACGTATAACGTATAACGTATAACTTATAGCGTATAACGTATAACGTATAACGTATAACGTATAAACTATAACACATAACGTATAACGTATAAACTATAACACATAACGTATAACGTATAACGTATAACGTATAACGTATAACGTATAACGTATAACGTATAACGTATAACGTATAACGTATAACGTATAACGTATAACGTATAACGTATAACGTATAACGTATAACGTATAACGTATAACGTATAACGTATAACGTATAACGTATAACGTATAACGTATAACGTATAACGTATAACGTATAACGTATAACGTATAACGTATAACGTATAACGTATAACGTATAACGTATAACGTATAACGTATAACGTATAACGTATAACGTATAACGTATAACGTATAACGTATAACGTATAACGTATAACGTATAAAGTATAACATATCACGTATAACGCATATCCTAGAACTTATGGCGTATAACGTATAATGTATAACGTATAACGTATAACGTATAACTTTTAACGTATAACGTATAACATATAACGTATAACGTATAGCGTATAACGTATAACGTATAACGTATAACGTATAACGTATAACGTATAACGTATAACGTATAACGTATAACGTATAACGTATAACGTATAACGTATAACGTATAACGTATAACGTGTAACGTATAACGTATAACGTATAACATATAACGTATAACGCATATCCTAGAACTTATGGCGTATAACGTATAATGTATAACGTATAACGTATAACGTATAATCTATAACGTATAACGTATAACGTATAACGTATAACGTATAACGTATAACGTATAACGTATAACGTATAACGTATAACGTATAACGTATAGCGTATAACGTATAACGTATAACGTATAACGTATATCGTATGACGTATTCCGTATAACGTATAGCGTATAACGTATAACGTATAACGTATAACGTATAACGTATTACGTATAACGTATAACGTATAACGTATAAAGTATAACGTATAACGTATAACGTATAACGTATAACGTATAACGTAATACGTATAACGTATAACGTATTACGTATAACATATAACGTATAACGTATAACGTATAACGTATAACGTATAACGTATAACGTATAACGTATAACGTATAGCGTATAACATATAACGTATAACGTATAACATATAACGTATAACGCATACCCTAGAACTTATGGCGTATAACGTATAATTTATAACGTATAACGTATAACGTATAACGTATAACGTATAACGTATAACGTATAACGTATAACGTATAACGTATAACGTATAACGTATAACGTATAACGTATAACGTATAACGTATAACGTATAACGTATAACGTATAACGTATAACGTATAACGTATAACGTATAACGTATAACGTATAACGTATAACGTATAACGTATAACGTATAACGTATAACGTGTAACGTATAACGTGTAACGTATAACGTATAACGTATAACGTATAACGTATAACGTATAACGTATAACGTATAACGTATAACGTATAACGTATGACGTATAACGTATAACGTATAACTTATAGCGTATAACGTATAACGTATAACGTATAACGTATAACGTATAACGTATAACGTATAACGTATAACGTATAACGTATAACGTATAACGTATAACGTATAACGTATAACGTATAACGTATAACGTATAACGTATAACGTATAACGTATAACGTATAACGTATAACGTATAACGTATAACGTATAACGTATAACGTGTAACGTATAACGTATAACGTATAACATATAACGTATAACGCATATCCTAGAACTTATGGCGTATAACGTATAATGTATAACGTATAACGTATAACGTATAACGTATAACGTATAACGTATAACGTATAACGTATAACGTATAACGTATAGCGTATAACGTATAACGTATAACGTATAACGTATATCGTATGACGTATAACGTATAACGTATAGCGTATAACGTATAACGTATAACGTATAACGTATAACGTATTACGTATAACGTATAACGTATAACGTATAAAGTATAACGTATAACGTATAACGTATAACGTATAACGTATAACGTAATACGTATAACGTATAACGTATTACGTATAACATATAACGTATAACGTATAACGTATAACGTATAACGTTTAACGTATAACGTATAACGTATAACGTATAACGTATAACATATAACGTATAACGCATATCCTAGAACTTATGGCGTATAACGTATAATGTATAACGTATAACGTATAACGTATAACGTATAACGTATAACGTATAACGTATAACGTATAACGTATAACGTATAACGTATAACGTATAACGTATAACGTATAACGTATAACGTATAACGTATAACGTATAACGTATAACGTATAACGTATAACGTATAACGTATAACGTATAACGTATAACGTATAACGTATAACGTATAGCGTATAACGTATAACGTATAACGTATAACGTATAACGTATAACGTATAACGTATAACGTATAACGTATAACGTATAACGTATAACGTATAACGTATAACGTATAACGTATAACGTATAACGTATAACGTATAACGTGTAACGTATAACGTATAACGTATAACATATAACGTATAACGCATATCCTAGAACTTATGGCGTATAACGTATAATGTATAACGTATAACGTATAACGTATAACGTATAACGTATAACGTATAACGTATAACGTATAACGTATAATTTATAACGTATAACGTATAACGTATAACGTATAACGTATAACGTACAACGTATAACGTATAACGTATAACGTATAACGTATAACGTATAACGTATAACGTATAACGTAATACGTATATCAAATAACGTATAACGTATAACGTATAACGTATAACGTATAACGTATAACGTATAACGTATAACGTATAACATATAACGTATAACGCATATCCTAGAACTTATGGCGTATAACGTATAATGTATAACGTATAACGTATAACGTATAACGTATAACGTATAACGTATAACTTATAACGTATAACGTATAACGTATAACATATAACGTATAACGCATATCCTAGAACTTATGGCGTATAACGTATAATGTATAACGTATAACGTATAACGTATAACGTATAACGTATAACGTATAACGTATAACGTAATACGTATATCAAATAACGTATAACGTATAACGTATAACGTATAACGTATAACGTATAACGTATAACGTATAACATATAACGTATAACGCATATCCTAGAACTTATGGCGTATAACGTATAATGTATAACGTATAACGTATAACGTATAACGTATAACGTATAACGTATAACGTATAACGTATAACGTATAACGTATAACGTATAACGTATAACGTATAACGTATAACGTATAACGTATAACGTATAACGTATAACGTATAACGTATAACGTATAACGTATAACGTATAACGTATAACGTATAACGTATAGCGTATAACGTATAACGTATAACGTATAACGTATAACGTATAACGTATAACGTATAACGTATAACGTATAACGTATAACGTATAACGTATAACGTATAACGTATAACGTATAACGTATAACGTATAACGTATAACGTGTAACGTATAACGTATAACGTATAACATATAACGTATAACGCATATCCTAGAACTTATGGCGTATAACGTATAATGTATAACGTATAACGTATAACGTATAACGTATAACGTATAACGTATAACGTATAACATATAACGTATAACGTATAGCGTATAACGTATAACGTATAACGTATAACGTATATCGTATGACGTATAACGTATAACGTATAGCGTATAACGTATAACGTATAACGTATAACGTATAACGTATTACGTATAACGTATAACGTATAACGTATAACGTATAACGTATAACATATAACGTATAACGTATAACATATAACGTATAACGCATATCCTAGAACTTATGGCGTATAACGTATAATTTATAACGTATAACGTATAACGTATAACGTATAACGTATAACGTATAACGTATAACGTATAACGTATAACGTATAACGTATAACGTATAGCGTATAACGTATAACGTATAACGTATAACGTATATCGTATGACGTATAACGTATAACGTATAGCGTATAACGTATAACGTATAACGTATAACGTATAACGTATTACGTAAAACGTATAACGTATAACGTATAACGTATAACGTATAACGTATAACGTATAACGTATAACATATAACGTATAACGTATAACATATAACGTATAACGCATATCCTAGAACTTATGGCGTATAACGTATAATTTATAACGTATAACGTATAACGTATAACGTATAACGTATAACGTATAACGTATAACGTATAACGTATAACGTATAACGTATAACGTATAACGTATAACGTATAACGTATAACGTATAACGTGTAACGTATAACGTATAACGTATAACATATAACGTATAACGCATATCCTAGAACTTATGGCGTATAACGTATAATGTATAACGTATAACGTATAACGTATAACGTATAACGTATAACGTATAACGTATAACGTATAGCGTATAACGTATAACGTATAACGTATAACGTATATCGTATGACGTATAACGTATAACGTATAGCGTATAACGTATAACGTATAACGTATAACGTATAACGTATTACGTATAACGTATAACGTATAACGTATAACATATAACGTATAACGTATAACGTATGACGTATAACGTATAACATATAACGTATAACGTATAACATATAACGTATAACGCATATCCTAGAACTTATGGCGTATAACGTATAATTTATAACGTATAACGTATAACGTATAACGTATAACGTATAACGTATAACGTATAACGTATAACGTATAACGTATAACGTATAACGTATAACGTATAACGTATAACGTATAACGTATAACGTATAACGTAATAAGTATATCAAATAACGTATAACGTATAACGTATAACGTATAACGTATAACGTATAACGTATAACGTATAACATATAACGCATAACGCATATCCTAGAACTTATGGCGTATAACGTATAATGTATAACGTATAACGTATAACGTATAACGTATAACGTATAACGTATAACGTATAACGTATAACGTATAACGTATAACGTATAACGTATAACGTATAACGTATAACGTATAACGTATAACGTATAACGTATAACGTATAACGTATAACGTATAACGTATAACGTATGACGTATAACGTATAACGTATAACTTATAGCGTATAACGTATAACGTATAACGTATAACGTATAAACTATAACACATAACGTATAACGTATAAACTATAACACATAACGTATAAAGTATAACGTATGACGTATAACGTATAACGTATAACGTATAACGTATAACGTATAACGTATAACGTATAACGTATAACGTATAACGTATAACGTATAACGTATAACGTATAACGTATAACGTATAACGTATAACGTATAACGTATAACGTATAACGTATAACGTAATAAGTATATCAAATAACGTATAACGTATAACGTATAACGTATAACGTATAACGTATAACGTATAACGTGTAACGTATAACGTATAACGTATGACGTATAACGTATAACGTATAACTTATAGCGTATAACGTATAACGTATAACGTATAACGTATAAACTATAACACATAACGTATAACGTATAAACTATAACACATAACGTATAAAGTATAACGTATGACGTATAACGTATAACGTATAACGTATAACGTATAACGTATAACGTATAACGCATAACGTATAACGTATAGCGTATAACATATAACATATAACGTATAACATATAACGTATAACGCATATCCTAGAACTTATGGCGTATAACGTATAATTTATAACGTATAACGTATAACGTATAACGTATAACGTATAACGTATAACGTATAACGTATAACGTATTACGTATAACGTATAACGTATAACGTATAAAGTATAACGTATAACGTATAACGTATAACGTATAACGTATAACGTATAACGTAATACGTATAACGTATAACGTATTACGTATAACATATAACGTATAACGTATAACGTATAACGTATAACGTTTAACGTATAACGTATAACGTATAACGTATAACATATAACGTATAACGTATAACGTAATACGTATAACGTATAACGTATTACGTATAACATATAACGTATAACGTATAACGTATAACGTATAACGTTTAACGTATAACGTATAACGTATAACGTATAACATATAACGTATAACGTATAATATATAACGTATAACGCATATCCTAGAACTTATGGCGTATAACGTATAATTTATAACGTATAACATATAACGTATAACGTATAACGTATAACGTACAACGTATAACGTATAACGTATAACGTATAACGTATAACGTATAACGTAATACGTATATCAAATAACGTATAACGTATAACGTATAACGTATAACGTATAACGTATAACGTATAACGTATAACGTATAACGTATAACGTATAACGTATAACGTATAACGTATAACGTATAACGTATAACGTATAACGTATAACGTATAACGTGTAACGTATAACGTATAACGTATAACATATAACGTATAACGCATATCCTAGAACTTATGGCGTATAACGTATAATGTATAACGTATAACGTATAACGTATAACGTATAACGTATAACGTATAACGTATAACGTATAACGTATAACGTATAACGTATAGCGTATAACGTATAACGTATAACGTATAACGTATATCGTATGACGTATAACGTATAACGTATAGCGTATAACGTATAACGTATAACGTATAACGTATAACGTATTACGTATAACGTATAACGTATAACGTATAACGTATAACGTATAACGTATAACGTATAACGTATAACATATAACGTATAACGTATAACATATAACGTATAACGCATATCCTAGAACTTATGGCGTATAACGTATAATTTATAACGTATAACGTATAACGTATAACGTATAACGTATAACGTATAACGTATAACGTATAACGTATAACGTATAACGTATAACGTATAAGGTATAACGTATAACGTATAACGTATAACGTGTAACGTATAACGTATAACGTATAACATATAACGTATAACGCATATCCTAGAACTTATGGCGTATAACGTATAATGTATAACGTATAACGTATAACGTATAACGTATAACGTATAACGTATAACGTATAACGTATAACGTATAACGTATAGCGTATAACGTATAACGTATAACGTATAACGTATATCGTATGACGTATAACGTATAACGTATAGCGTATAACGTATAACGTATAACGTATAACGTATAACGTATTACGTATAACGTATAACGTATAACGTATAACGTATAACGTATAACGTATGACGTATAACGTATAACATATAACGTATAACGTATAACATATAACGTATAACGCATATCCTAGAACTTATGGCGTATAACGTATAATTTATAACGTATAACGTATAACGTATAACGTATAACGTATAACGTATAACGTATAACGTATAACGTATAACGTATAACGTATAACGTATAACGTATAACGTATAACGTATAACGTATAACGTATAACGTAATAAGTATATCAAATAACGTATAACGTATAACGTATAACGTATAACGTATAACGTATAACGTATAACGTATAACATATAACGCATAACGCATATCCTAGAACTTATGGCGTATAACGTATAATGTATAACGTATAACGTATAACGTATAACGTATAACGTATAACGTATAACGTATAACGTATAACGTATAACGTATAACGTATAACGTATAACGTATAACGTATAACGTATAACGTATAACGTATAACGTATAACGTATAACGTATAACGTATAACGTATAACGTATAACGTATAACGTATAACGTATAACGTATGACGTATAACGTATAACGTATAACTTATAGCGTATAACGTATAACGTATAACGTATAACGTATAAACTATAACACATAACGTATAACGTATAAACTATAACACATAACGTATAACGTATAACGTATGACGTATAACGTATAACGTATAACGTATAACGAATAACGTATAACGTATAACGTATAACGTATAACGTATAACGTATAACGTATAACGTATAACGTATAACGTATAACGTATAACGTATAACGTATAACGTATAACGTATAACGTATAACGTATAACGTATAACGTATAACGTATAACGTATAACGTATAACGTATAACGTATAACGTATAACGTATAACGTATAACGTATAACGTATAACGTATAACGTGTAACGTATAACGTATAACGTATAACGTGTAACGTATAACGTATAACGTATGACATATAACGTATAACGCATAACGTATAACGTATAGCGTATAACATATAACGTATAACGTATAACATATAACGTATAACGCATATCCTAGAACTTATGGCGTATAACGTATAATTTATAACGTATAACGTATAACGTATAACGTATAACGTATAACGTATAACGTATAACGTATAACGTATTACGTATAACGTATAACGTATAACGTATAAAGTATAACGTATAACGTATAACGTATAACGTATAACGTATAACGTATAACGTAATACGTATAACGTATAACGTATTACGTATAACATATAACGTATAACGTATAACGTATAACGTATAACGTTTAACGTATAACGTATAACGTATAACGTATAACATATAACGTATAACGTATAACGTAATACGTATAACGTATAACGTATTACGTATAACATATAACGTATAACGTATAACGTATAACGTATAACGTTTAACGTATAACGTATAACGTATAACGTATAACATATAACGTATAACGTATAATATATAACGTATAACGCATATCCTAGAACTTATGGCGTATAACGTATAATTTATAACGTATAACATATAACGTATAACGTATAACGTATAACGTACAACATATAACGTATAACGTGTAACGTATAACGTATAACGTATAACGTAATACGTATATCAAATAACGTATAACGTATAACGTATAACGTATAACGTATAACGTATAACGTATAACGTATAACGTATAACATATAACGTATAACGCATATCCTAGAACTTATGGCGTATAACGTATAATGTATAACGTATAACGTATAACGTATAACGTATAACGAATAACGTATAACGTATAACGTATAACGTATAACGTATAACGTATAACGTATAACGTATAACGTATAACGTATAACGTATAACGTATAACGTATAACGTATAACGTATAACGTATAACGTATAACGTTTAACGTATAACGTATAACGTATAACGTATAACGTATAACGTATAACGTATAACGTATAACGTATAACGTATAACGTATAACGTATAACGTATAACGTATAACGTATAACGTATAACGTATAACGTATAACGTATAACGTATAAAGTATAACATATCACGTATAACGCATATCCTAGAACTTATGGCGTATAACGTATAATGTATAACGTATAACGTATAACGTATAACTTTTAACGTATAACGTATAACATATAACGTATAACGTATAGCGTATAACGTATAACGTATAACGTATAACGTATAACGTATAACGTATAACGTATAACGTATAACGTATAACGTATAACGTATAACGTATAACGTATAACGTATAACGTATAACGTATAACGTGTAACGTATAACGTATAACGTATAACATATAACGTATAACGCATATCCTAGAACTTATGGCGTATAACGTATAATGTATAACGTATAACGTATAACGTATAATCTATAACGTATAACGTATAACGTATAACGTATAACGTATAACGTATAACGTATAACGTATAACGTATAACGTATAACGTATAACGTATAACGTATAACGTATATCGTATGACGTATTCCGTATAACGTATAGCGTATAACGTATAACGTATAACGTATAACGTATAACGTATAGCGTATAACATATAACGTATAACGTATAACATATAACGTATAACGCATATCCTAGAACTTATGGCGTATAACGTATAATTTATAACGTATAACGTATAACGTATAACGTATAACGTATAACGTAAAACGTATAACGTATAACGTATAACGTATAACGTATAACGTAATACGTATATCAAATAACGTATAACGTATAACGTATAACGTATAACGTATAACGTATAACGTATAACGTATAACATATAACGTATAACGCATATCCTAGAACTTATGGCGTATAACGTATAATGTATAACGTATAACGTATAACGTATATCGTATAACGTATAACGTATAACGTATAACGTATAACGTATAACGTATAACGTATAACGTATAACGTATAACGTATAACGTATAACGTATAACGTATAACGTATAACGTATAACGTATAACGTATAACGTATAACGTATAACGTATAACGTATAACGTATAACGTATAACGTATAACGTATAACGTATAACGTATAACGTATAACGTATAACGTATAACGTATAAAGTATAACATATCACGTATAACGCATATCCTAGAACTTATGGCGTATAACGTATAATGTATAACGTATAACGTATAACGTATAACGTAAAACGTATAACGTATAACGTATAACATATAACGTATAACGCATATCCTAGAACTTATGGCGTATAACGTATAATGTATAACGTATAACGTATAACGTATAACGTATAACGTATAACGTATAGCGTATAACGTATAACGTATAACGTATAACGTATAACGTATAACGTATAACGTATAACGTATAACGTATAACGTATAACGTATAACGTATAACGTATAACGTATAACGTATAACGTATAACGTATAACGTATAACGTATAAAGTATAAGATATCACGTATAACGCATATCCTAGAACTTATGGCGTATAACGTATAATGTATAACGTATAACGTATAACGTATAACGTAAAACGTATAACGTATAACGTATAACATATAACGTATAACGCATATCCTAGAACTTATGGCGTATATCGTATAACGTATAACGCATAACGTATAGCGTATAACGTATAACGTATAACGTATAACATATAACGTATAACGCATATACTAGAACTTATGGCGTATAACGTATAACGTATAACGTATAACGTATAACGTATAACGTATAACGTATAACGTATAACGTATAACGTATAACGTATAACGTATAACGTATAACGTATAACGTATAACGTATAACGTATAACGTATAACGTATAACGTATAACGTATAACGTATAACGTATAACGTATAACGTATAACGTATAACGTATAACGTATAACGTATAACGTATAACATATAACGTATAACGCATATCCTAGAACTTATGGCGTATAACGTATAATGTATAACGTATAACGTATAACGTATAACGTATAACGTATAACGTATAACGTATAACGTATAACGTATAACGTATAACGTATAACGTATAACGTATAACGTATAACGTATAACGTATAACGTATAACGTATAACGTATAACGTATAACGTATAACGTATAACGTATAGCGTATAACGTATAACGTATAACGTATAACGTATAACGTATTACGTATAACGTATAACGTATAACGTATAACGTATAACGTATAACGTATAACGTATAACGTATAACGTATAACGTATAACATATAACGTATAACGTATAACATATAACGTATAACGCATATCCTAGAACTTATGGCGTATAACGTATAATTTATAACGTATAACGTATAACGTATAACGTATAACGTATAACGTATAACGTATAACGTATAACGTATAACGTATAACGTATAACGTATAACGTATAACGTATAACGTATAACGTATAACGTATAACGTATAACGTATAACGTATAACGTATAACGTATAACGTATAACGTATAACGTATAACGTATAACGTATAACGTATAACGTATATCAAATAACGTATAACGTATAACGTATAACGTATAACGTATAACGTATAACGTATAACGTATAACATATAACGTATAACGCATATCCTAGAACTTATGGCGTATAACGTATAATGTATAACGTATAACGTATAACGTATAACGTATAACGTATAACGTATAACGTATAACGTATAACGTATAACGTATAACGTATAACGTATAACGTATAACGTATAACGTATAACGTATAACGTATAACGTATAACGTATAACGTATAACGTATAACGTATAACGTATAACGTATAACGTATAACGTATAACGTATAACGTATAACGTATAACGTATAGCGTATAACGTATAACGTATAACGTATAACGTATAACGTATAACGTATAACGTATAACGTATAACGTATAACGTATAACGTATAACGTATAACGTATAACGTATAACGTATGACGTATAACGTGTAACGTATAACGTATAACGTATAACATATAACGTATAACGCATATCCTAGAACTTATGGCGTATAACGTATAATGTATAACGTATAACGTATAACGTATAACGTATAACGTATAACGTATAACGTATAACGTATAACGTATAACGTATAACGTATAGCGTATAACGTATAACGTATAACGTATAACGTATATCGTATGACGTATAACGTATAACGTATAGCGTATAACGTATAACGTATAACGTATAACGTATAACGTATTACGTATAACGTATAACGTATAACGTATAACGTATAACGTATAACGTATAACGTATAACGTATAACATATAACGTATAACGTATAACATATAACGTATAACGCATATCCTAGAACTTATGGCGTATAACGTATAATTTATAACGTATAACGTGTAACGTATAACGTATAACGTATAACGTATAACGTATAACGTATAACGTATAACCTATAACGTATAACGTATAACGTATAACGTAATACGTATATCAAATAACGTATAACGTATAACGTATAACGTATAACGTATAAACTATAACACATAACGTATAACGTATAACGTATAACGTATAACGTATAACGTATAACGTATAACGTATAACGTATAACGTATAACGTATAACGTATAACGTATAACGTATAACGTATAACGTATAACGTATAACGTATAACGTATAACGTATAACGTATAACGTATAACGTATAACGTATAACGTATAACGTATAACGTATAACGTATAACGTATAAACTATAACACATAACGTATAACGTATAACGTATAACGTATAACGTATAACGTATAACGTATAACGTATAACGTATAACGTATAACGTATAACGTATAGCGTATAACGTATAACGTATAACGTATAACGTATATCGTATGACGTATAACGTATAACGTATAGCGTATAACGTATAACGTATAACGTATAACATATAACGTATAACGCATATACTAGAACTTATGGCGTATAACGTATAATGTATAACGTATAACGTATAACGTATAACGTATAACGTATAACGTATAACGTATAACGTATAACGTATAACGTATAACGTATAACGTATAACGTATTACGTATAACGTATAACGTATAACGTATAACGTATAACGTATAACGTATAACGTATAACGTATAACGTATAACGTATAACGTATAACGTATAACGTATAACGTATAACGTATAACGTATAACGTATAACGTATAACGTATAACGTATAACGTATAACGTATAACGTATAACGTATAACGTATAACGTATAACGTATAACGTATAACGTATAACGTATAACGTATGACGTATAACGTATAACGTATAACTTATAGCGTATAACGTATAACGTATAACGTATAACGTATAAACTATAACACATAACGTATAACGTATAAACTATAACACATAACGTATAACGTATAACGTATAACGTATAACGTATAACGTATAACGTATAACGTATAACGTATAACGTATAACGTATAACGTATAACGTATAACGTATAACGTATAACGTATAACGTATAACGTATAACGTATAACGTATAACGTATAACGTATAACGTATAACGTATAACGTATAACGTATAACGTATAACGTATAACGTATAACGTATAACGTGTAACGTATAACGTATAACGTATAACATATAACGTATAACGCATATCCTAGAACTTATGGCGTATAACGTATAATGTATAACGTATAACGTATAACGTATAACGTATAACGTATAACGTATAACGTATAACGTATAACGTATAACGTATAACGTATAACGTATAACGTATAGCGTATAACGTATAACGTATAACGTATAACGTATAACGTATAACGTATAACGTATAACGTATAACGTATAACGTATAACGTATAACGTATAACGTATAACGTTTAACGTATAACGTATAACGTATAACGTATAACATATAACGTATAACGTATAACATATAACGTATAACGCATATCCTAGAACTTATGGCGTATAACGTATAATTTATAACGTATAACGTATAACGTATAACGTATAACGTATAACGTACAACGTATAACGTATAACGTATAACGTATAACGTATAACGTATAACGTAATACGTATATCAAATAACGTATAACGTATAACGTATAACGTATAACGTATAACGTATAACGTGTAACGTATAACGTATAACGTATAACGTATAACGTATAACGTATAACGTATAACGTATAACGTATAACGTATAACGTATAACGTATAACGTATGACGTATAACGTATAACGTATAACTTATAGCGTATAACGTATAACGTATAACGTATAACGTATAAACTATAACACATAACGTATAACGTATAAACTATAACACATAACGTATAACGTATAACGTATAACGTATAACGTATAACGTATAACGTATAACGTATAACGTATAACGTATAACGTATAACGTATAACGTATAACGTATAACGTATAACGTATAACGTATAACGTATAACGTATAACGTATAACGTATAACGTATAACGTATAACGTATAACGTATAACGTATAACGTATAACGTATAACGTATAACGTATAACGTATAACGTATAACGTATAACGTATAACGTATAACGTATAACGTATAACGTATAACGTATAACGTATAACGTATAACGTATAACGTATAACGTATAACGTATAACGTATAACGTATAACGTATAAAGTATAACATATCACGTATAACGCATATCCTAGAACTTATGGCGTATAACGTATAATGTATAACGTATAACGTATAACGTATAACTTTTAACGTATAACGTATAACATATAACGTATAACGTATAGCGTATAACGTATAACGTATAACGTATAACGTATAACGTATAACGTATAACGTATAACGTATAACGTATAACGTATAACGTATAACGTATAACGTATAACGTATAACGTATAACGTATAACGTATAACGTATAACGTGTAACGTATAACGTATAACGTATAACATATAACGTATAACGCATATCCTAGAACTTATGGCGTATAACGTATAATGTATAACGTATAACGTATAACGTATAATCTATAACGTATAACGTATAACGTATAACGTATAACGTATAACGTATAACGTATAACGTATAACGTATAACGTATAACGTATAACGTATAGCGTATAACGTATAACGTATAACGTATAACGTATATCGTATGACGTATTCCGTATAACGTATAGCGTATAACGTATAACGTATAACGTATAACGTATAACGTATTACGTATAACGTATAACGTATAACGTATAAAGTATAACGTATAACGTATAACGTATAACGTATAACGTATAACGTAATACGTATAACGTATAACGTATTACGTATAACATATAACGTATAACGTATAACGTATAACGTATAACGTATAACGTATAACGTATAACGTATAGCGTATAACATATAACGTATAACGTATAACATATAACGTATAACGCATACCCTAGAACTTATGGCGTATAACGTATAATTTATAACGTATAACGTATAACGTATAACGTATAACGTATAACGTATAACGTATAACGTATAACGTATAACGTATAACGTATAACGTATAACGTATAACGTATAACGTATAACGTATAACGTATAACGTATAACGTATAACGTATAACGTATAACGTATAACGTATAACGTATAACGTATAACGTATAACGTATAACGTATAACGTGTAACGTATAACGTGTAACGTATAACGTATAACGTATAACGTATAACGTATAACGTATAACGTATAACGTATAACGTATAACGTATAACGTATGACGTATAACGTATAACGTATAACTTATAGCGTATAACGTATAACGTATAACGTATAACGTATAACGTATAACGTATAACGTATAACGTATAACGTATAACGTATAACGTATAACGTATAACGTATAACGTATAACGTATAACGTATAACGTATAACGTATAACGTATAACGTATAACGTATAACGTATAACGTATAACGTATAACGTATAACGTATAACGTATAACGTATAACGTATAACGTGTAACGTATAACGTATAACGTATAACATATAACGTATAACGCATATCCTAGAACTTATGGCGTATAACGTATAATGTATAACGTATAACGTATAACGTATAACGTATAACGTATAACGTATAACGTATAACGTATAACGTATAACGTATAGCGTATAACGTATAACGTATAACGTATAACGTATATCGTATGACGTATAACGTATAACGTATAGCGTATAACGTATAACGTATAACGTATAACGTATAACGTATTACGTATAACGTATAACGTATAACGTATAAAGTATAACGTATAACGTATAACGTATAACGTATAACGTATAACGTAATACGTATAACGTATAACGTATTACGTATAACATATAACGTATAACGTATAACGTATAACGTATAACGTTTAACGTATAACGTATAACGTATAACGTATAACATATAACGTATAACGTATAACATATAACGTATAACGCATATCCTAGAACTTATGGCGTATAACGTATAATTTATAACGTATAACGTATAACGTATAACGTATAACGTATAACGTACAACGTATAACGTATAACGTATAACGTATAACGTATAACGTATAACGTAATACGTATATCAAATAACGTATAACGTATAACGTATAACGTATAACGTATAACGTATAACGTATAACGTATAACGTATAACGTATAACATATAACGTATAACGCATATCCTAGAACTTATGGCGTATAACGTATAATGTATAACGTATAACGTATAACGTATAACGTATAACGTATATCGTATAACTTATAACGTATAACGTATAACGTATAACATATAACGTATAACGCATATCCTAGAACTTATGGCGTATAACGTATAATGTATAACGTATAACGTATAACGTATAACGTATAACGTATAACGTATAACGTATAACGTAATACGTATATCAAATAACGTATAACGTATAACGTATAACGTATAACGTATAACGTATAACGTATAACGTATAACATATAACGTATAACGCATATCCTAGAACTTATGGCGTATAACGTATAATGTATAACGTATAACGTATAACGTATAACGTATAACGTATAACGTATAACGTATAACGTATAACGTATAACGTATAACGTATAACGTATAACGTATAACGTATAACGTATAACGTATAACGTATAACGTATAACGTATAACGTATAACGTATAACGTATAACGTATAACGTATAACGTATAACGTATAACGTATAGCGTATAACGTATAACGTATAACGTATAACGTATAACGTATAACGTATAACGTATAACGTATAACGTATAACGTATAACGTATAACGTATAACGTATAACGTATAACGTATAACGTATAACGTATAACGTATAACGTATAACGTATAACGTATAACGTATAACGTATAACGTATAACGTATAACGTATAACGTATAACGTATAACGTAATACGTATATCAAATAACGTATAACGTATAACGTATAACGTATAACGTATAACGTATAACGTATAACGTATAACATATAACGTATAACGCATATCCTAGAACTTATGGCGTATAACGTATAATGTATAACGTATAACGTATAACGTATAACGTATAACGTATAACGTATAACGTATAACGTATAACGTATAACGTATAACGTATAACGTATAACGTATAACGTATAACGTATAACGTATAACGTATAACGTATAACGTATAACGTATAACGTATAACGTATAACGTATAACGTATAACGTATAACGTATAACGTATAACGTATAACGTATAACGTATAACGTATAACGTATAACGTATAACGTATAACGTATGACGTATAACGTATAACGTATAACTTATAGCGTATAACGTATAACGTATAACGTATAACGTATAAACTATAACACATAACGTATAACGTATAAACTATAACACATAACGTATAACGTATAACGTATAACGTATAACGTATAACGTATAACGTATAACGTATAACGTATAACGTATAACGTATAACGTATAACGTATAACGTATAACGTATAACGTATAACGTATAACGTATAACGTATAACGTATAACGTATAACGTATAACGTATAACGTATAACGTATAACGTATAACGTATAACGTATAACGTATAACGTATAACGTATAACGTATAACGTGTAACGTATAACGTATAACGTATAACATATAACGTATAACGCATATCCTAGAACTTATGGCGTATAACGTATAATGTATAACGTATAACGTATAACGTATAACGTATAACGTATAACGTATAACGTATAACGTATAACGTATAACGTATAACGTATAACGTATAGCGTATAACGTATAACGTATAACGTATAACGTATATCGTATGACGTATAACGTATAACGTATAGCGTATAACGTATAACGTATAACGTATAACGTATAACGTATAACGTATTACGTATAACGTATAACGTATAACGTATAAAGTATAACGTATAACGTATAACGTATAACGTATAACGTATAACGTATAACGTATAATTTATAACGTATAACGTATAACGTATAACGTATAACGTATAACGTACAACGTATAACGTATAACGTATAACGTATAACGTATAACGTATAACGTAATACGTATATCAAATAACGTATAACGTATAACGTATAACGTATAACGTATAACGTATAACGTATAACGTATAACGTATAACATATAACGTATAACGCATATCCTAGAACTTATGGCGTATAACGTATAATGTATAACGTATAACGTATAACGTATAACGTATAACGTATAACGTATAACTTATAACGTATAACGTATAACGTATAACATATAACGTATAACGCATATCCTAGAACTTATGGCGTATAACGTATAATGTATAACGTATAACGTATAACGTATAACGTATAACGTATAACGTATAACGTATAACGTAATACGTATATCAAATAACGTATAACGTATAACGTATAACGTATAACGTATAACGTATAACGTATAACGTATAACATATAACGTATAACGCATATCCTAGAACTTATGGCGTATAACGTATAATGTATAACGTATAACGTATAACGTATAACGTATAACGTATAACGTATAACGTATAACGTATAACGTATAACGTATAACGTATAACGTATAACGTATAACGTATAACGTATAACGTATAACGTATAACGTATAACGTATAACGTATAACGTATAACGTATAACGTATAACGTATAACGTATAACGTATAACGTATAACGTATAGCGTATAACGTATAACGTATAACGTATAACGTATAACGTATAACGTATAACGTATAACGTATAACGTATAACGTATAACGTATAACGTATAACGTATAACGTATAACGTATAACGTATAACGTATAACGTATAACGTGTAACGTATAACGTATAACGTATAACATATAACGTATAACGCATATCCTAGAACTTATGGCGTATAACGTATAATGTATAACGTATAACGTATAACGTATAACGTATAACGTATAACGTATAACGTATAACATATAACGTATAACGTATAGCGTATAACGTATAACGTATAACGTATAACGTATATCGTATGACGTATAACGTATAACGTATAGCGTATAACGTATAACGTATAACGTATAACGTATAACGTATTACGTATAACGTATAACGTATAACGTATAACGTATAACGTATAACATATAACGTATAACGTATAACATATAACGTATAACGCATATCCTAGAACTTATGGCGTATAACGTATAATTTATAACGTATAACGTATAACGTATAACGTATAACGTATAACGTATAACGTATAACGTATAACGTATAACGTATAACGTATAACGTATAACGTATAACGTATAACGTAATACGTATATCAAATAACGTATAACGTATAACGTATAACGTATAACGTATAACGTATAACGTATAACGTATAACGTATAACATATAACGTATAACGCATATCCTAGAACTTATGGCGTATAACGTATAATGTATAACGTATAACGTATAACGTATAACGTATAACGTATAACGTATAACGTATAACGTATAACGTATAACGTATAACGTATAACGTATAACGTATAACGTATAACGTATAAGGGATAACGTATAACGTATAACGTATAACGTATAACGTATAACGTATAACGTATAACGTATAACGTATAACGTATAACGTATAACGTATAACGTATAACGTATAACGTATAACGTATAACGTATAACGTATAACGTATAACGTATAACGTATAACGTATAACGTATAACGTATAACGTATAACGTATAACGTATAACGTATAACGTATAACGTATAACGTATAACGTATGACGTATAACGTATAACGTATAACTTATAGCGTATAACGTATAACGTATAACGTATAACGTATAAACTATAACACATAACGTATAACGTATAAACTATAACACATAACGTATAACGTATAACGTATAACGTATAACGTATAACGTATAACGTATAACGTATAACGTATAACGTATAACGTATAACGTATAACGTATAACGTATAACGTATAACGTATAACGTATAACGTATAACGTATAACGTATAACGTATAACGTATAACGTATAACGTATAACGTATAACGTATAACGTATAACGTATAACGTATAACGTATAACGTATAACGTATAACGTATAACGTATAACGTATAACGTATAACGTGTAACGTATAACGTATAACGTATAACATATAACGTATAACGCATATCCTAGAACTTATGGCGTATAGCGTATAATGTATAACGTATAACGTATAACGTATAACGTATAACGTATAACGTATAACGTATAACGTATAACGTATAACGTATAACGTATAACGTATAGCGTATAACGTATAACGTATAACGTATAACGTATATCGTATGACGTATAGCGTATAACGTATAGCGTATAACGTATAACGTATAACGTATAACGTATAACGTATTACGTATAACGTATAACGTATAACGTATAAAGTATAACGTATAACGTATAACGTATAACGTATAACGTATAACGTAATACGTATAACGTATAACGTATTACGTATAACATATAACGTATAACGTATAACGTATAACGTATAACGTTTAACGTATAACGTATAACGTATAACGTATAACATATAACGTATAACGTATAACATATAACGTATAACGCATATCCTAGAACTTATGGCGTATAACGTATAATTTATAACGTATAACGTATAACGTATAACGTATAACGTATAACGTACAACGTATAACGTATAACGTATAACGTATAACGTATAACGTATAACGTAATACGTATATCAAATAACGTATAACGTATAACGTATAACGTATAACGTATAACGTATAACGTATAACGTATAACGTATAACGTATAACGTATAACATATAACGTATAACGCATATCCTAGAACTTATGGCGTATAACGTATAATGTATAACACATAACGTATAACGTATAACGTATAACGTATAACGTATAACGTATAACGTATAACGTATAACGTATAACGTATAACGTATAACGTATAACGTATAACGTATAACGTATAACGTATAACGTATAACGTATAACGTATAACGTATAACGTATAACGTATAACGTATAACGTATAACGTATAACGTATAACGTATAACGTATAACGTATAACGTATAACGTATAACGTATAACGTGTAACGTATAACGTATAACGTATAACATATAACGTATAACGCATATCCTAGAACTTATGGCGTATAACGTATAATGTATAACGTATAACGTATAACGTATAACGTATAACGTATAACGTATAACGTATAACGTATAACGTATAACGTATAGCGTATAACGTATAACGTATAACGTATAACGTATATCGTATGACGTATAACGTATAACGTATAGCGTATAACGTATAACGTATAACGTATAACGTATAACGTATTACGTATAACGTATAACGTATAACGTATAAAGTATAACGTATAACGTATAACGTATAACGTATAACGTATAACGTAATACGTATAACGTATAACGTATTACGTATAACATATAACGTATAACGTATAACGTATAACGTATAACGTTTAACGTATAACGTATAACGTATAACGTATAACATATAACGTATAACGTATAACATATAACGTATAACGCATATCCTAGAACTTATGGCGTATAACGTATAATTTATAACGTATAACGTATAACGTATAACGTATAACGTATAACGTACAACGTATAACGTATAACGTATAACGTATAACGTATAACGTATAACGTAATACGTATATCAAATAACGTATAACGTATAACGTATAACGTATAACGTATAACGTATAACGTATAACGTATAACGTATAACATATAACGTATAACGCATATCCTAGAACTTATGGCGTATAACGTATAATGTATAACGTATAACGTATAACGTATAACGTATAACGTATAACGTATATCGTATAACTTATAACGTATAACGTATAACGTATAACATATAACGTATAACGCATATCCTAGAACTTATGGCGTATAACGTATAATGTATAACGTATAACGTATAACGTATAACGTATAACGTATAACGTATAACGTATAACGTAATACGTATATCAAATAACGTATAACGTATAACGTATAACGTATAACGTATAACGTATAACGTATAACGTATAACGTATAACGTATAACGTATAACGTATAACGTATAACGTATAACGTATAACGTATAGCGTATAACGTATAGCGTATAACGTATAACGTATAACGTATAACGTATAACGTATAACGTATAACGTATAACGTATAACGTATAACGTATAACGTATAACGTATAACGTATAACGTATAACGTATAACGTATAACGTATAACGTATAACGTATAACGTATAACGTATAACGTATAACGTATAACGTATAACGTATAACGTATAACGTATAACGTATAACGTATAACGTATAACGTATAACGTAATACGTATATCAAATAACGTATAACGTATAACGTATAACGTATAACGAATAACGTATAACGTATAACGTATAACGTATAACGTATAACGTATAACGTATAACGTATAACGTATAACGTATAACGTATAACGTATAACGTATAACGTATAACGTATAACGTATAACGTATAACGTATAACGTATAACGTATAACGTATAACGTATAACGTATAACGTATAACGTATAACGTATAAAGTATAACATATCACGTATAACGTATAACGTATAACGTATAACGTATAACGTATAACGTATAACGTATAACGTATAACGTATAACGTAATACGTATATCAAATAACGTATAACGTATAACGTATAACGTATAACGTATAACGTATAACGTATAACGTATAACATATAACGTATAACGCATATCCTAGAACTTATGGCGTATAACGTATAATGTATAACGTATAACGTATAACGTATAACGTATAACGTATAACGTATAACGTATAACGTATAACGTATAACGTATAACGTATAACGTATAACGTATAACGTATAACGTATAACGTATAACGTATAACGTATAACGTATAACGTATAACGTATAACGTATAACGTATAACGTATAACGTATAACGTATAACGTATAACGTATAACGTATAACGTATAACGTATAACGTATAACGTATAACGTATAACGTATAACGTATAACGTATAACGTATAACGTATAACGTATAACGTATAACGTATAACGTATAACGTATAACGTATAACGTATGACGTATAACGTATAACGTATAACTTATAGCGTATAACGTATAACGTATAACGTATAACGTATAAACTATAACACATAACGTATAACGTATAAACTATAACACATAACGTATAACGTATAACGTATAACGTATAACGTATAACGTATAACGTATAACGTATAACGTATAACGTATAACGTATAACGTATAACGTATAACGTATAACGTATAACGTATAACGTATAACGTATAACGTATAACGTATAACGTATAACGTATAACGTATAACGTATAACGTATAACGTATAACGTATAACGTATAACGTATAACGTATAACGTATAACGTATAACGTATAACGTATAACGTATAACGTATAACGTGTAACGTATAACGTATAACGTATAACATATAACGTATAACGCATATCCTAGAACTTATGGCGTATAACGTATAATGTATAACGTATAACGTATAACGTATAACGTATAACGTATAACGTATAACGTATAACGTATAACGTATAACGTATAACGTATAACGTATAGCGTATAACGTATAACGTATAACGTATAACGTATATCGTATGACGTATAACGTATAACGTATAGCGTATAACGTATAACGTATAACGTATAACGTATAACGTATTACGTATAACGTATAACGTATAACGTATAAAGTATAACGTATAACGTATAACGTATAACGTATAACGTATAACGTAATACGTATAACGTATAACGTATTACGTATAACATATAACGTATAACGTATAACGTATAACGTATAACGTTTAACGTATAACGTATAACGTATAACGTATAACATATAACGTATAACGTATAACATATAACGTATAACGCATATCCTAGAACTTATGGCGTATAACGTATAATTTATAACGTATAACGTATAACGTATAACGTATAACGTATAACGTACAACGTATAACGTATAACGTATAACGTATAACGTATAACGTATAACGTAATACGTATATCAAATAACGTATAACGTATAACGTATAACGTATAACGTATAACGTATAACGTATAACGTATAACGTATAACGTATAACATATAACGTATAACGCATATCCTAGAACTTATGGCGTATAACGTATAATGTATAACGTATAACGTATAACGTATAACGTATAACGTATAACGTATAACGTATAACGTATAACGTATAACGTATAACGTATAACGTATAACGTATAACGTATAACGTATAACGTATAACGTATAACGTATAACGTATAACGTATAACGTATAACGTATAATGTATAACGTATAACGTATAACGTATAACGTATAACGTATAACGTATAACGTATAACGTATAACGTATAACGTAATACGTATATCAAATAACGTATAACGTATAACGTATAACGTATAACGTATAACGTATAACGTATAACGTATAACATATAACGTATAACGCATATCCTAGAACTTATGGCGTATAACGTATAATGTATAACGTATAACGTATAACGTATAACGTATAACGTATAACGTATAACGTATAACGTATAACGTATAACGTATAACGTATAACGTATAACGTATAACGTACAACGTATAACGTATAACGTATAACGTATAACGTATAACGTATAACGTAATACGTATATCAAATAACGTATAACGTATAACGTATAACGTATAACGTATAACGTATAACGTATAACGTATAACGTATAACGTATAACATATAACGTATAACGCATATCCTAGAACTTATGGCGTATAACGTATAATGTATAACGTATAACGTATAACGTATAACGTATAACGTATATCGTATAACTTATAACGTATAACGTATAACGTATAACATATAACGTATAACGCATATCCTAGAACTTATGGCGTATAACGTATAATGTATAACGTATAACGTATAACGTATAACGTATAACGTATAACGTATAACGTATAACGTATAACGTAATACGTATATCAAATAACGTATAACGTATAACGTATAACGTATAACGTATAACGTATAACGTATAACGTATAACGTATAACGTACAACGTATAGCGTATAACGTATAGCGTATAACGTATAGCGTATAACGTATAACGTATAACGTATAACGTATAACGTATAACGTATAACGTATAACGTATAACGTATAACGTATAACGTATAACGTATAACGTATAACGTATAACGTATAACGTATAACGTATAACGTATAACGTATAACGTATAACGTATAACGTATAACGTATAACGTATAACGTATAACGTATAACGTATAACGTATAACGTATAACGTATAACGTATAACGTATAACGTAATACGTATATCAAATAACGTATAACGTATAACGTATAACGTATAACGTATAACGTATAACGTATAACGTATAACGTATAACGTATAACGTATAACGTATAACGTATAACGTATAACGTATAACGTATAACGTATAACGTATAACGTATAACGTATAACGTATAACGTATAACGTATAACGTATAACGTATAACGTATAACGTATAACGTATAACGTATAACGTATAACGTATAACGTATAACGTAATACGTATATCAAATAACGTATAACGTATAACGTATAACGTATAACGTATAACGTATAACGTATAACGTATAACATATAACGTATAACGCATATCCTAGAACTTATGGCGTATAACGTATAATGTATAACGTATAACGTATAACGTATAACGTATAACGTATAACGTATAACGTATAACGTATAACGTATAACGTATAACGTATAACGTATAACGTATAACGTATAACGTATAACGTATAACGTATAACGTATAACGTATAACGTATAACGTATAACGTATAACGTATAACGTATAACGTATAACGTATAACGTATAACGTATAACGTATAACGTATAACGTATAACGTATAACGTATAACGTATAACGTATAACGTATAACGTATAACGTATAACGTATAACGTATAACGTATAACGTATAACGTATAACGTATAACGTATAACGTATAACGTATGACGTATAACGTATAACGTATGACGTATAACGTATAACGTATAACTTATAGCGTATAACGTATAACGTATAACGTATAACGTATAAACTATAACACATAACGTATAACGTATAAACTATAACACATAACGTATAACGTATAACGTATAACGTATAACGTATAACGTATAACGTATAACGTATAACGTATAACGTATAACGTATAACGTATAACGTATAACGTATAACGTATAACGTATAACGTATAACGTATAACGTATAACGTATAACGTATAACGTATAACGTATAACGTATAACGTATAACGTATAACGTATAACGTATAACGTATAACGTATAACGTATAACGTATAACGTGTAACGTATAACGTATAACGTATAACATATAACGTATAACGCATATCCTAGAACTTATGGCGTATAACGTATAATGTATAACGTATAACGTATAACGTATAACGTATAACGTATAACGTATAACGTATAACGTATAACGTATAACGTATAACGTATAACGTATAGCGTATAACGTATAACGTATAACGTATAACGTATATCGTATGACGTATAACGTATAACGTATAGCGTATAACGTATAACGTATAACGTATAACGTATAACGTATTACGTATAACGTATAACGTATAACGTATAAAGTATAACGTATAACGTATAACGTATAACGTATAACGTATAACGTATAACGTAATACGTATAACGTATAACGTATTACGTATAACATATAACGTATAACGTATAACGTATAACGTATAACGTTTAACGTATAACGTATAACGTATAACGTATAACATATAACGTATAACGTATAACATATAACGTATAACGCATATCCTAGAACTTATGGCGTATAACGTATAATTTATAACGTATAACGTATAACGTATAACGTATAACGTATAACGTACAACGTATAACGTATAACGTATAACGTATAACGTATAACGTATAACGTAATACGTATATCAAATAACGTATAACGTATAACGTATAACGTATAACGTATAACGTATAACGTATAACGTATAACGTATAACGTATAACATATAACGTATAACGCATATCCTAGAACTTATGGCGTATAACGTATAATGTATAACGTATAACGTATAACGTATAACGTATAACGTATAACGTATAACGTATAACGTATAACGTATAACGTATAACGTATAACGTATAACGTATAACGTATAACGTATAACGTATAACGTATAACGTATAACGTATAACGTATAACGTATAACGTATAACGTATAACGTATAACGTATAACGTATAACGTATAACGTATAACGTATAACGTATAACGTATAACGTATAACGTATAACGTATAACGTATAACGTATAACGTATAACGTATAACGTATAACGTATAACGTATAACGTATAACGTATAACGTATAACGTATAAAGTATAACATATCACGTATAACGCATATCCTAGAACTTATGGCGTATAGCGTATAATGTATAACGTATAACGTATAACGTATAACTTTTAACGTATAACGTATAACATATAACGTATAACGTATAGCGTATAACGTATAACGTATAACGTATAACGTATAACGTATAACGTATAACGTATAACGTATAACGTATAACGTATAACGTATAACGTATAACGTATAACGTATAACGTATAACGTATAACGTATAACGTATAACGTATAACGTGTAACGTATAACGTATAACGTATAACATATAACGTATAACGCATATCCTAGAACTTATGGCGTATAACGTATAATGTATAACGTATAACGTATAACGTATAACTTTTAACGTATAACGTATAACATATAACGTATAACGTATAGCGTATAACGTATAACGTATAACGTATAACGTATAACGTATAGCGTATAACGTATAACGTATAACGTATAACGTATATCGTATGACGTATTCCGTATAACGTATAGCGTATAACGTATAACGTAAAACGTATAACGTATAACGTATTACGTATAACGTATAACGTATAACGTATAAAGTATAACGTATAACGTATAACGTATAACGTATAACGTATAACGTAATACGTATAACGTATAACGTATTACGTATAACATATAACGTATAACGTATAACGTATAACGTATAACGTATAACGTATAACGTATAACGTATAGCGTATAACATATAACGTATAACGTATAACATATAACGTATAACGCATACCCTAGAACTTATGGCGTATAACGTATAATTTATAACGTATAACGTATAACGTATAACGTATAACGTATAACGTATAACGTATAACGTATAACGTATAACGTATACCGTATAACGTATTACGTATAACGTATAACGTATAACGTATAAAGTATAACGTATAACGTATAACGTATAACGTATAACGTATAACGTATAACGTAATACGTATAACGTATAACGTATTACGTATAACATATAACGTATAACGTATAACGTATAACGTATAACGTTTAACGTATAACGTATAACGTATAACGTATAACATATAACGTATAACGTATAACATATAACGTATAACGCATATCCTAGAACTTATGGCGTATAACGTATAATTTATAACGTATAACGTATAACGTATAACGTATAACGTATAACGTACAACGTATAACGTATAACGTATAACGTATAACGTATAACGTATAACGTATAACGTATAACGTATAACGTGTAACGTATAACGTATAACGTATAACGTATAACGTATAACGTATAACGTATAACGTATAACGTATAACGTATAACGTATAACGTATAACGTATGACGTATAACGTATAACGTATAACTTATAGCGTATAACGTATAACGTATAACGTATAACGTATAAACTATAACACATAACGTATAACGTATAAACTATAACACATAACGTATAACGTATAACGTATAACGTATAACGTATAACGTATAACGTATAACGTATAACGTATAACGTATAACGTATAACGTATAACGTATAACGTATAACGTATAACGTATAACGTATAACGTATAACGTATAACGTATAACGTATAACGTATAACGTATAACGTATAACGTATAACGTATAACGTATAACGTATAACGTATAACGTGTAACGTATAACGTATAACGTATAACATATAACGTATAACGCATATCCTAGAACTTATGGCGTATAACGTATAATGTATAACGTATAACGTATAACGTATAACGTATAACGTATAACGTATAACGTATAACGTATAACGTATAACGTATAGCGTATAACGTATAACGTATAACGTATAACGTATATCGTATGACGTATAACGTATAACGTATAGCGTATAACGTATAACGTATAACGTATAACGTATAACGTATTACGTATAACGTATAACGTATAACGTATAAAGTATAACGTATAACGTATAACGTATAACGTATAACGTATAACGTAATACGTATAACGTATAACGTATTACGTATAACATATAACGTATAACGTATAACGTATAACGTATAACGTTTAACGTATAACGTATAACGTATAACGTATAACATATAACGTATAACGTATAACATATAACGTATAACGCATATCCTAGAACTTATGGCGTATAACGTATAATTTATAACGTATAACGTATAACGTATAACGTATAACGTATAACGTACAACGTATAACGTATAACGTATAACGTATAACGTATAACGTATAACGTAATACGTATATCAAATAACGTATAACGTATAACGTATAACGTATAACGTATAACGTATAACGTATAACGTATAACGTATAACATATAACGTATAACGCATATCCTAGAACTTATGGCGTATAACGTATAATGTATAACGTATAACGTATAACGTATAACGTATAACGTATATCGTATAACTTATAACGTATAACGTATAACGTATAACATATAACGTATAACGCATATCCTAGAACTTATGGCGTATAACGTATAATGTATAACGTATAACGTATAACGTATAACGTATAACGTATAACGTATAACGAATAACGTATAACGTAATACGTATATCAAATAACGTATAACGTATAACGTATAACGTATAACGTATAACGTATAACGTATAACGTATAACATATAACGTATAACGCATATCCTAGAACTTATGGCGTATAACGTATAATGTATAACGTATAACGTATAACGTATAACGTATAACGTATAACGTATAACGTATAACGTATAACGTATAACGTATAACGTATAACGTATAACGTATAACGTATAACGTATAACGTATAACGTATAACGTATAACGTATAACGTATAACGTATAACGTATAACGTATAACGTATAACGTATAGCGTATAACGTATAGCGTATAACGTATAACGTATAACGTATAACGTATAACGTATAACGTATAACGTATAACGTATAACGTATAACGTATAACGTATAACGTATAACGTATAACGTATAACGTATAACGTATAACGTATAACGTATAACGTATAACGTATAACGTATAACGTATAACGTATAACGTATAACGTATAACGTATAACGTATAACGTATAACGTATAACGTATAACGTATAACGTATAACGTATAACGTATAACGTATAACGTATAACGTATAACGTAATACGTATATCAAATAACGTATAACGTATAACGTATAACGTATAACGTATAACGTATAACGTATAACGTATAACATATAACGTATAACGCATATCCTAGAACTTATGGCGTATAACGTATAATGTATAACGTATAACGTATAACGTATAACGTATAACGTATAACGTATAACGTATAACGTATAACGTATAACGTATAACGTATAACGTATAACGTATAACGTATAACGTATAACGTATAACGTATAACGTATAACGTATAACGTATAACGTATAACGTATAACGTATAACGTATAACGTATAACGTATAACGTATAACGTATAACGTATAACGTATAACGTATAACGTATAACGTATAACGTATAACGTATAACGTATAACGTATAACGTATAACGTATAACGTATAACGTATAACGTATAACGTATAACGTATGACGTATAACGTATAACGTATAACTTATAGCGTATAACGTATAACGTATAACGTATAACGTATAAACTATAACACATAACGTATAACGTATAAACTATAACACATAACGTATAACGTATAACGTATAACGTATAACGTATAACGTATAACGTATAACGTATAACGTATAACGTATAACGTATAACGTATAACGTATAACGTATAACGTATAACGTATAACGTATAACGTATAACGTATAACGTATAACGTATAACGTATAACGTATAACGTATAACGTATAACGTATAACGTATAACGTATAACGTATAACGTATAACGTATAACGTATAACGTATAACGTATAACGTGTAACGTATAACGTATAACGTATAACATACAACGTATAACGCATATCCTAGAACTTATGGCGTATAACGTATAATGTATAACGTATAACGTATAACGTATAACGTATAACGTATAACGTATAACGTATAACGTATAACGTATAACGTATAACGTATAGCGTATAACGTATAACGTATAACGTATAACGTATATCGTATGACGTATAACGTATAACGTATAGCGTATAACGTATAACGTATAACGTATAACGTATAACGTATAACGTATTACGTATAACGTATAACGTATAACGTATAAAGTATAACGTATAACGTATAACGTATAACGTATAACGTATAACGTATAACGTATAATTTATAACGTATAACGTATAACGTATAACGTATAACGTATAACGTACAACGTATAACGTATAACGTATAACGTATAACGTATAACGTATAACGTAATACGTATATCAAATAACGTATAACGTATAACGTATAACGTATAACGTATAACGTATAACGTATAACGTATAACGTATAACATATAACGTATAACGCATATCCTAGAACTTATGGCGTATAACGTATAATGTATAACGTATAACGTATAACGTATAACGTATAACGTATAACGTATAACTTATAACGTATAACGTATAACGTATAACATATAACGTATAACGCATATCCTAGAACTTATGGCGTATAACGTATAATGTATAACGTATAACGTATAACGTATAACGTATAACGTATAACGTATAACGTATAACGTAATACGTATATCAAATAACGTATAACGTATAACGTATAACGTATAACGTATAACGTATAACGTATAACGTATAACATATAACGTATAACGCATATCCTAGAACTTATGGCGTATAACGTATAATGTATAACGTATAACGTATAACGTATAACGTATAACGTATAACGTATAACGTATAACGTATAACGTATAACGTATAACGTATAACGTATAACGTATAACGTATAACGTATAACGTATAACGTATAACGTATAACGTATAACGTATAACGTATAACGTATAACGTATAACGTATAACGTATAACGTATAGCGTATAACGTATAACGTATAACGTATAACGTATAACGTATAACGTATAACGTATAACGTATAACGTATAACGTATAACGTATAACGTATAACGTATAACGTATAACGTATAACGTATAACGTATAACGTATAACGTGTAACGTATAACGTATAACGTATAACATATAACGTATAACGCATATCCTAGAACTTATGGCGTATAACGTATAATGTATAACGTATAACGTATAACGTATAACGTATAACGTATAACGTATAACGTATAACGTATAACATATAACGTATAACGTATAGCGTATAACGTATAACGTATAACGTATAACGTATATCGTATGACGTATAACGTATAACGTATAGCGTATAACGTATAACGTATAACGTATAACGTATAACGTATTACGTATAACGTATAACGTATAACGTATAACGTATAACGTATAACGTATAACGTATAACGTATAACATATAACGTATAACGTATAACATATAACGTATAACGCATATCCTAGAACTTATGGCGTATAACGTATAATTTATAACGTATAACGTATAACGTATAACGTATAACGTATAACGTATAACGTATAACGTATAACGTATAACGTATAACGTATAACGTATAACGTATAACGTAATACGTATATCAAATAACGTATAACGTATAACGTATAACGTATAACGTATAACGTATAACGTATAACGTATAACATATAACGTATAACGCATATCCTAGAACTTATGGCGTATAACGTATAATGTATAACGTATAACGTATAACGTATAACGTATAACGTATAACGTATAACGTATAACGTATAACGTATAACGTATAACGTATAACGTATAACGTATAACGTATAACGTATAACGTATAACGTATAACGTATAACGTATAACGTATAGCGTATAACGTATAACGTATAACGTATAACGTATATCGTATGACGTATAACGTATAACGTATAGCGTATAACGTATAACGTATAACGTATAACGTATAACGTATTACGTATAACGTATAACGTATAACGTATAAAGTATAACGTATAACGTATAACGTATAACGTATAACGTATAACGTAATACGTATAACGTATAACGTATTACGTATAACATATAACGTATAACGTATAACGTATAACGTATAACGTTTAACGTATAACGTATAACGTATAACGTATAACATATAACGTATAACGTATAACATATAACGTATAACGCATATCCTAGAACTTATGGCGTATAACGTATAATTTATAACGTATAACGTATAACGTATAACGTATAACGTATAACGTACAACGTATAACGTATAACGTATAACGTATAACGTATAACGTATAACGTAATACGTATATCAAATAACGTATAACGTATAACGTATAACGTATAACGTATAACGTATAACGTATAACGTATAACGTATAACATATAACGTATAACGCATATCCTAGAACTTATGGCGTATAACGTATAATGTATAACGTATAACGTATAACGTATAACGTATAACGTATATCGTATAACTTATAACGTATAACGTATAACGTATAACATATAACGTATAACGCATATCCTAGAACTTATGGCGTATAACGTATAATGTATAACGTATAACGTATAACGTATAACGTATAACGTATAACGTATAACATATAACGTATAACGCATATCCTAGAACTTATGGCGTATAACGTATAATGTATAACGTATAACGTATAACGTATAACGTATAACGTATAACGTATAACGTATAACGTAATACGTATATCAAATAACGTATAACGTATAACGTATAACGTATAACGTATAACGTATAACGTATAACGTATAACGTATAACGTATAACGTATAACGTATAACGTATAACGTATAACGTATAACGTATAACGTATAACGTATAACGTATAACGTATAACGTATAACGTATAACGTATAACGTATAACGTATAACGTATAACGTATAACGTATAACGTATAACGTATAACGTATAACGTATAACGTATAACGTATAACGTATAACGTATAACGTATAACGTATAACGTAATACGTATATCAAATAACGTATAACGTATAACGTATAACGTATAACGAATAACGTATAACGTATAACGTATAACGTATAACGTATAACGTATAACGTATAACGTATAACGTATAACGTATAACGTATAACGTATAACGTATAACGTATAACGTATAACGTATAACGTATAACGTATAACGTATAACGTATAACGTATAACGTATAACGTATAACGTATAACGTATAACGTATAACGTATAACGTATAAAGTATAACATATCACGTATAACGTATAACGTATAACGTATAACGTATAACGTATAACGTATAACGTATAACGTATAACGTATAACGTAATACGTATATCAAATAACGTATAACGTATAACGTATAACGTATAACGTATAACGTATAACGTATAACGTATAACATATAACGTATAACGCATATCCTAGAACTTATGGCGTATAACGTATAATGTATAACGTATAACGTATAACGTATAACGTATAACGTATAACGTATAACGTATAACGTATAACGTATAACGTATAACGTATAACGTATAACGTATAACGTATAACGTATAACGTATAACGTATAACGTATAACGTATAACGTATAACGTATAACGTATAACGTATAACGTATAACGTATAACGTATAACGTATAACGTATAACGTATAACGTATAACGTATAACGTATAACGTATAACGTATAACGTATAACGTATAACGTATAACGTATAACGTATAACGTATAACGTATAACGTATAACGTATAACGTATAACGTATAACGTATAACGTATAACGTATAACGTATGACGTATAACGTATAACGTATAACTTATAGCGTATAACGTATAACGTATAACGTATAACGTATAAACTATAACACATAACGTATAACGTATAAACTATAACACATAACGTATAACGTATAACGTATAACGTATAACGTATAACGTATAACGTATAACGTATAACGTATAACGTATAACGTATAACGTATAACGTATAACGTATAACGTATAACGTATAACGTATAACGTATAACGTATAACGTATAACGTATAACGTATAACGTATAACGTATAACGTATAACGTATAACGTATAACGTATAACGTATAACGTATAACGTATAACGTATAACGTATAACGTATAACGTATAACGTGTAACGTATAACGTATAACGTATAACATATAACGTATAACGCATATCCTAGAACTTATGGCGTATAACGTATAATGTATAACGTATAACGTATAACGTATAACGTATAACGTATAACGTATAACGTATAACGTATAACGTATAACGAATAACGTATAACGTATAGCGTATAACGTATAACGTATAACGTATAACGTATATCGTATGACGTATAACGTATAACGTATAGCGTATAACGTATAACGTATAACGTATAACGTATAACGTATTACGTATAACGTATAACGTATAACGTATAAAGTATAACGTATAACGTATAACGTATAACGTATAACGTATAACGTAATACGTATAACGTATAACGTATTACGTATAACATATAACGTATAACGTATAACGTATAACGTATAACGTTTAACGTATAACGTATAACGTATAACGTATAACATATAACGTATAACGTATAACATATAACGTATAACGCATATCCTAGAACTTATGGCGTATAACGTATAATTTATAACGTATAACGTATAACGTATAACGTATAACGTATAACGTACAACGTATAACGTATAACGTATAACGTATAACGTATAACGTATAACGTAATACGTATATCAAATAACGTATAACGTATAACGTATAACGTATAACGTATAACGTATAACGTATAACGTATAACGTATAACGTATAACATATAACGTATAACGCATATCCTAGAACTTATGGCGTATAACGTATAATGTATAACGTATAACGTATAACGTATAACGTATAACGTATAACGTATAACGTATAACGTATAACGTATAACGTATAACGTATAACGTATAACGTATAACGTATAACGTATAACGTATAACGTATAACGTATAACGTATAACGTATAACGTATAACGTATAACGTATAATGTATAACGTATAACGTATAACGTATAACGTATAACGTATAACGTATAACGTATAACGTATAACGTATAACGTAATACGTATATCAAATAACGTATAACGTATAACGTATAACGTATAACGTATAACGTATAACGTATAACGTATAACATATAACGTATAACGCATATCCTAGAACTTATGGCGTATAACGTATAATGTATAACGTATAACGTATAACGTATAACGTATAACGTATAACGTATAACGTATAACGTATAACGTATAACGTATAACGTATAACGTATAACGTATAACGTACAACGTATAACGTATAACGTATAACGTATAACGTATAACGTATAACGTAATACGTATATCAAATAACGTATAACGTATAACGTATAACGTATAACGTATAACGTATAACGTATAACGTATAACGTATAACATATAACGTATAACGCATATCCTAGAACTTATGGCGTATAACGTATAATGTATAACGTATAACGTATAACGTATAACGTATAACGTATATCGTATAACTTATAACGTATAACGTATAACGTATAACATATAACGTATAACGCATATCCTAGAACTTATGGCGTATAACGTATAATGTATAACGTATAACGTATAACGTATAACGTATAACGTATAACGTATAACGTATAACGTAATACGTATATCAAATAACGTATAACGTATAACGTATAACGTATAACGTATAACGTATAACGTATAACGTATAACGTATAACGTACAACGTATAGCGTATAACGTATAGCGTATAACGTATAGCGTATAACGTATAACGTATAACGTATAACGTATAACGTATAACGTATAACGTATAACGTATAACGTATAACGTATAACGTATAACGTATAACGTATAACGTATAACGTATAACGTATAACGTATAACGTATAACGTATAACGTATATCGTATAACGTATAACGTATAACGTATAACGTATAACGTATAACGTATAACGTATAACGTATAACGTATAACGTATAACATATAACGTAATACGTATATCAAATAACGTATAACGTATAACGTATAACGTATAACGTATAACGTATAACGTATAACGTATAACGTATAACGTATAACGTATAACGTATAACGTATAACGTATAACGTATAACGTATAACGTATAACGTATAACGTATAACGTATAACGTATAACGTATAACGTATAACGTATAACGTATAACGTATAACGTATAACGTATAACGTATAACGTATAACGTATAACGTATAAAGTATAACATATCACGTATAACGTATAACGTATAACGTATAACGTATAACGTATAACGTATAACGTATAACGTATAACGTATAACGTATAACGTATAACATATAACGTATAACGCATATCCTAGAACTTATGGCGTATAACGTATAATGTATAACGTATAACGTATAACGTATAACGTATAACGTATAACGTATAACGTATAACGTATAACGTATAACGTATAACGTATAACGTATAACGTATAACGTATAACGTATAACGTATAACGTATAACGTATAACGTATAACGTATAACGTATAACGTATAACGTATAACGTATAACGTATAACGTATAACGTATAACGTATAACGTATAACGTATAACGTATAACGTATAACGTATAACGTATAACGTATAACGTATAACGTATAACGTATAACGTATAACGTATAACGTATAACGTATAACGTATAACGTATAACGTATGACGTATAACGTATAACGTATGACGTATAACGTATAACGTATAACTTATAGCGTATAACGTATAACGTATAACGTATAACGTATAAACTATAACACATAACGTATAACGTATAAACTATAACACATAACGTATAACGTATAACGTATAACGTATAACGTATAACGTATAACGTATAACGTATAACGTATAACGTATAACGTATAACGTATAACGTATAACGTATAACGTATAACGTATAACGTATAACGTATAACGTATAACGTATAACGTATAACGTATAACGTATAACGTATAACGTATAACGTATAACGTATAACGTATAACGTATAACGTATAACGTATAACGTATAACGTATAACGTATAACGTGTAACGTATAACGTATAACGTATAACATATAACGTATAACGCATATCCTAGAACTTATGGCGTATAACGTATAATGTATAACGTATAACGTATAACGTATAACGTATAACGTATAACGTATAACGTATAACGTATAACGTATAACGTATAACGTATAACGTATAGCGTATAACGTATAACGTATAACGTATAACGTATATCGTATGACGTATAACGTATAACGTATAGCGTATAACGTATAACGTATAACGTATAACGTATAACGTATTACGTATAACGTATAACGTATAACGTATAAAGTATAACGTATAACGTATAACGTATAACGTATAACGTATAACGTAATACGTATAACGTATAACGTATTACGTATAACATATAACGTATAACGTATAACGTATAACGTATAACGTTTAACGTATAACGTATAACGTATAACGTATAACATATAACGTATAACGTATAACATATAACGTATAACGCATATCCTAGAACTTATGGCGTATAACGTATAATTTATAACGTATAACGTATAACGTATAACGTATAACGTATAACGTACAACGTATAACGTATAACGTATAACGTATAACGTATAACGTATAACGTAATACGTATATCAAATAACGTATAACGTATAACGTATAACGTATAACGTATAACGTATAACGTATAACGTATAACGTATAACGTATAACATATAACGTATAACGCATATCCTAGAACTTATGGCGTATAACGTATAATGTATAACGTATAACGTATAACGTATAACGTATAACGTATAACGTATAACGTATAACGTATAACGTATAACGTATAACGTATAACGTATAACGTATAACGTATAACGTATAACGTATAACGTATAACGTATAACGTATAACGTATAACGTATAACGTATAACGTATAACGTATAACGTATAACGTATGACGTATAACGTATAACGTATAACGTATAACGTATAACGTATAACGTATAACGTATAACGTATAACGTATAACGTATAACGTATAACGTATAACGTATAACGTATAACGTATAACGTATAACGTATAAAGTATAACATATCACGTATAACGCATATCCTAGAACTTATGGCGTATAGCGTATAATGTATAACGTATAACGTATAACGTATAACTTTTAACGTATAACGTATAACATATAACGTATAACGTATAGCGTATAACGTATAACGTATAACGTATAACGTATAACGTATAACGTATAACGTATAACGTATAACGTATAACGTATAACGTATAACGTATAACGTATAACGTATAACGTATAACGTATAACGTATAACGTATAACGTATAACGTGTAACGTATAACGTATAACGTATAACATATAACGTATAACGCATATCCTAGAACTTATGGCGTATAACGTATAATGTATAACGTATAACGTATAACGTATAACTTTTAACGTATAACGTATAACATATAACGTATAACGTATAGCGTATAACGTATAACGTATAACGTATAACGTATAACGTATAGCGTATAACGTATAACGTATAACGTATAACGTATATCGTATGACGTATTCCGTATAACGTATAGCGTATAACGTATAACGTATAACGTATAACGTATAACGTATTACGTATAACGTATAACGTATAACGTATAAAGTATAACGTATAACGTATAACGTATAACGTATAACGTATAACGTAATACGTATAACGTATAACGTATTACGTATAACATATAACGTATAACGTATAACGTATAACGTATAACGTATAACGTATAACGTATAACGTATAGCGTATAACATATAACGTATAACGTATAACATATAACGTATAACGCATACCCTAGAACTTATGGCGTATAACGTATAATTTATAACGTATAACGTATAACGTATAACGTATAACGTATAACGTATAACGTATAACGTATAACGTATAACGTATACCGTATAACGTATAACGTATAACGTATAACGTATAACGTATAACGTATAACGTATAACGTATAACGTATAACGTATAACGTATAACGTATAACGTATAACGTATAACGTATAACGTGTAACGTATAACGTATAACGTATAACGTATAACGTATAACGTATAACGTATAACGTATAACGTATAACGTATAACGTATAACGTATAACGTATGACGTATAACGTATAACGTATAACTTATAGCGTATAACGTATAACGTATAACGTATAACGTATAAACTATAACACATAACGTATAACGTATAAACTATAACACATAACGTATAACGTATAACGTATAACGTATAACGTATAACGTATAACGTATAACGTATAACGTATAACGTATAACGTATAACGTATAACGTATAACGTATAACGTATAACGTATAACGTATAACGTATAACGTATAACGTATAACGTATAACGTATAACGTATAACGTATAACGTATAACGTATAACGTATAACGTATAACGTATAACGTGTAACGTATAACGTATAACGTATAACATATAACGTATAACGCATATCCTAGAACTTATGGCGCATAACGTATAATGTATAACGTATAACGTATAACGTATAACGTATAACGTATAACGTATAACGTATAACGTATAACGTATAACGTATAGCGTATAACGTATAACGTATAACGTATAACGTATATCGTATGACGTATAACGTATAACGTATAGCGTATAACGTATAACGTATAACGTATAACGTATAACGTATTACGTATAACGTATAACGTATAACGTATAAAGTATAACGTATAACGTATAACGTATAACGTATAACGTATAACGTAATACGTATAACGTATAACGTATTACGTATAACATATAACGTATAACGTATAACGTATAACGTATAACGTTTAACGTATAACGTATAACGTATAACGTATAACATATAACGTATAACGTATAACATATAACGTATAACGCATATCCTAGAACTTATGGCGTATAACGTATAATTTATAACGTATAACGTATAACGTATAACGTATAACGTATAACGTACAACGTATAACGTATAACGTATAACGTATAACGTATAACGTATAACGTAATACGTATATCAAATAACGTATAACGTATAACGTATAACGTATAACGTATAACGTATAACGTATAACGTATAACGTATAACATATAACGTATAACGCATATCCTAGAACTTATGGCGTATAACGTATAATGTATAACGTATAACGTATAACGTATAACGTATAACGTATATCGTATAACTTATAACGTATAACGTATAACGTATAACATATAACGTATAACGCATATCCTAGAACTTATGGCGTATAACGTATAATGTATAACGTATAACGTATAACGTATAACGTATAACGTATAACGTATAACGAATAACGTATAACGTAATACGTATATCAAATAACGTATAACGTATAACGTATAACGTATAACGTATAACGTATAACGTATAACGTATAACATATAACGTATAACGCATATCCTAGAACTTATGGCGTATAACGTATAATGTATAACGTATAACGTATAACGTATAACGTATAACGTATTACGTATAACGTATAACGTATAACGTATAACGTATAACGTATAACGTATAACGTATAACGTATAACGTATAACGTATAACGTATAACGTATAACGTATAACGTATAACGTATAACGTATAACGTATAACGTATAGCGTATAGCGTATAGCGTATAACGTATAACGTATAACGTATAACGTATAACGTATAACGTATAACGTATAACGTATAACGTATAACGTATAACGTATAACGTATAACGTATAACGTATAACGTATAACGTATAACGTATAACGTATAACGTATAACGTATAACGTATAACGTATAACGTATAACGTATAACGTATAACGTATAACGTATAACGTATAACGTATAACGTATAACGTATAACGTATAACGTATAACGTATAACGTATAACGTATAACGTATAACGTATAACGTATAACGTATAACGTATAACGTATAACGTATAACGTATAACGTATAACGTATAACGTATAACGTATAACGTATAACGTATAACGTATAACGTATAACGTATAACGTATAACGTATAACGTATAACGTATAACGTATAACGTATAACGTATAACGTATAACGTATAACGTATAACGTATAACGTATAACGTATGACGTATAACGTATAACGTATAACTTATAGCGTATAACGTATAACGTATAACGTATAACGTATAAACTATAACACATAACGTATAACGTATAAACTATAACACATAACGTATAACGTATAACGTATAACGTATAACGTATAACGTATAACGTATAACGTATAACGTATAACGTATAACGTATAACGTATAACGTATAACGTATAACGTATAACGTATAACGTATAACGTATAACGTATAACGTATAACGTATAACGTATAACGTATAACGTATAACGTATAACGTATAACGTATAACGTATAACGTATAACGTATAACGTATAACGTATAACGTATAACGTGTAACGTATAACGTATAACGTATAACATATAACGTATAACGCATATCCTAGAACTTATGGCGTATAACGTATAATGTATAACGTATAACGTATAACGTATAACGTATAACGTATAACGTATAACGTATAACGTATAACGTATAACGTATAACGTATAGCGTATAACGTATAACGTATAACGTATAACGTATATCGTATGACGTATAACGTATAACGTATAGCGTATAACGTATAACGTATAACGTATAACGTATAACGTATAACGTATTACGTATAACGTATAACGTATAACGTATAAAGTATAACGTATAACGTATAACGTATAACGTATAACGTATAACGTATAACGTATAATTTATAACGTATAACGTATAACGTATAACGTATAACGTATAACGTACAACGTATAACGTATAACGTATAACGTATAACGTATAACGTATAACGTAATACGTATATCAAATAACGTATAACGTATAACGTATAACGTATAACGTATAACGTATAACGTATAACGTATAACGTATAACGTATAACATATAACGTATAACGCATATCCTAGAACTTATGGCGTATAACGTATAATGTATAACGTATAACGTATAACGTATAACGTATAACGTATAACGTATAACTTATAACGTATAACGTATAACGTATAACATATAACGTATAACGCATATCCTAGAACTTATGGCGTATAACGTATAATGTATAACGTATAACGTATAACGTATAACGTATAACGTATAACGTATAACGTATAACGTAATACGTATATCAAATAACGTATAACGTATAACGTATAACGTATAACGTATAACGTATAACGTATAACGTATAACATATAACGTATAACGCATATCCTAGAACTTATGGCGTATAACGTATAATGTATAACGTATAACGTATAACGTATAACGTATAACGTATAACGTATAACGTATAACGTATAACGTATAACGTATAACGTATAACGTATAACGTATAACGTATAACGTATAACGTATAACGTATAACGTATAACGTATAACGTATAACGTATAACGTATAACGTATAACGTATAACGTATAACGTATAGCGTATAACGTATAACGTATAACGTATAACGTATAACGTATAACGTATAACGTATAACGTATAACGTATAACGTATAACGTATAACGTATAACGTATAACGTATAACGTATAACGTATAACGTATAACGTATAACGTGTAACGTATAACGTATAACGTATAACATATAACGTATAACGCATATCCTAGAACTTATGGCGTATAACGTATAATGTATAACGTATAACGTATAACGTATAACGTATAACGTATAACGTATAACGTATAACATATAACGTATAACGTATAGCGTATAACGTATAACGTATAACGTATAACGTATATCGTATGACGTATAACGTATAACGTATAGCGTATAACGTATAACGTATAACGTATAACGTATAACGTATTACGTATAACGTATAACGTATAACGTATAACGTATAACGTATAACGTATAACGTATAACGTATAACATATAACGTATAACGTATAACATATAACGTATAACGCATATCCTAGAACTTATGGCGTATAACGTATAATTTATAACGTATAACGTATAACGTATAACGTATAACGTATAACGTATAACGTATAACGTATAACGTATAACGTATAACGTATAACGTATAACGTATAACGTATAACGTATAACGTATAACGTAATACGTATATCAAATAACGTATAACGTATAACGTATAACGTATAACGTATAACGTATAACGTATAACGTATAACATATAACGTATAACGCATATCCTAGAACTTATGGCGTATAACGTATAATGTATAACGTATAACGTATAACGTATAACGTATAACGTATAACGTATAACGTATAACGTATAACGTATAACGTATAACGTATAACGTATAACGTATAACGTATAACGTATAACGTATAACGTATAACGTATAACGTATAACGTATAACGTATAACGTATAAAGTATAACGTATAACGTATAACGTATAACGTATAACGTATAACGTATAACGTATAACGTATAACGTATAACGTATAACGTATAACGTATAACGTATAACGTATAACGTATAACGTATATCGTATGACGTATAACGTATAACGTATAGCGTATAACGTATAACGTATAACGTATAACGTATAACGTATTACGTATAACGTATAACGTATAACGTATAAAGTATAACGTATAACGTATAACGTATAACGTATAACGTATAACGTATAACGTATAACGTATAACGTATAACGTATAACGTATAACGTATAACGTATAACGTATAACGTATAACGTATAACGTATAACGTATAACGTATAACGTATAACGTATAACGTGTAACGTATAACGTATAACGTATAACATATAACGTATAACGCATATCCTAGAACTTATGGCGTATAACGTATAATGTATAACGTATAACGTATAACGTATAACGTATAACGTATAACGTATAACGTATAACGTATAACGTATAACGTATAACGTATAGCGTATAACGTATAACGTATAACGTATAACGTATATCGTATGACGTATAACGTATAACGTATAGCGTATAACGTATAACGTATAACGTATAACGTATAACGTATTACGTATAACGTATAACGTATAACGTATAAAGTATAACGTATAACGTATAACGTATAACGTATAACGTATAACGTAATACGTATAACGTATAACGTTTTACGTATAACATATAACGTATAACGTATAACGTATAACGTATAACGTATAACGTTTAACGTATAACGTATAACGTATAACGTATAACATATAACGTATAACGTATAACATATAACGTATAACGCATATCCTAGAACTTATGGCGTATAACGTATAATTTATAACGTATAACGTATAACGTATAACGTATAACGTATAACGTACAACGTATAACGTATAACGTATAACGTATAACGTATAACGTATAACGTAATACGTATATCAAATAACGTATAACGTATAACGTATAACGTATAACGTATAACGTATAACGTATAACGTATAACGTATAACATATAACGTATAACGCATATCCTAGAACTTATGGCGTATAACGTATAATGTATAACGTATAACGTATAACGTATAACGTATAACGTATAACGTATAACGTATAACGTATAACGTATAACGTATAACGTATAACGTATAACGTATAACGTATAACGTATAACGTATAACGTATAACGTGTAACGTATAACGTATAACGTATAACGTATAACGTATAACGTATAACGTATAACGTATAACGTATAACGTATAACGTATAACGTATAACGTATAACGTATAACGTATAACGTATAAGGTATAACGTATAACGTATAACGTATAACGTATAACGTATAACGTATAACGTATAACGTATAACGTATAAAGTATAACATATCACGTATAACGCATATCCTAGAACTTATGGCGTATAACGTATAATGTATAACGTATAACGTATAACGTATAACTTTTAACGTATAACGTATAACATATAACGTATAACGTATAGCGTATAACGTATAACGTATAACGTATAACGTATAACGTATAACGTATAACGTATAACGTATAACGTATAACGTATAACGTATAACGTATAACGTATAACGTATAACGTGTAACGTATAACGTATAACGTATAACATATAACGTATAACGCATATCCTAGAACTTATGGCGTATAACGTATAATGTATAACGTATAACGTATAACGTATAATCTATAACGTATAACGTATAACGTATAACGTATAACGTATAACGTATAACGTATAACGTATAACGTATAACGTATAACGTATAACGTATAACGTATAGCGTATAACGTATAACGTATAACGTATAACGTATATCGTATGACGTATTCCGTATAACGTATAGCGTATAACGTATAACGTATAACGTATAACGTATAACGTATTACGTATAACGTATAACGTATAACGTATAAAGTATAACGTATAACGTATAACGTATAACGTATAACGTATAACGTAATACGTATAACGTATAACGTATAACGTATAACGTATAACGTATAAAGTATAACGTATAACGTATAACGTATAACGTATAACGTATAACGTAATACGTATAACGTATAACGTATTACGTATAACATATAACGTATAACGTATAACGTATAACGTATAACGTATAACGTATAACGTATAACGTATAGCGTATAACATATAACGTATAACGTATAACATATAACGTATAACGCATATCCAAGAACTTATGGCGTATAACGTATAATGTATAACGTATAACGTATAACGTATAACGTATAACGTATAACGTATAACGTATAACGTATAACGTATAACTTATAGCGTATAACGTATAACGTATTACGTATAACGTATAACGTATAACGTATAACGTATAACGTATAACGTATAACGTATAACGTATAACATATAACGTATAACGTATAACATATAACGTATAACGCATATCCTAGAACTTATGGCGTATAACGTATAATTTATAACGTATAACGTATAACGTATAACGTATAACGTATAACGTATAACGTATAACGTAATCGTATGACGTATTCCGTATAACGTATAGCGTATAACGTATAACGTATAACGTATAACGTATAACGTATTACGTATAACGTATAACGTATAACGTATAAAGTATAACGTATAACGTATAACGTAATACGTATAACGTATAACGTATTACGTATAACATATAACGTATAACGTATAACGTATAACGTATAACGTATAACGTATAACGTATAACGTATAGCGTATAACATATAACGTATAACGTATAACGTATAACGTATAACGTATAACGTATAGCGTATAACGTATAACGTATTACGTATAACGTATAACGTATAACGTATAACGTATAACGTATAACGTATAACGTATAACGTATAACATATAACGTATAACGTATAACATATAACGTATAACGCATATCCTAGAACTTATGGCGTATAACGTATAATTTATAACGTATAACGTATAACGTATAACGTATAACGTATAACGTATAACGTATAACGTATAACGTATAACGTATAACGTATAACGTATAACGTATAACGTATAACGTATAACGTATAGCGTATAACGTATAACGTATAACGTACAACGTATAACGTATAACGTATAACGTATAACGTATAACGTATAACGTATAACGTATAACGTATAACGTATAACGTATAACGTATAACGTATAACGTATAACGTATAACGTATAACGTATAACGTGTAACGTATAACGTATAACGTATAACATATAACGTATAACGCATATCCTAGAACTTATGGCGTATAACGTATAATGTATAACGTATAACGTATAACGTATAACGTATAACGTATAACGTATAACGTATAACGTATAACGTATAACGTATAGCGTATAACGTATAACGTATAACGTATAACGTATATCGTATGACGTATAACGTATAACGTATAGCGTATAACGTATAACGTATAACGTATAACGTATAACGTATTACGTATAACGTATAACGTATAACGTATAACGTATAACGTATAACGTATAACGTATAACGTATAACGTATAACGTATAACGTATAACGTATAACGTATAACGTATAACGTATAACGTATAACGTATAACGTATAACGTATAACGTATAACGTATAACGTATAACGTATAACGTATAACGTATAACGTATAACGTGTAACGTATAACGTATAACGTATAACATATAACGTATAACGTATAACGTATAACGTATAACGTATAACGTATAGCGTATAACATATAACGTATAACGTATAACATATAACGTATAACGCATATCCAAGAACTTATGGCGTATAACGTATAATGTATAACGTATAACGTATAACGTATAACGTATAACGTATAACGTATAACGTATAACGTATAACGTATAACTTATAGCGTATAACGTATAACGTATTACGTATAACGTATAACGTATAACGTATAACGTATAACGTATAACGTATAACGTATAACGTATAACATATAACGTATAACGTATAACATATAACGTATAACGCATATCCTAGAACTTATGGCGTATAACGTATAATGTATAACGTATAACGTATAACGTATAACGTATAACGTATAACGTATAACGTATAACGTATAACGTATAACGTATAACGTATAGCGTATAACGTATAACGTATAACGTATAACGTATATCGTATGACGTATAACGTATAACGTATAGCGTATAACGTATAACGTATAACGTATAACGTATAACGTATTACGTATAACGTATAACGTATAACATATAACGTATAACGTATAACATATAACGTATAACGCATATCCTAGAACTTATGGCGTATAACGTATAATGTATAACGTATAACGTATAACGTATAACGTATAACGTATAACGTATAACGTATAACGTATAACGTATAACTTATAGCGTATAACGTATAACGTATTACGTATAACGTATAACGTATAACGTATAACGTATAACGTATAACGTATAACGTATAACGTATAACATATAACGTATAACGTATAACATATAACGTATAACGCATATCCTAGAACTTATGGCGTATAACGTATAATTTATAACGTATAACGTATAACGTATAACGTATAACGTATAACGTATAACGTATAACGTAATCGTATGACGTATTCCGTATAACGTATAGCGTATAACGTATAACGTATAACGTATAACGTATAACGTATTACGTATAACGTATAACGTATAACGTATAAAGTATAACGTATAACGTATAACGTAATACGTATAACGTATAACGTATTACGTATAACATATAACGTATAACGTATAACGTATAACGTATAACGTATAACGTATAACGTATAACGTATAGCGTATAACATATAACGTATAACGTATAACGTATAACGTATAACGTATAACGTATAGCGTATAACGTATAACGTATTACGTATAACGTATAACGTATAACGTATAACGTATAACGTATAACGTATAACGTATAACGTATAACATATAACGTATAACGTATAACATATAACGTATAACGCATATCCTAGAACTTATGGCGTATAACGTATAATTTATAACGTATAACGTATAACGTATAACGTATAACGTATAACGTATAACGTATAACGTATAACGTATAACGTATAACGTATAACGTATAACGTATAACGTATAACGTATAACGTATAGCGTATAACGTATAACGTATAACGTACAACGTATAACGTATAACGTATAACGTATAACGTATAACGTATAACGTATAACGTATAACGTATAACGTATAACGTATAACGTATAACGTATAACGTATAACGTATAACGTATAACGTGTAACGTATAACGTATAACGTATAACATATAACGTATAACGCATATCCTAGAACTTATGGCGTATAACGTATAATGTATAACGTATAACGTATAACGTATAACGTATAACGTATAACGTATAACGTATAACGTATAACGTATAACGTATAACGTATAGCGTATAACGTATAACGTATAACGTATAACGTATATCGTATGACGTATAACGTATAACGTATAGCGTATAACGTATAACGTATAACGTATAACGTATAACGTATAACGTATTACGTATAACGTATAACGTATAACGTATAACGTATAACGTATAACGTATAACGTATAACGTATAACGTATAACGTATAACGTATAACGTATAACGTATAACGTATAACGTATAACGTATAACGTATAACGTATAACGTATAACGTATAACGTATAACGTATAACGTATAACGTATAACGTATAACGTATAACGTATAACGTGTAACGTATAACGTATAACGTATAACATATAACGTATAACGCATATCCTAGAACTTATGGCGTATAACGTATAATGTATAACGTATAACGTATAACGTATAACGTATAACGTATAACGTATAACGTATAACGTATAACGTATAACGTATAACGTATAGCGTATAACGTATAACGTATAACGTATAACGTATATCGTATGACGTATAACGTATAACGTATAGCGTATAACGTATAACGTATAACGTATAACGTATAACGTATTACGTATAACGTATAACGTATAACGTATAAAGTATAACGTATAACGTATAACGTATAACGTATAACGTATAACGTAATACGTATAACGTATAACGTATTACGTATAACATATAACGTATAACGTATAACGTATAACGTATAACGTTTAACGTATAACGTATAACGTATAACGTATAACATATAACGTATAACGTATAACATATAACGTATAACGCATATCCTAGAACTTATGGCGTATAACGTATAATTTATAACGTATAACGTATAACGTATAACGTATAACGTATAACGTACAACGTATAACGTATAACGTATAACGTATAACGTATAACGTATAACGTAATACGTATATCAAATAACGTATAACGTATAACGTATAACGTATAACGTATAACGTATAACGTATAACGTATAACGTATAACATATAACGTATAACGCATATCCTAGAACTTATGGCGTATAACGTATAATGTATAACGTATAACGTATAACGTATAACGTATAACGTATAACGTATAACGTATAACGTATAACGTATAACGTATAACGTATAACGTATAACGTGTAACGTATAACGTATAACGTATAACGTGTAACGTATAACGTATAACGTATAACGTATAACGTATAACGTATAACGTATAACGTATAACGTATAACGTATAACGTATAACGTATAACGTATAACGTATAACGTATAACGTATAACGTATAAGGTATAACGTATAACGTATAACGTATAACGTATAACGTATAACGTATAACGTATAACGTATAACGTATAACGTATAAAGTATAACATATCACGTATAACGCATATCCTAGAACTTATGGCGTATAACGTATAATGTATAACGTATAACGTATAACGTATAACTTTTAACGTATAACGTATAACATATAACGTATAACGTATAGCGTATAACGTATAACGTATAACGTATAACGTATAACGTATAACGTATAACGTATAACGTATAACGTATAACGTATAACGTATAACGTATAACGTATAACGTATAACGTATAACGTATAACGTATAACGTGTAACGTATAACGTATAACGTATAACATATAACGTATAACGCATATCCTAGAACTTATGGCGTATAACGTATAATGTATAACGTATAACGTATAACGTATAATCTATAACGTATAACGTATAACGTATAACGTATAACGTATAACGTATAACGTATAACGTATAACGTATAACGTATAACGTATAACGTATAACGTATAACGTATAACGTATAACGTATAACGTATTACGTATAACGTATAACGTATAACGTATAAAGTATAACGTATAACGTATAACGTAATACGTATAACGTATAACGTATTACGTATAACATATAACGTATAACGTATAACGTATAACGTATAACGTATAACGTATAACGTATAACGTATAACGTATAGCGTATAACATATAACGTATAACGTATAACGTATAACGTATAACGTATAACGTATAGCGTATAACGTATAACGTATTACGTATAACGTATAACGTATAACGTATAACGTATAACGTATAACGTATAACGTATAACGTATAACATATAACGTATAACGTATAACATATAACGTATAACGCATATCCTAGAACTTATGGCGTATAACGTATAATTTATAACGTATAACGTATAACGTATAACGTATAACGTATAACGTATAACGTATAACGTATAACGTATAACGTATAACGTATAACGTATAACGTATAACGTATAACGTATAACGTATAGCGTATAACGTATAACGTATAACGTACAACGTATAACGTATAACGTATAACGTATAACGTATAACGTATAACGTATAACGTATAACGTATAACGTATAACGTATAACGTATAACGTATAACGTATAACGTATAACGTATAACGTATAACGTGTAACGTATAACGTATAACGTATAACATATAACGTATAACGCATATCCTAGAACTTATGGCGTATAACGTATAATGTATAACGTATAACGTATAACGTATAACGTATAACGTATAACGTATAACGTATAACGTATAACGTATAACGTATAGCGTATAACGTATAACGTATAACGTATAACGTATATCGTATGACGTATAACGTATAACGTATAGCGTATAACGTATAACGTATAACGTATAACGTATAACGTATTACGTATAACGTATAACGTATAACGTATAACGTATAACGTATAACGTATAACGTATAACGTATAACGTATAACGTATAACGTATAACGTATAACGTATAACGTATAACGTATAACGTATAACGTATAACGTATAACGTATAACGTATAACGTATAACGTATAACGTATAACGTATAACGTATAACGTATAACGTATAACGTGTAACGTATAACGTATAACGTATAACATATAACGTATAACGCATATCCTAGAACTTATGGCGTATAACGTATAATGTATAACGTATAACGTATAACGTATAACGTATAACGTATAACGTATAACGTATAACGTATAACGTATAACGTATAACGTATAGCGTATAACGTATAACGTATAACGTATAACGTATATCGTATGACGTATAACGTATAACGTATAGCGTATAACGTATAACGTATAACGTATAACGTATAACGTATAACGTATTACGTATAACGTATAACGTATAACGTATAAAGTATAACGTATAACGTATAACGTATAACGTATAACGTATAACGTAATACGTATAACGTATAACGTATTACGTATAACATATAACGTATAACGTATAACGTATAACGTATAACGTTTAACGTATAACGTATAACGTATAACGTATAACATATAACGTATAACGTATAACATATAACGTATAACGCATATCCTAGAACTTATGGCGTATAACGTATAATTTATAACGTATAACGTATAACGTATACCGTATAACGTATAACGTACAACGTATAACGTATAACGTATAACGTATAACGTATAACGTATAACGTAATACGTATATCAAATAACGTATAACGTATAACGTATAACGTATAACGTATAACGTATAACGTATAACGTATAACGTATAACGTATAACATATAACGTATAACGCATATCCTAGAACTTATGGCGTATAACGTATAATGTATAACGTATAACGTATAACGTATAACGTATAACGTATAACGTATAACGTATAACGTATAACGTATAACGTATAACGTATAACGTATAACGTATAACGTATAACGTATAACGTATAACGTATAACGTATAACGTATAACGTATAACGTATAACGTATAACGTATAAAGTATAACATATCACGTATAACGCATATCCTAGAACTTATGGCGTATAACGTATAATGTATAACGTATAACGTATAACGTATAACTTTTAACGTATAACGTATAACATATAACGTATAACGTATAGCGTATAACGTATAACGTATAACGTATAACGTATAACGTATAACGTATAACGTATAACGTATAACGTATAACGTATAACGTATAACGTATAACGTATAACGTATAACGTATAACGTATAACGTATAACGTGTAACGTATAACGTATAACGTATAACATATAACGTATAACGCATATCCTAGAACTTATGGCGTATAACGTATAATGTATAACGTATAACGTATAACGTATAATCTATAACGTATAACGTATAACGTATAACGTATAACGTATAACGTATAACGTATAACGTATAACGTATAACGTATAACGTATAACGTATAACGTATAACGTATAACGTATAACGTATAACGTATAACGTATAACGTATAACGTATAACGTATAACGTATAACGTATAACGTATAACGTATAACGTATAAAGTATAACATATCACGTATAACGCATATCCTAGAACTTATGGCGTATAACGTATAATGTATAACGTATAACGTATAACGTATAACTTTTAACGTATAACGTATAACATATAACGTATAACGTATAGCGTATAACGTATAACGTATAACGTATAACGTATAACGTATAACGTATAACGTATAACGTATAACGTATAACGTATAACGTATAACGTATAACGTATAACGTATAACGTATAACGTATAACGTATAACGTATAACGTATAACGTATAACGTATAACGTATAACGTATAACGTATAACGTATAACGTATAACGTATAAAGTATAACATATCACGTATAACGCATATCCTAGAACTTATGGCGTATAACGTATAATGTATAACGTATAACGTATAACGTATAACTTTTAACGTATAACGTATAACATATAACGTATAACGTATAGCGTATAACGTATAACGTATAACGTATAACGTATAACGTATAACGTATAACGTATAACGTATAACGTATAACGTATAACGTATAACGTATAACGTATAACGTATAACGTATAACGTATAACGTATAACGTGTAACGTATAACGTATAACGTATAACATATAACGTATAACGCATATCCTAGAACTTATGGCGTATAACGTATAATGTATAACGTATAACGTATAACGTATAATCTATAACGTATAACGTATAACGTATAACGTATAACGTATAACGTATAACGTATAACGTATAACGTATAACGTATAACGTATAACGTATAACGTATAACGTATAACGTATAGCGTATAACGTATAACGTATAACGTATAACGTATATCGTATGACGTATTCCGTATAACGTATAGCGTATAACGTATAACGTATAACGTATAACGTATAACGTATTACGTATAACGTATAACGTATAACGTATAAAGTATAACGTATAACGTATAACGTATAACGTATAACGTATAAAGTATAACGTAATACGTATAACGTATAACGTATAACGTATAACGTATAACGTATAAAGTATAACGTATAACGTATAACGTATAACGTATAACGTATAACGTAATACGTATAACGTATAACGTATTACGTATAACATATAACGTATAACGTATAACGTATAACGTATAACGTATAACGTATAACGTATAACGTATAGCGTATAACATATAACGTATAACGTATAACATATAACGTATAACGCATATCCTAGAACTTATGGCGTATAACGTATAATGTATAACGTATAACGTATAACGTATAACGTATAACGTATAACGTATAACGTATAACGTATAACGTATAACGTATAGCGTATAACGTATAACGTATTACGTATAACGTATAACGTATAACGTATAACGTATAACGTATAACGTATAACGTATAACGTATAACATATAACGTATAACGTATAACATATAACGTATAACGCATATCCTAGAACTTATGGCGTATAACGTATAATTTATAACGTATAACGTATAACGTATAACGTATAACGTATAACGTATAACGTATAACGTATATCGTATGACGTATTCCGTATAACGTATAGCGTATAACGTATAACGTACAACGTATAACGTATAACGTATTACGTATAACGTATAACGTATAACGTATAAAGTATAACGTATAACGTATAACGTAATACGTATAACGTATAACGTATTACGTATAACATATAACGTATAACGTATAACGTATAACGTATAACGTATAACGTATAACGTATAACGTATAGCGTATAACATATAACGTATAACGTATAACGTATAACGTATAACGTATAACGTATAGCGTATAACGTATAACGTATTACGTATAACGTATAACGTATAACGTATAACGTATAACGTATAACGTATAACGTATAACGTATAACATATAACGTATAACGTATAACATATAACGTATAACGCATATCCTAGAACTTATGGCGTATAACGTATAATTTATAACGTATAACGTATAACGTATAACGTATAACGTATAACGTATAACGTATAACGTATAACGTATAACGTATAACGTATAACGTATAACGTATAACGTATAACGTATAACGTATAGCGTATAACGTATAACGTATAACGTACAACGTATAACGTATAACGTATAACGTATAACGTATAACGTATAACGTATAACGTATAACGTATAACGTATAACGTATAACGTATAACGTATAACGTATAACGTATAACGTATAACGTGTAACGTATAACGTATAACGTATAACGTATAACATATAACGTATAACGCATATCCTAGAACTTATGGCGTATAACGTATAATGTATAACGTATAACGTATAACGTATAACGTATAACGTATAACGTATAACGTAGAACGTATAACGTATAACGTATAGCGTATAACGTATAACGTATAACGTATAACGTATATCGTATGACGTATAACGTATAACGTATAGCGTATAACGTATAACGTATAACGTATAACGTATAACGTATTACGTATAACGTATAACGTATAACGTATAACGTATAACGTATAACGTATAACGTATAACGTATAACATATAACGTATAACGTATAACATATAACGTATAACGCATATCCTAGAACTTATGGCGTATAACGTATAATTTATAACGTATAACGTATAACGTATAACGTATAACGTATAACGTATAACGTATAACGTATAACGTATAACATATAACGTATAACGCATATCCTAGAACTTATGGCGTATAACGTATAATGTATAACGTATAACGTATAACGTATAACGTATAACGTATAACGTATAACGCATAACGTATAACGTATAACGTATACCGTATAACGTATAACGTATAACGTATAACGTATAACGTATAACGTATAACGTATAACGTATAACGTATAACGTATAACGTATAACGTATGACGTATAACGTATAACGTATAACTTATAGCGTATAACGTATAACGTATAACGTATAACGTATAACGTATAAACTATAACACATAACGTATAACGTATAACGTATAACGTATAACGTATAACGTATAACGTATAACGTATAACGTATAACGTATAACGTATAACGTATAACGTATAACGTATAACGTATAACGTATAACGTATAACGTATAACGTATAACGTATAACGTATAACGTATAACGTATAACGTATAACGTATAACGTATAACGTATAACGTATAACGTATAACGTATAACGTATAACGTATAACGTATAACGTATAACGTATAACGTATAACGTATAACGTATAACGTATAACGTATAACGTATAACGTATAACGTATAACGTATAACGTATAACGTATGACGTATAACGTATAACGTATAACTTATAGCGTATAACGTATAACGTATAACGTATAACGTATAACGTATAACGTATAACGTATAACGTATAACGTATAACGTATTACGTATAACATATAACGTATAACGTATAACGTATAACGTATAACGTTTAACGTATAACGTATAACGTATAACGTATAACGTATACCGTTTAACGTATAACGTATAACGTATAACGTATAACGTATAACGTATAACGTATAACGTATAACGTATAACGTATAACGTATAACGTATAACGTGTAACGTATAACGTATAACGTATAACATATAACGTATAACGCATATCCTAGAACTTATGGCGTATAACGTATAATGTATAACGTATAACGTATAACGTATAACGTATAACGTATAACGTATAACGTATAACGTATAACGTATAACGTATAACGTATAACGTATAACGTATAACGTATAACGTATAACGTATAACGTATAACGTATAACGTATAACGTATAACGTATAACGTATAACGTATAACGTATAACGTATAACGTATAACGTATAACGTATAACGTATAACGTATAACGTATAACGTATAACGTATAACGTATAACGTATAAAGTATAACATATCACGTATAACGCATATCCTAGAACTTATGGCGTATAACGTATAATGTATAACGTATAACGTATAACGTATAACTTTTAACGTATAACGTATAACATATAACGTATAACGTATAGCGTATAACGTATAACGTATAACGTATAACGTATAACGTATAACGTATAACGTATAACGTATAACGTATAACGTATAACGTATAACGTATAACGTATAACGTATAACGTATAACGTATAACGTATAACGTGTAACGTATAACGTATAACGTATAACATATAACGTATAACGCATATCCTAGAACTTATGGCGTATAACGTATAATGTATAACGTATAACGTATAACGTATAATCTATAACGTATAACGTATAACGTATAACGTATAACGTATAACGTATAACGTATAACGTATAACGTATAACGTATAACGTATAGCGTATAACGTATAACGTATAACGTATAACGTATATCGTATGACGTATTCCGTATAACGTATAGCGTATAACGTATAACGTATAACGTATAACGTATAACGTATTACGTATAACGTATAACGTATAACGTATAACGTATAACGTATAACGTATAACGTATAACGTAAAACGTATAACGTATAACGTATAACGTATAACGTATAACGTATAACGTATAACGTATAACGTATAACGTATAACGTATAACGTATAACGTATAACGTATAACGTGTAACGTATAACGTATAACGTATAACATATAACGTATAACACATATCCTAGAACTTATGGCGTATAACGTATAATGTATAACGTATAACGTATAACGTATAACGTATAACGTATAACGTATAACGTATAACGTATAACGTATAACGTATAACGTATAGCGTATAACGTATAACGTATAACGTATAACGTATATCGTATGACGTATAACGTATAACGTATAGCGTATAACGTATAACGTATAACGTATAACGTATAACGTATTACGTATAACGTATAACGTATAACGTATAAAGTATAACGTATAACGTATAACGTATAACGTATAACGTATAACGTAATACGTATAACGTATAACGTATTACGTATAACATATAACGTATAACGTATAACGTATAACGTATAACGTTTAACGTATAACGTATAACGTATAACGTATAACATATAACGTATAACGTATAACATATAACGTATAACGCATATCCTAGAACTTATGGCGTATAACGTATAATTTATAACGTATAACGTATAACGTATAACGTATAACGTATAACGTACAACGTATAACGTATAACGTATAACGTATAACGTATAACGTATAACGTAATACGTATATCAAATAACGTATAACGTATAACGTATAACGTATAACGTATAACGTATAACGTATAACGTATAACGTATAACATATAACGTATAACGCATATCCTAGAACTTATGGCGTATAACGTATAATGTATAACGTATAACGTATAACGTATAACGTATAACGTATAACGTATAACGTATAACGTATAACGTATAACGTATAACGTATAACGTATAACGTATAACGTATAACGTATAACGTATAACGTATAACGTATAACGTATAACGTATAACGTATAACGTATAACGTATAACGTATAACGTATAACGTATAACGTATAACGTATAACGTATAACGTATAACGTATAACGTATAACGTATAACGTATAACGTATAACGTATAACGTATAACGTATAACGTATAACGTATAACGTATAACGTATAACGTATAACGTAATACGTATAACGTATAACGTATTATGTATAACATATAACGTATAACGTATAACGTATAACGTATAACGTATAACGTATAACGTATAACGTATAGCGTATAACATATAACGTATAACGTATAACATATAACGTATAACGCATATCCTAGAACTTATGGCGTATAACGTATAATTTATAACGTATAACGTATAACGTATAACGTATAACGTATAACGTATAACGTATAACGTATAACGTATAACGTATAACGTATAACGTATAACGTATAACGTATAACGTATAACGTATAACGTATAACGTAATACGTATATCAAATAACGTATAACGTATAACGTATAACGTATAACGTATAACGTATAACGTATAGCGTATAACGTATAACGTATAACGTATAACGTATAACGTATAACGTATAACGTATAACGTATAGCGTATAACGTATAACGTATAACGTATAACGTATATCGTATGACGTATAACGTATAACGTATAGCGTATAACGTATAACGTATAACGTATAACGTATAACATATTACGTATAACGTATAACGTATAACGTATAACGTATAACGCATAACGTATAACGTATAACGTATAACGTATAACGTATAACGTATAACGTATAGCGGATAACGTATAACGTATAACGTATAACGTATAACGTATAACGTATAACGTATAACGTATAACGTATAACGTATAACGTGTAACGTATAACGTATAACGTATAACATATAACGTATAACGCATATCCTAGAACTTATGGCGTATAACGTATAATGTATAACGTATAACGTATAACGTATAATCTATAACGTATAACGTATAACGTATAACGTATAACGTATAACGTATAACGTATAACGTATAACGTATAACGTATAACGAATAGCGTATAACGTATAACGTATAACGTATAACGTATATCGTATGACGTATTCCGTATAACGTATAGCGTATAACGTATAACGTATAACGTATAACGTATAACGTATTACGTATAACGTATAACGTATAACGTATAACGCATATCCTAGAACTTATGGCGTATAACGTATAATGTATAACGTATAACGTATAACGTATAACGTATAACGTATAACGTATAGCGTATAACGTATAACGTATAACGTATAACGTATAACGTATAACGTATAACGTATAGCGTATAACGTATAACGTATAACGTATAACGTATATCGTATGACGTATTCCGTATAACGTATAACGTATAACGTATAACGTATAACGTAATACGTATAACGTATAACGTATTACGTATAACATATAACGTATAACGTATAACGTATAACGTATAACGTATAACGTATAACGTATAACGTATAGCGTATAACATATAACGTATAACGTATAACATATAACGTATAACGCATATCCTAGAACTTATGGCGTATAACGTATAACGTATAACGTATAACGTATAACGTATAACGTATAACGTATAACGTATAACGTATAACGTATAACGTAATACGTATATCAAATAACGTATAACGTATAACGTATAACGTATAACGTATAACGTATAACGTATAACGTATAACGTATAACGTATAACATATAACGTATAACGCATATCCTAGAACTTATGGCGTATAACGTATAATGTATAACGTATAACGTATAACGTATATCGTATAACGTATAACGTATAACGTATAACGTATAACGTATAACGTATAACGTATAACGTATAACGTATAACGTATAACGTATAACGTATAACGTATAACGTATAACGTATAACGTATAACGTATAACGTATAAAGTATAACGTAAAACGTATAACGTATAACGTATAACGTATAACGTATAACGTATAACGTATAACGTATAACGTAATACGTATATCAAATAACGTATAACGTATAACGTATAACGTATAACGTATAACCTATAACGTATAACGTATAACGTATAACGTATAACGTATAACGTATAACGTATAACGTATAACGTATAACGTATAACGTATAACGTATAACGTATAACGTATAACGTATAACGTATAACGTATAACGTATAACGTATAACGTATAACGTATAACGTATAACGTATAACGTATAACGTATAACGTATAACGTATAACGTATAACGTATAACGTATAACGTATAACGTATAACGTATAACGTATAACGTATAACGTATAACGTATAACGTATAACGTATAAAGTATAACATATCACGTATAACGCATATCCTAGAACTTATGGCGTATAACGTATAATGTATAACGTATAACGTATAACGTATAACTTTTAACGTATAACGTATAACATATAACGTATAACGTATAGCGTATAACGTATAACGTATAACGTATAACGTATAACGTATAACGTATAACGTATAACGTATAACGTATAACGTATAACGTATAACGTATAACGTATAACGTATAACGTATAACGTATAACGTATAACGTATAACGTGTAACGTATAACGTATAACGTATAACATATAACGTATAACGCATATCCTAGAACTTATGGCGTATAACGTATAATGTATAACGTATAACGTATAACGTATAATCTATAACGTATAACGTATAACGTATAACGTATAACGTATAACGTATAACGTATAACGTATAACGTATAACGTATAACGTATAACGTATAACGTATAGCGTATAACGTATAACGTATAACGTATAACGTATATCGTATGACGTATTCCGTATAACGTATAGCGTATAACGTATAACGTATAACGTATAACGTATAACGTATTACGTATAACGTATAACGTATAACGTATAACGTATAACGTATAACGTATAACGTATAACGTAAAACGTATAACGTATAACGTATAACGTATAACGTATAACGTATAACGTATAACGTATAACGTATAACGTATAACGTATAACGTATAACGTATAACGTATAACGTGTAACGTATAACGTATAACGTATAACATATAACGTATAACGCATATCCTAGAACTTATGGCGTATAACGTATAATGTATAACGTATAACGTATAACGTATAACGTATAACGTATAACGTATAACGTATAACGTATAACGTATAACGTGTAACGTATAACGTATAACGTATAACATATAACGTATAACGCATATCCTAGAACTTATGGCGTATAACGTATAATGTATAACGTATAACGTATAACGTATAACGTATAACGTATAACGTATAACGTATAACGTATAACGTATAACGTATAACGTATAACGTATAACGTATAACGTATAACGTATAACGTATAAAGTATAACATATCACGTATAACGCATATCCTAGAACTTATGGCGTATAACGTATAATGTATAACGTATAACGTATAACGTATAACTTTTAACGTATAACGTATAACATATAACGTATAACGTATAGCGTATAACGTATAACGTATAACGTATAACGTATAACGTATAACGTATAACGTATAACGTATAACGTATAACGTATAACGTATAACGTATAACGTATAACGTATAACGTATAACGTATAACGTATAACGTATAACGTATAACGTATAACGTATAACGTATAAAGTATAACATATCACGTATAACGCATATCCTAGAACTTATGGCGTATAACGTATAATGTATAACGTATAACGTATAACGTATAACTTTTAACGTATAACGTATAACATATAACGTATAACGTATAGCGTATAACGTATAACGTATAACGTATAACGTATAACGTATAACGTATAACGTATAACGTATAACGTATAACGTATAACGTATAACGTATAACGTATAACGTATAACGTATAACGTATAACGTATAACGTATATCGTATGACGTATTCCGTATAACGTATAGCGTATAACGTATAACGTATAACGTATAACGTATAACGTATAACGTATAACGTATAACGTATAACGTATAACGTATAACGTATAACGTATAACGTATAACGTATAACGTGTAACGTATAACGTATAACGTATAACGTATAACGTATATCGTATGACGTATAACGTATAACGTATAGCGTATAACGTATAACGTATAACGTATAACGTATAACGTATTACGTATAACGTATAACGTATAACGTATAACGTATAACGTATAACGTATAACGTATAACGTATAACATATAACGTATAACGTATAACATATAACGTATAACGCATATCCTAGAACTTATGGCGTATAACGTATAATTTATAACGTATAACGTATAACGTATAACGTATAACGTATAACATATAACGTATAACGCATATCCTAGAACTTATGGCGTATAACGTATAATGTATAACGTATAACGTATAACGTATAACGTATAACGTATATCGTATAACGTATAACGTATAACGTATAACGTATAACGTGTAACGTATAACGTATAACGTATAACGTATAACGTATATCGTATGACGTATAACGTATAACGTATAGCGTATAACGTATAACGTATAACGTATAACGTATAACGTATTACGTATAACGTATAACGTATAACGTATTACGTATAACGTATAACGTATAACGTATAACGTATAACGTATAACGTATAACGTATAACGTATAACGTATAACGTATAACGTATAACGTATAACGTGTAACGTATAACGTATAACGTATAACATATAACGTATAACACATATCCTAGAACTTATGGCGTATAACGTATAATGTATAACGTATAACGTATAACGTATAACGTATAACGTATAACGTATAACGTATAACGTATAACGTATAACGTATAACGTATAGCGTATAACGTATAACGTATAACGTATAACGTATATCGTATGACGTATAACGTATAACGTATAGCGTATAACGTATAACGTATAACGTATAACGTATAACGTATTACGTATAACGTATAACGTATAACGTATAAAGTATAACGTATAACGTATAACGTATAACGTATAACGTATAACGTAATACGTATAACGTATAACGTATTACGTATAACATATAACGTATAACGTATAACGTATAACGTATAACGTTTAACGTATAACGTATAACGTATAACGTATAACATATAACGTATAACGTATAACATATAACGTATAACGCATATCCTAGAACTTATGGCGTATAACGTATAATTTATAACGTATAACGTATAACGTATAACGTATAACGTATAACGTACAACGTATAACGTATAACGTATAACGTATAACGTATAACGTATAACGTAATACGTATATCAAATAACGTATAACGTATAACGTATAACGTATAACGTATAACGTATAACGTATAACGTATAACGTATAACATATAACGTATAACGCATATCCTAGAACTTATGGCGTATAACGTATAATGTATAACGTATAACGTATAACGTATAACGTATAACGTATAACGTATAACGTATAACGTATAACGTATAACGTATAACGTATAACGTATAACGTATAACGTATAACGTATAACGTATAACGTATAACGTATAACGTATAACGTATAACGTATAACGTATAACGTATAACGTATAACGTATAACGTATAACGTATAACGTATAACGTATAACGTATAACGTATAACGTATAACGTATAACGTATAACGTATAACGTATAACGTATAACGTATAACGTATAACGTAATACGTATAACGTATAACGTATTATGTATAACATATAACGTATAACGTATAACGTATAACGTATAACGTATAACGTATAACGTATAACGTATAGCGTATAACATATAACGTATAACGTATAACATATAACGTATAACGCATATCCTAGAACTTATGGCGTATAACGTATAATTTATAACGTATAACGTATAACGTATAACGTATAACGTATAACGTATAACGTATAACGTATAACGTATAACGTATAACGTATAACGTATAACGTATAACGTATAACGTATAACGTATAACGTATAACGTAATACGTATATCAAATAACGTATAACGTATAACGTATAACGTATAACGTATAACGTATAACGTATAGCGTATAACGTATAACGTATAACGTATAACGTATAACGTATAACGTATAACGTATAACGTATAGCGTATAACGTATAACGTATAACGTATAACGTATATCGTATGACGTATAACGTATAACGTATAGCGTATAACGTATAACGTATAACGTATAACGTATAACATATTACGTATAACGTATAACCTATAACGTATAACGTATAACGTATAACGTATAACGTATAACGTATAACGTATAACGTATAACGTATAACGTATAGCGGATAACGTATAACGTATAACGTATAACGTATAACGTATAACGTATAACGTATAACGTATAACGTATAACGTATAACGTGTAACGTATAACGTATAACGTATAACATATAACGTATAACGCATATCCTAGAACTTATGGCGTATAACGTATAATGTATAACGTATAACGTATAACGTATAATCTATAACGTATAACGTATAACGTATAACGTATAACGTATAACGTATAACGTATAACGTATAACGTATAACGTATAACGAATAGCGTATAACGTATAACGTATAACGTATAACGTATATCGTATGACGTATTCCGTATAACGTATAGCGTATAACGTATAACGTATAACGTATAACGTATAACGTATTACGTATAACGTATAACGTATAACGTATAACGCATATCCTAGAACTTATGGCGTATAACGTATAATGTATAACGTATAACGTATAACGTATAACGTATAACGTATAACGTATAGCGTATAACGTATAACGTATAACGTATAACGTATAACGTATAACGTATAACGTATAGCGTATAACGTATAACGTATAACGTATAACGTATAACGTATAACGTATAACGTATAACGTATAACGTATAACGTATAACGTATAACGTATAACGTATAACGTATAACGTATAACGTATAACGTATAACGTGTAACGTATAACGTATAACGTATAACATATAACGTATAACGCATATCCTAGAACTTATGGCGTATAACGTATAATGTATAACGTATAACGTATAACGTATAATCTATAACGTATAACGTATAACGTATAACGTATAACGTATAACGTATAACGTATAACGTATAACGTATAACGTATAACGTATAACGTATAACGTATAGCGTATAACGTATAACGTATAACGTATAACGTATATCGTATGACGTATTCCGTATAACGTATAGCGTATAACGTATAACGTATAACGTATAACGTATAACGTATTACGTATAACGTATAACGTATAACGTATAACGTATAACGTATAACGTATAACGTATAACGTAAAACGTATAACGTATAACGTATAACGTATAACGTATAACGTATAACGTATAACGTATAACGTATAACGTATAACGTATAACGTATAACGTATAACGTATAACGTGTAACGTATAACGTATAACGTATAACATATAACGTATAACGCATATCCTAGAACTTATGGCGTATAACGTATAATGTATAACGTATAACGTATAACGTATAACGTATAACGTATAACGTATAACGTATAACGTATAACGTATAACGTATAACGTATAACGTATAACGTATAACGTATAACGTATAACGTATAAAGTATAACATATCACGTATAACGCATATCCTAGAACTTATGGCGTATAACGTATAATGTATAACGTATAACGTATAACGTATAACTTTTAACGTATAACGTATAACATATAACGTATAACGTATAGCGTATAACGTATAACGTATAACGTATAACGTATAACGTATAACGTATAACGTATAACGTATAACGTATAACGTATAACGTATAACGTATAACGTATAACGTATAACGTATAACGTATAACGTATAACGTATAACGTATAACGTATAACGTATAACGTATAAAGTATAACATATCACGTATAACGCATATCCTAGAACTTATGGCGTATAACGTATAATGTATAACGTATAACGTATAACGTATAACTTTTAACGTATAACGTATAACATATAACGTATAACGTATAGCGTATAACGTATAACGTATAACGTATAACGTATAACGTATAACGTATAACGTATAACGTATAACGTATAACGTATAACGTATAACGTATAACGTATAACGTATAACGTATAACGTATAACGTATATCGTATGACGTATTCCGTATAACGTATAGCGTATAACGTATAACGTATAACGTATAACGTATAACGTATAACGTATAACGTATAACGTATAACGTATAACGTATAACGTATAACGTATAACGTATAACGTATAACGTGTAACGTATAACGTATAACGTATAACGTATAACGTATATCGTATGACGTATAACGTATAACGTATAGCGTATAACGTATAACGTATAACGTATAACGTATAACGTATTACGTATAACGTATAACGTATAACGTATAACGTATAACGTATAACGTATAACGTATAACGTATAACATATAACGTATAACGTATAACATATAACGTATAACGCATATCCTAGAACTTATGGCGTATAACGTATAATGTATAACGTATAACGTATAACGTATAACGTATAACGTATAACGTATAACGTATAACGTATAACGTATAACGTATAACGTATAACGTATAAAGTATAACATATCACGTATAACGCATATCCTAGAACTTATGGCGTATAACGTATAATGTATAACGTATAACGTATAACGTATAACTTTTAACGTATAACGTATAACATATAACGTATAACGTATAGCGTATAACGTATAACGTATAACGTATAACGTATAACGTATAACGTATAACGTATAACGTATAACGTATAACGTATAACGTATAACGTATAACGTATAACGTATAACGTGTAACGTATAACGTATAACGTATAACGTATAACGTATATCGTATGACGTATAACGTATAACGTATAGCGTATAACGTATAACGTATAACGTATAACGTATAACGTATAACGTATAACGTATAACGTATAACGTATAACGTATAACGTATAACGTATAACGTATAACGTATAACGTATAACGTATAACGTATAACGTAATACGTATAACGTATAACGTATTATGTATAACATATAACGTATAACGTATAACGTATAACGTATAACGTATAACGTATAACGTATAACGTATAGCGTATAACATATAACGTATAACGTATAACATATAACGTATAACGCATATCCTAGAACTTATGGCGTATAACGTATAATGTATAACGTATAACGTATAACGTATAACGTATAACGTATATCGTATAACGTATAACGTATAACGTATAACGTATAACGTATAACGTATAACGTATAACGTATAACGTATAACGTATAACGTATAACGTATAACGTATAACGTATAACGTATAACGTATAACGTATAACGTATAACGTATAACGTATAACGTATAACGTATAACGTATAACGTATAACGTATAACGTATAACGTATAACGTATAACGTATAGCGGATAACGTATAACGTATAACGTATAGCGTATAACGTATAACGTATAACGTATAACGTATAACGTATAACGTATAACGTATAACGTATAACGTATAACGTATAACGTATAACGTATAACGTATAACGTATAAAGTATAACGTAAAACGTATAACGTATAACGTATAACGTATAACGTATAACGTATAACGTATAACGTATAACGTATAACGTATAACGTATAAAGTATAACATATCACGTATAACGCATATCCTAGAACTTATGGCGTATAACGTATAATGTATTACGTATAACGTATAACGTATAACGTAAAACGTATAACGTATAACGTATAACATATAACGTATAACGCATATCCTAGAACTTATGGCGTATAATGTATAACGTATAACGTATAACGTATAACGTATAACGTATAACGTATAGCGTATAACGTATAACGTATAACGTATAACGTATAACGTATAACGTATAACGTATAACCTATAACGTATAACGTATAACGTATAACGTATAACGTATAACGTATAACGTATAACGTATAACGTATAACGTATAACGTATAACGTATAACGTATAACGTATAACGTATAACGTATAACGTATAACGTATAACGTATAACGTATAGCGTATAACGTATAACGTATAACGTATAACATATAACGTATAACGCATATCCTAGAACTTATGGCGTATAACGTATAATGTATAACGTATAACGTATAACGTATAACGTATAACGTAAAACGTATAACGTATAACGTATAACATATAACGTATAACGCATATCCTAGAACTTATGGCGTATAACGTATAATGTATAACGTATAACGTATAACGTATAACGTATAACGTATAACGTATAGCGTATAACGTATAACGTATAACGTATAACGTATAACGTATAACGTATAACGTATAACGTATAGCGTATAACGTATAACGTATAACGTATAACGTATATCGTATGACGTATAACGTATAACGTATAGCGTATAACGTATAACGTATAACGTATAACGTATAACGTATTACGTATAACGTATAACGTATAACGTATAACGTATAACGTATAACGTATAACGTATAACATATAACGTATAACGTATAACATATAACGTATAACGCATATCCTAGAACTTATGGCGTATAACGTATAATTTATAACGTATAACGTATAACGTATAACGTATAACGTATAACATATAACGTATAACGCATATCCTAGAACTTATGGCGTATAACGTATAATGTATAACGTATAACGTATAACGTATAACGTATAACGTATAACGTATAACGTATAACGTATAACGTATAACGTATAACGTATAACGTATAACGTATAACGTATAACGTATAACGTATAACGTATAACGTATAACGTATAACGTGTAACGTATAACGTATAACGTATAACATATAACGTATAACGCATATCCTAGAACTTATGGCGTATAACGTATAATGTATAACGTATAACGTATAACGTATAACGTATAACGTATAACGTATAACGTATAACGTATAACGTATAACGTATAGCGTATAACGTATAACGTATAACGTATAACGTATATCGTATGACGTATAACGTATAACGTATAGCGTATAACGTATAACGTATAACGTATAACGTATAACGTATTACGTATAACGTATAACGTATAACGTATAACGTATAACGTATAACGTATAACGTATAACGTATAACATATAACGTATAACGTATAACATATAACGTATAACGCATATCCTAGAACTTATGGCGTATAACGTATAATTTATAACGTATAACGTATAACGTATAACGTATAACGTTTAACGTATAACGTATAACGTATAACGTATAACGTATAACGTATAACGTATAACGTATAACGTATAACGTATAACGTATAACGTATAGCGTATAACGTATAACGTATAACGTACAACGTATAACGTATAACGTATAACGTATAACGTATAACGTATAATTTATAACGTATAACGTATAACGTATAACGTATAACGTATAACGTATAACGTATAACGTATAACGTATAACGTATAACGTATAACGTATAACGTATAACGTATAACGTATAGCGTATAACGTATAACGTATAACGTACAACGTATAACGTATAACGTATAACGTATAACGTATAACGTATAACGTATAACGTATAACGTATAACGTGTAACGTATAACGTATAACATATAACGTATAACGCATATCCTAGAACTTATGGCGTATAACGTATAATGTATAACGTATAACGTATAACGTATAACGTATAACGTATAACGTATAACGTATAACGTATAACGTATAACGTATAACGTATAGCGTATAACGTATAACGTATAACGTATAACGTATATCGTATGACGTATAACGTATAACGTATAGCGTATAACGTATAACGTATAACGTATAACGTATAACGTATTACGTATAACGTATAACGTATAACGTATAACGTATAACGTATAACGTATAACGTATAACGTATAACATATAACGTATAACGTATAACATATAACGTATAACGCATATCCTAGAACTTATGGCGTATAACGTATAATTTATAACGTATAACGTATAACGTATAACACATAACGTATAACGTATAACGTATAACGTATAACGTATAACGTATAACATATAACGTAGAACTTATGGCGTATAACGTATAATGTATAACGTATAACGTATAACGTATAACGTATAACGTATAACGTATAACGTATAACGTATAACGTATAACGTATATCGTATACCGTATAACGTATAACGTATAACGTATAACGTATAACGTATAACGTATAACGTATAACGTATAACGTATAACGTATAACGTATGACGTATAACGTATAACGTATAACTTATAGCGTATAACGTATAACGTATAACGTATAACGTATAAACTATAACACATAACGTATAACGTATAACGTATAACGTATAACGTATAACGTATAACGTATAACGTATAACGTATAACGTATAACGTATAACGTATAACGTATAACGTATAACGTATAACGTATAACGTATAACGTATAACGTATAACGTATAACGTATAACGTATAACGTATAACGTATAACGTATAACGTATAACGTATAACGTATAACGTATAACGTATAACGTATAACGTATAACGTATAACGTATAACGTATAACGTATAACGTATAACGTATAACGTATAACGTATAACGTATAACGTATAACGTATAACGTATAACGTATAACGTATAACGTATAACGTATAACGTATAACGTATAACGTATAACGTATAACGTATGACGTATAACGTATAACGTATAACTTATAGCGTATAACGTATAACGTATAACGTATAACGTATAACTTATAGCGTATAACGTATAACGTATAACGTATAACGTATAAACTATAACACATAACGTATAACGTATAAACTATAACACATAACGTATAACGTATAACGTATAACGTATAACGTATAACGTATAACGTATAACGTATAACGTATAACGTATAACGTATAACGTAAAACGTATAACGTATAACGTATAACGTATAACGTATAACGTATAACGTATAACGTATAACGTATAACGTATAACGTATAACGTATAACGTATAACGTATAACGTATAACGTGTAACGTATAACGTATAACGTATAACATATAACGTATAACGCATATCCTAGAACTTATGGCGTATAACGTATAATGTATAACGTATAACGTATAACGTATAACGTATAACGTATAACGTATAACGTATAACGTATAACGTATAACGTATAACGTATAGCGTATAACGTATAACGTATAACGTATAACGTATATCGTATGACGTATAACGTATAACGTATAGCGTATAACGTATAACGTATAACGTATAACGTAGAACGTATTACGTATAACGTATAACGTATAACGTATAAAGTATAACGTATAACGTATAACGTATAACGTATAACGTATAACGTAATACGTATAACGTATAACGTATTACGTATAACATATAACGTATAACGTATAACGTATAACGTATAACGTATAACGTTTAACGTATAACGTATAACGTATAACGTATAACATATAACGTATAACGTATAACATATAACGTATAACGCATATCCTAGAACTTATGGCGTATAACGTATAATTTATAACGTATAACGTATAACGTATAACGTATAACGTATAACGTACAACGTATAACGTATAACGTATAACGTATAACGTATAACGTATAACGTAATATGTATACCAAATAACGTATAACGTATAACGTATAACGTATAACGTATAACGTATAACGTATAACGTATAACGTATAACGTATAACGTATAACGTATAACATATAACGTATAACGCATATCCTAGAACTTATGGCGTATAACGTATAACGTATAACGTATAACGTATAACGTATAACGTATAACGTATAACGTATAACGTATAACGTATAACGTATAACGTATAACGTATAACGTATAACGTATAACGTATAACGTATAACGTATAACGTATAACGTATAACGTATAACGTATAACGTATAACGTATAACGTATAACGTATAACGTATAACGTATAACGTATAACGTATAACGTATAACGTATAACGTATAACGTATAACGTATAACGTATAACGTATAACGTATAACGTATAACGTATAACGTATAACGTATAACGTATAACGTATAACGTATAACGTATAAAGTATAACATATCACGTATAACGCATATCCTAGAACTTATGGCGTATAACGTATAATGTATAACGTATAACGTATAACGTATAACTTTTAACGTATAACGTATAACATATAACGTATAACGTATAGCGTATAACGTATAACGTATAACGTATAACGTATAACGTATAACGTATAACGTATAACGTATAACGTATAACGTATAACGTATAACGTATAACGTATAACGTATAACGTATAACGTATAACGTATAACGTATAACGTATAACGTATAACGTGTAACGTATAACGTATAACGTATAACATATAACGTATAACGCATATCCTAGAACTTATGGCGTATAACGTATAATGTATAACGTATAACGTATAACGTATAATCTATAACGTATAACGTATAACGTATAACGTATAACGTATAACGTATAACGTATAACGTATAACGTATAACGTATAACGTATAGCGTATAACGTATAACGTATAACGTATAACGTATATCGTATGACGTATTCCGTATAACGTATAGCGTATAACGTATAACGTATAACGTATAACGTATAACGTATAGCGTATAACATATAACGTATAACGTATAACATATAACGTATAACGCATATCCTAGAACTTATGGCGTATAACGTATAATTTATAACGTATAACGTATAACGTATAACGTATAACGTATAACGTATAACGTATAACGTATAACGTATAACGTATAACGTATAACGTATAACGTATAACGTATAACGTATAACGTAATACGTATATCAAATAACGTATAACGTATAACGTATAACGTATAACGTATAACGTATAACGTATAGCGTATAACGTATAACGTATAACGTATAACGTATAACCTATAACGTATAACGTATAACGTATAGCGTATAACGTATAACGTATAACGTATAACGTATATCGTATGACGTATAACGTATAACGTATAGCGTATAACGTATAACGTATAACGTATAACGTATAACGTATTACGTATAACGTATAACGTATAACGTATAACGTATAACGTATAACGTATAACGTATAACGTATAACGTATAACATATAACGTATAACGTATAACATATAACGTATAACGCATATCCTAGAACTTATGGCGTATAACGTATAATTTATAACGTATAACGTATAACGTATAACGTATAACGTATAACATATAACGTATAACGCATATCCTAGAACTTATGGCGTATAACGTATAATGTATAACGTATAACGTATAACGTATAACGTATAACGTATAACGTATAACGTATAACGTATAACGTATAACGTATAACGTATAACGTATAACGTATAACGTATAACGTATAACGTATAAGGTATAACGTATAACGTATAACGTATAACGTATAACGTATAACGTATAACGTATAACGTATAACGTATAACGTATAACGTATAACGTATAGCGGATAACGTATAACGTATAACGTATAACGTATAACGTATAACGTATAACGTATAACGTATAACGTATAACGTATAACGTGTAACGTATAACGTATAACGTATAACATATAACGTATAACGCATATCCTAGAACTTATGGCGTATAACGTATAATGTATAACGTATAACGTATAACGTATAATCTATAACGTATAACGTATAACGTATAACGTATAACGTATAACGTATAACGTATAACGTATAACGTATAACGTATAACGTATAACGTATAACGTATAACGTATAACGTATAACCTATAACGTATAACGTATAACGTATAACGTATAACGTATAACGTATAACGTATAACGTATAACGTATAACGTATAACGTATAACGTATAACGTATAACGTATAACGTATAACGTATAACGTATAACGTATAACGTATAGCGTATAACGTATAACGTATAACGTATAACATATAACGTATAACGCATATCCTAGAACTTATGGCGTATAACGTATAATGTATAACGTATAACGTATAACGTATAACGTATAACGTAAAACGTATAACGTATAACGTATAACGTATAACATATAACGTATAACGCATATCCTAGAACTTATGGCGTATAACGTATAATGTATAACGTATAACGTATAACGTATAACGTATAACGTATAACGTATAGCGTATAACGTATAACGTATAACGTATAACGTATAACGTATAACGTATAACGTATAACGTATAGCGTATAACGTATAACGTATAACGTATAACGTATATCGTATGACGTATAACGTATAACGTATAGCGTATAACGTATAACGTATAACGTATAACGTATAACGTATTACGTATAACGTATAACGTATAACGTATAACGTATAACGTATAACGTATAACGTATAACATATAACGTATAACGTATAACATATAACGTATAACGCATATCCTAGAACTTATGGCGTATAACGTATAATTTATAACGTATAACGTATAACGTATAACGTATATCGTATAACGTATAACGTATAACGTATAACGTATAACGTATAACGTATAACGTATAACGTATAACGTATAACGTGTAACGTATAACGTATAACGTATAACATATAACGTATAACGCATATCCTAGAACTTATGGCGTATAACGTATAATGTATAACGTATAACGTATAACGTATAACGTATAACGTATAACGTATAACGTATAACGTATAACGTATAACGTATAGCGTATAACGTATAACGTATAACGTATAACGTATATCGTATGACGTATAACGTATAACGTATAGCGTATAACGTATAACGTATAACGTATAACGTATAACGTATTACGTATAACGTATAACGTATAACGTATAACGTATAACGTATAACGTATAACGTATAACGTATAACATATAACGTATAACGTATAACATATAACGTATAACGCATATCCTAGAACTTATGGCGTATAACGTATAATTTATAACGTATAACGTATAACGTATAACGTATAACGTTTAACGTATAACGTATAACGTATAACGTATAACGTATAACGTATAACGTATAACGTATAACGTATAACGTATAACGTATAACGTATAGCGTATAACGTATAACGTATAACGTACAACGTATAACGTATAACGTATAACGTATAACGTATAACGTATAATTTATAACGTATAACGTATAACGTATAACGTATAACGTATAACGTATAACGTATAACGTATAACGTATAACGTATAACGTATAACGTATAACGTATAACGTATAACGTATAGCGTATAACGTATAACGTATAACGTACAACGTATAACGTATAACGTATAACGTATAACGTATAACGTATAACGTATAACGTATAACGTATAACGTATAACGTATAACGTATAACGTATAACGTATAACGTATAACGTATAACGTGTAACGTATAACGTATAACGTATAACATATAACGTATAACGCATATCCTAGAACTTATGGCGTATAACGTATAATGTATAACGTATAACGTATAACGTATAACGTATAACGTATAACGTATAACGTATAACGTATAACGTATAACGTATAGCGTATAACGTATAACGTATAACGTATAACGTATATCGTATGACGTATAACGTATAACGTATAGCGTATAACGTATAACGTATAACGTATAACGTATAACGTATTACGTATAACGTATAACGTATAACGTATAACGTATAACGTATAACGTATAACGTATAACGTATAACATATAACGTATAACGTATAACATATAACGTATAACGCATATCCTAGAACTTATGGCGTATAACGTATAATGTATAACGTATAACGTATAACGTATAACGTATAACGTATAACGTATAACGTATAACGTATAACGTATAACGTATATCGTATACCGTATAACGTATAACGTATAACGTATAACGTATAACGTATAACGTATAACGTATAACGTATAACGTATAACGTATAACGTATGACGTATAACGTATAACGTATAACTTATAGCGTATAACGTATAACGTATAACGTATAACGTATAAACTATAACACATAACGTATAACGTATAACGTATAACGTATAACGTATAACGTATAACGTATAACGTATAACGTATAACGTATAACGTATAACGTATAACGTATAACGTATAACGTATAACGTATAACGTATAACGTATAACGTATAACGTATAACGTATAACGTATAACGTATAACGTATAACGTATAACGTATAACGTATAACGTATAACGTATAACGTATAACGTATAACGTATAACGTATAACGTATAACGTATAACGTATAACGTATAACGTATAACGTATAACGTATAACGTATAACGTATAACGTATAACGTATAACGTATAACGTATAACGTATAACGTATAACGTATAACGTATAACGTATAACGTATAACGTATGACGTATAACGTATAACGTATAACTTATAGCGTATAACGTATAACGTATAACGTATAACGTATAAACTATAACACATAACGTATAACGTATAAACTATAACACATAACGTATAACGTATAACGTATAACGTATAACGTATAACGTATAACGTATAACGTATAACGTATAACGTATAACGTATAACGTAAAACGTATAACGTATAACGTATAACGTATAACGTATAACGTATAACGTATAACGTATAACGTATAACGTATAACGTATAACGTATAACGTATAACGTATAACGTGTAACGTATAACGTATAACGTATAACATATAACGTATAACGCATATCCTAGAACTTATGGCGTATAACGTATAATGTATAACGTATAACGTATAACGTATAACGTATAACGTATAACGTATAACGTATAACGTATAACGTATAACGTATAACGTATAACGTATAGCGTATAACGTATAACGTATAACGTATAACGTATATCGTATGACGTATAACGTATAACGTATAGCGTATAACGTATAACGTATAACGTATAACGTAGAACGTATTACGTATAACGTATAACGTATAACGTATAAAGTATAACGTATAACGTATAACGTATAACGTATAACGTATAACGTAATACGTATAACGTATAACGTATTACGTATAACATATAACGTATAACGTATAACGTATAACGTATAACGTATAACGTTTAACGTATAACGTATAACGTATAACGTATAACGTATAACGTATAACGTATAACGTATAGCGTATAACGTATAACGTATAACGTATAACGTATATCGTATGACGTATTCCGTATAACGTATAGCGTATAACGTATAACGTATAACGTATAACGTATAACGTATAGCGTATAACATATAACGTATAACGTATAACATATAACGTATAACGCATATCCTAGAACTTATGGCGTATAACGTATAATTTATAACGTATAACGTATAACGTATAACGTATAACGTATAACGTATAACGTATAACGTATAACGTATAACGTATAACGTATAACGTATAACGTATAACGTATAACGTATAACGTAAAACGTATATCAAATAACGTATAACGTATAACGTATAACGTATAACGTATAACGTATAACGTATAGCGTATAACGTATAACGTATAACGTATAACGTATAACGTATAACGTATAACGTATAACGTATAGCGTATAACGTATAACGTATAACGTATAACGTATATCGTATGACGTATAACGTATAACGTATAGCGTATAACGTATAACGTATAACGTATAACGTATAACGTATTACGTATAACGTATAACGTATAACGTATAACGTATAACGTATAACGTATAACGTATAACGTATAACGTATAACGTATAACGTATAACGTATAACGTATAACGTATAACGTATAACGTATAACGTATAACGTATAACGTATAACGTATAACGTATAACGTATAACGTATAACGTATAACGTATAACGTATAACGTATAACGTATAACGTATAACGTATAACGTATAACGTATAACGTATAACGTATAACGTATAACGTATAACGTATAACGTATAACGTATAACGTATAACGTATAACGTATAACGTATGACGTATAACGTATAACGTATAACTTATAGCGTATAACGTATAACGTATAACGTATAACGTATAAACTATAACACATAACGTATAACGTATAAACTATAACACATAACGTATAACGTATAACGTATAACGTATAACGTATAACGTATAACGTATAACGTATAACGTATAACGTATAACGTATAACGTAAAACGTATAACGTATAACGTATAACGTATAACGTATAACGTATAACGTATAACGTATAACGTATAACGTATAACGTATAACGTATAACGTATAACGTATAACGTGTAACGTATAACGTATAACGTATAACATATAACGTATAACGCATATCCTAGAACTTATGGCGTATAACGTATAATGTATAACGTATAACGTATAACGTATAACGTATAACGTATAACGTATAACGTATAACGTATAACGTATAACGTATAACGTATAACGTATAGCGTATAACGTATAACGTATAACGTATAACGTATATCGTATGACGTATAACGTATAACGTATAGCGTATAACGTATAACGTATAACGTATAACGTAGAACGTATTACGTATAACGTATAACGTATAACGTATAAAGTATAACGTATAACGTATAACGTATAACGTATAACGTATAACGTAATACGTATAACGTATAACGTATTACGTATAACATATAACGTATAACGTATAACGTATAACGTATAACGTATAACGTTTAACGTATAACGTATAACGTATAACGTATAACGTATAACGTATAACGTATAACGTATAGCGTATAACGTATAACGTATAACGTATAACGTATATCGTATGACGTATTCCGTATAACGTATAGCGTATAACGTATAACGTATAACGTATAACGTATAACGTATAGCGTATAACATATAACGTATAACGTATAACATATAACGTATAACGCATATCCTAGAACTTATGGCGTATAACGTATAATTTATAACGTATAACGTATAACGTATAACGTATAACGTATAACGTATAACGTATAACGTATAACGTATAACGTATAACGTATAACGTATAACGTATAACGTATAACGTATAACGTAAAACGTATATCAAATAACGTATAACGTATAACGTATAACGTATAACGTATAACGTATAACGTATAGCGTATAACGTATAACGTATAACGTATAACGTATAACGTATAACGTATAACGTATAACGTATAGCGTATAACGTATAACGTATAACGTATAACGTATATCGTATGACGTATAACGTATAACGTATAGCGTATAACGTATAACGTATAACGTATAACGTATAACGTATTACGTATAACGTATAACGTATAACGTATAACGTATAACGTATAACGTATAACGTATAACGTATAACGTATAACATATAACGTATAACGTATAACATATAACGTATAACGCATATCCTAGAACTTATGGCGTATAACGTATAATTTATAACGTATAACGTATAACGTATAACGTATAACGTATAACATATAACGTATAACGCATATCCTAGAACTTATGGCGTATAACGTATAATGTATAACGTATAACGTATAACGTATAACGTATAACGTATAACGTATAACGTATAACGTATAACGTATAACGTATAACGTATAACGTATAACGTATAACGTATAACGTATAAGGTATAACGTATAACGTATAACGTATAACGTATAACGTATAACGTATAACGTATAACGTATAACGTATAACGTATAACGTATAACGTATAGCGGATAACGTATAACGTATAACGTATAACGTATAACGTATAACGTATAACGTATAACGTATAACGTATAACGTATAACGTGTAACGTATAACGTATAACGTATAACATATAACGTATAACGCATATCCTAGAACTTATGGCGTATAACATATAATGTATAACGTATAACGTATAACGTATAATCTATAACGTATAACGTATAACGTATAACGTATAACGTATAACGTATAACGTATAACGTATAACGTATAACGTATAACGTATAACGTATAACGTATAACGTATAACGTATAACCTATAACGTATAACGTATAACGTATAACGTATAACGTATAACGTATAACGTATAACGTATAACGTATAACGTATAACGTATAACGTATAACGTATAACGTATAACGTATAACGTATAACGTATAACGTATAACGTATAGCGTATAACGTATAACGTATAACGTATAACATATAACGTATAACGCATATCCTAGAACTTATGGCGTATAACGTATAATGTATAACGTATAACGTATAACGTATAACGTATAACGTATAACGTAAAACGTATAACGTATAACGTATAACGTATAACATATAACGTATAACGCATATCCTAGAACTTATGGCGTATAACGTATAATGTATAACGTATAACGTATAACGTATAACGTATAACGTATAACGTATAGCGTATAACGTATAACGTATAACGTATAACGTATAACGTATAACGTATAACGTATAACGTATAGCGTATAACGTATAACGTATAACGTATAACGTATATCGTATGACGTATAACGTATAACGTATAGCGTATAACGTATAACGTATAACGTATAACGTATAACGTATTACGTATAACGTATAACGTATAACGTATAACGTATAACGTATAACGTATAACGTATAACATATAACGTATAACGTATAACATATAACGTATAACGCATATCCTAGAACTTATGGCGTATAACGTATAATTTATAACGTATAACGTATAACGTATAACGTATAACGTATAACGTATAACGTATAACGTATAACGTATAACGTATAACGTATAACGTATAACGTATAACGTATAACGTGTAACGTATAACGTATAACGTATAACATATAACGTATAACGCATATCCTAGAACTTATGGCGTATAACGTATAATGTATAACGTATAACGTATAACGTATAACGTATAACGTATAACGTATAACGTATAACGTATAACGTATAACGTATAGCGTATAACGTATAACGTATAACGTATAACGTATATCGTATGACGTATAACGTATAACGTATAGCGTATAACGTATAACGTATAACGTATAACGTATAACGTATTACGTATAACGTATAACGTATAACGTATAACGTATAACGTATAACGTATAACGTATAACGTATAACATATAACGTATAACGTATAACATATAACGTATAACGCATATCCTAGAACTTATGGCGTATAACGTATAATTTATAACGTATAACGTATAACGTATAACGTATAACGTTTAACGTATAACGTATAACGTATAACGTATAACGTATAACGTATAACGTATAACGTATAACGTATAACGTATAACGTATAACGTATAGCGTATAACGTATAACGTATAACGTACAACGTATAACGTATAACGTATAACGTATAACGTATAACGTATAATTTATAACGTATAACGTATAACGTATAACGTATAACGTATAACGTATAACGTATAACGTATAACGTATAACGTATAACGTATAACGTATAACGTATAACGTATAACGTATAGCGTATAACGTATAACGTATAACGTACAACGTATAACGTATAACGTATAACATATAACGTATAACGTATAACGTATAACGTATAACGTATAACGTATAACGTATAACGTATAACGTATAACGTATAACGTATAACGTATAACGTGTAACGTATAACGTATAACGTATAACATATAACGTATAACGCATATCCTAGAACTTATGGCGTATAACGTATAATGTATAACGTATAACGTATAACGTATAACGTATAACGTATAACGTATAACGTATAACGTATAACGTATAACGTATAACGTATAGCGTATAACGTATAACGTATAACGTATAACGTATATCGTATGACGTATAACGTATAACGTATAGCGTATAACGTATAACGTATAACGTATAACGTATAACGTATTACGTATAACGTATAACGTATAACGTATAACGTATAACGTATAACGTATAACGTATAACGTATAACATATAACGTATAACGTATAACATATAACGTATAACGCATATCCTAGAACTTATGGCGTATAACGTATAATTTATAACGTATAACGTATAACGTATAACACATAACGTATAACGTATAACGTATAACGTATAACGTATAACGTATAACATATAACGTATAACGCATATCCTAGAACTTATGGCGTATAACGTATAATGTATAACGTATAACGTATAACGTATAACGTATAACGTATAACGTATAACGTATAACGTATAACGTATAACGTATATCGTATACCGTATAACGTATAACGTATAACGTATAACGTATAACGTATAACGTATAACGTATAACGTATAACGTATAACGTATAACGTATGACGTATAACGTATAACGTATAACTTATAGCGTATAACGTATAACGTATAACGTATAACGTATAAACTATAACACATAACGTATAACGTATAACGTATAACGTATAACGTATAACGTATAACGTATAACGTATAACGTATAACGTATAACGTATAACGTATAACGTATAACGTATAACGTATAACGTATAACGTATAACGTATAACGTATAACGTATAACGTATAACGTATAACGTATAACGTATAACGTATAACGTATAACGTATAACGTATAACGTATAACGTATAACGTATAACGTATAACGTATAACGTATAACGTATAACGTATAACGTATAACGTATAACGTATAACGTATAACGTATAACGTATAACGTATAACGTATAACGTATAACGTATAACGTATAACGTATAACGTATAACGTATAACGTATAACGTATAACGTATGACGTATAACGTATAACGTATAACTTATAGCGTATAACGTATAACGTATAACGTATAACGTATAAACTATAACACATAACGTATAACGTATAAACTATAACACATAACGTATAACGTATAACGTATAACGTATAACGTATAACGTATAACGTATAACGTATAACGTATAACGTATAACGTATAACGTAAAACGTATAACGTATAACGTATAACGTATAACGTATAACGTATAACGTATAACGTATAACGTATAACGTATAACGTATAACGTATAACGTATAACGTATAACGTGTAACGTATAACGTATAACGTATAACATATAACGTATAACGCATATCCTAGAACTTATGGCGTATAACGTATAATGTATAACGTATAACGTATAACGTATAACGTATAACGTATAACGTATAACGTATAACGTATAACGTATAACGTATAACGTATAACGTATAGCGTATAACGTATAACGTATAACGTATAACGTATATCGTATGACGTATAACGTATAACGTATAGCGTATAACGTATAACGTATAACGTATAACGTAGAACGTATTACGTATAACGTATAACGTATAACGTATAAAGTATAACGTATAACGTATAACGTATAACGTATAACGTATAACGTATAACGTAATACGTATAACGTATAACGTATTACGTATAACATATAACGTATAACGTATAACGTATAACGTATAACGTATAACGTTTAACGTATAACGTATAACGTATAACGTATAACATATAACGTATAACGTATAACATATAACGTATAACGCATATCCTAGAACTTATGGCGTATAACGTATAATTTATAACGTATAACGTATAACGTATAACGTATAACGTATAACGTACAACGTATAACGTATAACGTATAACGTATAACGTATAACGTATAACGTAATATGTATATCAAATAACGTATAACGTATAACGTATAACGTATAACGTATAACGTATAACGTATAACGTATAACGTATAACGTATAACGTATAACGTATAACATATAACGTATAACGCATATCCTAGAACTTATGGCGTATAACGTATAACGTATAACGTATAACGTATAACGTATAACGTATAACGTATAACGTATAACGTATAACGTATAACGTATAACGTATAACGTATAACGTATAACGTATAACGTATAACGTATAACGTATAACGTATAACGTATAACGTATAACGTATAACGTATAACGTATAACGTATAACGTATAACGTATAACGTATAACGTATAACGTATAACGTATAACGTATAACGTATAACGTATAACGTATAACGTATAACGTATAACGTATAACGTATAACGTATAACGTATAACGTATAACGTATAACGTATAACGTATAACGTATAACGTATAACGTATAACGTATAACGTATAACGTATAACGTATAACGTATAACGTATAACGTGTAACGTATAACGTATAACGTATAACATATAACGTATAACGCATATCCTAGAACTTATGGCGTATAACGTATAACGTATAACGTATAACGTATAACGTATAACGTATAACGTATAACGTATAACGTATAACGTATAACGTATAACGTATAACGTATAACGTATAACGTATAACGTATAACGTATAACGTATAACGTATAACGTATAACGTATAACGTATAACGTATAACGTGTAACGTATAACGTATAACGTATAACATATAACGTATAACGCATATCCTAGAACTTATGGCGTATAACGTATAATGTATAACGTATAACGTATAACGTATAATCTATAACGTATAACGCATAACGTATAACGTATAACGTATAACGTATAACGTATAACGTATAACGTATAACGTATAACGTATAGCGTATAACGTATAACGTATAACGTATAACGTATATCGTATGACGTATTCCGTATAACGTATAGCGTATAACGTATAACGTATAACGTATAACGTATAACGTATAGCGTATAACATATAACGTATAACGTATAACATATAACGTATAACGCATATCCTAGAACTTATGGCGTATAACGTATAATGTATAACGTATAACGTATAACGTATAATCTATAACGTATAACGCATAACGTATAACGTATAACGTATAACGTATAACGTATAACGTATAACGTATAACGTATAACGTATAACGTATAGCGTATAACGTATAACGTATAACGTATAACGTATAACGTATATCGTATGACGTATTCCGTATAACGTATAGCGTATAACGTATAACGTATAACGTATAACGTATAACGTATAGCGTATAACATATAACGTATAACGTATAACATATAACGTATAACGCATATCCTAGAACTTATGGCGTATAACGTATAATTTATAACGTATAACGTATAACGTATAACGTATAACGTATAACGTATAACGTATAACGTATAACGTATAACGTATAACGTATAACGTATAACGTATAACGTATAACGTATAACGTAATACGTATATCAAATAACGTATAACGTATAACGTATAACGTATAACGTATAACGTATAACGTATAGCGTATAACGTATAACGTATAACGTATAACGTATAACGTATAACGTATAACGTATAACGTATAGCGTATAACGTATAACGCATAACGTATAACGTATATCGTATGACGTATAACGTATAACGTATAGCGTATAACGTATAACGTATAACGTATAACGTATAACGTATTACGTATAACGTATAACGTATAACGTATAACGTATAACGTATAACGTATAACGTATAACGTATAACGTATAACATATAACGTATAACGTATAACATATAACGTATAACGCATATCCTAGAACTTATGGCGTATAACGTATAATTTATAACGTATAACGTATAACGTATAACGTATAACGTATAACATATAACGTATAACGCATATCCTAGAACTTATGGCGTATAACGTATAATGTATAACGTATAACGTATAACGTATAACGTATAACGTATAACGTATAACGTATAACGTATAACGTATAGCGTATAACGTATAACGTATAACGTATAACGTATATCGTATGACGTATAACGTATAACGTATAGCGTATAACGTATAACGTATAACGTATAACGTATAACGTATTACGTATAACGTATAACGTATAACGTATAACGTATAACGTATAACGTATAACGTATAACGTATAACATATAACGTATAACGTATAACATATAACGTATAACGCATATCCTAGAACTTATGGCGTATAACGTATAATTTATAACGTATAACGTATAACGTATAACGTATAACGTATAACATATAACGTATAACGCATATCCTAGAACTTATGGCGTATAACGTATAATGTATAACGTATAACGTATAACGTATAACGTATAACGTATAACGTATAACGTATAACGTATAACGTATAACGTATAACGTATAACGTATAACGTATAACGTATAACGTATAACGTATAACGTATAACGTATAACGTATAACGTATAACGTATAACGTATAACGTATAACGTATAACGTATAACGTATAACGTATAACGTATAACGTATAACGTATAGCGTATAACGTATAACGTATAACGTATAACGTATAACGTATAACGTATAACGTATAACGTATAACGTATAACGTATAACGTATAACGTATAACGTATAACGTATAACGTATAACGTATAACGTATAACGTATAACGTGTAACGTATAACGTATAACGTATAACATATAACGTATAACGCATATCCTAGAACTTATGGCGTATAACGTATAATGTATAACGTATAACGTATAACGTATAACGTATAACGTATAACGTATAACGTATAACGCACAACGTATAACGTATAGCGTATAACGTATAACGTATAACGTATAACGTATATCGTATGACGTATAACGTATAACGTATAGCGTATAACGTATAACGTATAACGTATAACGTATAACGTATTTCGTATAACGTATAACGTATAACGTATAACGTATAACGTATAACGTATAACGTATAACGTATAACATATAACGTATAACGTATAACATATAACGTATAACGCATATCCTAGAACTTATGGCGTATAACGTATAATTTATAACGTATAACGTATAACGTATAACGTATAACGTATAACGTATAACGTATAACGTATAACGTATAACGTATAACGTAAAACGTATAACGTATAACGTATAGCGTATAACGTATAACGTATAACGTACAACGTATAACGTATAACGTATAACGTATAACGTATAACGTATAACGTATAACGTATAACGTATAACGTATAACGTATAACGTATAACGTATAACGTATAACGTGTAACGTATAACGTATAACGTATAACGTGTAACGTATAACGTATAACGTATAACATATAACGTATAACGCATATCCTAGAACTTATGGCGTATAACGTATAATGTATAACGTATAACGTATAACGTATAACGTATAACGTATAACGTATAACGTATAACGTATAACGTATAACGTATAGCGTATAACGTATAACGTATAACGTATAACGTATATCGTATTACGTATAACGTATAACGTATAGCGTATAACGTATAACGTATAACGTATAACGTATAACGTATTACGTATAACGTATAACGTATAACGTATAACGTATAACGTATAACGTATAACGTATAACGTATAACATATAACGTATAACGTATAACATATAACGTATAACGCATATCCTAGAACTTATGGCGTATAACGTATAATTTATAACGTATAACGTATAACGTATAACGTATAACGTATAACGTATAACGTATAACGTATAACGTATAACATATAACGTATAACGCATATCCTAGAACTTATGGCGTATAACGTATAATGTATAACGTATAACGTATAACGTATAACGTATAACGTATAACGTATAACGTATAACGTATAACGTATAACGTATAACGTATACCGTATAACGTATAACGTATAACGTATAACGTATAACGTATAACGTATAACGTATAACGTATAACGTATAACGTATAACGTATAACGTATAACGTATAACGTATAACGTATAACGTATAACGTATAACGTATAACGTATAACGTATAACGTATAACGTATAACGTATAACGTATAACGTATAACGTATAACGTATAACGTATAACGTATAACGTATAACGTATAACGTATAACGTATAACGTATAACGTATAACGTATAACGTATAACGTATAACGTATAACGTATAACGTATAACGTATAACGTATAACGTATAACGTATAACGTATAACGTATAACGTATAACGTATAACGTATAACGTATAACGTATAACGTATAACGTATAACGTATAACGTATAACGTATAACGTATAACGTATAACGTATAACGTATAACGTATAACGTATAACGTATAGCGTATAACGTATAACGTATAACGTATAACGTATAACGTATAACGTATAACGTATAACGTATAACGTATAACGTATAACGTATAACGTATAACGTATAACGTATAACGTATAACGTATAACGTATAACGTATAACGTATAACGTGTAACGTATAACGTATAACGTATAACATATAACGTATAACGCATATCCTAGAACTTATGGCGTATAACGTATAATGTATAACGTATAACGTATAACGTATAACGTATAACGTATAACGTATAACGTATAACGTATAACGTATAACGTATAACGTATAGGGTATAACGTATAACGTATAACGTATAACGTATATCGTATGACGTATAACGTATAACGTATAGCGTATAACGTATAACGTATAACGTATAACGTATAACGTATTACGTATAACGTATAACGTATAACGTATAACGTATAACGTATAACGTATAACGTATAACGTATAACGTATAACGTATAACGTATAACGTATAACGTATAACGTATAACGTATAACGTATAACGTATAACGTATAGCGTATAACGTATAACGTATAACATACAACGTATAACGTATAACGTATAACGTATAACGTATAACGTATAATTTATAACGTATAACGTATAACGTATAACGTATAACGTATAACGTATAACGTATAACGTATAACGTATAACGTATAACGTATAACGTATAACGTATAACGTATAACGTATAGCGTATAACGTATAACGTATAACGTACAACGTATAACGTATAACGTATAACGTATAACGTATAACGTATAACGTATAACGTATAACGTATAACGTATAACGTATAACGTATAACGTATAACGTATAACGTATAACGTGTAACGTATAACGTATAACGTATAACATATAACGTATAACGCATATCCTAGAACTTATGGCGTATAACGTATAATGTATAACGTATAACGTATAACGTATAACGTATAACGTATAACGTATAACGTATAACGTATAACGTATAACGTATAACGTATAACGTATAACGTATAACGTATAACGTATAACGTATAACGTATAACGTATAACGTATAACGTATAACGTATAACGTATAACGTATAACGTATAACGTATGACGTATAACGTATAACGTATAACTTATAGCGTATAACGTATAACGTATAACGTATAACGTATAAACTATAACACATAACGTATAACGTATAAACTATAACACATAACGTATAACGTATAACGTATAACGTATAACGTATAACGTATAACGTATAACGTATAACGTATAACGTATAACGTATAACGTAAAACGTATAACGTATAACGTATAACGTATAACGTATAACGTATAACGTATAACGTATAACGTATAACGTATAACGTATAACGTATAACGTATAACGTATAACGTATAACGTATAACGTAATACGTATAACGTATAACGTATTACGTATAACATATAACGTATAACGTATAACGTATAACGTATAACGTTTAACGTATAACGTATAACGTATAACGTATAACATATAACGTATAACGTATAACATATAACGTATAACGCATATCCTAGAACTTATGGCGTATAACGTATAATTTATAACGTATAACGTATAACGTATAACGTATAACGTATAACGTATAACGTACAACGTATAACGTATAACGTATAACGTATAACGTATAACGTATAACGTAATATGTATATCAAATAACGTATAACGTATAACGTATAACGTATAACGTATAACGTATAACGTATAACGTATAACGTATAACGTATAACGTATAACATATAACGTATAACGCATATCCTAGAACTTATGGCGTATAACGTATAACGTATAACGTATAACGTATAACGTATAACGTATAACGTATAACGTATAACGTATAACGTATAACGTATAACGTATAACGTATAACGTATAACGTATAACGTATAACGTATAACGTATAACGTATAACGTATAACGTATAACGTATAACGTATAACGTATAACGTATAACGTATAACGTATAACGTATAACGTATAACGTATAACGTATAACGTATAACGTATAACGTATAACGTATAACGTATAACGTATAACGTATAACGTATAACGTATAACGTATAACGTATAACGTATAACGTATAACGTATAACGTATAAAGTATAACATATCACGTATAACGCATATCCTAGAACTTATGGCGTATAACGTATAATGTATAACGTATAACGTATAACGTATAACTTTTAACGTATAACGTATAACATATAACGTATAACGTATAGCGTATAACGTATAACGTATAACGTATAACGTATAACGTATAACGTATAACGTATAACGTATAACGTATAACGTATAACGTATAACGTATAACGTATAACGTATAACGTATAACGTATAACGTATAACGTACAACGTATAACGTGTAACGTATAACGTATAACGTATAACATATAACGTATAACGCATATCCTAGAACTTATGGCGTATAACGTATAATGTATAACGTATAACGTATAACGTATAATCTATAACGTATAACGTATAACGTATAACGTATAACGTATAACGTATAACGTATAACGTATAACGTATAACGTATAACGTATAGCGTATAACGTATAACGTATAACGTATAACGTATATCGTATGACGTATTCCGTATAACGTATAGCGTATAACGTATAACGTATAACGTATAACGTATAACGTATTACGTATAACGTATAACGTATAACGTATAACGTATAACGTAATACGTATAACGTATAACGTATTACGTATAACATATAACGTATAACGTATAACGTATAACGTATAACGTATAACGTATAACGTATAACGTATAGCGTATAACATATAACGTATAACGTATAACATATAACGTATAACGCATATCCTAGAACTTATGGCGTATAACGTATAATTTATAACGTATAACGTATAACGTATAACGTATAACGTATAACGTATAACGTATAACGTATAACGTATAACGTATAACGTATAACGTATAACGTATAACGTATAACGTATAACGTATAACGTAATACGTATATCAAATAACGTATAACGTATAACGTATAACGTATAACGTATAACGTATAACGTATAGCGTATAACGTATAACGTATAACGTATAACGTATAACGTATAACGTATAACGTATAACGTATAGCGTATAACGTATAACGTATAACGTATAACGTATATCGTATGACGTATAACGTATAACGTATAGCGTATAACGTATAACGTATAACGTATAACGTATAACGTATTACGTATAACGTATAACGTATAACGTATAACGTATAACGTATAACGTATAACGTATAACGTATAACATATAACGTATAACGTATAACATATAACGTATAACGCATATCCTAGAACTTATGGCGTATAACGTATAATTTATAACGTATAACGTATAACGTATAACGTATAACGTATAACATATAACGTATAACGCATATCCTAGAACTTATGGCGTATAACGTATAATGTATAACGTATAACGTATAACGTATAACGTATAACGTATAACGTATAACGTATAACGTATAACGTATAACGTATAACGTATAACGTATAACGTATAACGTATAACGTATAAGGTATAACGTATAACGTATAACGTATAACGTATAACGTATAACGTATAACGTATAACGTATAACGTATAACGTATAACGTATAACGTATAACGTATAGCGGATAACGTATAACGTATAACGTATAACGTATAACGTATAACGTATAACGTATAACGTATAACGTATAACGTATAACGTGTAACGTATAACGTATAACGTATAACATATAACGTATAACGCATATCCTAGAACTTATGGCGTATAACGTATAATGTATAACGTATAACGTATAACGTATAATCTATAACGTATAACGTATAACGTATAACGTATAACGTATAACGTATAACGTATAACGTATAACGTATAACGTATAACGTATAACGTATAACGTATAACGTATAACGTATAACCTATAACGTATAACGTATAACGTATAACGTATAACGTATAACGTATAACGTATAACGTATAACGTATAACGTATAACGTATAACGTATAACGTATAACGTATAACGTATAACGTATAACGTATAACGTATAACGTATAACGTATAACGTATAGCGTATAACTTATAACGTATAACGTATAACATATAACGTATAACGCATATCCTAGAACTTATGGCGTATAACGTATAATGTATAACGTATAACGTATAACGTATAACGTATAACGTAAAACGTATAACGTATAACGTATAACGTATAACATATAACGTATAACGCATATCCTAGAACTTATGGCGTATAACGTATAATGTATAACGTATAACGTATAACGTATAACGTATAACGTATAACGTATAGCGTATAACGTATAACGTATAACGTATAACGTATAACGTATAACGTATAACGTATAACGTATAGCGTATAACGTATAACGTATAACGTATAACGTATATCGTATGACGTATAACGTATAACGTATAGCGTATAACGTATAACGTATAACGTATAACGTATAACGTATTACGTATAACGTATAACGTATAACGTATAACGTATAACGTATAACGTATAACGTATAACGTATAACATATAACGTATAACGTATAACATATAACGTATAACGCATATCCTAGAACTTATGGCGTATAACGTATAATTTATAACGTATAACGTATAACGTATAACGTATAACGTATAACATATAACGTATAACGCATATCCTAGAACTTATGGCGTATAACGTATAATGTATAACGTATAACGTATAACGTATAACGTATAACGTATAACGTATAACGTATAACGTATAACGTATAACGTATAACGTATAACGTATAACGTATAACGTATAACGTATAACGTATAACGTATAACGTATAACGTATAACGTATAACGTATAACGTATAACGTATAACGTATAACGTATAACGTATAACGTATAACGTATAACGTATAACGTATAACGTATAACGTATAGCGTATAACGTATAACGTATAACGTATAACGTATAACGTATAACGTATAACGTATAACGTATAACGTATAACGTATAACGTATAACGTATAACGTATAACGTATAACGTATAACGTATAACGTATAACGTATAACGTGTAACGTATAACGTATAACGTATAACATATAACGTATAACGCATATCCTAGAACTTATGGCGTATAACGTATAATGTATAACGTATAACGTATAACGTATAACGTATAACGTATAACGTATAACGTATAACGCATAACGTATAACGTATAGCGTATAACGTATAACGTATAACGTATAACGTATATCGTATGACGTATAACGTATAACGTATAGCGTATAACGTATAACGTATAACGTATAACGTATAACGTATTACGTATAACGTATAACGTATAACGTATAACGTATAACGTATAACGTATAACGTATAACGTATAACGTATAACATATAACGTATAACGTATAACATATAACGTATAACGCATATCCTAGAACTTATGGCGTATAACGTATAATTTATAACGTATAACGTATAACGTATAACGTATAACGTATAACGTATAACGTATAACGTATAACGTATAACGTATAACGTAAAACGTATAACGTATAACGTATAGCGTATAACGTATAACGTATAACGTACAACGTATAACGTATAACGTATAACGTATAACGTATAACGTATAACGTATAACGTATAACGTATAACGTATAACGTATAACGTATAACGTATAACGTATAACGTATAACGTATAACGTATAACGTGTAACGTATAACGTATAACGTATAACATATAACGTATAACGCATATCCTAGAACTTATGGCGTATAACGTATAATGTATAACGTATAACGTATAACGTATAACGTATAACGTATAACGTATAACGTATAACGTATAACGTATAACGTATAGCGTATAACGTATAACGTATAACGTATAACGTATATCGTATTACGTATAACGTATAACGTATAGCGTATAACGTATAACGTATAACGTATAACGTATAACGTATTACGTATAACGTATAACGTATAACGTATAACGTATAACGTATAACGTATAACGTATAACGTATAACATATAACGTATAACGTATAACATATAACGTATAACGCATATCCTAGAACTTATGGCGTATAACGTATAATTTATAACGTATAACGTATAACGTATAACGTATAATGTATAACGTATAACGTATAACGTATAATCTATAACGTATAACGTATAACGTATAACGTATAACGTATAACGTATAACGTATAACGTATAACGTATAACGTATAACGTATAGCGTATAACGTATAACGTATAACGTATAACGTATATCGTATGACGTATTCCGTATAACGTATAGCGTATAACGTATAACGTATAACGTATAACGTATAACGTATTACGTATAACGTATAACGTATAACGTATAACGTATAACGTAATACGTATAACGTATAACGTATTACGTATAACATATAACGTATAACGTATAACGTATAACGTATAACGTATAACGTATAACGTATAACGTATAGCGTATAACATATAACGTATAACGTATAACATATAACGTATAACGCATATCCTAGAACTTATGGCGTATAACGTATAATTTATAACGTATAACGTATAACGTATAACGTATAACGTATAACGTATAACGTATAACGTATAACGTATAACGTATAACGTATAACGTATAACGTATAACGTATAACGTATAACGTAATACGTATATCAAATAACGTATAACGTATAACGTATAACGTATAACGTATAACGTATAACGTATAACGTATAGCGTATAACGTATAACGTATAACGTATAACGTATAACGTATAACGTATAACGTATAACGTATAGCGTATAACGTATAACGTATAACGTATAACGTATATCGTATGACGTATAACGTATAACGTATAACGTATAACGTATAACGTAATACGTATATCAAATAACGTATAACGTATAACGTATAACGTATAACGTATAACGTATAACGTATAACGTATAACGTATAACGTATAACGTATAACATATAACGTATAACGTATAACATATAACGTATAACGCATATCCTAGAACTTATGGCGTATAACGTATAATTTATAACGTATAACGTATAACGTATAACGTATAACGTATAACATATAACGTATAACGCATATCCTAGAACTTATGGCGTATAACGTATAATGTATAACGTATAACGTATAACGTATAACGTATAACGTATAACGTATAACGTATAACGTATAACGTATAACGTATAACGTATAACGTATAACGTATAACGTATAACGTATAAGGTATAACGTATAACGTATAACGTATAACGTATAACGTATAACGTATAACGTATAACGTATAACGTATAACGTATAACGTATAACGTATAACGTATAGCGGATAACGTATAACGTATAACGTATAACGTATAACGTATAACGTATAACGTATAACGTATAACGTATAACGTATAACGTATAACGTGTAACGTATAACGTATAACGTATAACATATAACGTATAACGCATATCCTAGAACTTATGGCGTATAACGTATAATGTATAACGTATAACGTATAACGTATAATCTATAACGTATAACGTATAACGTATAACGTATAACGTATAACGTATAACGTATAACGTATAACGTATAACGTATAACGTATAACGTATAACGTATAACGTATAACGTATAACCTATAACGTATAACGTATAACGTATAACGTATAACGTATAACGTATAACGTATAACGTATAACGTATAACGTATAACGTATAACGTATAACGTATAACGTATAACGTATAACGTATAACGTATAACGTATAACGTATAACGTATAACGTATAACGTATAACGTATAACGTATAACGTATAACGTATAGCGTATAACGTATAACGTATAACGTATAACATATAACGTATAACGCATATCCTAGAACTTATGGCGTATAACGTATAATGTATAACGTATAACGTATAACGTATAACGTATAACGTAAAACGTATAACGTATAACGTATAACGTATAACATATAACGTATAACGCATATCCTAGAACTTATGGCGTATAACGTATAATGTATAACGTATAACGTATAACGTATAACGTATAACGTATAACGTATAGCGTATAACGTATAACGTATAACGTATAACGTATAACGTATAACGTATAACGTATAACGTATAGCGTATAACGTATAACGTATAACGTATAACGTATATCGTATGACGTATAACGTATAACGTATAGCGTATAACGTATAACGTATAACGTATAACGTATAACGTATTACGTATAACGTATAACGTATAACGTATAACGTATAACGTATAACGTATAACGTATAACGTATAACATATAACGTATAACGTATAACATATAACGTATAACGCATATCCTAGAACTTATGGCGTATAACGTATAATTTATAACGTATAACGTATAACGTATAACGTATAACGTATAACATATAACGTATAACGCATATCCTAGAACTTATGGCGTATAACGTATAATGTATAACGTATAACGTATAACGTATAGCGTATAACGTATAACGTATAACGTATAACGTATAACGTATAACGTATAACGTATAACGTATAACGTATAACGTAAAACGTATAACGTATAACGTATAGCGTATAACGTATAACGTATAACGTACAACGTATAACGTATAACGTATAACGTATAACGTATAACGTATAACGTATAACGTATAACGTATAACGTATAACGTATAACGTATAACGTATAACGTATAACGTATAACGTATAACGTATAACGTGTAACGTATAACGTATAACGTATAACATATAACGTATAACGCATATCCTAGAACTTATGGCATATAACGTATAATGTATAACGTATAACGTATAACGTATAACGTATAACGTATAACGTATAACGTATAACGTATAACGTATAACGTATAGCGTATAACGTATAACGTATAACGTATAACGTATATCGTATTACGTATAACGTATAACGTATAGCGTATAACGTATAACGTATAACGTATAACGTATAACGTATTACGTATAACGTATAACGTATAACGTATAACGTATAACGTATAACGTATAACGTATAACGTATAACATATAACGTATAACGTATAACATATAACGTATAACGCATATCCTAGAACTTATGGCGTATAACGTATAATTTATAACGTATAACGTATAACGTATAACGTATAACGTATAACGTATAACGTATAACGTATAACGTATAACATATAACGTATAACGCATATCCTAGAACTTATGGCGTATAACGTATAATGTATAACGTATAACGTATAACGTATAACGTATAACGTATAACGTATAACGTATAACGTATAACGTATAACGTATAACGTATAACGTATACCGTATAACGTATAACGTATAACGTATAACGTATAACGTATAACGTATAACGTATAACGTATAACGTATAACGTATAACGTATGACGTATAACGTATAACGTATAACTTATAGCGTATAACGTATAACGTATAACGTATAACGTATAAACTATAACACATAACGTATAACGTATAACGTATAACGTATAACGTATAACGTATAACGTATAACGTATAACGTATAACGTATAACGTATAACGTATAACGTATAACGTATAACGTATAACGTATAACGTATAACGTATAACGTATAACGTATAACGTATAACGTATAACGTATAACGTATAACGTATAACGTATAACGTATAACGTATAACGTATAACGTATAACGTATAACGTATAACGTATAACGTATAACGTATAACGTATAACGTATAACGTATAACGTATAACGTATAACGTATAACGTATAACGTATAACGTATAACATATAACGTATAACGTATAACGTATAACGTATAGCGTATAACGTATAACGTATAACGTATAACGTATATCGTATTACGTATAACGTATAACGTATAGCGTATAACGTATAACGTATAACGTATAACGTATAACGTATTACGTATAACGTATAACGTATAACGTATAACGTATAACGTATAACGTATAACGTATAACGTATAACGTATAACGTATAACGTATAACGTATAACGTATAACGTATAACGTATAACGTATAACGTATAACGTATAACGTATAACGTATAACGTATAACGTATAACGTATAACGTATAACGTATAACGTATAACGTATAAAGTATAACATATCACGTATAACGCATATCCTAGAACTTATGGCGTATAACGTATAATGTATAACGTATAACGTATAACGTATAACTTTTAACGTATAACGTATAAAATATAACGTATAACGTATAGCGTATAACGTATAACGTATAACGTATAACGTATAACGTATAACGTATAACGTATAACGTATAACGTATAACGTATAACGTATAACGTATAACGTATAACGTATAACGTATAACGTATAACGTATAACGTGTAACGTATAACGTATAACGTATAACATATAACGTATAACGCATATCCTAGAACTTATGGCGTATAACGTATAATGTATAACGTATAACGTATAACGTATAACGTATAACGTATAACGTATAGCGTATAACGTATAACGTATAACGTATAACGTATAACGTATAACGTATAACGTATAACGTATAGCGTATAACGTATAACGTATAACGTATAACGTATATCGTATGACGTATAACGTATAACGTATAGCGTATAACGTATAACGTATAACGTATAACGTATAACGTATTACGTATAACGTATAACGTATAACGTATAACGTATAACGTATAACGTATAACGTATAACGTATAACATATAACGTATAACGTATAACATATAACGTATAACGCATATCCTAGAACTTATGGCGTATAACGTATAATTTATAACGTATAACGTATAACGTATAACGTATAACGTATAACATATAACGTATAACGCATATCCTAGAACTTATGGCGTATAACGTATAATGTATAACGTATAACGTATAACGTATAACGTATAACGTATAACGTATAACGTATAACGTATAACGTATAACGTATAACGTATAACGTATAACGTATAACGTATAACGTATAACGTATAACGTATAACGTATAACGTATAACGTATAACGTATAACGTATAACGTATAACGTATAACGTATAACGTATAACGTATAACGTATAACGTATAACGTATAACGTATAACGTATAACGTATAACGTATAACGTATAACGTATAACGTATAGCGTATAACGTATAACGTATAACGTATAACGTATAACGTATAACGTATAACGTATAACGTATAACGTATAACGTATAACGTATAACGTATAACGTATAACGTATAACGTATAACGTATAACGTATAACGTATAACGTATAACGTGTAACGTATAACGTATAACGTATAACATATAACGTATAACGCATATCCTAGAACTTATGGCGTATAACGTATAATGTATAACGTATAACGTATAACGTATAACGTATAACGTATAACGTATAACGTATAACGTATAACGTATAACGTATAACGTATAACGTATAACGTATAACGTATAACGTATAACATATAACGTATAACGCATATCCTAGAACTTATGGCGTATAACGTATAATTTATAACGTATAACGTATAACGTATAACGTATAACGTATAACGTATAGCGTATAACGTATAACGTATAACGTATAACGTATAACGTATAACGTATAACGTATAACGTATAGCGTATAACGTATAACGTATAACGTATAACGTATATCGTATGACGTATAACGTATAACGTATAGCGTATAACGTATAACGTATAACGTATAACGTATAACGTATAACGTATTACGTATAACGTATAACGTATAACGTATAACGTATAACGTATAACGTATAACGTATAACGTATAACATATAACGTATAACGTATAACATATAACGTATAACGCATATCCTAGAACTTATGGCGTATAACGTATAATTTATAACGTATAACGTATAACGTATAACGTATAACGTATAACGTATAACGTATAACGTATAACGTATAACGTATAACGTATAACGTATAACGTATAACGTATAGCGTATAACGTATAACGTATAACGTACAACGTATAACGTATAACGTATAACGTATAACGTATAACGTATAACGTATAACGTATAACGTATAACGTATAACGTATAACGTATAACGTATAACGTATAACGTATAACGTATAACGTATAACGTGTAACGTATAACGTATAACGTATAACATATAACGTATAACGCATATCCTAGAACTTATGGCGTATAACGTATAATGTATAACGTATAACGTATAACGTATAACGTATAACGTATAACGTATAACGTATAACGTATAACGTATAACGTATAACGTATAACGTATAACGTATAGCGTATAACGTATAACGTATAACGTATAACGTATATCGTATTACGTATAACGTATAACGTATAGCGTATAACGTATAACGTATAACGTATAACGTATAACGTATTACGTATAACGTATAACGTATAACGTATAACGTATAACGTATAACGTATAACGTATAACGTATAACGTATAACATATAACGTATAACGTATAACATATAACGTATAACGCATATCCTAGAACTTATGGCGTATAACGTATAATTTATAACGTATAACGTATAACGTATAACGTATAACGTATAACGTATAACGTATAACGTATAACGTATAACATATAACGTATAACGCATATCCTAGAACTTATGGCGTATAACGTATAATGTATAACGTATAACGTATAACGTATAACGTATAACGTATAACGTATAACGTATAACGTATAACGTATAACGTATAACGTATAACGTATAACGTATAACGTATAACGTATAACGTATAACGTATAACGTATAACGTGTAACGTATAACGTATAACGTATAACATATAACGTATAACGCATATCCTAGAACTTATGGCGTATAACGTATAATGTATAACGTATAACGTATAACGTATAACGTATAACGTATAACGTATAGCGTATAACGTATAACGTATAACGTATAACGTATAACGTATAACGTATAACGTATAACGTATAACGTATAACGTATAACGTATAACGTATAACGTATAACGTATAACGTATAACGTATAACGTATAGCGTATAACGTATAACGTATAACGTATAACGTATAACGTATAACGTATAACGTATAGCGTATAACGTATAACGTATAACGTATAACGTATATCGTATTACGTATAACGTATAACGTATAGCGTATAACGTATAACGTATAACGTATAACGTATAACGTATTACGTATAACGTATAACGTATAACGTATAACGTATAACGTATAACGTATAACGTATAACGTATAACATATAACGTATAACGTATAACATATAACGTATAACGCATATCCTAGAACTTATGGCGTATAACGTATAATTTATAACGTATAACGTATAACGTATAACGTATTACGTATAACGTATAACGTATAACGTATAACGTATAACGTATAACGTATAACGTATAACGTATAACGTATAACGTATAACGTATAACGTATAACGTATAACGTATAACGTATAACGTATAACGTATAACGTATAACGTATAACGTATAACGTATAACGTATAACGTATAACGTATAACGTATAACGTATAACGTATAACGTATAAAGTATAACATATCACGTATAACGCATATCCTAGAACTTATGGCGTATAACGTATAATGTATAACGTATAACGTATAACGTATAACTTTTAACGTATAACGTATAAAATATAACGTATAACGTATAGCGTATAACGTATAACGTATAACGTATAACGTATAACGTATAACGTATAACGTATAACGTATAACGTATAACGTATAACGTATAACGTATAACGTATAACGTATAACGTATAACGTATAACGTATAACGTGTAACGTATAACGTATAACGTATAACATATAACGTATAACGCATATCCTAGAACTTATGGCGTATAACGTATAATGTATAACGTATAACGTATAACGTATAACGTATAACGTATAACGTATAGCGTATAACGTATAACGTATAACGTATAACGTATAACGTATAACGTATAACGTATAACGTATAGCGTATAACGTATAACGTATAACGTATAACGTATATCGTATGACGTATAACGTATAACGTATAGCGTATAACGTATAACGTATAACGTATAACGTATAACGTATTACGTATAACGTATAACGTATAACGTATAACGTATAACGTATAACGTATAACGTATAACGTATAACATATAACGTATAACGTATAACATATAACGTATAACGCATATCCTAGAACTTATGGCGTATAACGTATAATTTATAACGTATAACGTATAACGTATAACGTATAACGTATAACATATAACGTATAACGCATATCCTAGAACTTATGGCGTATAACGTATAATGTATAACGTATAACGTATAACGTATAACGTATAACGTATAACGTATAACGTATAACGTATAACGTATAACGTATAACGTATAACGTATAACGTATAACGTATAACGTATAACGTATAACGTATAACGTATAACGTATAACGTATAACGTATAACGTATAACGTATAACGTATAACGTATAACGTATAACGTATAACGTATAACGTATAACGTATAACGTATAACGTATAACGTATAACGTATAACGTATAACGTATAACGTATAACGTATAGCGTATAACGTATAACGTATAACGTATAACGTATAACGTATAACGTATAACGTATAACGTATAACGTATAACGTATAACGTATAACGTATAACGTATAACGTATAACGTATAACGTATAACGTATAACGTATAACGTATAACGTGTAACGTATAACGTATAACGTATAACATATAACGTATAACGCATATCCTAGAACTTATGGCGTATAACGTATAATGTATAACGTATAACGTATAACGTATAACGTATAACGTATAACGTATAACGTATAACGTATAACGTATAACGTATAACGTATAACGTATAACGTATAACGTATAACGTATAACATATAACGTATAACGCATATCCTAGAACTTATGGCGTATAACGTATAATTTATAACGTATAACGTATAACGTATAACGTATAACGTATAACGTATAGCGTATAACGTATAACGTATAACGTATAACGTATAACGTATAACGTATAACGTATAACGTATAGCGTATAACGTATAACGTATAACGTATAACGTATATCGTATGACGTATAACGTATAACGTATAGCGTATAACGTATAACGTATAACGTATAACGTATAACGTATAACGTATTACGTATAACGTATAACGTATAACGTATAACGTATAACGTATAACGTATAACGTATAACGTATAACATATAACGTATAACGTATAACATATAACGTATAACGCATATCCTAGAACTTATGGCGTATAACGTATAATTTATAACGTATAACGTATAACGTATAACGTATAACGTATAACGTATAACGTATAACGTATAACGTATAACGTATAACGTATAACGTATAACGTATAACGTATAGCGTATAACGTATAACGTATAACGTACAACGTATAACGTATAACGTATAACGTATAACGTATAACGTATAACGTATAACGTATAACGTATAACGTATAACGTATAACGTATAACGTATAACGTATAACGTATAACGTATAACGTATAACGTGTAACGTATAACGTATAACGTATAACATATAACGTATAACGCATATCCTAGAACTTATGGCGTATAACGTATAATGTATAACGTATAACGTATAACGTATAACGTATAACGTATAACGTATAACGTATAACGTATAACGTATAACGTATAACGTATAACGTATAACGTATAGCGTATAACGTATAACGTATAACGTATAACGTATATCGTATTACGTATAACGTATAACGTATAGCGTATAACGTATAACGTATAACGTATAACGTATAACGTATTACGTATAACGTATAACGTATAACGTATAACGTATAACGTATAACGTATAACGTATAACGTATAACGTATAACATATAACGTATAACGTATAACATATAACGTATAACGCATATCCTAGAACTTATGGCGTATAACGTATAATTTATAACGTATAACGTATAACGTATAACGTATAACGTATAACGTATAACGTATAACGTATAACGTATAACATATAACGTATAACGCATATCCTAGAACTTATGGCGTATAACGTATAATGTATAACGTATAACGTATAACGTATAACGTATAACGTATAACGTTTAACGTATAACGTATAACGTATAACGTATAACGTCTAACGTATAACGTATAGCGTATAACGTATAACGTATAACGTATAACGTATATCGTATTACGTATAACGTATAACGTATAGCGTATAACGTATAACGTATAACGTATAACGTATAACGTATTACGTATAACGTATAACGTATAACGTATAACGTATAACGTATAACGTATAACGTATAACGTATAACATATAACGTATAACGTATAACATATAACGTATAACGCATATCCTAGAACTTATGGCGTATAACGTATAATTTATAACGTATAACGTATAACGTATAACGTATAACGTATAACGTATAACGTATAACGTATAACGTATAACATATAACGTATAACGCATATCCTAGAACTTATGGCGTATAACGTATAATGTATAACGTATAACGTATAACGTATAACGTATAACGTATAACGTATAACGTATAACGTATAACGTATAACGTATAGCGTATAACGTATAACGTATAACGTATAACGTATAACGTATAACGTATTACGTATAACGTATAACGTATAACGTATAACGTATAACGTATAACGTATAACGTATAACGTATAACATATAACGTATAACGTATAACATATAACGTATAACGCATATCCTAGAACTTATGGCGTATAACGTATAATTTATAACGTATAACGTATAACGTATAACGTATAACGTATAACGTATAACGTATAACGTATAACGTATAACATATAACGTATAACGCATATCCTAGAACTTATGGCGTATAACGTATAATGTATAACGTATAACGTATAACGTATAACGTATAACGTATAACGTATAACGTATAACGTATAACGTATAACGTATACCGTATAACGTATAACGTATAACGTATAACGTATAACGTATAACGTATAACGTATAACGTATAACGTATAACGTATAACGTATAACGTATAACGTATAACGTATAACGTATAACGTATGACGTATAACGTATAACGTATAACTTATAGCGTATAACGTATAACGTATAACGTATAACGTATAAACTATAACACATAACGTATAACGTATAAACTATAACACATAACGTATAACGTATAACGTATAACGTATAACGTATAACGTATAACGTATAACGTATAACGTATAGCGTATAACGTATAACGTATAACGTATAACGTATATCGTATGACGTATAACGTATAACGTATAGCGTATAACGTATAACGTATAACGTATAACGTATAACGTATAACGTATAACATATAACGTATAACGTATAACATATAACGTATAACGCATATCCTAGAACTTATGGCGTATAACGTATAATTTATAACGTATAACGTATAACGTATAACGTATAACGTATAACGTATAACGTATAACGTATAACGTATAACATATAACGTATAACGCATATCCTAGAACTTATGGCGTATAACGTATAATGTATAACGTATAACGTATAACGTATAACGTATAACGTATAACGTATAACGTATAATGTATAACGTATAACGTATAGCGTATAACGTATAACGTATAACGTATAACGTATAACGTATAACGTATAACGTATAACGTATAGCGTATAACGTATAACGTATAACGTATAACGTATATCGTATGACGTATAACGTATAACGTATAGCGTATAACGTATAACGTATAACGTATAACGTATAACGTATTACGTATAACGTATAACGTATAACGTATAACGTATAACGTATAACGTATAACGTATAACGTATAACGTATAACATATAACGTATAACGTATAACATATAACGTATAACGCATATCCTAGAACTTATGGCGTATAACGTATAATTTATAACGTATAACGTATAACGTATAACGTATAACGTATAACGTATAACGTATAACGTATAACGTATAACGTATAACGTATAACGTATAACGTATAACGTATAACGTATAGCGTATAACGTATAACGTATAACGTACAACGTATAACGTATAACGTATAACGTATAACGTATAACGTATAACGTATAACGTATAACGTATAACGTATAACGTATAACGTATAACGTATAACGTATAACGTATAACGTATAACGTATAACGTGTAACGTATAACGTATAACGTATAACATATAACGTATAACGCATATCCTAGAACTTATGGCGTATAACGTATAATGTATAACGTATAACGTATAACGTATAACGTATAACGTATAACGTATAACGTATAACGTATAACGTATAACGTATAACGTATAACGTATAGCGTATAACGTATAACGTATAACGTATAACGTATATCGTATTACGTATAACGTATAACGTATAGCGTATAACGTATAACGTATAACGTATAACGTATAACGTATTACGCATAACGTATAACGTATAACGTATAACGTATAACGTATAACGTATAACGTATAACGTATAACATATAACGTATAACGTATAACATATAACGTATAACGCATATCCTAGAACTTATGGCGTATAACGTATAATTTATAACGTATAACGTATAACGTATAACGTATAACGTATAACGTATAACGTATAACGTATAACGTATAACATATAACGTATAACGCATATCCTAGAACTTATGGCGTATAACGTATAATGTATAACGTATAACGTATAACGTATAACGTATAACGTATAACGTATAACGTATAACGTATAACGTATAACGTATACCGTATAACGTATAACGTATAACGTATAACGTATAACGTATAACGTATAACGTATAACGTATAACGTATAACGTATAACGTATGACGTATAACGTATAACGTATAACTTATAGCGTATAACGTATAACGTGTAACGTATAACGTATAAACTATAACACATAACGTATAACGTATAACGTATAACGTATAACGTATAACGTATAACGTATAACGTATAACGTATAACGTATAACGTATAACGTATAACGTATAACGTATAACGTATAACGTATAACGTATAACGTATAACGTATAACGTATAACGTATAACGTATAACGTATAACGTATAACGTATAACGTATAACGTATAACGTATAACGTATAACGTATAACGTATAACGTATAACGTATAACGTATAACGTATAACGTATAACGTATAACGTATAACGTATAACGTATAACGTATAACGTATAACGTATAACGCATATCCTAGAACTTATGGCGTATAACGTATAATTTATAACGTATAACGTATAACGTATAACGTATAACGTATAACGTATAACGTATAACGTATAACGTATAACATATAACGTATAACGCATATCCTAGAACTTATGGCGTATAACGTATAATGTATAACGTATAACGTATAACGTATAACGTATAACGTATAACGTATAACGTATAACGTATAACGTATAACGTATACCGTATAACGTATAACGTATAACGTATAACGTATAACGTATAACGTATAACGTATAACGTATAACGTATAACGTATAACGTATGACGTATAACGTATAACGTATAACTTATAGCGTATAACGTATAACGTGTAACGTATAACGTATAAACTATAACACATAACGTATAACGTATAACGTATAACGTATAACGTATAACGTATAACGTATAACGTATAACGTATAACGTATAACGTATAACGTATAACGTATAACGTATAACGTATAACGTATAACGTATAACGTATAACGTATAACGTATAACGTATAACGTATAACGTATAACGTATAACGTATAACGTATAACGTATAACGTATAACGTGTAACGTATAACGTGTAACGTATAACGTGTAACGTATAACGTATAACGTATAACGTATAACGTATAACGTATAACGTATAACGTATAACGTATAACGTATAACGTATAACGTATAACGTATAACGTATAACGTATAACGTATAACGTATAACGTATAACGTATAACGTATAACGTATAACGTATAACGTATGACGTATAACGTATAACGTATAACTTATAGCGTATAACGTATAACGTATAACGTATAACGTATAAACTATAACACATAACGTATAACGTATAAACTATAACACATAACGTATAACGTATAACGTATAACGTATAACGTATAACGTATAACGTATAACGTATAACGTATAACGTATAACGTATAACGTAAAACGTATAACGTATAACGTATAACGTATAACGTATAACGTATAACGTATAACGTATAACGTATAACGTATAACGTATAACGTATAACGTATAACGTATAACGTGTAACGTATAACGTATAACGTATAACATATAACGTATAACGCCTATCCTAGAACTTATGGCGTATAACGTATAATGTATAACGTATAACGTATAATGTATAACGTATAACGTATAACGTATAACGTATAACGTATAACGTATAACGTATAACGTATAACGTATAACGTATAACGTATAGCGTATAACGTATAACGTATAACGTATAACGTATATCGTATGACGTATAACGTATAACGTATAGCGTATAACGTATAACGTATAACGTATAACGTATAACGTATTACGTATAACGTATAACGTATAACGTATAACGTATAACATATAACGTATAACGCATATCCTAGAACTTATGGCGTATAACGTATAATGTATAACGTATAACGTATAACGTATATTCTATAACGTATAACGTATAACGTATAACGTATAACGTATAACGTATAACGTATAACGTATAACGTATAACGTATAACGTATAACGTATAGCGTATAACGTATAACGTATAACGTATAACGTATATCGTATGACGTATTCCGTATAACGTATAGCGTATAACGTATAACGTATAACGTATAACGTATAACGTATAGCGTATAACATATAACGTATAACGTATAACATATAACGTATAACGCATATCCTAGAACTTATGGCGTATAACGTATAATTTATAACGTATAACGTATAACGTACAACGTATAACGTATAACGTATAACGTATAACGTATAACGTATAACGTATAACGTATAACGTATAACGTATAACGTATAACGTATAACGTATAACGTATAACGTATAACGTATAACGTGTAACGTATAACGTATAACGTATAACGTATAACGTATAACATATAACGTATAACGTATAACATATAACGTATAACGCATATCCTAGAACTTATGGCGTATAACGTATAATTTATAACGTATAACGTATAACGTATAACGTATAACGTATAACGTATAACGTATAACGTATAACGTATAACGTATAACATATAACGTATAACGCATATCCTAGAACTTATGGCGTATAACGTATAATGTATAACGTATAACGTATAACGTATAACGTATAACGTATAACGTATAACGTATAACGTATAACGTATAACGTATACCGTATAACGTATAACGTATAACGTATAACGTATAACGTATAACGTATAACGTATAACGTATAACGTATAACGTATAACGTATGACGTATAACGTATAACGTATAACTTATAGCGTATAACGTATAACGTGTAACGTATAACGTATAAACTATAACACATAACGTATAACGTATAACGTATAACGTATAACGTATAACGTATAACGTATAACGTATAACGTATAACGTATAACGTATAACGTATAACGTATAACGTATAACGTATAACGTATAACGTATAACGTATAACGTATAACGTATAACGTATAACGTATAACGTATAACGTATAACGTATAACGTATAACGTATAACGTATAACGTATAACGTATAACGTATAACGTATAACGTATAACGTATAACGTATAACGTATAACGTATAACGTATAACGTATAACGTATAACGTATAACGTATAACGTATAACGTATAACGCATATCCTAGAACTTATGGCGTATAACGTATAATTTATAACGTATAACGTATAACGTATAACGTATAACGTATAACGTATAACGTATAACGTATAACGTATAACATATAACGTATAACGCATATCCTAGAACTTATGGCGTATAACGTATAATGTATAACGTATAACGTATAACGTATAACGTATAACGTATAACGTATAACGTATAACGTATAACGTATAACGTATACCGTATAACGTATAACGTATAACGTATAACGTATAACGTATAACGTATAACGTATAACGTATAACGTATAACGTATAACGTATAACGTATGACGTATAACGTATAACGTATAACTTATAGCGTATAACGTATAACGTGTAACGTATAACGTATAAACTATAACACATAACGTATAACGTATAACGTATAACGTATAACGTATAACGTATAACGTATAACGTATAACGTATAACGTATAACGTATAACGTATAACGTATAACGTATAACGTATAACGTATAACGTATAACGTATAACGTATAACGTATAACGTATAACGTATAACGTATAACGTATAACGTATAACGTATAACGTATAACGTATAACGTATAACGTATAACGTATAACGTATAACGTATAACGTATAACGTATAACGTATAACGTATAACGTATAACGTATAACGTATAACGTATAACGTATAACGTATAACGTATAACGTATAACGTATAGCGTATAACGTATAACGTATAACGTATAACGTATAACGTATGACGTATAACGTATAACGTATAACTTATAGCGTATAACGTATAACGTATAACGTATAACGTATAAACTATAACACATAACGTATAACGTATAAACTATAACACATAACGTATAACGTATAACGTATAACGTATAACGTATAACGTATAACGTATAACGTATAACGTATAACGTATAACGTATAACGTAAAACGTATAACGTATAACGTATAACGTATAACGTATAACGTATAACGTATAACGTATAACGTATAACGTATAACGTATAACGTATAACGTATAACGTATAACGTGTAACGTATAACGTATAACGTATAACATATAACGTATAACGCCTATCCTAGAACTTATGGCGTATAACGTATAATGTATAACGTATAACGTATAATGTATAACGTATAACGTATAACGTATAACGTATAACGTATAACGTATAACGTATAACGTATAACGTATAACGTATAACGTATAGCGTATAACGTATAACGTATAACGTATAACGTATATCGTATGACGTATAACGTATAACGTATAGCGTATAACGTATAACGTATAACGTATAACGTATAACGTATTACGTATAACGTATAACGTATAACGTATAAAGTATAACGTATAACGTATAACGTATAACGTATAACGTATAACGTAATACGTATAACGTATAACGTATTACGTATAACATATAACGTATAACGTATAACGTATAACGTATAACGTTTAACGTATAACGTATAACGTATAACGTATAACATATAACGTATAACGTATAACATATAACGTATAACGCATATCCTAGAACTTATGGCGTATAACGTATAATTTATAACGTATAACGTATAACGTATAACGTATAACGTATAACGTACAACGTATAACGTATAACGTATAACGTATAACGTATAACGTATAACGTATAACGTAATACGTATATCAAATAACGTATAACGTATAGCGTATAACGTATAACGTATAACGTATAACGTATAACGTATAACGTATAACATATAACGTAAAACGCATATCCTAGAACTTATGGCGTATAACGTATAATGTATAACGTATAACGTATAACGTATAACGTATAACGTATAACGTATAACGTATAACGTATAACGTATAACGTATAACGTATAACGTATAACGTATAACGTATAACGTATAACGTATAACGTATAACGTATAACGTATAACGTATAACGTATAACGTATAACGTATAACGTATAACGTATAAAGTATAACATATCACGTATAACGCATATCCTAGAACTTATGGCGTATAACGTATAATGTATAACGTATAACGTATAACGTATAACTTTTAACGTATAACGTATAAAATATAACGTATAACGTATAGCGTATAACGTATAACGTATAACGTATAACGTATAACGTATAACGTATAACGTATAAAGTATAACATATCACGTATAACGCATATCCTAGAACTTATGGCGTATAACGTATAATGTATAACGTATAACGTATAACGTATAACTTTTAACGTATAACGTATAACATATAACGTATAACGTATAGCGTATAACGTATAACGTATAACGTATAACGTATAACGTATAACGTATAACGTATAACGTATAACGTATAACGTATAACGTATAACGTATAACGTATAACGTATAACGTATAACGTGTAACGTATAACGTATAACGTATAACATATAACGTATAACGCATATCCTAGAACTTATGGCGTATAACGTATAATGTATAACGTATAACGTATAACGTATAATCTATAACGTATAACGTATAACGTATAACGTATAACGTATAACGTATAACGTATAACGTATAACGTATAACGTATAACGTATAACGTATAGCGTATAACGTATAACGTATAACGTATAACGTATATCGTATGACGTATTCCGTATAACGTATAGCGTATAACGTATAACGTATAACGTATAACGTATAACGTATAGCGTATAACATATAACGTATAACGTATAACATATAACGTATAACGCATATCCTAGAACTTATGGCGTATAACGTATAATTTATAACGTATAACGTATAACGTATAACGTATAACGTATAACGTATAACGTATAACGTATAACGTATAACGTATAACGTATAACGTATAACGTATAACGTATAACGTATAACGTATAACGTATAACGTATAACGTATAACGTGTAACGTATAACGTATAACGTATAACGTATAACGTATAACGTATAACGTATAAAGTATAACATATCATGTATAACGCATATCCTAGAACTTATGGCGTATAACGTATAATGTATAACGTATAACGTATAACGTATAACTTTTAACGTATAACGTATAAAATATAACGTATAACGTATAGCGTATAACGTATAACGTATAACGTATAACGTATAACGTATAACGTATAACGTATAACGTATAACGTATAACGTATAACGTATAACGTATAACGTATAACGTATAACGTATAACGTATAACGTATAACGTATAACGTGTAACGTATAACGTATAACGTATAACATATAACGTATAACGCATATCCTAGAACTTATGGCGTATAACGTATAATGTATAACGTATAACGTATAACGTATAATCTATAACGTATAACGTATAACGTATAACGTATAACGTATAACGTATAACGTATAACGTATAACGTATAACGTATAACGTATAGCGTATAACGTATAACGTATAACGTATAACGTATATCGTATGACGTATTCCGTATAACGTATAGCGTATAACGTATAACGTATAACGTATAACGTATAACGTATTACGTATAACGTATAACGTATAACGTATAACGTATAACGTAATACGTATAACGTATAACGTATTACGTATAACATATAACATATAACGTATAACGTATAACGTATAACGTATAACGTATAACGTATAACGTATAGCGTATAACATATAACGTATAACGTATAACATATAACGTATAACGCATATCCTAGAACTTATGGCGTATAACGTATAATTTATAACGTATAACGTATAACGTATAACGTATAACGTATAACGTATAACGTATAACGTATAACGTATAACGTATAACGTATAACGTATAACGTATAACGTATAACGTAATACGTATATCAAATAACGTATAACGTATAACGTATAACGTATAACGTATAACGTATAACGTATAACGTATAACGTATAACGTATAACGTATAACGTATAACATATAACGTATAACGCATATCCTAGAACTTATGGCGTATAACGTATAATGTATAACGTATAACGTATAACGTATATCGTATAACGTATAACGTATAACGTATAACGTATAACGTACAACGTATAACGTATAACGTATAACGTATAACGTATAACGTATAACGTATAACGTATAACGTATAACGTATAACGTATAACGTATAACGTATAACGTATAACGTATAACGTATAACGTATAACGTATAACGTATAACGTATAACGTATAACGTATAACGTATAACGTATAACGTATAACGTATAACGTATAACGTATAACGTATAACGTATAACGTATAACGTATAACGTATAACGTATAAAGTATAACATATCACGTATAACGCATATCCTAGAACTTATGGCGTATAACGTATAATGTATAACGTATAACGTATAACGTATAACGTAAAACGTATAACGTATAACGTATAACATATAACGTATAACGCATATCCTAGAACTTATGGCGTATAACGTATAATGTACAACGTATAACGTATAACGTATAACGTATAACGTATAACGTATAACGTATAACGTATAGCGTATAACGTATAACGTATAACGTATAACGTATAACGTATAACGTATAACGTATAACGTATAACGTATAACGTATAACGTATAACGTATAACGTACAACGTATATCGTATAACGTATAACGTATAACGTATAACGTGTAACGTATAACGTATAACGTATAACGTATAACGTATAACGTATAACGTATAACGTATAACGTATAACGTATAACGTATAACGTATAACGTATAACGTATAACGTATATCAAACAACGTATAACGTATAACGGATAACGTATAACGTATAACGTATAACGTATAACGTATAACGTATAACGTATAACGTATAACGTATAACGTATAACGTATAACGTATAACGTATAACGTATAACGTATAACGTATAACGTATAACGTATAACGTATAACGTATAACGTATAACGTATAACGTATAACGTATAAAGGATATCGTATATCGTATAACGTATAACGTATAACGTATAACGTTTAACGTATAACGTATAACGTATAACGTATAACGTATAACGCATATCGTATAACGTATAACGTATAACGTATAACGTATAACGTATAACGCATAACGTATAACGTAATACGTTTATCAAATAACGTATAACGTATAACTTTTAACGTATAACGTATAACGTATAACGTATAACGTGAAACGTATAACGTATAACGTATAACCTATAACGTATAACGTATAACGTATAACGTATAACGCATAACGTATAACGTATAACGTACAACGTATAACGTATAACGTATCACGTATAACGTATAACGTGTAACGTATAACGTATAACGTATAACGTATAATGTATAACACATAACACATAACGTATAACGTATAACGTATAACGTATAACGCATAACGTCTAACGTAATACGTATATCAAATAACGTATAACGTATAACGCATAACGTATAACGTATAACGTATAACGTATAACGTATAACGTATAACGTATAACGTATAACGTATAACGTATAACGTATAACGTATAACGTATAACGTATAACGTATAACGTATAACGTATAACGTATAACGTATAACGTATAACGTATAACGTATAACGTATAACGTATAACGTATAACGTATAACGTATAACGTATAACGTATAACGTATAACGTATAACGTATAAAGGATATCGTATATCGTATAACGTATAACGTATAACGTATAACGTATAACGTATAACGTATAACGTATAACGTATAACGTATAACGCATGTCGTATAACGTATAACGTATAACGTATAACGTATAACGTATGACGTATGACGTATAACGTATAACGTATAACGTATAACGTATAACGTATAACGCATAACGTATAACGTAATACGTATATCAAATAACGTATAACGTATAACGGATAACGTATAACGTATAACGTATATCGTATAACGTATAACGTATAACGTATAACGTATAACGTATAACGTATAACGTATAACGTATAACGTATAACGTATAACGTATAACGTATAACGTATAAAGGATAACGTGTAACGTATATCGTATATCGTATAACGTATAACGTATAACGTATAACGTATAACGTATAACGTATAACGTATAACGTATAACGTAGAACGTATAGCGTATAACGTGTAACGTATAACGTATATCGTATAACGTATAACGTATAACGTATAACGTATAACGTATGACGTATAACGTATAACGCATAACGTATAACGTATAACGTATAACGTATAACGTATAACGTATAACGTATAACGTATAACGTATAACGTATAACGTATAACGTATAAAGGATAACGTGTAACGTATATCGTATATCGTATAACGTATAACGTATAACGTATAACGTGTAACGTATAACGTATAACGTATAACGTATTACGTATAACGTATAACGTATAACGTATAACGTATATCGTATAACGTATAACGTATAACGTATAACGTATAACGTATAACGTATGACGTATAACGTATAACGTATAACGTATAACGTATAACGTATAACGTATAACGTATAACGTATAGCGTATAACGTATAACGTATAACGTATAACGTATAACGTATAACGTATAGCGTATAACGTATATCGTATAACGTATAACGTATGACGTATAACGTATAACGTATAACGTATAACGTATAACGTATAACGTATAACGTATAACGTATAACGTATAGCGTATAACGTATATCGTATAACGTATAACGTATAACGTATAAAGGATAACGTGTAACGTATATCGTATATCGTATATCGTATAACGAATAATGTACAACAAGTAACGTGTAACGTATAGCGTATAACGTATAACGTATAAGGTATAATGTATAACGTATAACGTATACCGTATAACGTATAACGTATAACGTATGACGTATAACGTATAACTTTTAACGTATAACGTAAAACGTATAACGTATAACGTATAACGTATAACGTATAACGTATAACGTATAACGTATAACGTATAACGTATAACGTATAACGTATAACGTATAACGTATAACGTATAACGTATAACGTATAACGTATAACGTATAACGTATAACGTATAACGTATAACGTATAACGTATAACGTATAACGTATAACGTATAACGTATAACGTATAACGTATAACGTATAACGTATAACGTATAACGTATAACGTATAACGTATAACGTATAACGTATAACGTATAACGTATAACGTATAACGTATAACGTATAACGTATAAAGGATAACGTGTAACGTATATCGTATATCGTATAACGTATAACGTATAACGTATAACGTATAACGTATAACGTATAACGTATAACGTATTACGTATAACGTATATCGTATAACGTATAACGTATGACGTATAACGTATAACGTATAACGTATAACGTATAACGTATAACGTATAACGTATAACGTATAACGTATAACGTATAACGTATAACGTATAACGTATAACGTATAACGTATAACGTGTAACGTATAACGTATAACGTATAACATATAACGTATAACGCATATCCTAGAACTTATGGCGTATAACGTATAATTTATAACGTATAACGTATAACGTATAACGTATAACGTATAACGTATAACGTATAACGTATAACGTATAACGTATAACGTATAACGTATAACGTATAACGTATAACGTATAACGTATAACGTATAACGTATAACGTGTAACGTATAACGTATAACGTATAACGTATAACGTATAACGTATAACGTATAAAGTATAACATATCATGTATAACGCATATCCTAGAACTTATGGCGTATAACGTATAATGTATAACGTATAACGTATAACGTATAACTTTTAACGTATAACGTATAAAATATAACGTATAACGTATAGCGTATAACGTATAACGTATAACGTATAACGTATAACGTATAACGTATAACGTATAACGTATAACGTATAACGTATAACGTATAACGTATAACGTATAACGTATAACGTATAACGTATAACGTATAACGTATAACGTATAACGTGTAACGTATAACGTATAACGTATAACATATAACGTATAACGCATATCCTAGAACTTATGGCGTATAACGTATAATGTATAACGTATAACGTATAACGTATAATCTATAACGTATAACGTATAACGTATAACGTATAACGTATAACGTATAACGTATAACGTATAACGTATAACGTATAACGTATAGCGTATAACGTATAACGTATAACGTATAACGTATATCGTATGACGTATTCCGTATAACGTATAGCGTATAACGTATAACGTATAACGTATAACGTATAACGTATTACGTATAACGTATAACGTATAACGTATAACGTATAACGTAATACGTATAACGTATAACGTATTACGTATAACATATAACATATAACGTATAACGTATAACGTATAACGTATAACGTATAACGTATAACGTATAGCGTATAACATATAACGTATAACGTATAACATATAACGTATAACGCATATCCTAGAACTTATGGCGTATAACGTATAATTTATAACGTATAACGTATAACGTATAACGTATAACGTATAACGTATAACGTATAACGTATAACGTATAACGTATAACGTATAACGTATAACGTATAACGTATAACGTATAACGTAATACGTATATCAAATAACGTATAACGTATAACGTATAACGTATAACGTATAACGTATAACGTATAACGTATAACGTATAACGTATAACGTATAACGTATAACATATAACGTATAACGCATATCCTAGAACTTATGGCGTATAACGTATAATGTATAACGTATAACGTATAACGTATATCGTATAACGTATAACGTATAACGTATAACGTATAACGTACAACGTATAACGTATAACGTATAACGTATAACGTATAACGTATAACGTATAACGTATAACGTATAACGTATAACGTATAACGTATAACGTATAACGTATAACGTATAACGTATAACGTATAACGTATAACGTATAACGTATAACGTATAACGTATAACGTATAACGTATAACGTATAACGTATAACGTATAACGTATAACGTATAACGTATAACGTATAACGTATAACGTATAACGTATAACGTATAACGTATAACGTATAAAGTATAACATATCACGTATAACGCATATCCTAGAACTTATGGCGTATAACGTATAATGTATAACGTATAAGGTATAATGTATAACGTATAACGTATACCGTATAACGTATAACGTATAACGTATGACGTATAACGTATAACTTTTAACGTATAACGTAAAACGTATAACGTATAACGTATAACGTATAACGTATAACGTATAACGTATAACGTATAACGTATAACGTATAACGTATAACGTATAACGTATAACGTATAACGTATAACGTATAACGTATAACGTATAACGTATAACGTATAACGTATAACGTATAACGTATAACGTATAACGTATAACGTATAACGTATAACGTATAACGTATAACGTATAACGTATAACGTATAACGTATAACGTATAACGTATAACGTATAACGTATAACGTATAACGTATAACGTATAACGTATAACGTATAACGTATAAAGTATAACGTATAACGTATAACGTATAACATATAACGTATAACGCATATCCTAGAACTTATGGCGTATAACGTATAATGTATAACGTATAACGTATAACGTATAACTTTTAACGTATAACGTATAGCGTATAACGTATAACGTATAACTTATAACGTATAACGTATAACCTATAACGTATAACGTATAACGCATAACGTATAACGTATCACGTATAACGTATAACGTGTAACGTATAACGAATAACGTATAACGTATAACGTATAACGTATAACGTATAACGTATAACGTATAACGTATAACGTATAACGTATAACGCATATCCTAGAACTTATGGCGTATAACGTATAATGTATAACGTATAACGTATAACGTATAACTTTTAACGTATAACGTATAGCGTATAACGTATAACGTATAACGTATAACGTATAACGTATAACGTATAACGTATAACGTATAACGTATAACGTATAACGTATAACGTATAACGTATAACGTATAACGTATAACGTATTACGTATAACGTATAACGTATAACGTATAACGTATAACTTATAACGTATAACGTATAACGTATAACGTATAACGTATAACGTATAACGTATAACGTATAACGTATAACGTATAACGTGTAACGTATAACATATAACGTATAACGCATATCCTAGAACTTATGGCGTATAACGTATAATGTATAACGTATAACGTATAACGTATAACTTTTAACGTATAACGTATAGCGTATAACGTATAACGTATAACTTATAACGTATAACGTATAACCTATAACGTATAACGTATAACGCATAACGTATAACGTATCACGTATAACGTATAACGTGTAACGTATAACGAATAACGTATAACGTATAACGTATAACGTATAACGTATAACGTATAACGTATAACGTATAACGTATAACGTATAACGCATATCCTAGAACTTATGGCGTATAACGTATAATGTATAACGTATAACGTATAACGTATAACTTTTAACGTATAACGTATAGCGTATAACGTATAACGTATAACGTATAACGTATAACGTATAACGTATAACGTATAACGTATAACGTATAACGTATAACGTATAACGTATAACGTATAACGTATAACGTATAACGTATAACGTATAACGTATAACGTATAACGTATAACGTATAACGTATAACGTATAACGTATAACGTATAACGTATAACGTATAACGTATAACGTATAACGTATAACGTATAACGTATAACGTATAACGTATAACGTATAACGTATAACGTATAACGTATAACGTATAACGTATAACGTATTACGTATAACGTATAACGTATAACGTATATCGTATAACGTATAACTTTTAACGTATAACGTATAACGTATAACGTATAACGTATAACGTATAACGTATAACGTATAACGTATAACGTATAACGTATAACGCATAACGTATAACGTATAACGTATAACGTATAACGTATAACGTATAACGTATAACGTATAACGTATAACGTATAACGTATAACGTATTACGTATAACGTATAACGTATAACGTATAACATATAACGCATATCCTAGAACTTATGGCGTATAACGTATAATGTATAACGTATAACGTATAACGTATAACTTTTAACGTATAACGTATAGCGTATAACGTATAACGTATAACTTATAACGTATAACGTATAACCTATAACGTATAACGTATAACGGATAACGTATAACGTATCACGTATAACGTATAACGTGTAACGTATAACGAATAACGTATAACGTATAACGTATAACGTATAACGTATAACGTATAACGTATAACGTATAACGTATAACGTATAACGTATAACGTATATCGTATAACGTATGACGTATGACGTATAACGTATAACGTATAACGTATAACGCATAACGTATAATACATAACGTATAACGCATATCCTAGAACTTATGGCGTATAACGTATAATGTATAACGTATAACGTATAACGTATAACTTTTAACGTATAACGTATAACGTATAACGTATAACGTATAACGTATAACGTATAACGTATAACGTATAACGTATAACGTATAACGTATAACGTATAACGTATAACGTATAACGTATAACGTGTAACGTATAACGTATAACGTATAACGTATAACGTATAACGTATAACGTATAACGTATAACGTATAACGTATTACGTATAACGTATAACGTATAACGTATATCGTATAACGTATAACGTATAACGTATAACGTATAACGTATAACGTATTACGTATAACGTATAACGTATAACGTATAACGTATAACTTATAACGTATAACGTATAACGTATAACGTATAGCGTATAACGTATAACGTATAACGTATAACGTATAACATATAACGTATAACGCATATCCTAGAACTTATGGCGTATAACGTATAACGGATAACGTATAACGTATCACGTATAACGTATAACGTGTAACGTATAACGTATAACGTATAACGTATAACGTATAACGTATAACGTATAACGTATAACGTATAACCTATAACGTATAACGTATAACGTATATCGTATAACGTATGACGTATGACGTATAACGTATAACGTATAACGTATAACGTATAACGTATAACGTATAACGCATAACGTATAACGTAATACGTATATCAAATAACGTATAACGTATAACGGATAACGTATAACGTATAACGTATAACGTATAACGTATAACGTATAACGTATAACGTATAACGTATAACGTATAACGTATAACGTATAACGTATAACGTATAACGTATAACGTATAACGTATAAAGGATAACGTGTAACGTATATCGTATATCGTATAACGTATAACGTATAACGTATAACGTATAACGTATAACGTATAACGTAGAACGTATAGCGTATAACGTATAACGTATAACGTATATCGTATAACGTATAACGTATAACGTATAACGTATAACGTATGACGTATAACGTATAACGCATAACGTATAACGTATAACGTATAACGTATAACGTATAACGTATAACGTATAACGTATAACGTATAACGTATAACGTATAACGTATAAAGGATAACGTGTAACGTATATCGTATATCGTATAACGTATAACGTATAACGTATAACGTATAACGTATAACGTATAACGTATAACGTATTACGTATAACGTATAACGTATAACGTATATCGTATAACGTATAACGTATAACGTATAACGTATAACGTATAACGTATGACGTATAACGTATAACGTATAACGTATAACGTATAACGTATAACGTATAACGTATAACGTATAGCGTATAACGTATATCGTATAACGTATAACGTATAACGTATAAAGGATAACGTGTAACGTATATCGTATATCGTATATCGTATAACGAATAATGTACAACAAGTAACGTGTAACGTATAGCGTATAACGTATAACGTATAAGGTATAATGTATAACGTATAACGTATACCGTATAACGTATAACGTATAACGTATGACGTATAACGTATAACTTTTAACGTATAACGTAAAACGTATAACGTATAACGTATAACGTATAACGTATAACGTATAACGTATAACGTATAACGTATAACGTATAACGTATAACGTATAACGTATAACGTATAACGTATAACGTATAACGTATAACGTATAACGTATAACGTATAACGTATAACGTATAACGTATAACGTATAACGTATAACGTATAACGTATAACGTATAACGTATAACGTATAACGTATAACGTATAACGTATAACGTATAACGTATAACGTATAAAGTATAACGTATAACGTACAACGTATAACATATAACGTATAACGCACATCCTAGAACTTATGGCGTATAACGTATAATGTATAACGTATAACGTATAACGTATAACTTTTAACGTATAACGTATAGCGTATAACGTATAACGTATAACTTATAACGTATAACGTATAACCTATAACGTATAACGTATAACGCATAACGTATAACGTATCACGTATAACGTATAACGTGTAACGTATAACGAATAACGTATAACGTATAACGTATAACGTATAACGTATAACGTATAACGTATAACGTATAACGCATATCCTAGAACTTATGGCGTATAACGTATAATGTATAACGTATAACGTATAACGTATAACTTTTAACGTATAACGTATAGCGTATAACGTATAACGTATAACGTATAACGTATAACGTATAACGTATAACGTATAACGTATAACGTATAACGTATAACGTATAACGTATAACGTATTACGTATAACGTATAACGTATAACGTATAACGTATAACTTATAACGTATAACGTATAACGTATAACGTATAACGTATAACGTATAACGTATAACGTATAACGTATAACGTATAACATATAACGTATAACGCATATCCTAGAACTTATGGCGTATAACGTATAATGTATAACGTATAACGTATAACGTATAACTTTTAACGTATAACGTATAGCGTATAACGTATAACGTATAACTTATAACGTATAACGTATAACCTATAACGTATAACGTATAACGCATAACGTATAACGTATCACGTATAACGTATAACGTGTAACGTATAACGAATAACGTATAACGTATAACGTATAACGTATAACGTATAACGTATAACGTATAACGTATAACGTATAACGTATAACGCATATCCTAGAACTTATGGCGTATAACGTATAATGTATAACGTATAACGTATAACGTATAACTTTTAACGTATAACGTATAGCGTATAACGTATAACGTATAACGTATAACGTATAACGTATAACGTATAACGTATAACGTATAACGTATAACGTATAACGTATAACGTATAACGTATAACGTATAACGTATAACGTATAACGTATAACGTATAACGTATAACGTATAACGTATAACGTATAACGTATAACGTATAACGTATAACGTATAACGTATAACGTATAACGTATAACGTATAACGTATAACGTATAACGTATAACGTATAACGTATAACGTATAACGTATAACGTACAACGTATTACGTATAACGTATAACGTATAACGTATATCGTATAACGTATAACGTATAACGTATAACGTATAACGTATAACGTATTACGTATAACGTATAACGTATAACGTATAACGTATAACTTATAACGTATAACGTATAACGTATAACGTATAACGTATAACGTATAACGTATAACGTATAACGTATAACATATAACGTATAACGCATATCCTAGAACTTATGGCGTATAACGTATAATGTATAACGTATAACGTATAACGTATAACTTTTAACGTATAACGTATAACGTATAACGTATAACGTATAACGTATAACGTATAACGTATAACGTATAACGTATAACGTATAACGTATAGCGTATAACGTATATCGTATAACGTATAACGTATAACGTATAAAGGATAACGTGTAACGTATATCGTATAACGTAATACGTATATCAAATAACGTATAACGTATAACGGATAACGTATAACGTATAACGTATAACGTATAACGTATAACGTATAACGTATAACGTATAACGTATAACGTATAACGTATAACGTATAACGTATAACGTATAACGTATAACGTATAAAGGATAACGTGTAACGTATATCGTATATCGTATAACGTATAACGTATATCGTATAACGTATAACGTATAACGTATAACGTAGAACGTATAGCGTATAACGTATAACGTATAACGTATATCGTATAACGTGTAACGTATAACGTATAACGTATAACGTATGACGTATAACGTATAACGCATAACGTATAACGTATAACGTATAACGTATAACGTATAACGTATAACGTATAACGTATAACGTATAACGTATAACGTATAACGTATAAAGGATAACGTGTAACGTATATCGTATATCGTATAACGTATAACGTATAACGTATAACGTATAACGTATAACGTATAACGTATAACGTATTACGTATAACGTATAACGTATAACGTATATCGTATAACGTATAACGTATAACGTATAACGTATAACGTATAACGTATGACGTATAACGTATAACGTATAACGTATAACGTATAACGTATAACGTATAACGTATAACGTATAACGTATAGCGTATAACGTATATCGTATAACGTATAACGTATAACGTATAAAGGGTAACGTGTAACGTATATCGTATATCGTATATCGTATAACGAATAATGTACAACAAGTAACGTGTAACGTATAGCGTATAACGTATAACGTATAAGGTATAATGTATAACGTATAACGTATACCGTATAACGTATAACGTATAACGTATGACGTATAACGTATAACTTTTAACGTATAACGTAAAACGTATAACGTATAACGTATAACGTGTAACGTATAACGTATAACGTATAACGTATAACGTATAACGTATAACGTATAACGTATAACGTATAACGTATAACGTATAACGTATAACGTATAACGTATAACGTATAACGTATAACGTATAACGTATAACGTATAACGTATAACGTATAACGTATAAAGGATAACGTGTAACGTATATCGTATATCGTATAACGTATAACGTATAACGTATAACGTATAACGTATAACGTATAACGTAGAACGTATAGCGTATAACGTATAACGTATAACGTATATCGTATAACGTATAACGTATAACGTATAACGTATAACGTATGACGTATAACGTATAACGCATAACGTATAACGTATAACGTATAACGTATAACGTATAACGTATAACGTATAACGTATAACGTATAACGTATAACGTATAACGTATAACGTATAAAGGATAACGTGTAACGTATATCGTATATCGTATAACGTATAACGTATAACGTATAACGTATAACGTATAACGTATAACGTATAACGTATTACGTATAACGTATAACGTATAACGTATATCGTATAACGTATAACGTATAACGTATAACGTATAACGTATAACGTATGACGTATAACGTATAACGTATAACGTATAACGTATAACGTATAACGTATAACGTATAACGTATAGCGTATAACGTATATCGTATAACGTATAACGTATAACGTATAAAGGATAACGTGTAACGTATATCGTATATCGTATATCGTATAACGAATAATGTACAACAAGTAACGTGTAACGTATAGCGTATAACGTATAACGTATAAGGTATAATGTATAACGTATAACGTATACCGTATAACGTATAACGTATAACGTATGACGTATAACGTATAACTTTTAACGTATAACGTAAAACGTATAACGTATAACGTATAACGTATAACGTATAACGTATAACGTATAACGTATAACGTATAACGTATAACGTATAACGTATAACGTATAACGTATAACGTATAACGTATAACGTATAACGTATAACGTATAACGTATAACGTATAACGTATAACGTATAACGTATAACGTATAACGTATAACGTATAACGTATAACGTATAACGTATAACGTATAACGTATAACGTATAACGTATAACGTATAACGTATAACGTATAACGTATAACGTATAACGTATAACGTATAACGTATAACGTATAACGTATAACGTATAACGTATAACGTATAAAGTATAACGTATAACGTATAACGTATAACATATAACGTATAACGCACATCCTAGAACTTATGGCGTATAACGTATAATGTATAACGTATAACGTATAACGTATAACTTTTAACGTATAACGTATAGCGTATAACGTATAACGTATAACTTATAACGTATAACGTATAACCTATAACGTATAACGTATAACGCATAACGTATAACGTATCACGTATAACGTATAACGTGTAACGTATAACGAATAACGTATAACGTATAACGTATAACGTATAACGTATAACGTATAACGTATAACGTATAACGTATAACATATAACGTATAACGCATATCCTAGAACTTGTGGCGTATAACGTATAATGTATAACGTATAACGTATAACGTATAACTTTTAACGTATAACGTATAGCGTATAACGTATAACGTATAACTTATAACGTATAACGTATAACCTATAACGTATAACGTATAACGCATAACGTATAACGTATCACGTATAACGTATAACGTGTAACGTATAACGAATAACGTATAACGTATAACGTATAACGTATAACGTATAACGTATAACGTATAACGTATAACGTATAACATATAACGTATAACGCATATCCTAGAACTTGTGGCGTATAACGTATAATGTATAACGTATAACGTATAACGTATAACTTTTAACGTATAACGTATAGCGTATAACGTATAACGTATAACTTATAACGTATAACGTATAACCTATAACGTATAACGTATAACGCATAACGTATAACGTATCACGTATAACGTATAACGTGTAACGTATAACGAATAACGTATAACGTATAACGTATAACGTATAACGTATAACGTATAACGTATAACGTATAACGTATAACGCATATCCTAGAACTTATGGCGTATAACGTATAATGTATAACGTATAACGTATAACGTATAACTTTTAACGTATAACGTATAGCGTATAACGTATAACGTATAACGTATAACGTATAACGTATAACATATAACGTATAACGTATAACGTATAACGTATAACGTATAACGTATAACGTATAACGTATAACGTATAACGTATAACGTATAACGTATAACGTATAACGTATAACGTATAACGTATAACGTATAACGTATAACGTATAACGTATAACGTATAACGTATAACGTATAACGTATAACGTATAACGTATAACGTATAACGTATAACGTATAACGTATAACGTATAACGTATAACGTATAACGTATAACGTATTACGTATAACGTATAACGTATAACGTATATCGTATAACGTATAACGTATAACGTATAACGTATAACGTATAACGTATTACGTATAACGTATAACGTATAACGTATAACGTATAACTTATAACGTATAACGTATAACGTATAACGTATAACGTATAACGTATAACGTATAACGTATAACGTATAACATATAACGTATAACGCATATCCTAGAACTTATGGCGTATAACGTATAATGTATAACGTATAACGTATAACGTATAACTTTTAACGTATAACGTATAACGTATAACGTATAACGTATAACGTATAACGTATAACGTATAACGTATAACGTATAACGTATAACGTATAGCGTATAACGTATATCGTATAACGTATAACGTATAACGTATAAAGGATAACGTGTAACGTATATCGTATATCGTATATCGTATAACGAATAATGTACAACAAGTAACGTGTAACGTATAGCGTATAACGTATAACGTATAAGGTATAATGTATAACGTATAACGTATACCGTATAACGTATAACGTATAACGTATGACGTATAACGTATAACTTTTAACGTATAACGTAAAACGTATAACGTATAACGTATAACGTATAATGTATAATGTATAACGTATAACGTATAACGTATAACGTATAACGTATAACGTATAACGTATAACGTATAACGTATAACGTATAACGTATAACGTATAACGTATAACGTATAACGTATAACGTATAACGTATAACGTATAACGTATAACGTATAACGTATAACGTATAACGTATAACGTATAACGTATAACGTATAACGTATAACGTATAACGTATAACGTATAACGTATAACGTATAACGTATAACGTATAACGTATAACGTATAACGTATAACGTATAACGTATAAAGTATAACGTATAACGTATAACGTATAACATATAACGTATAACGCATATCCTAGAACTTATGGCGTATAACGTATAATGTATAACGTATAACGTATAACGTATAACTTTTAACGTATAACGTATAGCGTATAACGTATAACGTATAACTTATAACGTATAACGTATAACCTATAACGTATAACGTATAACGCATAACGTATAACGTATCACGTATAACGTATAACGTGTAACGTATAACGAATAACGTATAACGTATAACGTATAACGTATAACGTATAACGTATAACGTATAACGTATAACGTATAACGTATAACGTATAACGTATAACGCATATCCTAGAACTTATGGCGTATAACGTATAATGTATAACGTATAACGTATAACGTATAACTTTTAACGTATAACGTATAGCGTATAACGTATAACGTATAACGTATAACGTATAACGTATAACGTATAACGTATAACGTATAACGTATAACGTATAACGTATAACGTATAACGTATAACGTATAACGTATTACGTATAACGTATAACGTATAACGTATAACGTATAACTTATAACGTATAACGTATAACGTATAACGTATAACGTATAACGTATAACGTATAACGTATAACGTATAACGTATAACATATAACGTATAACGCATATCCTAGAACTTATGGCGTATAACGTATAATGTATAACGTATAACGTATAACGTATAACTTTTAACGTATAACGTATAGCGTATAACGTATAACGTATAACTTATAACGTATAACGTATAACCTATAACGTATAACGTATAACGCATAACGTATAACGTATCACGTATAACGTATAACGTGTAACGTATAACGAATAACGTATAACGTATAACGTATAACGTATAACGTATAACGTATAACGTATAACGTATAACGTATAACGCATATCCTAGAACTTATGGCGTATAACGTATAATGTATAACGTATAACGTATAACGTATAACTTTTAACGTATAACGTATAGCGTATAACGTATAACGTATAACGTATAACGTATAACGTATAACGTATAACGTATAACGTATAACGTATAACGTATAACGTATAACGTATAACGTATAACGTATAACGTATAACGTATAACGTATAACGTATAACGTATAACGTATAACGTATAACGTATAACGTATAACGTATAACGTATAACGTATAACGTATAACGTATAACGTATAACGTATAACGTATAACGTATAACGTATAACGTATAACGTATAACGTATAACGTATAACGTATAACGTATAACGTATAACGTATAACGTATAACGTATAACGTATTACGTATAACGTATAACGTATAACGTATATCGTATAACGTATAATGTATAACGTATGACGTATAACGTATAACGTATTACGTATAACGTATAACGTATAACGTATAACGTATAACTTATAACGTATAACGTATAACGTATAACGTATAACGTATAACGTATAACGTATAACGTATAACGTATAACGTATAACATATAACGTATAACGCATATCCTAGAACTTATGGCGTATAACGTATAATGTATAACGTATAACGTATAACGTATAACTTTTAACGTATAACGTATAACGTATAACGTATAACGTATAACGTATAACGTATAACGTATAACGTATAACGTATAACGTATAACGTATAGCGTATAACGTATATCGTATAACGTATAACGTATAACGTATAAAGGATAACGTGTAACGTATATCGTATATCGTATATCGTATAACGAATAATGTACAACAAGTAACGTGTAACGTATAGCGTATAACGTATAACGTATAAGGTATAATGTATAACGTATAACGTATACCGTATAACGTATAACGTATAACGTATGACGTATAACGTATAACTTTTAACGTGTAACGTAAAACGTATAACGTATAACGTATAACGTATAACGTATAACGTATAACGTATAACGTATAACGTATAACGTATAACGTATAACGTATAACGTATAACGTATAACGTATAACGTATAACGTATAACGTATAACGTATAACGTATAACGTATAACGTATAACGTATAACGTATAACGTATAACGTATAACGTATAACGTATAACGTATAACGTATAACGTATAACGTATAACGTATAACGTATAACGTATAACGTATAACGTATAACGTATAACGTATAACGTATAACGTATAACGTATTACGTATAACGTATAACGTATAACGTATATCGTATAACGTATAATGTATAACGTATAACGTATAACGTATAACGTATTACGTATAACGTACAACGTATAACGTATAACGTATAACTTATAACGTATAACGTATAACGTATAACGTATAACGTATAACGTATAACGTATAACGTATAACGTATAACGTATAACGTATAACATATAACGTATAACGCATATCCTAGAACTTATGGCGTATAACGTATAATGTATAACGTATAACGTATAACGTATAACTTTTAACGTATAACGTATAACGTATAACGTATAACGTATAACGTATAACGTATAACGTATAACGTATAACGTATAACGTATAACGTATAGCGTATAACGTATATCGTATAACGTATAACGTATAACGTATAAAGGATAACGTGTAACGTATATCGTATATCGTATATCGTATAACGAATAATGTACAACAAGTAACGTGTAACGTATAGCGTATAACGTATAACGTATAAGGTATAATGTATAACGTATAACGTATACCGTATAACGTATAACGTATAACGTATGACGTATAACGTATAACTTTTAACGTGTAACGTAAAACGTATAACGTATAACGTATAACGTATAACGTATAACGTATAACGTATAACGTATAACGTATAACGTATAACGTATAACGTATAACGTATAACGTATAACGTATAACGTATAACGTATAACGTATAACGTATAACGTATAACGTATAACGTATAACGTATAACGTATAACGTATAACGTATAACGTATAACGTATAACGTATAACGTATAACGTATAACGTATAACGTATAACGTATAACGTATAACGTATAACGTATAACGTATAACGTATAACGTATAACGTATAACGTATAACGTATAACGTATAACGTATAACGTATAACGTATAACGTATTACGTATAACGTATAACGTATAACGTATAACGTATAACTTATAACGTATAACGTATAACGTATAACGTATAACGTATAACGTATAACGTATAACGTATAACTTATAACGTATAACGTATAACGTATAACGTATAACGTATATCGTATAACGTATGACGTATAACGTATAACGTATAACGTATATCGTATAACGTATAACGTATAACGCATAACGTATAATACATAACGTATAACGCATATCCTAGAACTTATGGCGTATAACGTATAATGTATAACGTATAACGTATAACTTTTAACGTATAACGTATAACGTATAACGTATAACGTATAACGTATAACGTATAACGTATAACGTATAACGTATAACGTATAACGTATAACGTATAACGTATAACGTATAACGTGTAACGTGTAACGTATAACGTGTAACGTATAACGTGTAACGTACAACGTGTAACGTATAACGTGTAACGCATAACGTATAACGTATAACGTATAACGTATAACGTATAACGTATAATGTATAACATATAACGTATAACGCATATCCTAGAACTTATGGCGTATAACGTATAATGTATAACGTATAACGTATAACGTATAACGTATAACGTATAACGTATAACGTATAACGTATAACGTATAACGTATAACGTATAACGTATAACGTATAACGTATAACGTATAAAGTATAACGTATAACGTATATCGTATGACGTATAACGTATAACGTATAGCGTATAACGTATAACGTATAACGTATAACGTGTAACGTATAACGTATAACGTATAACGTATAACGTATAACGTATAACGTATAAAGTATAACGTATAACGTATAACGTATAACGTATAACGTACAACGTAATACGTATAACGTATAACGTATAACGTATAACGTAATACGTATATCAAATAACGTATAACGTATAACGTATAACGTATAACGTATAACGTATTACGTATAACGTATAACGTATAACGTATAACGTATAACGTATAACGTATAGCGTATAACGTATAACGTATAACGTATAACGTATAACGTATAACGTATAACGTATAACGTATAACGTATAACGTATAACGTATAACGTATAACGTACAACGTATAACATATAACTTTTAATGTATATCGTATAACGTATAACGTATAACGTATAACGTATAACGTATAACGTATAACGTATAACGTATAACGTATAACGTATAACATATAACGTATAACGCATATCCTAGAACATATGGCGTATAACGTATAATGTATAACGTATAACGAATAACGTATAACGTATCACGTATAACGTATAACGTGTAACGTATAACGTATAACGTATAACGTATAACGTATAACGTATAACGTATAACGTATAACGTATAACTTATAACGTATAACGTATAACGTATAACGTATAACGTATATCGTATAACGTATGACGTATAACGTATAACGTATAACGTATATCGTATAACGTATAACGTATAACGCATAACGTATAATACATAACGTATAACGCATATCCTAGAACTTATGGCGTATAACGTATAATGTATAACGTATAACGTATAACTTTTAACGTATAACGTATAACGTATAACGTATAACGTATAACGTATAACGTATAACGTATAACGTATAACGTATAACGTATAACGTATAACGTATAACGTATAACGTATAACGTATAACGTATAACGTATAACGTGTAACGTGTAACGTATAACGTGTAACGTATAACGTGTAACGTACAACGTGTAACGTATAACGTGTAACGCATAACGTATAACGTATAACGTATAACGTATAACGTATAACGTATAATGTATAACATATAACGTATAACGCATATCCTAGAACTTATGGCGTATAACGTATAATGTATAACGTATAACGTATAACGTATAACGTATAACGTATAACGTATAACGTATAACGTATAACGTATAACGTATAACGTATAACGTATAACGTATAACGTATAACGTATAAAGTATAACGTATAACGTATATCGTATGACGTATAACGTATAACGTATAGCGTATAACGTATAACGTATAACGTATAACGTGTAACGTATAACGTATAACGTATAACGTATAACGTATAACGTATAACGTATAAAGTATAACGTATAACGTATAACGTATAACGTATAACGTACAACGTAATACGTATAACGTATAACGTATAACGTATAACGTAATACGTATATCAAATAACGTATAACGTATAACGTATAACGTATAACGTATAACGTATTACGTATAACGTATAACGTATAACGTATAACGTATAACGTATAACGTATAGCGTATAACGTATAACGTATAACGTATAACGTATAACGTATAACGTATAACGTATAACGTATAACGTATAACGTACAACGTATAACATATAACTTTTAATGTATATCGTATAACGTATAACGTATAACGTATAACGTATAACGTATAACGTATAACGTATAACGTATAACGTATAACGTATAACATATAACGTATAACGCATATCCTAGAACATATGGCGTATAACGTATAATGTATAACGTATAACGTATAACGTATAACGTATAACGTATAACGTATAACGTAATACGTATATCAAATAACGTATAACGTATAACGTATAACGTATAACGTATAACGTATAACGTATAACGTATAACGTATTACGTATAACGTATAACGTATAACGTATAAAGGATAACGTGTAACGTATATCGTATATCGTATAACGTATAACGTATAACGTATAACGTATAACGTATAACGTATAACGTATAACGTATAACGTATAACGTATAACGTATTACGTATAACGTATAACGTATAACGTATAACGTATAACGTATAACGTATAACGTATAACGTATAACGTATAACGTATAACGTATAACGTATATCGTATAACGTATAACGTATAACGTATAAAGGATAACGTGTAACGTATATCGTATATCGTATATCGTATAACGAATAATGTACAACAAGTAACGTGTAACGTATAGCGTATAACGTATAACGTATAAGGTATAATGTATAACGTATAACGTATACCGTATAACGTATAACGTATAACGTATGACGTATAACGTATAACTTTTAACGTATAACGTAAAACGTATAACGTATAACGTATAACGTATAACGTATAACGTATAACGTATAACGTATAACGTATAACGTATAACGTATAACGTATAACGTATAACGTATAACGTATAACGTATAACGTATAACGTATAACGTATAACGTATAACGTATAACGTATAACGTATAACGTATAACGTATAACGTATAACGTATAACGTATAACGTATAACGTATAACGTATAACGTATAACGTATAACGTATAACGTATAACGTATAACGTATAACGTATAACGTATAACGTATAACGTATAACGTATAAAGTATAACGTATAACGTATAACGTATAACATATAACGTATAACGCATATCCTAGAACTTATGGCGTATAACGTATAATGTATAACGTATAACGTATAACGTATAACTTTTAACGTATAACGTATAGCGTATAACGTATAACGTATAACTTATAACGTATAACGTATAACCTATAACGTATAACGTATAACGCATAACGTATAACGTATCACGTATAACGTATAACGTGTAACGTATAACGAATAACGTATAACGTATAACGTATAACGTATAACGTATAACGTATAACGTATAACGTATAACGTATAACGTATAACGTATAACGTATAACGTATAACGCATATCCTAGAACTTATGGCGTATAACGTATAATGTATAACGTATAACGTATAACGTATAACTTTTAACGTATAACGTATAGCGTATAACGTATAACGTATAACGTATAACGTATAACGTATAACGTATAACGTATAACGTATAACGTATAACGTATAACGTATAACGTATAACGTATAACGTATTACGTATAACGTATAACGTATAACGTATAACGTATAACTTATAACGTATAACGTATAACGTATAACGTATAACGTATAACGTATAACGTATAACGTATAACGTATAACGTATAACATATAACGTATAACGCATATCCTAGAACTTATGGCGTATAACGTATAATGTATAACGTATAACGTATAACGTATAACTTTTAACGTATAACGTATAGCGTATAACGTATAACGTATAACTTATAACGTATAACGTATAACCTATAACGTATAACGTATAACGCATAACGTATAACGTATCACGTATAACGTATAACGTGTAACGTATAACGAATAACGTATAACGTATAACGTATAACGTATAACGTATAACGTATAACGTATAACGTATAACGTATAACGCATATCCTAGAACTTATGGCGTATAACGTATAATGTATAACGTATAACGTATAACGTATAACTTTTAACGTATAACGTATAGCGTATAACGTATAACGTATAACGTATAACGTATAACGTATAACGTATAACGTATAACGTATAACGTATAACGTATAACGTATAACGTATAACGTATAACGTATAACGTATAACGTATAACGTATAACGTATAACGTATAACGTATAACGTATAACGTATAACGTATAACGTATAACGTATAACGTATAACGTATAACGTATAACGTATAACGTATAACGTATAACGTATAACGTATAACGTATAACGTATAACGTATAACGTATAACGTATAACGTATAACGTATAACGTATAACGTATAACGTATAACGTATTACGTATAACGTATAACGTATAACGTATATCGTATAACGTATAATGTATAACGTATGACGTATAACGTATAACGTATTACGTATAACGTATAACGTATAACGTATAACGTATAACTTATAACGTATAACGTATAACGTATAACGTATAACGTATAACGTATAACGTATAACGTATAACGTATAACGTATAACATATAACGTATAACGCATATCCTAGAACTTATGGCGTATAACGTATAATGTATAACGTATAACGTATAACGTATAACTTTTAACGTATAACGTATAACGTATAACGTATAACGTATAACGTATAACGTATAACGTATAACGTATAACGTATAACGTATAACGTATAGCGTATAACGTATATCGTATAACGTATAACGTATAACGTATAAAGGATAACGTGTAACGTATATCGTATATCGTATATCGTATAACGAATAATGTACAACAAGTAACGTGTAACGTATAGCGTATAACGTATAACGTATAAGGTATAATGTATAACGTATAACGTATACCGTATAACGTATAACGTATAACGTATGACGTATAACGTATAACTTTTAACGTGTAACGTAAAACGTATAACGTATAACGTATAACGTATAACGTATAACGTATAACGTATAACGTATAACGTATAACGTATAACGTATAACGTATAACGTATAACGTATAACGTATAACGTATAACGTATAACGTATAACGTATAACGTATAACGTATAACGTATAACGTATAACGTATAACGTATAACGTATAACGTATAACGTATAACGTATAACGTATAACGTATAACGTATAACGTATAACGTATAACGTATAACGTATAACGTATAACGTATAACGTATAACGTATAACGTATAACGTATTACGTATAACGTATAACGTATAACGTATATCGTATAACGTATAATGTATAACGTATAACGTATAACGTATAACGTATTACGTATAACGTACAACGTATAACGTATAACGTATAACTTATAACGTATAACGTATAACGTATAACGTATAACGTATAACGTATAACGTATAACGTATAACGTATAACGTATAACGTATAACATATAACGTATAACGCATATCCTAGAACTTATGGCGTATAACGTATAATGTATAACGTATAACGTATAACGTATAACTTTTAACGTATAACGTATAACGTATAACGTATACCGTATAACGTATAACGTATAACGTATAACGTATAACGTATAACGTATAACGTATAGCGTATAACGTATATCGTATAACGTATAACGTATAACGTATAAAGGATAACGTGTAACGTATATCGTATATCGTATATCGTATAACGAATAATGTACAACAAGTAACGTGTAACGTATAGCGTATAACGTATAACGTATAAGGTATAATGTATAACGTATAACGTATACCGTATAACGTATAACGTATAACGTATGACGTATAACGTATAACTTTTAACGTGTAACGTAAAACGTATAACGTATAACGTATAACGTATAACGTATAACGTATAACGTATAACGTATAACGTATAACGTATAACGTATAACGTATAACGTATAACGTATAACGTATAACGTATAACGTATAACGTATAACGTATGACGTATAACGTATAACGTATAACGTATAACGTATAACGTATAACGTATAACGTATAACGTATAACGTATAACGTATAACGTATAACGTATAACGTATAACGTATAACGTATAACGTATAACGTATAACGTATAACGTATAACGTATAACGTATAACGTATAACGTATAACGTATAACGTATAACGTATTACGTATAACGTATAACGTATAACGTATAACGTATAACTTATAACGTATAACGTATAACGTATAACGTATAACGTATAACGTATAACGTATAACGTATAACTTATAACGTATAACGTATAACGTATAACGTATAACGTATATCGTATAACGTATGACGTATAACGTATAACGTATAACGTATATCGTATAACGTATAACGTATAACGCATAACGTATAATACATAACGTATAACGCATATCCTAGAACTTATGGCGTATAACGTATAATGTATAACGTATAACGTATAACTTTTAACGTATAACGTATAACGTATAACGTATAACGTATAACGTATAACGTATAACGTATAACGTATAACGTATAACGTATAACGTATAACGTATAACGTATAACGTATAACGTGTAACGTGTAACGTATAACGTGTAACGTATAACGTGTAACGTACAACGTGTAACGTATAACGTGTAACGCATAACGTATAACGTATAACGTATAACGTATAACGTATAACGTATAATGTATAACATATAACGTATAACGCATATCCTAGAACTTATGGCGTATAACGTATAATGTATAACGTATAACGTATAACGTATAACGTATAACGTATAACGTATAACGTATAACGTATAACGTATAACGTATAACGTATAACGTATAACGTATAACGTATAACGTATAAAGTATAACGTATAACGTATATCGTATGACGTATAACGTATAACGTATAGCGTATAACGTATAACGTATAACGTATAACGTGTAACGTATAACGTATAACGTATAACGTATAACGTATAACGTATAACGTATAAAGTATAACGTATAACGTATAACGTATAACGTATAACGTACAACGTAATACGTATAACGTATAACGTATAACGTATAACGTAATACGTATATCAAATAACGTATAACGTATAACGTATAACGTATAACGTATAACGTATTACGTATAACGTATAACGTATAACGTATAACGTATAACGTATAACGTATAGCGTATAACGTATAACGTATAACGTATAACGTATAACGTATAACGTATAACGTATAACGTATAACGTATAACGTATAACGTATAACGTATAACGTACAACGTATAACATATAACTTTTAATGTATATCGTATAACGTATAACGTATAACGTATAACGTATAACGTATAACGTATAACGTATAACGTATAACGTATAACGTATAACATATAACGTATAACGCATATCCTAGAACATATGGCGTATAACGTATAATGTATAACGTATAACGAATAACGTATAACGTATCACGTATAACGTATAACGTGTAACGTATAACGTATAACGTATAACGTATAACGTATAACGTATAACGTATAACGTATAACGTATAACGTATAACTTATAACGTATAACGTATAACGTATAACGTATAACGTATATCGTATAACGTATGACGTATAACGTATAACGTATAACGTATATCGTATAACGTATAACGTATAACGCATAACGTATAATACATAACGTATAACGCATATCCTAGAACTTATGGCGTATAACGTATAATGTATAACGTATAACGTATAACTTTTAACGTATAACGTATAACGTATAACGTATAACGTATAACGTATAACGTATAACGTATAACGTATAACGTATAACGTATAACGTATAACGTATAACGTATAACGTATAACGTATAACGTATAACGTATAACGTGTAACGTGTAACGTATAACGTGTAACGTATAACGTGTAACGTACAACGTGTAACGTATAACGTGTAACGCATAACGTATAACGTATAACGTATAACGTATAACGTATAACGTATAATGTATAACATATAACGTATAACGCATATCCTAGAACTTATGGCGTATAACGTATAATGTATAACGTATAACGTATAACGTATAACGTATAACGTATAACGTATAACGTATAACGTATAACGTATAACGTATAACGTATAACGTATAACGTATAACGTATAACGTATAAAGTATAACGTATAACGTATATCGTATGACGTATAACGTATAACGTATAGCGTATAACGTATAACGTATAACGTATAACGTGTAACGTATAACGTATAACGTATAACGTATAACGTATAACGTATAACGTATAAAGTATAACGTATAACGTATAACGTATAACGTATAACGTACAACGTAATACGTATAACGTATAACGTATAACGTATAACGTAATACGTATATCAAATAACGTATAACGTATAACGTATAACGTATAACGTATAACGTATTACGTATAACGTATAACGTATAACGTATAACGTATAACGTATAACGTATAGCGTATAACGTATAACGTATAACGTATAACGTATAACGTATAACGTATAACGTATAACGTATAACGTATAACGTACAACGTATAACATATAACTTTTAATGTATATCGTATAACGTATAACGTATAACGTATAACGTATAACGTATAACGTATAACGTATAACGTATAACGTATAACGTATAACATATAACGTATAACGCATATCCTAGAACATATGGCGTATAACGTATAATGTATAACGTATAACGTATAACGTATAACGTATAACGTATAACGTATAACGTAATACGTATATCAAATAACGTATAACGTATAACGTATAACGTATAACGTATAACGTATAACGTATAACGTATAACGTATTACGTATAACGTATAACGTATAACGTATAAAGGATAACGTGTAACGTATATCGTATATCGTATAACGTATAACGTATAACGTATAACGTATAACGTATAACGTATAACGTATAACGTATAACGTATAACGTATAACGTATTACGTATAACGTATAACGTATAACGTATAACGTATAACGTATAACGTATAACGTATAACGTATAACGTATAACGTATAACGTATTACGTATAACGTATAACGTATAACGTATAAAGGATAACGTGTAACGTATATCGTATATCGTATAACGTATAACGTATAACGTATAACGTATAACGTATAACGTATAACGTATAACGTATAACGTATAGCGTATAACGTATAACGTATAACGTATATCGTATAACGTATAACGTATAACGTATAACGTATAACGTATGACGTATAACGTATAACGCATAACGTATAACGGATAACGTATAACGTATAACGTACAACGTATAACGTATAACGTATAACGTATAACGTATAAAGGATAACGTGTAACGTATATCGTATATCGTATAACGTATAACGTATAACGTATAACGTATAACGTATAATGTATAACACATAACACATAACGTATAACGTATAACGTATAACGTATAACGTATAACGCATAACGTAATATGTAATACGTATATCAAATAACGTATAACGTATAACTTTTAACGTATAACGTATAACGTATAACGTATAACGTGAAACGTATAACGTATAACGTATAACCTATAACGTATAACGTATAACGTATAACGTATAACGTATAACGTATAACGTACAACGTATAACGTATAACGTATCACGTATAACGTATAACGTGTAACGTATAACGTATTACGTATAACGTATAACGTATAACGTATATCGTATAACGTATAACGTATAACGTATAACGTATAACGTATAACGTATTACGTATAACGTATAACGTATAACGTATAACGTATAACTTATAACGTATAACGTATAACGTATAACGTATAACGTATAACGTATAACGTATAACGTATAACGTATAACATATAACGTATAACGCATATCCTAGAACTTATGGCGTATAACGTATAACGGATAACGTATAACGTGTCACGTATAACGTATAACGTGTAACGTATAACGTATAACGTATAACGTATAACGTATAACGTATAACGTATAACGTATAACGTATAACGTATAACCTATAACGTATAACGTATAACGTATATCGTATAACGTATGACGTATGACGTATAACGTATAACGAATAACGTATAACGTATAACGTATAACGCATAACGTATAACGTAATACGTATATCAAATAACGTATAACGGATAACGTATAACGTATAACGTATAACGTATAACGTATAACGTATAACGTATAACGTATAACGTATAACGTATAACGTATAACGTATAACGTATAACGTATAACGCATAACGTATAACGTATAGCGTATAACGTATATCGTATAACGTATAACGTATAACGTATAAAGGATAACGTGTAACGTATATCGTATATCGTATATCGTATAACGAATAATGTACAACAAGTAACGTGTAACGTATAGCGTATAACGTATAACGTATAAGGTATAATGTATAACGTATAACGTATACCGTATAACGTATAACGTATAACGTATGACGTATAACGTATAACTTTTAACGTATAACGTAAAACGTATAACGTATAACGTATAACGTATAACGTATAACGTATAACGTATAACGTATAACGTATAACGTATTACGTATAACGTATAACGTATAACGTATATCGTATAACGTATAACGTATAACGTATAACGTATAACGTATAACGTATTACGTATAACGTATAACGTATAACGTATAACGTATAACTTATAACGTATAACGTATAACGTATAACGTATAACGTATAACGTATAACGTATAACGTATAACGTATAACGTATAACGTATAACGTATAACATATAACGTATAACGCATATCCTAGAACTTATGGCGTATAACGTATAACGGATAACGTATAACGTATCACGTATAACGTATAACGTGTAACGTATAACGTATAACGTATAACGTATAACGTATAACGTATAACGTATAACGTATAACGTATAACCTATAACGTATAACGTATAACGTATATCGTATAACGTATGACGTATGACGTATAACGTATAACGTATAACGTATAACGTATAACGTATAACGTATAACGCATAACGTATAACGTAATACGTATATCAAATAACGTATAACGTATAACGGATAACGTATAACGTATAACGTATAACGTATAACGTATAACGTATAACGTATAACGTATAACGCATAACGTATAACGTAATACGTATATCAAATAACGTATAACGTATAACGGATAACGTATAACGTATAACGTATAAAGGATAACGTGTAACGTATATCGTATATCGTATAACGTATAACGTACAACGTATAACGTATAACGTATAACGTATAACGTAGAACGTATAGCGTATAACGTATAACGTATAACGTATAACGTATAACGTATAACGTATGACGTATAACGTATAACGCATAACGTATAACGTATAACGTATAACGTATAACGTATAACGTATAACGTATAACGTATAACGTATAACGTATAACGTATATAGTATAAAGGATAACGTGTAACGTATATCGTATATCGTATAACGTATAACGTATAACGTATAACGTATATCGTATATCGTATAACGAATAATGTACAACAAGTAACGTGTAACGTATAGCGTATAACGTATAACGTATAAGGTATAATGTATAACGTATAACGTATACCGTATAACGTATAACGTATAACGTATAACGTATAGCGTATAACGTATATCGTATAACGTATAACGTATAACGTATAAAGGATAACGTGTAACGTATATCGTATATCGTATATCGTATAACGAATAACGTTTAACGTATAACTTATAACGTATAACGTATAACGTATAACGTATAACGTATAACGTATAACGTATAAGGTATAACGTATAACATATAACGTATAACGCACATCCTAGAACTTATGGCGTATAACGTATAATGTATAACGTATAACGTATAACGTATAACTTTTAACGTATAACGTATAGCGTATAACGTATAACGTATAACTTATAACGTATAACGTATAACCTATAACGTATAACGTATAACGGATAACGTATAACGTATCACGTATAACGTATAACGTGTAACGTATAACGAATAACGTATAACGTATAACGTATAACGTATAACGTATAACGTATAACGTATAACGTATAACGTATAACGCATATCCTAGAACTTATGGCGAATAACGAATAATGTATAACGTATAACGTATAACGTATAACTTTTAACGTATAACGTATAGCGTATAACGTATAACGTATAACGTATAACGTATAACGTATAACGTATAACGTATAACGTATAACGTATAACGTATAACGTATAACGTATAACGTATAACGTATAACGTATAACGTATAACGTATAACGTATAACGTATAACGTATAACGTATAACGTATAACGTATAACGTATAACGTATAACGTATAACGTATAACGTATAACGTATAACGTATAACGTATTACGTATAACGTATAACGTATAACGTATAACGTATAACGTATAACGTATAACGTATAACGTATAACGTATAGCGTATAATGTATAACATATAACGTATAACGCATATCCCAGAACTTATGGCGTATAACGTATAATGTATAACGTATAACGTATAACGTATAACGTATAACGTATAACGTATAACGTATAACGTATAACGTATAACGTATAACGTATAACGTATAACGTATAACGTATAACGTATAGCGTATAATGTATAACATATAACGTATAACGCATATCCCAGAACTTATGGCGTATAACGTATAATGTATAACGTATAACGTATAACGTATAACGTATAACGTATAACGTATAACGTATAACGTATAACGTATAACGTATAACGTATAACGTATAACGTATAACGTATAACGTATAAAGTATAACGTATAACGTATATCGTATGACGTATAACGTGTAACGTATAACGAATAACGTATAACGTATAACGTATAACGTATAACGTATAACGTATAACGTATAACGTATAACGTATAACGCATATCCTAGAACTTATGGCGTATAACGTATAATGTATAACGTATAACGTATAACGTATAACTTTTAACGTATAACGTATAGCGTATAACGTATAACGTATAACGTATAACGTATAACGTATAACGTATAACGTATAACTTATAACGTATAACGTATAACGTATAACGTATAACGTATAACGTATAACGTATAACGTATAACGTATAACGTATAACGTATAACATATAACGTATAACGCATATCCTAGAACTTATGGCGTATAACGTATAATGTATAACGTATAACGTATAACGTATAACTTTTAACGTATAACGTATAACGTATAACGTATAACGTATAACGTATAACGTATAACGTATAACGTATAACGTATAACGTATAACGTATAGCGTATAACGTATATCGTATAACGTATAACGTATAACGTATAAAGGATAACGTGTAACGTATATCGTATATCGTATATCGTATAACGAATAATGTACAACAAGTAACGTGTAACGTATAGCGTATAACGTATAACGTATAAGGTATAATGTATAACGTATAACGTATACCGTATAACGTATAACGTATAACGTATGACGTATAACGTATAACTTTTAACGTGTAACGTAAAACGTATAACGTATAACGTATAACGTATAACGTATAACGTATAACGTATAACGCATAACGTATAACGTATAACGTATAACGTTTAACGTATAACGTATAACGCATAACGTATAACGTATTACGTATAACGTATAACGTATAAAGGATAACGTGTAACGTATATCGTATATCGTATAACGTATAACGTATAACGTATAACGTATAACGTATAACGTATAACGTAGAACGTATAGCGTATAACGTATAACGTATAACGTATAACGTATAACGTATAACGTATAACGTTTAACGTATAACTTATAACGTATAACGTATAACGTATAACGTATAACGTATAACGTATAACGTATAACGTATAACGTATTACGTATAACGTATAACGTATAAAGGATAACGTGTAACGTATATCGTATATCGTATAACGTATAACGTATAACGTATAACGTATAACGTATAACGTATAACGTATAACGTATAACGTATAACGTATAACGTATAACGTATAACGTATTACGTATAACGTATAACGTATAACGTATAACGTATAACGTATAACGTATAACGTATAACGTATAACGTATAACGTATAACGTATTACGTATAACGTATAACGTATAACGTATAAAGGATAACGTGTAACGTATATCGTATATCGTATAACGTATAACGTATAACGTATAACGTATAACGTATAACGTATAACGTATAACGTATAGCGTATAACGTATAACGTATAACGTATATCGTATAACGTATAACGTATAACGTATAACGTATAACGTATGACGTATAACGTATAACGCATAACGTATAACGTATAACGTATAACGTATAACGTACAACGTATAACGTATAACGTATAACGTATAACGTATAAAGGATAACGTGTAACGTATATCGTATATCGTATAACGTATAACGTATAACGTATAACGTATAACGTATAATGTATAACACATAACACATAACGTATAACGTATAACGTATAACGTATAACGTATAACGCATAACGTAATATGTAATACGTATATCAAATAACGTATAACGTATAACTTTTAACGTATAACGTATAACGTATAACGTATAACGTGAAACGTATAACGTATAACGTATAACCTATAACGTATAACGTATAACGTATAACGTATAACGTATAACGTATAACGTACAACGTATAACGTATAACGTATCACGTATAACGTATAACGTGTAACGTATAACGTATTACGTATAACGTATAACGTATAACGTATATCGTATAACGTATAACGTATAACGTATAACGTATAACGTATAACGTATTACGTATAACGTATAACGTATAACGTATAACGTATAACTTATAACGTATAACGTATAACGTATAACGTATAACGTATAACGTATAACGTATAACGTATAACGTATAACATATAACGTATAACGCATATCCTAGAACTTATGGCGTATAACGTATAACGGATAACGTATAACGTATCACGTATAACGTATAACGTGTAACGTATAACGTATAACGTATAACGTATAACGTATAACGTATAACGTATAACGTATAACGTATAACGTATAACCTATAACGTATAACGTATAACGTATATCGTATAACGTATGACGTATGACGTATAACGTATAACGAATAACGTATAACGTATAACGTATAACGCATAACGTATAACGTAATACGTATATCAAATAACGTATAACGGATAACGTATAACGTATAACGTATAACGTATAACGTATAACGTATAACGTGTAACGTATAACGTATAACGTATAACGTATAACGTATAACGTATAACGCATAACGTATAACGTATAGCGTATAACGTATATCGTATAACGTATAACGTATAACGTATAAAGGATAACGTGTAACGTATATCGTATATCGTATATCGTATAACGAATAATGTACAACAAGTAACGTGTAACGTATAGCGTATAACGTATAACGTATAAGGTATAATGTATAACGTATAACGTATACCGTATAACGTATAACGTATAACGTATGACGTATAACGTATAACTTTTAACGTATAACGTAAAACGTATAACGTATAACGTATAACGTATAACGTATAACGTATAACGTATAACGTATAACGTATTACGTATAACGTATAACGTATAACGTATATCGTATAACGTATAACGTATAACGTATAACGTATAACGTATAACGTATTACGTATAACGTATAACGTATAACGTATAACGTATAACTTATAACGTATAACGTATAACGTATAACGTATAACGTATAACGTATAACGTATAACGTATAACGTATAACGTATAACGTATAACGTATAACATATAACGTATAACGCATATCCTAGAACTTATGGCGTATAACGTATAACGGATAACGTATAACGTATCACGTATAACGTATAACGTGTAACGTATAACGTATAACGTATAACGTATAACGTATAACGTATAACGTATAACGTATAACGTATAACCTATAACGTATAACGTATAACGTATATCGTATAACGTATGACGTATGACGTATAACGTATAACGTATAACGTATAACGTATAACGTATAACGTATAACGCATAACGTATAACGTAATACGTATATCAAATAACGTATAACGTATAACGGATAACGTATAACGTATAACGTATAACGTATAACGTATAACGTATAACGTATAACGTATAACGCATAACGTATAACGTAATACGTATATCAAATAACGTATAACGTATAACGGATAACGTATAACGTATAACGTATAAAGGATAACGTGTAACGTATATCGTATATCGTATAACGTATAACGTACAACGTATAACGTATAACGTATAACGTATAACGTAGAACGTATAGCGTATAACGTATAACGTATAACGTATAACGTATAACGTATAACGTATGACGTATAACGTATAACGCATAACGTATAACGTATAACGTATAACGTATAACGTATAACGTATAACGTATAACGTATAACGTATAACGTATAACGTATATCGTATAAAGGATAACGTGTAACGTATATCGTATATCGTATAACGTATAACGTATAACGTATAACGTATATCGTATATCGTATAACGAATAATGTACAACAAGTAACGTGTAACGTATAGCGTATAACGTATAACGTATAAGGTATAATGTATAACGTATAACGTATACCGTATAACGTATAACGTATAACGTATAACGTATAGCGTATAACGTATATCGTATAACGTATAACGTATAACGTATAAAGGATAACGTGTAACGTATATCGTATATCGTATATCGTATAACGAATAACGTTTAACGTATAACTTATAACGTATAACGTATAACGTATAACGTATAACGTATAACGTATAACGTATAAGGTATAACGTATAACATATAACGTATAACGCACATCCTAGAACTTATGGCGTATAACGTATAATGTATAACGTATAACGTATAACGTATAACTTTTAACGTATAACGTATAGCGTATAACGTATAACGTATAACTTATAACGTATAACGTATAACCTATAACGTATAACGTATAACGGATAACGTATAACGTATCACGTATAACGTATAACGTGTAACGTATAACGAATAACGTATAACGTATAACGTATAACGTATAACGTATAACGTATAACGTATAACGTATAACGTATAACGCATATCCTAGAACTTATGGCGAATAACGAATAATGTATAACGTATAACGTATAACGTATAACTTTTAACGTATAACGTATAGCGTATAACGTATAACGTATAACGTATAACGTATAACGTATAACGTATAACGTATAACGTATAACGTATAACGTATAACGTATAACGTATAACGTATAACGTATAACATATAACGTATAACGTATAACGTATAACGTATAACGTATAACGTATAACGTATAACGTATAACGTATAACGTATAACGTATAACGTATAACGTATAACGTATTACGTATAACGTATAACGTATAACGTATAACGTATAACGTATAACGTATAACGTATAACGTATAACGTATAGCGTATAATGTATAACATATAACGTATAACGCATATCCCAGAACTTATGGCGTATAACGTATAATGTATAACGTATAACGTATAACGTATAACGTATAACGTATAACGTATAACGTATAACGTATAACGTATAACGTATAACGTATAACGTATAACGTATAACGTATAACGTATAGCGTATAATGTATAACATATAACGTATAACGCATATCCCAGAACTTATGGCGTATAACGTATAATGTATAACGTATAACGTATAACGTATAACGTATAACGTATAACGTATAACGTATAACGTATAACGTATAACGTATAACGTATAACGTATAACGTATAACGTATAACGTATAACGTATAACGTATAACGTATAACGTATAACGTATAAAGTATAACGTATAACGTATATCGTATGACGTATAACGTGTAACGTATAACGAATAACGTATAACGTATAACGTATAACGTATAACGTATAACGTATAACGTATAACGTATAACGTATAACGCATATCCTAGAACTTATGGCGTATAACGTATAATGTATAACGTATAACGTATAACGTATAACTTTTAACGTATAACGTATAGCGTATAACGTATAACGTATAACGTATAACGTATAACGTATAACGTATAACGTATAACTTATAACGTATAACGTATAACGTATAACGTATAACGTATAACGTATAACGTATAACGTATAACGTATAACGTATAACGTATAACGTATAACATATAACGTATAACGCATATCCTAGAACTTATGGCGTATAACGTATAATGTATAACGTATAACGTATAACGTATAACTTTTAACGTATAACGTATAACGTATAACGTATAACGTATAACGTATAACGTATAGCGTATAACGTATTACGTATAACGTATAACGTATAACGTATAACGTATAACGTATGACGTATAACGTATAACGCATAACGTATAACGTATAACGTATAACGTATAACGTATAACGTATAACGTATAACGTATAACGTATAACGTATAAAGGATAACGTGTAACGTATATCGTATATCGTATAACGTATAACGTATAACGTATAACGTATAACGTATAACGGATAACGTATAACGTATCACGTATAACGTATTACGTATAACGTATAACGTATAACGTATAACGTATAACTTCTAACGTATAACGTATAACGTATAACGTATATCGTATAACGTATAACGTATAACGTATAACGTATAACATATAACGTATAACGCATATCCTAGAACTTATGGCGTATAACGTATAATGTATAACGTATAACGTATAACGTATAACTTTTAACGTATAACGTATAACGTATAACGTATAACGTATAACGTATAACGTATAACGTATAACGTATAACGTTTAACGTATAACGTATAACTTTTAACGTATAACGTAAAACGTATAACGTATAACGTTTAACGTATAACGTATAACGTATAACGTATAACGTATAACGTATAACGTATAACGTATAACGTATGACGTATGACGTATGACGTATAACGTATAACGTATAACGTATAACGTATAACGTATAACATATAAGGTATAACGCATATCCTAGAACTTATGGCGTATAACGTATAATCTATAACGTATAACGTATAACGTATAACTTTTAACGTATAACGTATAACGTGTAACGTATAACGTATAACGTATAACGTATAACGTATAACGTATAACGTATAACGTAATACGTATATCGAATAACGTATAACGTATAACGTATAACGTATAACGTATAACGTAATACGTATATCAAATAACGTATAACGTATAACGTATAACGTATAACGTATAACGTATAACGTATAACGTATAACGTATAACGTATAAAGGATAACGTGTAACGTATATCGTATATCGTATAACGTATAACATATAACGTATAAAGTATAACGTATAACGTATAACGTATAACGTATATCGTATAACGTATAACGTATAACGTATGACGTATAACGTATAACGTATGACGTGTAACGTATATCGTATATCGTATATCGTCTAACGAATAATGTACAACAAGGAACGTGTAACGTATAGCGTATAACGTATAACGTATAACGTATAACGTATAACGTATAACGTATAACGTATAACGTATAACGTATAACGTATGACGTATAACGTATAACGCATAACGTATGACGTATGACGTATAACGTATAACGTATAACGTATAACGTATAACGTATAACGTATAACATATAACGTATAACGCATATCCTAGAACTTATGGCGTATAACGTATAATGTATAACGTATAACGTATAACGTATAACGTATAACGTATATCGTATAACGTATGACGTATAACGTATAACGTATTACGTATAACGTATAACGTATAACGTATAACGTATAACGTATAACGTATAACGTATAACGTATAGCGTATAACGTATTACGTATAACGTATAACGTATAACGTATAACGTATAACGTATGACGTATAACGTATAACGCATAACGTATAACGTATAACGTATAACGTATAACGTATAACGTATAACGTATAACGTATAACGTATAACGTATAAAGGATAACGTGTAACGTATATCGTATATCGTATAACGTATAACGTATAACGTATAACGTATAACGTATAACGGATAACGTATAACGTATAACGTATAACGTATAACGTATAACGTATGACGTATAACGTATAACGCATAACGTATGACGTATGACGTATAACGTATAACGTATAACGTATAACGTATAACGTATAACGTATAACGTATAACATATAACGTATAACGCATATCCTAGAACTTATGGCGTATAACGTATAATGTATAACGTATAACGTATAACGTATAACGTATAACGTATATCGTATAACGTATGACGTATAACGTATAACGTATTACGTATAACGTATAACGTATAACGTATAACGTATAACGTATAACGTATAACGTATAACGTATAGCGTATAACGTATTACGTATAACGTATAACGTATAACGTATAACGTATAACGTATGACGTATAACGTATAACGCATAACGTATAACGTATAACGTATAACGTATAACGTATAACGTATAACGTATAACGTATAACGTATAACGTATAACGTATAAAGAATAACGTGTAACGTATATCGTATATCGTATAACGTATAACGTATAACGTATAACGTATAACGTATAACGGATAACGTATAACGTATCACGTATAACGTATTACGTATAACGTATAACGTATAACGTATAACGTATAACTTCTAACGTATAACGTATAACGTATAACGTATATCGTATAACGTATAACGTATAACGTATAACGTATAACATATAACGTATAACGCATATCCTAGAACTTATGGCGTATAACGTATAATGTATAACGTATAACGTATAACGTATAACTTTTAACGTATAACGTATAACGTATAACGTATAACGTATAACGTATAACGTATAACGTATAACGTATAACGTTTAACGTATAACGTATAACGTATAACGTATAACGTATAACGTATAACGTATAACGTATAACGTATAACGTATAACGTATAACGTATAACGTATAACGTATAACGTATAACGTATAACGTATAACGTATAACGTATATCGTATAACGTAAGACGTATGACGTATAACGTATAACGTATAACGTATAACGCATAACGTATAATACATAACGTATAACGCATGTCCTAGAACTTATGGCGTATAACGTATAATGTATAACGTATAACGTATAACGTATAACGTATAACGTATAACGTATAACGTATAACGTATAACGTATAACGTATAACGTATAACGTATAACGTATAACGTGTAACGTGTAACGTATAACGTGTAACGTATAACGTGTAACGTATAACGTATAACGTATAACGTATAACGTATAACGTATAACGTATAACGTATAACGTATAACGTATAACGTATAACGTATAACGTATAACGTATAACGTATAACGTATAACGTATAACGTATAACGCATAACGTATAATACATAACGTATAACGCATGTCCTAGAACTTATGGCGTATAACGTATAATGTATAACGTATAACGTATAACGTATAACGTATAACGTATAACGTATAACGTATAACGTATAACGTATAACGTATAACGTATAACGTATAACGTATAACGTATAACGTATAACGTATAACGTATAACGTATAACGTATAAAGTATAACGTATAACGTATAACGTATAACGTATAACGTACAACGTAATACGTATAACGTATAACGTATAACGTATAACGTAATACGTATATCAAATAACGTATAACGTATAACGTATAGCGTATAACGTATTACGTATAACGTATAACGTATAACGTATAACGTATAACGTATAATGTATAGCGTATAACGTATAACGTATAACGTATAACGTATAACTTATAACGTATAACGTATAACGTATAACGTATAACGTATAACGTATAACGTATAACGTATAACGTATAGCGTATAACGTATAACGTATAACGTATGACGTATGACGTATGACGTATAACGTATAACGTATAACGTATAACGTATAACGTATAACATATAAGGTATAACGCATATCCTAGAACTTATGGCGTATAACGTATAATCTATAACGTATAACGTATAACGTATAACTTTTAACGTATAACGTGTAACGTGTAACGTATAACGTATAACGTATAACGTATAACGTATAACGTATAACGTATAACGTAATACGTATATCGAATAACGTATAACGTATAACGTATAACGTATAACGTATAACGTAATACGTATATCAAATAACGTATAACGTATAACGTATAACGTATAACGTATAACGTATAACGTATAACGTATAACGTATAACGTATAAAGGATAACGTGTAACGTATATCGTATATCGTATAACGTATAACATATAACGTATAAAGTATAACGTATAACGTATAACGTATAACGTATATCGTATAACGTATAACGTATAACGTATAACGTATAACGTATAACGTATAACGTATGACGTGTAACGTATATCGTATATCGTATATCGTCTAACGAATAATGTACAACAAGGAACGTGTAACGTATAGCGTATAACGTATAACGTATAACGTATAACGTATAACGTATAACGTATAACGTATGACGTATAACGTATAACGTATGACGTATAACGTATAACGCATAACGTATGACGTATGACGTATAACGTATAACGTATAACGTATAACGTATAACGTATAACGTATAACATATAACGTATAACGCATATCCTAGAACTTATGGCGTATAACGTATAATGTATAACGTATAACGTATAACGTATAACGTATAACGTATATCGTATAACGTATGACGTATAACGTATAACGTATAACGTATAACGTATAACGTATAACGTATAACGTATAACGTATAACGTATAACGTATAACGTATAGCGTATAACGTATTACGTATAACGTATAACGTATAACGTATAACGTATAACGTATGACGTATAACGTATAACGCATAACGTATAACGTATAACGTATAACGTATAACGTATAACGTATAACGTATAACGTATAACGTATAACGTATAACGTATAAAGGATAACGTGTAACGTATATCGTATATCGTATAACGTATAACGTATAACGTATAACGTATAACGTATAACGGATAACGTATAACGTATCACGTATAACGTATAACGTGTAACGTATAACGAATAACGTATAACGTATAACGTATAACGTATAACGTATAACGTATAACGTATAACGTATAACGTATAACGTATAACGTATAACGTATAACGTATTTCGTATAACGTATGACGTATGACGTATAACGTATAACGTATAAGGTATAACGTATAACGTATAACGTATAACGTATAACGTATAACGTATAACGTATAACGTATAACGTATAACGTATAACGTATAACGTATAACGTATAACGTATAACGTATAACGTATAACGTATAACGTATAACGTATAACGTATAACGTATAACGTATAACGTATAACGTATAACGTATTACGTATAATGTATAACGTATAACGTATATCGTATAACGTATAACGTATAACGTATAACGTATATCGTATAATGTATAACGTATAACGTATAACGTATAACATATAACGTATAACGCATATCCTAGAACTTATGGCGTATAACGTATAATGTATAACGTATAACGTATAACGTACAACTTTTAACGTATAACGTATAACGTATAACGTATAACGTATAAAGTATAACGTATAACGTATAACGTATAACGTATAACGTATAACGTATAACGTATAACGTATAACGTATAACGTATAACGTATAACGTATAACGTATAAAGTATAACGTATAACGAATATCGTATGACGTATAACGTATAACGTATAGCGTATAACGTATAACGTATAACGTATATAACGTATAACGTATAACGTATAACGTATAACGTATAAAGTATAACGTATAACGTATAACGTATAACGTATGACGTATAACGTATAACGTATAGCGTATAACGTATAACGTATAACGTATATAACGTATAACGTATAACGTATAACGTATAACGAATAAAGTATAACGTATAACGTATAACGTATAACGTATAACGTATAACGTACAACGTAATACGTATAACGTATAACGTATAACGTATAACGTAATACGTATATCAAATAACGTATAACGTATAACGTATAGCGTATAACGTATTACGTATAACGTATAACGTATAACGTATAACGTATAACGTATAACGTATAGCGTATAACGTATAACGTATAACGTATAACGTATAACGTATAAAGGATAACGTGTAACGTATATCGTATATCGTATAACGTATAACATATAACGTATAACGTATAACGTATAACGTATAACGTATATCGTATAACGTATAACGTATAACGTATAACGTATAACGTATAACGTATAACGTATAACGTATAACGTATAACCTATAACGTATAACGTATAACGTATATCGTATAACGTATGACGTATGACGTTTAACGTATAACGTATAACGTATATCGTGTAACGTATAACGTATAACGTATAACGTATAACGTATAAAGGATAACGTGTAACGTATATCGTATATCGTATAACGTATAACATATAACGTATAACGTATAACGTATAACGTATAACGTATAACGTATATCGTATATCGTATATCGTCTAACGAATAATGTACAACAAGGAACGTGTAACGTATAGCGTATAACGTATAACGTATAACGTATAACGTATAACGTATAACGTATAACGTATAACGTATAACGTATAACGTATGACGTATAACGTATAACGCATAACGTATAACGTATAACGTATAACGTATAACGTATAACGTATAACGTATAACGTATAACGTATAACGTATAACGTATAAAGGATAACGTGTAACGTATATCGTATATCGTATAACGTATAACGTATAACGTATAACGTATAACGTATAACGTATAACGTAATACGTATAACGTATAACGTATAACGTATATCGTATAACGTATAACGTATAACGTATAACGTATAACGTATAACGTATGACGTATAACGTATAACGTATAACGTATGACGTATAACGTATAACGTATAACGTATAACGTATAACGTATAACGTATAAAGTATAACGTATAACGAATATCGTATGACGTATAACGTATAACGTATAGCGTATAACGTATAACGTATAACGTATATAACGTATAACGTATAACGTATAACGTATAACGTATAAAGTATAACGTATAACGTATAACGTATAACGTATAACGTATAACGTAATACGTATATCAAATAACGTATAACGTATAACGTATAGCGTATAACGTATTACGTATAACGTATAACGTATAACGTATAACGTATAACGTATAACGTATAGCGTATAACGTATAACGTATAACGTATAACGTATAACGTATAAAGGATAACGTGTAACGTATATCGTATATCGTATAACGTATAACATATAACGTATAACGTATAACGTATAACGTATAACGTATATCGTATAACGTATAACGTATAACGTATAACGTATAACGTATAACGTATAACGTATAACGTATAACGTATAACCTATAACGTATAACGTATAACGTATATCGTATAACGTATAGCGTATAACGTATAACGTATAACGTATAACGTATAACGTATAACGTATAACGTATAACGTATAACGTATAACGTATAACGTATAACGTATAGCGTATAACGTATAACGTATAACGTATGACGTATGACGTATGACGTATAACGTATAACGTATAACGTATAACGTATAACGTATAACATATAACGTATAACGCATATCCTAGAACTTATGGCGTATAACGTATAATCTATAACGTATAACGTATAACGTATAACTTTTAACGTATAACGTATAACGTATAAAGTATAAGGTATAACGTATAACGTATAACGTATAACGTACAACGTAATACGTATAACGTATAACGTATAACGTATAACGTAATACGTATATCAAATAACGTATAACGTATAACGTATAGCGTATAACGTATTACGTATAACGTATAACGTATAACGTATAACGTATAACGTATAACGTATAGCGTATAACGTATAACGTATAACGTATAACGTATAACGTATAACGTATAACGTATAACGTATAACGTATAACGTATAACGTATAACGTATAGCGTATAACGTATAACGTATAACGTATGACGTATGACGTATGACGTATAACGTATAACGTATAACGTATAACGTATAACGTATAACATATAACGTATAACGCATATCCTAGAACTTATGGCGTATAACGTATAATCTATAACGTATAACGTATAACGTATAACTTTTAACGTATAACGTATAACGTGTAACGTATAACGTATAACGTATAACGTATAACGTATAACGTATAACGTATAACGAATAACGTAATACGTATATCAAATAACGTATAACGTATAACGTATAACGTATAACGTATAACGTATAACGTAATACATATATCAAATAACGTATAACGTATAACGTATAACGTATAACGTATAACGTATAAAGGATAACGTATAAAGGATAACGTGTAACGTATATCGTATATCGTATAACGTATAACATATAACGTATAACGTATAACGTATAACGTATAACGTATATCGTATAACGTATAACGTATAACGTATAACGTATAACGTATAACGTATAACGTATGACGTGTAACGTATATCGTATATCGTATATCGTCTAACGAATAATGTACAACAAGGAACGTGTAACGTATAGCGTATAACGTATAACGTATAACGTATAACGTATAACGTATAACGTATAACGTATAACGTATAACGTATAACGTATAACGTATATCGTATAACGTATAACGTATAACGTATAACGTATAACGTATAACGTATAACGTATAACGTATAACGTATAACCTATAACGTATAACGTATAACGTATATCGTATAACGTATGACGTATGACGTTTAACGTATAACGTATAACGTATATCGTGTAACGTATAACGTATAACGTATAACGTATAACGTATAAAGGATAACGTGTAACGTATATCGTATATCGTATAACGTATAACATATAACGTATAACGTATAACGTATAACGTATAACGTATAACGTATATCGTATATCGTATATCGTCTAACGAATAATGTACAACAAGGAACGTGTAACGTATAGCGTATAACGTATAACGTATAACGTATAACGTATAACGTATAACGTATAACGTATAACGTATAACGTATAACGTATAACGTATAACGTATAACGTATAACGTATAACGTATAAAGTATAACGTATAACGAATATCGTATGACGTATAACGTATAACGTATAGCGTATAACGTATAACGTATAACGTATATAACGTATAACGTATAACGTATAACGTATAACGTATAAAGTATAACGTATAACGTATAACGTATAACGTATGACGTATAACGTATAACGTATAGCGTATAACGTATAACGTATAACGTATATAACGTATAACGTATAACGTATAACGTATAACGAATAAAGTATAACGTATAACGTATAACGTATAACGTATAACGTATAACGTACAACGTAATACGTATAACGTATAACGTATAACGTTTATCGTAATACGTTTATCAAATAACGTATAACGTATAACGTATAGCGTATAACGTATTACGTATAACGTATAACGTATAACGTATAACGTATAACGTATAACGTATAGCGTATAACGTATAACGTATAACGTATAACGTATAACGTATAAAGGATAACGTGTAACGTATATCGTATATCGTATAACGTATAACATATAACGTATAACGTATAACGTATAACGTATAACGTATATCGTATAACGTATAACGTATAACGTATAACGTATAACGTATAACGTATAACGTATAACGTATAACGTATAACCTATAACGTATAACGTATAACGTATATCGTATAACGTATGACGTATGACGTTTAACGTATAACGTATAACGCATATCGTGTAACGTATAACGTATAACGTATAACGTATAACGTATAAAGGATAACGTGTAACGTATATCGTATATCGTATAACGTATAACATATAACGTATAACGTATAACGTATAACGTATAACGTATAACGTATATCGTATATCGTATATCGTCTAACGAATAATGTACAACAAGGAACGTGTAACGTATAGCGTATAACGTATAACGTATAACGTATAACGTATAACGTATAACGTATAACGTATAACGTATAACGTATAACGTATGACGTATAACGTATAACGCATAACGTATAACGTATAACGTATAACGTATAACGTATAACGTATAACGTATAACGTATAACGTATAACGTATAACGTATAACGTATAAAGGATAACGTGTAACGTATATCGTATATCGTATAACGTATAACGTATAACGTATAACGTATAACGTATAACGTATAACGTAATACGTATAACGTATAACGTATAACGTATATCGTATAACGTATAACGTATAACGTATAACGTATAACGTATAACGTATGACGTATAACGTATAACGTATAACGTATGACGTATAACGTATAACGTATAACGTATAACGTATAACGTATAACGTATAAAGTATAACGTATAACGAATATCGTATGACGTATAACGTATAACGTATAGCGTATAACGTATAACGTATAACGTATATAACGTATAACGTATAACGTATAACGTATAACGTATAAAGTATAACGTATAACGTATAACGTATAACGTATAACGTATAACGTAATACGTATATCAAATAACGTATAACGTATAACGTATAGCGTATAACGTATTACGTATAACGTATAACGTATAACGTATAACGTATAACGTATAACGTATAGCGTATAACGTATAACGTATAACGTATAACGTATAACGTATAAAGGATAACGTGTAACGTATATCGTATATCGTATAACGTATAACATATAACGTATAACGTATAACGTATAACGTATAACGTATATCGTATAACGTATAACGTATAACGTATAACGTATAACGTATAACGTATAACGTATAACGTATAACGTATAACCTATAACGTATAACGTATAACGTATATCGTATAACGTATGACGTATGACGTTTAACGTATAACGTATAACGTATATCGTATAACGTATAACGTATAACGTATAACGTATAACGTATAAAGGATAACGTGTAACGTATATCGTATATCGTATAACGTATAACATATAACGTATAACGTATAACGTATAACGTATAACGTATATCGTATATCGTATATCGTCTAACGAATAATGTACAACAAGGAACGTGTAACGTATAGCGTATAACGTATAACGTATAACGTATAACGTATAACGTATAACGTATAACGTATAACGTATAACGTATAACGTATAACGTATGACGTATAACGTATAACGCATAACGTATAACGTATAACGTATAACGTATAACGTATAACGTATAACGTATAACGTATAACGTATAACGTATAAAGGATAACGTGTAACGTATATCGTATATCGTATAACGTATAACGTATAACGTATAACGTATAACGTATAACGTATAACGTAATACGTATAACGTATAACGTATAACGTATATCGTATAACGTATAACGTATAACATATAACGTATAACGTATAACGTATGACGTATAACGTATAACGTATAACGTATAACGTATAACGTATAACGTACAACGTAATACGTATAACGTATAACGTATAACGTATAACGTAATACGTATATCAAATAACGTATAACGTATAACGTATAGCGTATAACGTATTACGTATAACGTATAACGTATAACGTATAACGTATAACGTATAACGTATGACGTATAACGTATAACGCATAACGTATAACGTATAACGTATAACGTATAACGTATAACGTATAACGTATAACGTATAACGTATAACGTATAAAGGATAACGTGTAACGTATATCGTATATCGTATAACGTATAACGTATAACGTATAACGTATAACGTATAACGTATAACGTATTACGTATAACGTATAACGTATAACGTATATCGTATAACGTATAACGTATAACGTATAACGTATAACGTATAACGTATGACGTATAACGTATAACGTATAACGTATAACGTATAACGTATAACGTATAACGTATAACGTATAGCGTATAACGTATATCGTATAACGTATAACGTATAACGTATAAAGGATAACGTGTAACGTATATCGTATATCGTATATCGTATAACGAATAATGTACAACAAGTAACGTGTAACGTATAGCGTATAACGTATAACGTATAAGGTATAATGTATAACGTATAACGTATACCGTATAACGTATAACGTATAACGTATGACGTATAACGTATAACTTTTAACGTATAACGTAAAACGTATAACGTATAACGTATAACGTATAACGTATAACGTATAACGTATAACGTATAACGTATAACGTATAACGTATAACGTATAACGTATAACGTATAACGTATAACGTATAACGTATAACGTATAACGTATAACGTATAACGTATAACGTATAACGTATAACGTATAACGTATAACGTATAACGTATAACGTATAACGTATAACGTATAACGTATAACGTATAACGTATAACGTATAACGTATAACGTATAACGTATAACGTATAACGTATAACGTATAACGTATAACGTAAAACGTATAACGTATAACGTATAACGTATAACGTATAACGTATAACGTATAACGTATAACGTATAACGTATAACGTATAACGTATAACGTATAACGTATAACGTATAACGTATAACGTATAACGTATAACGTATAACGTATAACGTATAACGTATAACGTATAACGTATAACGTATAACGTATAACGTATAACGTATAACGTATAACGTATAACGTATAACGTATAACGTATAACGTATAACGTATAACGTATAACGTATAACGTATAACGTATAACATATAACGTATAACGCATATCCCAGAACTTATGGCGTATAACGTATAATGTATAACGTATAACGTATAACGTATAACGTATAACGTATAACGTATAACGTATAACGTATAACGTATAACGTATAACGTATAACGTATAACGTATAACGTATAACGTATAACGTATAACGTATAACGTATAACGTATAACGTATAACGTATAAAGTATAACGTATAACGAATATCGTATGACGTATAACGTATAACGTATAGCGTATAACGTATAACGTATAACGTAAATAACGTATAACGTATAACGTATAACGTATAACGTATAACGTATAAAGTATAACGTATAACGTATAACGTATAACGTATGACGTATAACGTATAACGTATAGCGTATAACGTATAACGTATAACGTATATAACGTATAACGTATAACGTATAACGTATAACGTATAAAGTATAACGTATAACGTATAACGTATAACGTATAACGTACAACGTAATACGTATAACGTATAACGTATAACGTATAACGTAATACGTATATCAAATAACGTATAACGTATAACGTATAGCGTATAACGTATTACGTATAACGTATAACGTATAACGTATAACGTATAACGTATAACGTATAGCGTATAACGTATAACGTATAACGTATAACGTATAACGTATAAAGGATAACGTGTAACGTATATCGTATATCGTATAACGTATAACATATAACGTATAACGTATAACGTATAACGTATAACGTATATCGTATAACGTATAACGTATAAAGTATAACGTATAACGTATAACGTATAACGTATAACGTATAACGTATAACCTATAACGTATAACGTATAACGTATATCGTATAACGTATGACGTATGACGTTTAACGTATAACGTATAACGTATATCGTATAACGTATAACGTATAACGTATAACGTATAACGTATAAAGGATAACGTGTAACGTATATCGTATATCGTATAACGTATAACATATAACGTATAACGTATAACGTATAACGTATAACGTATATCGTATATCGTATATCGTCTAACGAATAATGTACAACAAGGAACGTGTAACGTATAGCGTATAACGTATAACGTATAACGTATAACGTATAACGTATAACGTATAACGTATAACGTATAACGTATAACGTATGACGTATAACGTATAACGCATAACGTATAACGTATAACGTATAACGTATAACGTATAACGTATAACGTATAACGTATAACGTATAACGTATAACGTATAAAGGATAACGTGTAACGTATATCGTATATCGTATAACGTATAACGTATAACGTATAACGTATAACGTATAACGTATAACGTAATACGTATAACGTATAACGTATGACGTATATCGTATAACGTATAACGTATAACGTATAACGTATAACGTATAACGTATGACGTATAACGTATAACGCATAACGTATGACGTATAACGTATAACGTATAACGTATAACGTATAACGTATAACGTATAAAGTATAACGTATAACGAATATCGTATGACGTATAACGTATAACGTATAGCGTATAACGTATAACGTATAACGTATATAACGTATAACGTATAACGTATAACGTATAACGTATAAAGTATAACGTATAACGTATAACGTATAACGTATGACGTATAACGTATAACGTATAGCGTATAACGTATAACGTATAACGTATATAACGTATAACGTACAACGTATAACGTATAACGTATAAAGTATAACGTATAACGTATAACGTATAACGTATAACGTGCAACGTAATACGTATAACGTATAACGTATAACGTATAACGTATAACGTAATACGTATATCAAATAACGTATAACGTATAACGTATAGCGTATAACGTATTACGTATAACGTATGACGTATAACGTATAACGTATAACGTATAACGTATAACGTATAACGTATAAAGTATAACGTATAACGAATATCGTATGACGTATAACGTATAACGTATAGCGTATAACGTATAACGTATAACGTATATAACGTATAACGTATAACGTATAACGTATAACGTATAAAGTATAACGTATAACGTATAACGTATAACGTATGACGTATAACGTATAACGTATAGCGTATAACGTATAACGTATAACGTATATAACGTATAACGTATAACGTATAACGTATAACGTATAACGTATAACGTATAACGTATAACGTATAACGTATAACGTATAACGTATAAAGTATAACGTATAACGTATAACGTATAACGTATGACGTATAACGTATAACGTATAGCGTATAACGTATAACGTATAACGTATATAACGTATAACGTATAACGTATAACGTATAACGTATAAAGTATAACGTATAACGTATAACGTATAACGTATAACGTACAACGTAATACGTATAACGTATAACGTATAACGTATAACGTAATACGTATATCAAATAACGTATAACGTATAACGTATAGCGTATAACGTATTACGTATAACGTATAACGTATAACGTATAACGTATAACGTATAACGTATAGCGTATAACGTATAACGTATAACGTATAACGTATAACGTATAAAGGATAACGTGTAACGTATATCGTATATCGTATAACGTATAACATATAACGTATAACGTATAACGTATAACGTATAACGTATATCGTATAACGTATAACGTATAAAGTATAACGTATAACGTATAACGTATAACGTATAACGTATAACGTATAACCTATAACGTATAACGTATAACGTATATCGTATAACGTATGACGTATGACGTTTAACGTATAACGTATAACGTATATCGTATAACGTATAACGTATAACGTATAACGTATAAAGGATAACGTGTAACGTATATCGTATATCGTATAACGTATAACATATAACGTATAACGTATAACGTATAACGTATAACGTATATCGTATATCGTATATCGTCTAACGAATAATGTACAACAAGGAACGTGTAACGTATAGCGTATAACGTATAACGTATAACGTATAACGTATAACGTATAACGTATAACGTAATACGTATATCAAATAACGTATAACGTATAACGTATAGCGTATAACGTATTACGTATAACGTATAACGTATAACGTATAACGTATAACATATAACGTATAACGTATAACGTATAACGTATAACGTATATCGTATATCGTATATCGTCTAACGAATAATGTACAACAAGGAACGTGTAACGTATAGCGTATAACGTATAACGTATAACGTATAACGTATAACGTATAACGTATAACGTATAACGTATAACGTATAACGTATAACGTATAACGTATAACGTATGACGTATAACGTATAACGCATAACGTATAACGTATAACGTATAACGTATAACGTATAACGTATAACGTATAACGTATAACGTATAACGTATAACGTATAAAGGATAACGTGTAACGTATATCGTATATCGTATAACGTATAACGTATAACGTATAACGTATAACGTATAACGTATAACGTAATACGTATAACGTATAACGTATGACGTATATCGTATAACGTATAACGTATAACGTATAACGTATAACGTATAACGTATGACGTATAACGTATAACGTATAACGTATGACGTATAACGTATAACGTATAACGTATAACGTATAACGTATAACGTATAAAGTATAACGTATAACGAATATCGTATGACGTATAACGTATAACGTATAGCGTATAACGTATAACGTATAACGTATATAACGTATAACGTATAACGTATAACGTATAACGTATAAAGTATAACGTATAACGTATAACGTATAACGTATGACGTATAACGTATAACGTATAGCGTATAACGTATAACGTATAACGTATATAACGTATAACGTATAACGTATAACGTATAACGTATAAAGTATAACGTATAACGTATAACGTATAACGTATAACGTGCAACGTAATACGTATAACGTATAACGTATAACGTATAACGTATAACGTAATACGTATATCAAATAACGTATAACGTATAACGTATATCGTATAACGTATAACGTATAACGTATAACGTATAACGTATAACGTATAACGTATGACGTATAACGTATAACGTATAACGTATAACGTATAACGTATAACGTATAACGTATAACGTATAGCGTATAACGCATATCGTATAACGTATAACGTATAACGTAAAAAGGATAACGTGTAACGTATATCGTATATCGTATATCGTATAACGAATAATGTACAACAAGTAACGTGTAACGTATAGCGTATAACGTATAACGTATAAGGTATAATGTATAACGTATAACGTATACCGTATAACGTATAACGTATAACGTATGACGTATAACGTATAACTTTTAACGTATAACGTAAAACGTATAACGTATAACGTATAACGTATAACGTATAACGTATAACGTATAACGTATAACGTATAACGTATAACGTATAACGTATAACGTATAACGTATAACGTATAACGTATAACGTATAACGTATAACGTATAACGTATAACGTATAACGTATAACGTATAACGTATAACGTATAACGTATAACGTATAACGTATAACGTATAACGTATAACGTATAACGTATAACGTATAACGTATAACGTATAACGTATAACGTATAACGTATAACGTATAACGTATAACGTATAACGTATAACGTATAACGTATAACGTATAAGGTATAATGTATAACGTATAACGTATACCGTATAACGTATAACGTATAACGTATGACGTATAACGTATAACTTTTAACGTATGACGTAAAACGTATAACGTATAACGTATAACGTATAACGTATAACGTATAACGTATAACGTATAACGTATAACGTATAACGTATAACGTATAACGTATAACGTATAACGTATAACGTATAACGTATAACGTATAACGTATAACGTATAACGTATAACTTATAACGTATAACGTATAACGTATAACGTATAACGTATAACGTATAACGTATAACGTATAACGTATAACGTATAACGTATAACATATAACGTATAACGCATATCCCAGAACTTATGGCGTATAACGTATAATGTATAACGTATAACGTATAACGTATAACGTATAACGTATAACGTATAACGTATAACGTATAACGTATAACGTATAACGTATAACGTATAACGTATAACGTATAACGTATAACGTATAACGTATAACGTATAACGTATAACGTATAACGTATAACGTATAACGTATAACGTATAAAGTATAACGTATAACGAATATCGTATGACGTATAACGTATAACGTATAGCGTATAACGTATAACGTATAACGTATATAACGTATAACGTATAACGTATAACGTATAACGTATAAAGTATAACGTATAACGTATAACGTATAACGTATGACGTATAACGTATAACGTATAGCGTATAACGTATAACGTATAACGTATATAACGTATAACGTATAACGTATAACGTATAACGTATAAAGTATAACGTATAACGTATAACGTATAACGTATAACGTACAACGTAATACGTATAACGTATAACGTATAACGTATAACGTAATACGTATATCAAATAACGTATAACGTATAACGTATAACGTATAACGTATAACGTATAACGTATAACGTATAACGTATAACGTATAACGTATAACGTATAACGTATAACGTATAACGTATAACGTATAACGTATAACGTATAACGTATAACGTATAACGTATAACGTATAACGTATAACGTATAACGTATAACGTATAACGTATAACGTATAACGTATAACGTATAACGTATAACGTATAACGTATAACGTATAACGTATAACGTATAACTTATAACGTATAACGTATAACGTATAACGTATAACGTATAACGTATAACGTATAACGTATAACGTATAACGTATAAAGTATAACGTATAACGTATAACGTATAAAGTATAACGTATAACGAATATCGTATGACGTATAACGTATAACGTATAGCGTATAACGTATAACGTATAACGTATATAACGTATAACGTATAACGTATAACGTATAACGTATAAAGTATAACGTATAACGTATAACGTATAACGTATGACGTATAACGTATAACGTATAGCGTATAACGTATAACGTATAACGTATATAACGTATAACGTATAACGTATAACGTATAACGTATAAAGTATAACGTATAACGTATAACGTATAACGTATAACGTACAACGTAATACGTATAACGTATAACGTATAACGTATAACGTAATACGTATATCAAATAACGTATAACGTATAACGTATAGCGTATAACGTATTACGTATAACGTATAACGTATAACGTATAACGTATAACGTATAACGTATAGCGTATAACGTATAACGTATAACGTATAACGTATAACGTATAAAGGATAACGTGTAACGTATATCGTATATCGTATAACGTATAACATATAACGTATAACGTATAACGTATAACGTATAACGTATATCGTATAACGTATAACGTATAAAGTATAACGTATAACGTATAACGTATAACGTATAACGTATAACGTATAACCTATAACGTATAACGTATAACGTATATCGTATAACGTATGACGTATGACGTTTAACGTATAACGTATAACGTATATCGTATAACGTATAACGTATAACGTATAACGTATAACGTATAAAGGATAACGTGTAACGTATATCGTATATCGTATAACGTATAACATATAACGTATAACGTATAACGTATAACGTATAACGTATATCGTATATCGTATATCGTCTAACGAATAATGTACAACAAGGAACGTGTAACGTATAGCGTATAACGTATAACGTATAACGTATAACGTATAACGTATAACGTATAACGTATAACGTATAACGTATAACGTATGACGTATAACGTATAACGCATAACGTATATCGTATAGCGTATAACGTATAACGTATAACGTATAACGTATAACGTATAACGTATAACGTATAAAGGATAACGTGTAACGTATATCGTATATCGTATAACGTATAACGTATAACGTATAACGTATAACGTATAACGTATAACGTAATACGTATAACGTATAACGTATAACGTATATCGTATAACGTATAACGTATAACGTATAACGTATAACGTATAACGTATGACGTATAACGTATAACGTATAACGTATGACGTATAACGTATAACGTATAACGTATAACGTATAACGTATAACGTATAACGTATAAAGTATAACGTATAACGAATATCGTATGACGTATAACGTATAACGTATAGCGTATAACGTATAACGTATAACGTATATAACGTATAACGTATAACGTATAACGTATAACGTATAAAGTATAACGTATAACGTATAACGTATAACGTATGACGTATAACGTATAACGTATAGCGTATAACGTATAACGTATAACGTATATAACGTATAACGTATAACGTATAACGTATAACGTATAAAGTATAACGTATAACGTATAACGTATAACGTATAACGTGCAACGTAATACGTATAACGTATAACGTATAACGTATAACGTATAACGTAATACGTATATCAAATAACGTATAACGTATAAGGTATAGCGTATAACGTATTACGTATAACGTATAACGTATAACGTATAACGTATAACGTATAACGTATAACGTATAATGTATAACGTATAGCGTATAACGTATAACGTATAACGTATAACGTATAACGTATAAAGGATAACGTGTAACGTATATCGTATATCGTATAACGTATAACATATAACGTATAACGTATAACGTATAACGTATAACGTATATCGTATAACGTATAACGTATAACGTATAACGTATAACGTATAACGTATAACGTATAACGTATAACCTATAACGTATAACGTATAACGTATATCGTATAACGTATGACGTATGACGTTTAACGTATAACGTATAACGTATATCGTATAACGTATAACGTATAACGTATAACGTATAACGTAAAAAGGATAACGTGTAACGTATATCGTATATCGTATAACGTATAACATATAACGTATAACGTATAACGTATAACGTATAACGTATAACATATAACGTATAACGTATAACGTATAACGTATAACGTATATCGTATATCGTATATCGTCTAACGAATAATGTACAACAAGGAACGTGTAACGTATAGCGTATAACGTATAACGTATAACGTATAACGTATAACGTATAACGTATAACGTATAACGTATAACGTATAACGTATAACGTATAACGTATGACGTATAACGTATAACGCATAACGTATAACGTATAACGTATAACGTATAACGTATAACGTATAACGTATAACGTATAACGTATAACGTATAAAGGATAACGTGTAACGTATATCGTATATCGTATAACGTATAACGTATAACGTATAACGTATAACGTATAACGTATAACGTAATACGTATAACGTATAACGTATAACGTATATCGTATAACGTATAACGTATAACATATAACGTATAACGTATAACGTATGACGTATAACGTATAACTTATAACGTATAACGTATAACGTATAACGTACAACGTAATACGTATAACGTATAACGTATAACGTATAACGTAATACGTATATCAAATAACGTATAACGTATAACGTATAGCGTATAACGTATTACGTATAACGTATAACGTATAACGTATAACGTATAACGTATGACGTATAACGTATAACGCATAACGTATAACGTATAACGTATAACGTATAACGTATAACGTATAACGTATAACGTATAACGTATAACGTATAAAGGATAACGTGTAACGTATATCGTATATCGTATAACGTATAACGTATAACGTATAACGTATAACGTATAACGTATAACGTATTACGTATAACGTATAACGTATAACGTATATCGTATAACGTATAACGTATAACGTATAACGTATAACGTATAACGTATAACGTATGACGTATAACGTATAACGTATAACGTATAACGTATAACGTATAACGTATAACGTATAACGTATAGCGTATAACGCATATCGTATAACGTATAACGTATAACGTAAAAAGGATAACGTGTAACGTATATCGTATATCGTATATCGTATAACGAATAATGTACAACAAGTAACGTGTAACGTATAGCGTATAACGTATAACGTATAAGGTATAATGTATAACCTATAACGTATACCGTATAACGTATAACGTATAACGTATGACGTATAACGTATAACTTTTAACGTATAACGTAAAACGTATAACGTATAACGTATAACGTATAACGTATAACGTATAACGTATAACGTATAACGTATAACGTATAACGTATAACGTATAACGTATAACGTATAACGTATAACGTATAACGTATAACGTATAACGCATAACGTATAACGTATAACGTATAACGTATAACGTATAACGTATAACGTATAACGTATAACGTATAACGTATAACGTATAACGTATAACGTATAACGTATAACGTATAACGTATAACGTATAACGTATAACGTATAACGTATAACGTATAACGTATAACGTATAACGTATAAAGTATAACGTATAACGAATATCGTATGACGTATAACGTATAACGTATAGCGTATAACGTATAACGTATAACGTATATAACGTATAACGTATAACGTATAACGTATAACGTATAAAGTATAACGTATAACGTATAACGTATAACGTATGACGTATAACGTATAACGTATAGCGTATAACGTATAACGTATAACGTATATAACGTATAACGTATAACGTATAACGTATAACGTATAAAGTATAACGTATAACGTATAACGTATAACGTATAACGTACAACGTAATACGTATAACGTATAACGTATAACGTATAACGTAATACGTATATCAAATAACGTATAACGTATAACGTATAGCGTATAACGTATTACGTATAACGTATAACGTATAACGTATAACGTATAACGTATAACGTATAGCGTATAACGTATAACGTATAACGTATAACGTATAACGTATAAAGGATAACGTGTAACGTATATCGTATATCGTATAACGTATAACATATAACGTATAACGTATAACGTATAACGTATAACGTATATCGTATAACGTATAACGTATAAAGTATAACGTATAACGTATAACGTATAACGTATAACGTATAACGTATAACCTATAACGTATAACGTATAACGTATATCGTATAACGTATGACGTATGACGTTTAACGTATAACGTATAACGTATATCGTATAACGTATAACGTATAACGTATAACGTATAACGTATAAAGGATAACGTGTAACGTATATCGTATATCGTATAACGTATAACATATAACGTATAACGTATAACGTATAACGTATAACGTATATCGTATATCGTATATCGTCTAACGAATAATGTACAACAAGGAACGTGTAACGTATAGCGTATAACGTATAACGTATAACGTATAACGTATAACGTATAACGTATAACGTATAACGTATAACGTATAACGTATGACGTATAACGTATAACGCATAACGTATAACGTATAACGTATAACGTATAACGTATAACGTATAACGTATAACGTATAACGTATAACGTATAACGTATAAAGGATAACGTGTAACGTATATCGTATATCGTATAACGTATAACGTACAACGTAATACGTATAACGTATAACGTATCACGTATAACGTAATACGTATATCAAATAACGTATAACGTATAACGTATAGCGTATAACGTATTACGTATAACGTATAACGTATAACGTATAACGTATAACGTATAACGTATAACGTATAACGTATAAAGGATAACGTGTAACGTATATCGTATATCGTATAACGTATAACGTATAAAGGATAACGTGTAACGTATATCGTATATCGTATAACGTATAACATATAACGTATAACGTATAACGTATAACGTATAACGTATATCGTATAACGTATAACGTATAAAGTATAACGTATAACGTATAACGTATAACGTATAACGTATAACGTATAACGTATAACCTATAACGTATAACGTATAACGTATAACGTATAACGTATAACGTATAACGTAATACGTATAACGTATAACGTATAACGTATATCGTATAACGTATAACGTATAACGTATAACGTATAACGTATAACGTATAACGTATAACGTATAACATATAACGTATAACGTATAACGTATAACGTATAACGTATATCGTATAACGTATAACGTATAACGTATAACGTATAACGTATAACGTATAACGTATAACGTATAACGTATAACCTATAACGTATAACGTATAACGTATATCGTATAACGTATGACGTATGACGTTTAACGTATAACGTATAACGTATATCGTATATCGTATAACGTATAACATATAACGTATAACGTATAACGTATAACGTATAACGTATATCGTATATCGTATATCGTCTAACGAATAATGTACAACAAGGAACGTGTAACGTATAGCGTATAACGTATAACGTATAACGTATAACGTATAACGTATAACGTATAACGTATAACGTATAACGTATAACGTATGACGTATAACGTATAACGCATAACGTATAACGTATAACGTATAACGTATAACGTATAACGTATGACGTATAACGTATAACGTATAACGTATAACGTATGACGTATAACGTATAAAGTATAACGTATAACGAATGTCGTATGACGTATAACGTATAACGTATAGCGTATAACGTATAACGTATAACGTATATAACGTATAACGTATAACGTATAACGTATAACGTATAAAGTATAACGTATAACGTATAACGTATAACGTATGACGTATAACGTATAACGTATAGCGTATAACGTATAACGTATAACGTATATAACGTATAACGTATAACGTATAACGTATAACGTATAAAGTATAACGTATAACGTATAACGTATAACGTATAACGTACAACGTAATACGTATAACGTATAACGTATAACGTATAACGTATAACGTAATACGTATATCAAATAACGTATAACGTATAACGTATAGCGTATAACGTATTACGTATAACGTATAACGTATAACGTATAACGTATAACGTATAACGTATAGCGTATAACGTATAACGTATAACGTATAACGTATAACGTATAAAGGATAACGTGTAACGTATATCGTATATCGTATAACGTATAACGTATAACGTATAACGTATAACGTATAACGTATAACGTATAACGTATAACGTATAACGTATAACGTATAACGTATGACGTATAACGTATAACGTATAACGTATAACGTATAACGTATAACGTATAACGTATAACGTATAATGTATAACGTATAACGTATAACGTATAACGTATAACGTATAACGTATAACATATAACGTATAACGTATAAAGTATAACATATCACGTATAACGCATATCCTAGAACTTATGGCGTATAACGTATAATGTATAGCGTATAACGTTTAACGTATAACTTTTAACGTATAACGTATAACATATAACGTATAACGTATAACGTATAACGTATAACGTATATCGTATAACGTATAACGTATAACGTATAACGTATAACGTAAAAAGGATAACGTGTAACGTATATCGTATATCGTATAACGTATAACGCATAACGTATAACGTATAACGTATAACGTATAACGTATAACGTATGACGTATAACGTATAACGTATAACGTATAACGTATGACGTATAACGTATAAAGTATAACGTATAACGAATATCGTATGACGTATAACGTATAACGTATAGCGTATAACGTATAACGTATAACGTATATAACGTATAACGTATAACGTATAACGTATAACGTATAAAGTATAACGTATAACGTATAACGTATAACGTATGACGTATAACGTATAACGTATAGCGTATAACGTATAACGTATAACGTATATAACGTATAACGTATAACGTATAACGTATAACGTATAAAGTATAACGTATAACGTATAACGTATAACGTATAACGTACAACGTAATACGTATAACGTATAACGTATAACGTATAACGTATAACGTAATACGTATATCAAATAACGTATAACGTATAACGTATAACGTATAACGTATAACGTATAACGTATAACGTATAACGTATAACGTATAACGTATAACGTATAACCTATAACGTATAACGTATAACGTATATCGTATAACGTATGACGTATGACGTTTAACGTATAACGTATAACGTATATCGTATAACGTATAACGTATAACGTATAACGTATAACGTAAAAAGGATAACGTGTAACGTATATCGTATATCGTATAACGTATAACATATAACGTATAACGTATAACGTATAACGTATAACGTATATCGTATATCGTATATCGTCTAACGAATAATGTACAACAAGGAACGTGTAACGTATAGCGTATAACGTATAACGTATAACGTATAACGTATAACGTATAACGTATAACGTATAACGTATAACGTATAACGTATAACGTATGACGTATAACGTATAACGCATAACGTATAACGTATAACGTATAACGTATAACGTATAACGTATAACGTATAACGTATAACGTATAACGTATAATGTATAACGTATAACGTATAACGTATAACGTATAACGTATAACGTATAAAGTATAACGTATAACGAATATCGTATGACGTATAACGTATAACGTATAGCGTATAACGTATAACGTATAACATATATAACGTATAACGTATAACGTATAACGTATAACGTATAACGTATAAAGTATAACGTATAACGTATAACGTATAACGTATAACGTATAACGTATAACGTATAACGTATAACGTATAACGTATAACGTATAACGTATAACGTATAACGTATAACGTATAACGTATAACGTATAACGTATAACGTATAACGTATAACGTATAACGTATAACGTATAACGTATAACGTATAACGTATGACGTATAACGTATAACGTATAACGTATAACGTATAACGTATAACGTATAACGTATAACGTATAACGTATAACGTATAACGTATAACGTATAACGTATAACGTATAACGTATAACATATAACGTATAACGTATAAAGTATAACATATCACGTATAACGCATATCCTAGAACTTATGGCGTATAACGTATAATGTATAGCGTATAACGTTTAACGTATAACTTTTAACGTATAACGTATAACATATAACGTATAACGTATAACGTATAACGTATAACGTATAACGTATAACGTATAACGTATAACGTATAACGTATAACGTATAACGTATAACGTATAACGTATAACGTATAACGTATAATGTATAACGTATAACGTATAACGTATAACGTATAACGTATAACGTATAAAGTATAACGTATAACGAATATCGTATGACGTATAACGTATAACGTATAGCGTATAACGTATAACGTATAACATATATAACGTATAACGTATAACGTATAACGTATAACGTATAAAGTATAACGTATAACGTATAACGTATAACGTATAACGTATAACGTATAACGTATAACGTATAACGTATAACGTATAACGTATAACGTATAACGTATAACGTATAACGTATAACGTATAACGTATAACGTATAACGTATAACGTATAACGTATAACGTATAACGTGTAACGTATAACGTATAACGTATAACATATAACGTATAACGCATATCCTAGAACTTATGGCGTGTAACGTATAATGTATAACGTATAACGTATAACGTATAACGTATAACGTATAACGTATAACGTATAACGTATAACGTATAACGTATAGCGTATAACGTATAACGTATAACGTATAACGTATATCGTATGACGTATAACGTATAACGTATAACGTATAACGTGTAACGTATAACGTATAACGTATAACGTATAACGTATAACGTATAACGTATAACGTATAACGTATAACGTATAACGTATAACGTATAACGTAAAACGTATAACGTATAACGTATAACGTATAACGTATAACGTATAACGTATAACGTAAAACGTATAACGTAAAACGTATAACGTATAACGTATAACGTATACCGTATAACGTATAACGTATAACGTATGACGTATAACGTATAACTTTTAACGTATAACGTAAAACGTATAACGTATAACGTATAACGTATAACGTATAACGTATAACGTATAACGTATAACGTATAACGTATAACGTATAACGTATAACGTATAACGTATAACGTATAACGTATAACGTATAACGTATAACGTATAACGTATAACTTATAACGTATAACGTATAACGTATAACGTATAACGTATAACGTATAACGTATAACGTATAACGTATAACGTATAACGTATAACATATAACGTATAACGCATATCCTAGAACGTATGGCGTATAACGTATAATGTATAACGTATAACGTATAACGTATAACGTATAACGTATAACGTATAACGTATAACGTATAACGTATAACGTATAACGTATAACGTATAACGTATAACGTATAACGTATAACGTATAACGTATAACGTATAACGTATAACGTATAACGTATAACGTATAACGTATAACGTATAACGTATAACGTATAACGTATAACGTATAACGTATAACGTATAACGTATAACGTATAACGTATAACGTATAACGTATAACGTATAACGTATAACGTATAACGTATAACGTATAACGTATAACGTATAACGTATAACGTATAACGTATAACGTATAACGTATAACGTATAACGTATAACGTATAACGTATATAACGTATAACGTATAACGTATAATGTATAACGTATAACGTATAAAGTATAACGTATAACGTATAACGTATACCGTATAACGTACAACGTAATACGTATAACGTATAACGTATAACGTATAACGTATAACGTATAACGTAATACGTATATCAAATAACGTATAACGTATAACGTATAGCGTATAACGTATTACGTATAACGTATAACGTATAACGTATAACGTATAACGTATAACGTATAGCGAATAACGTATAACGTATAACGTATAACGCATAACGTATAACGTATAACGTATAACGTATAACGTATAACGTATAACGTATAACGTATAACGTATAACGTATAAAGGATAACGTGTAACGTATATCGTATATCGTATAACGTATAACATATAACGTATAACGTATAACGTATAACGTATAACGTATATCGTATAACGTATAACGTATAACGTATAACGTATAACGTATGACGTGTAACGTATATCGTATATCGTATATCGTCTAACGAATAATGTACAACAAGGAACGTGTAACGTATAGCGTATAACGTATAACGTATAACGTATAACGTATAACGTATAACGTATAACGTATAACGTATAACGTATAACGTATAACGTATAACGTATAACGTATAACGTATAACGTATAACGTATAACGTATAACGTATAACGTATAACGTATAACGTATAACGTATAACGTATAACGTATAACGTATAACGTATAACGTAATACGTATATCAAATAACGTATAACGTATAACGTATAACGTATGACGTGTAACGTATATCGTATATCGTATATCGTCTAACGAATAATGTACAACAAGGAACGTGTAACGTATAGCGTATAACGTATAACGTATAACGTATAACGTATAACGTATAACGTATAACGTATAACGTATAACGTATAACGTATAACGTATAACGTATAACGTATAACGTATAACGTATAACGTATAACGTATAACGTATAACGTATAACGTATAACGTATAAAGGATAACGTGTAACGTATATCGTATATCGTATAACGTATAACATATAACGTATAACGTATAACGTATAACGTATAACGTATATCGTATATCGTATATCGTATAACGAATAATGTACAACAAGTAACGTGTAACGTATAGCGTATAACGTATAACGTATAAGGTATAATGTATAACGTATAACGTATAGCGTATAACGTATGACGTATGACGTATGACGTATAACGTATAACGTATAACGTATAACGTATAACGTATAACGTAATACGTATATCAAATAACGTATAACGTATAACGTATAACGTATAACGTATAACGTGTAACGTATAACGTATAACGTATAACGTATAACGTATAACGTATAACGTATAACGTATAACGTATAACGTATAACGTATAACGTATAACGTATAACGTATAACGTATAACGCATATCCTAGAACTTATGGCGTATAACGTATAATGTATAACGTATAACGTATAACGTATAACGTATAACGTATAACGTATAACGTATAACGTATAACGTGTAACGTATAACGTATAACGTATAACGTATAACGTATAACGTATAACGTATAACGTATAACGTAATACGTATATCAAATAACGTATAACGTATAACGTATAACGTATAACGTATAACGTATAACGTATAACGTATAACGTATAACGTATAAAGGATAACGTGTAACGTATATCGTATATCGTATAACGTATAACATATAACGTATAACGTATAACGTATAACGTATAACAGTATATCGTATAACGTATAACGTATAACGTATAACGTATAACGTATAACGTATGACGTGTAACGTATATCGTATATCGTATATCGTCTAACGAATAATGTACAACAAGGAACGTGTAACGTATAGCGTATAACGTATAACGTATAACGTATAACGTATAACGTATAACGTATAACGTATAACGTATAACGTATAACGTATAACGTATAACGTATAACGTATAACGTATAACGTATAACGTATAACGTATAACGTATAACGTATAACGTATAACGTATAACGTATAACGTATAACGTATAACGTATAACGTATAACGTATAACGTATAACGTATAACGTATAACGTATAACGTATAACGTATAACGTATAACGTATAACGTATAACGTATAACGTATGACGTATAACGTATAACGTATAACGTATAACGTATAACGTATAACGTATATCGTATAACGTATAACGTATAACGTATAACGTATAACATATAACGTATAACGCATATCCTAGAACTTATGGCGTATAACGTATAATGTATAACGTATAACGTATAACGTATAACTTTTAACGTATAACGTATAACGTATAACGTATAACGTATAACGTATAACGTATAACGTATAACGTATAACGTAATACGTATATCAAATAACGTATAACGTATAACGTATAACGTATAACGTATAACGTATAACGTAATACGTATATCAAATAACGTATAACGTATAACGTATAACGTATAACGTATAACGTATAACGTATAACGTATAACGTATAACGTATAACGTATAACGTATAACGTACAAAGGATAACGTGTAACGTATATCGTATATCGTATAACGTATAACATGTAACGTATAACGTATAACGTATAACGTATAACGTATATCGTATAACGTATAACGTATAACGTATAACGTATAACGTATAACGTATGACGTGTAACGTATATCGTATATCGTATATCGTCTAACGAATAATGTACAACAAGGAACGTGTAACGTATAGCGTATAACGTATAACGTATAACGTATAACGTATAACGTATAACGTATAACGTATAACGTATAACGTATAACGTATAACGTATAACGTATAACGTATGACGTATAACGTATAACGTATAACGTATAACGTATAACGTATAACGTACAACGTAATACGTATAACGTATAACGTATAACGTATAACGTAATACGTATATCAAATAACGTATAACGTATAACGTATAACGTAATACGTATATCAAAGAACGTATAACGTATAACGTATAGCGTATAACGTATAACGTATATCGTATAACGTATAACGTATAACGTATAACGTATAACGTATAACGTATGACGTATAACGTATAACGTATAACGTATAACGTATAACGTATAACGTAATACGTATATCAAATAACGTATAACGTATAACGTATAACGTATAACGTATAACGTATAAAGGATAACGTGTAACGTATATCGTATATCGTATATCGTATAACGAATAATGTACAACAAGTAACGTGTAACGTATAGCGTATAACGTATAACGTATAAGGTATAATGTATAACGTATAACGTATACCGTATAACGTATAACGTATAACGTATAACGTATGACGTATAACGTATAACTTTTAACGTATAACGTAAAACGTATAACGTATAACGTATAAAGTATAACGTATAACGTATAACGTATAACGTATAACGTATAACGTATAACGTATAACGTATAACGTATAACGTATAACGTATAACGTATAACGTATAACGTATAACGTATAACGTATAACGTATAACGTATAACGTATAACGTATAACGTATAACGTATAACGTATAACGTATAACGTATAACGTATAACGTATAACGTATAACGTATAACGTATAACGTATAACGTATAACGTATAACGTATAACGTATAACGTATAACGTATAACGTATAACGTATAACGTATAACTTTTAACGTATAACGTATAACGTATAACGTATAACGTATAACGTATAACGTATAACGTATAACGTATAACGTATAACGTATAACGTATAACGTATAACGTATAACGTATAACGTACAACGTATAAAGTATAACGTATAACGAATATCGTATGACGTATAACGTATAACGTATAGCGTATAACGTATAACGTATAACATATATAACGTATAACGTATAACGTATAACGTATAACGTATAAAGGATAACGTGTAACGTATATCGTATATCGTATATCGTATAACGAATAATGTACAACAAGTAACGTGTAACGTATAGCGTATAACGTATAACTTATAACGTATAACGTATAACGTATAACGTATAACGTATAACGTATAACGTATAACGTATAACGTATAACGTATAACGTATAACGTATAACATATAACGTATAACGCATATCCTAGAACTTATGGCGTATAACGTATAATGTATAACGTATAACGTATAACGTATAACTTTTAACGTATAACGTATAACGTATAACGTATAACGTATAACGTATAACGTATAACGTATAACGTAATACGTATATCAAATAACGTATAACGTATAACGTATAACGTATAACGTATAACGTATAACGTATAACGTAATACGTATATCAAATAACGTATAACGTATAACGTATAACGTATAACGTATAACGTATAACGTATAACGTATAACGTATAACGTATAACGTATAACGTATAACGTATAACGTACAAAGGATAACGTGTAACGTATATCGTATATCGTATAACGTATAACATGTAACGTATAACGTATAACGTATAACGTATAACGTATATCGTATAACGTATAACGTATAACGTATAACGTATAACGTATAACGTATAACGTATGACGTGTAACGTATATCGTATATCGTATATCGTCTAACGAATAATGTACAACAAGGAACGTGTAACGTATAGCGTATAACGTATAACGTATAACATATATAACGTATAACGTATAACGTATAACGTATAACGTATAAAGGATAACGTGTAACGTATATCGTATATCGTATATCGTATAACGAATAATGTACAACAAGTAACGTGTAACGTATAGCGTATAACGTATAACTTATAACGTATAACGTATAACGTATAACGTATAACGGATAACGTATAACGTATAACGTATAACGTATAACGTATAACGTATAACGTATAACATATAACGTATAACGCATATCCTAGAACTTATGGCGTATAACGTATAATGTATAACGTATAACGTATAACGTATAACTTTTAACGTATAACGTATAACGTATAACGTATAACGTATAACGTATAACGTATAACGTATAACGTATAACGTATAACGTATAAAGGATAACGTGTAACGTATATCGTATATCGTATAACGTATAACATATAACGTATAACGTATAACGTATAACGTATAACAGTATATCGTATAACGTATAACGTATAACGTATAACGTATAACGTATAACGTATGACGTGTAACGTATATCGTATATCGTATATCGTCTAACGAATAATGTACAACAAGGAACGTGTAACGTATAGCGTATAACGTATAACGTATAACGTATAACGTATAACGTATAACGTATAACGTATAACGTATAACGTATAACGTATAACGTATAACGTATAACGTATAACGTATAACGTATAACGTATAACGTATAACGTATAACGTATAACGTATAACGTATAACGTATAACGTATAACGTATAACGTATAACGTATAACGTATAACGTATAACGTATAACGTATAACGTATAACGTATAACGTATAACGTATAACGTATAACGTATAACGTATAACGTATAACGTATGACGTATAACGCATAACGTATAACGTATAACGTATAACGTATAACGTATATCGTATAACGTATAACGTATAACGTATAACGTATAACATATAACGTATAACGCATATCCTAGAACTTATGGCGTATAACGTATAATGTATAACGTATAACGTATAACGTATAACTTTTAACGTATAACGTATAACGTATAACGTATAACGTATAACGTATAACGTATAACGTATAACGTAATACGTATATCAAATAACGTATAACGTATAACGTATAACGTATAACGTATAACGTATAACGTAATACGTATATCAAATAACGTATAACGTATAACGTATAACGTATAACGTATAACGTATAACGTATAACGTATAACGTATAACGTATAACGTATAACGTATAACGTACAAAGGATAACGTGTAACGTATATCGTATATCGTATAACGTATAACATGTAACGTATAACGTATAACGTATAACGTATAACGTATATCGTATAACGTATAACGTATAACGTATAACGTATAACGTATAACGTATAACGTATGACGTGTAACGTATATCGTATATCGTATATCGTCTAACGAATAATGTACAACAAGGAACGTGTAACGTATAGCGTATAACGTATAACGTATAACGTATAACGTATAACGTATAACGTATAACGTATAACGTATAACGTATAACGTATAACGTATAACGTATAACGTATGACGTATAACGTATAACGTATAACGTATAACGTATAACGTATAACGTACAACGTAATACGTATAACGTATAACGTATAACGTATAACGTAATACGTATATCAAATAACGTATAACGTATAACGTATAACGTAATACGTATATCAAAGAACGTATAACGTATAACGTATAGCGTATAACGTATAACGTATATCGTATAACGTATAACGTATAACGTATAACGTATAACGTATAACGTATGACGTATAACGTATAACGTATAACGTATAACGTATAACGTATAACGTAATACGTATATCAAATAACGTATAACGTATAACGTATAACGTATAACGTATAACGTATAAAGGATAACGTGTAACGTATATCGTATATCGTATATCGTATAACGAATAATGTACAACAAGTAACGTGTAACGTATAGCGTATAACGTATAACGTATAAGGTATAATGTATAACGTATAACGTATACCGTATAACGTATAACGTATAACGTATAACGTATAACGTATAACGTATAACGTATAACGTATAACGTATAACGTATAACGTATAACGTATAACGTATAACGTATAACGTATAACTTTTAACGTATAACGTATAACGTATAAAGTATAACGTATAACGTATAACGTATAACGTATAACGTATAACGTATAACGTATAACGTATAACGTATAACGTATAACGTATAACGTATAACGTATAACGTATAACGTATAACGTATAACGTATAACGTATAACGTATAACGTATAACGTATAACGTATAACGTATAACGTATAACGTATAACGTATAACGTATAACGTATAACGTATAACGTATAACGTATAACGTATAACGTATAACGTATAACGTATAACGTATAACGTATAACGTATAACGTATAACGTATAACGTATAACTTTTAACGTATAACGTATAACGTATAACGTATAACGTATAACGTATAACGTATAACGTATAACGTATAACGTATAACGTATAACGTATAACGTATAACGTATAACGTATAACGTACAACGTATAAAGTATAACGTATAACGAATATCGTATGACGTATAACGTATAACGTATAGCGTATAACGTATAACGTATAACATATATAACGTATAACGTATAACGTATAACGTATAACGTATAAAGGATAACGTGTAACGTATATCGTATATCGTATATCGTATAACGAATAATGTACAACAAGTAACGTGTAACGTATAGCGTATAACGTATAACTTATAACGTATAACGTATAACGTATAACGTATAACGTATAACGTATAACGTATAACGTATAACGTATAACGTATAACGTATAACGTATAACATATAACGTATAACGCATATCCTAGAACTTATGGCGTATAACGTATAATGTATAACGTATAACGTATAACGTATAACTTTTAACGTATAACGTATAACGTATAACGTATAACGTATAACGTATAACGTATAACGTATAACGTAATACGTATATCAAATAACGTATAACGTATAACGTATAACGTATAACGTATAACGTATAACGTATAACGTAATACGTATATCAAATAACGTATAACGTATAACGTATAACGTATAACGTATAACGTATAACGTATAACGTATAACGTATAACGTATAACGTATAACGTATAACGTATAACGTACAAAGGATAACGTGTAACGTATATCGTATATCGTATAACGTATAACATGTAACGTATAACGTATAACGTATAACGTATAACGTATATCGTATAACGTATAACGTATAACGTATAACGTATAACGTATAACGTATAACGTATGACGTGTAACGTATATCGTATATCGTATATCGTCTAACGAATAATGTACAACAAGGAACGTGTAACGTATAGCGTATAACGTATAACGTATAACATATATAACGTATAACGTATAACGTATAACGTATAACGTATAAAGGATAACGTGTAACGTATATCGTATATCGTATATCGTATAACGAATAATGTACAACAAGTAACGTGTAACGTATAGCGTATAACGTATAACTTATAACGTATAACGTATAACGTATAACGTATAACGGATAACGTATAACGTATAACGTATAACGTATAACGTATAACGTATAACGTATAACATATAACGTATAACGCATATCCTAGAACTTATGGCGTATAACGTATAATGTATAACGTATAACGTATAACGTATAACTTTTAACGTATAACGTATAACGTATAACGTATAACGTATAACGTATAACGTATAACGTATAACGTAATACGTATATCAAATAACGTATAACGTATAACGTATAACGTATAACGTATAACGTATAACGTAATACGTATATCAAATAACGTATAACGTATAACGTATAACGTATAACGTATAACGTATAACGTATAACGTATAACGTATAACGTATAACGTATAACGTATAACGTATAACGTATAACGTATAACGTACAAGGGATAACGTGTAACGTATATCGTATATCGTATAACGTATAACATGTAACGTATAACGTATAACGTATAACGTATAACGTATATCGTATAACGTATAACGTATAACGTATAACGTATAACGTATAACGTATAACGTATAACGTATAACGTATGACGTGTAACGTATATCGTATATCGTATATCGTCTAACGAATAATGTACAACAAGGAACGTGTAACGTATAGCGTATAACGTATAACGTATAACGTATAACGTATAACGTATAACGTATAACGTATAACGTATAACGTATAACGTATAACGTATAACGTATAACGTATGACGTATAACGTATAACGTATAACGTATAACGTATAACGTATAACGTACAACGTAATACGTATAACGTATAACGTATAACGTATAACGTAATACGTATATCAAATAACGTATAACGTATAACGTATAACGTAATACGTATATCAAAGAACGTATAACGTATAACGTATAGCGTATAACGTATTACGTATAACGTATAACGTATAACGTATAACGTATAACGTATGACGTATAACGTATAACGCATAACGTATAACGTATAACGTATAACGTATAACGTATAACGTATAACGTATAACGTATAACGTATAAAGGATAACGTGTAACGTATATCGTATATCGTATAACGTATAACGTATAACGTATAACGTATAACGTATAACGTATAACGTATAACGTATTACGTATAACGTATAACGTATAACGTATAACGTATAACGTATAACGTATAACGTATAACGTATAACGTATAACTTTTAACGTATAACGTATAACGTATAACGTATAACGTATAACGTATAACGTATAACGTATAACGTATAACGTATAACGTATAACGTATAACGTATAACGTATAACGTATAACGTACAACGTATAAAGTATAACGTATAACGAATATCGTATGACGTATAACGTATAACGTATAGCGTATAACGTATAACGTATAACATATATAACGTATAACGTATAACGTATAACGTATAACGTATAAAGGATAACGTGTAACGTATATCGTATATCGTATATCGTATAACGAATAATGTACAACAAGTAACGTGTAACGTATAGCGTATAACGTATAACTTATAACGTATAACGTATAACGTATAACGTATAACGTATAACGTATAACGTATAACGTATAACGTATAACGTATAACGTATAACGTATAACATATAACGTATAACGCATATCCTAGAACTTATGGCGTATAACGTATAATGTATAACGTATAACGTATAACGTATAACTTTTAACGTATAACGTATAACGTATAACGTATAACGTATAACGTATAACGTATAACGTATAACGTAATACGTATATCAAATAACGTATAACGTATAACGTATAACGTATAACGTATAACGTATAACGTAATACGTATATCAAATAACGTATAACGTATAACGTATAACGTATAACGTATAACGTATAACGTATAACGTATAACGTATAACGTATAACGTATAACGTATAACGTATAACGTACAAAGGATAACGTGTAACGTATATCGTATATCGTATAACGTATAACATGTAACGTATAACGTATAACGTATAACGTATAACGTATATCGTATAACGTATAACGTATAACGTATAACGTATAACGTATAACGTATAACGTATGACGTGTAACGTATATCGTATATCGTATATCGTCTAACGAATAATGTACAACAAGGAACGTGTAACGTATAGCGTATAACGTATAACGTATAACGTATAACGTATAACGTATAACGTATAACGTATAACGTATAACGTATAACGTATAACGTATAACGTATAACGTATGACGTATAACGTATAACGTATAACGTATAACGTATAACGTATAACGTACAACGTAATACGTATAACGTATAACGTATAACGTATAACGTAATACGTATATCAAATAACGTATAACGTATAACGTATAACGTAATACGTATATCAAAGAACGTATAACGTATAACGTATAGCGTATAACGTATTACGTATAACGTATAACGTATAACGTATAACGTATAACGTATGACGTATAACGTATAACGCATAACGTATAACGTATAACGTATAACGTATAACGTATAACGTATAACGTATAACGTATAACGTATAACGTATAAAGGATAACGTGTAACGTATATCGTATATCGTATAACGTATAACGTATAACGTATAACGTATAACGTATAACGTATAACGTATAACGTATTACGTATAACGTATAACGTATAACGTATATCGTATAACGTATAACGTATAACGTATAACGTATAACGTATAACGTATGACGTATAACGTATAACGTATAACGTATAACGTATAACGTATAACGTAATACGTATATCAAATAACGTATAACGTATAACGTATAACGTATAACGTATAACGTATAAAGGATAACGTGTAACGTATATCGTATATCGTATATCGTATAACGAATAATGTACAACAAGTAACGTGTAACGTATAGCGTATAACGTATAACGTATAAGGTATAATGTATAACGTATAACGTATACCGTATAACGTATAACGTATAACGTATGACGTATAACGTATAACTTTTAACGTATAACGTAAAACGTATAACGTATAACGTATAACGTATAACGTATAACGTATAACGTATAACGTATAACGTATAACGTATAACGTATAACGTATAACGTATAACGTATAACGTATAACGTATAACGTATAACGTATAACGTATAACGTATAACGTATAACGTATAACGTATAACGTATAACGTATAACGTATAACGTATAACGTATAACGTATAACGTATAACGTATAACGTATAACGTATAACGTATAACGTATAACGTATAACGTATAACGTATAACGTATAACGTATAACGTATAACGTATAACGTATAACGTATAACGTATAACGTATAACGTATAACGTATAACGTATAACGTATAACGTATAACGTATAACGTATAACGTATAACGTATAACGTATAACGTATAACGTATAACTTTTAACGTATAACGTATAACGTATAACGTATAACGTATAACGTATAACGTATAACGTATAACGTATAACGTATAACGTATAACGTATAACGTATAACGTATAACGTATAACGTATAACGTATAACGTATAAAGTATAACGTATAACGAATATCGTATGACGTATAACGTATAACGTATAGCGAATAACGTATAACGTATAACATATATAACGTATAACGTATAACGTATAACGTATAACGTATAACGTATAAAGTATAACGTATAACGTATAACGTATAACGTATAACGTACAACGTAATACGTATAACGTATAACGTATAACGTATAACGTAATACGTATATCAAATAACGTATAACGTATAACGTATAGCGTATAACGTATTACGTATAACGTATAACGTATAACGTATAACGTATAACGTATAACGTATAGCGTATAACGTATAACGTATAACGTATAACGTATAACCTATAACGTATAACGTATAACGTATAACGTATAACGTATAGCGTATAACGTATAACGTATAACGTATGACGTATGACGTATGACGTATAACGTATAACGTATAACGTATAACGTATAACGTATAACATATAACGTATAACGCATATCCTAGAACTTATGGCGTATAACGTATAATCTATAACGTATAACGTATAACGTATAACTTTTAACGTATAACGTATAACGTGTAACGTATAACGTATAACGTATAACGCATAACGTATAACGTATAACGTATAACGTAATACGTATATCAAATAACGTATAACGTATAACGAATAACGTATAACGTATAACGTATAACGTAATACGTATATCAAATAACGTATAACGTATAACGTATAACGTATAACGTATAACGTATAACGTATAACGTATAACGTATAACGTATAAAGGATAACGTGTAACGTATATCGTATATCGTATAACGTATAACATATAACGTATAACGTATAACGTATAACGTATAACGTATAACGTATAACGTATAACGTATAACGTATAACGTATAACTTATAACGTATAACGTATAACGTATAACGTATAACGTATATCGTATAACGTATAGCGTATAACGTATAACGTATAACGTATAACGTATAACGTATAACGTATAACGTATAACGTATAACGTATAACGTATAACGTATAACGTATAACGTATGACGTATAACGTATAACGTATAACGTATAACGTATAACGTATAACGTACAACGTAATACGTATAACGTATAACGTATAACGTATAACGTAATACGTATATCAAATAACGTATAACGTATAACGTATAACGTAATACGTATATCAAAGAACGTATAACGTATAACGTATAGCGTATAACGTATTACGTATAACGTATAACGTATAACGTATAACGTATAACGTATAACGTATGACGTATAACGTATAACGCATAACGTATAACGTATAACGTATAACGTATAACGTATAACGTATAACGTATAACGTATAACGTATAACGTATAAAGGATAACGTGTAACGTATATCGTATATCGTATAACGTATAACGTATAACGTATAACGTATAACGTATAACGTATAACGTATAACGTATTACGTATAACGTATAACGTATAACGTATATCGTATAACGTATAACGTATAACGTATAACGTATAACGTATAACGTATGACGTATAACGTATAACGTATAACGTATAACGTATAACGTATAACGTAATACGTATATCAAATAACGTATAACGTATAACGTATAACGTATAACGTATAACGTATAAAGGATAACGTGTAACGTATATCGTATATCGTATATCGTATAACGAATAATGTACAACAAGTAACGTGTAACGTATAGCGTATTACGTATAACGTATAAGGTATAACGTATAACGTATAACGTATAACGTATAACGTATAACGTATAAAGTATAACATATCACGTATAACGCATATCCTAGAACTTATGGCGTATAACGTATAACGTATAACATAATACGTATAACGTATAACGTATTACGTATAACGTATAACGTATGACGTATAACGTATAACGTATAACTTATAGCGTATAACGTATAACGTATAACGTATAACGTATAAACTATAACACATAACGTATAACGTATAAACTATAACACATAACGTATAACGTATAACGTATAACGTATAACGTATAACGTATAACGTATAACGTATAACGTATAACGTATAACGTATAACGTATAACGTATAACGTATAACGTATAACGTATAACGTATAACGTATAACGTATAACGTATAACGTATAACGTATAACGTATAACGTATAACGTATAACGTATAACGTATAACGTATAACGTATAACGTATAACGTATAACGTATAACGTGTAACGTATAACGTATAACGTATAACATATAACGTATAACGCATATCCTAGAACTTATGGCGTGTAACGTATAATGTATAACGTATAACGTATAACGTATAACGTATAACGTATAACGTATAACGTATAACGTATAACGTATAACGTATAGCGTATAACGTATAACGTATAACGTATAACGTATATCGTATGACGTATAACGTATAACGTATAACGTATAACGTATAACGTATAACGTATAACGTATAACGTATAACATATAACGTATAAAGTATAACGTATAACGTATAACGTATAACGTATAACGTATAACGTATAACGTATAACGTATAGCGTATAACGTATAACGTATAACGTATAACGTGTAACGTATAACGTATAACGTATAACATATAACGTATAACGCATATCCTAGAACTTATGGCGTATAACGTATAATGTATAACGTATAACGTATAACGTATAACGTATAACGTATAACGTATAACGTATAACGTATAACGTATAACGTATAACGTATAACGTATAACGTATAACGTATAACGTATAACGTATAGCGTATAACGTATAACGTATAACGTATAACGTGTAACGTATAACGTATAACGTATAACATATAACGTATAACGCATATCCTAGAACTTATGGCGTATAACGTATAATGTATAACGTATAACGTATAACGTATAACGTATAACGTATAACGAATAACGTATAACGTATAACGTATAACGTATAACGTATAACGTATAACGTATAACGTATAACGTATAACGTATGACGTGTAACGTATATCGTATATCGTATATCGCCTAACGAATAATGTACAACAAGGAACGTGTAACGTATAGCGTATAGCGTATAACGTATAACGTATAACGTATAATGTATAACGTATAACGTATAACGTATAACGTATAACGTATAACGTATAACGTATAACGTATAACGTATAACGTATAACGTATAACGTATAACGTATAACGTATAACGTATAACGTATAACGTATAACGTATAACGTATAACGTATAACGTATAACGTATAGCGTATAACGCATAACGTATTACGTATAACGTATAACGTATAACGTATAACGTATAACGTATAACGTATGACGTATAACGTATAACGCATAACGTATAACGTATAACGTATAACGTATAACGTATAACGTATAACGTATAACGTATAACGTATAACGTATAAAGGATAACGTGTAACGTATATCGTATATCGTATAACGTATAACGTATAACGTATAACGTATAACGTATAACGTATAACGTATAACGTATTACGTATAACGTATAACGTATAACGTATATCGTATAACGTATAACGTATAACGTATAACGTATAACGTATAACGTATGACGTATAACGTATAACGTATAACGTATAACGTATAACGTATAACGTAATACGTATATCAAATAACGTATAACGTATAACGTATAACGTATAACGTATAACGTATAAAGGATAACGTGTAACGTATATCGTATATCGTATATCGTATAACGAATAATGTACAACAAGTAACGTGTAACGTATAGCGTATAACGTATAACGTATAAGGTATAATGTATAACGTATAACGTATACCGTATAACGTATAACGTATAACGTATGACGTATAACGTATAACTTTTAACGTATAACGTAAAACGTATAACGTATAACGTATAACGTATAACGTATAACGTATAACGTATAACGTATAACGTATAACGTATAACGTATAACGTATAACGTATAACGTATAACGTATAACGTATAACGTATAACGTATAACGTATAACGTATAACGTATAACGTATAACGTATAACGTATAACGTATAACGTATAACGTATAACGTATAACGTATAACGTATAACGTATAACGTATAACGTATAACGTATAACGTATAACGTATAACGTATAACGTATAACGTATAACGTATAACGTATAACGTATAACGTATAACGTATAACGTATAACGTATAACGTATAACGTATAACGTATAACGTATAACGTATAACGTATAACGTATAACGTATAACGTATAACGTATAACGTATAACTTTTAACGTATAACGTATAACGTATAACGTATAACGTATAACGTATAACGTATAACGTATAACGTATAACGTATAACGTATAACGTATAACGTATAACGTATAACGTATAACGTATAACGTATAAAGTATAACGTATAACGAATATCGTATGACGTATAACGTATAACGTATAGCGTATAACGTATAACGTATAACATATATAACGTATAACGTATAACGTATAACGTATAACGTATAAAGTATAACGTATAACGTATAACGTATAACGTATAACGTACAACGTAATACGTATAACGTATAACGTATAACGTATAACGTAATACGTATATCAAATAACGTATAACGTATAACGTATAGCGTATAACGTATTACGTATAACGTATAACGTATAACGTATAACGTATAACGTATAACGTATAACGTATAGCGTATAACGTATAACGTATAACGTATAACGTATAACGTATAACGTATAACGTATAACGTATAACGTATAACGTATAGCGTATAACGTATAACGTATAACGTATGACGTATGACGTATGACGTATAACGTATAACGTATAACGTATAACGTATAACGTATAACATATAACGTATAACGCATATCCTAGAACTTATGGCGTATAACGTATAATCTATAACGTATAACGTATAACGTATAACTTTTAACGTATAACGTATAACGTGTAACGTATAACGTATAACGTATAACGCATAACGTATAACGTATAACGTATAACGTAATACGTATATCAAATAACGTATAACGTATAACGTATAACGTATAACGTATAACGTAATACGTATATCAAATAACGTATAACGTATAACGTATAACGTATAACGTATAACGTATAACGTATAACGTATAACGTATAACGTATAAAGGATAACGTGTAACGTATATCGTATATCGTATAACGTATAACATATAACGTATAACGTATAACGTATAACGTATAACGTATAACGTATAACGTATAACGTATAACGTATAACGTATAACTTATAACGTATAACGTATAACGTATAACGTATAACGTATATCGTATAACGTATAACGTATAACGTATAACGTATAACGTATAACGTATGACGTGTAACGTATATCGTATATCGTATATCGTCTAACGAATAATGTACAACAAGGAACGTGTAACGTATAGCGTATAACGTATAACGTATAACGTATAACGTATAACGTATAACGTATAACGTATAACGTATAACGTATAACGTATAGCGTATAACGTATAACGTATAACGTATAACGTGTAACGTATAACGTATAACGTATAACATATAACGTATAACGCATATCCTAGAACTTATGGCGTATAACGTATAACGTATAACGTATAACGTATAACGTATATCGTATAACGTATAACGTATAACGTATAACGTATAACGTATAACGTATGACGTGTAACGTATATCGTATATCGTATATCGTCTAACGAATAATGTACAACAAGGAACGTGTAACGTATAGCGTATAACGTATAACGTATAACGTATAACGTATAACGTATAACGTATAACGTATAACGTATAACGTATAACGTATAACGTATAACGTATAACGTATAACGTATAACGTATAACGTATAACGTATAACGTATAACGTATAACGTATAACGTATAACGTATAACGTATAACGTATAACGTATAACGTATAACGTATAACTTATAACGTATAACGTATAACGTATAACGTATAACGTATAACGTATAACGTATAACGTATAACGTATAACGTATAACGTATAACGTATAACGTATAACGTATAACGTATAACGTATAACGTATAACGTATAACGTATAACGTATAACGTATAACGTATAACGTATAACGTATAACGTATAACGTATAACGTATAACGTATAACGTATAACGTATAACGTATAACGTATAAAGTATAACATATCACGTATAACGCATATCCTAGAACTCATGGCGTATAACGTATAACGTATAACATAATACGTATAACGTATAACGTATTACGTATAACGTATAACGTATGACGTATAACGTATAACGTATAACTTATAGCGTATAACGTATAACGTATAACGTATAACGTATAAACTATAACACATAACGTATAACGTATAAACTATAACACATAACGTATAACGTATAACGTATAACGTATAACGTATAACGTATAACGTATAACGTATAACGTATAACGTATAACGTATAACGTATAACGTATAACGTATAACGTATAACGTATAACGTATAACGTATAACGTATAACGTATAACGTATAACGTATAACGTATAACGTATAACGTATAACGTATAACGTATAACGTATAACGTATAACGTATAACGTATAACGTATAACGTGTAACGTATAACGTATAACGTATAACATATAACGTATAACGCATATCCTAGAACTTATGGCGTGTAACGTATAATGTATAACGTATAACGTATAACGTATAACGTATAACGTATAACGTATAACGTATAACGTATAACGTATAACGTATAGCGTATAACGTATAACGTATAACGTATAACGTATATCGTATGACGTATAACGTATAACGTATAACGTATAACGTATAACGTATAACGTATAACGTATAACGTATAACATATAACGTATAAAGTATAACGTATAACGTATAACGTATAACGTATAACGTATAACGTATAACGTATAACGTATAACGTATAGCGTATAACGTATAACGTATAACGTATAACGTGTAACGTATAACGTATAACGTATAACATATAACGTATAACGCATATCCTAGAACTTATGGCGTATAACGTATAATGTATAACGTATAACGTATAACGTATAACGTATAACGTATAACGTATAACGTATAACGTATAACGTATAACGTATAACGTATAACGTATAACGTATAACGTATAACGTATAACGTATAACGTATAACGTATAGCGTATAACGTATAACGTATAACGTATAACGTGTAACGTATAACGTATAACGTATAACATATAACGTATAACGCATATCCTAGAACTTATGGCGTATAACGTATAATGTATAACGTATAACGTATAACGTATAACGTATAACGTATAACGAATAACGTATAACGTATAACGTATAACGTATAACGTATAACGTATAACGTATAACGTATAACGTATAACGTATGACGTGTAACGTATATCGTATATCGTATATCGCCTAACGAATAATGTACAACAAGGAACGTGTAACGTATAGCGTATAGCGTATAACGTATAACGTATAACGTATAATGTATAACGTATAACGTATAACGTATAACGTATAACGTATAACGTATAACGTATAACGTATAACGTATAACGTATAACGTATAACGTATAACGTATAACGTATAACGTACAACGTATAACGTATAACGTATAACGTATAACGTATAACGTATAACGTATAACGTAATACGTATAACGTATAACGTATTACGTATAACATATAACGTATAACGTATAACGTATAACGTATAACGTATAACGTATAACGTATAACGTATAACGTATAACGTATAACGTATAACGTATAACATATAACGTATAACGTATAACATATAACGTATAACGCATATCCTAGAACTTATGGCGTATAACGTATAATTTATAACGTATAACGTATAACGTATAACGTATAACGTATAACGTATAACGTATAACGTATAACGTATAACGTATAACGTATAACGTATAACGTATAACGTATAACGTATAACGTATAACGTATAACGTATAACGTAATATGTATATCAAATAACGTATAACGTATAACGCATAACGTATAACGTATAACGTATAACGTATAACGTATAACGTATAACGTATAACATATAACGTATAACGCATATCCTAGAACTTATGGCGTATAACGTATAATGTATAACGTATAACGTATAACGTATAACGTATAACGTATAACGTATAACGTTTAACGTATAACGTATAACGTATAACGTATAACGTATAACGTATAACGTATAACGTATAACGTATAACGTATAACGTATAACGTATAACGTATAACGTATAACGTATAACGTATGACGTATAACGTATAACGTATAACTTATAGCGTATAACGTATAACGTATAACGTATAACGTATAAACTATAACACATAACGTATAACGTATAAACTATAACACATAACGTATAACGTATAACGTATAACGTATAACGTATAACGTATAACGTATAACGTATTACGTATAACGTATAACGTATAACGTATAAAGTATAACGTATAGCGTATAACGTATAACGTATAACGTATAACGTATATCGTATGACGTATAACGTATAACGTATAGCGTATAACGTATAACGTATAACGTATAACGTATAACGTATAACGTATTACGTATAACGTATAACGTATAACGTATAAAGTAAAACGTATAACGTATAACGTATAACGTAATACGTATAACGTATAACGTATTACGTATAACATATAACGTATAACGTATAACGTATAACGTATAACGTATAACGTATAACGTATAACGTATAGCGTATAACATATAACGTATAACGTATAACGTATAACGTATAACGTATAACGTATAACGTATAACGTATAACGTATAACGTATAACGTATAACGTATAACATATAACTTATAACGCATATCCTAGAACTTATGGCGTATAACGTATAATGTATAACGTATAACGTATAACGTATAACGTATAACGTAATACGTATAACGTATAACGTATTACGTATAACATATAACGTATAACGTATAACGTATAACGTATAACGTATAACGTATAACGTATAACGTATAACGTATAACGTATAACATATAACGTATAACGTATAACATATAACGTATAACGCATATCCTAGAACTTATGGCGTATAACGTATAATTTATAACGTATAACGTATAACGTATAACGTATAACGTATAACGTATAACGTATAACGTATAACGTATAACGTATAACGTATAACGTATAACGTATAACGTAATACGTATAACGTATAACGTATTACGTATAACATATAACGTATAACGTATAACGTATAACGTATAACGTATAACGTATAACGTATAACGTATAACGTATAACGTATAACATATAACGTATAACGTATAACATATAACATATAACGCATATCCTAGAACTTATGGCGTATAACGTATAATTTATAACGTATAACGTATAACGTATAACGTATAACGTATAACGTATAACGTATAACGTATAACGTATAACGTATAACGTATAACGTATAACGTATAACGTAATACGTATATCAAATAACGTATAACGTATAACGTATAACGTATAACGTATAACGTATAACGTATAACGTATAACGTATAACGTATAACGTATAACGTATAACGTATAACGTATAACGTATAACGTATAACGTATAACGTATAACGTATAACGTATAACGTATAACGTATAACGTATAACGTATAACGTATAACGTATAACGTATAACGTATAACGTATAACGTATAACGTATAACGTATAACGTATAACGTATAACGTATAACGTATAACGTATAACGTATAACGTATAACGTATAACATATAACGTATAACGTATAAGGTATAACATATCACGTATAACGCATATCCTAGAACTTATGGCGTATAACGTATAATGTACAGCGTATAACGTTTAACGTATAACTTTTAACGTATAACGTATAACATATAACGTATAACGTATAACGTATAACGTATAACGTATAACGTATAACGTATAACGTATAACGTATAACGTATAACGTATAACGTATAACGTATAACGTATAATGTATAACGTATAACGTATAACGTATAACGTATAACGTATAACGTATAAAGTATAACGTATAACGAATATCGTATGACGTATAACGTATAACGTATAGCGTATAACGTATAACGTATAACATATATAACGTATAACGTATAACGTATAACGTATAACGTATAAAGTATAACGTATAACGTATAACGTATAACGTATAACGTATAACGTATAACGTATAACGTATAACGTATAACGTATAACGTATAACGTATAACGTATAACGTATAACGTATAACGTATAACGTATAACGTATAACGTATAACGTATAACGTATAACGTATAACGTGTAACGTATAACGTATAACGTATAACATATAACGTATAACGCATATCCTAGAACTTATGGCGTGTAACGTATAATGTATAACGTATAACGTATAACGTATAACGTATAACGTATAACGTATAACGTATAACGTATGACGTATAACGTATAGCGTATAACGTATAACGTATAACGTATAACGTATATCGTATGACGTATAACGTATAACGTATAACGTATAACGTATAACGTATAACGTATAACGTATAACGTATAACGTATAACTTTTAACGTATAACGTATAACGTATAACGTATAACGTATAACGTATAACGTATAACGTATAACGTATAACGTATAACGTATAACGTATAATGTATAACGTATAACGTATAACGTATAACGTATAACGTATAACGTATAACGTATAAAGTATAACGTATAACGAATATCGTATGACGTATAACGTATAACGTATAGCGTATAACGTATAACGTATAACGTACAACGTAATACGTATAACGTATAACGTATAACGTATAACGTATAACGTATAACTTATAACGTATAACGTATAACGTATAACGTATAACGTATAACGTATAACGTATAACGTATAACGTATAACGTATAACGTATAACGTATAACGTATAACGTATAACGTATAACGTATAACGTATAACGTATAACGTATAACGTATAACGTATAACGTATAACGTATAACGTATAACGTATAACGTATAACGTATAACGTATAACGTATAACGTATAACGTATAACGTATAACGTATAAAGTATAACATATCACGTATAACGCATATCCTAGAACTTATGGCGTATAACGTATAACGTATAACATAATACGTATAACGTATAACGTATTACGTATAACGTATAACGTATGACGTATAACGTATAACGTATAACTTATAGCGTATAACGTATAACGTATAACGTATAACGTATAAACTATAACACATAACGTATAACGTATAAACTATAACACGTAACGTATAACGTATAACGTATAACGTATAACGTATAACGTATAACGTATAACGTATAACGTATAACGTATAACGTATAACGTATAACGTATAACGTATAACGTATAACGTATAACGTATAACGTATAACGTATAACGTATAACGTATAACGTATAACGTATAACGTATAACGTATAACGTATAACGTATAACGTATAACGTATAACGTATAACGTATAACGTATAACGTATAACGTATAACGTATAACGTATAACGTATAACGTATAACGTGTAACGTATAACGTATAACGTATAACATATAACGTATAACGCATATCCTAGAACTTATGGCGTGTAACGTATAATGTATAACGTATAACGTATAACGTATAACGTATAACGTATAACGTATAACGTATAACGTATAACGTATAACGTATAACGTATAGCGTATAACGTATAACGTATAACGTATAACGTATATCGTATGACGTATAACGTATAACGTATAACGTATAACGTATAACGTATAACGTATAACGTATAACGTATAACATATAACGTATAAAGTATAACGTATAACGTATAACGTATAACGTATAACGTATAACGTATAACGTATAGCGTATAACGTATAACGTATAACGTATAACGTGTAACGTATAACGTATAACGTATAACATATAACGTATAACGCATATCCTAGAACTTATGGCGTATAACGTATAATGTATAACGTATAACGTATAACGTATAACGTATAACGTATAACGTATAACGTATAACGTATAACGTATAACGTATAACGTATAACGTATAACGTATAACGTATAACGTATAACGTATAACGTATAACGTATAGCGTATAACGTATAACGTATAACGTATAACGTGTAACGTATAACGTATAACGTATAACATATAACGTATAACGCATATCCTAGAACTTATGGCGTATAACGTATAATGTATAACGTATAACGTATAACGTATAACGTATAACGTATAACGAATAACGTATAACGTATAACGTATAACGTATAACGTATAACGTATAACGTATAACGTATAACGTATAACGTATGACGTGTAACGTATATCGTATATCGTATATCGCCTAACGAATAATGTACAACAAGGAACGTGTAACGTATAGCGTATAGCGTATAACGTATAACGTATAACGTATAATGTATAACGTATAACGTATAACGTATAACGTATAACGTATAACGTATAACGTATAACGTATAACGTATAACGTATAACGTACAACGTATAACGTATAACGTATAACGTATAACGTACAACGTATAACGTATAACGTATAACGTATAACGTATAACGTATAACGTATAACGTAATACGTATAACGTATAACGTATTACGTATAACATATAACGTATAACGTATAACGTATAACGTATAACGTATAACGTATAACGTATAACGTATAACGTATAACGTATAACGTATAACATATAACGTATAACGTATAACATATAACGTATAACGCATATCCTAGAACTTATGGCGTATAACGTATAATTTATAACGTATAACGTATAACGTATAACGTATAACGTATAACGTATAACGTATAACGTATAACGTATAACGTATAACGTATAACGTATAACGTATAACGTATAACGTATAACGTATAACGTAATATGTATATCAAATAACGTATAACGTATAACGCATAACGTATAACGTATAACGTATAACGTATAACGTATAACGTATAACATATAACGTATAACGCATATCCTAGAACTTATGGCGTATAACGTATAATGTATAACGTATAACGTATAACGTATAACGTATAACGTATAACGTATAACGTTTAACGTATAACGTATAACGTATAACGTATAACGTATAACGTATAACGTATAACGTATAACGTATAACGTATAACGTATAACGTATAACGTATAACGTATAACGTATGACGTATAACGTATAACGTATAACTTATAGCGTATAACGTATAACGTATAACGTATAACGTATAACGTATAAACTATAACACATAACGTATAACGTATAAACTATAACACATAACGTATAACGTATAACGTATAACGTATAACGTATAACGTATAACGTATAACGTATTACGTATAACGTATAACGTATAACGTATAAAGTATAACGTATAGCGTATAACGTATAACGTATAACGTATAACGTATATCGTATGACGTATAACGTATAACGTATAGCGTATAACGTATAACGTATAACGTATAACGTATAACGTATAACGTATTACGTATAACGTATAACGTATAACGTATAAAGTAAAACGTATAACGTATAACGTATAACGTAATACGTATAACGTATAACGTATTACGTATAACATATAACGTATAACGTATAACGTATAACGTATAACGTATAACGTATAACGTATAACGTATAACGTATAGCGTATAACATATAACGTATAACGTATAACGTATAACGTATAACGTATAACGTATAACGTATAACGTATAACGTATAACGTATAACGTATAACGTATAACATATAACGTATAACGCATATCCTAGAACTTATGGCGTATAACGTATAATGTATAACGTATAACGTATAACGTATAACGTATAACGTAATACGTATAACGTATAACGTATTACGTATAACATATAACGTATAACGTATAACGTATAACGTATAACGTATAACGTATAACGTATAACGTATAACGTATAACGTATAACATATAACGTATAACGTATAACATATAACGTATAACGCATATCCTAGAACTTATGGCGTATAACGTATAATTTATAACGTATAACGTATAACGTATAACGTATAACGTATAACGTATAACGTATAACGTATAACGTATAACGTATAACGTATAACGTATAACGTAATACGTATATCAAATAACGTATAACGTATAACGTATAACGTATAACGTATAACGTATAACGTATAACGTATAACGTATAACGTATAACGTATAACGTATAACGTATAACGTATAACGTATAACGTATAACGTATAACGTATAACGTATAACGTATAACGTATAACGTATAACGTATAACGTATAACGTATAACGTATAACGTATAACGTATAACGTATAACGTATAACGTATAACGTATAACGTATAACCTATAACGTATAACGTATAAAGTATAACATATCACGTATAACGCATATCCTAGAACTTATGGCGTATAACGTATAATGTATAGCGTATAACGTTTAACGTATAACTTTTAACGTATAACGTATAACATATAACGTATAACGTATAACGTATAACGTATAACGTATAACGTATAACGTATGACGTGTAACGTATATCGTATATCGAATATCGTCTAACGAATAATGTACAACAAGGAACGTGTAACGTATAGCGTATAACGTATAACGTATAACGTATAACGTATAACGTATAACGTATAACGTATAACGTATAACGTATAACGTATAACGTATAACGTATAACGTATAACGTATAACGTATAACGTATAACGTATAACGTATAACGTATAACGTATAACGTATAACGTATAACGTATAACGTATAACGTATAACGTATAACGTATAACGTATAACGTATAACGTATAACGTATTACGTATAACGTATAACGTATAACGTATATCGTATAACGTATAACGTATAACGTATAACGTATAACGTATAACGTATTACGTATAACGTATAACGTATAACGTATAACGTATAACTTATAACGTATAACGTATAACGTATAACGTATAACGTATAACGTATAACGTATAACGTATAACGTATAACGTATAACGTATAACATATAACGTATAACGCATATCCTAGAACTTATGGCGTATAACGTATAATGTATAACGTATAACGTATAACGTATAACTTTTAACGTATAACGTATAACGTATAACGTATAACGTATAACGTATAACGTAATACGTATATCAAATAACGTATAACGTATAACGTATAACGTATAACGTATAACGTATAACGTATAACGTATAACGTAATACGTATATCAAATAACGTATAACGTATAACGTATAACGTATAACGTATAACGTATAACGTATAACGTATAACGTATAACGTATAACGTATAACGTATAACGTATAACGTATAAAGGATAACGTGTAACGTATATCGTATATCGTATAACGTATAACATGTAACGTATAACGTATAACGTATAACGTATAACGTATATCGTATAACGTATAACGTATAACGTATAACGTATGACGTATAACGTATAACGCATAACGTATAACGTATAACGTATAACGTATAACGTATAACGTATAACGTATAACGTATAACGTATAACGTATAAAGGATAACGTGTAACGTATATCGTATATCGTATAACGTATAACGTATAACGTATAACGTATAACGTATAACGTATAACGTATAACGTATTACGTATAACGTATAACGTATAACGTATATCGTATAACGTATAACGTATAACGTATAACGTATAACGTATAACGTATAACGTATGACGTATAACGTATAACGTATAACGTATAACGTATAACGTATAACGTATAACGTATAACGTATAGCGTATAACGTATATCGTATAACGTATAACGTATAACGTATAAAGGATAACGTGTAACGTATATCGTATATCGTATATCGTATAACGAATAATGTACAACAAGTAACGTGTAACGTATAGCGTATAACGTATAACGTATAAGGTATAATGTATAACGTATAACGTATACCGTATAACGTATAACGTATAACGTATGACGTATAACGTATAACTTTTAACGTATAACGTAAAACGTATAACGTATAACGTATAACGTATAACGTATAACGTATAACGTAAAACGTATAACGTATAACGTATAACGTATAACGTATAACGTATAACGTATAACGTATAACGTATAACGTATAACGTATAACGTATAACGTATAACGTATAACGTATAACGTATAACGTATAACGTATAACGTATAACGTATAACGTATAACGTATAACGTATAACGTATAACGTATAACGTATAACGTATAACGTATAACGTATAACGTATAACGTATAACGTATAACGTATAACGTATAACGTATAACGTATAACGTATAACGTATAACGTATAACGTATAACGTATAACGTATAACGTATAACGTATAACGTATAACGTATAACGTATAACGTATAACGTATAACGTATAACGTATAACGTATAACGTATAACGTATAACGTATAACGTATAACGTATAACGTATAACGTATAACGTATAACGTATAACGTATAACGTATAACGTATAACGTATAACGTATAACGTATAACGTATAACGTATAACGTATAACGTATAACGTATAACGTATAACGTATAACGTATAACGTATAACGTATAACGTATAACGTATAACGTATAACGTATAACGTATAACGTATAACGTATAACGTATAACGTATAACGTATAACGTATAACGTATAACGTATAACGTATAACGTATAACGTATAACGTATAACGTATAACGTATAACGTATAACGTATAACGTATAACGTATAACGTATAACGTATAACGTATAACGTATAACGTATAACGTATAACGTATAACGTATAACGTATAACGTATAACGTATAACGTATAACGTATAACGTATAACGTATAACGTATAACGTATAACGTATAACGTATAACGTATAACGTATAACGTATAACGTATAACGTATAACGTATAACGTATAACGTATAACGTATAACGTATAACGTATAACGTATAACGTATAACGTATAACGTATAACGTATAACGTATAACGTATAACGTATAACGTATAACGTATAACGTATAACGTATAACGTATAACGTATAACGCATATCCTAGAACTTATGGCGTATAACGTATAATGTATAACGTATAACGTATAACGTATAACTTTTAACGTATAACGTATAACGTATAACGTATAACGTATAACGTATAACGTATAACGTATAACGTATAACGTATAACGTATAACGTATAACGTATAACGCATATCCTAGAACTTATGGCGTATAACGTATAATGTATAACGTATAACGTATAACGTATAACTTTTAACGTATAACGTATAACGTATAACGTATAACGCATAACTTATAACGTATAACGTATAACCTATAACGTATAACGTATAACGGATAACGTATAACGTATCACGTATAACGTATAACGTGTAACGTATAACGAATAACGTATAACGTATAACGTATAACGTATAACGTATAACGTATAACGTATAACGTATAACGTATAACGTATAACGTATAACGTATAACGTATAACTTTTAACGTATAACGTATAACGTATAACGTATAACGCATAACTTATAACGTATAACGTATAACCTATAACGTATAACGTATAACGGATAACGTATAACGTATCACGTATAACGTATAACGTGTAACGTATAACGAATAACGTATAACGTATAACGTATAACGTATAACGTATAACGTATAACGTATAACGTATAACGTATAACGTATAACGTATAACGTATAACGTATAACGTATAACGTATAACGTATAACGTATAACGTATAACGTATAACGTATAACGTATAACGTATAACGTATAACGTATAACGTATAACGTATAACGTATAACGCATAACGTATAACGTATAACGTATAACGTATAACGTATAACGTATAACGTATAACGTATAACGTAATATGTATATCAAATAACGTATAACGTATAACGCATAACGTATAACGTATAACGTATAACGTATAACGTATAACGTATAACGTATAACGTATAACGTATAACGTATAACGTATAACGTATAACGTATAACGTATAACGTATAACGTATAACGTATAACGTATAACGTATAACGTATAACGTATAACGTATAACGTATAACGTATAACGTATAACGTATAACGTATAACGTATAACGTATAACGTATAACGTATAACGTATAACGTATAACGTATAACGTATAACGTATAACGTATAACGTATAACGTATAACGTATAACGTATAACGTATAACGTATAACGTATAACGTATAACGTATAACGTATAACGTATAACGTATAACGTATAACGTATAACGTATAACGTATAACGTATAACGTATAACGTATAACGCATATCCTAGAACTTATGGCGTATAACGTAAAATGTATAACGTATAACGTATAACGTATAACTTTTAACGTATAACGTATAACGTATAACGTATAACGTATAACGTATAACGTATAACGTATAACGTATAACGTATAACGTATAACGTATAACGTATAACGCATATCCTAGAACTTATGGCGTATAACGTATAATGTATAACGTATAACGTATAACGTATAACTTTTAACGTATAACGTATAACGTATAACGTATAACGCATAACTTATAACGTATAACGTATAACCTATAACGTATAACGTATAACGGATAACGTATAACGTATCACGTATAACGTATAACGTGTAACGTATAACGAATAACGTATAACGTATAACGTATAACGTATAACGTATAACGTATAACGTATAACGTATAACGTATAACGTATAACGTATAACGTATAACGTATAACGTATAACTTTTAACGTATAACGTATAACGTATAACGTATAACGCATAACTTATAACGTATAACGTATAACCTATAACGTATAACGTATAACGGATAACGTATAACGTATCACGTATAACGTATAACGTGTAACGTATAACGAATAACGTATAACGTATAACGTATAACGTATAACGTATAACGTATAACGTATAACGTATAACGTATAACGTATAACGTATAACGTATAACGTATAACGTATAACGTATAACGTATAACGTATAACGTATAACGTATAACGTATAACGTATAACGTATAACGTATAACGTATAACGTATAACGTATAACGTATAACGCATAACGTATAACGTATAACGTATAACGTATAACGTATAACGTATAACGTATAACGTATAGCGTAATATGTATATCAAATAACGTATAACGTATAACGCATAACGTATAACGTATAACGTATAACGTATAACGTATAACGTATAACGTATAACGTATAACGTATAACGTATAACGTATAACGTATAACGTATAACGTATAACGTATAACGTATAACGTATAACGTATAACGTATAACGTATAACGTATAACGTATAACGTATAACGTATAACGTATAACGTATAACGTATAACGTATAACGTATAACGTATAACGTATAACGTATAACGTATAACGTATAACGTATAACGTATAACGTATAACGTATAACGTATAACGTATAACGTATAACGTATAACGTATAACGTATAACGTATAACGTATAACGTATAACGTATAACGTATAACGTATAACGTATAACGTATAACGTATAACGTATAACGTATAACGTATAACGTATTACGTATAACGTATAACGTATAACGTATAACGTATAACGTATAACTTATAACGTATAACGTATAACGTATAACGTATAACGTATAACGTATAACGTATAACGTATAACGTATAACGTATAACGTATAACGTATAACGCATATCCTAGAACTTATGGCGTATAACGTATAATGTATAACGTATAACGTATAACGTATAACTTTTAACGTATAACGTATAACGTATAACGTATAACGCATAACTTATAACGTATAACGTATAACCTATAACGTATAACGTATAACGGATAACGTATAACGTATAACGTATAACGTATAACGTAATGCGTATAACGTATAACGTATAACGTATAACGTAATACGTATATCAAATAACGTATAACGTATAACGTATAACGAATAACGTATAACGTATAACGTATAACGTATAACGTATAACGTATAACGTATAACGTATAACGTATAACGTATAACGTATAACGTATAACGTATAGCGTATAACGTATAACGTATAACGTATAACGTATAACGTATAACGTATAACGTATAACGTATAACGTATAACGTATAACGTATAACGTATAACGTATAACGTATAAACTATAACACATAACGTATAACGTATAAACTATAACACATAACGTATAACGTATAACGTATAACGTATAACGTATAACGTATAACGTATAACGAAGAACGTATAACGTATAACGTATAACGTATAACGTATAACGTATAACGTATAACGTATAACGTATAACGTATAACGTATAACGTATAACGTATAACGTATAACGTATAACGTATAACGTATAACGTATAACGTATAACGTAAAACGTTTAACGTATAACGTATAACGTATAACGTATAACGTATAACGTATAACGTATAACGTATAACGTATAACGTATAACGTATAACGTATAACGTATAACGTATAACGTATAACGTATAACGTATAACGTATAACGTATAACGTATAACGTATAACGTATAACGTATAACGTATAACGTATAACGTATAACGTATAACGTATAACGTATAACGTATAACGTATAACGTATAACGTATAACGTATAACGTATAACGAAGAACGTATAACGTATAACGTATAACGTATAACGTATAACGTATAACGTATAACGTATAACGTATAACGTATAACGTATAACGTATAACGTATAACGTATAACGTGTAACGTATAACGAATAACGTATAACGTATAACGTATAACGTATAACGTATAACGTATAACGTATAACGTATAACGTATAACGTATAACGTATAACGTATAACGTATAACGTATAACGTATAACGTATAACGTATAACGTATAACGTATAACGTATAACGTATAACGTATAACGTATAACGTATAACGTATAACGTATAACGTATAACGCATAACGTATAACGTATAACGTATAACGTATAACGTATAACGTATAACGTATAACGTATAGCGTAATATGTATATCAAATAACGTATAACGTATAACGCATAACGTATAACGTATAACGTATAACGTATAACGTATAACGTATAACGTATAACGTATAACGTATAACGTATAACGTATAACGTATAACGTATAACGTATAACGTATAACGTATAACGTATAACGTATAACGTATAACGTATAACGTATAACGTATAACGTATAACGTATAACGTATAACGTATAACGTATAACGTATAACGTATAACGTATAACGTATAACGTATAACGTATAACGTATAACGTATAACGTATAACGTATAACGTATAACGTATAACGTATAACGTATAACGTATAACGTATAACGTATAACGTATAACGTATAACGTATAACGTATAACGTATAACGTATAACGTATAACGCATAACGTATAACGTATAACGTATAACGTATAACGTATAACGTATAACGTATAACGTATAGCGTAATATGTATATCAAATAACGTATAACGTATAACGCATAACGTATAACGTATAACGTATAACGTATAACGTATAACGTATAACGTATAACGTATAACGTATAACGTATAACGTATAACCTATAACGTATAACGTATAACGGATAACGTATAACGTATCACGTATAACGTATAACGTGTAACGTATAACGAATAACGTATAACGTATAACGTATAACGTATAACGTATAACGTATAACGTATAACGTATAACGTATAACGTATAACGTATAACGTATAACGTATAACGTATAACGTATAACGTATAACGTATAACGTATAACGTATAACGTATAACGTATAACGTATAACGTATAACGTATAACGTATAACGTATAACGCATAACGTATAACGTATAACGTATAACGTATAACGTATAACGTATAACGTATAACGTATAGCGTAATATGTATATCAAATAACGTATAACGTATAACGCATAACGTATAACGTATAACGTATAACGTATAACGTATAACGTATAACGTATAACGTATAACGTATAACGTATAACGTATAACGTATAACGTATAACGTATAACGTATAACGTATAACGTATAACGTATAACGTATAACGTATAACGTATAACGTATAACGTATAACGTATAACGTATAACGTATAACGTATAACGTATAACGTATAACGTATAACGTATAACGTATAACGTATAACGTATAACGTATAACGTATAACGTATAACGTATAACGTATAACGTATAACGTATAACGTATAACGTATAACGTATAACGTATAACGTATAACGTATAACGTATAACGTATAACGTATAACGTATAACGTATAACGTATAACGTATAACGTATAACGTATAACGTATAACGTATAACGTATAACGTATAACGTATAACGTATAACGTATAACGTATAACGTATAACGTATAACGTATAACGTATAACGTATAACGCATATCCTAGAACTTATGGCGTATAACGTATAATGTATAACGTATAACGTATAACGTATAACTTTTAACGTATAACGTATAACGTATAACGTATAACGTATAACGTATAACGTATAACGTATAACGTATAACGTATAACGTATAACGTATAACGTATAACGCATATCCTAGAACTTATGGCGTATAACGTATAATGTATAACGTATAACGTATAACGTATAACTTTTAACGTATAACGTATAACGTATAACGTATAACGCATAACTTATAACGTATAACGTATAACCTATAACGTATAACGTATAACGGATAACGTATAACGTATCACGTATAACGTATAACGTGTAACGTATAACGAATAACGTATAACGTATAACGTATAACGTATAACGTATAACGTATAACGTATAACGTATAACGTATAACGTATAACGTATAACGTATAACGTATAACGTATAACTTTTAACGTATAACGTATAACGTATAACGTATAACGCATAACTTATAACGTATAACGTATAACCTATAACGTATAACGTATAACGGATAACGTATAACGTATCACGTATAACGTATAACGTGTAACGTATAACGAATAACGTATAACGTATAACGTATAACGTATAACGTATAACGTATAACGTATAACGTATAACGTATAACGTATAACGTATAACGTATAACGTATAACGTATAACGTATAACGTATAACGTATAACGTATAACGTATAACGTATAACGTATAACGTATAACGTATAACGTATAACGTATAACGTATAACGTATAACGCATAACGTATAACGTATAACGTATAACGTATAACGTATAACGTATAACGTATAACGTATAACGTAATATGTATATCAAATAACGTATAACGTATAACGCATAACGTATAACGTATAACGTATAACGTATAACGTATAACGTATAACGTATAACGTATAACGTATAACGTATAACGTATAACGTATAACGTATAACGTATAACGTATAACGTATAACGTATAACGTATAACGTATAACGTATAACGTATAACGTATAACGTATAACGTATAACGTATAACGTATAACGTATAACGTATAACGTATAACGTATAACGTATAACGTATAACGTATAACGTATAACGTATAACGTATAACGTATAACGTATAACGTATAACGTATAACGTATAACGTATAACGTATAACGTATAACGTATAACGTATAACGTATAACGTATAACGTATAACGTATAACGTATAACGTATAACGTATAACGCATATCCTAGAACTTATGGCGTATAACGTAAAATGTATAACGTATAACGTATAACGTATAACTTTTAACGTATAACGTATAACGTATAACGTATAACGTATAACGTATAACGTATAACGTATAACGTATAACGTATAACGTATAACGTATAACGTATAACGCATATCCTAGAACTTATGGCGTATAACGTATAATGTATAACGTATAACGTATAACGTATAACTTTTAACGTATAACGTATAACGTATAACGTATAACGCATAACTTATAACGTATAACGTATAACCTATAACGTATAACGTATAACGGATAACGTATAACGTATCACGTATAACGTATAACGTGTAACGTATAACGAATAACGTATAACGTATAACGTATAACGTATAACGTATAACGTATAACGTATAACGTATAACGTATAACGTATAACGTATAACGTATAACGTATAACGTATAACTTTTAACGTATAACGTATAACGTATAACGTATAACGCATAACTTATAACGTATAACGTATAACCTATAACGTATAACGTATAACGGATAACGTATAACGTATCACGTATAACGTATAACGTGTAACGTATAACGAATAACGTATAACGTATAACGTATAACGTATAACGTATAACGTATAACGTATAACGTATAACGTATAACGTATAACGTATAACGTATAACTTATAACGTATAACGTATAACGTATAACGTATAACGTATAACGTATAACGTATAACGTATAACGTATAACGTATAACGTATAACGTATAACGCATATCCTAGAACTTATGGCGTATAACGTATAATGTATAACGTATAACGTATAACGTATAACTTTTAACGTATAACGTATAACGTATAACGTATAACGCATAACTTATAACGTATAACGTATAACCTATAACGTATAACGTATAACGGATAACGTATAACGTATCACGTATAACGTATAACGTGTAACGTATAACGAATAACGTATAACGTATAACGTATAACGTATAACGTATAACGTATAACGTATAACGTATAACGTATAACGTATAACGTATAACGTATAACGTATAACGTATAACTTTTAACGTATAACGTATAACGTATAACGTATAACGCATAACTTATAACGTATAACGTATAACCTATAACGTATAACGTATAACGGATAACGTATAACGTATCACGTATAACGTATAACGTGTAACGTATAACGAATAACGTATAACGTATAACGTATAACGTATAACGTATAACGTATAACGTATAACGTATAACGTATAACGTATAACGTATAACGTATAACGTATAACGTATAACGTATAACGTATAACGTATAACGTATAACGTATAACGTATAACGTATAACGTATAACGTATAACGTATAACGTATAACGTATAACGTATAACGCATAACGTATAACGTATAACGTATAACGTATAACGTATAACGTATAACGTATAACGTATAACGTAATATGTATATCAAATAACGTATAACGTATAACGCATAACGTATAACGTATAACGTATAACGTATAACGTATAACGTATAACGTATAACGTATAACGTATAACGTATAACGTATAACGTATAACGTATAACGTATAACGTATAACGTATAACGTATAACGTATAACGTATAACGTATAACGTATAACGTATAACGTATAACGTATAACGTATAACGTATAACGTATAACGTATAACGTATAACGTATAACGTATAACGTATAACGTATAACGTATAACGTATAACGTATAACGTATAACGTATAACGTATAACGTATAACGTATAACGTATAACGTATAACGTATAACGTATAACGTATAACGTATAACGTATAACGTATAACGTATAACGTATAACGTATAACGTATAACGTATAACGCATATCCTAGAACTTATGGCGTATAACGTAAAATGTATAACGTATAACGTATAACGTATAACTTTTAACGTATAACGTATAACGTATAACGTATAACGTATAACGTATAACGTATAACGTATAACGTATAACGTATAACGTATAACGTATAACGTATAACGCATATCCTAGAACTTATGGCGTATAACGTATAATGTATAACGTATAACGTATAACGTATAACTTTTAACGTATAACGTATAACGTATAACGTATAACGCATAACTTATAACGTATAACGTATAACCTATAACGTATAACGTATAACGGATAACGTATAACGTATCACGTATAACGTATAACGTGTAACGTATAACGAATAACGTATAACGTATAACGTATAACGTATAACGTATAACGTATAACGTATAACGTATAACGTATAACGTATAACGTATAACGTATAACGTATAACGTATAACTTTTAACGTATAACGTATAACGTATAACGTATAACGCATAACTTATAACGTATAACGTATAACCTATAACGTATAACGTATAACGGATAACGTATAACGTATCACGTATAACGTATAACGTGTAACGTATAACGAATAACGTATAACGTATAACGTATAACGTATAACGTATAACGTATAACGTATAACGTATAACGTATAACGTATAACGTATAACGTATAACGTATAACGTATAACGTATAACGTATAACGTATAACGTATAACGTATAACGTATAACGTATAACGTATAACGTATAACGTATAACGTATAACGTATAACGTATAACGTATAACGCATAACGTATAACGTATAACGTATAACGTATAACGTATAACGTATAACGTATAACGTATAGCGTAATATGTATATCAAATAACGTATAACGTATAACGCATAACGTATAACGTATAACGTATAACGTATAACGTATAACGTATAACGTATAACGTATAACGTATAACGTATAACGTATAACGTATAACGTATAACGTATAACGTATAACGTATAACGTATAACGTATAACGTATAACGTATAACGTATAACGTATAACGTATAACGTATAACGTATAACGTATAACGTATAACGTATAACGTATAACGTATAACGTATAACGTATAACGTATAACGTATAACGTATAACGTATAACGTATAACGTATAACGTATAACGTATAACGTATAACGTATAACGTATAACGTATAACGTATAACGTATAACGTATAACGTATAACGTATAACGTATAACGTATAACGTATAACGTATAACGTATAACGTATTACGTATAACGTATAACGTATAACGTATAACGTATAACGTATAACTTATAACGTATAACGTATAACGTATAACGTATAACGTATAACGTATAACGTATAACGTATAACGTATAACGTATAACGTATAACGTATAACGCATATCCTAGAACTTATGGCGTATAACGTATAATGTATAACGTATAACGTATAACGTATAACTTTTAACGTATAACGTATAACGTATAACGTATAACGCATAACTTATAACGTATAACGTATAACCTATAACGTATAACGTATAACGGATAACGTATAACGTATAACGTATAACGTATAACGTAATGCGTATAACGTATAACGTATAACGTATAACGTAATACGTATATCAAATAACGTATAACGTATAACGTATAACGAATAACGTATAACGTATAACGTATAACGTATAACGTATAACGTATAACGTATAACGTATAACGTATAACGTATAACGTATAACGTATAACGTATAGCGTATAACGTATAACGTATAACGTATAACGTATAACGTATAACGTATAACGTATAACGTATAACGTATAACGTATAACGTATAACGTATAACGTATAACGTATAAACTATAACACATAACGTATAACGTATAAACTATAACACATAACGTATAACGTATAACGTATAACGTATAACGTATAACGTATAACGTATAACGAAGAACGTATAACGTATAACGTATAACGTATAACGTATAACGTATAACGTATAACGTATAACGTATAACGTATAACGTATAACGTATAACGTATAACGTATAACGTATAACGTATAACGTATAACGTATAACGTATAACGTATAACGTATAACGTATAACGTAAAACGTTTAACGTATAACGTATAACGTATAACGTATAACGTATAACGTATAACGTATAACGTATAACGTATAACGTATAACGTATAACGTATAACGTATAACGTATAACGTATAACGTATAACGTATAACGTATAACGTATAACGTATAACGTATAACGTATAACGTATAACGTATAACGTATAACGTATAACGTATAACGTATAACGTATAACGTATAACGTATAACGTATAACGTATAACGTATAACGAAGAACGTATAACGTATAACGTATAACGTATAACGTATAACGTATAACGTATAACGTATAACGTATAACGTATAACGTATAACGTATAACGTATAACGTATAACGTATAACGTGTAACGTATAACGAATAACGTATAACGTATAACGTATAACGTATAACGTATAACGTATAACGTATAACGTATAACGTATAACGTATAACGTATAACGTATAACGTATAACGTATAACGTATAACGTATAACGTATAACGTATAACGTATAACGTATAACGTATAACGTATAACGTATAACGTATAACGTATAACGCATAACGTATAACGTATAACGTATAACGTATAACGTATAACGTATAACGTATAACGTATAGCGTAATATGTATATCAAATAACGTATAACGTATAACGCATAACGTATAACGTATAACGTATAACGTATAACGTATAACGTATAACGTATAACGTATAACGTATAACGTATAACGTATAACGTATAACGTATAACGTATAACGTATAACGTATAACGTATAACGTATAACGTATAACGTATAACGTATAACGTATAACGTATAACGTATAACGTATAACGTATAACGTATAACGTATAACGTATAACGTATAACGTATAACGTATAACGTATAACGTATAACGTATAACGTATAACGTATAACGTATAACGTATAACGTATAACGTATAACGTATAACGTATAACGTATAACGTATAACGTATAACGTATAACGTATAACGTATAACGTATAACGTATAACGTATAACGTATAACGTATAACGCATAACGTATAACGTATAACGTATAACGTATAACGTATAACGTATAACGTATAACGTATAGCGTAATATGTATATCAAATAACGTATAACGTATAACGCATAACGTATAACGTATAACGTATAACGTATAACGTATAACGTATAACGTATAACGTATAACGTATAACGTATAACGTATAACCTATAACGTATAACGTATAACGGATAACGTATAACGTATCACGTATAACGTATAACGTGTAACGTATAACGAATAACGTATAACGTATAACGTATAACGTATAACGTATAACGTATAACGTATAACGTATAACGTATAACGTATAACGTATAACGTATAACCTATAACGTATAACGTATAACGGATAACGTATAACGTATAACGTATAACGTATAACGTATAACGTATAACGCATATCCTAGAACTTATGGCGTATAACGTATAATGTATAACGTATAACGTATAACGTATAACTTTTAACGTATAACGTATAACGTATAACGTATAACGTATAACGTATAACGTATAACGTATAACGTATAACGTATAACGTATAACGTATAACGTATAACGTATAACGCATATCCTAGAACTTATGGCGTATAACGTATAATGTATAACGTATAACGTATAACGTATAACTTTTAACGTATAACGTATAACGTATAACGTATAACGCATAACTTATAACGTATAACGTATAACCTATAACGTATAACGTATAACGGATAACGTATAACGTATCACGTATAACGTATAACGTGTAACGTATAACGAATAACGTATAACGTATAACGTATAACGTATAACGTATAACGTATAACGTATAACGTATAACGTATAACGTATAACGTTTAACGTATAACGTATAACTTTTAACGTATAACGTATAACGTATAACGTATAACGCATAACTTATAACGTATAACGTATAACCTATAACGTATAACGTATAACGGATAACGTATAACGTATCACGTATAACGTATAACGTGTAACGTATAACGAATAACGTATAACGTATAACGTATAACGTATAACGTATAACGTATAACGTATAACGTATAACGTATAACGTATAACGTATAACGTATAACGTATAACGTATAACGTATAACGTATAACGTATAACGTATAACGTATAACGTATAACGTATAACGTATAACGTATAACGTATAACGTATAACGTATAACGTATAACGTATAACGTATAACGTATAACGCATAACGTATAACGTATAACGTATAACGTATAACGTATAACGTATAACGTATAACGTATAACGTATAACGTAATATGTATATCAAATAACGTATAACGTATAACGCATAACGTATAACGTATAACGTATAACGTATAACGTATAACGTATAACGTATAACGTATAACGTATAACGTATAACGTATAACGTATAACGTATAACGTATAACGTATAACGTATAACGTATAACGTATAACGTATAACGTATAACGTATAACGTATAACGTATAACGTATAACGTATAACGTATAACGTATAACGTATAACGTATAACGTATAACGTATAACGTATAACGTATAACGTATAACGTATAACGTATAACGTATAACGTATAACGTATAACGTATAACGTATAACGTATAACGTATAACGTATAACGTATAACGTATAACGTATAACGTATAACGTATAACGCATAACGTATAACGTATAACGTATAACGTATAACGTATAACGTATAACGTATAACGTATAACGTATAACGCATATCCTAGAACTTATGGCGTATAACGTAAAATGTATAACGTATAACGTATAACGTATAACTTTTAACGTATAACGTATAACGTATAACGTATAACGTATAACGTATAACGTATAACGTATAACGTATAACGTATAACGTATAACGTATAACGTATAACGCATATCCTAGAACTTATGGCGTATAACGTATAATGTATAACGTATAACGTATAACGTATAACTTTTAACGTATAACGTATAACGTATAACGTATAACGCATAACTTATAACGTATAACGTATAACCTATAACGTATAACGTATAACGGATAACGTATAACGTATCGCGTATAACGTATAACGTGTAACGTATAACGAATAACGTATAACGTATAACGTATAACGTATAACGTATAACGTATAACGTATAACGTATAACGTATAACGTATAACGTATAACGTATAACGTATAACGTATAACGTATAACTTTTAACGTATAACGTATAACGTATAACGTATAACGCATAACTTATAACGTATAACGTATAACCTATAACGTATAACGTATAACGGATAACGTATAACGTATCACGTATAACGTATAACGTGTAACGTATAACGAATAACGTATAACGTATAACGTATAACGTATAACGTATAACGTATAACGTATAACGTATAACGTATAACGTATAACGTATAACGTATAACGTATAACGTATAACGTATAACGTATAACGTATAACGTATAACGTATAACGTATAACGTATAACGTATAACGTATAACGTATAACGTATAACGTATAACGTATAACGTATAACGCATAACGTATAACGTATAACGTATAACGTATAACGTATAACGTATAACGTATAACGTATAGCGTAATATGTATATCAAATAACGTATAACGTATAACGCATAACGTATAACGTATAACGTATAACGTATAACGTATAACGTATAACGTATAACGTATAACGTATAACGTATAACGTATAACGTATAACGTATAACGTATAACGTATAACGTATAACGTATAACGTATAACGTATAACGTATAACGTATAACGTATAACGTATAACGTATAACGTATAACGTATAACGTATAACGTATAACGTATAACGTATAACGTATAACGTATAACGTATAACGTATAACGTATAACGTATAACGTATAACGTATAACGTATAACGTATAACGTATAACGTATAACGTATAACGTATAACGTATAACGTATAACGTATAACGTATAACGTATAACGTATAACGTATAACGTATAACGTATTACGTATAACGTATAACGTATAACGTATAACGTATAACGTATAACTTATAACGTATAACGTATAACGTATAACGTATAACGTATAACGTATAACGTATAACGTATAACGTATAACGTATAACGTATAACGTATAACGCATATCCTAGAACTTATGGCGTATAACGTATAATGTATAACGTATAACGTATAACGTATAACTTTTAACGTATAACGTATAACGTATAACGTATAACGCATAACTTATAACGTATAACGTATAACCTATAACGTATAACGTATAACGGATAACGTATAACGTATAACGTATAACGTATAACGTAATGCGTATAACGTATAACGTATAACGTATAACGTAATACGTATATCAAATAACGTATAACGTATAACGTATAACGAATAACGTATAACGTATAACGTATAACGTATAACGTATAACGTATAACGTATAACGTATAACGTATAACGTATAACGTATAACGTATAACGTATAGCGTATAACGTATAACGTATAACGTATAACGTATAACGTATAACGTATAACGTATAACGTATAACGTATAACGTATAACGTATAACGTATAACGTATAACGTATAAACTATAACACATAACGTATAACGTATAAACTATAACACATAACGTATAACGTATAACGTATAACGTATAACGTATAACGTATAACGTATAACGAAGAACGTATAACGTATAACGTATAACGTATAACGTATAACGTATAACGTATAACGTATAACGTATAACGTATAACGTATAACGTATAACGTATAACGTATAACGTATAACGTATAACGTATAACGTATAACGTATAACGTAAAACGTTTAACGTATAACGTATAACGTATAACGTATAACGTATAACGTATAACGTATAACGTATAACGTATAACGTATAACGTATAACGTATAACGTATAACGTATAACGTATAACGTATAACGTATAACGTATAACGTATAACGTATAACGTATAACTTTTAACGTATAACGTATAACGTATAACGTATAACGCATAACTTATAACGTATAACGTATAACGTATAACCTATAACGTATAACGTATAACGGATAACGTATAACGTATCACGTATAACGTATAACGTGTAACGTATAACGAATAACGTATAACGTATAACGTATAACGTATAACGTATAACGTATAACGTATAACGTATAACGTATAACGTATAACGTATAACGTATAACGTATAACGTATAACGTATAACGTATAACGTATAACGTATAACGTATAACGTATAACGTATAACGTATAACGTATAACGTATAACGTATAACGTATAACGTATAACGTAAAACGTTTAACGTATAACGTATAACGTATAACGTATAACGTATAACGTATAACGTATAACGTATAACGTATAACGTATAACGTATAACGTATAACGTATAACGTATAACGTATAACGTATAACGTATTACGTATAACGTATAACGTATAACGTATAACGTATAACGTATAACTTATAACGTATAACGTATAACGTATAACGTATAACGTATAACGTATAACGTATAACGTATAACGTATAACGTATAACGTATAACGTATAACGCATATCCTAGAACTTATGGCGTATAACGTATAATGTATAACGTATAACGTATAACGTATAACTTTTAACGTATAACGTATAACGTATAACGTATAACGCATAACTTATAACGTATAACGTATAACCTATAACGTATAACGTATAACGGATAACGTATAACGTATAACGTATAACGTATAACGTAATGCGTATAACGTATAACGTATAACGTATAACGTAATACGTATATCAAATAACGTATAACGTATAACGTATAACGAATAACGTATAACGTATAACGTATAACGTATAACGTATAACGTATAACGTATAACGTATAACGTATAACGTATAACGTATAACGTATAACGTATAACGTATAGCGTATAACGTATAACGTATAACGTATAACGTATAACGTATAACGTATAACGTATAACGTATAACGTATAACGTATAACGTATAACGTATAACGTATAACGTATAAACTATAACACATAACGTATAACGTATAAACTATAACACATAACGTATAACGTATAACGTATAACGTATAACGTATAACGTATAACGTATAACGAAGAACGTATAACGTATAACGTATAACGTATAACGTATAACGTATAACGTATAACGTATAACGTATAACGTATAACGTATAACGTATAACGTATAACGTATAACGTATAACGTATAACGTATAACGTATAACGTATAACGTAAAACGTTTAACGTATAACGTATAACGTATAACGTATAACGTATAACGTATAACGTATAACGTATAACGTATAACGTATAACGTATAACGTATAACGTATAACGTATAACGTATAACGTATAACGTATAACGTATAACGTATAACGTATAACGTATAACGTATAACGTATAACGTATAACGTATAACGTATAACGTATAACGTATAACGTATAACGTATAACGTATAACGTATAACGTATAACGTATAACGTATAACGTATAACGTATAACGTATAACGTATAACGTATAACGTATAACGAAGAACGTATAACGTATAACGTATAACGTATAACGTATAACGTATAACGTATAACGTATAACGTATAACGTATAACGTATAACGTATAACGTATAACGTATAACGTGTAACGTATAACGAATAACGTATAACGTATAACGTATAACGTATAACGTATAACGTATAACGTATAACGTATAACGTATAACGTATAACGTATAACGTATAACGTATAACGTATAACGTATAACGTATAACGTATAACGTATAACGTATAACGTATAACGTATAACGTATAACGTATAACGTATAACGTATAACGTATAACGCATAACGTATAACGTATAACGTATAACGTATAACGTATAACGTATAACGTATAACGTATAGCGTAATATGTATATCAAATAACGTATAACGTATAACGCATAACGTATAACGTATAACGTATAACGTATAACGTATAACGTATAACGTATAACGTATAACGTATAACGTATAACGTATAACGTATAACGTATAACGTATAACGTATAACGTATAACGTATAACGTATAACGTATAACGTATAACGTATAACGTATAACGTATAACGTATAACGTATAACGTATAACGTATAACGTATAACGTATAACGTATAACGTATAACGTATAACGTATAACGTATAACGTATAACGTATAACGTATAACGTATAACGTATAACGTATAACGTATAACGTATAACGTATAACGTATAACGTATAACGTATAACGTATAACGTATAACGTATAACGTATAACGTATAACGTATAACGCATAACGTATAACGTATAACGTATAACGTATAACGTATAACGTATAACGTATAACGTATAGCGTAATATGTATATCAAATAACGTATAACGTATAACGCATAACGTATAACGTATAACGTATAACGTATAACGTATAACGTATAACGTATAACGTATAACGTATAACGTATAACGTATAACCTATAACGTATAACGTATAACGGATAACGTATAACGTATCACGTATAACGTATAACGTGTAACGTATAACGAATAACGTATAACGTATAACGTATAACGTATAACGTATAACGTATAACGTATAACGTATAACGTATAACGTATAACGTATAACGTATAACGTATAACGTATAACTTTTAACGTATAACGTATAACGTATAACGTATAACGCATAACTTATAACGTATAACGTATAACCTATAACGTATAACGTATAACGGATAACGTATAACGTATCACGTATAACGTATAACGTGTAACGTATAACGAATAACGTATAACGTATAACGTATAACGTATAACGTATAACGTATAACGTATAACGTATAACGTATAACGTATAACGTATAACGTATAACGTATAACGTATAACGTATAACGTATAACGTATAACGTATAACGTATAACGTATAACGTATAACGTATAACGTATAACGTATAACGTATAACGTATAACGTATAACGCATAACGTATAACGTATAACGTATAACGTATAACGTATAACGTATAACGTATAACGTATAGCGTAATATGTATATCAAATAACGTATAACGTATAACGCATAACGTATAACGTATAACGTATAACGTATAACGTATAACGTATAACGTATAACGTATAACGTATAACGTATAACGTATAACGTATAACGTATAACGTATAACGTATAACGTATAACGTATAACGTATAACGTATAACGTATAACGTATAACGTATAACGTATAACGTATAACGTATAAAGTATAACGTATAACGTATAACGTATAACGTATAACGTATAACGTATAACGTATAACGTATAACGTATAACGTATAACGTATAACGTATAACGTATAACGTATAACGTATAACGTATAACGTATAACGTATAACGTATAACGTATAACGTATAACGTATAACGTATAACGTATAACGTATAACGTATAACGTATAACGTATAACGTATAAACTATAACACATAACGTATAACGTATAAACTATAACACATAACGTATAACGTATAACGTATAACGTATTACGTATAACGTATAACGTATAACGTATAACGTATAACGTATAACTTATAACGTATAACGTATAACGTATAACGTATAACGTATAACGTATAACGTATAACGTATAACGTATAACGTATAACGTATAACGTATAACGCATATCCTAGAACTTATGGCGTATAACGTATAATGTATAACGTATAACGTATAACGTATAACTTTTAACGTATAACGTATAACGTATAACGTATAACGTATAACGTATAACGTATAACGTATAACGTATAACGTATAACGTATAACGTATAACGTATAACGTATAACGTATAACGTATAACGTATAACGTATAACGTATAACGTATAACGTATAACGTATAACGTATAACGTATAACGTATAACGTATAACGTATAACGTATAACGTATAACGTATAACGTATAACGTATAACGTATAACGTATAACGTATAACGTATAACGTATAACGTATAACGTATAACGTATAACGTATAACGTATAACGTATAACGTATAACGTATAACGTATAACGCATAACGTATAACGTATAACGTATAACGTATAACGTATAACGTATAACGTATAACGTATAACGTATAGCGTAATATGTATATCAAATAACGTATAACGTATAACGCATAACGTATAACGTATAACGTATAACGTATAACGTATAACGTATAACGTATAACGTATAACGTATAACGTATAACGTATAACGTATAACGCATAACTTATAACGTATAACGTATAACCTATAACGTATAACGTATAACGGATAACGTATAACGTATCACGTATAACGTATAACGTGTAACGTATAACGAATAACGTATAACGTATAACGTATAACGTATAACGTATAACGTATAACGTATAACGTATAACGTATAACGTATAACGTATAACGTATAACGTATAACGTATAACGTATAACGTATAACGTATAACGTATAACGTATAACGTATAACGTATAACGTATAACGTATAACGTATAACGTATAACGTATAACGTATAACGCATAACGTATAACGTATAACGTATAACGTATAACGTATAACGTATAGCGTAATATGTATATCAAATAACGTATAACGTATAACGCATAACGTATAACGTATAACGTATAACGTATAACGTATAACGTATAACGTATAACGTATAACGTATAACGTATAACGTATAACGTATAACGTATAACGTATAACGTATAACGTATAACGTATAACGTATAACGTATAACGTATAACGTATAACGTATAACGTATAACGTATAACGTATAACGTATAACGTATAACGTATAACGTATAACGTATAACGTATAACGTATAACGTATAACGTATAACGTATAACGTATAACGTATAACGTATAACGTATAACGTATAACGTATAACGTATAACGTATAACGTATAACGTATAACGTATAACGTATAACGTATAACGTATAACGTATAACGTATAACGTATAACGTATAACGTATAACGTATAACGTATAACGTATTACGTATAACGTATAACGTATAACGTATAACGTATAACGTATAACTTATAACGTATAACGTATAACGTATAACGTATAACGTATAACGTATAACGTATAACGTATAACGTATAACGTATAACGTATAACGTATAACGCATATCCTAGAACTTATGGCGTATAACGTATAATGTATAACGTATAACGTATAACGTATAACTTTTAACGTATAACGTATAACGTATAACGTATAACGCATAACTTATAACGTATAACGTATAACCTATAACGTATAACGTATAACGGATAACGTATAACGTATAACGTATAACGTATAACGTAATGCGTATAACGTATAACGTATAACGTATAACGTAATACGTATATCAAATAACGTATAACGTATAACGTATAACGAATAACGTATAACGTATAACGTATAACGTATAACGTATAACGTATAACGTATAACGTATAACGTATAACGTATAACGTATAACGTATAACGTATAGCGTATAACGTATAACGTATAACGTATAACGTATAACGTATAACGTATAACGTATAACGTATAACGTATAACGTATAACGTATAACGTATAACGTATAACGTATAACGTATAACGTATAACGTATAACGTATAACGTATAACGTAAAACGTTTAACGTATAACGTATAACGTATAACGTATAACGTATAACGTATAACGTATAACGTATAACGTATAACGTAATACGTATATCAAATAACGTATAACGTATAACGTATAACGTATAACGTATAACGTATAACGTATAACGTATAACGTATAACGTATAACGTATAACGTATAACTTATAGCGTATAGCGTATAACGTATAACGTATAACGTATAACGTATAACGTATAACGTATAACGTATAACGTATAACGTAATACGTATATCAAATAACGTATAACGTATAACGTATAACGTATAATGTATAACGTATAACGTATAACGTATAACGTATAACGTATAACGTATAACGTATAACTTATAGCGTATAGCGTATAACGTATAACGTATAACGTATAAACTATAACACATAACGTATAACGTATAAACTATAACACATAACGTATAACGTATAACGTATAACGTATAACGTATAACGTATAACGTATAACGTATAACGTATAACGTATAACGTATAACGTATAACGTATAACGTATAACGTATAACGTATAACGTATAACGTATAACGTATAACGTATAACGTATAACGTATAACGTATAACGTATAACGTGTAACGTATAACGTATAACGTATAACGTATAACGTATAACGTATAACGTGTAACGTATAACGTATAACGTATAACATATAACGTATAACGCATATCCTAGAACTTATGGCGTATAACGTATAATGTATAACGTATAATGTATAACGTATAACGTATAACGTATAACGTATAACGTATAACGTATAACGTATAACGTATAGCGTATAACGTATAACGTATAACGTATAACGTATATCGTATGACGTATAACGTATAACGTATAGCGTATAACGTATAACGTATAACGTATAACGTATAACGTATAACGTATAACGTATAACGTATACCGTATAACGTATAACGTATAACGTATAACGTATAACGTATAACGTATAACGTAATACGTATATCAAATAACGTATAACGTATAACGTATAACGTATAACGTATAACGTATAACGTATAACGTATAACGTATAACGTATAACGTATAACATATAACGTATAACGCATATCCTAGAACTTATGGCGTATAACGTATAATGTATAACGTATAACGTATAACGTATAACGTATAACGTATAACGTATAACGTATAAACTATAACACATAAAGTAATAACGTATAAACTATAACACATAACGTATAACGTATAACGTATAACGTATAACGTATAACGTATAACGTATAACGAAGAACGTATAACGTATAACGTATAACGTATAACGTATAACGTATAACGTATAACGTATAACGTATAACGTATAACGTATAACGTATAACGTATAACGTATAACGTATAACGTATAACGTATAACGTATAACGTATAACGTATAACGTAAAACGTTTAACGTATAACGTATAACATATAACGTATAACGTATAACGTATAAACTATAACACATAACGTATAACGTATAACGTATAACGTATAACGTATAACGTATAACGTATAACGTATAACGTAAAACGTATAACGTATAACGTATAACATATAACGTATAACGCATATCCTAGAACTTATGGCGTATAACGTATAATGTATAACGTATAACGTATAACGTATAACGTATTACGTATAACGTATAGCGTATAACGTATAACGTATAACGTATAACGTATAACGTATAACGTATAACGTATAACGTATAACGTATAACGTATAACGTATAACGTATAACGTATAACGTATAAAGTATAACGTATAACGTATAACGTATAACGTATAACGTATAACGTAATACGTATAACGTATAACGTATAACGTATAACGTAATACGTATATCAAGTAACGTATAACGTATAAAGTATAACGTATAACGTATAACGTATAACGTATAACGTATAACGTATAACGTATAACGTATAACGTATAACGTATAACGTATAACGTATAGCGTATAACGTATAACGTATAACGTATAACGTATAACGTATAACGTATAACGTATAACGTATAACGTATAACGTATAACGTATAACGTATAACGTATAACGTATAACGTATAACGTATAACGTATAACGTATATCGTATGACGTATAACGTATGACGTATAGCGTATAACGTATAACGTATAACGTATAACGTATAACGTATAACGTATAACGTATAACGTATAACGTATAACGTATAACGTATAACGTATAACGTATAACGTATAACGTATAACGTATAAAGTATAACGTATAACGTATAACGTATAACGTATAACGTATAACGTATAACGTAATGCGTATAACGTATAACGTATAACGTATAACGTAATACGTATATCAAATAACGTATAACGTATATCGTATAACGTATAACGTATAACGTATAACGTATAACGTATAACGTATAACGTATAACGTATAACGTATAACGTATAACGTATAACGTATAACGTATAACGTATAACGTATAGCGTATAACGTATAACGTATAACGTATAACGTATAACGTATAACGTATAACGTATAACGTATAACGTATAACGTATAACGTATAACGTACAACGTATAACATAGAACTTTTAACGTATAACGTATAACGTATAACGTATAAAGTATAACGTATAACGTATAACGTATGACGTATGACGTATGACGTATAACGTATAACGTATAACGTATAACGTATAACGTATAACGTATAACTTTTAACGTATAACGTATAACGTATAACGTATAACGTATAACGTATAACGTAATGCGTATAACGTATAACGTATAACGTATAACGTATAACGTAATACGTATATCAAATAACGTATAACGTATATCGTATAACGTATAACGTATAACGTATAACGTATAACGTATAACGTATAACGTATAACGTATAACGTATAACGTATAACGTATAACGTATAGCGTATAACGTATAACGTATAACGTATAACGTATAACGTATAACGTATAACGTATAACGTATAACGTATAACGTATAACGTATAACGTACAACGTATAACATAGAACTTTTAACGTATATCGTATAACGTATAACGTATAACGTATAACGTAGATCGTGTAACGTATGACGTATGACGTATGACGTATAACGTATAACGTATAACGTATAACGTATAACGTATAACGTATAACTTTTAACGTATAACGTATAACGTATAACGTATAACGTATAACGTATAACGTATAGCGTATAACGTATAACGTATAACGTATAACGTATAACGTATAACGTATGACGTATAACGTATAACGTATAGCGTATAACGTATAACGTATAACGTATAACGTATAACGTATAACGTATAACGTATAACGTATAACGTATAACGTATAACGTATAACGTACAACGTATAACATAGAACTTTTAACGTATATCGTATAACGTATAACGTATAACGTATAACGTATAACGTATAACGTATAACGTATAACGTAGAACGTATAACGTATAACTTATAGCGTATAACGTATAACGTATAACGTATAACGTATAACGTATAACGTATAACGTATAACGTATAACGTATAACGTATAACGCATATCCTAGAACTTATGGCGTATAACGTATAATGTATAACGTATAACGTATAACGTATAACGTATAACGTATAACGTATAGCGTATAACGTATAACGTATAACGTATAACGTATAACGTATAACGTATAACGTATAACGTATAACGTATAACGTATAACGTATAACGTATAACGTATAAAGTATAACGTATAACGTATAACGTATAACGTATAACGTATAACGTATAACGTAATACGTATAACGTATAACGTATAACGTATAACGTAATACGTATATCAAATAACGTATAACGTATAACGTATAACGTATAACGTATAACGTATAACGTATAACGTATAACATATAACGTATAACGCATATCCTAGAACTTATGGCGTATAACGTATAATGTATAACGTATAACGTATAACGTATAACGTATAACGTATAACGTATAAACTATAACACATAACGTATAACGTATAAACTATAACACATAACGTATAACGTATAACGTATAACGTATAACGTATAACGTATAACGTATAACGAAGAACGTATAACGTATAACGTATAACGTATAACGTATAACGTATAACGTATAACGTATAACGTATAACGTATAACGTATAACGTATAACGTATAACGTATAACGTATAACGTATAACGTATAACGTATAACGTAAAACGTATAACGTATAACGTATAACGTATAGCGTATAACGTATAACGTATAACGTATAACGTATAACGTATAACGTATGACGTATAACGTATAACGTATAGCGTATAACGTATAACGTATAACGTATAACGTATAACGTATAACGTATAACGTATAACGTATAACGTATAACGTATAACGTACAACGTATAACATAGAACTTTTAACGTATATCGTATAACGTATAACGTATAACGTATAACGTATAACGTATAACGTATAACGTATAACGTATAACGTATAACGTATAACGTATAACGTGTAACGTATAACGTATAACGTATAACATATAACGTATAACGCATATCCTAGAACTTATGGCGTATAACGTATAATGTATAACGTATAACGTATAACGTATAACGTATAACGTATAACGTATAACGTATAACGTATAACGTATAACGTATAACGTATAACGTATAACGTATAACGTATAACGTATAACGTATAACGTATAGCGTATAACGTATAACGTATAACGTATAACGTATAACGTATAACGTATAACGTATAACGTATAACGTATAACGTATAACGTATAACGTATAACGTATAACGTATAACGTATAACGTATAACGTATAACGTATATCGTATGACGTATAACGTATGACGTATAGCGTATAACGTATAACGTATAACGTATAACGTATAACGTATAACGTATAACGTATAACGTATAACGTATAACGTATAACGTATAACGTATAACGTATAACGTATAACGTATAAAGTATAACGTATAACGTATAACGTATAACGTATAACGTATAACGTATAACGTAATGCGTATAACGTATAACGTATAACGTATAACGTAATACGTATATCAAATAACGTATAACGTATATCGTATAACGTATAACGTATAACGTATAACGTATAACGTATAACGTATAACGTATAACGTATAACGTATAACGTATAACGTATAACGTATAACGTATAACGTATAGCGTATAACGTATAACGTATAACGTATAACGTATAACGTATAACGTATAACGTATAACGTATAACGTATAACGTATAACGTATAACGTACAACGTATAACATAGAACTTTTAACGTATATCGTATAACGTATAACGTATAACGTATAACGTAGATCGTGTAACGTATGACGTATGACGTATGACGTATAACGTATAACGTATAACGTATAACGTATAACGTATAACGTATAACTTTTAACGTATAACGTATAACGTATAACGTATAACGTATAACGTATAACGTATAGCGTATAACGTATAACGTATAACGTATAACGTATAACGTATAACGTATGACGTATAACGTATAACGTATAGCGTATAACGTATAACGTATAACGTATAACGTATAACGTATAACGTATAACGTATAACGTATAACGTATAACGTATAACGTATAACGTACAACGTATAACATAGAACTTTTAACGTATATCGTATAACGTATAACGTATAACGTATAACGTATAACGTATAACGTATAACGTATAACGTAGAACGTATAACGTATAACTTATAGCGTATAACGTATAACGTATAACGTATAACGTATAACGTATAACGTATAACGTATAACGTATAACGTATAACGTATAACGCATATCCTAGAACTTATGGCGTATAACGTATAATGTATAACGTATAACGTATAACGTATAACGTATAACGTATAACGTATAGCGTATAACGTATAACGTATAACGTATAACGTATAACGTATAACGTATAACGTATTACGTATAACGTATAACGTATGACGTATAACGTATAACGTATAACTTATAGCGTATAACGTATAACGTATAACGTATAACGTATAAACTATAACACATAACGTATAACGTATAACGTATAACGTATAACGTATAACGTATAACGTATAACGTATAACGTATAACGTATAACGTATAACGTATAACGTATAACGTATAACGTATAACGTATAACGTATAACGTATAACGTATAACGTATAACGTATAACGTATAACGTATAACGTATAACGTATAACGTATAACGTATAACGTGTAACGTATAACGTATAACGTATAACATATAACGTATAACGCATATCCTAGAACTTATGGCGTATAACGTATAATGTATAACGTATAACGTATAACGTATAACGTATAACGTATAACGTATAACGTATAACGTATAACGTATAACGTATAACGTATAACGTATAACGTATAGCGTATAACGTATAACGTATAACGTATAACGTATATCGTATGACGTATAACGTATAACGTATAGCGTATAACGTATAACGTATAACGTATAACGTATAACGTATTACGTATAACGTATAACGTATAACGTATAACGTATAACGCATAACGTATAACGTATAACGTATAACATATAACGTATAACGTATAACATATAACGTATAACGCATATCCTAGAACTTATGGCGTATAACGTATAATTTATAACGTATAACGTATAACGTATAACGTATAACGTATAACGTATAACGTATAACGTATAACGTATAACGTATAACGTATAACGTATAACGTATAACGTATAACGTATAACGTATAACGTATAACGTAATACGTATATCAAATAACGTATAACGTATAACGTATAACGTATAACGTAATACGTATATCAAATAACGTATAACGTATAACGTATAACGTATAACGTATAACGTATAACGTATAACGTATAACATATAACGTATAACGCATATCCTAGAACTTATGGCGTATAACGTATAATGTATAACGTATAACGTATAACGTATAACGTATAACGTATAACGTATAACGTATAACGTATAACGTATAACGTATAACGTATAACGTATACCGTATAACGTATAACGTATAACGTATAACTTATAACGTATAACGTATAACGTATAACGTATAACGTATAACGTATAACGTATAACGTATAACGTATAACGTATAACGTATAACGTATAACGTATAACGTATAACGTATAACGTATAACGTATAACGTATAACGTATAACGTATAACGTACAACGTATAACGTATAAAGTATAACGTATAACGTATAACGTATAAAGTATAACGTATAACGTATAACGTATAACGTATAACGTATAACGTAATACGTATAACGTATAACGTATAACGTATAACGTATAACGTATAACGTATAACGTATAACGTATAACGTATAACGTATAACGTATAACGTATAACGTATAACGTATAACGTATATCGTATGACGTATAACGTATGACGTATAGCGTATAACGTATAACGTATAACGTATAACGTATAACGTATAACGTATAACGTATAACGTATAACGTATAACGTATAACGTATAACGTATAACGTATAACGTATATCGTATGACGTATAACGTATGACGTATAGCGTATAACGTATAACGTATAACGTATAACGTATAACGTATAAAGTATAACGTATAACGTATAACGTATAACGTATAACGTATAACGTATATCGTATGACGTATAACGTATGACGTATAGCGTATAACGTATAACGTATAACGTATAACGTATAACGTATAACGTATATCGTATGACGTATAACGTATGACGTATAGCGTATAACGTATAACGTATAACGTATAACGTATAACGTATAAAGTATAACGTATAACGTATAACGTATAAAGTATAACGTATAACGTATAACGTATAACGTATAACGTATAACGTAATACGTATAACGTATAACGTATAAAGTATAACGTATAACGTATAACGTATAAAGTATAACGTATAACGTATAACGTATAACGTATAACGTATAACGTAATACGTATAACGTATAACGTATAACGTATAACGTATAACGTATAACGTAATACGTATATCAAGTAACGTATAACGAAGAACGTATAACGTATAACGTATAACGTATAACGTATAACGTATAACGTATAACGTATAACTTTTAACGTGTAACGTATAACGTATAACGTATAACGTATAACGTATAACGTATAACGTATAACGTATAACGTATAACGTATAACGTATAACGTATAACGTATAACGTATAACGTATAACGTATAACGTATAACGTATAACGTATAACGTATAACGTATAACGTATAACGTATAACGTATAACGTATAACGTATAACGTATAACGTATAACGTATAACGTATAACGTATAACGTATAACGTATAACGTATAACGTATAACGTATAACGTATAACGTATAACGTATAACGTATAACGTATAACGTATAACGTATAACGTATAACGTATAACGTATAACGTATAACGTATAACGTATAACGTATAACGTATAACGTATAACGTATAACGTATAACGTATAACGTATAACGTGTAACGTATAACGTATAACGTATAACATATAACGTATAACGCATATCCTAGAACTTATGGCGTATAACGTATAATGTATAACGTATAACGTATAACGTATAACGTATAGCGTATAACGTATAACGTATAACATATAACGTATATCGTATGACGTATAACGTATAACGTATAGCGTATAACGTATAACGTATAACGTATAACGTATAACGTATAACGTATAACGTATAACGTATAACGTATAACGTATAACGTATAACGTATAACGTATAACGTATAACGTATAACGTATAAAGTATAACGTATAACGTATAACGTATAACGTATAACGTATAACGTATAACGTATAACGTAATACGTATAACGTATAACGTATAACGTATAACGTAATACGTATATCAAATAACGTATAACGTATATCGTATAACGTATAACGTATAACGTATAACGTATAACGTATAACGTATAACGTATAACGTATAACGTATAACGTATAACGTATAACGTATAACGTATAACGTATAACGTATAGCGTATAACGTATAACGTATAACGTATAACGTATAACGTATAACGTATAACGTATAACGTATAACGTATAACATATAACGTATAACGTACAACGTATAACATAGAACTTTTAACGTATATCGTATAACGTATAACGTATAACGTATAACGTAGATCGTGTAACGTATGACGTATGACGTATGACGTATAACGTATAACGTATAACGTATAACGTATAACGTATAACGTATAACTTTTAACGTATAACGTATAACGTATAACGTATAACGTATAACGTATAACGTATAGCGTATAACGTATAACGTATAACGTATAACGTATAACGTATAACGTATGACGTATAACGTATAACGTATAGCGTATAACGTATAACGTATAACGTATAACGTATAACGTATAACGTATAACGTATAACGTATAACGTATAACGTATAACGTATAACGTACAACGTATAACATAGAACTTTTAACGTATATCGTATAACGTATAACGTATAACGTATAACGTATAACGTATAACGTATAACGTATAACGTAGAACGTATAACGTATAACTTATAGCGTATAACGTATAACGTATAACGTATAACGTATAACGTATAACGTATAACGTATAACGTATAACGTATAACGTATAACGCATATCCTAGAACTTATGGCGTATAACGTATAATGTATAACGTATAACGTATAACGTATAACGTATTACGTATAACGTATAGCGTATAACGTATAACGTATAACGTATAACGTATAACGTATAACGTATAACGTATAACGTATAACGTATAACGTATAACGTATAACGTATAACGTATAAAGTATAACGTATAACGTATAACGTATAACGTATAACGTATAACGTATAACGTAATACGTATAACGTATAACGTATAACGTATAACGTAATACGTATATCAAATAACGTATAACGTATAACGTATAACGTATAACGTATAACGTATAACGTATAACGTATAACGTATAACGTATAACGTATAACGTATAACGTATAACGTATAACGTATAGCGTATAACGTATAACGTATAACGTATAACGTATAACGTATAACGTATAACGTATAACGTATAACGTATAACGTATAACGTATAACGTATAACGTATAACGTATAACGTATAACGTATAACGTATATCGTATGACGTATAACGTATGACGTATAGCGTATAACGTATAACGTATAACGTATAACGTATAACGTATAACGTATAACGTATAACGTATAACGTATAACGTATAACGTATAACGTATAACGTATAAAGTATAACGTATAACGTATAACGTATAACGTATAACGTATAACGTAATGCGTATAACGTATAACGTATAACGTATAACGTAATACGTATATCAAATAACGTATAACGTATAACGTATAACGTATAACGTATAACGTATAACGTATAACGTATAACGTATAACGTATAACGTATAACGTATAACGTATAACGTATAACGTATAACGTATAACGTATAGCGTATAACGTATAACGTATAACGTATAACGTATAACGTATAACGTATAACGTATAACGTATAACGTATAACGTATAACGTATAACGTATAACGTACAACGTATAACATAGAACTTTTAACGTATATCGTATAACGTATAACGTATAACGTATAACGTATATCGTGTAACGTATGACGTATGACGTATGACGTATCACGTATAACGTATAACGTATAACGTATAACGTATAACGTATAACCTTTAACGTATGACGTATAACGTATAACGTGTAACGTATAACGTAATACGTATATCAAATAACGTATAACGTATAACGTATAACGTATAACGTATAACGTATAACGTATAACGTATAACGTGTAACGTATAACGTATAACGTTTAACGTATAACGTATAACGTATAACGTATAACGTATAACGTATAACGTATAACGTATAACGTATAACGTATAACGTATAACGTATAACGTATAACGTATAACGTATAACGTATAACGTATAACGTATAACGTATAACGTATAACGTATAACGTATAAACGTATAACGTATAACGTATAACGTATAAAGTATAACATATCACGTATAACGCATATCCTAGAACTTATGGCGTATAACGTATAACGTATAACATAATACGTATAACGTATAACGTATTACGTATAACGTATAACGTATGACGTATAACGTATAACGTATAACTTATAGCGTATAACGTATAACGTATAACGTATAACGTATAAACTATAACACATAACGTATAACATATAAACTATAACACATAACGTATAACGTATAACGTATAACGTATAACGTATAACGTATAACGTATAACGTATAACGTATAACGTATAACGTATAACGTATAACGTATAACGTATAACGTATAACGTATAACGTATAACGTATAACGTATAACGTATAACGTATAACGTATAACGTATAACGTATAACGTATAACGTATAACGTATAACGTATAACGTATAACGTATAACGTATAACGTATAACATATAACGTATAACGCATATCCTAGAACTTATGGCGTATAACGTATAATGTATAACGTATAACGTATAACGTATAACGTATAACGTATAACGTATAGCGTATAACGTATAACGTATAACGTATAACGTATATCGTATGACGTATAACGTATAACGTATAGCGTATAACGTATAACGTATAACGTATAACGTATAACGTATTACGTATAACGTATAACGTATAACGTATAACGTATAACGTATAACGTATAACGTATAACGTATAACGTATAACGTATAACGTATAACATATAACGTATAACGTATAACATATAACGTATAACGCATATCCTAGAACTTATGGCGTATAACGTATAATTTATAACGTATAACGTATAACGTATAACGTATAACGTATAACGTATAACACATAACGTATAACGTATAAACTATAACACATAACGTATAACGTATAACGTATAACGTATAACGTATAACGTATAACGTATAACGAAGAACGTATAACGTATAACGTATAACGTATAACGTATAACGTATAACGTATAACGTATAACGTATAACGTATAACGTATAACGTATAACGTATAACGTATAACGTATAACGTATAACATATAACGTATAACGCATATCCTAGAACTTATGGCGTATAACGTATAATGTATAACGTATAACGTATAACGTATAACGTATAACGTATAACGTATAACGTATAACGTATAACGTATAACGTATAACGTATAACGTATAACGTATAACGTATAACGTATAACGTATAACGTATAACGTATAACGTATAAAGTATAAGATATCACGTATAACGCATATCCTAGAACTTATGGCGTATAACGTATAATGTATAACGTATAACGTATAACGTATAACGTAAAACGTATAACGTATAACGTATAACATATAACGTATAACGCATATCATAGAACTTATGGCGTATAACGTATAACGTATAACGTATAACGTATAACGTATAACGTATAACGTATAACGTATAACGTATAACGTATAACGTAATACGTATATCAAATAACGTATAACGTATAACGTATAACGTATAACGTAATACGTATATCAAATAACGTATAACGTATAACGTATAACGTATAACGTATAACGTATAACGTATAACGTATAACATATAACGTATAACGCATATCCTAGAACTTATGGCGCATAACGTATAATGTATAACGTATAACGTATAACGTATAACGTATAACGTATAACGTATAACGTATAACGTATAACGTATAACGTATAACGTATAACGTATAACGTATAACGTATAACGTATAACGTATAACGTATAAAGTATAAGATATCACGTATAACGCATATCCTAGAACTTATGGCGTATAACGTATAATGTATAACGTATAACGTATAACGTATAACGTAAAACGTATAACGTATAACGTATAACATATAACGTATAACGCATATCATAGAACTTATGGCGTATAACGTATAACGTATAACGTATAACGTATAACGTATAACGTATAACGTATATCGTATGACGTATAACGTATGACGTATAGCGTATAACGTATAACGTATAACGTATAACGTATAACGTATAACGTATAACGTATAACGTATAACGTATAACGTATAACGTATAACGTATAGCGTATAACGTATAACGTATAACGTATAACGTATAACGTATAACGTATAACGTATAACGTATAACGTATAACGTATAACGTATAACGTATAACGTATAACGTATAACGTATAACGTATAACGTATAACGTATATCGTATGACGTATAACGTATGACGTATAGCGTATAACGTATAACGTATAACGTATAACGTATAACGTATAACGTATAACGTATAACGTATAACGTATAACGTATAACGTATAACGTATAACGTATAAAGTATAACGTATAACGTATAACGTATAACGTATAACGTATAACGTAATGCGTATAACGTATAACGTATAACGTATAACGTAATACGTATATCAAATAACGTATAACGTATAACGTATAACGTATAACGTATAACGTATAACGTATAACGTATAACGTATAACGTATAACGTATAACGTATAACGTATAACGTATAACGTATAGCGTGTAACGTATAACGTATAACGTATAACGTATAACGTATAACGTATAACGTATAACGTATAACGTATAACGTATAACGTATAACGTATAACGTACAACGTATAACATAGAACTTTTAACGTATATCGTATAACGTATAACGTATAACGTATAACGTATATCGTGTAACGTATGACGTATGACGTATGACGTATCACGTATAACGTATAACGTATAACGTATAACGTATAACGTATAACCTTTAACGTATGACGTATAACGTATAACGTGTAACGTATAACGTAATACGTATATCAAATAACGTATAACGTATAACGTATAACGTATAACGTATAACGTATAACGTATAACGTATAACGTGTAACGTATAACGTATAACGTTTAACGTATAACGTATAACGTATAACGTATAACGTATAACGTATAACGTATAACGTATAACGTATAACGTATAACGTATAACGTATAACGTATAACGTATAACGTATAACGTATAACGTATAACGTATAACGTATAACGTATAACGTATAACGTATAACGTATAACGTATAACGTATAAAGTATAACATATCACGTATAACGCATATCCTAGAACTTATGGCGTATAACGTATAACGTATAACATAATACGTATAACGTATAACGTATTACGTATAACGTATAACGTATGACGTATAACGTATAACGTATAACTTATAGCGTATAACGTATAACGTATAACGTATAACGTATAAACTATAACACATAACGTATAACGTATAAACTATAACTTATAACGTATAACGTATAACGTATAACGTATAACGTATAACGTATAACGTATAACGTATAACGTATAACGTATAACGTATAACGTATAACGTATAACGTATAACGTATAACGTATAACGTATAACGTATAACGTATAACGTATAACGTATAACGTATAACGTATAACGTATAACGTATAACGTATAACGTGTAACGTATAACGTATAACGTATAACATATAACGTATAACGCATATCCTAGAACTTATGGCGTATAACGTATAATGTATAACGTATAACGTATAACGTATAACGTATAACGTATAACGTATAACGTATAACGTATAACGTATAACGTATAACGTATAACGTATAACGTATAGCGTATAACGTATAACGTATAACGTATAACGTATATCGTATGACGTATAACGTATAACGTATAGCGTATAACGTATAACGTATAACGTATAACGTATAACGTATTACGTATAACGTATAACGTATAACGTATAACGTATAACGTATAACGTATAACGTATAACGTATAACGTATAACATATAACGTATAACGTATAACATATAACGTATAACGCATATCCTAGAACTTATGGCGTATAACGTATAATTTATAACGTATAACGTATAACGTATAACGTATAACGTATAACGTATAACGTATAACGTATAACGTATAACGTGTAACGTATAACGTATAACGTTTAACGTATAACGTATAACGTATAACGTAATACGTATATCAAATAACGTATAACGTATAACGTATAACGTATAACGTAATACGTATATCAAATAACGTATAACGTATAACGTATAACGTATAACGTATAACGTATAACGTATAACGTATAACATATAACGTATAACGCATATCCTAGAACTTATGGCGTATAACGTATAATGTATAACGTATAACGTATAACGTATAACGTATAACGTATAACGTATAACGTATAACGTATAACGTATAACGTATAACGTATAACGTATAACGTATAACGTACAACGTATAACATAGAACTTTTAACGTATATCGTATAACGTATAACGTATAACGTATAACGTATATCGTGTAACGTATGACGTATGACGTATGACGTATCACGTATAACGTATAACGTATAACGTATAACGTATAACGTATAACCTTTAACGTATGACGTATAGCGTATAACGTATAACGTATAACGTATAACGTATAACGTATAACGTATAACGTATAACGTATAACGTATAACGTATAACGTATAACGTATAACGTACAACGTATAACATAGAACTTTTAACGTATATCGTATAACGTATAACGTATAACGTATAACGTATATCGTGTAACGTATGACGTATGACGTATGACGTATCACGTATAACGTATAACGTATAACGTATAACGTATAACGTATAACCTTTAACGTATGACGTATAACGTATAACGTGTAACGTATAACGTAATACGTATATCAAATAACGTATAACGTATAACGTATAACGTATAACGTATAACGTATAACGTATAACGTATAACGTGTAACGTATAACGTATAACGTTTAACCTATAACGTATAACGTATAACGTATAACGTATAACGTATAACGTATAACGTATAACGTATAACGTATAACGTATAGCGTATAACGTATAACGTATAACGTATAACGTATAACGTAGAACGTATAACGTATAACTTATAGCGTATAACGTATAACGTATAACGTATAACGTATAACGTATAACGTATAACGTATAACGTATAACGTATAACGTATAACGCATATCCTAGAACTTATGGCGTATAACGTATAATGTATAACGTATAACGTATAACGTATAACGTATAACGTATAACGTATAGCGTATAACGTATAACGTATAACGTATAACGTATAACGTATAACGTATAACGTATAACGTATAACGTATAACGTATAACGTATAACGTATAACGTATAAAGTATAACGTATAACGTATAACGTATAACGTATAACGTATAACGTATAACGTGTAACGTATAACGTATAACGTATAACATATAACGTATAACGCATATCCTAGAACTTATGGCGTATAACGTATAATGTATAACGTATAACGTATAACGTATAACGTATAACGTATAACGTATAACGTATAACGTATAACGTATAACGTATAACGTATAACGTATAACGTATAGCGTATAACGTATAACGTATAACGTATAACGTATATCGTATGACGTATAACGTATAACGTATAGCGTATAACGTATAACGTATAACGTATAACGTATAACGTATAACGTATAACGTATAACGTATAACGTATAACGTATAACGTATAACGTATAACGTATAACGTATAACGTATAACGTATAACGTATAACGTATAAAGTATAACGTATAACGTATAACGTATAACGTATAACGTATAACGTAATGCGTATAACGTATAACGTATAACGTATAACGTAATACGTATATCAAATAACGTATAACGTATAACGTATAACGTATAACGTATAACGTATAACGTATAACGTATAACGTATAACGTATAACGTATAACGTATAACGTATAACGTATAACGTATAGCGTATAACGTATAACGTATAACGTATAACGTATAACGTATAACGTATAACGTATAACGTATAACGTATAACGTATAACGTATAACGTATAACGTAGAACGTATAACATAGAACTTTTAACGTATATCGTATAACGTATAACGTATAACGTATAACGTATATCGTGTAACGTATGACGTATGACGTATGACGTATCACGTATAACGTATAACGTATAACGTATAACGTATAACGTATAACCTTTAACGTATGACGTATAACGTATAACGTGTAACGTATAACGTAATACGTATATCAAATAACGTATAACGTATAACGTATAACGTATAACGTATAACGTATAACGTATAACGTATAACGTGTAACGTATAACGTATAACGTTTAACGTATAACGTATAACGTATAACGTATAACGTATAACGTATAACGTATAACGTATAACGTATAACGTATAACGTATAACGTATAACGTATAACGTATAACGTATAACGTATAACGTATAACGTATAACGTATAACGTATAACGTATAACGTATAACGTATAACGTATAACGTATAACGTATAACGTATAACGTATAACGTATAACGTATAACGTATAACGTATAACGTATAACGTATAACGTATAAAGTATAACATATCACGTATAACGCATATCCTAGAACTTATGGCGTATAACGTATAACGTATAACATAATACGTATAACGTATAACGTATTACGTATAACGTATAACGTATGACGTATAACGTATAACGTATAACTTATAGCGTATAACGTATAACGTATAACGTATAACGTATAAACTATAACACATAACGTATAACGTATAAACTATAACACATAACGTATAACGTATAACGTATAACGTATAACGTATAACGTATAACGTATAACGTATAACGTATAACGTATAACGTATAACGTATAACGTATAACGTATAACGTATAACGTATAACGTATAACGTATAACGTATAACGTATAACGTATAACGTATAACGTATAACGTATAACGTATAACGTATAACGTATAACGTATAACGTATAACGTATAACGTATAACGTATAACGTGTAACGTATAACGTATAACGTATAACATATAACGTATAACGCATATCCTAGAACTTATGGCGTATAACGTATAATGTATAACGTATAACGTATAACGTATAACGTATAACGTATAACGTATAACGTATAACGTATAACGTATAACGTATAACGTATAGCGTATAACGTATAACGTATAACGTATAACGTATATCGTATGACGTATAACGTATAACGTATAGCGTATAACGTATAACGTATAACGTATAACGTATAACGTATTACGTATAACGTATAACGTATAACGTATAACGTATAACGTATAACGTATAACGTATAACGTATAACATATAACGTATAACGTATAACATATAACGTATAACGCATATCCTAGAACTTATGGCGTATAACGTATAATTTATAACGTATAACGTATAACGTATAACGTATAACGTATAACGTATAACGTATAACGTATAACGTATAACGTATAACGTATAACGTATAACGTATAACGTATAACGTATAACGTATAACGTAATACGTATATCAAATAACGTATAACGTATAACGTATAACGTATAACGTAATACGTATATCAAATAACGTATAACGTATAACGTATAACGTATAACGTATAACGTATAACGTATAACGTATAACGTATAACATATAACGTATAACGCATATCCTAGAACTTATGGCGTATAACGTATAATGTATAACGTATAACGTATAACGTATAACGTATAACGTATAACGTATAACGTATAACGTATAACGTATAACGTATAACGTATAACGTATACCGTATAACGTATAACGTATAACGTATAACGTATAACGTATAACGTATAACGTATAACGTATAACGTATAACGTATAACGTATAACGTATAACGTATAACGTATAACGTATAACGTATAACGTATAACGTATAACGTATAACGTATAACGTATAACGTATAACGTATAACGTATAACGTATAACGTATAACGTATAACGTATAACGTATAACGTGTAACGTATAACGTATAACGTATAACGTATAACGTATAACGCATATCCTAGAACTTATGGCGTATAACGTATAATGTATAACGTATAACGTATAACGTATAACGTATAGCGTATAACGTATAACGTATAACATATAACGTATATCGTATGACGTATAACGTATAACGTATAGCGTATAACGTATAACGTATAACGTATAACGTATAACGTATTACGTATAACGTATAACGTATAACGTATAACGTATAACGTATAACGTATATCGTATGACGTATAACGTATAACGTATAGCGTATAACGTATAACGTATAACGTATAACGTATAACGTATTACGTATAACGTATAACGTATAACGTATAACGTATAACGTATAACGTATAACGTATAACGTATAACGTATAACGCATATCCTAGAACTTATGGCGTATAACGTATAATGTATAACGCATAACGTATAACGTATAACGTATAACGTATAACGTATAACGTATAACGTATATCGTGTAACGTATGACGTATGACGTGTGACGTATAACGTATAACGTATAACGTATAACGTATAACGTATAACGTATAACGTATAACGTATAACGTATAAAGTATAACATATCACGTATAACGCATATCCTAGAACTTATGGCGTATAACGTATAACGTATAACATAATACGTATAACGTATAACGTATTACGTATAACGTATAACGTATGACGTATAACGTATAACGTATAACTTATAGCGTATAACGTATAACGTATAACGTATAACGTATAAACTATAACACATAACGTATAACGTATAAACTATAACACATAACGTATAACGTATAACGTATAACGTATAACGTATAACGTATAACGTATAACGTATAACGTATAACGTATAACGTATAACGTATAACGTATAACGTATAACGTATAACGTATAACGTATAACGTATAACGTATAACGTATAACGTATAACGTATAACGTATAACGTATAACGTATAACGTATAACGTATAACGTATAACGTATAACGTATAACGTATAACGTATAACGTATAACGTATAACGTATAACGTATAACGTATAACGTGTAACGTATAACGTATAACGTATAACATATAACGTATAACGCATATCCTAGAACTTATGGCGTATAACGTATAATGTATAACGTATAACGTATAACGTATAACGTATAACGTATAACGTATAACGTATAACGTATAACGTATAACGTATAGCGTATAACGTATAACGTATAACGTATAACGTATATCGTATGACGTATAACGTATAACGTATAGCGTATAACGTATAACGTATAACGTATAACGTATAACGTATTACGTATAACGTATAACGTATAACGTATAACGTATAACGTATAACGTATAACGTATAACGTATAACATATAACGTATAACGTATAACATATAACGTATAACGCATATCCTAGAACTTATGGCGTATAACGTATAATTTATAACGTATAACGTATAACGTATAACGTATAACGTATAACGTATAACGTATAACGTATAACGTATAACGTATAACGTATAACGTATAACGTATAACGTATAACGTATAACGTATAACGTGTAACGTATAACGTATAACGTATAACGTATAACATATAACGTATAACGCATATCCTAGAACTTATGGCGTATAACGTATAATGTATAACGTATAACGTATAACGTATAACGTATAACGTATAACGTATAACGTATAACGTATAGCGTATAACGTATAACGTATAACGTATAACGTATATCGTATGACGTATAACGTATAACGTATAGCGTATAACGTATAACGTATAACGTATAACGTATAACGTATTACGTATAACGTATAACGTATAACGTATAACATATAACGTATAACGTATAACGTATGACGTATAACGTATAACATATAACGTATAACGTATAACATATAACGTATAACGCATATCCTAGAACTTATGGCGTATAACGTATAATTTATAACGTATAACGTATAACGTATAACGTATAACGTATAACGTATAACGTATAACGTATAACGTATAACGTATAACGTATAACGTATAACGTATAACGTATAACGTATAACGTATAACGTATAACGTATAACGTATAACGTATAACGTATAACGTATAACGTAATAAGTATATCAAATAACGTATAACGTATAACGTATAACGTATAACGTATAACGTATAACGTATAACGTATAACGTATAACGTATAACGTATAACGTATAACGTATAACGTATAACGTATAACGTATAACGTATAACGTATAACGTATAACGTATAACGTATAACGTATAACGTATAACGTATAACGTATAACGTATAACGTATGACGTATAACGTATAACGTATAACTTATAGCGTATAACGTATAACGTATAACGTATAACGTATAAACTATAACACATAACGTATAACGTATAAACTATAACACATAACGTATAACGTATAACGTATGACGTATAACGTATAACGTATAACGTATAACGTATAACGTATAACGTATAACGTATAACGTATAACGTATAACGTATAACGTATAACGTATAACGTATAACGTATAACGTATAACGTATAACGTATAACGTATAACGTATAACGTATAACGTATAACGTATAACGTATAACGTATAACGTGTAACGTATAACGTATAACGTATAACGTGTAACGTATAACGTATAACGTATGACATATAACGTATAACGCATAACGTATAACGTATAGCGTATAACATATAACATATAACGTATAACATATAACGTATAACGCATATCCTAGAACTTATGGCGTATAACGTATAATTTATAACGTATAACGTATAACGTATAACGTATAACGTATAACGTATAACGTATAACGTATAACGTATTACGTATAACGTATAACGTATAACGTATAAAGTATAACGTATAACGTATAACGTATAACGTATAACGTATAACGTATAGCGTATAACGTATAACGTATAACGTATAACGTATATCGTATGACGTATAACGTATAACGTATAGCGTATAACGTATAACGTATAACGTATAACGTATAACGTATTACGTATAACGTATAACGTATAACGTATAACGTATAACGTATAACGTATAACGTATAACGTATAACGTATAACGTATAACGTATAACGTATAACGTATAACGTATAACGTATAACGTATAACGTATAACGTATAAAGTATAACATATCACGTATAACGCATATCCTAGAACTTATGGCGTATAACGTATAATGTATAACGTATAACGTATAACGTATAACTTTTAACGTATAACGTATAACATATAACGTATAACGTATAGCGTATAACGTATAACGTATAACGTATAACGTATAACGTATAACGTATAACGTATAACGTATAACGTATAACGTATAACGTATAACGTATAACGTATAACGTATAACGTATAACGTATAACGTGTAACGTATAACGTATAACGTATAACATATAACGTATAACGCATATCCTAGAACTTATGGCGTATAACATATAACGTATAACGTATAACGTATAACGTATAACGTATAACGTATAACGTATAACGTATAGCGTATAACATATAACGTATAACGTATAACATATAACGTATAACGCATACCCTAGAACTTATGGCGTATAACGTATAATTTATAACGTATAACGTATAACGTATAACGTATAACGTATAACGTATAACGTATAACGTATAACGTATAACGTATAACGTATAACGTATAACGTATAACGTATAACGTATAACGTATAACGTATAACGTATAACGTATAACGTATAACGTATAACGTGTAACGTATAACGTATAACGTATAACGTATAACGTATAACGTATAACGTATAACGTGTAACGTATAACGTATAACGTATAACGTATAACGTATAACGTATAACGTATAACGTGTAACGTATAACGTATAACGTATAACATATAACGTATAACGCATATCCTAGAACTTATGGCGTATAACGTATAATGTATAACGTATAACGTATAACGTATAACTTTTAACGTATAACGTATAACATATAACGTATAACGTATAGCGTATAACGTATAACGTATAACGTATAACGTATAACGTATAGCGTATAACGTATAACGTATAACGTATAACGTATATCGTATGACGTATTCCGTATAACGTATAGCGTATAACGTATAACGTATAACGTATAACGTATAACGTATTACGTATAACGTATAACGTATAACGTATAAAGTATAACGTATAACGTATAACGTATAACGTATAACGTATAACGTAATACGTATAACGTATAACGTATTACGTATAACATATAACGTATAACGTATAACGTATAACGTATAACGTATAACGTATAACGTATAACGTATAGCGTATAACATATAACGTATAACGTATAACATATAACGTATAACGCATACCCTAGAACTTATGGCGTATAACGTATAATTTATAACGTATAACGTATAACGTATAACGTATAACGTATAACGTATAACGTATAACGTATAACGTATAACGTATAACGTATAACGTATAACGTATAACGTATAACGTATAACGTATAACGTATAACGTATAACGTATAACGTGTAACGTATAACGTATAACGTATAACATATAACGTATAACGCATATCCTAGAACTTATGGCGTATAACGTATAATGTATAACGTATAACGTATAACGTATAACGTATAACGTATAACGTATAACGTATAACGTATAACGTATAACGTATAGCGTATAACGTATAACGTATAACGTATAACGTATATCGTATGACGTATAACGTATAACGTATAGCGTATAACGTATAACGTATAACGTATAACGTATAACGTATTACGTATAACGTATAACGTATAACGTATAAAGTATAACGTATAACGTATAACGTATAACGTATAACGTATAACGTAATACGTATAACGTATAACGTATTACGTATAACATATAACGTATAACGTATAACGTATAACGTATAACGTTTAACGTATAACGTATAACGTATAACGTATAACATATAACGTATAACGTATAACATATAACGTATAACGCACCTCCGCGGTGGACCGCAGCGGTACTTGTTACCGCTGCGGTGCCGAAGGCCACCGCGCGAGCCACTGCGCGGCGGCCCCCAAGTGCCCGCTGTGTGCGGACATGGGGAGACCAGCCGCGCACCGAATGGGGGGGAAGCAATGTACCCCCCCATCCCGACGAGGGCAGAGGAGAGGGGCGCCGGGGCCGCTCCCGGCGCCGGTGAGAGCGGCCCCAGCTGCGAGCGCCGCGGCGCCCGCGGACCTGGCCGCGACCGACGCGACGGTCGCAAGGAAGAGGTCGGAGGCGGCGACGGCGTTGGTGTCCGCGATGGAGGTGGACATCGGCCCCGCCGCCGTCCTCACGGAGGTGCCACCAGGAGGCGGTGAGGAGGCCATCAAATAATGGCTCCCCGCCTCCTCCTGCAGGCCAACCTCAACCACTGCCGTGCAGCGCAGGACCTGATGTGTCAGACGCTGGCGGAGTGGGGGGGTGGTCTGGCAGTCGCCGCCGAGCCGTACCGCGTCCCCGACCATCCGCATTGGATGGGGGATGCGGCCGGCTTGGTGGCGGCTGTGTGGCAGGGCGGTGACGGGTCCCCTCCGTTCTCCTTACTGGAGAACGGGGCGGGATTCGTCGCCGTCCAGTGGGGGGGAGTCGCCGTGGTGGGGTGCTACGTTTCGCCCAACTGCGGCCTTGCTGCCTTCGAGCAGTACTTGGCCGGGGTGGGGGCGTGCCTCACAAGGATTGCGCCCCGGCCGGTGCTGGTCCTGGGGGACTTCAATGCCTGGTCTGTGGCATGGGGGTCCCCCAGGACCAATCGGAGGGGCGAGGCTCTGGGCGACTGGGCGGCGGGCTTCGACCTCCGGTTGATTAACCGGGGGTCGGAGCTGACGTGCGTGCGGCGCGGGGGAGGGTCCATAGTGGATTTGACGTTTGGATCCCCCGGCGCCGCGCGTATGGTGTCCGGGTGGGACGTGGTGGTGGGGGAGGAGACATTATCGGACCACCGGTATATCCGCGTGGTCTTGACCTCCCCCGAGGCCGCCGCGGCCCCGCACCGACACCTCCGCCCGGGAGCGGGTAGCGCCCCACCACCACCACGCAGATGGGCGCTTCGGCGCCTTGACAAGGACGTCCTGGTGGCGGCCGCTCTGGCCGAAACCTGGCCTCGACGGGAGACCAGGCTGCCCGACCTGGAGGGGGCCGTGGCTCGGCTCGGGAGCGCCGTCGCGCGCATTTGCGACGCGGCGATGCCCCGGGCCGGGCCGCGGTCTCCTCGACGGGCGGTGTACTGGTGGTCGGGCGAAATCGGGGAATTGCGGACAGCATGCGTCCGGGCCCGACGCCAGTACACCCGCGCGCGTCGTCGGGCCGGACGGAACGGCGACGACGGCGCGCGGGCTAGGGCGGCGGAACTGTACGAGTCCTATCGCGCGGGAAAGAGGGCTCTGCAGGTCGCCATCAAACGGGCCAAGGCCCAGAGCTGGAAGGAGCTCCTCGAGACCCTCGAGCGGGATCCATGGGGGCGCCCATACCGGATAGTTCTGAATAAACTCCGGCCATGGGCGCCCCCGATCACCGAGGGTCTCGACCCCCAGCTCTTGAGGGACGTGGTCGACACGCTCTTCCCGATCGTGGGGGAGAGCGGGCCACGTCCCTCTGCGGACCCGACCACCTGGTCCGCGGAGCTGGGGGTCTCGGCTGGGGAGCTAGCCGCGGCCATCCGAAGACTCGGGGCGAAGGATACTGCCCCGGGTCCTTCGGGAGTGCCCGGCCGAGTCTTGGTCTTGGCCGCGGACGTTCTGGGTGACGGCCTCCGGGAGCTATTCGACCGCTGCCTGGAGGCCGGGCGATTCCCCTCCGCATGGAAGGTGGCCCGAATGGTCCTCCTCCGGAAAGAGGGTAGGCCCGCGGACTCTCCGTCAGCGTACCGGCCGATTTGCCTGCTCGACGATGTGGGCAAGCTCCTAGAAAGAGTCGTGGCGGCCCGCATCGTCGGGCACCTGTCGCGGGGTGGGCCCGGGCTGGCGGAGTGCCAGTTCGGGTTCCGGGAGGGCCGGTCGACGATCGACGCGATTCGACGCGTCCGGTCCCTCTCGGCCTCGGCGGTCTCCCGGGGTGGGGTTGCATTGGCGGTGTCCTTGGACATCGCCAATGCGTTTAACACCCTACCCTGGGCGGCGATTAGGCGGGGGCTTGAGGAACATCGAGTCCCCGCCTACCTTAGGGCAGTCGTCGAGGACTACCTCCGCGACAGGTGGATCGAGTATCCGGGCCGGTGCGGGACGGAGAGGAGAGCGGTGTACTCCGGGGTTCCGCAGGGGTCGGTGTTAGGACCCCTGCTGTGGAACCTCGGGTACGACGCCGTCCTGCGGGCCGAAGACCTCCCCGACGGCGTCAGTCTGACATGTTACGCGGACGACACCTTGTTGTTGGCCGTCGGGGGGGACTGGAGGGGGGCTGTTCGGGCCGCCGAGGACGGTGTCCGGCGCGTCGTCTCCCGGATCAGGGGGATCGGTTTGGAGGTGGCTCTCCACAAAACCGAGGTACTCGGGATGTATAGACCCCGGGGAGAGCCGCCTCCCCCCCTGATCCGGGTGGGTGAGACAGACGTCGAGGTGAGGTCTCAGATGAAATATCTGGGACTTCACCTCGACAGCCACTGGCGCTTCGAGGGCCATTTCCGGGCCCTGGCCCCGCGGTTGGAGAGGATAGTTGGCGCTTTGGGCCGTATCCTCCCCAACCTGCGGGGCCCGAGTGACCGGGTTCGCCGCCTCTACGCGGGAATGGTCCACTCGGTGGCCCTATACGGGGCCCCCGTTTGGGCGGGCGACCTGGCCGCCTCCCGGCGCAGCAAGGTATTGCTGCGCCGGGTTCAAAGGCGGCTTGCACTGCGGATCGCCCGGGGGTACCGGACCGTTTCGTATGAGGCGGCGAGCGTCCTGTCAGGGCTACCCCCGGCGGACTTGATCGCGGGCGCGCATGCGGCTTTCTACGAGGGCCGCATGCGCGCCCGCGAGGATGGGGTGGTCCTGGCGGGCTGCGAGGTGGAGGCCCTGAGGCGCCAGGCCCGGGAGTCCATGCTGCAGCTTTGGCAGCAGCGGCTGGCCGAGCCGTTGTTCGGCCAGAGGACTGTCCGGGCTATCCGGCCGGTCCTGTTTGAGTGGCTGGGTAGGCGCTTCGGCTCACTCACCTACCGGTTGGTGCAGGTGCTGTCCGGGCACGGATGCTTCGGTCAGTACCTGTGCCGGATCGGTGTGGAAGAGGCGGCGCGCTGCTGGCACTGTCCAGCGGACGAGGACACGGCGCAACACACCCTCGAGGTGTGTCCGGCCTGGGGGGTGGAGCGCCGTGTCCTCACGGCCGTGATTGGGGCGGACCTATCGCTGCCGGGCGTGGTACAGGCCATGCTCGGCAGCGAGACGAAGTGGCGGGCCGTGGCCTCCTTCTGCGAGGAGGTAATCTCGCGGAAGGAGGCCGCGAGCCGCATTCGCGAGAGCGGGAGACCGCGAGCGAGGCCTCGTCCGAGGCCGGGGGCGGGTGGGCCTCCGGAAGGGCTGGGGAGGCCACCCTGAGAGCGGCGGGCGGGGGTGCGTAGCCCTTGAGGCTCGTGCCACCGCCCGTCGTCTGAGGGGTGGGAGGAATAAGGGACGGCGACGCTCTCGAGGGCGGAGAGGCCAGAGCCGCCCTCGGGAGCGTACGAGCCGGGGTGCGGCCGCGCCGACGGCACGGTCCCAGGGCCGTGCCTCCGGCGCGGCTATGGGGGCCGTGGGCGGTCGCGAGTGTGGGACTCGCGGCCGCCCTCGGGCGGCCCCCGGGAGTGGGACGTCGGAGCAGTGTGGCCCTGCTCCGACGTCGGGCGCCAGAGCGCCGAGGAGAAAACAGGGAAGGGAGGGTGAAGTACCCCCTCCCTTCCCTGGAACGGGAGGACACGGGCGCGAGAGCCCTGCACGGGGGAGCACCTGATGTTATGATGTCTTCGGTCCCAGGTGCTCCCCCTGCATAGTGCGAGGATGGCCACCGTGGTGGGTTTTAGTGGGTAGGTCCCGCGCCCGATGGGTTTCCTTCCGGGCGCGGGGAATCCCACACTCCCCCCGCCCCTCCCCAGGCGGCGGGGGGGTCTTTCGAAGATTTCCCCCACGTTAATAAAAAAAAAAAAAAAAAAAAAAAATAACGTATAACGCATATCCTAGAACTTATGGCGTATAACGTATAATTTATAACGTATAACGTATAACGTATAACGTATAACGTATAACGTACAACGTATAACGTATAACGTATAACGTATAACGTATAACGTATAACGTAATACGTATATCAAATAACGTATAACGTATAACGTATAACGTATAACGTATAACGTATAACGTATAACGTATAACGTATAACGTAATACGTATATCAAATAACGTATAACGTATAACGTATAACGTATAACGTATAACGTATAACGTATAACGTATAACATATAACGTATAACGCATATCCTAGAACTTATGGCGTATAACGTATAATGTATAACGTATAACGTATAACGTATAACGTATAACGTATAACGTATAACGTATAACGTATAACGTATAACGTATAACGTATAACGTATAACGTATTACGTATAACGTATAACGTATAACGTATAACGTATAACAGATAACGTATAACGTATAACGTATAACGTATAACGTATAACGTATAACGTATAACGTATAACGTATAACGTATAACGTATAACGTATAACGTATAACGTATAACGTATAACGTATAACGTATAACGTATAACGTATAACGTATAACGTATAACGTATAACGTATAACGTATAACGTATGACGTATAACGTATAACGTATAACTTATAGCGTATAACGTATAACGTATAACGTATAACGTATAAACTATAACACATAACGTATAACGTATAAACTATAACACATAACGTATAACGTATAACGTATAACGTATAACGTATAACGTATAACGTATAACGTATAACGTATAACGTATAACGTATAACGTATAACGTATAACGTATAACGTATAACGTATAACGTATAACGTATAACGTATAACGTATAACGTATAACGTATAACGTATAACGTATAACGTATAACGTATAACGTATAACGTATAACGTATAACGTATAACGTATAACGTATAACGTATAACGTATAACGTATAACGTATAACGTATAACGTATAACGTGTAACGTATAACGTATAATGTATAACATATAACGTATAACGCATATCCTAGAACTTATGGCGTATAACGTATAATGTATAACGTATAACGTATAACGTATAACGTATAACGTATAACGTATAACGTATAACGTATAACGTATAACGTATAACGTATAGCGTATAACGTATAACGTATAACGTATAACGTATATCGTATGACGTATAACGTATAACGTATAGCGTATAACGTATAACGTATAACGTATAACGTATAACGTATAACGTATTACGTATAACGTATAACGTATAACGTATAAAGTATAACGTATAACGTATAACGTATAACGTATAACGTATAACGTATAACGTATAATTTATAACGTATAACGTATAACGTATAACGTATAACGTATAACGTACAACGTATAACGTATAACGTATAACGTATAACGTATAACGTATAACGTAATACGTATATCAAATAACGTATAACGTATAACGTATAACGTATAACGTATAACGTATAACGTATAACGTATAACGTATAACGTATAACGTATAACGTATAACATATAACGTATAACGCATATCCTAGAACTTATGGCGTATAACGTATAATGTATAACGTATAACGTATAACGTATAACGTATAACGTATAACGTATAACTTATAACGTATAACGTATAACGTATAACATATAACGTATAACGCATATCCTAGAACTTATGGCGTATAACGTATAATGTATAACGTATAACGTATAACGTATAACGTATAACGTATAACGTATAACGTATAACGTAATACGTATATCAAATAACGTATAACGTATAACGTATAACGTATAACGTATAACGTATAACGTATAACGTATAACATATAACGTATAACGCATATCCTAGAACTTATGGCGTATAACGTATAATGTATAACGTATAACGTATAACGTATAACGTATAACGTATAACGTATAACGTATAACGTATAACGTATAACGTATAACGTATAACGTATAACGTATAACGTATAACGTATAACGTATAACGTATAACGTATAACGTATAACGTATAACGTATAACGTATAACGTATAACGTATAGCGTATAACGTATAACGTATAACGTATAACGTATAACGTATAACGTATAACGTATAACGTATAACGTATAACGTATAACGTATAACGTATAACGTATAACGTATAACGTATAACGTATAACGTATAACGTATAACGTGTAACGTATAACGTATAACGTATAACATATAACGTATAACGCATATCCTAGAACTTATGGCGTATAACGTATAATGTATAACGTATAACGTATAACGTATAACGTATAACGTATAACGTATAACGTATAACATATAACGTATAACGTATAGCGTATAACGTATAACGTATAACGTATAACGTATATCGTATGACGTATAACGTATAACGTATAGCGTATAACGTATAACGTATAACGTATAACGTATAACGTATTACGTATAACGTATAACGTATAACGTATAACGTATAACGTATAACGTATAACGTATAACGTATAACATATAACGTATAACGTATAACATATAACGTATAACGCATATCCTAGAACTTATGGCGTATAACGTATAATTTATAACGTATAACGTATAACGTATAACGTATAACGTATAACGTATAACGTATAACGTATAACGTATAACGTATAACGTATAACGTATAACGTATAACGTAATACGTATATCAAATAACGTATAACGTATAACGTATAACGTATAACGTATAACGTATAACGTATAACGTATAACATATAACGTATAACGCATATCCTAGAACTTATGGCGTATAACGTATAATGTATAACGTATAACGTATAACGTATAACGTATAACGTATAACGTATAACGTATAACGTATAACGTATAACGTATAACGTATAACGTATAACGTATAACGTATAACGTATAACGTATAACGTATAACGTATAACGTATAACGTATAACGTATAAAGTATAACGTATAACGTATAACGTATAACGTATAACGTATAACGTATAACGTATAACGTATAACGTATAACGTATAACGTATAACGTATAACGTATAACGTATAACGTATAACGTATATCGTATGACGTATAACGTATAACGTATAGCGTATAACGTATAACGTATAACGTATAACGTATAACGTATTACGTATAACGTATAACGTATAACGTATAAAGTATAACGTATAACGTATAACGTATAACGTATAACGTATAACGTATAACGTATAACGTATAACGTATAACGTATAACGTATAACGTATAACGTATAACGTATAACGTATAACGTATAACGTATAACGTATAACGTATAACGTATAACGTATAACGTGTAACGTATAACGTATAACGTATAACATATAACGTATAACGCATATCCTAGAACTTATGGCGTATAACGTATAATGTATAACGTATAACGTATAACGTATAACGTATAACGTATAACGTATAACGTATAACGTATAACGTATAACGTATAACGTATAGCGTATAACGTATAACGTATAACGTATAACGTATATCGTATGACGTATAACGTATAACGTATAGCGTATAACGTATAACGTATAACGTATAACGTATAACGTATAACGTATTACGTATAACGTATAACGTATAACGTATAAAGTATAACGTATAACGTATAACGTATAACGTATAACGTATAACGTAATACGTATAACGTATAACGTATTACGTATAACATATAACGTATAACGTATAACGTATAACGTATAACGTTTAACGTATAACGTATAACGTATAACGTATAACATATAACGTATAACGTATAACATATAACGTATAACGCATATCCTAGAACTTATGGCGTATAACGTATAATTTATAACGTATAACGTATAACGTATAACGTATAACGTATAACGTACAACGTATAACGTATAACGTATAACGTATAACGTATAACGTATAACGTAATACGTATATCAAATAACGTATAACGTATAACGTATAACGTATAACGTATAACGTATAACGTATAACGTATAACGTATAACATATAACGTATAACGCATATCCTAGAACTTATGGCGTATAACGTATAATGTATAACGTATAACGTATAACGTATAACGTATAACGTATAACGTATAACGTATAACGTATAACGTATAACGTATAACGTATAACGTATAACGTATAACGTATAACGTATAACGTGTAACGTATAACGTATAACGTATAACGTATAACGTATAACGTATAACGTATAACGTATAACGTATAACGTATAACGTATAACGTATAACGTATAACGTATAACGTATAACGTATAAGGTATAACGTATAACGTATAACGTATAACGTATAACGTATAACGTATAACGTATAACGTATAACGTATAACGTATAAAGTATAACATATCACGTATAACGCATATCCTAGAACTTATGGCGTATAACGTATAATGTATAACGTATAACGTATAACGTATAACTTTTAACGTACAATGTATAACATATAACGTATAACGTATAGCGTATAACGTATAACGTATAACGTATAACGTATAACGTATAACGTATAACGTATAACGTATAACGTATAACGTATAACGTATAACGTATAACGTATAACGTATAACGTATAACGTATAACGTATAACGTGTAACGTATAACGTATAACGTATAACATATAACGTATAACGCATATCCTAGAACTTATGGCGTATAACGTATAATGTATAACGTATAACGTATAACGTATAATCTATAACGTATAACGTATAACGTATAACGTATAACGTATAACGTATAACGTATAACGTATAACGTATAACGTATAACGTATAACGTATAACGTATAGCGTATAACGTATAACGTATAACGTATAACGTATATCGTATGACGTATTCCGTATAACGTATAGCGTATAACGTATAACGTATAACGTATAACGTATAACGTATTACGTATAACGTATAACGTATAACGTATAAAGTATAACGTATAACGTATAACGTATAACGTATAACGTATAACGTATAACGTAATACGTATAACGTATAACGTATAACGTATAACGTATAACGTATAACGTATAAAGTATAACGTATAACGTATAACGTATAACGTATAACGTATAACGTAATACGTATAACGTATAACGTATTACGTATAACATATAACGTATAACGTATAACGTATAACGTATAACGTATAACGTATAACGTATAACGTATAGCGTATAACATATAACGTATAACGTATAACATATAACGTATAACGCATATCCTAGAACTTATGGCGTATAACGTATAATGTATAACGTATAACGTATAACGTATAACGTATAACGTATAACGTATAACGTATAACGTATAACGTATAACGTATAGCGTATAACGTATAACGTATTACGTATAACGTATAACGTATAACGTATAACGTATAACGTATAACGTATAACGTATAACGTATAACATATAACGTATAACGTATAACATATAACGTATAACGCATATCCTAGAACTTATGGCGTATAACGTATAATTTATAACGTATAACGTATAACGTATAACGTATAACGTATAACGTATAACGTATATCGTATGACGTATTCCGTATAACGTATAGCGTATAACGTATAACGTATAACGTATAACGTATAACGTATTACGTATAACGTATAACGTATAACGTATAAAGTATAACGTATAACGTATAACGTAATACGTATAACGTATAACGTATTACGTATAACATATAACGTATAACGTATAACGTATAACGTATAACGTATAACGTATAACGTATAACGTATAGCGTATAACATATAACGTATAACGTATAACGTATAACGTATAACGTATAACGTATAGCGTATAACGTATAACGTATTACGTATAACGTATAACGTATAACGTATAACGTATAACGTATAACGTATAACGTATAACGTATAACATATAACGTATAACGTATAACATATAACGTATAACGCATATCCTAGAACTTATGGCGTATAACGTATAATTTATAACGTATAACGTATAACGTATAACGTATAACGTATAACGTATAACGTATAACGTATAACGTATAACGTATAACGTATAACGTATAACGTATAACGTATAACGTATAACGTATAGCGTATAACGTATAACGTATAACGTACAACGTATAACGTATAACGTATAACGTATAACGTATAACGTATAACGTATAACGTATAACGTATAACGTATAACGTATAACGTATAACGTATAACGTATAACGTATAACGTATAACGTGTAACGTATAACGTATAACGTATAACATATAACGTATAACGCATATCCTAGAACTTATGGCGTATAACGTATAATGTATAACGTATAACGTATAACGTATAACGTATAACGTATAACGTATAACGTATAACGTATAACGTATAACGTATAGCGTATAACGTATAACGTATAACGTATAACGTATATCGTATGACGTATAACGTATAACGTATAGCGTATAACGTATAACGTATAACGTATAACGTATAACGTATTACGTATAACGTATAACGTATAACGTATAACGTATAACGTATAACGTATAACGTATAACGTATAACGTATAACGTATAACGTATAACGTATAACGTATAACGTATAACGTATAACGTATAACGTATAAGGTATAACGTATAACGTATAACGTATAACGTATAACGTATAACGTATAACGTATAACGTATAACGTATAACGTATAACGTATAACGTGTAACGTATAACGTATAACGTATAACATATAACGTATAACGCATATCCTAGAACTTATGGCGTATAACGTATAATGTATAACGTATAACGTATAACGTATAACGTATAACGTATAACGTATAACGTATAACGTATAACGTATAACGTATAACGTATAGCGTATAACGTATAACGTATAACGTATAACGTATATCGTATGACGTATAACGTATAACGTATAACGTATAGCGTATAACGTATAACGTATAACGTATAACGTATAACGTATTACGTATAACGTATAACGTATAACGTATAAAGTATAACGTATAACGTATAACGTATAACGTATAACGTATAACGTAATACGTATAACGTATAACGTATTACGTATAACATATAACGTATAACGTATAACGTATAACGTATAACGTTTAACGTATAACGTATAACGTATAACGTATAACATATAACGTATAACGTATAACATATAACGTATAACGCATATCCTAGAACTTATGGCGTATAACGTATAATTTATAACGTATAACGTATAACGTATAACGTATAACGTATAACGTACAACGTATAACGTATAACGTATAACGTATAACGTATAACGTATAACGTAATACGTATATCAAATAACGTATAACGTATAACGTATAACGTATAACGTATAACGTATAACGTATAACGTATAACGTATAACATATAACGTATAACGCATATCCTAGAACTTATGGCGTATAACGTATAATGTATAACGTATAACGTATAACGTATAACGTATAACGTATAACGTATAACGTATAACGTATAACGTATAACGTATAACGTATAACGTATAACGTATAACGTATAACGTGTAACGTATAACGTGTAACGTATAACGTATAACGTATAACGTATAACGTATAACGTATAACGTATAACGTATAACGTATAACGTATAACGTATAACGTATAACGTATAACGTATAACGTATAACGTATAAGGTATAACGTATAACGTATAACGTATAACGTATAACGTATAACGTATAACGTATAACGTATAACGTATAAAGTATAACATATCACGTATAACGCATATCCTAGAACTTATGGCGTATAACGTATAATGTATAACGTATAACGTATAACGCATAACTTTTAACGTATAACGTATAACATATAACGTATAACGTATAGCGTATAACGTATAACGTATAACGTATAACGTATAACGTATAACGTATAACGTATAACGAATAACGTATAACGTATAACGTATAACGTATAACGTATAACGTATAACGTATAACGTATAACGTATAACGTGTAACGTATAACGTATAACGTATAACATATAACGTATAACGCATATCCTAGAAATTATGGCGTATAACGTATAATGTATAACGTATAACGTATAACGTATAATCTATAACGTATAACGTATAACGTATAACGTATAACGTATAACGTATAACGTATAACGTATAACGTATAACGTATAACGTATAACGTATAACGTATAACGTATAACGTATAACGTATAACGTATTACGTATAACGTATAACGTATAACGTATAAAGTATAACGTATAACGTATAACGTAATACGTATAACGTATAACGTATTACGTATAACATATAACGTATAACGTATAACGTATAACGTATAACGTATAACGTATAACGTATAACGTATAGCGTATAACATATAACGTATAACGTATAACGTATAACGTATAACGTATAACGTATAGCGTATAACGTATAACGTATTACGTATAACGTATAACGTATAACGTATAACGTATAACGTATAACGTATAACGTATAACGTATAACGTATAACATATAACGTATAACGTATAACATATAACGTATAACGCATATCCTAGAACTTATGGCGTATAACGTATAATTTATAACGTATAACGTATAACGTATAACGTATAACGTATAACGTATAACGTATAACGTATAACGTATAACGTATAACGTATAACGTATAACGTATAACGTATAACGTATAACGTATAACGTATAGCGTATAACGTATAACGTATAACGTACAACGTATAACGTATAACGTATAACGTATAACGTATAACGTATAACGTATAACGTATAACGTATAACGTATAACGTATAACGTATAACGTATAACGTATAACGTATAACGTATAACGTGTAACGTATAACGTATAACGTATAACATATAACGTATAACGCATATCCTAGAACTTATGGCGTATAACGTATAATGTATAACGTATAACGTATAACGTATAACGTATAACGTATAACGTATAACGTATAACGTATAACGTATAACGTATAGCGTATAACGTATAACGTATAACGTATAACGTATATCGTATGACGTATAACGTATAACGTATAGCGTATAACGTATAACGTATAACGTATAACGTATAACGTATTACGTATAACGTATAACGTATAACGTATAACGTATAACGTATAACGTATAACGTATAACGTATAACGTATAACGTATAACGTATAACGTATAACGTATAACGTATAACGTATAACGTATAACGTATAACGTATAACGTATAACGTATAACGTATAACGTATAACGTATAACGTATAACGTATAACGTATAACGTATAACGTGTAACGTATAACGTATAACGTATAACATATAACGTATAACGCATATCCTAGAACTTATGGCGTATAACGTATAATGTATAACGTATAACGTATAACGTATAACGTATAACGTATAACGTATAACGTATAACGTATAACGTATAACGTATAACGTATAACGTATAGCGTATAACGTATAACGTATAACGTATAACGTATATCGTATGACGTATAACGTATAACGTATAGCGTATAACGTATAACGTATAACGTATAACGTATAACGTATTACGTATAACGTATAACGTATAACGTATAAAGTATAACGTATAACGTATATCGTATAACGTATAACGTATAACGTAATACGTATAACGTATAACGTATTACGTATAACATATAACGTATAACGTATAACGTATAACGTATAACGTTTAACGTATAACGTATAACGTATAACGTATAACATATAACGTATAACGTATAACATATAACGTATAACGCATATCCTAGAACTTATGGCGTATAACGTATAATTTATAACGTATAACGTATAACGTATAACGTATAACGTATAACGTACAACGTATAACGTATAACGTATAACGTATAACGTATAACGTATAACGTAATACGTATATCAAATAACGTATAACGTATAACGTATAACGTATAACGTATAACGTATAACGTATAACGTATAACGTATAACATATAACGTATAACGCATATCCTAGAACTTATGGCGTATAACGTATAATGTATAACGTATAACGTATAACGTATAACGTATAACGTATAACGTATAACGTATAACGTATAACGTATAACGTATAACGTATAACGTATAACGTATAACGTATAACGTATAACGTGTAACGTATAACGTATAACGTATAACGTATAACGTATAACGTATAACGTATAACGTATAACGTATAACGTATAACGTATAACGTATAACGTATAACGTATAACGTATAACGTATAACGTATAACGTATAAGGTATAACGTATAACGTATAACGTATAACGTATAACGTATAACGTATAACGTATAACGTATAACGTATAACGTATAAAGTATAACATATCACGTATAACGCATATCCTAGAACTTATGGCGTATAACGTATAATGTATAACGTATAACGTATAACGTATAACTTTTAACGTATAACGTATAACATATAACGTATAACGTATAGCGTATAACGTATAACGTATAACGTATAACGTATAACGTATAACGTATAACGTATAACGTATAACGTATAACGTATAACGTATAACGTATAACGTATAACGTATAACGTATAACGTATAACGTATAACGTGTAACGTATAACATATAACGTATAACATATAACGTATAACGTATAACGTATAACGTATATCGTATGACGTATTCCGTATAACGTATAGCGTATAACGTATAACGTATAACGTATAACGTATAACGTATAACGTATTACGTATAACGTATAACGTATAACGTATAAAGTATAACGTATAACGTATAACGTATAACGTATAACGTATAACGTAATACGTATAACGTATAACGTATAACGTATAACGTATAACGTATAAAGTATAACGTATAACGTATAACGTATAACGTATAACGTATAACGTAATACGTATAACGTATAACGTATTACGTATAACATATAACGTATAACGTATAACGTATAACGTATAACGTATAACGTATAACGTATAACGTATAGCGTATAACATATAACGTATAACGTATAACATATAACGTATAACGCATATCCTAGAACTTATGGCGTATAACGTATAATGTATAACGTATAACGTATAACGTATAACGTATAACGTATAACGTATAACGTATAACGTATAACGTATAACGTATAGCGTATAACGTATAACGTATTACGTATAACGTATAACGTATAACGTATAACGTATAACGTATAACGTATAACGTATAACGTATAACATATAACGTATAACGTATAACATATAACGTATAACGCATATCCTAGAACTTATGGCGTATAACGTATAATTTATAACGTATAACGTATAACGTATAACGTATAACGTATAACGTATAACGTATAACGTATATCGTATGACGTATTCCGTATAACGTATAGCGTATAACGTATAACGTATAACGTATAACGTATAACGTATTACGTATAACGTATAACGTATAACGTATAAAGTATAACGTATAACGTATAACGTAATACGTATAACGTATAACGTATTACGTATAACATATAACGTATAACGTATAACGTATAACGTATAACGTATAACGTATAACGTATAACGTATAGCGTATAACATATAACGTATAACGTATAACGTATAACGTATAACGTATAACGTATAGCGTATAACGTATAACGTATTACGTATAACGTATAACGTATAACGTATAACGTATAACGTATAACGTATAACGTATAACGTATAACATATAACGTATAACGTATAACATATAACGTATAACGCATATCCTAGAACTTATGGCGTATAACGTATAATTTATAACGTATAACGTATAACGTATAACGTATAACGTATAACGTATAACGTATAACGTATAACGTATAACGTATAACGTATAACGTATAACGTATAACGTATAACGTATAACGTATAACGTATAGCGTATAACGTATAACGTATAACGTACAACGTATAACGTATAACGTATAACGTATAACGTATAACGTATAACGTATAACGTATAACGTATAACGTATAACGTATAACGTATAACGTATAACGTATAACGTATAACGTATAACGTGTAACGTATAACGTATAACGTATAACATATAACGTATAACGCATATCCTAGAACTTATGGCGTATAACGTATAATGTATAACGTATAACGTATAACGTATAACGTATAACGTATAACGTATAACGTAGAACGTATAACGTATAACGTATAGCGTATAACGTATAACGTATAACGTATAACGTATATCGTATGACGTATAACGTATAACGTATAGCGTATAACGTATAACGTATAACGTATAACGTATAACGTATTACGTATAACGTATAACGTATAACGTATAACGTATAACGTATAACGTATAACGCATAACGTATAACGTATAACATATAACGTATAACGTATAACATATAACGTATAACGCATATCCTAGAACTTATGGCGTATAACGTATAATTTATAACGTATAACGTATAACGTATAACGTATAACGTATAACGTATAACGTATAACGTATAACGTATAACATATAACGTATAACGCATATCCTAGAACTTATGGCGTATAACGTATAATGTATAACGTATAACGTATAACGTATAACGTATAACGTATAACGTATAACGTATAACGTATAACGTATAACGTATACCGTATAACGTATAACGTATAACGTATAACGTATAACGTATAACGTATAACGTATAACGTATAACGTATAACGTATAACGTATAACGTATGACGTATAACGTATAACGTATAACTTATAGCGTATAACGTATAACGTATAACGTATAACGTATAAACTATAACACATAACGTATAACGTATAACGTATAACGTATAACGTATAATGTATAACGTATAACGTATAACGTATAACGTATAACGTATAACGTATAACGTATAACGTATAACGTATAACGTATAACGTATAACGTATAACGTATAACGTATAACGTATAACGTATAACGTATAACGTATAACGTATAACGTATAACGTATAACGTATAACGTATAACGTATAACGTATAACGTATAACGTATAACGTATAACGTATAACGTATAACGTATAACGTATAACGTATAACGTATAACGTATAACGTATAACGTATAACGTATAACGTATAACGTATAACGTATAACGTATAACGTATAACGTATAACGTATAACGTATAACGTATAACGTATAACGTATTACGTATAACGTATAACGTATAACGTATAACGTATAACGTATAACGTATAACGTATAACGTATAACGTATAACGTATAACGTATAACGTATAGCGGATAACGTATAACGTATAACGTATAACGTATAACGTATAACGTATAACGTATAACGTATAACGTATAACGTATAACGTGTCACGTATAACGTATAACGTATAACATATAACGTATAACGCATATCCTAGAACTTATGGCGTATAACGTATAATGTATAACGTATAACGTATAACGTATAATCTATAACGTATAACGTATAACGTATAACGTATAACGTATAACGTATAACGTATAACGTATAACGTATAACGTATAACGAATAGCGTATAACGTATAACGTATAACGTATAACGTATATCGTATGACGTATTCCGTATAACGTATAGCGTATAACGTATAACGTATAACGTATAACGTATAACGTATTACGTATAACGTATAACGTATAACGTATAACGCATATCCTAGAACTTATGGCGTATAACGTATAATGTATAACGTATAACGTATAACGTATAACGTATAACGTATAACGTATAGCGTATAACGTATAACGTATAACGTATAACGTATAACGTATAACGTATAACGTATAGCGTATAACGTATAACGTATAACGTATAACGTATATCGTATGACGTATTCCGTATAACGTATAACGTATAACGTATAACGTATAACGTAATACGTATAACGTATAACGTATTACGTATAACATATAACGTATAACGTATAACGTATAACGTATAACGTATAACGTATAACGTATAACGTATAGCGTATAACATATAACGTATAACGTATAACATATAACGTATAACGCATATCCTAGAACTTATGGCGTATAACGTATAACGTATAACGTATAACGTATAACGTATAACGTATAACATATAACGTATAACGCATATCCTAGAACTTATGGCGTATAACGTATAATGTATAACGTATAACGTATAACGTATAACGTATAACGTATAACGTATAACGTATAACGTATAACGTATAACGTATAACGTATAACGTATAACGTATAACGTATAACGTATAACGTATAACGTATAACGTATAACGTATAACGTATAACGTGTAACGTATAACGTATAACGTATAACATATAACGTATAACGCATATCCTAGAACTTATGGCGTATAACGTATAATGTATAACGTATAACGTATAACGTATAACGTATAACGTATAACGTATAACGTATAACGTATAACGTATAACGTATAGCGTATAACGTATAACGTATAACGTATAACGTATATCGTATGACGTATAACGTATAACGTATAGCGTATAACGTATAACGTATAACGTATAACGTATAACGTATTACGTATAACGTATAACGTATAACGTATAACGTATAACGTATAACGTATAACGTATAACGTATAACATATAACGTATAACGTATAACATATAACGTATAACGCATATCCTAGAACTTATGGCGTATAACGTATAATTTATAACGTATAACGTATAACGTATAACGTATAACGTATAACGTATAACGTATAACGTATAACGTATAACGTATAACGTATAACGTATAACGTATAACGTATAACGTATAACGTATAACGTATAACGTATAACGTATAACGTATAACGTGTAACGTATAACGTATAACGTATAACATATAACGTATAACGCATATCCTAGAACTTATGGCGTATAACGTATAATGTATAACGTATAACGTATAACGTATAACGTATAACGTATAACGTATAACGTATAACGTATAACGTGTAACGTATAACGTATAACGTATAACATATAACGTATAACGCATATCCTAGAACTTATGGCGTATAACGTATAATGTATAACGTATAACGTATAACGTATAACGTATAACGTATAACGTATAACGTATAACGTATAACGTATAACGTATAACGTATAGCGTATAACGTATAACGTATAACGTATAACGTATATCGTATGACGTATAACGTATAACGTATAGCGTATAACGTATAACGTATAACGTATAACGTAGAACGTATTACGTATAACGTATAACGTATAACGTATAAAGTATAACGTATAACGTATAACGTATAACGTATAACGTATAACGTAATACGTATAACGTATAACGTATTACGTATAACATATAACGTATAACGTATAACGTATAACGTATAACGTATAACGTTTAACGTATAACGTATAACGTATAACGTATAACATATAACGTATAACGTATAACATATAACGTATAACGCATATCCTAGAACTTATGGCGTATAACGTATAATTTATAACGTATAACGTATAACGTATAACGTATAACGTATAACGTACAACGTATAACGTATAACGTATAACGTATAACGTATAACGTATAACGTAATATGTATATCAAATAACGTATAACGTATAACGTATAACGTATAACGTATAACGTATAACGTATAACGTATAACGTATAACGTATAACGTATAACATATAACGTATAACGCATATCCTAGAACTTATGGCGTATAACGTATAACGTATAACGTATAACGTATAACGTATAACGTATAACGTATAACGTATAACGTATAACGTATAACGTATAACGTATAACGTATAACGTATAACGTATAACGTATAACGTATAACGTATAACGTATAACGTATAACGTATAACGTATAACGTATAACGTATAACGTATAACGTATAACGTATAACGTATAACGTATAACGTATAACGTATAACGTATAACGTATAACGTATAACGTATAACGTATAACGTATAACGTATAACGTATAACGTATAACGTATAACGTATAACGTATAACGTATAACGTATAAAGTATAACATATCACGTATAACGCATATCCTAGAACTTATGGCGTATAACGTATAATGTATAACGTATAACGTATAACGTATAACTTTTAACGTATAACGTATAACATATAACGTATAACGTATAGCGTATAACGTATAACGTATAACGTATAACGTATAACGTATAACGTATAACGTATAACGTATAACGTATAACGTATAACGTATAACGTATAACGTATAACGTATAACGTATAACGTATAACGTATAACGTATAACGTATAACGTATAACGTGTAACGTATAACGTATAACGTATAACATATAACGTATAACGCATATCCTAGAACTTATGGCGTATAACGTATAATGTATAACGTATAACGTATAACGTATAATCTATAACGTATAACGTATAACGTATAACGTATAACGTATAACGTATAACGTATAACGTATAACGTATAACGTATAACGTATAGCGTATAACGTATAACGTATAACGTATAACGTATATCGTATGACGTATTCCGTATAACGTATAGCGTATAACGTATAACGTATAACGTATAACGTATAACGTATTACGTATAACGTATAACGTATAACGTATAACGTATAACGTAATACGTATAACGTATAACGTATTACGTATAACATATAACGTATAACGTATAACGTATAACGTATAACGTATAACGTATAACGTATAACGTATAACGTATAGCGTATAACATATAACGTATAACGTATAACATATAACGTATAACGCATATCCTAGAACTTATGGCGTATAACGTATAATTTATAACGTATAACGTATAACGTATAACGTATAACGTATAACGTATAACGTATAACGTATAACGTATAAAGTATAACGTATAACGTATAACGTATAACGTAATACGTATAACGTATAACGTATTACGTATAACATATAACGTATAACGTATAACGTATAACGTATAACGTATAACGTATAACGTATAACGTATAGCGTATAACATATAACGTATAACGTATAACATATAACGTATAACGCATATCCTAGAACTTATGGCGTATAACGTATAATTTATAACGTATAACGTATAACGTATAACGTATAACGTATAACGTATAACGTATAACGTATAACGTATAAAGTATAACGTATAACGTATAACGTATAACGTATAACGTATAACGTAATACGTATAACGTATAACGTATTACGTATAACATATAACGTATAACGTATAACGTATAACGTATAACGTATAACGTTTAACGTATAACGTATAACGTATAACGTATAACATATAACGTATAACGTATAACATATAACGTATAACGCATATCCTAGAACTTATGGCGTATAACGTATAATTTATAACGTATAACGTATAACGTATAACGTATAACGTATAACGTACAACGTATAACGTATAACGTATAACGTATAACGTATAACGTATAACGTAATATGTATATCAAATAACGTATAACGTATAACGTATAACGTATAACGTATAACGTATAACGTATAACGTATAACGTATAACGTATAACGTATAACATATAACGTATAACGCATATCCTAGAACTTATGGCGTATAACGTATAACGTATAACGTATAACGTATAACGTATAACGTATAACGTATAACGTATAACGTATAACGTATAACGTATAACGTATAACGTATAACGTATAACGTATAACGTATAACGTATAACGTATAACGTATAACGTATAACGTATAACGTATAACGTATAACGTATAACGTATAACGTATAACGTATAACGTATAACGTATAAAGTATAACATATCACGTATAACGCATATCCTAGAACTTATGGCGTATAACGTATAATGTATAACGTATAACGTATAACGTATAACTTTTAACGTATAACGTATAACATATAACGTATAACGTATAGCGTATAACGTATAACGTATAACGTATAACGTATAACGTATAACGTATAACGTATAACGTATAACGTATAACGTATAACGTATAACGTATAACGTATAACGTATAACGTATAACGTATAACGTATAACGTATAACGTATAACGTGTAACGTATAACGTATAACGTATAACATATAACGTATAACGCATATCCTAGAACTTATGGCGTATAACGTATAATGTATAACGTATAACGTATAACGTATAATCTATAACGTATAACGTATAACGTATAACGTATAACGTATAACGTATAACGTATAACGTATAACGTATAACGTATAACGTATAGCGTATAACGTATAACGTATAACGTATAACGTATATCGTATGACGTATTCCGTATAACGTATAGCGTATAACGTATAACGTATAACGTATAACGTATAACGTATTACGTATAACGTATAACGTATAACGTATAACGTATAACGTAATACGTATAACGTATAACGTATTACGTATAACATATAACGTATAACGTATAACGTATAACGTATAACGTATAACGTATAACGTATAACGTATAGCGTATAACATATAACGTATAACGTATAACATATAACGTATAACGCATATCCTAGAACTTATGGCGTATAACGTATAATTTATAACGTATAACGTATAACGTATAACGTATAACGTATAACGTATAACGTATAACGTATAACGTATAACGTATAACGTATAACGTATAACGTATAACGTATAACGTACAACGTAATACGTATATCAAATAACGTATAACGTATAACGTATAACGTATAACGTATAACGTATAACGTATAGCGTATAACGTATAACGTATAACGTATAACGTATAACGTATAACGTATAACGTATAACGTATAGCGTATAACGTATAACGTATAACGTATAACGTATATCGTATGACGTATAACGTATAACGTATAGCGTATAACGTATAACGTATAACGTATAACGTATAACGTATTACGTATAACGTATAACGTATAACGTATAACGTATAACGTATAACGTATAACGTATAACGTATAACATATAACGTATAACGTATAACATATAACGTATAACGCATATCCTAGAACTTATGGCGTATAACGTATAATTTATAACGTATAACGTATAACGTATAACGTATAACGTATAACATATAACGTATAACGCATATCCTAGAACTTATGGCGTATAACGTATAATGTATAACGTATAACGTATAACGTATAACGTATAACGTATAACGTATAACGTATAACGTATAACGTATAACGTATAACGTATAACGTATAACGTATAACGTATAACGTATAAGGTATAACGTATAACGTATAACGTATAACGTGTAACGTATAACGTATAACGTATAACGTATAACGTATAACGTATAACGTATAACGTATAGCGGATAACGTATAACGTATAACGTATAACGTATAACGTATAACGTATAACGTATAACGTATAACGTATAACGTATAACGTGTAACGTATAACGTATAACGTATAACATATAACGTATAACGCATATCCTAGAACTTATGGCGTATAACGTATAATGTATAACGTATAACGTATAACGTATAATCTATAACGTATAACGTATAACGTATAACGTATAACGTATAACGTATAACGTATAACGTATAACGTATAACGTATAACGTATAACGTATAACGTATAACGTATAACGTATAACGTATAACCTATAACGTATAACGTATAACGTATAACGTATAACGTATAACGTATAACGTATAACGTATAACGTATAACGTATAACGTATAACGTATAACGTATAACGTATAACGTATAACGTATAACGTATAACGTATAACGTATAGCGTATAACGTATAACGTATAACGTATAACATATAACGTATAACGCATATCCTAGAACTTATGGCGTATAACGTATAATGTATAACGTATAACGTATAACGTATAACGTATAACGTAAAACGTATAACGTATAACGTATAACGTATAACATATAACGTATAACGCATATCCTAGAACTTATGGCGTATAACGTATAATGTATAACGTATAACGTATAACGTATAACGTATAACGTATAACGTATAGCGTATAACGTATAACGTATAACGTATAACGTATAACGTATAACGTATAACGTATAACGTATAGCGTATAACGTATAACGTATAACGTATAACGTATATCGTATGACGTATAACGTATAACGTATAGCGTATAACGTATAACGTATAACGTATAACGTATAACGTATTACGTATAACGTATAACGTATAACGTATAACGTATAACGTATAACGTATAACGTATAACGTATAACATATAACGTATAACGTATAACATATAACGTATAACGCATATCCTAGAACTTATGGCGTATAACGTATAATTTATAACGTATAACGTATATCGTATAACGTATAACGTATAACATATAACGTATAACGCATATCCTAGAACTTATGGCGTATAACGTATAATGTATAACGTATAACGTATAACGTATAACGTATAACGTATAACGTATAACGTATAACGTATAACGTATAACGTATAACGTATAACGTATAACGTATAACGTATAACGTATAACGTATAACGTATAACGTATAACGTATAACGTATAACGTATAACGTATAACGTATAACGTATAACGTATAACGTATAACGTATAACGTATAACGTATAACGTATAACGTATAACGTATAACGTATAACGTATAACGTATAACGTATAACGTATAACGTATAACGTATAACGTGTAACGTATAACGTATAACGTATAACATATAACGTATAACGCATATCCTAGAACTTATGGCGTATAACGTATAATGTATAACGTATAACGTATAACGTATAACGTATAACGTATAACGTATAACGTATAACGCATAACGTATAACGTATAGCGTATAACGTATAACGTATAACGTATAACGTATATCGTATGACGTATAACGTATAACGTATAGCGTATAACGTATAACGTATAACGTATAACGTATAACGTATTACGTATAACGTATAACGTATAACGTATAACGTATAACGTATAACGTATAACGTATAACGTATAACATATAACGTATAACGTATAACATATAACGTATAACGAATATCCTAGAACTTATGGCGTATAACGTATAATTTATAACGTATAACGTATAACGTATAACGTATAACGTATAACGTATAACGTATAACGTATAACGTATAACGTATAACGTATAACGTATAACGTAAAACGTATAACGTATAACGTATAGCGTATAACGTATAACGTATAACGTACAACGTATAACGTATAACGTATAACGTATAACGTATAACGTATAACGTATAACGTATAACGTATAACGTATAACGTATAACGTATAACGTATAACGTATAACGTATAACGTATAACGTATAACGTATAACGTATAACGTGTAACGTATAACGTATAACGTATAACATATAACGTATAACGCATATCCTAGAACTTATGGCGTATAACGTATAATGTATAACGTATAACGTATAACGTATAACGTATAACGCATAACGTATAACGTATAACGTATAACGTATAACGTATAGCGTATAACGTATAACGTATAACGTATAACGTATATCGTATTACGTATAACGTATAACGTATAGCGTATAACGTATAACGTATAACGTATAACGTATAACGTATTACGTATAACGTATAACGTATAACGTATAACGTATAACGTATAACGTATAACGTATAACGTATAACATATAACGTATAACGTGTAACATATAACGTATAACGCATATCCTAGAACTTATGGCGTATAACGTATAATTTATAACGTATAACGTATAACGTATAACGTATAACGTATAACGTATAACGTATAACGTATAACGTATAACATATAACGTATAACGCATATCCTAGAACTTATGGCGTATAACGTATAATGTATAACGTATAACGTATAACGTATAACGTATAACGTATAACGTATAACGTATAACGTATAACGTATAACGTATAACGTATAACGTATACCGTATAACGTATAACGTATAACGTATAACGTATAACGTATAACGTATAACGTATAACGTATAACGTATAACGTATAACGTATGACGTAAAACGTATAACGTATAACTTATAGCGTATAACGTATAACGTATAACGTATAACGTATAAACTATAACACATAACGTATAACGTATAACGTATAACGTATAACGTATAACGTATAACGTATAACGTATAACGTATAACGTATAACGTATAACGTATAACGTATAACGTATAACGTATAACGTATAACGTATAACGTATAACGTATAACGTATAACGTATAACGTATAACGTATAACGTATAACGTATAACGTATAACGTATAACGTATAACGTATAACGTATAACGTATAACGTATAACGTATAACGTATAACGTATAACGTATAAAGTATAACATATCACGTATAACGCATATCCTAGAACTTATGGCGTATAACGTATAATGTATAACGTATAACGTATAACGTATAACTTTTAACGTATAACGTATAAAATATAACGTATAACGTATAGCGTATAACGTATAACGTATAACGTATAACGTATAACGTATAACGTATAACGTATAACGTATAACGTATAACGTATAACGTATAACGTATAACGTATAACGTATAACGTATAACGTATAACGTGTAACGTATAACGTATAACGTATAACATATAACGTATAACGCATATCCTAGAACTTATGGCGTATAACGTATAATGTATAACGTATAACGTATAACGTATAACGTATAACGTATAACGTATAGCGTATAACGTATAACGTATAACGTATAACGTATAACGTATAACGTATAACGTATAACGTATAGCGTATAACGTATAACGTATAACGTATAACGTATATCGTATGACGTATAACGTATAACGTATAGCGTATAACGTATAACGTATAACGTATAACGTATAACGTATTACGTATAACGTATAACGTATAACGTATAACGTATAACGTATAACGTATAACGTATAACGTATAACGTATAACATATAACGTATAACGTATAACATATAACGTATAACGCATATCCTAGAACTTATGGCGTATAACGTATAATTTATAACGTATAACGTATAACGTATAACGTATAACGTATAACATATAACGTATAACGCATATCCTAGAACTTATGGCGTATAACGTATAATGTATAACGTATAACGTATAACGTATAACGTATAACGTATAACGTATAACGTATAACGTATAACGTATAACGTATAACGTATAACGTATAACGTATAACGTATAACGTATAACGTATAACGTATAACGTATAACGTATAACGTATAACGTATAACGTATAACGTATAACGTATAACGTATAACGTATAACGTATAACGTATAACGTATAACGTATAACGTATAGCGTATAACGTATAACGTATAACGTATAACGTATAACGTATAACGTATAACGTATAACGTATAACGTATAACGTATAACGTATAACGTATAACGTATAACGTATAACGTATAACGTATAACGTATAACGTATAACGTATAACGTATAACGTGTAACGTATAACGTATAACGTATAACATATAACGTATAACGCATATCCTAGAACTTATGGCGTATAACGTATAATGTATAACGTATAACGTATAACGTATAACGTATAACGTATAACGTATAACGTATAACGTATAACGTATAACGTATAACGTATAGGGTATAACGTATAACGTATAACGTATAACGTATATCGTATGACGTATAACGTATAACGTATAGCGTATAACGTATAACGTATAACGTATAACGTATAACGTATAACGTATTACGTATAACGTATAACGTATAACGTATAACGTATAACGTATAACGTATAACGTATAACGTATAACGTATAACGTATAACGTATAACGTATAACGTATAACGTATAACGTATAACGTATAACGTATAACGTATAGCGTATAACGTATAACGTATAACGTACAACGTATAACGTATAACGTATAACGTATAACGTATAACGTAAAATTTATAACGTATAACGTATAACGTATAACGTATAACGTATAACGTATAACGTATAACGTATAACGTATAACGTATAACGTATAACGTATAACGTATAACGTATAACGTATAACGTATAGCGTATAACGTATAACGTATAACGTACAACGTATAACGTATAACGTATAACGTATAACGTATAACGTATAACGTATAACGTATAACGTATAACGTATAACGTATAACGTATAACGTATAACGTATAACGTATAACGTGTAACGTATAACGTATAACGTATAACATATAACGTATAACGCATATCCTAGAACTTATGGCGTATAACGTATAATGTATAACGTATAACGTATAACGTATAACGTATAACGTATAACGTATAACGTATAACGTATAACGTATAACGTATAACGTATAGCGTATAATGTATAACGTATAACGTATAACGTATATCGTATGACGTATAACGTATAACGTATAGCGTATAACGTATAACGTATAACGTATAACGTATAACGTATTACGTATAACGTATAACGTATAACGTATAACGTATAACGTATAACGTATAACGTATAACGTATAACATATAACGTATAACGTATAACATATAACGTATAACGCATATCCTAGAACTTATGGCGTATAACGTATAATTTATAACGTATAACGTATAACGTATAACACATAACGTATAACGTATAACGTATAACGTATAACGTATAACATATAACGTATAACGCATATCCTAGAACTTATGGCGTATAACGTATAATGTATAACGTATAACGTATAACGTATAACGTATAACGTATAACGTATAACGTATAACGTATAACGTATAACGTATAACGTATATCGTATACCGTATAACGTATAACGTATAACGTATAACGTATAACGTATAACGTATAACGTATAACGTATAACGTATAACGTATAACGTATGACGTATAACGTATAACGTATAACTTATAGCGTATAACGTATAACGTATAACGTATAACGTATAAACTATAACACATAACGTATAACGTATAACGTATAACGTATAACGTATAACGTATAACGTATAACGTATAACGTATAACGTATAACGTATAACGTATAACGTATAACGTATAACGTATAACGTATAACGTATAACGTATAACGTATAACGTATAACGAATAACGTATAACGTATAACGTATAACGTATAACGTATAACGTATAACGTATAACGTATAACGTATAACGTATAACGTATAACGTATAACGTATAACGTATAACGTATAACGTATAACGTATAACGTATAACGTATAACGTATAACGTATAACGTATAACGTATAACGTATAACGTATAACGTATAACGTATGACGTATAACGTATAACGTATAACTTATAGCGTATAACGTATAACGTATAACGTATAACGTATAAACTATAACACATAACGTATAACGTATAAACTATAACACATAACGTATAACGTATAACGTATAACGTATAACGTATAACGTATAACGTATAACGTATAACGTATAACGTATAACGTATAACGTAAAACGTATAACGTATAACGTATAACGTATAACGTATAACGTATAACGTATAACGTATAACGTATAACGTATAACGTATAACGTATAACGTATAACGTATAACGTATAACGTGTAACGTATAACGTATAACGTATAACATATAACGTATAACGCATATCCTAGAACTTATGGCGTATAACGTATAATGTATAACGTATAACGTATAACGTATAACGTATAACGTATAACGTATAACGTATAACGTATAACGTATAACGTATAACGTATAGCGTATAACGTATAACGTATAACGTATAACGTATATCGTATGACGTATAACGTATAACGTATAGCGTATAACGTATAACGTATAACGTATAACGTAGAACGTATTACGTATAACGTATAACGTATAACGTATAAAGTATAACGTATAACGTATAACGTATAACGTATAACGTATAACGTAATACGTATAACGTATAACGTATTACGTATAACATATAACGTATAACGTATAACGTATAACGTATAACGTTTAACGTATAACGTATAACGTATAACGTATAACATATAACGTATAACGTATAACATATAACGTATAACGCATATCCTAGAACTTATGGCGTATAACGTATAATTTATAACGTATAACGTATAACGTATAACGTATAACGTATAACGTACAACGTATAACGTATAACGTATAACGTATAACGTATAACGTATAACGTAATATGTATATCAAATAACGTATAACGTATAACGTATAACGTATAACGTATAACGTATAACGTATAACGTATAACGTATAACGTATAACGTATAACGTATAACATATAACGTATAACGCATATCCTAGAACTTATGGCGTATAACGTATAACGTATAACGTATAACGTATAACGTATAACGTATAACGTATAACGTATAACGTATAAGGTATAACGTATAACGTATAACGTATAACGTATAACGTATAACGTATAACGTATAACGTATAACGTATAACGTATAACGTATAACGTATAACGTATAACGTATAACGTATAACGTATAACGTATAACGTATAACGTATAACGTATAACGTATAACGTATAACGTATAACGTATAACGTATAACGTATAAAGTATAACATATCACGTATAACGCATATCCTAGAACTTATGGCGTATAACGTATAATGTATAACGTATAACGTATAACGTATAACTTTTAACGTATAACGTATAACATATAACGTATAACGTATAGCGTATAACGTATAACGTATAACGTATAACGTATAACGTATAACGTATAACGTATAACGTATAACGTATAACGTATAACGTATAACGTATAACGTATAACGTATAACGTATAACGTATAACGTATAACGTATAACGTATAACGTATAACGTATAACGTGTAACGTATAACGTATAACGTATAACATATAACGTATAACGCATATCCTAGAACTTATGGCGTATAACGTATAATGTATAACGTATAACGTATAACGTATAATCTATAACGTATAACGTATAACGTATAACGTATAACGTATAACGTATAACGTATAACGTATAACGTATAACGTATAACGTATAGCGTATAACGTATAACGTATAACGTATAACGTATATCGTATGACGTATTCCGTATAACGTATAGCGTATAACGTATAACGTATAACGTATAACGTATAACGTATTACGTATAACGTATAACGTATAACGTATAACGTATAACGTAATACGTATAACGTATAACGTATTACGTATAACATATAACGTATAACGTATAACGTATAACGTATAACGTATAACGTATAACGTATAACGTATAGCGTATAACATATAACGTATAACGTATAACATATAACGTATAACGCATATCCTAGAACTTATGGCGTATAACGTATAATTTATAACGTATAACGTATAACGTATAACGTATAACGTATAACGTATAACGTATAACGTATAACGTATAACGTATAACGTATAACGTATAACGTATAACGTATAACGTATAACGTATAACGTATAACGTATAACGTATAACGTATAACGTATAACGTATAACGTATAACGTAATACGTATATCAAATAACGTATAACGTATAACGTATAACGTATAACGTATAACGTATAACGTATAGCGTATAACGTATAACGTATAACGTATAACGTATAACGTATAACGTATAACGTATAACGTATAGCGTATAACGTATAACGTATAACGTATAACGTATATCGTATGACGTATAACGTATAACGTATAGCGTATAACGTATAACGTATAACGTATAACGTATAACGTATTACGTATAACGTATAACGTATAACGTATAACGTATAACGTATAACGTATAACGTATAACGTATAACATATAACGTATAACGTATAACATATAACGTATAACGCATATCCTAGAACTTATGGCGTATAACGTATAATTTATAACGTATAACGTATAACGTATAACGTATAACGTATAACATATAACGTATAACGCATATCCTAGAACTTATGGCGTATAACGTATAATGTATAACGTATAACGTATAACGTATAACGTATAACGTATAACGTATAACGTATAACGTATAACGTATAACGTATAACGTATAACGTATAACGTATAACGTATAACGTATAAGGTATAACGTATAACGTATAACGTATAACGTATAACGTATAACGTATAACGTATAACGTATAACGTATAACGTATAACGTATAACGTATAGCGGATAACGTATAACGTATAACGTATAACGTATAACGTATAACGTATAACGTATAACGTATAACGTATAACGTATAACGTGTAACGTATAACGTATAACGTATAACATATAACGTATAACGCATATCCTAGAACTTATGGCGTATAACGTATAATGTATAACGTATAACGTATAACGTATAATCTATAACGTATAACGTATAACGTATAACGTATAACGTATAACGTATAACGTATAACGTATAACGTATAACGTATAACGTATAACGTATAACGTATAACGTATAACGTATAACCTATAACGTATAACGTATAACGTATAACGTATAACGTATAACGTATAACGTATAACGTATAACGTATAACGTATAACGTATAACGTATAACGTATAACGTATAACGTATAACGTATAACGTATAACGTATAACGTATAGCGTATAACGTATAACGTATAACGTATAACATATAACGTATAACGCATATCCTAGAACTTATGGCGTATAACGTATAATGTATAACGTATAACGTATAACGTATAACGTATAACGTAAAACGTATAACGTATAACGTATAACGTATAACATATAACGTATAACGCATATCCTAGAACTTATGGCGTATAACGTATAATGTATAACGTATAACGTATAACGTATAACGTATAACGTATAACGTATAGCGTATAACGTATAACGTATAACGTATAACGTATAACGTATAACGTATAACGTATAACGTATAGCGTATAACGTATAACGTATAACGTATAACGTATATCGTATGACGTATAACGTATAACGTATAGCGTATAACGTATAACGTATAACGTATAACGTATAACGTATTACGTATAACGTATAACGTATAACGTATAACGTATAACGTATAACGTATAACGTATAACGTATAACATATAACGTATAACGTATAACATATAACGTATAACGCATATCCTAGAACTTATGGCGTATAACGTATAATTTATAACGTATAACGTATAACGTATAACGTATAACGTATAACATATAACGTATAACGCATATCCTAGAACTTATGGCGTATAACGTATAATGTATAACGTATAACGTATAACGTATAACGTATAACGTATAACGTATAACGTATAACGTATAACGTATAACGTATAACGTATAACGTATAACGTATAACGTATAACGTATAACGTATAACGTATAACGTATAACGTATAACGTATAACGTATAACGTATAACGTATAACGTATAACGTATAACGTATAACGTATAACGTATAACGTATAACGTATAACGTATAACGTATAACGTATAGCGTATAACGTATAACGTATAACGTATAACGTATAACGTATAACGTATAACGTATAACGTATAACGTATAACGTATAACGTATAACGTATAACGTATAACGTATAACGTATAACGTATAACGTATAACGTATAACGTATAACGTGTAACGTATAACGTATAACGTATAACATATAACGTATAACGCATATCCTAGAACTTATGGCGTATAACGTATAATGTATAACGTATAACGTATAACGTATAACGTATAACGTATAACGTATAACGTATAACGCATAACGTATAACGTATAGCGTATAACGTATAACGTATAACGTATAACGTATATCGTATGACGTATAACGTATAACGTATAGCGTATAACGTATAACGTATAACGTATAACGTATAACGTATTACGTATAACGTATAACGTATAACGTATAACGTATAACGTATAACGTATAACGTATAACGTATAACATATAACGTATAACGTATAACATATAACGTATAACGCATATCCTAGAACTTATGGCGTATAACGTATAATTTATAACGTATAACGTATAACGTATAACGTATAACGTATAACGTATAACGTATAACGTATAACGTATAACGTATAACGTATAACGTAAAACGTATAACGTATAACGTATAGCGTATAACGTATAACGTATAACGTACAACGTATAACGTATAACGTATAACGTATAACGTATAACGTATAACGTATAACGTATAACGTATAACGTATAACGTATAACGTATAACGTATAACGTATAACGTATAACGTATAACGTATAACGTGTAACGTATAACGTATAACGTATAACATATAACGTATAACGCATATCCTAGAACTTATGGCGTATAACGTATAATGTATAACGTATAACGTATAACGTATAACGTATAACGTATAACGTATAACGTATAACGTATAACGTATAACGTATAGCGTATAACGTATAACGTATAACGTATAACGTATATCGTATTACGTATAACGTATAACGTATAGCGTATAACGTATAACGTATAACGTATAACGTATAACGTATTACGTATAACGTATAACGTATAACGTATAACGTATAACGTATAACGTATAACGTATAACGTATAACATATAACGTATAACGTATAACATATAACGTATAACGCATATCCTAGAACTTATGGCGTATAACGTATAATTTATAACGTATAACGTATAACGTATAACGTATAACGTATAACGTATAACGTATAACGTATAACGTATAACATATAACGTATAACGCATATCCTAGAACTTATGGCGTATAACGTATAATGTATAACGTATAACGTATAACGTATAACGTATAACGTATAACGTATAACGTATAACGTATAACGTATAACGTATAACGTATACCGTATAACGTATAACGTATAACGTATAACGTATAACGTATAACGTATAACGTATAACGTATAACGTATAACGTATAACGTATGACGTATAACGTATAACGTATAACTTATAGCGTATAACGTATAACGTATAACGTATAACGTATAAACTATAACACATAACGTATAACGTATAACGTATAACGTATAACGTATAACGTATAACGTATAACGTATAACGTATAACGTATAACGTATAACGTATAACGTATAACGTATAACGTATAACGTATAACGTATAACGTATAACGTATAACGTATAACGTATAACGTATAACGTATAACGTATAACGTATAACGTATAACGTATAACGTATAACGTATAACGTATAACGTATAACGTATAACGTATAACGTATAAAGTATAACATATCACGTATAACGCATATCCTAGAACTTATGGCGTATAACGTATAATGTATAACGTATAACGTATAACGTATAACTTTTAACGTATAACGTATAAAATATAACGTATAACGTATAGCGTATAACGTATAACGTATAACGTATAACGTATAACGTATAACGTATAACGTATAACGTATAACGTATAACGTATAACGTATAACGTATAACGTATAACGTATAACGTATAACGTATAACGTGTAACGTATAACGTATAACGTATAACATATAACGTATAACGCATATCCTAGAACTTATGGCGTATAACGTATAATGTATAACGTATAACGTATAACGTATAACGTATAACGTATAACGTATAGCGTATAACGTATAACGTATAACGTATAACGTATAACGTATAACGTATAACGTATAACGTATAGCGTATAACGTATAACGTATAACGTATAACGTATATCGTATGACGTATAACGTATAACGTATAGCGTATAACGTATAACGTATAACGTATAACGTATAACGTATTACGTATAACGTATAACGTATAACGTATAACGTATAACGTATAACGTATAACGTATAACGTATAACATATAACGTATAACGTATAACATATAACGTATAACGCATATCCTAGAACTTATGGCGTATAACGTATAATTTATAACGTATAACGTATAACGTATAACGTATAACGTATAACATATAACGTATAACGCATATCCTAGAACTTATGGCGTATAACGTATAATGTATAACGTATAACGTATAACGTATAACGTATAACGTATAACGTATAACGTATAACGTATAACGTATAACGTATAACGTATAACGTATAACGTATAACGTATAACGTATAACGTATAACGTATAACGTATAACGTATAACGTATAACGTATAACGTATAACGTATAACGTATAACGTATAACGTATAACGTATAACGTATAACGTATAACGTATAGCGTATAACGTATAACGTATAACGTATAACGTATAACGTATAACGTATAACGTATAACGTATAACGTATAACGTATAACGTATAACGTATAACGTATAACGTATAACGCATATCCTAGAACTTATGGCGTATAACGTATAATGTATAACGTATAACGTATAACGTATAACGAATAACGTATAACGTATAACGTATAACGTATAACGTATAACGTATAACGTATAGGGTATAACGTATAACGTATAACGTATAACGTATATCGTATGACGTATAACGTATAACGTATAGCGTATAACGTATAACGTATAACGTATAACGTATAACGTATTACGTATAACGTATAACGTATAACGTATAACGTATAACGTATAACGTATAACGTATAACGTATAACATATAACGTATAACGTATAACATATAACGTATAACGCATATCCTAGAACTTATGGCGTATAACGTATAATTTATAACGTATAACGTATAACGTATAACGTATAACGTATAACGTATAGCGTATAACGTATAACGTATAACGTATAACGTATAACGTATAACGTATAACGTATAACGTATAACGTATAGCGTATAACGTATAACGTATAACGTATAACGTATATCGTATTACGTATAACGTATAACGTATAGCGTATAACGTATAACGTATAACGTATAACGTATAACGTATTACGTATAACGTATAACGTATAACGTATAACGTATAACGTATAACGTATAACGTATAACGTATAACATATAACGTATAACGTATAACATATAACGTATAACGCATATCCTAGAACTTATGGCGTATAACGTATAATTTATAACGTATAACGTATAACGTATAACGTATAACGTATAACGTATAACGTATAACGTATAACGTATAACATATAACGTATAACGCATATCCTAGAACTTATGGCGTATAACGTATAATGTATAACGTATAACGTATAACGTATAACGTATAACGTATAACGTATAACGTATAACGTATAACGTATAACGTATACCGTATAACGTATAACGTATAACGTATAACGTATAACGTATAACGTATAACGTATAACGTATAACGTATAACGTATAACGTATGACGTATAACGTATAACGTATAACTTATAGCGTATAACGTATAACGTATAACGTATAACGTATAAACTATAACACATAACGTATAACGTATAACGTATAACGTATAACGTATAACGTATAACGTATAACGTATAACGTATAACGTATAACGTATAACGTATAACGTATAACGTATAACGTATAACGTATAACGTATAACGTATAACGTATAACGTATAACGTATAACGTATAACGTATAACGTATAACGTATAACGTATAACGTATAACGTATAACGTATAACGTATAAAGTATAACATATCACGTATAACGCATATCCTAGAACTTATGGCGTATAACGTATAATGTATAACGTATAACGTATAACGTATAACTTTTAACGTATAACGTATAAAATATAACGTATAACGTATAGCGTATAACGTATAACGTATAACGTATAACGTATGGCGCGAGGGGTGGCGACGGAGGGGGCACTCGTGCCCCACCCGGCGCCGTTCGAGGAGGGGGACGAGACGGCGTCGGTCTCGTCCCTGGCGTCCGCGACCAGCGCCGCGGGCGTAAAGAGGCGCAGGACGGTGGAGGGGCGGAGGACGGAGGAAGCTCCGTCCACGTCCGCTGCTCCACCGTTGCTCACGGTGAGCGACGGGGAGGAGGACCTCAGGGACGAGGATACGGCCCATGTATCGGCCCGTATTGCCTCGTCCCTGAGGTCTATTGAGAAGGTGGCCGCCACCTCGCGGGGGCTGACTACAGCCTCCGCGAGGTCGGTTGGCCAGGCCGCGACGGAGGCGCGGAGGGCTCTCCAGGAGCTGGGACGACGTGTCCCAGCTGCCTTGGAGTACACGAACGCCCAATTGAGGCAGCGTGTGGAGGCTCTGAAAGACGAGCTTGCGTGCTCGCGGAGGGAGACGGACGCCCTTAGGAGGCGCCCTCATCCGGGGCCGACGGGCGACTGCACGTGTGGGAGGGGGAAGGCGGGAGCTCCCCCCACACCAGCGACGTCCATGAGGAGCATCGAGCTCCTCATGGACGCCAAGATGGCGGCCATGATGGCCGTCATCCGCGGCGAAATCCGGGCGGCGCTTCGCCCCAAGGGCGGAGCGCCGGCGGGACCGAGGACCGGGCCCGGGAAACAACCGGGGGGCGGGGGACCGCAGGGGGGGACCATCGCGGTTCCGGGCCCTGCGGCAAAGACGAAGGGCAAGGGTGCCGTGGTGGGGGCGACGGCGGGGGCACAAATGCCTCCGCCGCCGCCCCCATCCGGTCCCTTGTGGACCGAGGTCCTGGGCCGAAGGGCGGGAAGGACGGCGAGGAGGGCGGCCCGGGTGCCGCCGCCTCCCCCGCCGGTTGCCCCGAAATGGGACGGAAAGGCGGGGAGGGCGAAGCCCCGTCTGGGACGCCCCCCTTCAACGGCAGCAGTCATGCTGACCGTCCCGGAGGGGGGGGGCGTCTCCTACGGGGAGGTGATGGCAGCGGCCAAGGAAAAGATATCCTTGGCCGCACTCGCCATCGAGTCGGTCCGCCCGAGATGGGCGGTGACGGGGGCGCTCATGCTGCGCGTGAGCGGCCCCGACAACGCAGCCAGGGCGGACCGACTGGCCGAAAAGCTGGGCGAGGCCTTGGCACCCCGGGGTGTCAGGGTCGCCCGGCCCACAAAGAGCGCGGAGCTGCGCGTTTGTGGGCTGGACGACTCGGTCACCCGGGAGGAGGTGGCCAGGGCGCTGGCCCGGGCCGGTGGCTGCTCTGAGGGGGACATCCGGACCGGGGAGGTCCGGCGGTCCTCCACCGGCCTGGGAGCGGTGTGGGCACGGTGCCCTCTTCCGGCTGCCCGGAAGTTAGAAGCAGTCGGGAGGATCGTGGTGGGGTGGGTGTCGGCGAGGATCGAGGTCCTCGCCCAACGCCCACTCCAGTGCTACCGCTGTTTGGAGACGGGCCATGTCAGGCAGCGGTGCACCTCCGCGGTGGACCGCAGCGGTACTTGTTACCGCTGCGGTGCCGAAGGCCACCGCGCGAGCCACTGCGCGGCGGCCCCCAAGTGCCCGCTGTGTGCGGACATGGGGAGACCAGCCGCGCACCGAATGGGGGGGAAGCAATGTACCCCCCCATCCCGACGAGGGCAGAGGAGAGGGGCGCCGGGGCCGCTCCCGGCGCCGGTGAGAGCGGCCCCAGCTGCGAGCGCCGCGGCGCCCGCGGACCTGGCCGCGACCGACGCGACGGTCGCAAGGAAGAGGTCGGAGGCGGCGACGGCGTTGGTGTCCGCGATGGAGGTGGACATCGGCCCCGCCGCCGTCCTCACGGAGGTGCCACCAGGAGGCGGTGAGGAGGCCATCAAATAATGGCTCCCCGCCTCCTCCTGCAGGCCAACCTCAACCACTGCCGTGCAGCGCAGGACCTGATGTGTCAGACGCTGGCGGAGTGGGGGGGTGGTCTGGCAGTCGCCGCCGAGCCGTACCGCGTCCCCGACCATCCGCATTGGATGGGGGATGCGGCCGGCTTGGTGGCGGCTGTGTGGCAGGGCGGTGACGGGTCCCCTCCGTTCTCCTTACTGGAGAACGGGGCGGGATTCGTCGCCGTCCAGTGGGGGGGAGTCGCCGTGGTGGGGTGCTACGTTTCGCCCAACTGCGGCCTTGCTGCCTTCGAGCAGTACTTGGCCGGGGTGGGGGCGTGCCTCACAAGGATTGCGCCCCGGCCGGTGCTGGTCCTGGGGGACTTCAATGCCTGGTCTGTGGCATGGGGGTCCCCCAGGACCAATCGGAGGGGCGAGGCTCTGGGCGACTGGGCGGCGGGCTTCGACCTCCGGTTGATTAACCGGGGGTCGGAGCTGACGTGCGTGCGGCGCGGGGGAGGGTCCATAGTGGATTTGACGTTTGGATCCCCCGGCGCCGCGCGTATGGTGTCCGGGTGGGACGTGGTGGTGGGGGAGGAGACATTATCGGACCACCGGTATATCCGCGTGGTCTTGACCTCCCCCGAGGCCGCCGCGGCCCCGCACCGACACCTCCGCCCGGGAGCGGGTAGCGCCCCACCACCACCACGCAGATGGGCGCTTCGGCGCCTTGACAAGGACGTCCTGGTGGCGGCCGCTCTGGCCGAAACCTGGCCTCGACGGGAGACCAGGCTGCCCGACCTGGAGGGGGCCGTGGCTCGGCTCGGGAGCGCCGTCGCGCGCATTTGCGACGCGGCGATGCCCCGGGCCGGGCCGCGGTCTCCTCGTCGGGCGGTGTACTGGTGGTCGGGCGAAATCGGGGAATTGCGGACAGCATGCGTCCGGGCCCGACGCCAGTACACCCGCGCGCGTCGTCGGGCCGGACGGAACGGCGACGACGGCGCGCGGGCTAGGGCGGCGGAACTGTACGAGTCCTATCGCGCGGGAAAGAGGGCTCTGCAGGTCGCCATCAAACGGGCCAAGGCCCAGAGCTGGAAGGAGCTCCTCGAGACCCTCGAGCGGGATCCATGGGGGCGCCCATACCGGATAGTTCTGAATAAACTCCGGCCATGGGCGCCCCCGATCACCGAGGGTCTCGACCCCCAGCTCTTGAGGGACGTGGTCGACACGCTCTTCCCGATCGTGGGGGAGAGCGGGCCACGTCCCTCTGCGGACCCGACCACCTGGTCCGCGGAGCTGGGGGTCTCGGCTGGGGAGCTAGCCGCGGCCATCCGAAGACTCGGGGCGAAGGATACTGCCCCGGGTCCTTCGGGAGTGCCCGGCCGAGTCTTGGTCTTGGCCGCGGACGTCCTGGGTGACGGCCTCCGGGAGCTATTCGACCGCTGCCTGGAGGCCGGGCGATTCCCCTCCGCATGGAAGGTGGCCCGAATGGTCCTCCTCCGGAAAGAGGGTAGGCCCGCGGACTCTCCGTCAGCGTACCGGCCGATTTGCCTGCTCGACGATGTGGGCAAGCTCCTAGAAAGAGTCGTGGCGGCCCGCATCGTCGGGCACCTGTCGCGGGGTGGGCCCGGGCTGGCGGAGTGCCAGTTCGGGTTCCGGGAGGGCCGGTCGACGATCGACGCGATTCGACGCGTCCGGTCCCTCTCGGCCTCGGCGGTCTCCCGGGGTGGGGTGGCATTGGCGGTGTCCTTGGACATCGCCAATGCGTTTAACACCCTACCCTGGGCGGCGATTAGGCGGGGGCTTGAGGAACATCGAGTCCCCGCCTACCTTAGGGCAGTCGTCGAGGACTACCTCCGCGACAGGTGGATCGAGTATCCGGGCCGGTGCGGGACGGAGAGGAGAGCGGTGTACTCCGGGGTTCCGCAGGGGTCGGTGTTAGGACCCCTGCTGTGGAACCTCGGGTACGACACCGTCCTGCGGGCCGAAGACCTCCCCGACGGCGTCAGTCTGACATGTTACGCGGACGACACCTTGTTGTTGGCCGTCGGGGGGGACTGGAGGGGGGCTGTTCGGGCCGCCGAGGACGGTGTCCGGCGCGTCGTCTCCCGGATCAGGGGGATCGGTTTGGAGGTGGCTCTCCACAAAACCGAGGTACTCGGGATGTATAGACCCCGGGGAGAGCCGCCTCCCCCCCTGATCCGGGTGGGTGAGACAGACGTCGAGGTGAGGTCTCAGATGAAATATCTGGGACTTCACCTCGACAGCCACTGGCGCTTCGAGGGCCATTTCCGGGCCCTGGCCCCGCGGTTGGAGAGGATAGTTGGCGCTTTGGGCCGTATCCTCCCCAACCTGCGGGGCCCGAGTGACCGGGTTCGCCGCCTCTACGCGGGAATGGTCCACTCGGTGGCCCTATACGGGGCCCCCGTTTGGGCGGGCGACCTGGCCGCCTCCCGGCGCAGCAAGGTATTGCTGCGCCGGGTTCAAAGGCGGCTTGCACTGCGGATCGCCCGGGGGTACCGGACCGTTTCGTATGAGGCGGCGAGCGTCCTCTCAGGGCTACCCCCGGCGGACTTGATCGCGGGCGCGCATGCGGCTTTCTACGAGGGCCGCATGCGCGCCCGCGAGGATGGGGTGGTCCTGGCGGGCTGCGAGGTGGAGGCCCTGAGGCGCCAGGCCCGGGAGTCCATGCTGCAGCTTTGGCAGCAGCGGCTGGCCGAGCCGTTGTTCGGCCAGAGGACTGTCCGGGCTATCCGGCCGGTCCTGTTTGAGTGGCTGGGTAGGCGCTTCGGCTCACTCACCTACCGGTTGGTGCAGGTGCTGTCCGGGCACGGATGCTTCGGTCAGTACCTGTGCCGGATCGGTGTGGAAGAGGCGGCGCGCTGCTGGCACTGTCCAGCGGACGAGGACACGGCGCAACACACCCTCGAGGTGTGTCCGGCCTGGGGGGTGGAGCGCCGTGTCCTCACGGCCGTGATTGGGGCGGACCTATCGCTGCCGGGCGTGGTACAGGCCATGCTCGGCAGCGAGACGAAGTGGCGGGCCGTGGCCTCCTTCTGCGAGGAGGTAATCTCGCGGAAGGAGGCCGCGAGCCGCATTCGCGAGAGCGGGAGACCGCGAGCGAGGCCTCGTCCGAGGCCGGGGGCGGGTGGGCCTCCGGAAGGGCTGGGGAGGCCACCCTGAGAGCGGCGGGCGGGGGTGCGTAGCCCTTGAGGCTCGTGCCACCGCCCGTCGTCTGAGGGGTGGGAGGAATAAGGGACGGCGACGCTCTCGAGGGCGGAGAGGCCAGAGCCGCCCTCGGGAGCGTACGAGCCGGGGTGCGGCCGCGCCGACGGCACGGTCCCAGGGCCGTGCCTCCGGCGCGGCTATGGGGGCCGTGGGCGGTCGCGAGTGTGGGACTCGCGGCCGCCCTCGGGCGGCCCCCGGGAGTGGGACGTCGGAGCAGTGTGGCCCTGCTCCGACGTCGGGCGCCAGAGCGCCGAGGAGAAAACAGGGAAGGGAGGGTGAAGTACCCCCTCCCTTCCCTGGAACGGGAGGACACGGGCGCGAGAGCCCTGCACGGGGGAGCACCTGATGTTATGATGTCTTCGGTCCCAGGTGCTCCCCCTGCATAGTGCGAGGATGGCCACCGTGGTGGGTTTTAGTGGGTAGGTCCCGCGCCCGATGGGTTTCCTTCCGGGCGCGGGGAATCCCACACTCCCCCCGCCCCTCCCCAGGCGGCGGGGGGGTCTTTCGAAGATTTCCCCCACGTTAATAAAAAAAAAAAAAAAAAAAACGTATAACGTATAACGTATAACGTATAACGTATAACGTATAACGTATAACGTATAACGTATAACGTATAACGTATAACGTATAACGTATAACGTATAACGTGTAACGTATAACGTATAACGTATAACATATAACGTATAACGCATATCCTAGAACTTATGGCGTATAACGTATAATGTATAACGTATAACGTATAACGTATAACGTATAACGTATAACGTATAGCGTATAACGTATAACGTATAACGTATAACGTATAACGTATAACGTATAACGTATAACGTATAGCGTATAACGTATAACGTATAACGTATAACGTATATCGTATGACGTATAACGTATAACGTATAGCGTATAACGTATAACGTATAACGTATAACGTATAACGTATTACGTATAACGTATAACGTATAACGTATAACGTATAACGTATAACGTATAACGTATAACGTATAACATATAACGTATAACGTATAACATATAACGTATAACGCATATCCTAGAACTTATGGCGTGTAACGTATAATTTATAACGTATAACGTATAACGTATAACGTATAACGTATAACATATAACGTATAACGCATATCCTAGAACTTATGGCGTATAACGTATAATGTATAACGTATAACGTATAACGTATAACGTATAACGTATAACGTATAACGTATAACGTATAACGTATAACGTATAACGTATAACGTATAACGTATAACGTATAACGTATAACGTATAACGTATAACGTATAACGTATAACGTATAACGTATAACGTATAACGTATAACGTATAACGTATAACGTATAACGTATAACGTATAACGTATAACGTATAACGTATAACGTATAACGTATAGCGTATAACGTATAACGTATAACGTATAACGTATAACGTCTAACGTATAACGTATAACGTACAACGTATAACGTATAACGTATAACGTATAACGTATAACGTATAACGTATAACGTATAACGTATAACGTATAACGTATAACGTGTAACGTATAACGTATAACGTATAACATATAACGTATAACGCATATCCTAGAACTTATGGCGTATAACGTATAATGTATAACGTATAACGTATAACGTATAACGTATAACGTATAACGTATAACGTATAACGTATAACGTATAACGTATAACGTATAGGGTATAACGTATAACGTATAACGTATAACGTATATCGTATGACGTATAACGTATAACGTATAGCGTATAACGTATAACGTATAACGTATAACGTATAACGTATTACGTATAACGTATAACGTATAACGTATAACGTATAACGTATAACGTATAACGTATAACGTATAACATATAACGTATAACGTATAACATATAACGTATAACGCATATCCTAGAACTTATGGCGTATAACGTATAATTTATAACGTATAACGTATAACGTATAACGTATAACGTATAACGTATAGCGTATAACGTATAACGTATAACGTATAACGTATAACGTATAACGTATAACGTATAACGTATAGCGTATAACGTATAACGTATAACGTATAACGTATATCGTATGACGTATAACGTATAACGTATAGCGTATAACGTATAACGTATAACGTATAACGTATAACGTATTACGTATAACGTATAACGTATAACGTATAACGTATAACGTATAACGTATAACGTATAACGTATAACATATAACGTATAACGTATAACATATAACGTATAACGCATATCCTAGAACTTATGGCGTATAACGTATAATTTATAACGTATAACGTATAACGTATAACGTATAACGTATAACGTATAACGTATAACGTATAACGTATAACGTATAACGTATAACGTATAACGTATAACGTATAGCGTATAACGTATAACGTATAACGTACAACGTATAACGTATAACGTATAACGTATAACGTATAACGTATAACGTATAACGTATAACGTATAACGTATAACGTATAACGTATAACGTATAACGTATAACGTATAACGTATAACGTATAACGTGTAACGTATAACGTATAACGTATAACATATAACGTATAACGCATATCCTAGAACTTATGGCGTATAACGTATAATGTATAACGTATAACGTATAACGTATAACGTATAACGTATAACGTATAACGTATAACGTATAACGTATAACGTATAACGTATAACGTATAGCGTATAACGTATAACGTATAACGTATAACGTATATCGTATTACGTATAACGTATAACGTATAGCGTATAACGTATAACGTATAACGTATAACGTATAACGTATTACGTATAACGTATAACGTATAACGTATAACGTATAACGTATAACGTATAACGTATAACGTATAACATATAACGTATAACGTATAACATATAACGTATAACGCATATCCTAGAACTTATGGCGTATAACGTATAATTTATAACGTATAACGTATAACGTATAACGTATAACGTATAACGTATAACGTATAACGTATAACGTATAACGTATAACGTATAACGTATAACATATAACGTATAACGCATATCCTAGAACTTATGGCGTATAACGTATAATGTATAACGTATAACGTATAACGTATAACGTATAACGTATAACGTATAACGTATAACGTATAACGTATAACGTATACCGTATAACGTATAACGTATAACGTATAACGTATAACGTATAACGTATAACGTATAACGTATAACGTATAACGTATAACGTATGACGTATAACGTATAACGTATAACTTATAGCGTATAACGTATAACGTATAACGTATAACGTATAAACTATAACACATAACGTATAACGTATAACGTATAACGTATAACGTATAACGTATAACGTATAACGTATAACGTATAACGTATAACGTATAACGTATAACGTATAACGTATAACGTATAACGTATAACGTATAACGTATAACGTATAACGTATAACGTATAACGTATAACGTATAACGTATAACGTATAACGTATAACGTATAACGTATAACGTATAACGTATAACGTATAACGTATAACGTATAACGTATAACGTATAACGTATAACGTATAACGTATAACGTATAACGTATAACGTATAACGTATAACGTATAACGTATAACGTATAACGTATAACGTATAACGTATAACGTATAACGTATAACGTATAACGTATAACGTATAACGTATAACGTATAACGTATAACGTATAACGTATAACGTATAACGTATAACGTGTAACGTATAACGTATAACGTATAACATATAACGTATAACGCATATCCTAGAACTTATGGCGTATAACGTATAATGTATAACGTATAACGTATAACGTATAACGTATAACGTATAACGTATAACGTATAACGTATAACGTATAACGTATAACGTATAACGTATAACGTATAGCGTATAACGTATAACGTATAACGTCTAACGTATATCGTATTACGTATAACGTATAACGTATAGCGTATAACGTATAACGTATAACGTATAACGTATAACGTATTACGTATAACGTATAACGTATAACGTATAACGTATAACGTATAACGTATAACGTATAACGTATAACGTATAACGTATAACATATAACGTATAACGTATAACATATAACGTATAACGCATATCCTAGAACTTATGGCGTATAACGTATAATTTATAACGTATAACGTATAACGTATAACGTATAACGTATAACGTATAACGTATAACGTATAACGTATAACATATAACGTATAACGCATATCCTAGAACTTATGGCGTATAACGTATAATGTATAACGTATAACGTATAACGTATAACGTATAACGTATAACGTATAACGTATAACGTATAACGTATAACGTATAACGTATACCGTATAACGTATAACGTATAACGTATAACGTATAACGTATAACGTATAACGTATAACGTATAACGTATAACGTATAACGTATGACGTATAACGTATAACGTATAACTTATAGCGTATAACGTATAACGTATAACGTATAACGTATAAACTATAACACATAACGTATAACGTATAACGTATAACGTATAACGTATAACGTATAACGTATAACGTATAACGTATAACGTATAACGTATAACGTATAACGTATAACGTATAACGTATAACGTATAACGTATAACGTATAACGTATAACGTATAACGTATAACGTATAACGTATAACGTATAACGTATAACGTATAACGTATAACGTATAACGTATAACGTATAACGTATAACGTATAACGTATAACGTATAACGTATAACGTATAACGTATAACGTATAACGTATAACGTATAACGTATAACGTATAACGTATAACGTATAACGTATAACGTATAACGTATAACGTATAACGTATAACGTATAACGTATAACGTATAACGTATAACGTATAACGTATAACGTATAACGTATAACGTATAACGTATAACGTATAACGTATAACGTATGACGTATAACGTATAACGTATAACTTATAGCGTATAACGTATAACGTATAACGTATAACGTATAAACTATAACACATAACGTATAACGTATAAACTATAACACATAACGTATAACGTATAACGTATAACGTATAACGTATAACGTATAACGTATAACGTATAACGTATAACGTATAACGTATAACGTATAACGTAAAACGTATAACGTATAACGTATAACGTATAACGTATAACGTATAACGTATAACGTATAACGTATAACGTATAACGTATAACGTATAACGTATAACGTATAACGTATAACGTGTAACGTATAACGTATAACGTATAACATATAACGTATAACGCCTATCCTAGAACTTATGGCGTATAACGTATAATGTATAACGTATAACGTATAATGTATAACGTATAACGTATAGCGTATAACGTATAACGTATAACGTATAACGTATAACGTATAACGTATAACGTATAACGTATAGCGTATAACGTATAACGTATAACGTATAACGTATATCGTATGACGTATAACGTATAACGTATAGCGTATAACGTATAACGTATAACGTATAACGTATAACGTATTACGTATAACGTATAACGTATAACGTATAACGTATAACGTATAACGTATAACGTATAACGTATAACATATAACGTATAACGTATAACATATAACGTATAACGCATATCCTAGAACTTATGGCGTATAACGTATAATTTATAACGTATAACGTATAACGTATAACGTATAACGTATAACGTATAACGTATAACGTATAACGTATAACGTATAACGTATAACGTGTAACGTATAACGTATAACGTATAACATATAACGTATAACGCATATCCTAGAACTTATGGCGTATAACGTATAATGTATAACGTATAACGTATAACGTATAACGTATAACGTATAACGTATAACGTATAACGTATAACGTATAACGTATAACGTATAACGTATAACGTATAGCGTATAACGTATAACGTATAACGTATAACGTATATCGTATTACGTATAACGTATAACGTATAGCGTATAACGTATAACGTATAACGTATAACGTATAACGTATTACGTATAACGTATAACGTATAACGTATAACGTATAACGTATAACGTATAACGTATAACGTATAACATATAACGTATAACGTATAACATATAACGTATAACGCATATCCTAGAACTTATGGCGTATAACGTATAATTTATAACGTATAACGTATAACGTATAACGTATAACGTATAACGTATAACGTATAACGTATAACGTATAACATATAACGTATAACGCATATCCTAGAACTTATGGCGTATAACGTATAATGTATAACGTATAACGTATAACGTATAACGTATAACGTATAACGTATAACGTATAACGTATAACGTATAACGTATACCGTATAACGTATAACGTATAACGTATAACGTATAACGTATAACGTATAACGTATAACGTATAACGTATAACGTATAACGTATGACGTATAACGTATAACGTATAACTTATAGCGTATAACGTATAACGTGTAACGTATAACGTATAAACTATAACACATAACGTATAACGTATAACGTATAACGTATAACGTATAACGTATAACGTATAACGTATAACGTATAACGTATAACGTATAACGTATAACGTATAACGTATAACGTATAACGTATAACGTATAACGTATAACGTATAACGTATAACGTATAACGTATAACGTATAACGTATAACGTATAACGTATAACGTATAACGTATAACGTATAACGTATAACGTATAACGTATAACGTATAACGTATAACGTATAACGTATAACGTATAACGTATAACGTATAACGTATAACGTATAACGTATAACGTATAACGTATAACGTATAACGTATAACGTATAACGTATAACGTATAACGTATAACGTATAACGTATAACGTATGACGTATAACGTATAACGTATAACTTATAGCGTATAACGTATAACGTATAACGTATAACGTATAAACTATAACACATAACGTATAACGTATAAACTATAACACATAACGTATAACGTATAACGTATAACGTATAACGTATAACGTATAACGTATAACGTATAACGTATAACGTATAACGTATAACGTATAACGTAAAACGTATAACGTATAACGTATAACGTATAACGTATAACGTATAACGTATAACGTATAACGTATAACGTATAACGTATAACGTATAACGTATAACGTATAACGTATAACGTGTAACGTATAACGTATAACGTATAACATATAACGTATAACGCCTATCCTAGAACTTATGGCGTATAACGTATAATGTATAACGTATAACGTATAATGTATAACGTATAACGTATAACGTATAACGTATAACGTATAACGTATAACGTATAACGTATAACGTATAACGTATAACGTATAACGTATAGCGTATAACGTATAACGTATAACGTATAACGTATATCGTATGACGTATAACGTATAACGTATAGCGTATAACGTATAACGTATAACGTATAACGTATAACGTATTACGTATAACGTATAACGTATAACGTATAAAGTATAACGTATAACGTATAACGTATAACGTATAACGTATAACGTAATACGTATAACGTATAACGTATTACGTATAACATATAACGTATAACGTATAACGTATAACGTATAACGTTTAACGTATAACGTATAACGTATAACGTATAACATATAACGTATAACGTATAACATATAACGTATAACGCATATCCTAGAACTTATGGCGTATAACGTATAATTTATAACGTATAACGTATAACGTATAACGTATAACGTATAACGTACAACGTATAACGTATAACGTATAACGTATAACGTATAACGTATAACGTAATACGTATATCAAATAACGTATAACGTATAACGTATAACGTATAACGTATAACGTATAACGTATAACGTATAACGTATAACATATAACGTAAAACGCATATCCTAGAACTTATGGCGTATAACGTATAATGTATAACGTATAACGTATAACGTATAACGTATAACGTATAACGTATAACGTATAACGTATAACGTATAACGTATAACGTATAACGTATAACGTATAACGTATAACGTATAACGTATAACGTATAACGTATAACGTATAACGTATAACGTATAACGTATAACGTATAACGTATAACGTATAACGTATAACGTATAACGTATAACGTATAACGTATAACGTATAACGTATAACGTATAACGTATAACGTATAAAGTATAACATATCACGTATAACGCATATCCTAGAACTTATGGCGTATAACGTATAATGTATAACGTATAACGTATAACGTATAACTTTTAACGTATAACGTATAAAATATAACGTATAACGTATAGCGTATAACGTATAACGTATAACGTATAACGTATAACGTATAACGTATAACGTATAAAGTATAACATATCACGTATAACGCATATCCTAGAACTTATGGCGTATAACGTATAATGTATAACGTATAACGTATAACGTATAACTTTTAACGTATAACGTATAACATATAACGTATAACGTATAGCGTATAACGTATAACGTATAACGTATAACGTATAACGTATAACGTATAACGTATAACGTATAACGTATAACGTATAACGTATAACGTATAACATATAACGTATAACGTGTAACGTATAACGTATAACGTATAACATATAACGTATAACGCATATCCTAGAACTTATGGCGTATAACGTATAATGTATAACGTATAACGTATAACGTATAATCTATAACGTATAACGTATAACGTATAACGTATAACGTATAACGTATAACGTATAACGTATAACGTATAACGTATAACGTATAACGTATAACGTATAGCGTATAACGTATAACGTATAACGTATAACGTATATCGTATGACGTATTCCGTATAACGTATAGCGTATAACGTATAACGTATAACGTATAACGTATAACGTATAGCGTATAACATATAACGTATAACGTATAACATATAACGTATAACGCATATCCTAGAACTTATGGCGTATAACGTATAATTTATAACGTATAACGTATAACGTATAACGTATAACGTATAACGTATAACGTATAACGTATAACGTATAACGTATAACGTATAACGTATAACGTATAACGTATAACGTATAACGTATAACGTATAACGTATAACGTATAACGTATAACGTGTAACGTATAACGTATAACGTATAACGTATAACGTATAACGTATAACGTATAAAGTATAACATATCATGTATAACGCATATCCTAGAACTTATGGCGTATAACGTATAATGTATAACGTATAACGTATAACGTATAACTTTTAACGTATAACGTATAAAATATAACGTATAACGTATAGCGTATAACGTATAACGTATAACGTATAACGTATAACGTATAACGTATAACGTATAACGTATAACGTATAACGTATAACGTATAACGTATAACGTATAACGTATAACGTATAACGTATAACGTATAACGTGTAACGTATAACGTATAACGTATAACATATAACGTATAACGCATATCCTAGAACTTATGGCGTATAACGTATAATGTATAACGTATAACGTATAACGTATAACGTATAATCTATAACGTATAACGTATAACGTATAACGTATAACGTATAACGTATAACGTATAACGTATAACGTATAACGTATAACGTATAGCGTATAACGTATAACGTATAACGTATAACGTATATCGTATGACGTATTCCGTATAACGTATAGCGTATAACGTATAACGTATAACGTATAACGTATAACGTATTACGTATAACGTATAACGTATAACGTATAACGTATAACGTAATACGTATAACGCATAACGTATTACGTAAAACATATAACGTATAACGTATAACGTATAACGTATAACGTATAACGTATAACGTATAGCGTATAACATATAACGTATAACGTATAACATATAACGTATAACGCATATCCTAGAACTTATGGCGTATAACGTATAATTTATAACGTATAACGTATAACGTATAACGTATAACGTATAACGTATAACGTATAACGTATAACGTATAACGTATAACGTATAACGTATAACGTATAACGTATAACGTATAACGTATAACGTATAACGTATAACGTATAACGTATAACGTATAACGTATAACGTATAAGGTATAACGTATAACGTATAACGTATAACGTATAACGTATAACGTATAACGTATAACGTATAACGTATAACGTATAACGTATAACGTATAACGTATAAAGTATAACATATCACGTATAACGCATATCCTAGAACTTATGGCGTATAACGTATAATGTATAACGTATAACGTATAACGTATAACGTAAAACGTATAACGTATAACGTATAACATATAACGTATAACGCATATCCTAGAACTTATGGCGTATAACGTATAATGTATAACGTATAACGTATAACGTATAACGTATAACGTATAACGTATAACGTATAGCGTATAACGTATAACGTATAACGTATAACGTATAACGTATAACGTATAACGTATAACGTATAACGTATAACGTATAACGTATAACGTATAACGTATAACGTATAACGTATAACGTATAACGTATAACGTATAACGTATAACGTATAACATATAACGTATAACGTATAACGTATAACGTATAACGTATAGCGTATAACGTATAACGTATAACGTATAACATATAACGTATAACGCATATACTAGAACTTATGGCGTATAACGTATAATGTATAACGTATAACGTATAACGTATAACGTAAAACGTATAACGTATAACGTATAACATATAACGTATAACGCATATCCTAGAACTTATGGCGTATAACGTATAATGTATAACGTATAACGTATAACGTATAACGTATAACGTATAACGTATAGCGTATAGCGTATAACGTATAACGTATAACGTATAACGTATAACGTATAAAGTATAACATATAACGTATAACGCATATCCTAGAACTTATGGCGTATAACGTATAATGTATAACGTATAACGTATAACGTATAACGTATAACGTATAACGTATAACGTATAACGTATAACGTATAACGTATAACGTATAACGTATAACGTATAACGTATAACGTATAACGTATAACGTATAACGTATAACGTATAACGTATAACGTATAACGTATAACGTATAACGTATAACGTATAACGTAATACGTATATCAAATAACGTATAACGTATAACGTATAACGTATAACGTATAACGTATAACGTATAACGTATAACGTATAACGTATAACATATAACGTATAACGCATATCCTAGAACTTATGGCGTATAACGTATAATGTATAACGTATAACGTATAACGTATAACGTATAACGTATAACGTATAACGTATAACGTATAACGTATAACGTATAACATATAACGTATAACGTATAACGTATAACGTATAACGTATAACGTATAACGTATAACGTATAACGTATAACGTATAACGTATAACGTATAACGTATAACGTATAACGTATAACGTATAACGTATAACGTATAACGTATAAAGTATAACGTATAACGTATAACGTATAAAGTATAACATATCACGTATAACGCATATCCTAGAACTTATGGCGTATAACGTATAATGTATAACGTATAACGTATAACGTATAACGTAAAACGTATAACGTATAACGTATAACATATAACGTATAACGCATATCCTAGAACTTATGGCGTATAACGTATAATGTATAACGTATAACGTATAACGTATAACGTATAACGTATAACGTATAACGTATAACGTATAACGTATAACGTATAACGTATAACGTATAACGTATAACGTATAACGTATAACGTATAACGTATAACGTAATACGTATATCAAATAACGTATAACGTATAACGTATAACGTATAACGTATAACGTATAACGTATAACGTATAACGTATAACATATAACGTATAACGCATATCCTAGAACTTATGGCGTATAACGTATAATGTATAACGTATAACGTATAACGTATAACGTATAACGTATAACGTATAACGTATAACGTATAACGTATAACGTATAACATATAACGTATAACGTATAACGTATAACGTATAACGTATAACGTATAACGTATAACGTATAACGTATAACGTATAACGTATAACGTATAACGTATAACGTATAACGTATAACGTATAACGTATAACGTATAACGTATAAAGTATAACGTATAACGTATAACGTATAAAGTATAACATATCACGTATAACGCATATCCTAGAACTTATGGCGTATAACGTATAATGTATAACGTATAACGTATAACGTATAACGTAAAACGTATAACGTATAACGTATAACATATAACGTATAACGCATATCCTAGAACTTATGGCGTATAACGTATAATGTATAACGTATAACGTATAACGTATAACGTATAACGTATAACGTATAGCGTATAACGTATAACGTATAACGTATAACGTATAACGTATAACGTATAACGTATAACGTATAACGTATAACGTATAACGTATAACGTATAACGTATAACGTATAACGTATAACGTATAACGTATAACGTATAACGTATAACGTATAACGTATAACGTATAACGTATAACGTATAACGTATAACGTATAACGTATAACGTATAACGTATAACGTATAACGTATAACGTATAACGTATAGCGTATAACGTATAACGTATAACGTATAACATATAACGTATAACGCATATACTAGAACTTATGGCGTATAACGTATAATGTATAACGTATAACGTATAACGTATAACGTAAAACGTATAACGTACAACGTATAACGTATAACGTATAACGTATAACGTATAACGTATAACGTAATACGTATATCAAATAACGTATAACGTATAACGTATAACGTATAACGTATAACGTATAACGTATAACGTATAACGTATAACGTATAACATATAACGTATAACGCATATCCTAGAACTTATGGCGTATAACGTATAATGTATAACGTATAACGTATAACGTATAACGTATAACGTATAACGTATAACGTATAACGTATAACGTGTTACGTATAACGTATAACGTATAACATATAACGTATAACGCATATCCTAGAACTTATGGCGTATAACGTATAATGTATAACGTATAACGTATAACGTATAATCTATAACGTATAACGTATAACGTATAACGTATAACCTATAACGTATAACGTATAACGTATAACGTATAACGTATAACGTATAACGTATAGCGTATAACGTATAACGTATAACGTATAACGTATATCGTATGACGTATTCCGTATAACGTATAGCGTATAACGTATAACGTATAACGTATAACGTATAACGTATTACGTATAACGTATAACGTATAACGTATAAAGTATAACGTATAACGTATAACGTATAACGTATAACGTATAACGTAATACGTATAACGTATAACGTATTACGTATAACATATAACGTATAACGTATAACGTATAACGTATAACGTATAACGTATAACGTATAACGTATAGCGTATAACGTATAACGTATAACGTATAACATATAACGTATAACGCATATCCTAGAACTTATGGCGTATAACGTATAATTTATAACGTATAACGTATAACGTATAACGTATAACGTATAACGTATAACGTATAACGTATAACGTATAACGTATAACGTATAACGTATAACGTATAACGTATAACGTATAACGTATAACGTATAACGTATAACGTATAACGTATAACGTATAACGTATAACGTATAACGTATAACGTATAACGTATAACGTATAACGTATAACGTATAACGTATAACGTATAACGTATAACGTATAACGTATAACGTATAACGTATAACGTATAACGTATAACGTATAACGTATAACGTATAACGTATAACGTATAACGTATGACGTATAACGTATAACGTATAACTTATAGCGTATAACGTATAACGTATAACGTATAACGTATAAACTATAACACATAACGTATAACGTATAAACTATAACACATAACGTATAACGTATAACGTATAACGTATAACGTATAACGTATAACGTATAACGTATAACGTATAACGTATAACGTATAACGTATAACGTATAACGTATAACGTATAACGTATAACGTATAACGTATAACGTATAACGTATAACGTATAACGTATAACGTATAACGTATAACGTATAACGTATAACGTATAACGTATAACGTATAACGTATAACGTATAACGTATAACGTATAACGTATAACGTATAACGTATAACGTATAACGTGTAACGTATAACGTATAACGTATAACATATAACGTATAACGCATATCCTAGAACTTATGGCGTATAACGTATAATGTATAACGTATAACGTATAACGTATAACGTATAACGTATAACGTATAACGTATAACGTATAACGTATAACGTATAGCGTATAACGTATAACGTATAACGTATAACGTATAACGTATAACGTATAACGTATAACGTATAGCGTATAACGTATAACGTATAACGTATAACGTATAACGTATAACGTATAACGTATAACGTATAGCGTATAACGTATAACGTATAACGTATAACGTATAACGTATAACGTATAACGTATAACGTATAACGTATAACGTATAACGTATAACGTATAGCGTATAACGTATAACGTATAACGTATAACATATAACGTATAACGCATATACTAGAACTTATGGCGTATAACGTATAATGTATAACGTATAACGTATAACGTATAACGTAAAACGTATAACGTACAACGTATAACGTATAACGTATAACGTATAACGTATAACGTATAACGTAATACGTATATCAAATAACGTATAACGTATAACGTATAACGTATAACGTATAACGTATAACGTATAACGTATAACGTATAACGTATAACATATAACGTATAACGCATATCCTAGAACTTATGGCGTATAACGTATAATGTATAACGTATAACGTATAACGTATAACGTATAACGTATAACGTATAACGTATAACGTATAACGTGTTACGTATAACGTATAACGTATAACATATAACGTATAACGCATATCCTAGAACTTATGGCGTATAACGTATAATGTATAACGTATAACGTATAACGTATAATCTATAACGTATAACGTATAACGTATAACGTATAACCTATAACGTATAACGTATAACGTATAACGTATAACGTATAACGTATAACGTATAGCGTATAACGTATAACGTATAACGTATAACGTATATCGTATGACGTATTCCGTATAACGTATAGCGTATAACGTATAACGTATAACGTATAACGTATAACGTATTACGTATAACGTATAACGTATAACGTATAAAGTATAACGTATAACGTATAACGTATAACGTATAACGTATAACGTAATACGTATAACGTATAACGTATTACGTATAACATATAACGTATAACGTATAACGTATAACGTATAACGTATAACGTATAACGTATAACGTATAGCGTATAACGTATAACGTATAACGTATAACATATAACGTATAACGCATATCCTAGAACTTATGGCGTATAACGTATAATTTATAACGTATAACGTATAACGTATAACGTATAACGTATAACGTATAACGTATAACGTATAACGTATAACGTATAACGTATAACGTATAACGTATAACGTATAACGTATAACGTATAACGTATAACGTATAACGTATAACGTATAACGTATAACGTATAACGTATAACGTATAACGTATAACGTATAACGTATAACGTATAACGTATAACGTATAACGTATAACGTATAACGTATAACGTATAACGTATAACGTATAACGTATAACGTATAACGTATAACGTATAACGTATAACGTATAACGTATAACGTATAACGTATAACGTATAACGTATGACGTATAACGTATAACGTATAACTTATAGCGTATAACGTATAACGTATAACGTATAACGTATAAACTATAACACATAACGTATAACGTATAAACTATAACACATAACGTATAACGTATAACGTATAACGTATAACGTATAACGTATAACGTATAACGTATAACGTATAACGTATAACGTATAACGTATAACGTATAACGTATAACGTATAACGTATAACGTATAACGTATAACGTATAACGTATAACGTATAACGTATAACGTATAACGTATAACGTATAACGTATAACGTATAACGTATAACGTATAACGTATAACGTATAACGTATAACGTATAACGTATAACGTGTAACGTATAACGTATAACGTATAACATATAACGTATAACGCATATCCTAGAACTTATGGCGTATAACGTATAATGTATAACGTATAACGTATAACGTATAACGTATAACGTATAACGTATAACGTATAACGTATAACGTATAACGTATAGCGTATAACGTATAACGTATAACGTATAACGTATATCGTATGACGTATAACGTATAACGTATAGCGTATAACGTATAACGTATAACGTATAACGTATAACGTATAACGTATTACGTATAACGTATAACGTATAACGTATAAAGTATAACGTATAACGTATAACGTATAACGTATAACGTATAACGTATAACGTAATACGTATAACGTATAACGTATTACGTATAACATATAACGTATAACGTATAACGTATAACGTATAACGTTTAACGTATAACGTATAACGTATAACGTATAACATATAACGTATAACGTATAACATATAACGTATAACGCATATCCTAGAACTTATGGCGTATAACGTATAATTTATAACGTATAACGTATAACGTATAACGTATAACGTATAACGTACAACGTATAACGTATAACGTATAACGTATAACGTATAACGTATAACGTAATACGTATATCAAATAACGTATAACGTATAACGTATAACGTATAACGTATAACGTATAACGTATAACGTATAACGTATAACATATAACGTATAACGCATATCCTAGAACTTATGGCGTATAACGTATAATGTATAACGTATAACGTATAACGTATAACGTATAACGTATAACGTATAACTTATAACGTATAACGTATAACGTATAACATATAACGTATAACGCATATCCTAGAACTTATGGCGTATAACGTATAATGTATAACGTATAACGTATAACATATAACGTATAACGTATAACGTATAACGTATAACGTATAACGTATAACGTATAACGTATAACGTATAACGTATAACGTATAACGTATAACGTATAACGTATAACGTATAACGTATAACGTATAACGTAATACGTATAACGTATAACGTATTACGTATAACATATAACGTATAACGTATAACGTATAACGTATAACGTATAACGTATAACGTATAACGTATAGCGTATAACATATAACGTATAACGTATAACATATAACGTATAACGCATATCCTAGAACTTATGGCGTATAACGTATAATTTATAACGTATAACGTATAACGTATAACGTATAACGTATAACGTATAACGTATAACGTAATACGTATATCAAATAACGTATAACGTATAACGTATAACGTATAACGTATAACGTATAACGTATAACGTATAACGTATAACGTATAACATATAACATATAACGCATATCCTAGAACTTATGGCGTATAACGTATAATGTATAACGTATAACGTATAACGTATATCGTATAACGTATAACGTATAACGTATAACGTATAACGTATAACGTATAACGTATAACGTATAACGTATAACGTATAACGTATAACGTATAACGTATAACGTATAACGTATAACGTATAACGTATAACGTATAACGTATAACGTATAACGTATAACGTATAACGTATAACGTATAACGTATAACGTATAACGTATAACGTATAACGTATAACGTATAAAGTATAACGTATAACGTATAACGTATAAAGTATAACATATCACGTATAACGCATATCCTAGAACTTATGGCGTATAACGTATAATGTATAACGTATAACGTATAACGTATAACGTAAAACGTATAACGTATAACGTATAACATATAACGTATAACGCATATCCTAGAACTTATGGCGTATAACGTATAATGTATAACGTATAACGTATAACGTATAACGTATAACGTATAACGTATAGCGTATAACGTATAACGTATAACGTATAACGTATAACGTATAACGTATAACGTATAACGTATAACGTATAACGTATAACGTATAACGTATAACGTATAACGTATAACGTATAACGTATAACGTATAACGTATAACGTACAACGTATAACGTATAACGTATAACGTATAACGTATAACGTATAACGTATAACGTATAACGTATAACGTATAACGTATAACGTATAACGTATAACGTATAGCGTATAACGTATAACGTATAACATATAACGTATAACGTATAACATATAACGTATAACGCATATCCTAGAACTTATGGCGTATAACGTATAATGTATAACGTATAACGTATAACGTATAACGTAAAACGTATAACGTATAACGTATAACATATAACGTATAACGCATATCCTAGAACTTATGGCGTATAACGTATAATGTATAACGTATAACGTATAACGTATAACGTAAAACGTATAACGTATAACGTATAACATATAACGTATAACGCATATCCTAGAACTTATGGCGTATAACGTATAATGTATAGCGTATAACGTATAACGTATAACGTATAACGTATAACGTATTACGTATAACGTATAACGTATAACGTATAACGTATAACGTATAACGTATAACGTATAACGTATAACATATAACGTATAACGTATAACATATAACGTATAACGCATATCCTAGAACTTATGGCGTATAACGTATAATTTATAACGTATAACGTATAACGTATAACGTATAACGTATAACGTATAACGTATAACGTATAACGTATAACGTATAACGTATAACGTATAACGTATAACGTATAACGTATAACGTATAACGTAATACGTATATCAAATAACGTATAACGTATAACGTATAACGTATAACGTATAACGTAATACGTATATCAAATAACGTATAACGTATAACGTATAACGTATAACGTATAACGTATAACGTATAACGTATAACGTATAACGTATAACGTATAACGTATAACGTATAACGTATAACGTATAACGTATAACGTATAACGTATAACGTATAACGTATAACGTATAACGTATAACGTATAACGTATAACGTATAACGTGTAACGTATAACGTATAACGTATAACATATAACGTATAACGCATATCCTAGAACTTATGGCGTATAACGTATAATGTATAACGTATAACGTATAACGTATAACGTATAACGTATAACGTATAACGTATAACGTATAACGTATAACGTATAGCGTATAACGTATAACGTATAACGTATATCGTATGACGTATAACGTATAACGTATAGCGTATAACGTATAACGTATAACGTATAACGTATAACGTATTACGTATAACGTATAACGTATAACGTATAACGTATAACGTATAACGTATAACGTATAACGTATAACATATAACGTATAACGTATAACATATAACGTATAACGCATATCCTAGAACTTATGGCGTATAACGTATAATTTATAACGTATAACGTATAACGTATAACGTATAACGTATAACGTATAACGTATAACGTATAACGTATAACGTATAACGTATAACGTACAACGTATAACGTATAACGTATAACGTATAACGTATAACGTATAACGTATAACGTATAACGTATAACGTATAACGTATAACGTATAACGTATAACGTATAACGTATAACGTATAACGTATGACGTATAACGTATAACGTATAACTTATAGCGTATAACGTATAACGTATAACGCATAACGTATAACGTATAATCTATAACACATAACGTATAACGTATAACGTATAACGTATAACGTATAACGTATAACGTATAACGTATAACGTATAACGTATAACGTATAACGTATAACGTATAACGTATAACGTATAACGTATAACGTATAACGTATAACGTATAACGTATAACGTATAACGTATAACGTATAACGTATAACGTATAACGTATAACGTATAACGTATAACGTATAACGTATAACGTATAACGTATAACGTGTAACGTATAACGTATAACGTATAACATATAACGTATAACGCATATCCTAGAACTTATGGCGTATAACGTATAATGTATAACGTATAACGTATAACGTATAACGTATAACGTATAACGTATAACGTATAACGTATAACGTATAACGTATAACGTATAGCGTATAACGTATAACGTATAACGTATAACGTATATCGTATGACGTATAACGTATAACGTATAGCGTATAACGTATAACGTTTAACGTATAACGTATAACGTATAACGTATAACATACAACGTATAACGTATAACATATAACGTATAACGCATATCCTAGAACTTATGGCGTATAACGTATAATGTATAACGTATAACGTATAACGTATAACGTATAACGTATAACGTATAACGTATAACGTATAACGTATAACGTATAACGTATAGCGTATAACGTATAACGTATAACGTATAACGTATATCGTATGACGTATAACGTATAACGTATAGCGTATAACGTATAACGTATAACGTATAACGTATAACGTATTACGTATAACGTATAACGTATAACGTATAAAGTATAACGTATAACGTATAACGTATAACGTATAACGTATAACGTATAACGTAATACGTATAACGTATAACGTATTACGTATAACATATAACGTATAACGTATAACGTATAACGTATAACGTTTAACGTATAACGTATAACGTATAACGTATAACATACAACGTATAACGTATAACATATAACGTATAACGCATATCCTAGAACTTATGGCGTATAACGTATAATTTATAACGTATAACGTATAACGTATAACGTATAACGTATAACGTATAACGTACAACGTATAACGTATAACGTATAACGTATAACGTATAACGTATAACGTAATACGTATATCAAATAACGTATAACGTATAACGTATAACGTATAACGTATAACGTATAACGTATAACGTATAACGTATAACGTATAACGTATAACGTATAACATATAACGTATAACGCATATCCTAGAACTTATGGCGTATAACGTATAATGTATAACGTATAACGTATAACGTATAACGTATAACGTATAACGTATAACGTATAACGTATAACGTATAACGTATAACGTATAACGTATAACGTATAACATATAACGTATAACGCATATCCTAGAACTTATGGCGTATAACGTATAATGTATAGCGTATAACGTATAACGTATAACGTATAACGTATAACGTATTACGTATAACGTATAACGTATAACGTATAACGTATAACGTATAACGTATAACGTATAACGTATAACATATAACGTATAACGTATAACATATAACGTATAACGCATATCCTAGAACTTATGGCGTATAACGTATAATTTATAACGTATAACGTATAACGTATAACGTATAACGTATAACGTATAACGTATAACGTATAACGTATAACGTATAACGTATAACGTATAACGTATAACGTATAACGTATAACGTATAACGTAATACGTATATCAAATAACGTATAACGTATAACGTATAACGTATAACGTATAACGTAATACGTATATCAAATAACGTATAACGTATAACGTATAACGTATAACGTATAACGTATAACGTATAACGTATAACGTATAACGTATAACGTATAACGTATAACGTATAACGTATAACGTATAACGTATAACGTATAACGTATAACGTATAACGTATAACGTATAACGTATAACGTATAACGTATAACGTATAACGTGTAACGTATAACGTATAACGTATAACATATAACGTATAACGCATATCCTAGAACTTATGGCGTATAACGTATAATGTATAACGTATAACGTATAACGTATAACGTATAACGTATAACGTATAACGTATAACGTATAACGTATAACGTATAGCGTATAACGTATAACGTATAACGTATATCGTATGACGTATAACGTATAACGTATAGCGTATAACGTATAACGTATAACGTATAACGTATAACGTATTACGTATAACGTATAACGTATAACGTATAACGTATAACGTATAACGTATAACGTATAACGTATAACATATAACGTATAACGTATAACATATAACGTATAACGCATATCCTAGAACTTATGGCGTATAACGTATAATTTATAACGTATAACGTATAACGTATAACGTATAACGTATAACGTATAACGTATAACGTATAACGTATAACGTATAACGTATAACGTACAACGTATAACGTATAACGTATAACGTATAACGTATAACGTATAACGTATAACGTATAACGTATAACGTATAACGTATAACGTATAACGTATAACGTATAACGTATAACGTATAACGTATGACGTATAACGTATAACGTATAACTTATAGCGTATAACGTATAACGTATAACGCATAACGTATAACGTATAATCTATAACACATAACGTATAACGTATAACGTATAACGTATAACGTATAACGTATAACGTATAACGTATAACGTATAACGTATAACGTATAACGTATAACGTATAACGTATAACGTATAACGTATAACGTATAACGTATAACGTATAACGTATAACGTATAACGTATAACGTATAACGTATAACGTATAACGTATAACGTATAACGTATAACGTATAACGTATAACGTATAACGTATAACGTGTAACGTATAACGTATAACGTATAACATATAACGTATAACGCATATCCTAGAACTTATGGCGTATAACGTATAATGTATAACGTATAACGTATAACGTATAACGTATAACGTATAACGTATAACGTATAACGTATAACGTATAACGTATAACGTATAGCGTATAACGTATAACGTATAACGTATAACGTATATCGTATGACGTATAACGTATAACGTATAGCGTATAACGTATAACGTTTAACGTATAACGTATAACGTATAACGTATAACATACAACGTATAACGTATAACATATAACGTATAACGCATATCCTAGAACTTATGGCGTATAACGTATAATGTATAACGTATAACGTATAACGTATAACGTATAACGTATAACGTATAACGTATAACGTATAACGTATAACGTATAACGTATAGCGTATAACGTATAACGTATAACGTATAACGTATATCGTATGACGTATAACGTATAACGTATAGCGTATAACGTATAACGTATAACGTATAACGTATAACGTATTACGTATAACGTATAACGTATAACGTATAAAGTATAACGTATAACGTATAACGTATAACGTATAACGTATAACGTATAACGTAATACGTATAACGTATAACGTATTACGTATAACATATAACGTATAACGTATAACGTATAACGTATAACGTTTAACGTATAACGTATAACGTATAACGTATAACATACAACGTATAACGTATAACATATAACGTATAACGCATATCCTAGAACTTATGGCGTATAACGTATAATTTATAACGTATAACGTATAACGTATAACGTATAACGTATAACGTATAACGTACAACGTATAACGTATAACGTATAACGTATAACGTATAACGTATAACGTAATACGTATATCAAATAACGTATAACGTATAACGTATAACGTATAACGTATAACGTATAACGTATAACGTATAACGTATAACGTATAACGTATAACGTATAACATATAACGTATAACGCATATCCTAGAACTTATGGCGTATAACGTATAATGTATAACGTATAACGTATAACGTATAACGTATAACGTATAACGTATAACGTATAACGTATAACGTATAACGTATAACGTATAACGTATAACGTATAACGTATAACGTATAACGTATAACGTGTAACGTATAACGTATAACGTATAACATATAACGTATAACGCATATCCTAGAACTTATGGCGTATAACGTATAATTTATAACGTATAACGTATAACGTATAACGTATAACGTATAACGTATAACGTATAACGTATAACGTATAACGTATAACGTAATACGTATATCAAATAACGTATAACGTATATCGTATAACGTATAACGTATAACGTATAACGTATAACGTATAACGTATAACATATAACGTATAACGCATATCCTAGAACTTATGGCGTATAACGTATAATGTATAACGTATAACGTATAACGTATATCGTATAACGTATAACGTATAACGTATAACGTATAACGTATAACGTATAGCGTATAACGTATAACGTATAACGTATAACGTATAACGTATAACGTATAACGTATAACGTATAACGTATAACGTATAACGTATAACGTAAAACGTATAACGTATAACGTATAACGTATAACGTATAAAGTATAACATATCACGTATAACGCATATCCTAGAACTTATGGCGTATAACGTATAATGTATAACGTATAACGTATAACGTATAACGTAAAACGTATAACGTATAACGTATAACATATAACGTATAACGCATATCCTAGAACTTATGGCGTATAACGTATAATGTATAACGTATAACGTATAACGTATAACGTATAACGTATAACGTATAGCGTATAACGTATAACGTATAACGTATAACGTATAACGTATAACGTATAACGTATAACGTATAACGTATAACGTATAACGTATAACGTATAACGTATAACGTATAACGTATAACTTATAACGTATAACGTATAACGTATAACGTATAACGTATAACGTATAACGTATAACGTATAACGTATAACGTATAACGTATAGCGTATAACGTATAACGTATAACGTATAACATATAACGTATAACGCATATACTAGAACTTATGGCGTATAACGTATAATGTATAACGTATAACGTATAACGTATAACGTAAAACGTATAGCGTATAACGTATAACATATAACGTATAACGCATATCCTAGAACTTATGGCGTATAACGTATAATGTATAACGTATAACGTATAACGTATAACGTATAACGTATAACGTATAACGTATAGCGTATAACGTATAACGTATAACGTATAACGTATAACGTATAACGTATAAAGTATAACATATCACGTATAACGCATATCCTAGAACTTATGGCGTATAACGTATAATGTATAACGTATAACGTATAACGTATAACGTAAAACGTATAACGTATAACGTATAACATATAACGTATAACGCATATCCTAGAACTTATGGCGTATAACGTATAATGTATAACGTATAACGTATAACGTATAACGTATAACGTATAACGTATAGCGTATAACGTATAACGTATAACGTATAACGTATAACGTATAACGTATAACGTATAACGTATAGCGTATAACGTATAACGTATAACGTATAACGTATATCGTATGACGTATAACGTATAACGTATAGCGTATAACGTATAACGTATAACGTATAACGTATGACGTATTACGTATAACGTATAACGTATAACGTATAACGTATAACGTATAACGTATAACGTATAACGTATAACGTATAACATATAACGTATAACGTATAACATATAACGTATAACGCATATCCTAGAACTTATGGCGTATAACGTATAATTTATAACGTATAACGTATAACGTATAACGTATAACGTATGACGTATAACGTATAACGTATAACTTATAGCGTATAACGTATAACGTATAACGTATAACGTATAAACTATAACACATAACGTATAACGTATAAACTATAACACATAACGTATAACGTATAACGTATAACGTATAACGTATAACGTATAACGTATAACGTATAACGTATAACGTATAACGTATAACGTATAACGTATAACGTATAACGTATAACGTATAACGTATAACGTATAACGTATAACGTACAACGTATAACGTATAACGTATAACGTATAACGTATAACGTGTAACGTATAACGTATAACGTATAACATATAACGTATAACGCATATCCTAGAACTTATGGCGTATAACGTATAATGTATAACGTATAACGTATAACGTATAACGTATAACGTATAACGTATAACGTATAACGTATAACGTATAACGTATAGCGTATAACGTATAACGTATAACGTATAACGTATATCGTATGACGTATAACGTATAACGTATAGCGTATAACGTATAACGTATAACGTAAAACGTATAACGTATAATGTATAACGTATAACGTATAACGTATAACGTATAACGTATAACGTATAACGTATAACGTATAACGTATAACGTATAACGTATAACGTATAACGTATAACGTATAACGTAATACGTATAACGTATAACGTATTACGTATAACATATAACGTATAACGTATAACGTATAACGTATAACGTATAACGTATAACGTATAACGTATAGCGTATAACGTATAACGTATAACGTATAACATATAACGTATAACGCATATCCTAGAACTTATGGCGTATAACGTATAATTTATAACGTATAACGTATAACGTATAACGTATAACGTATAACGTATAACGTATAACGTATAACGTATAACGTATAACGTATAACGTATAACGTATAACGTATAACGTATAACGTATAACGTATAACGTATAACGTATAACGTATAACGTATAACGTATAACGTATAACGTATAACGTATAACGTATAACGTATAACGTATAACGTATAACGTATAACGTATAACGTATAACGTATAACGTATAACGTATAACGTATAACGTATAACGTATAACGTATAACGTATAACGTATAACGTATAACGTATAACGTATAACGTATGACGTATAACGTATAACGTATAACTTATAGCGTATAACGTATAACGTATAACGTATAACGTATAAACTATAACACATAACGTATAACGTATAAACTATAACACATAACGTATAACGTATAACGTATAACGTATAACGTATAACGTATAACGTATAACGTATAACGTATAACGTATAACGTATAACGTATAACGTATAACGTATAACGTATAACGTATAACGTATAACGTATAACGTATAACGTATAACGTATAACGTATAACGTATAACGTATAACGTATAACGTATAACGTATAACGTATAACGTATAACGTATAACGTATAACGTATAACGTATAACGTATAACGTATAACGTGTAACGTATAACGTATAACGTATAACATATAACGTATAACGCATATCCTAGAACTTATGGCGTATAACGTATAATGTATAACGTATAACGTATAACGTATAACGTATAACGTATAACGTATAACGTATAACGTATAACGTATAACGTATAGCGTATAACGTATAACGTATAACGTATAACGTATAACGTATAACGTATAACGTATAACGTATAGCGTATAACGTATAACGTATAACGTATAACGTATAACGTATAACGTATAACGTATAACGTATAGCGTATAACGTATAACGTATAACGTATAACGTATAACGTATAACGTATAACGTATAACGTATAACGTATAACGTATAACGTATAACGTATAGCGTATAACGTATAACGTATAACGTATAACATATAACGTATAACGCATATACTAGAACTTATGGCGTATAACGTATAATGTATAACGTATAACGTATAACGTATAACGTAAAACGTATAACGTACAACGTATAACGTATAACGTATAACGTATAACGTATAACGTATAACGTAATACGTATATCAAATAACGTATAACGTATAACGTATAACGTATAACGTATAACGTATAACGTATAACGTATAACGTATAACGTATAACATATAACGTATAACGCATATCCTAGAACTTATGGCGTATAACGTATAATGTATAACGTATAACGTATAACGTATAACGTATAACGTATAACGTATAACGTATAACGTATAACGTGTTACGTATAACGTATAACGTATAACATATAACGTATAACGCATATCCTAGAACTTATGGCGTATAACGTATAATGTATAACGTATAACGTATAACGTATAATCTATAACGTATAACGTATAACGTATAACGTATAACCTATAACGTATAACGTATAACGTATAACGTATAACGTATAACGTATAACGTATAGCGTATAACGTATAACGTATAACGTATAACGTATATCGTATGACGTATTCCGTATAACGTATAGCGTATAACGTATAACGTATAACGTATAACGTATAACGTATTACGTATAACGTATAACGTATAACGTATAAAGTATAACGTATAACGTATAACGTATAACGTATAACGTATAACGTAATACGTATAACGTATAACGTATTACGTATAACATATAACGTATAACGTATAACGTATAACGTATAACGTATAACGTATAACGTATAACGTATAGCGTATAACGTATAACGTATAACGTATAACATATAACGTATAACGCATATCCTAGAACTTATGGCGTATAACGTATAATTTATAACGTATAACGTATAACGTATAACGTATAACGTATAACGTATAACGTATAACGTATAACGTATAACGTATAACGTATAACGTATAACGTATAACGTATAACGTATAACGTATAACGTATAACGTATAACGTATAACGTATAACGTATAACGTATAACGTATAACGTATAACGTATAACGTATAACGTATAACGTATAACGTATAACGTATAACGTATAACGTATAACGTATAACGTATAACGTATAACGTATAACGTATAACGTATAACGTATAACGTATAACGTATAACGTATAACGTATAACGTATAACGTATAACGTATAACGTATGACGTATAACGTATAACGTATAACTTATAGCGTATAACGTATAACGTATAACGTATAACGTATAAACTATAACACATAACGTATAACGTATAAACTATAACACATAACGTATAACGTATAACGTATAACGTATAACGTATAACGTATAACGTATAACGTATAACGTATAACGTATAACGTATAACGTATAACGTATAACGTATAACGTATAACGTATAACGTATAACGTATAACGTATAACGTATAACGTATAACGTATAACGTATAACGTATAACGTATAACGTATAACGTATAACGTATAACGTATAACGTATAACGTATAACGTATAACGTATAACGTATAACGTGTAACGTATAACGTATAACGTATAACATATAACGTATAACGCATATCCTAGAACTTATGGCGTATAACGTATAATGTATAACGTATAACGTATAACGTATAACGTATAACGTATAACGTATAACGTATAACGTATAACGTATAACGTATAGCGTATAACGTATAACGTATAACGTATAACGTATATCGTATGACGTATAACGTATAACGTATAGCGTATAACGTATAACGTATAACGTATAACGTATAACGTATAACGTATTACGTATAACGTATAACGTATAACGTATAAAGTATAACGTATAACGTATAACGTATAACGTATAACGTATAACGTATAACGTAATACGTATAACGTATAACGTATTACGTATAACATATAACGTATAACGTATAACGTATAACGTATAACGTTTAACGTATAACGTATAACGTATAACGTATAACATATAACGTATAACGTATAACATATAACGTATAACGCATATCCTAGAACTTATGGCGTATAACGTATAATTTATAACGTATAACGTATAACGTATAACGTATAACGTATAACGTACAACGTATAACGTATAACGTATAACGTATAACGTATAACGTATAACGTAATACGTATATCAAATAACGTATAACGTATAACGTATAACGTATAACGTATAACGTATAACGTATAACGTATAACGTATAACATATAACGTATAACGCATATCCTAGAACTTATGGCGTATAACGTATAATGTATAACGTATAACGTATAACGTATAACGTATAACGTATAACGTATAACTTATAACGTATAACGTATAACGTATAACATATAACGTATAACGCATATCCTAGAACTTATGGCGTATAACGTATAATGTATAACGTATAACGTATAACATATAACGTATAACGTATAACGTATAACGTATAACGTATAACGTATAACGTATAACGTATAACGTATAACGTATAACGTATAACGTATAACGTATAACGTATAACGTATAACGTATAACGTATAACGTAATACGTATAACGTATAACGTATTACGTATAACATATAACGTATAACGTATAACGTATAACGTATAACGTATAACGTATAACGTATAACGTATAGCGTATAACATATAACGTATAACGTATAACATATAACGTATAACGCATATCCTAGAACTTATGGCGTATAACGTATAATTTATAACGTATAACGTATAACGTATAACGTATAACGTATAACGTATAACGTATAACGTAATACGTATATCAAATAACGTATAACGTATAACGTATAACGTATAACGTATAACGTATAACGTATAACGTATAACGTATAACGTATAACATATAACATATAACGCATATCCTAGAACTTATGGCGTATAACGTATAATGTATAACGTATAACGTATAACGTATATCGTATAACGTATAACGTATAACGTATAACGTATAACGTATAACGTATAACGTATAACGTATAACGTATAACGTATAACGTATAACGTATAACGTATAACGTATAACGTATAACGTATAACGTATAACGTATAACGTATAACGTATAACGTATAACGTATAACGTATAACGTATAACGTATAACGTATAACGTATAACGTATAACGTATAACGTATAAAGTATAACGTATAACGTATAACGTATAAAGTATAACATATCACGTATAACGCATATCCTAGAACTTATGGCGTATAACGTATAATGTATAACGTATAACGTATAACGTATAACGTAAAACGTATAACGTATAACGTATAACATATAACGTATAACGCATATCCTAGAACTTATGGCGTATAACGTATAATGTATAACGTATAACGTATAACGTATAACGTATAACGTATAACGTATAGCGTATAACGTATAACGTATAACGTATAACGTATAACGTATAACGTATAACGTATAACGTATAACGTATAACGTATAACGTATAACGTATAACGTATAACGTATAACGTATAACGTATAACGTATAACGTATAACGTATAACGTATAACGTATAACGTATAACGTATAACGTATAACGTATAACGTATAACGTATAACGTATAACGTATAACGTATAACGTATAACGTATAACGTATAACGTATAACGTATAGCGTATAACGTATAACGTATAACATATAACGTATAACGTATAACATATAACGTATAACGCATATCCTAGAACTTATGGCGTATAACGTATAATGTATAACGTATAACGTATAACGTATAACGTAAAACGTATAACGTATAACGTATAACATATAACGTATAACGCATATCCTAGAACTTATGGCGTATAACGTATAATGTATAACGTATAACGTATAACGTATAACGTAAAACGTATAACGTATAACGTATAACATATAACGTATAACGCATATCCTAGAACTTATGGCGTATAACGTATAATGTATAGCGTATAACGTATAACGTATAACGTATAACGTATAACGTATTACGTATAACGTATAACGTATAACGTATAACGTATAACGTATAACGTATAACGTATAACGTATAACATATAACGTATAACGTATAACATATAACGTATAACGCATATCCTAGAACTTATGGCGTATAACGTATAATTTATAACGTATAACGTATAACGTATAACGTATAACGTATAACGTATAACGTATAACGTATAACGTATAACGTATAACGTATAACGTATAACGTATAACGTATAACGTATAACGTATGACGTAATACGTATATCAAATAACGTATAACGTATAACGTATAACGTATAACGTAATACGTATATCAAATAACGTATAACGTATAACGTATAACGTATAACGTATAACGTATAACGTATAACGTATAACGTATAACGTATAACGTATAACGTATAACGTATAACGTATAACGTATAACGTATAACGTATAACGTATAACGTATAACGTATAACGTATAACGTATAACGTATAACGTATAACGTATAACGTATAACGTGTAACGTATAACGTATAACGTATAACATATAACGTATAACGCATATCCTAGAACTTATGGCGTATAACGTATAATGTATAACGTATAACGTATAACGTATAACGTATAACGTATAACGTATAACGTATAACGTATAACGTATAACGTATAGCGTATAACGTATAACGTATAACGTATATCGTATGACGTATAACGTATAACGTATAGCGTATAACGTATAACGTATAACGTATAACGTATAACGTATTTCGTATAACGTATAACGTATAACGTATAACGTATAACGTATAACGTATAACGTATAACGTATAACATATAACGTATAACGTATAACATATAACGTATAACGCATATCCTAGAACTTATGGCGTATAACGTATAATTTATAACGTATAACGTATAACGTATAACGTATAACGTATAACGTATAACGTATAACGTATAACGTATAACGTATAACGTATAACGTACAACGTATAACGTATAACGTATAACGTATAACGTATAACGTATAACGTATAACGTATAACGTATAACGTATAACGTATAACGTATAACGTATAACGTATAACGTATAACGTATAACGTATGACGTATAACGTATAACGTATAACTTATAGCGTATAACGTATAACGTATAACGCATAACGTATAACGTATAATCTATAACACATAACGTATAACGTATAACGTATAACGTATAACGTATAACGTATAACGTATAACGTATAACGTATAACGTATAACGTATAACGTATAACGTATAACGTATAACGTATAACGTATAACGTATAACGTATAACGTATAACGTATAACGTATAACGTATAACGTATAACGTATAACGTATAACGTATAACGTATAACGTATAACGTATAACGTATAACGTATAACGTGTAACGTATAACGTATAACGTATAACATATAACGTATAACGCATATCCTAGAACTTATGGCGTATAACGTATAATGTATAACGTATAACGTATAACGTATAACGTATAACGTATAACGTATAACGTATAACGTATAACGTATAACGTATAACGTATAGCGTATAACGTATAACGTATAACGTATAACGTATATCGTATGACGTATAACGTATAACGTATAGCGTATAACGTATAACGTTTAACGTATAACGTATAACGTATAACGTATAACATACAACGTATAACGTATAACATATAACGTATAACGCATATCCTAGAACTTATGGCGTATAACGTATAATGTATAACGTATAACGTATAACGTATAACGTATAACGTATAACGTATAACGTATAACGTATAACGTATAACGTATAACGTATAGCGTATAACGTATAACGTATAACGTATAACGTATATCGTATGACGTATAACGTATAACGTATAGCGTATAACGTATAACGTATAACGTATAACGTATAACGTATTACGTATAACGTATAACGTATAACGTATAAAGTATAACGTATAACGTATAACGTATAACGTATAACGTATAACGTATAACGTAATACGTATAACGTATAACGTATTACGTATAACATATAACGTATAACGTATAACGTATAACGTATAACGTTTAACGTATAACGTATAACGTATAACGTATAACATACAACGTATAACGTATAACATATAACGTATAACGCATATCCTAGAACTTATGGCGTATAACGTATAATTTATAACGTATAACGTATAACGTATAACGTATAACGTATAACGTATAACGTACAACGTATAACGTATAACGTATAACGTATAACGTATAACGTATAACGTAATACGTATATCAAATAACGTATAACGTATAACGTATAACGTATAACGTATAACGTATAACGTATAACGTATAACGTATAACGTATAACGTATAACGTATAACATATAACGTATAACGCATATCCTAGAACTTATGGCGTATAACGTATAATGTATAACGTATAACGTATAACGTATAACGTATAACGTATAACGTATAACGTATAACGTATAACGTATAACGTATAACGTATAACGTATAACGTATAACGTATAACGTATAACGTATAACGTGTAACGTATAACGTATAACGTATAACATATAACGTATAACGCATATCCTAGAACTTATGGCGTATAACGTATAATTTATAACGTATAACGTATAACGTATAACGTATAACGTATAACGTATAACGTATAACGTATAACGTATAACGTATAACGTATAACGTAATACGTATATCAAATAACGTATAACGTATATCGTATAACGTATAACGTATAACGTATAACGTATAACGTATAACGTATAACATATAACGTATAACGCATATCCTAGAACTTATGGCGTATAACGTATAATGTATAACGTATAACGTATAACGTATATCGTATAACGTATAACGTATAACGTATAACGTATAACGTATAACGTATAGCGTATAACGTATAACGTATAACGTATAACGTATAACGTATAACGTATAACGTATAACGTATAACGTATAACGTATAACGTATAACGTAAAACGTATAACGTATAACGTATAACGTATAACGTATAAAGTATAACATATCACGTATAACGCATATCCTAGAACTTATGGCGTATAACGTATAATGTATAACGTATAACGTATAACGTATAACGTAAAACGTATAACGTATAACGTATAACATATAACGTATAACGCATATCCTAGAACTTATGGCGTATAACGTATAATGTATAACGTATAACGTATAACGTATAACGTATAACGTATAACGTATAGCGTATAACGTATAACGTATAACGTATAACGTATAACGTATAACGTATAACGTATAACGTATAACGTATAACGTATAACGTATAACGTATAACGTATAACGTATAACGTATAACGTATAACGTATAACGTATAACGTATAACGTATAACGTATAACGTATAACGTATAACGTATAACGTATAACGTATAACGTATAGCGTATAACGTATAACGTATAACGTATAACATATAACGTATAACGCATATACTAGAACTTATGGCGTATAACGTATAATGTATAACGTATAACGTATAACGTATAACGTAAAACGTATAGCGTATAACGTATAACATATAACGTATAACGCATATCCTAGAACTTATGGCGTATAACGTATAATGTATAACGTATAACGTATAACGTATAACGTATAACGTATAACGTATAACGTATAGCGTATAACGTATAACGTATAACGTATAACGTATAACGTATAACGTATAAAGTATAACATATCACGTATAACGCATATCCTAGAACTTATGGCGTATAACGTATAATGTATAACGTATAACGTATAACGTATAACGTAAAACGTATAACGTATAACGTATAACATATAACGTATAACGCATATCCTAGAACTTATGGCGTATAACGTATAATGTATAACGTATAACGTATAACGTATAACGTATAACGTATAACGTATAGCGTATAACGTATAACGTATAACGTATAACGTATAACGTATAACGTATAACGTATAACGTATAGCGTATAACGTATAACGTATAACGTATAACGTATATCGTATGACGTATAACGTATAACGTATAGCGTATAACGTATAACGTATAACGTATAACGTATGACGTATTACGTATAACGTATAACGTATAACGTATAACGTATAACGTATAACGTATAACGTATAACGTATAACGTATAACATATAACGTATAACGTATAACATATAACGTATAACGCATATCCTAGAACTTATGGCGTATAACGTATAATTTATAACGTATAACGTATAACGTATAACGTATAACGTATGACGTATAACGTATAACGTATAACTTATAGCGTATAACGTATAACGTATAACGTATAACGTATAAACTATAACACATAACGTATAACGTATAAACTATAACACATAACGTATAACGTATAACGTATAACGTATAACGTATAACGTATAACGTATAACGTATAACGTATAACGTATAACGTATAACGTATAACGTATAACGTATAACGTATAACGTATAACGTATAACGTATAACGTATAACGTATAACGTACAACGTATAACGTATAACGTATAACGTATAACGTATAACGTGTAACGTATAACGTATAACGTATAACATATAACGTATAACGCATATCCTAGAACTTATGGCGTATAACGTATAATGTATAACGTATAACGTATAACGTATAACGTATAACGTATAACGTATAACGTATAACGTATAACGTATAACGTATAGCGTATAACGTATAACGTATAACGTATAACGTATATCGTATGACGTATAACGTATAACGTATAGCGTATAACGTATAACGTATAACGTAAAACGTATAACCGTATAATGTATAACGTATAACGTATAACGTATAACGTATAACGTATAACGTATAACGTATAACGTATAACGTATAACGTATAACGTATAACGTATAACGTATAACGTATAACGTATTACGTATAACGTATAACGTATAACGTATAACGTATAACGCATAACGTATAACGTATAACGTATAACGTATAACGTATAACGTATAACGTATAACGTATATCGTATGACGTATAACGTATAACGTATAACGTATAACGTATAACGTATAACGTATTACGTATAACGTATAACGTATAACGTATAAAGTATAACGTATAACGTATAACGTATAACGTATAACGTATAACGTAATACGTATAACGTATAACGTATTACGTATAACATATAACGTATAACGTATAACGTATAACGTATAACGTATAACGTATAACGTATAACGTATAGCGTATAACATATAACGTATAACGTATAACATATAACGTATAACGCATATCCTAGAACTTATGGCGTATAACGTATAACGTATAACGTATAACGTATAACGTATAACGTATAACGTATAACGTATAACGTATAACGTATAACGTAATACGTATATCAAATAACGTATAACGTATAACGTATAACGTATAACGTAAAACGTATAACGTGTAACGTATAACGTATAACATATAACGTATAACGCATATCCTAGAACTTATGGCGTATAACGTATAATGTATAACGTATAACGTATAACGTATATCGTATAACGTATAACGTATAACGTATAACGTATAACGTATAACGTATAACGTATAACGTATAACGTATAACGTATAACGTATAACGTATAACGTATAACGTATAACGTATAACGTATAACGTATAACGTATAACGTATAACGTATAACATATAACGTATAACGCATATCCTAGAACTTATGGCGTATAACGTATAATGTATAACGTATAACGTATAACGTATAACGTAAAACGTATAACGTATAACGTATAACATATAACGTATAACGCATATCCTAGAACTTATGGCGTATAACGTATAATGTATAACGTATAACGTATAACGTATAACGTATAACGTATAACGTATAACGTATAACGTATAGCGTATAACGTATAACGTATAACGTATAACGTATAACGTATAACGTATAACGTATAACGTATAACGTATAACGTATAACGTATAACGTATAACGTATAACGTATAACGTATAACGTATATCGTATGACGTATAACGTATAACGTATAGCGTATAACGTATAACGTATAACGTATAACGTATAACGTATTACGTATAACGTATAACGTATAACGTATAACGTATAACGTATAACGTATAACGTATAACGTATAACATATAACGTATAACGTATAACATATAACGTATAACGCATATCCTAGAACTTATGGCGTATAACGTATAATTTATAACGTATAACGTATAACGTATAACGTATAACGTATAACGTATAACGTATAACGTATAACGTATAACGTATAACGTATAACGTACAACGTATAACGTATAACGTATAACGTATAACGTATAACGTATAACGTATAACGTATAACGTATAACGTATAACGTATAACGTATAACGTATAACGTATAACGTATAACGTATAACGTATGACGTATAACGTATAACGTATAACTTATAGCGTATAACGTATAACGTATAACGCATAACGTATAACGTATAATCTATAACACATAACGTATAACGTATAACGTATAACGTATAACGTATAACGTATAACGTATAACGTATAACGTATAACGTATAACGTATAACGTATAACGTATAACGTATAACGTATAACGTATAACGTATAACGTATAACGTATAACGTATAACGTATAACGTATAACGTATAACGTATAACGTATAACGTATAACGTATAACGTATAACGTATAACGTATAACGTATAACGTGTAACGTATAACGTATAACGTATAACATATAACGTATAACGCATATCCTAGAACTTATGGCGTATAACGTATAATGTATAACGTATAACGTATAACGTATAACGTATAACGTATAACGTATAACGTATAACGTATAACGTATAACGTATAACGTATAGCGTATAACGTATAACGTATAACGTATAACGTATATCGTATGACGTATAACGTATAACGTATAGCGTATAACGTATAACGTTTAACGTATAACGTATAACGTATAACGTATAACATACAACGTATAACGTATAACATATAACGTATAACGCATATCCTAGAACTTATGGCGTATAACGTATAATGTATAACGTATAACGTATAACGTATAACGTATAACGTATAACGTATAACGTATAACGTATAACGTATAACGTATAACGTATAGCGTATAACGTATAACGTATAACGTATAACGTATATCGTATGACGTATAACGTATAACGTATAGCGTATAACGTATAACGTATAACGTATAACGTATAACGTATTACGTATAACGTATAACGTATAACGTATAAAGTATAACGTATAACGTATAACGTATAACGTATAACGTATAACGTATAACGTAATACGTATAACGTATAACGTATTACGTATAACATATAACGTATAACGTATAACGTATAACGTATAACGTTTAACGTATAACGTATAACGTATAACGTATAACATACAACGTATAACGTATAACATATAACGTATAACGCATATCCTAGAACTTATGGCGTATAACGTATAATTTATAACGTATAACGTATAACGTATAACGTATAACGTATAACGTATAACGTACAACGTATAACGTATAACGTATAACGTATAACGTATAACGTATAACGTAATACGTATATCAAATAACGTATAACGTATAACGTATAACGTATAACGTATAACGTATAACGTATAACGTATAACGTATAACGTATAACGTATAACGTATAACGTATAACATATAACGTATAACGCATATCCTAGAACTTATGGCGTATAACGTATAATGTATAACGTATAACGTATAACGTATAACGTATAACGTATAACGTATAACGTATAACGTATAACGTATAACGTATAACGTATAACGTATAACGTATAACGTATAACGTATAACGTATAACGTGTAACGTATAACGTATAACGTATAACATATAACGTATAACGCATATCCTAGAACTTATGGCGTATAACGTATAATTTATAACGTATAACGTATAACGTATAACGTATAACGTATAACGTATAACGTATAACGTATAACGTATAACGTATAACGTAATACGTATATCAAATAACGTATAACGTATATCGTATAACGTATAACGTATAACGTATAACGTATAACGTATAACGTATAACATATAACGTATAACGCATATCCTAGAACTTATGGCGTATAACGTATAATGTATAACGTATAACGTATAACGTATATCGTATAACGTATAACGTATAACGTATAACGTATAACGTATAACGTATAGCGTATAACGTATAACGTATAACGTATAACGTATAACGTATAACGTATAACGTATAACGTATAACGTATAACGTATAACGTATAACGTAAAACGTATAACGTATAACGTATAACGTATAACGTATAAAGTATAACATATCACGTATAACGCATATCCTAGAACTTATGGCGTATAACGTATAATGTATAACGTATAACGTATAACGTATAACGTAAAACGTATAACGTATAACGTATAACATATAACGTATAACGCATATCCTAGAACTTATGGCGTATAACGTATAATGTATAACGTATAACGTATAACGTATAACGTATAACGTATAACGTATAGCGTATAACGTATAACGTATAACGTATAACGTATAACGTATAACGTATAACGTATAACGTATAACGTATAACGTATAACGTATAACGTATAACGTATAACGTATAACGTATAACGTATAACGTATAACGTATAACGTATAACGTATAACGTATAACGTATAACGTATAACGTATAACGTATAACGTATAACGTATAGCGTATAACGTATAACGTATAACGTATAACATATAACGTATAACGCATATACTAGAACTTATGGCGTATAACGTATAATGTATAACGTATAACGTATAACGTATAACGTAAAACGTATAGCGTATAACGTATAACATATAACGTATAACGCATATCCTAGAACTTATGGCGTATAACGTATAATGTATAACGTATAACGTATAACGTATAACGTATAACGTATAACGTATAACGTATAGCGTATAACGTATAACGTATAACGTATAACGTATAACGTATAACGTATAAAGTATAACATATCACGTATAACGCATATCCTAGAACTTATGGCGTATAACGTATAATGTATAACGTATAACGTATAACGTATAACGTAAAACGTATAACGTATAACGTATAACATATAACGTATAACGCATATCCTAGAACTTATGGCGTATAACGTATAATGTATAACGTATAACGTATAACGTATAACGTATAACGTATAACGTATAGCGTATAACGTATAACGTATAACGTATAACGTATAACGTATAACGTATAACGTATAACGTATAGCGTATAACGTATAACGTATAACGTATAACGTATATCGTATGACGTATAACGTATAACGTATAGCGTATAACGTATAACGTATAACGTATAACGTATGACGTATTACGTATAACGTATAACGTATAACGTATAACGTATAACGTATAACGTATAACGTATAACGTATAACGTATAACATATAACGTATAACGTATAACATATAACGTATAACGCATATCCTAGAACTTATGGCGTATAACGTATAATTTATAACGTATAACGTATAACGTATAACGTATAACGTATGACGTATAACGTATAACGTATAACTTATAGCGTATAACGTATAACGTATAACGTATAACGTATAAACTATAACACATAACGTATAACGTATAAACTATAACACATAACGTATAACGTATAACGTATAACGTATAACGTATAACGTATAACGTATAACGTATAACGTATAACGTATAACGTATAACGTATAACGTATAACGTATAACGTATAACGTATAACGTATAACGTATAACGTATAACGTATAACGTACAACGTATAACGTATAACGTATAACGTATAACGTATAACGTGTAACGTATAACGTATAACGTATAACATATAACGTATAACGCATATCCTAGAACTTATGGCGTATAACGTATAATGTATAACGTATAACGTATAACGTATAACGTATAACGTATAACGTATAACGTATAACGTATAACGTATAACGTATAGCGTATAACGTATAACGTATAACGTATAACGTATATCGTATGACGTATAACGTATAACGTATAGCGTATAACGTATAACGTATAACGTAAAACGTATAACGTATAATGTATAACGTATAACGTATAACGTATAACGTATAACGTATAACGTATAACGTATAACGTATAACGTATAACGTATAACGTATAACGTATAACGTATAACGTATAACGTAATACGTATAACGTATAACGTATTACGTATAACATATAACGTATAACGTATAACGTATAACGTATAACGTATAACGTATAACGTATAACGTATAGCGTATAACGTATAACGTATAACGTATAACATATAACGTATAACGCATATCCTAGAACTTATGGCGTATAACGTATAATTTATAACGTATAACGTATAACGTATAACGTATGACGTATAACGTATAACGTATAACGTATAACGTATAACGTATAACGTATAACGTATAACGTATAACGTATAACGTATAACGTATAACGTATAACGTATAACGTATAACGTATAACGTATAACGTATAACGTATAACGTATAACGTATAACGTATAACGTATAACGTATAACGTATAACGTATAACGTATAACGTATAACGTATAACGTATAACGTATAACGTATAACGTATAACGTATAACGTATAACGTATAACGTATAACGTATAACGTATAACGTATAACGTATGACGTATAACGTATAACGTATAACTTATAGCGTATAACGTATAACGTATAACGTATAACGTATAAACTATAACACATAACGTATAACGTATAAACTATAACACATAACGTATAACGTATAACGTATAACGTATAACGTATAACGTATAACGTATAACGTATAACGTATAACGTATAACGTATAACGTTTAACGTATAACGTATAACGTATAACGTATAACGTATAACGTATAACGTATAACGTATAACGTATAACGTATAACGTATAACGTATAACGTATAACGTATAACGTATAACGTATAACGTATAACGTATAACGTATAACGTATAACGTATAACGTATAACGTATAACGTATAACGTATAACGTGTAACGTATAACGTATAACGTATAACATATAACGTATAACGCATATCCTAGAACTTATGGCGTATAACGTATAATGTATAACGTATAACGTATAACGTATAACGTATAACGTATAACGTATAACGTATAACGTATAACGTATAACGTATAGCGTATAACGTATAACGTATAACGTATAACGTATAACGTATAACGTATAACGTATAACGTATAGCGTATAACGTATAACGTATAACGTATAACGTATAACGTATAACGTATAACGTATAACGTATAGCGTATAACGTATAACGTATAACGTATAACGTATAACGTATAACGTATAACGTATAACGTATAACGTATAACGTATAACGTATAACGTATAGCGTATAACGTATAACGTATAACGTATAACATATAACGTATAACGCATATACTAGAACTTATGGCGTATAACGTATAATGTATAACGTATAACGTATAACGTATAACGTAAAACGTATAACGTACAACGTATAACGTATAACGTATAACGTATAACGTATAACGTATAACGTAATACGTATATCAAATAACGTATAACGTATAACGTATAACGTATAACGTATAACGTATAACGTATAACGTATAACGTATAACGTATAACATATAACGTGTAACGCATATCCTAGAACTTATGGCGTATAACGTATAATGTATAACGTATAACGTATAACGTATAACGTATAACGTATAACGTATAACGTATAACGTATAACGTGTTACGTATAACGTATAACGTATAACATATAACGTATAACGCATATCCTAGAACTTATGGCGTATAACGTATAATGTATAACGTATAACGTATAACGTATAATCTATAACGTATAACGTATAACGTATAACGTATAACCTATAACGTATAACGTATAACGTATAACGTATAACGTATAACGTATAACGTATAGCGTATAACGTATAACGTATAACGTATAACGTATATCGTATGACGTATTCCGTATAACGTATAGCGTATAACGTATAACGTATAACGTATAACGTATAACGTATTACGTATAACGTATAACGTATAACGTATAAAGTATAACGTATAACGTATAACGTATAACGTATAACGTATAACGTAATACGTATAACGTATAACGTATTACGTATAACATATAACGTATAACGTATAACGTATAACGTATAACGTATAACGTATAACGTATAACGTATAGCGTATAACGTATAACGTATAACGTATAACATATAACGTATAACGCATATCCTAGAACTTATGGCGTATAACGTATAATTTATAACGTATAACGTATAACGTATAACGTATAACGTATAACGTATAACGTATAACGTATAACGTATAACGTATAACGTATAACGTATAACGTATAACGTATAACGTATAACGTATAACGTATAACGTATAACGTATAACGTATAACGTATAACGTATAACGTATAACGTATAACGTACAACGTATAACGTATAACGTATAACGTATAACGTATAACGTATAACGTATAACGTATAACGTATAACGTATAACGTATAACGTATAACGTATAACGTATAACGTATAACGTATAACGTATAACGTATAACGTATAACGTATAACGTATAACGTATAACGTATGACGTATAACGTATAACGTATAACTTATAGCGTATAACGTATAACGTATAACGTATAACGTATAAACTATAACACATAACGTATAACGTATAAACTATAACACATAACGTATAACGTATAACGTATAACGTATAACGTATAACGTATAACGTATAACGTATAACGTATAACGTATAACGTATAACGTATAACGTATAACGTATAACGTATAACGTATAACGTATAACGTATAACGTATAACGTATAACGTATAACGTATAACGTATAACGTATAACGTATAACGTATAACGTATAACGTATAACGTATAACGTATAACGTATAACGTATAACGTATAACGTATAACGTGTAACGTATAACGTATAACGTATAACATATAACGTATAACGCATATCCTAGAACTTATGGCGTATAACGTATAATGTATAACGTATAACGTATAACGTATAACGTATAACGTATAACGTATAACGTATAACGTATAACGTATAACGTATAGCGTATAACGTATAACGTATAACGTATAACGTATATCGTATGACGTATAACGTATAACGTATAGCGTATAACGTATAACGTATAACGTATAACGTATAACGTATAACGTATTACGTATAACGTATAACGTATAACGTATAAAGTATAACGTATAACGTATAACGTATAACGTATAACGTATAACGTATAACGTAATACGTATAACGTATAACGTATTACGTATAACATATAACGTATAACGTATAACGTATAACGTATAACGTTTAACGTATAACGTATAACGTATAACGTATAACATATAACGTATAACGTATAACATATAACGTATAACGCATATCCTAGAACTTATGGCGTATAACGTATAATTTATAACGTATAACGTATAACGTATAACGTATAACGTATAACGTACAACGTATAACGTATAACGTATAACGTATAACGTATAACGTATAACGTAATACGTATATCAAATAACGTATAACGTATAACGTATAACGTATAACGTATAACGTATAACGTATAACGTATAACGTATAACATATAACGTATAACGCATATCCTAGAACTTATGGCGTATAACGTATAATGTATAACGTATAACGTATAACGTATAACGTATAACGTATAACGTATAACTTATAACGTATAACGTATAACGTATAACATATAACGTATAACGCATATCCTAGAACTTATGGCGTATAACGTATAATGTATAACGTATAACGTATAACATATAACGTATAACGTATAACGTATAACGTATAACGTATAACGTATAACGTATAACGTATAACGTATAACGTATAACGTATAACGTATAACGTATAACGTATAACGTATAACGTATAACGTATAACGTAATACGTATAACGTATAACGTATTACGTATAACATATAACGTATAACGTATAACGTATAACGTATAACGTATAACGTATAACGTATAACGTATAGCGTATAACATATAACGTATAACGTATAACATATAACGTATAACGCATATCCTAGAACTTATGGCGTATAACGTATAATTTATAACGTATAACGTATAACGTATAACGTATAACGTATAACGTATAACGTATAACGTAATACGTATATCAAATAACGTATAACGTATAACGTATAACGTATAACGTATAACGTATAACGTATAACGTATAACGTATAACGTATAACATATAACATATAACGCATATCCTAGAACTTATGGCGTATAACGTATAATGTATAACGTATAACGTATAACGTATATCGTATAACGTATAACGTATAACGTATAACGTATAACGTATAACGTATAACGTATAACGTATAACGTATAACGTATAACGTATAACGTATAACGTATAACGTATAACGTATAACGTATAACGTATAACGTATAACGTATAACGTATAACGTATAACGTATAACGTATAACGTATTACGTATAACGTATAACGTATAACGTATAACGTATAAAGTATAACGTATAACGTATAACGTATAAAGTATAACATATCACGTATAACGCATATCCTAGAACTTATGGCGTATAACGTATAATGTATAACGTATAACGTATAACGTATAACGTAAAACGTATAACGTATAACGTATAACATATAACGTATAACGCATATCCTAGAACTTATGGCGTATAACGTATAATGTATAACGTATAACGTATAACGTATAACGTATAACGTATAACGTATAGCGTATAACGTATAACGTATAACGTATAACGTATAACGTATAACGTATAACGTATAACGTATAACGTATAACGTATAACGTATAACGTATAACGTATAACGTATAACGTATAACGTATAACGTATAACGTATAACGTATAACGTATAACGTATAACGTATAACGTATAACGTATAACGTATAACGTATAACGTATAACGTATAACGTATAACGTATAACGTATAACGTATAACGTATAACGTATAACGTATAGCGTATAACGTATAACGTATAACATATAACGTATAACGTATAACATATAACGTATAACGCATATCCTAGAACTTATGGCGTATAACGTATAATGTATAACGTATAACGTATAACGTATAACGTAAAACGTATAACGTATAACGTATAACATATAACGTATAACGCATATCCTAGAACTTATGGCGTATAACGTATAATGTATAACGTATAACGTATAACGTATAACGTAAAACGTATAACGTATAACGTATAACATATAACGTATAACGCATATCCTAGAACTTATGGCGTATAACGTATAATGTATAGCGTATAACGTATAACGTATAACGTATAACGTATAACGTATTACGTATAACGTATAACGTATAACGTATAACGTATAACGTATAACGTATAACGTATAACGTATAACATATAACGTATAACGTATAACATATAACGTATAACGCATATCCTAGAACTTATGGCGTATAACGTATAATTTATAACGTATAACGTATAACGTATAACGTATAACGTATAACGTATAACGTATAACGTATAACGTATAACGTATAACGTATAACGTATAACGTATAACGTATAACGTATAACGTATAACGTAATACGTATATCAAATAACGTATAACGTATAACGTATAACGTATAACGTAATACGTATATCAAATAACGTATAACGTATAACGTATAACGTATAACGTATAACGTATAACGTATAACGTATAACGTATAACGTATAACGTATAACGTATAACGTATAACGTATAACGTATAACGTATAACGTATAACGTATAACGTATAACGTATAACGTATAACGTATAACGTATAACGTATAACGTATAACGTATAACGTGTAACGTATAACGTATAACGTATAACATATAACGTATAACGCATATCCTAGAACTTATGGCGTATAACGTATAATGTATAACGTATAACGTATAACGTATAACGTATAACGTATAACGTATAACGTATAACGTATAACGTATAACGTATAGCGTATAACGTATAACGTATAACGTATATCGTATGACGTATAACGTATAACGTATAGCGTATAACGTATAACGTATAACGTATAACGTATAACGTATTTCGTATAACGTATAACGTATAACGTATAACGTATAACGTATAACGTATAACGTATAACGTATAACATATAACGTATAACGTATAACATATAACGTATAACGCATATCCTAGAACTTATGGCGTATAACGTATAATTTATAACGTATAACGTATAACGTATAACGTATAACGTATAACGTATAACGTATAACGTATAACGTATAACGTATAACGTATAACGTACAACGTATAACGTATAACGTATAACGTATAACGTATAACGTATAACGTATAACGTATAACGTATAACGTATAACGTATAACGTATAACGTATAACGTATAACGTATAACGTATAACGTATGACGTATAACGTATAACGTATAACTTATAGCGTATAACGTATAACGTATAACGCATAACGTATAACGTATAATCTATAACACATAACGTATAACGTATAACGTATAACGTATAACGTATAACGTATAACGTATAACGTATAACGTATAACGTATAACGTATAACGTATAACGTATAACGTATAACGTATAACGTATAACGTATAACGTATAACGTATAACGTATAACGTATAACGTATAACGTATAACGTATAACGTATAACGTATAACGTATAACGTATAACGTATAACGTATAACGTATAACGTGTAACGTATAACGTATAACGTATAACATATAACGTATAACGCATATCCTAGAACTTATGGCGTATAACGTATAATGTATAACGTATAACGTATAACGTATAACGTATAACGTATAACGTATAACGTATAACGTATAACGTATAACGTATAACGTATAGCGTATAACGTATAACGTATAACGTATAACGTATATCGTATGACGTATAACGTATAACGTATAGCGTATAACGTATAACGTTTAACGTATAACGTATAACGTATAACGTATAACATACAACGTATAACGTATAACATATAACGTATAACGCATATCCTAGAACTTATGGCGTATAACGTATAATGTATAACGTATAACGTATAACGTATAACGTATAACGTATAACGTATAACGTATAACGTATAACGTATAACGTATAACGTATAGCGTATAACGTATAACGTATAACGTATAACGTATATCGTATGACGTATAACGTATAACGTATAGCGTATAACGTATAACGTATAACGTATAACGTATAACGTATTACGTATAACGTATAACGTATAACGTATAAAGTATAACGTATAACGTATAACGTATAACGTATAACGTATAACGTATAACGTAATACGTATAACGTATAACGTATTACGTATAACATATAACGTATAACGTATAACGTATAACGTATAACGTTTAACGTATAACGTATAACGTATAACGTATAACATACAACGTATAACGTATAACATATAACGTATAACGCATATCCTAGAACTTATGGCGTATAACGTATAATTTATAACGTATAACGTATAACGTATAACGTATAACGTATAACGTATAACGTACAACGTATAACGTATAACGTATAACGTATAACGTATAACGTATAACGTAATACGTATATCAAATAACGTATAACGTATAACGTATAACGTATAACGTATAACGTATAACGTATAACGTATAACGTATAACGTATAACGTATAACGTATAACATATAACGTATAACGCATATCCTAGAACTTATGGCGTATAACGTATAATGTATAACGTATAACGTATAACGTATAACGTATAACGTATAACGTATAACGTATAACGTATAACGTATAACGTATAACGTATAACGTACAACGTATAACGTATAACGTATAACGTATAACGTGTAACGTATAACGTATAACGTATAACATATAACGTATAACGCATATCCTAGAACTTATGGCGTATAACGTATAATTTATAACGTATAACGTATAACGTATAACGTATAACGTATAACGTATAACGTATAACGTATAACGTATAACGTATAACGTATAACGTAATACGTATATCAAATAACGTATAACGTATATCGTATAACGTATAACGTATAACGTATAACGTATAACGTATAACGTATAACATATAACGTATAACGCATATCCTAGAACTTATGGCGTATAACGTATAATGTATAACGTATAACGTATAACGTATATCGTATAACGTATAACGTATAACGTATAACGTATAACGTATAACGTATAGCGTATAACGTATAACGTATAACGTATAACGTATAACGTATAACGTATAACGTATAACGTATAACGTATAACGTATAACGTATAACGTAAAACGTATAACGTATAACGTATAACGTATAACGTATAAAGTATAACATATCACGTATAACGCATATCCTAGAACTTATGGCGTATAACGTATAATGTATAACGTATAACGTATAACGTATAACGTAAAACGTATAACGTATAACGTATAACATATAACGTATAACGCATATCCTAGAACTTATGGCGTATAACGTATAATGTATAACGTATAACGTATAACGTATAACGTATAACGTATAACGTATAGCGTATAACGTATAACGTATAACGTATAACGTATAACGTATAACGTATAACGTATAACGTATAACGTATAACGTATAACGTATAACGTATAACGTATAACGTATAACGTATAACGTATAACGTATAACGTATAACGTATAACGTATAACGTATAACGTATAACGTATAACGTATAACGTATAACGTATAACGTATAGCGTATAACGTATAACGTATAACGTATAACATATAACGTATAACGCATATACTAGAACTTATGGCGTATAACGTATAATGTATAACGTATAACGTATAACGTATAACGTAAAACGTATAGCGTATAACGTATAACATATAACGTATAACGCATATCCTAGAACTTATGGCGTATAACGTATAATGTATAACGTATAACGTATAACGTATAACGTATAACGTATAACGTATAACGTATAGCGTATAACGTATAACGTATAACGTATAACGTATAACGTATAACGTATAAAGTATAACATATCACGTATAACGCATATCCTAGAACTTATGGCGTATAACGTATAATGTATAACGTATAACGTATAACGTATAACGTAAAACGTATAACGTATAACGTATAACATATAACGTATAACGCATATCCTAGAACTTATGGCGTATAACGTATAATGTATAACGTATAACGTATAACGTATAACGTATAACGTATAACGTATAGCGTATAACGTATAACGTATAACGTATAACGTATAACGTATAACGTATAACGTATAACGTATAGCGTATAACGTATAACGTATAACGTATAACGTATATCGTATGACGTATAACGTATAACGTATAGCGTATAACGTATAACGTATAACGTATAACGTATGACGTATTACGTATAACGTATAACGTATAACGTATAACGTATAACGTATAACGTATAACGTATAACGTATAACGTATAACATATAACGTATAACGTATAACATATAACGTATAACGCATATCCTAGAACTTATGGCGTATAACGTATAATTTATAACGTATAACGTATAACGTATAACGTATAACGTATGACGTATAACGTATAACGTATAACTTATAGCGTATAACGTATAACGTATAACGTATAACGTATAAACTATAACACATAACGTATAACGTATAAACTATAACACATAACGTATAACGTATAACGTATAACGTATAACGTATAACGTATAACGTATAACGTATAACGTATAACGTATAACGTATAACGTATAACGTATAACGTATAACGTATAACGTATAACGTATAACGTATAACGTATAACGTATAACGTACAACGTATAACGTATAACGTATAACGTATAACGTATAACGTGTAACGTATAACGTATAACGTATAACATATAACGTATAACGCATATCCTAGAACTTATGGCGTATAACGTATAATGTATAACGTATAACGTATAACGTATAACGTATAACGTATAACGTATAACGTATAACGTATAACGTATAACGTATAGCGTATAACGTATAACGTATAACGTATAACGTATATCGTATGACGTATAACGTATAACGTATAGCGTATAACGTATAACGTATAACGTAAAACGTATAACCGTATAATGTGTAACGTATAACGTATAACGTATAACGTATAACGTATAACGTATAACGTATAACGTATAACGTATAACGTATAACGTATAACGTATAACGTATAACGTATAACGTATTACGTATAACGTATAACGTATAACGTATAACGTATAACGCATAACGTATAACGTATAACGTATAACGTATAACGTATAACGTATAACGTATAACGTATATCGTATGACGTATAACGTATAACGTATAACGTATAACGTATAACGTATAACGTATTACGTATAACGTATAACGTATAACGTATAAAGTATAACGTATAACGTATAACGTATAACGTATAACGTATAACGTAATACGTATAACGTATAACGTATTACGTATAACATATAACGTATAACGTATAACGTATAACGTATAACGTATAACGTATAACGTATAACGTATAGCGTATAACATATAACGTATAACGTATAACATATAACGTATAACGCATATCCTAGAACTTATGGCGTATAACGTATAACGTATAACGTATAACGTATAACGTATAACGTATAACGTATAACGTATAACGTATAACGTATAACGTAATACGTATATCAAATAACGTATAACGTATAACGTATAACGTATAACGTAAAACGTATAACGTGTAACGTATAACGTATAACATATAACGTATAACGCATATCCTAGAACTTATGGCGTATAACGTATAATGTATAACGTATAACGTATAACGTATATCGTATAACGTATAACGTATAACGTATAACGTATAACGTATAACGTATAACGTATAACGTATAACGTATAACGTATAACGTATAACGTATAACGTATAACGTATAACGTATAACGTATAACGTATAACGTATAACGTATAACGTATAACATATAACGTATAACGCATATCCTAGAACTTATGGCGTATAACGTATAATGTATAACGTATAACGTATAACGTATAACGTAAAACGTATAACGTATAACGTATAACATATAACGTATAACGCATATCCTAGAACTTATGGCGTATAACGTATAATGTATAACGTATAACGTATAACGTATAACGTATAACGTATAACGTATAACGTATAACGTATAGCGTATAACGTATAACGTATAACGTATAACGTATAACGTATAACGTATAACGTATAACGTATAACGTATAACGTATAACGTATAACGTATAACGTATAACGTATAACGTATAACGTATAACGTATAACGTATAACGTATAACGTATAAAGCATAACATATCACGTATAACGCATATCCTAGAACTTATGGCGTATAACGTATAATGTATAACGTATAACGTATAACGTATAACTTTAAACGTATAACGTATAACATATAACGTATAACGTATAGCGTATAACGTATAACGTATAACGTATAACGTATAACGTATAACGTATAACGTATAACGTATAACGTATAACGTATAACGTATAACGTATAACGTATAACGTATAACGTATAACGTGTAACGTATAACGTATAACGTATAACATATAACGTATAACGCATATCCTAGAACTTATGGCGTATAACGTATAATGTATAACGTATAACGTATAACGTATAATCTATAACGTATAACGTATAACGTATAACGTATAACGTATAACGTATAACGTATAACGTATAACGTATAACGTATAACGTATAACGTATAACGTATAGCGTATAACGTATAACGTATAACGTATAACGTATATCGTGTGACGTATACCGTATAACGTATAGCGTATAACGTATAACGTATAACGTATAACGTATAACGTATTACGTATAACGTATAACGTATAACGTATAAAGTATAACGTATAACGTATAACGTATAACGTATAACGTATAACGTAATACGTATAACGTATAACGTATTACGTATAACATATAACGTATAACGTATAACGTATAACGTATAACGTATAACGTATAACGTATAACGTATAGCGTATAACATATAACGTATAACGTATAACATATAACGTATAACGCATATCCTAGAACTTATGGCGTATAACGTATAACGTATAACGTATAACGTATAACGTATAACGTATAACGTATAACGTATAACGTATAACGTATAACGTATAACGTATAACGTAATACGTATATCAAATAACGTATAACGTATAACGTATAACGTATAACGTAAAACGTATAACGTGTAACGTATAACGTATAACATATAACGTATAACGCATATCCTAGAACTTATGGCGTATAACGTATAATGTATAACGTATAACGTATAACGTATATCGTATAACGTATAACGTATAACGTATAACGTATAACGTATAACGTATAACGTATAACGTATAACGTATAACGTATAACGTATAACGTATAACGTATAACGTATAACGTATAACGTATAACGTATAACGTATAACATATAACGTATAACGCATATCCTAGAACTTATGGCGTATAACGTATAATGTATAACGTATAACGTATAACGTATAACGTAAAACGTATAACGTATAACGTATAACATATAACGTATAACGCATATCCTAGAACTTATGGCGTATAACGTATAATGTATAACGTATAACGTATAACGTATAACGTATAACGTATAACGTATAACGTATAACGTATAACATATAACGTATAACGCATATCCTAGAACTTATGGCGTATAACGTATAATGTATAACGTATAACGTATAACGTATAACGTAAAACGTATAACGTATAACGTATAACATATAACGTATAACGCATATCCTAGAACTTATGGCGTATAACGTATAATGTATAACGTATAACGTATAACGTATAACGTATAACGTATAACGTATAACGTATAGCGTATAACGTATAACGTATAACGTATAACGTATAACGTATAACGTATAACGTATAACCTATAACGTATAACGTATAACGTATAACGTATAACGTATAACCTATAACGTATAACGTATAACGTATAACGTATAACGTATAACGTATAACGTATAACGTATAACGTATAACGTATAACGTATAACGTATAACGTATAACGTATAACGTATAACGTATAACGTATAACGTATAACGTATAACGTATAGCGTATAACGTATAACGTATAACGTATAACATATAACGTATAACGCATAACCTAGAACTTATGGCGTATAACGTATAATGTATAACGTATAACGTATAACGTATAACGTAAAACGTATAACGTATAACGTATAACATATAACGTATAACGCATATCCTAGAACTTATGGCGTATAACGTATAATGTATAACGTATAACGTATACCGTATAACGTATAACGTATAACGTATAGCGTATAACGTATAACGTATAACGTATAACGTATAACGTATAACGTATAACGTATAACGTATAGCGTATAACGTATAACGTATAACGTATAACGTATATCGTATGACGTATAACGTATAACGTATAGCGTATAACGTATAACGTATAACGTATAACGTATAACGTATAACGTATAACGTATAACGTATAACGTATAAAGCATAACATATCACGTATAACGCATATCCTAGAACTTATGGCGTATAACGTATAATGTATAACGTATAACGTATAACGTATAACTTTTAACGTATAACGTATAACATATAACGTATAATGTATAGCGTATAACGTATAACGTATAACGTATAACGTATAACGTATAACGTATAACGTATAACGTATAACGTATAACGTATAACGTATAACGTATAACGTATAACGTATAACGTATAACGTATAACGTATAACGTGTACCGTATAACGTATAACGTATAACATATAACGTATAACGCATATCCTAGAACTTATGGCGTATAACGTATAATGTATAACGTATAACGTATAACGTATAATCTATAACGTATAACGTATAACGTATAACGTATAACGTATAACGTATAACGTATAACGTATAACGTATAACGTATAACGTATAGCGTATAACGTATAACGTATAACGTATAACGTATATCGTATGACGTATTCCGTATAACGTAATACGTATAACGTATAACGTATTACGTATAACATATAACGTATAACGTATAACGTATAACGTATAACGTATAACGTATAACGTATAACGTATAGCGTATAACATATAACGTATAACGTATAACATATAACGTATAACGCATATCCTAGAACTTATGGCGTATAACGTATAACGTATAACGTATAACGTATAACGTATAACGTATAACGTATAACGTATAACGTATAACGTATAACGTATAACGTAATACGTATATCAAATAACGTATAACGTATAACGTATAACGTATAACGTAAAACGTATAACGTGTAACGTATAACGTATAACATATAACGTATAACGCATATCCTAGAACTTATGGCGTATAACGTATAATGTATAACGTATAACGTATAACGTATATCGTATAACGTATAACGTATAACGTATAACGTATAACGTATAACGTATAACGTATAACGTATAACGTATAACGTATAACGTATAACGTATAACGTATAACGTATAACGTATAACGTATAACGTATAACGTATAACGTATAACGTATAACGTATAACATATAACGTATAACGCATATCCTAGAACTTATGGCGTATAACGTATAATGTATAACGTATAACGTATAACGTATAACGTAAAACGTATAACGTATAACGTATAACATATAACGTATAACGCATATCCTAGAACTTATGGCGTATAACGTATAATGTATAACGTATAACGTATAACGTATAACGTATAACGTATAACGTATAACGTATAGCGTATAACGTATAACGTATAACGTATAACGTATAACGTATAACGTATAACGTATAACCTATAACGTATAACGTATAACGTATAACGTATAACGTATAACCTATAACGTATAACGTATAACGTATAACGTATAACGTATAACGTATAACGTATAACGTATAACGTATAACGTATAACGTATAACGTATAACGTATAACGTATAACGTATAACGTATAACGTATAACGTATAGCGTATAACGTATAACGTATAACGTATAACATATAACGTATAACGCATATCCTAGAACTTATGGCGTATAACGTATAATGTATAACGTATATCGTATAACGTATAACGTAAAACGTATAACGTATAACGTATAACATATAACGTATAACGCATATCCTAGAACTTATGGCGTATAACGTATAATGTATAACGTATAACGTATAACGTATAACGTATAACGTATAACGTATAGCGTATAACGTATAACGTATAACGTATAACGTATAACGTATAACGTATAACGTATAACGTATAGCGTATAACGTATAACGTATAACGTATAACGTATATCGTATGACGTGTAACGTATAACGTATAGCGTATAACGTATAACGTATAACGTATAACGTATAACGTATTACGTATAACGTATAACGTATAACGTATAACGTATAACGTATAACGTATAACGTATAACGTATAACATATAACGTATAACGTTAACATATAACGTATAACGCATATCCTAGAACTTATGGCGTATAACGTATAATTTATAACGTATAACGTATAACGTATAACGTATAACGTATAACACATAACGTATAACGCATATCCTAGAACTTATGGCGTATAACGTATAATGTATAACGTATAACGTATAACGTATAACGTATAACGTATAACGTATAACGTATAACGTATAACGTATAACGTATAACGTATAACGTATAACGTATAACGTATAACGTATAACGTATAACGTATAACGTATAACGTATAACGTATAACGTATAACGTATAACGTATAACGTATAACGTATAACGTATAACGTATAACGTATAACGTATAGCGTATAACGTATAACGTATAACGTATAACGTATAACGTATAACGTATAACGTATAACGTATAACGTATAACGTATAACGTATAACGTATAACGTATAACGTATAACGTATAACGTATAACGTATAACGTATAACGTATAACGTGTAACGTATAACGTATAACGTATAACATATAACGTATAACGCATATCCTAGAACTTATGGCGTATAACGTATAATGTATAACGTATAACGTATAACGTATAACGTATAACGTATAACGTATAACGTATAACGTATAACGTATAACGTATAGCGTATAACGTATAACGTATAACGTATAACGTATATCGTATGACGTATAACGTATAACGTATAGCGTATAACGTATAACGTATAACGTATAACGTATAACGTATTACGTATAACGTATAACGTATAACGTATAACGTATAACGTATAACGTATAACGTATAACGTATAACATATAACGTATAACGTATAACATATAACGTATAACGCATATCCTAGAACTTATGGCGTATAACGTATAATTTATAACGTATAACGTATAACGTATAACGTATAACGTATAACGTATAACGTATAACGTATAACGTATAACGTATAACGTATAACGTATAACGTATAACGTATAACGTATAACGTATAACGTATAGCGTATAACGTATAACGTATAACGTACAACGTATAACGTATAACGTATAACGTATAACGTATAACGTATAACGTATAACGTATAACGTATAACGTATAACGTATAACGTATAACGTATAACGTATAACGTATAACGTGTAACGTATAACGTATAACGTATAACATATAACGTATAACGCATATCCTAGAACTTATGGCGTATAACGTATAATGTATAACGTATAACGTATAACGTATAACGTATAACGTATAACGTATAACGTATAACGTATAACGTATAACGTATAGCGTATAACGTATAACGTATAACGTATAACGTATATCGTATGACGTATAACGTATAACGTATAGCGTATAACGTATAACGTATAACGTATAACGTATAACGTATTACGTATAACGTATAACGTATAACGTATAACGTATAACGTATAACGTATAACGTATAACGTATAACATATAACGTATAACGTATAACATATAACGTATAACGCATATCCTAGAACTTATGGCGTATAACGTATAATTTATAACGTATAACGTATAACGTATAACGTATAACGTATAACGTATAACGTATAACGTATAACGTATAACATATAACGTATAACGCATATCCTAGAACTTATGGCGTATAACGTATAATGTATAACGTATAACGTATAACGTATAACGTATAACGTATAACGTATAACGTATAACGTATAACGTATAACGTATAACGTATAACGTATAACGTATACCGTATAACGTATAACGTATAACGTATAACGTATAACGTATAACGTATAACGTATAACGTATAACGTATAACCTATAACGTATGACGTATAACGTATAACGTATAACTTATAGCGTATAACGTATAACGTATAACGTATAACGTATAAACTATAACACATAACGTATAACGTATAACGTATAACGTATAACGTATAACGTATAACATATAACGTATAACGTATAACATATAACGTATAACGCATATCCTAGAACTTATGGCGTATAACGTATAATGTATAACGTATAACGTATAACGTATAACGTATAACGTATAACGTATAACGTATAACGTATAACGTATAACGTATAACGTATAACGTATAACGTATAACGTATAACATATAACGTATAACGCATATCCTAGAACTTATGGCGTATAACGTATAATGTATAACGTATAACGTATAACGTATAACGTATAACGTATAACGTATAACGTATAACGTATAACGTATAACGTATAACGTATAACGTATAACGTATACCGTATAACGTATAACGTATAACGTATAACGTATAACGTATAACGTATAACGTATAACGTATAACGTATAACCTATAACGTATGACGTATAACGTATAACGTATAACTTATAGCGTATAACGTATAACGTATAACGTATAACGTATAAACTATAACACATAACGTATAACGTATAACGTATAACGTATAACGTATAACGTATAACATATAACGTATAACGTATAACATATAACGTATAACGCATATCCTCGAACTTATGGCGTATAACGTATAATGTATAACGTATAACGTATAACGTATAACGTATAACGTATAACGTATAACGTATAGCGTATAACGTATAACGTATAACGTATAACGTATAACGTATAACGTATAACGTATAACCTATAACGTATAACGTATAACGTATAACGTATAACGTATAACCTATAACGTATAACGTATAACGTATAACGTATAACGTATAACGTATAACGTATAACGTATAACGTATAACGTATAACGTATAACGTATAACGTATAACGTATAACGTATAACGTATAACGTATAACGTATAGCGTATAACGTATAACGTATAACGTATAACATATAACGTATAACGCATATCCTAGAACTTATGGCGTATAACGTATAATGTATAACGTATAATGTATAACGTATAACGTAAAACGTATAACGTATAACGTATAACATATAACGTATAACGCATATCCTAGAACTTATGGCGTATAACGTATAATGTATAACGTATAACGTATAACGTATAACGTATAACGTATAACGTATAACGTATAGCGTATAACGTATAACGTATAACGTATAACGTATAACGTATAACGTATAACGTATAACGTATAGCGTATAACGTATAACGTATAACGTATAACGTATATCGTATGACGTATAACGTATAACGTATAGCGTATAACGTATAACGTATAACGTATAACGTATAACGTATTACGTATAACGTATAACGTATAACGTATAACGTATAACGTATAACGTATAACGTATAACGTATAACGTATAACGTATAACGTATAACGTATAACGTATAACGTATAACGTATAACGTATAACGTATAACGTATAACGTATAACGTATAACGTATAACGTATAACGTATAACGTATAGCGTATAACGTATAACGTATAACGTATAACGTATAACGTATAACGTATAACGTATAACGTATAACGTATAACGTATAACGTATAACGTATAACGTATAACGCATAACGTATAACGTATAACGTATAACGTATAACGTATAACGTATAACATATAACGTATAACGCATATCCTAGAACTTATGGCGTATAACGTATAATGTATAACGTATAACGTATAACGTATAACGTATAACGTATAACGTATAACGTATAACGTATAACGTATAACGTATAACGTATAACGTATAACGTATAACGTATAACGTATAACGTATAACGTATAACGTATAACGTATAACGTATAACGTATAACGTATAACGTATAACGTATAACGTATAACGTATAACGTATAACGTATAACGTATAACGTATAACGTATAACGTATAACGTATAGCGTATAACGTATAACGTATAACGTATAACGTATAACGTATAACGTATAACGTATAACGTATAACGTATAACGTATAACGTATAACGTATAACGTATAACGTATAACGTATAACGTATAACGTATAACGTATAACGTATAACGTATAACGTGTAACGTATAACGTATAACGTATAACATATAACGTATAACGCATATCCTAGAACTTATGGCGTATAACGTATAATGTATAACGTATAACGTATAACGTATAACGTATAACGTATAACGTATAACGTATAACGTATAACGTATAACGTATAACGTATAGCGTATAACGTATAACGTATAACGTATAACGTATATCGTATGACGTATAACGTATAACGTATAGCGTATAACGTATAACGTATAACGTATAACGTATAACGTATTACGTATAACGTATAACGTATAACGTATAACGTATAACGTAATACGTATAACGTATAACGTATTACGTATAACATATAACGTATAACGTATAACGTATAACGTATAACGTATAACGTATAACGTATAACGTATAACGTATAGCGTATAACATATAACGTATAACGTATAACATATAACGTATAACGCATATCCTAGAACTTATGGCGTATAACGTATGGCGTATAACGTATAATTTATAACGTATAACGTATAACGTATAACGTATAACGTATAACATATAACGTATAACGCATATCCTAGAACTTATGGCGTATAACGTATAATGTATAACGTATAACGTATAACGTATAACGTATAACGTATAACGTATAACGTATAACGTATATCGTATAACGTATAACGTATAACGTATAACGTATAACGTATAACGTATAACGTTTAACGTATAACGTATAACGTATAACGTATAACGTATAACGTATAACGTATAACGTATAACGTATAACGTATAACGTATAACGTATAACGTATAACGTATAACGTATAGCGTATAACGTATAACGTATAACGTATAACGTATAACGTATAACGTATAACGTATAACGTATAACGTATAACGTATAACGTATAACGTATAACGTATAACGTATAACGTATAACGTATAACGTATAACGTATAACGTATAACGTATAACGTGTAACGTATAACGTATAACGTATAACATATAACGTATAACGCATATCCTAGAACTTATGGCGTATAACGTATAATGTATAACGTATAACGTATAACGTATAACGTATAACGTATAACGTATAACGTATAACGTATAACGTATAACGTATAGCGTATAACGTATAACGTATAACGTATAACGTATATCGTATGACGTATAACGTATAACGTATAGCGTATAACGTATAACGTATAACGTATAACGTATAACGTATTACGTATAACGTATAACGTATAACGTATAACGTATAACGTATTACGTATAACGTATAACGTATAACGTAAAACGTATAACGTATAACGTATAACGTATAACGTATAACATATAACGTATAACGTATAACATATAACGTATAACGCATATCCTAGAACTTATGGCGTATAACGTATAATGTATAACGTATAACGTATAACGTATAACGTATAACGTATAACGTATAACGTATAACGTATAACGTATAACGTATAACGTATAACGTATAACGTATAACGTATAACGTATAACGTATAACGTATAACGTATAACGTATAACGTATAACGTATAACGTATAACGTATAACGTATGACGTATAACGTATAACGTATAGCGTATAACGTATAACGTATAACGTATAACGTATAACGTATTACGTATAACGTATAACGTATAACGTATAACGTATAACGTATTACGTATAACGTATAACGTATAACGTAAAACGTATAACGCATAACGTATAACGTATAACGTATAACGTATAACGTATAACGTATAACATATAACGTATAACGCATATCCTAGAACTTATGGCGTATAACGTATAATGTATAACGTATAACGTATAACGTATAACGTATAACGTATAACGTATAACGTATAACGTATAACGTATAACGTATAACGTATAACGTATAACGTATAACGTATAACGTATAACGTATAACGTATAACGTATAACGTATAACGTATAACGTATAACGTATAACGTATAACGTATAACGTATAACGTATAACGTATAACGTATAACGTATAACGTATAACGTATAACGTATAACGTATAACGTATAGCGTATAACGTATAACGTATAACGTATAACGTATAACGTATAACGTATAACGTATAACGTATAACGTATAACGTATAACGTATAACGTATAACGTATAACGTATAACGTATAACGTATAACGTATAACGTATAACGTATAACGTATAACGTGTAACGTATAACGTATAACGTATAACATATAACGTATAACGCATATCCTAGAACTTATGGCGTATAACGTATAATGTATAACGTATAACGTATAACGTATAACGTATAACGTATAACGTATAACGTATAACGTATAACGTATAACGTATAACGTATAACGTATAGCGTATAACGTATAACGTATAACGTATAACGTATATCGTATGACGTATAACGTATAACGTATAGCGTATAACGTATAACGTATAACGTATAACGTATAACGTATTACGTATAACGTATAACGTATAACGTATAACGTATAACGTAATACGTATAACGTATAACGTATTACGTATAACATATAACGTATAACGTATAACGTATAACGTATAACGTATAACGTATAACGTATAACGTATAACGTATAGCGTATAACATATAACGTATAACGTATAACATATAACGTATAACGCATATCCTAGAACTTATGGCGTATAACGTATAATTTATAACGTATAACGTATAACGTATAACGTATAACGTATAACATATAACGTATAACGCATATCCTAGAACTTATGGCGTATAACGTATAATGTATAACGTATAACGTATAACGTATAACGTATAACGTATAACGTATAACGTATAACGTATATCGTATAACGTATAACGTATAACGTATAACGTATAACGTATAACGTATAACGTTTAACGTATAACGTATAACGTATAACGTATAACGTATAACGTATAACGTATAACGTATAACGTATAACGTATAACGTATAACGTATAACGTATAACGTATAACGTATAGCGTATAACGTATAACGTATAACGTATAACGTATAACGTATAACGTATAACGTATAACGTATAACGTATAACGTATAACGTATAACGTATAACGTATAACGTATAACGTATAACGTATAACGTATAACGTATAACGTATAACGTATAACGTGTAACGTATAACGTATAACGTATAACATATAACGTATAACGCATATCCTAGAACTTATGGCGTATAACGTATAATGTATAACGTATAACGTATAACGTATAACGTATAACGTATAACGTATAACGTATAACGTATAACGTATAACGTATAGCGTATAACGTATAACGTATAACGTATAACGTATATCGTATGACGTATAACGTATAACGTATAGCGTATAACGTATAACGTATAACGTATAACGTATAACGTATTACGTATAACGTATAACGTATAACGTATAACGTATAACGTATTACGTATAACGTATAACGTATAACGTAAAACGTATAACGTATAACGTATAACGTATAACGTATAACATATAACGTATAACGTATAACATATAACGTATAACGCATATCCTAGAACTTATGGCGTATAACGTATAATTTATAACGTATAACGTATAACGTATAACGTATAACGTATAACGTATAACGTATAACGTATAACGTATAACCTATAACGTATAACGTATAACGTATAACGTATAACGTATAACGTATAACGTATAGCGTATAACGTATAACGTATAACGTACAACGTATAACGTATAACGTATAACGTATAACGTATAACGTATAACGTATAACGTATAACGTATAACGTATAACGTATAACGTATAACGTATAACGTATAACGTATAACGTGTAACGTATAACGTATAACGTATAACATATAACGTATAACGCATATCCTAGAACTTATGGCGTATAACGTATAATGTATAACGTATAACGTATAACGTATAACGTATAACGTATAACGTATAACGTATAACGTATAACGTATAACGTATAACGTATAGCGTATAACGTATAACGTATAACGTATAACGTATATCGTATGACGTATAACGTATAACGTATAGCGTATAACGTATAACGTATAACGTATAACGTATAACGTATTACGTATAACGTATAACGTATAACGTATAACGTATAACGTATAACGTATAACGTATAACGTATAACATATAACGTATAACGTATAACATATAACGTATAACGCATATCCTAGAACTTATGGCGTATAACGTATAATTTATAACGTATAACGTATAACGTATAACGTATAACGTATAACGTATAACGTATAACGTATAACGTATAACATATAACGTATAACGCATATCCTAGAACTTATGGCGTATAACGTATAATGTGTAACGTATAACGTATAACGTATAACGTATAACGTATAACGTATAACGTATAACGTATAACGTATAACGTATAACGTATACCGTATAACGTATAACGTATAACGTATAACGTATAACGTATAACGTATAACGTATAACGTATAACGTATAACGTATAACGTATGACGTATAACGTATAACGTATAACTTATAGCGTATAACGTATAACGTATAACGTATAACGTATAAACTATAACACATAACGTATAACGTATAACGTATAACGTATAACGTATAACGTATAACGTATAACGTATAACGTATAACGTATAACGTATAACGTATAACGTATAACGTATAACGTATAACGTATAACGTATAACGTATAACGTATAACGTATAACGTATAACGTATAACGTATAACGTATAACGTATAACGTATAACGTATAACGTATAACGTATAACGTATAACGTATAACGTATAACGTATAACGTATAACGTATAACGTATAACGTATAACGTATAACGTATAACGTATAACGTATAACGTATAACGTATAACGTATAACGTATAACGTATAACGTATAACGTATAACGTATAACGTATAACGTATAACGTATGACGTATAACGTATAACATATAACTTATAGCGTATAACGTATAACGTATAACGTATAACGTATAAACTATAACACATAACGTATAACGTATAAACTATAACACATAACGTATAACGTATAACGTATAACGTATAACGTATAACGTATAACGTATAACGTATAACGTATAACATATAACGTATAACGTATAACATATAACGTATAACGCATATCCTAGAGCTTATGGCGTATAACGTATAATTTATAACGTATAACGTATAACGTATAACGTATAACGTATAACGTATAACGTATAACGTATAACGTATAACATATAACGTATAACGCATATCCTAGAACTTATGGCGTATAACGTATAATGTATAACGTATAACGTATAACGTATAACGTATAACGTATAACGTATAACGTATAACGTATAACGTATAACGTATACCGTATAACGTATAACGTATAACGTATAACGTATAACGTATAACGTATAACGTATAACGTATAACGTATAACGTATAACGTATAACGTATGACGTATAACGTATAACGTATAACTTATAGCGTATAACGTATAACGTATAACGTATAACGTATAAACTATAACGTATAACGTATAACGTATAACGTATAACGTATAACGTATAACGTATAGCGTATAACGTATAACGTATAACGTATAACGTATAACGTATATCGTATGACGTATAACGTATAACGTATAGCGTATAACGTATAACGTATAACGTATAACGTATAACGTATTACGTATAACGTATAACGTATAACGTATAAAGTATAACGTATAACGTATAACGTATAACGTATAACGTATAACGTAATACGTATAACGTATAACGTATTACGTATAACATATAACGTATAACGTATAACGTATAACGTATAACGTTTAACGTATAACGTATAACGTATAACGTATAACATATAACGTATAACGTATAACATATAACGTATAACGCATATCCTAGAACTTATGGCGTATAACGTATAATGTATAACGTATAACGTATAACGTATAACGTATAACGTATAACGTATAACGTATAACGTATAACGTATAACGTATAACGTATAACGTATAACGTATAACGTATAACGTATAACGTATAACGTATAACGTATAACGTATAACGTATAACGTATAACGTATAACGTATAACGTATAACGTATAACGTATAACGTATAACGTATAACGTATAACGTATAACGTATAACGTATAACGTATAACGTATAACGTATAACGTATAACGTATAACGTATAACGTATAACGTATAACGTATAACGTATAAAGTATAACATATCACGTATAACGCATATCCTAGAACTTATGGCGTATAACGTATAATGTATAACGTATAACGTATAACGTATAACTTTTAACGTATAACGTATAACATATAACGTATAACGTATAGCGTATAACGTATAACGTATAACGTATAACGTATAACGTATAACGTATAACGTATAACGTATAACGTATAACGTATAACGTATAACGTATAACGTATAACGTATAACGTATAACGTATAACGTATAACGTATAACGTGTAACGTATAACGTATAACGTATAACGTATAACATATAACGTATAACGCATATCCTAGAACTTATGGCGTATAACGTATAATGTATAACGTATAACGTATAACGTATAATCTATAACGTATAACGTATAACGTATAACGTATAACGTATAACGTATAACGTATAACGTATAACGTATAACGTATAACGTATAGCGTATAACGTATAACGTATAACGTATAACGTATATCGTATGACGTATTCCGTATAACGTATAGCGTATAACGTATAACGTATAACGTATAACGTATAACGTATTACGTATAACGTATAACGTATAACGTATAACGTATAACGTAATACGTATAACGTATAACGTATTACGTATAACATATAACGTATAACGTATAACGTATAACGTATAACGTATAACGTATAACGTATAACGTATAACGTATAGCGTATAACATATAACGTATAACGTATAACATATAACGTATAACACATATCCTAGAACTTATGGCGTATAACGTATAATTTATAACGTATAACGTATAACGTATAACGTATAACGTATAACGTATAACGTATAACGTATAACGTATAACGTATAACGTATAACGTATAACGTATAACGTATAACGTATAACGTATAACGTAATACGTATATCAAATAACGTATAACGTATAACGTATAACGTATATCGTATGACGTATAACGTATAACGTATAGCGTATAACGTATAACGTATAACGTATAACGTATAACGTATTACGTATAACGTATAACGTATAACGTATAACGTATAACGTATAACGTATAACGTATAACGTATAACATATAACGTATAACGTATAACATATAACGTATAACGCATATCCTCGAACTTATGGCGTATAACGTATAATTTATAACGTATAACGTATAACGTATAACGTATAACGTATAACATATAACGTATAACGCATATCCTAGAACTTATGGCGTATAACGTATAATGTATAACGTATAACGTATAACGTATAACGTATAACGTATAACGTATAACGTATAACGTATAACGTATAACGTATAACGTATAACGTATAACGTATAACGTATAACGTATAACGTATAACGTATAACGTATAACGTGTAACGTATAACGTATAACGTATAACATATAACGTATAACGCATATCCTAGAACTTATGGCGTATAACATATAATGTATAACGTATAACGTATAACGTATAATCTATAACGTATAACGTATAACGTATAGCGTATAACGTATATCGTATGACGTATTCCGTATACGGTATAGCGTATAACGTATAACGTATAACGTATAACGTATAACGTATAACGTATTACGTATAACGTATAACGTATAACGTATAACGTATAACGTAATACGTATAACGTATAACGTATTACGTATAACATATAACGTATAACGTATAACGTATAACGTATAACGTATAACGTATAACGTATAACGTATAGCGTATAACATATAACGTATAACGTATAACATATAACGTATAACGCATATCCTAGAACTTATGGCGTATAACGTATAATTTATAACGTATAACGTATAACGTATAACGTATAACGTATAACGTATAACGTATAACGTATAACGTATAACGTATAACGTTTAACGTATAACGTATAACGTATAACGTAATACGTATATCAAATAACGTATAACGTATAACGTATAACGTATAACGTATAACGTATAACGTATAACGTATAGCGTATAACGTATAACGTATAACGTATAACGTATAACGTATAACGTATAACGTATAACGTATAAGGTATAACGTATAGCGTATAACGTATAACGTATAACGTATAACGTATATCGTATGACGTATAACGTATAACGTATAGCGTATAACGTATAACGTATAACGTATAACGTATAACGTATTACGTATAACGTATAACGTATAACGTATAACGTATAACGTATAACGTATAACGTATAACGTATAACATATAACGTATAACGTATAACATATAACGTATAACGCATATCCTAGAACTTATGGCGTATAACGTATAATTTATAACGTATAACGTATAACGTATAAGGTATCACGTATAACGTATAACGTATAACATATAACGTATAACGCATATCCTAGAACTTATGGCGTATAACGTATAATGTATAACGTATAACGTATAACGTATAACGTATAACGTATAACGTATAACGTATAACGTATAACGTATAACGTATAACGTATAACGTATAACGTATAACGTATAACGTATAACGTATAACGTATAACGTATAACGTATAACGTATAACGTATAACGTATAACGTATAACGTATAACGTATAACGTATAACGTATAACGTATAACGTATAACGTATAACGTATAGCGGATAACGTATAACGTATAACGTATAACGTATAACGTATAACGTATAACGTATAACGTATAACGTATAACGTATAACGTATAACGTATAACGTGTAACGTATAACGTATAACGTATAACATATAACGTATAACGCATATCCTAGAACTTATGGCGTATAACGTATAATGTATAACGTATAACGTATAACGTATAATCTATAACGTATAACGTATAACGTATAACGTATAACGTATAACGTATAACGTATAACGTATAACGTATAACGTATAACGTATAACGTATAGCGTATAACGTATAACGTATAACGTATAACGTATATCGTATGACGTATTCCGTATAACGTATAGCGTATAACGTATAACGTATAACGTATAACGTATAACGTATTACGTATAACGTATAACGTATAACGTATAAAGTATAACGTATAACGTATAACGTATAACGTATAACGTATAACGTAATACGTATAACGTATAACGTATTACGTATAACATATAACGTATAACGTATAACGTATAACGTATAACGTATAACGTATAACGTATAACGTATAACGTATAGCGTATAACATATAACGTATAACGTATAACATATAACGTATAGCGTATAACGTATAACGTATAACGTATAACGTATAACGTATAACGTATAACGTATAACGTATAACGTATAACGTATAACGTATAACGTATAACGTATAACGTATAACGTATAACGTATAACGTATAACGTATAACGTATAACGTATAACGTATAACGTATAACGTATAACGTATAACGTAATACGTATATCAAATAACGTATAACGTATAACGTATAACGTATAACGTATAACGTATAACGTATAGCGTATAACGTATAACGTATAACGTATAACGTATAACGTATAACGTATAACGTATAACGTATAGCGTATAACGTATAACGTATAACGTATAACGTATATCGTATGACGTATAACGTATAACGTATAGCGTATAACGTATAACGTATAACGTATAACGTATAACGTATTACGTATAACGTATAACGTATAACGTATAACGTATAACGTATAACGTATAACGTATAACGTATAACATATAACGTATAACGTATAACATATAACGTATAACGCATATCCTAGAACTTATGGCGTATAACGTATAATTTATAACGTATAACGTATAACGTATAACGTATAACGTATAACATATAACGTATAACGCATATCCTAGAACTTATGGCGTATAACGTATAATGTATAACGTATAACGTATAACGTATAACGTATAACGTATAACGTATAACGTATAACGTATAACGTATAACGTATAACGTATAACGTATAACGTGTAACGTATAACGTATAACGTATAACATATAACGTATAACGCATATCCTAGAACTTATGGCGTATAACGTATAATGTATAACGTATAACGTATAACGTATAATCTATAACGTATAACGTATAACGTATAACGTATAACGTATAACGTATAACGTATAACGTATAACGTATAACGTATAACGTATAACGTATAGCGTATAACGTATAACGTATAACGTATAACGTATATCGTATGACGTATTCCGTATAACGTATAGCGTATAACGTATAACGTATAACGTATAACGTATAACGTATAACGTATTACGTATAACGTATAACGTATAACGTATAACGTATAACGTAATACGTATAACGTATAACGTATTACGTATAACATATAACGTATAACGTATAACGTATAACGTATAATTTATAACGTATAACGTATAACGTATAACGTATAACGTATAACGTATAACGTATAACATATAACGTATAACGCACATCCTAGAACTTATGGCGTATAACGTATAACGTATAACGTATAACGTATAACGTATAACGTATAACGTATAACGTATAACGTATAACGTATAACGTATAACGTATAACGTATAACGTATAACGTATAACGTATAACGTATAACGTATAACGTATAACGTATAACGTATAACGTATAACGTATAACGTATAACGTATAACGTATAACGTATAACGTATAACGTATAACGTATAGCGGATAACGTATAACGTATAACGTATAACGTATAACGTAAAACGTATAACGTATAACGTATAACGTATAACGTATAACGTATAACGTGTAACGTATAACGTATAACGTATAACATATAACGTATAACGCATATCCTAGAATTTATGGCGTATAACGTATAATGTATAACGTATAACGTATAACGTATAATCTATAACGTATAACGTATAACGTATAACGTATAACGTATAGCGTATAACGTATAACGTATAACGTATAACGTATAACGTATAACGTATAGCGTATAACGTATAACGTATAACGTATAACGTATATCGTATGACGTATTCCGTATAACGTATAGCGTATAACGTATAACGTATAACGTATAACGTATTACGTATAACGTATAACGTATAACGTATAAAGTATAACGTATAACGTATAACGTATAACGTATAACGTATAACGTAATACGTATAACGTATAACGTATTACGTATAACATATAACGTATAACGTATAACGTATAACGTATAACGTATAACGTATAACGTATAACGTATAGCGTATAACATATAACGTATAACGTATAACATATAACGTATAACGCATATCCTAGAACTTATGGCGTATAACGTATAACGTATAACGTATAACGTATAACGTATAACGTATAACGTATAACGTATAACGTATAACGTATAACGTAATACGTATATCAAATAACGTATAACGTATAACGTATAACGTATAACGTATAACGTATAACGTATAACGTATAACGTATAACATATAACGTATAACGCATATCCTAGAACTTATGGCGTATAACGTATAATGTATAACGTATAACGTATAACGTATATCGTATAACGTATAACGTATAACGTATAACGTATAACGTATAACGTATAACGTATAACGTATAACGTATAACGTATAACGTATAACGTATAACGTATAACGTATAACGTATAACGTATAACGTATAACGTATAACGTATAACGTAAAACGTATAACGTATAACGTATAACGTATAACGTATAACGTATAACGTATAACATATAACGTATAACGCATATCCTAGAACTTATGGCGTATAACGTATAATGTATAACGTATAACGTATAACGTATAACGTATAACGTATAACGTATAGCGTATAACGTATAACGTATAACGTATAACATATAACGTATAACGCATATCCTAGAACTTATGGCGTATAACGTATAATGTATAACGTATAACGTATAACGTATAACGTAAAACGTATAACGTATAACGTATAACATATAACGTACAACGCATATCCTAGAACTTATGGCGTATAACGTATAATGTATAACGTATAACGTATAACGTATAACGTATAACGTATAACGTATAGCGTATAACGTATAACGTATAACGTATAACGTATAACGTATAACGTATAACGTATAACGTATAGCGTATAACGTATAACGTATAACGTATAACGTATATCGTATGACGTATAACGTATAACGTATAGCGTATAACGTATAACGTATAACGTATAACGTATAACGTATTACGTATAACGTATAACGTATAACGTATAACGTATAACGTATAACGTATAACGTATAACGTATAACATATAACGTATAACGTATAACATATAACGTATAACGCATATCCTAGAACTTATGGCGTATAACGTATAATTTATAACGTATAACGTATAACGTATAACGTATAACGTATAACGTATAACATATAACGTATAACGCATATCCTAGAACTTATGGCGTATAACGTATAATGTATAACGTATAACGTATAACGTATAACGTATAACGTATAACGTATAACGTATAACGTATAACGTATAACGTATAACGTATAACGTATAACGTATAACGTATAACGTATAACGTATAACGTATAACGTATAACGTATAACGTATAACGTATAACGTATAACGTATAACGTATAACGTATAACGTATAACGTATAACGTATAACGTATAACGTGTAACGTATAACGTATAACGTATAACATATAACGTATAACGCATATCCTAGAACTTATGGCGTATAACGTATAATGTATAACGTATAACGTATAACGTATAACGTATAACGTATAACGTATAACGTATAACGTATAACGTATAACGTATAGCGTATAACGTATAACGTATAACGTATAACGTATATCGTATGACGTATAACGTATAACGTATAGCGTATAACGTATAACGTATAACGTATAACGTATAACGTATTACGTATAACGTATAACGTATAATGTATAACGTATAACGTATAACGTATAACGTATAACGTATAACGTATAACATATAACGTATAACGTATAACATATAACGTATAACGCATATCCTAGAACTTATGGCGTATAACGTATAATTTATAACGTATAACGTATAACGTATAACGTATAACGTATAACGTATAACGTATAACGTATAACGTATAACGTATAACGTATAACGTATAACGTATAACGTATAACGTATAACGTATAACGTATAACGTATAACGTATAACGTGTAACGTATAACGTATAACGTATAACGTATAACGTATAACTTATAGCGTATAACGTATAACGTATAACGTATAACGTATAAACTATAACACATAACGTATAACGTATAACGTATAACGTATAACGTATAACGTATAACGTATAACGTATAACGTATAACGTATAACGTATAACGTATAACGTATAACGTATAACGTATAACGTATAACGTATAACATATAACGTATAAAGTATAACATATAACGTATAACGCATATCCTAGAACTTATGGCGTATAACGTATAATTTATAACGTATAACGTATAACGTATAACGTATAACGTATAACGTACAACGTATAACGTATAACGTATAACGTATAACGTATAACGTATAACGTATAACGTATAACGTATAACGTATAACGTATAACGTATAACGTATAACGTATAACGTATAACGTATAACGTATAACGTATAACGTGTAACGTATAACGTATAACGTATAACGTATAACGTATAACTTATAGCGTATAACGTATAACGTATAACGTATAACGTATAAACTATAACACATAACGTATAACGTATAACGTATAACGTATAACGTATAACGTATAACGTATAACGTATAACGTATATCGTATGACGTATAACGTATAACGTATAGCGTATAACGTATAACGTATAACGTATAACGTATAACGTATAACGTATAACGTATAACGTATAACGTATAACGTATAACGTATGACGTATAACGTATAACATATAACTTATAGCGTATAACGTATAACGTATAACGTATAACGTATAAACTATAACACATAACGTATAACGTATAAACTATAACACATAACGTATAACGTATAACGTATAACGTATAACGTATAACGTATAACGTATAACGTATAACGTATAACATATAACGTATAACGTATAACATATAACGTATAACGCATATCCTAGAACTTATGGCGTATAACGTATAATTTATAACGTATAACGTATAACGTATAACGTATAACGTATAACGTATAACGTATAACGTATAACGTATAACATATAACGTATAACGCATATCCTAGAACTTATGGCGTATAACGTATAATGTATAACGTATAACGTATAACGTATAACGTATAACGTATAACGTATAACGTATAACGTATAACGTATAACGTATACCGTATAACGTATAACGTATAACGTATAACGTATAACGTATAACGTATAACGTATAACGTATAACGTATAACGTATAACGTATGACGTATAACGTATAACGTATAACTTATAGCGTATAACGTATAACGTATAACGTATAACGTATAAACTATAACGTATAACGTATAACGTATAACGTATAACGTATAACGTATAACGTATAGCGTATAACGTATAACGTATAACGTATAACGTATATCGTATGACGTATAACGTATAACGTATAGCGTATAACGTATAACGTATAACGTATAACGTATAACGTATTACGTATAACGTATAACGTATAACGTATAAAGTATAACGTATAACGTATAACGTATAACGTATAACGTATAACGTAATACGTATAACGTATAACGTATTACGTATAACATATAACGTATAACGTATAACGTATAACGTATAACGTTTAACGTATAACGTATAACGTATAACGTATAACATATAACGTATAACGTATAACATATAACGTATAACGCATATCCTAGAACTTATGGCGTATAACGTATAATTTATAACGTATAACGTATAACGTATAACGTATAACGTATAAACTATAACGTATAACGTATAACGTATAACGTATAACGTATAACGTATAACGTATAGCGTATAACGTATAACGTATAACGTATAACGTATATCGTATGACGTATAACGTATAACGTATAGCGTATAACGTATAACGTATAACGTATAACGTATAACGTATTACGTATAACGTATAACGTATAACGTATAAAGTATAACGTATAACGTATAACGTATAACGTATAACGTATAACGTAATACGTATAACGTATAACGTATTACGTATAACATATAACGTATAACGTATAACGTATAACGTATAACGTATAACGTATAACGTATAACGTATAACGTATAACGTATAACGTATAACGTATAACGTATAACGTATAACGTATAACGTATAACGTATAACGTATAACGTACAACGTATAACGTATAACGTATAACGTATAACGTATAACGTATAACGTAATACGTATATCAAATAACGTATAACGTATGACGTATAACGTATAACATATAACTTATAGCGTATAACGTATAACGTATAACGTATAACGTATAAACTATAACACATAACGTATAACGTATAAACTATAACACATAACGTATAACGTATAACGTATAACGTATAACGTATAACGTATAACGTATAACGTATAACGTATAACATATAACGTATAACGTATAACATATAACGTATAACGCATATCCTAGAACTTATGGCGTATAACGTATAATTTATAACGTATAACGTATAACGTATAACGTATAACGTATAACGTATAACGTATAACGTATAACGTATAACGTATAACGTATAACATATAACGTATAACGCATATCCTAGAACTTATGGCGTATAACGTATAATGTATAACGTATAACGTATAACGTATAACGTATAACGTATAACGTATAACGTATAACGTATAACGTATAACGTATACCGTATAACGTATAACGTATAACGTATAACGTATAACGTATAACGTATAACGTATAACGTATAACGTATAACGTATAACGTATGACGTATAACGTATAACGTATAACTTATAGCGTATAACGTATAACGTATAACGTATAACGTATAAACTATAACGTATAACGTATAACGTATAACGTATAACGTATAACGTATAACGTATAGCGTATAACGTATAACGTATAACGTATAACGTATATCGTATGACGTATAACGTATAACGTATAGCGTATAACGTATAACGTATAACGTATAACGTATAACGTATTACGTATAACGTATAACGTATAACGTATAAAGTATAACGTATAACGTATAACGTATAACGTATAACGTATAACGTAATACGTATAACGTATAACGTATTACGTATAACATATAACGTATAACGTATAACGTATAACGTATAACGTTTAACGTATAACGTATAACGTATAACGTATAACATATAACGTATAACGTATAACATATAACGTATAACGCATATCCTAGAACTTATGGCGTATAACGTATAATTTATAACGTATAACGTATAACGTATAACGTATAACGTATAACGTACAACGTATAACGTATAACGTATAACGTATAACGTATAACGTATAACGTAATACGTATATCAAATAACGTATAACGTATAACGTATAACGTATAACGTATAACGTATAACGTATAACGTATAACGTATAACATATAACGTATAACGCATATCCTAGAACTTATGGCGTATAACGTATAATGTATAACGTATAACGTATAACGTATAACGTATAACGTATAACGTATAACGTATAACGTATAACGTATAACGTATAACGTATAACGTATAACGTATAACGTATAACGTATAACGTATAACGTATAACGTATAACGTATAACGTATAACGTATAACGTATAACGTATAACGTATAACGTATAACGTATAACGTATAACGTATAACGTATAACGTATAACGTATAACGTATAACGTATAACGTATAACGTATAACGTATAACGTATAACGTATAACGTATAACGTATAACGTATAACGTATAACGTATAACGTATAACGTATAAAGTATAACATATCACGTATAACGCATATCCTAGAACTTATGGCGTATAACGTATAATGTATAACGTATAACGTATAACGTATAACTTTTAACGTATAACGTATAACATATAACGTATAACGTATAGCGTATAACGTATAACGTATAACGTATAACGTATAACGTATAACGTATAACGTATAACGTATAACGTATAACGTATAACGTATAACGTATAACGTATAACGTATAACGTATAACGTATAACGTATAACGTATAACGTGTAACGTATAACGTATAACGTATAACGTATAACATATAACGTATAACGCATATCCTAGAACTTATGGCGTATAACGTATAATGTATAACGTATAACGTATAACGTATAATCTATAACGTATAACGTATAACGTATAACGTATAACGTATAACGTATAACGTATAACGTATAACGTATAACGTATAACGTATAGCGTATAACGTATAACGTATAACGTATAACGTATATCGTATGACGTATTCCGTATAACGTATAGCGTATAACGTATAACGTATAACGTATAACGTATAACGTATTACGTATAACGTATAACGTATAACGTATAACGTATAACGTAATACGTATAACGTATAACGTATTACGTATAACATATAACGTATAACGTATAACGTATAACGTATAACGTATAACGTATAACGTATAACGTATAACGTATAGCGTATAACATATAACGTATAACGTATAACATATAACGTATAACACATATCCTAGAACTTATGGCGTATAACGTATAATTTATAACGTATAACGTATAACGTATAACGTATAACGTATAACGTATAACGTATAACGTATAACGTATAACGTATAACGTATAACGTATAACGTATAACGTATAACGTAATACGTATATCAAATAACGTATAACGTATAACGTATAACGTATAACGTATAACGTATAACGTATAACGTATAGCGTATAACGTATAACGTATAACGTATAACGTATAACGTATAACGTATAACGTATAACGTATAGCGTATAACGTATAACGTATAACGTATAACGTATATCGTATGACGTATAACGTATAACGTATAGCGTATAACGTATAACGTATAACGTATAACGTATAACGTATTACGTATAACGTATAACGTATAACGTATAACGTATAACGTATAACGTATAACGTATAACGTATAACATATAACGTATAACGTATAACATATAACGTATAACGCATATCCTAGAACTTATGGCGTATAACGTATAATTTATAACGTATAACGTATAACGTATAACGTATAACGTATAACATATAACGTATAACGCATATCCTAGAACTTATGGCGTATAACGTATAATGTTTAACGTATAACGTATAACGTATAACGTATAACGTATAACGTATAACGTATAACGTATAACGTATAACGTATAACGTATAACGTATAACGTATAACGTGTAACGTATAACGTATAACGTATAACATATAACGTATAACGCATATCCTAGAACTTATGGCGTATAACGTATAATGTATAACGTATAACGTATAACGTATAATCTATAACGTATAACGTATAACGTATAACGTATAACGTATAACGTATAACGTATAACGTATAACGTATAACGTATAACGTATAACGTATAGCGTATAACGTATAACGTATAACGTATAACGCATATCGTATGACGTATTCCGTATAACGTATAGCGTATAACGTATAACGTATAACGTATAACGTATAACGTATAACGTATTACGTATAACGTATAACGTATAACGTATAACGTATAACGTAATACGTATAACGTATAACGTATTACGTATAACATATAACGTATAACGTATAACGTATAACGTATAACGTATAACGTATAACGTATAACGTATAGCGTATAACATATAACGTATAACGTATAACATATAACGTATAACGCATATCCTAGAACTTATGGCGTATAACGTATAATTTATAACGTATAACGTATAACGTATAACGTATAACGTATAACGTATAACGTATAACGTATAACGTATAACGTATAACGTATAACGTATAACGTATAACGTATAACGTATAAAGTATAACATATCACGTTTAACGCATATCCTAGAACTTATGGCGTATAACGTATAATTTATAACGTATAACGTATAACGTATAACGTATAACGTATAACGTATAACGTATAACGTGTAACGTATAACGTATAACGTATAACGTATAACGTATAACTTATAGCGTATAACGTATAACGTATAACGTATAACGTATAAACTATAACACATAACGTATAACGTATAACGTATAACGTATAACGTATAACGTATAACGTATAACGTATAACGTATAACGTATATCGTATGACGTATAACGTATAACGTATAGCGTATAACGTATAACGTATAACGTATAACGTATAACGTATTACGTATAACGTATAACGTATAACGTATAACGTATAACGTATAACGTATAACGTATAACGTATAACATATAACGTATAACGTATAACATATAACGTATAACGCATATCCTAGAACTTATGGCGTATAACGTATAATTTATAACGTATAACGTATAACGTATAACGTATAACGTATAACGTATAACGTATAACGTATAACGTATAACGTATAATGTTTAACGTATAACGTATAACGTATAACGTATAACGTATAACGTATAACGTATAACGTATAACGTATAACGTATAACGTATAACGTATAACGTATAACGTGTAACGTATAACGTATAACGTATAACATATAACGTATAACGCATATCCTAGAACTTATGGCGTATAACGTATAATGTATAACGTATAACGTATAACGTATAATCTATAACGTATAACGTATAACGTATAACGTATAACATATAACGTATAACGTATAACATATAACGTATAACGCATATCCTAGAACTTATGGCGTATAACGTATAATTTATAACGTATAACGTATAACGTATAACGTATAACGTATAACGTATAACATATAACGTATAACGCATATCCTAGAACTTATGGCGTATAACGTATAATGTATAACGTATAACGTATAACGTATAACGTATAACGTATAACGTATAACGTATAACGTATAACGTATAACGTACAACGTATAACGTATAACGTATAACGTATAACGTATAACGTATAACGTATAACGTATAACGTATAACGTATAACGTATAACGTATAACGTATAACGTATAACGTATAACGTATAACGTATAACGTATAACGTATAGCGTATAACGTATAACGTATAACGTATAACGTATAACGTATAACGTATAACGTATAACGTATAACGTATAACGTATAACGTATAACGTATAACGTATAACGTATAACGTATAACGTATAACGTATAACGTATAACGTATAACGTATAACGTGTAACGTATAACGTATAACGTATAACATATAACGTATAACGCATATCCTAGAACTTATGGCGTATAACGTATAATGTATAACGTATAACGTATAACGTATAACGTATAACGTATAACGTATAACGTATAACGTATAACGTATAACGTATAACGTATAACGTATAGCGTATAACGTATAACGTATAACGTATAACGTATATCGTATGACGTATAACGTATAACGTATAGCGTATAACGTATAACGTATAACGTATAAGGTATAACGTATTACGTATTACGTATAACGTATAATGTATAACGTATAACGTATAACGTATAACGTATAACGTATAACGTATAACATATAACGTATAACGTATAACATATAACGTATAACGCATATCCTAGAACTTATGGCGTATAACGTATAATTTATAACGTATAACGTATAACGTATAACGTATAACGTATAACGTATAACGTATAACGTATAACGTATAACGTATAACGTATAACGTATAACGTATAACGTATAGCGTATAACGTATAACGTATAACGTACAACGTATAACGTATAACGTATAACGTATAACGTATAACGTATAACGTATAACGTATAACGTATAACGTATAACGTATAACGTATAACGTATAACGTATAACGTATAACGTATAACGTATAACGTGTAACGTATAACGTATAACGTATAACGTATAACGTATAACTTATAGCGTATAACGTATAACGTATAACGTATAACGTATAAACTATAACACATAACGTATAACGTATAACGTATAACGTATAACGTATAACGTATAACGTATAACGTATAACGTATAACGTATAACGCATAACGTATAACGTATAACGTATAACGTATAACGTATAACGTATAACATATAACGTATAACGTATAACATATAACGTATAACGCATATCCTAGAACTTATGGCGTATAACGTATAATGTATAACGTATAACGTATAACGTATAACGTATAACGTATAACGTATAACGTATAACGTATAACGTATAACGTATAACGTATAACGTATAACGTATAACATATAACGTATAACGCATATCCTAGAACTTATGGCGTATAACGTATAATGTATAACGTATAACGCATATCCTAGAACTTATGGCGTATAACGTATAATGTATAACGTATAACGTATAACGTATAACGTATAACGTATAACGTATAACGTATAACGTATAACGTATAACGTATAACGTATAACGTATAACGTATAACGTATAACGTATAACGTATAACGTATAACGTATAACGTATAACGTATAACGTATAACGTATAACGTATAATGTATAACGTATAACGTATAACGTATAACGTATAACGTATAACGTATAACGTATAACGTATAACGTATAACGTATAACGTATAACGTATAACGTATAACGTATAACGTATAACGTATAACGTATAACGTATAACGTATAACGTATAACATATAACGTATAACGTATAACATATAACGTATAACGCATATCCTAGAACTTATGGCGTATAACGTATAATGTATAACGTATAACGTATAACGTATAACGTATAACGTATAACGTATAACGTATAACGTATAACGTATAATGTATAACGTATAACGTATAACGTATAACGTATAACGTATAACGTATAACGTATAACGTATAACGTATAACGTATAACGTATAACGTATAACGTATAACATATAACGTATAACGCATATCCTAGAACTTATGGCGTATAACGTATAATGTATAACGTATAACGCATATCCTAGAACTTATGGCGTATAACGTATAATTTATAACGTATAACGTATAACGTATAACGTATAACGTATAACGTATAACGTATAACGTATAACGTATAACATATAACGTATAACGCATATCCTAGAACTTATGGCGTATAACGTATAATGTATAACGTATAACGTATAACGTATAACGTATAACGTATAACGTATAACGTATAACGTATAACGTATAACGTATAACGTATAACGTATAACGTATAACGTATAACGTATAACGTATAACGTATAACGTATAACGTATAACGTATAACGTATAACGTATAACGTATAACGTATAACGTATAACGTATAACGTATAACGTATAACGTATGACGTATAACGTATAACGTATAACTTATAGCGTATAACGTATAACGTATAACGTATAACGTATAACGTATAAACTATAACACATAACGTATAACGTATAAACTATAACACATAACGTATAACGTATAACGTATAACGTATAACGTATAACGTATAACGTATAACGTATAACGTATAACGTATAACGTAAAACGTATAACGTATAACGTATAACGTATAACGTATAACGTATAACGTATAACGTATAACGTATAACGTATAACGTATAACGTATAACGTATAACGTATAACGTGTAACGTATAACGTATAACGTATAACATATAACGTATAACGCATATCCTAGAACTTATGGCGTATAACGTATAATGTATAACGTATAACGTATAACGTATAACGTATAACGTATAACGTATAACGTATAACGTATAACGTATAACGTATAACGTATAGCGTATAACGTATAACGTATAACGTATAACGTATATCGTATGACGTATAACGTATAACGTATAGCGTATAACGTATAACGTATAACGTATAACGTATAACGTATTACGTATAACGTATAACGTGTAACGTATAACGTATAACGTATAACGTATAACGTATAACTTATAGCGTATAACGTATAACGTATAACGTATAACGTATAAACTATAACACATAACGTATAACGTATAACGTATAACGTATAACGTATAACGTATAACGTATAACGTATAACGTATAACGTATATCGTATGACGTATAACGTATAACGTATAGCGTATAACGTATAACGTATAACGTATAACGTATAACGTATTACGTATAACGTATAACGTATAACGTATAACGTATAACGTATAACGTATAACGTATAACGTATAACATATAACGTATAACGTATAACATATAACGTATAACGCATATCCTAGAACTTATGGCGTATAACGTATAATTTATAACGTATAACGTATAACGTATAACGTATAACGTATAACGTATAACATATAACGTATAACGCATATCCTAGAACTTATGGCGTATAACGTATAATGTATAACGTATAACGTATAACGTATAACGTATAACGTATAACGTATAACGTATAACGTATAACGTATAACGTACAACGTATAACGTATAACGTATAACGTATAACGTATAACGTATAACGTATAACGTATAACGTATAACGTATAACGTATAACGTATAACGTATAACGTATAACGTATAACGTATAACGTATAACGTATAACGTATAGCGTATAACGTATAACGTATAACGTATAACGTATAACGTATAACGTATAACGTATAACGTATAACGTATAACGTATAACGTATAACGTATAACGTATAACGTATAACGTATAACGTATAACGTATAACGTATAACGTATAACGTATAACGTGTAACGTATAACGTATAACGTATAACATATAACGTATAACGCATATCCTAGAACTTATGGCGTATAACGTATAATGTATAACGTATAACGTATAACGTATAACGTATAACGTATAACGTATAACGTATAACGTATAACGTATAACGTATAACGTATAGCGTATAACGTATAACGTATAACGTATAACGTATATCGTATGACGTATAACGTATAACGTATAGCGTATAACGTATAACGTATAACGTATAAGGTATAACGTATTACGTATTACGTATAACGTATAATGTATAACGTATAACGTATAACGTATAACGTATAACGTATAACGTATAACGTATAACGTATAACGTATAACGTATAACGTATAACGTATAACGTATAACGTATAACGTATAACGTATAACGTATAACGTATAACGTATAACGTATAGCGTATAACGTATAACGTATAACGTATAACGTATAACGTATAACGTATAACGTATAACGTATAACGTATAACGTATAACGTATAACGTATAACGTATAACGTATAACGTATAACGTATAACGTATAACGTATAACGTATAACGTATAACGTGTAACGTATAACGTATAACGTATAACATATAACGTATAACGCATATCCTAGAACTTATGGCGTATAACGTATAATGTATAACGTATAACGTATAACGTATAACGTATAACGTATAACGTATAACGTATAACGTATAACGTATAACGTATAACGTATAGCGTATAACGTATAACGTATAACGTATAACGTATATCGTATGACGTATAACGTATAACGTATAGCGTATAACGTATAACGTATAACGTATAAGGTATAACGTATTACGTATTACGTATAACGTATAATGTATAACGTATAACGTATAACGTATAACGTATAACGTATAACGTATAACATATAACGTATAACGTATAACATATAACGTATAACGCATATCCTAGAACTTATGGCGTATAACGTATAATTTATAACGTATAACGTATAACGTATAACGTATAACGTATAACGTATAACGTATAACGTATAACGTATAACGTATAACGTATAACGTATAACGTATAACGTATAGCGTATAACGTATAACGTATAACGTACAACGTATAACGTATAACGTATAACGTATAACGTATAACGTATAACGTATAACGTATAACGTATAACGTATAACGTATAACGTATAACGTATAACGTATAACGTATAACGTATAACGTATAACGTGTAACGTATAACGTATAACGTATAACGTATAACGTATAACTTATAGCGTATAACGTATAACGTATAACGTATAACGTATAAACTATAACACATAACGTATAACGTATAACGTATAACGTATAACGTATAACGTATAACGTATAACGTATAACGTATAACGTATAACGCATAACGTATAACGTATAACGTATAACGTATAACGTATAACGTATATCATATAACGTATAACGTATAACATATAACGTATAACGCATATCCTAGAACTTATGGCGTATAACGTATAATTTATAACGTATAACGTATAACGTATAACGTATAACGTATAACGTATAACGTATAACGTATAACGTATAACATATAACGTATAACGCATATCCTAGAACTTATGGCGTATAACGTATAATGTATAACGTATAACGTATAACGTATAACGTATAACGTATAACGTATAACGTATAACGTATAACGTATAACGTATAACGTATAACGTATAACGTATACCGTATAACGTATAACGTATAACGTATAACGTATAACGTATAACGTATAACGTATAACGTATAACGTATAACGTATAACGTATGACGTATAACGTATAACGTATAACTTATAGCGTATAACGTATAACGTATAACGTATAACGTATAAACTATAACACATAACGTATAACGTATAACGTATAACGTATAACGTATAACGTATAACGTATAACGTATAACGTATAACGTATAACGTATAACGTATAACGTATAACGTATAACGTATAACGTATAACGTATAACGTATAACGTATAACGTATAACGTATAACGTATAACGTATAACGTATAACGTATAACGTATAACGTATAACGTATAACGTATAACGTATAACGTATAACGTATAACGTATAACGTATAACGTATAACGTATAACGTATAACGTATAACGTATAACGTATAACGTATAACGTATAACGTATAACGTATAACGTATAACGTATAACGTATAACGTATAACGTATAACGTATAACGTATAACGTATAACGTATAACGTATAACGTATAACGTATAACGTATAACGTATGACGTATAACGTATAACGTATAACTTATAGCGTATAACGTATAACGTATAACGTATAACGTATAACGTATAAACTATAACACATAACGTATAACGTATAAACTATAACACATAACGTATAACGTATAACGTATAACGTATAACGTATAACGTATAACGTATAACGTATAACGTATAACGTATAACGTATAACGTAAAACGTATAACGTATAACGTATAACGTATAACGTATAACGTATAACGTATAACGTATAACGTATAACGTATAACGTATAACGTATAACGTATAACGTATAACGTGTAACGTATAACGTATAACGTATAACATATAACGTATAACGCATATCCTAGAACTTATGGCGTATAACGTATAATGTATAACGTATAACGTATAACGTATAACGTATAACGTATAACGTATAACGTATAACGTATAACGTATAACGTATAACGTATAGCGTATAACGTATAACGTATAACGTATAACGTATATCGTATGACGTATAACGTATAACGTATAGCGTATAACGTATAACGTATAACGTATAACGTATAACGTATTACGTATAACGTATAACGTATAACGTATAAAGTATAACGTATAACGTATAACATATAACGTATAACGCATATCCTAGAACTTATGGCGTATAACGTATAATTTATAACGTATAACGTATAACGTATAACGTATAACGTATAACGTATAACGTATAACGTATAACGTATAACGTATAACGTATACCGTATAACGTATTACGTATAACGTATAACGTATAATGTATAACGTATAACGTATAACGTATAACGTATAACGTATAACGTATAACGTATAACGTGTAACGTATAACGTATAACGTATAACGTATAACGTATAACTTATAGCGTATAACGTATAACGTATAACGTATAACGTATAAACTATAACACATAACGTATAACGTATAACGTATAACGTATAACGTATAATGTATAACGTATAACGTATAACGTATAACGTATAACGTATAACGTATAACGTATAACGTATAACGTATAACGTATAGCGTATAACGTATAACGTATAACGTATAACGTATATCGTATGACGTATAACGTATAACGTATAGCGTATAACGTATAACGTATAACGTATAACGTATAACGTATTACGTATAACGTATAACGTATAATGTATAACGTATAACGTATAACGTATAACGTATAACGTATAACGTATAACATATAACGTATAACGTATAACATATAACGTATAACGCATATCCTAGAACTTATGGCGTATAACGTATAATTTATAACGTATAACGTATAACGTATAACGTATAACGTATAACGTATAACGTATAACGTATAACGTATAACGTATAACGTATAACGTATAACGTATAACGTATAACGTATAACGTATAACGTATAACGTATAACGTATAACGTATAACGTATAACGTGTAACGTATAACGTATAACGTATAACGTATAACGTATAACTTATAGCGTATAACGTATAACGTATAACGTATAACGTATAAACTATAACACATAACGTATAACGTATAACGTATAACGTATAACGTATAACGTATAACGTATAACGTATAACGTATAACGTATAACGTATAACGTATAACGTATAACGTATAACGTATAACGTATAACGTATAACGTATAACATATAACGTATAACGTATAACATATAACGTATAACGCATATCCTAGAACTTATGGCGTATAACGTATAATTTATAACGTATAACGTATAACGTATAACGTATAACGTATAACGTACAACGTATAACGTATAACGTATAACGTATAACGTATAACGTATAACGTATAACGTATAACGTATAACGTATAACGTATAACGTATAACGTATAACGTATAACGTATAACGTATAACGTATAACGTGTAACGTATAACGTATAACGTATAACGTATAACGTATAACTTATAGCGTATAACGTATAACGTATAACGTATAACGTATAAACTATAACACATAACGTATAACGTATAACGTATAACGTATAACGTATAACGTATAACGTATAACGTATAACGTATATCGTATGACGTATAACGTATAACGTATAGCGTATAACGTATAACGTATAACGTATAACGTATAACGTATTACGTATAACGTATAACGTATAACGTATAACGTATAACGTATAACGTATAACGTATAACGTATAACATATAACGTATAACGTATAACATATAACGTATAACGCATATCCTAGAACTTATGGCGTATAACGTATAATTTATAACGTATAACGTATAACGTATAACGTATAACATATAACGTATAACGCATATCCTAGAACTTATGGCGTATAACGTATAATGTATAACGTATAACGTATAACGTATAACGTATAACGTATAACGTATAACGTATAACGTATAACGTATAACGTATAACGTATAACGTATAACGTATAACGTATAACGTATAACGTATAACGTATAACGTATAACGTATAACGTATAACGTATAACGTATAACGTATAACGTATAACGTATAACGTATAACGTATAGCGTATAACGTATAACGTATAACGTATAACGTATAACGTATAACGTATAACGTATAACGTATAACGTATAACGTATAACGTATAACGTATAACGTATAACGTATAACGTATAACGTATAACGTATAACGTATAACGTATAACGTATAACGTATAACGTATAACGTGTAACGTATAACGTATAACGTATAACATATAACGTATAACGCATATCCTAGAACTTATGGCGTATAACGTATAATGTATAACGTATAACGTATAACGTATAACGTATAACGTATAACGTATAACGTATAACGTATAACGTATAACGTATAACGTATAGCGTATAACGTATAACGTATAACGTATAACGTATATCGTATGACGTATAACGTATAACGTATAGCGTATAACGTATAACGTATAACGTATAACGTATAACGTATTACGTATTACGTATAACGTATAATGTATAACGTATAACGTATAACGTATAACGTATAACGTATAACGTATAACATATAACGTATAACGTATAACATATAACGTATAACGCATATCCTAGAACTTATGGCGTATAACGTATAATTTATAACGTATAACGTATAACGTATAACGTATAACGTATAACGTATAACGTATAACGTATAACGTATAACGTATAACGTATAACGTATAACGTATAACGTATAGCGTATAACGTATAACGTATAACGTACAACGTATAACGTATAACGTATAACGTATAACGTATAACGTATAACGTATAACGTATAACGTATAACGTATAACGTATAACGTATAACGTATAACGTATAACGTATAACGTATAACGTATAACGTGTAACGTATAACGTATAACGTATAACGTATAACGTATAACTTATAGCGTATAACGTATAACGTATAACGTATAACGTATAAACTATAACACATAACGTATAACGTATAACGTATAACGTATAACGTATAACGTATAACGTATAACGTATAACGTATAACGTATAACGTATAACGTATAACGTATAACGTATAACGTATAACGTATAACGTATAACATATAACGTATAACGTATAACATATAACGTATAACGCATATCCTAGAACTTATGGCGTATAACGTATAATTTATAACGTATAACGTATAACGTATAACGTATAACGTATAACGTATAACGTATAACGTATAACGTATAACATATAACGTATAACGCATATCCTAGAACTTATGGCGTATAACGTATAATGTATAACGTATAACGTATAACGTATAACGTATAACGTATAACGTATAACGTATAACGTATAACGTATAACGTATAACGTATAACGTATACCGTATAACGTATAACGTATAACGTATAACGTATAACGTATAACGTATAACGTATAACGTATAACGTATAACGTATAACGTATGACGTATAACGTATAACGTATAACTTATAGCGTATAACGTATAACGTATAACGTATAACGTATAAACTATAACACATAACGTATAACGTATAACGTATAACGTATAACGTATAACGTATAACGTATAACGTATAACGTATAACGTATAACGTATAACGTATAACGTATAACGTATAACGTATAACGTATAACGTATAACGTATAACGTATAACGTATAACGTATAACGTATAACGTATAACGTATAACGTATAACGTATAACGTATAACGTATAACGTATAACGTATAACGTATAACGTATAACGTATAACGTATAACGTATAACGTATAACGTATAACGTATAACGTATAACGTATAACGTATAACGTATAACGTATAACGTATAACGTATAACGTATAACGTATAACGTATAACGTATGACGTATAACGTATAACGTATAACTTATAGCGTATAACGTATAACGTATAACGTATAACGTATAACGTATAAACTATAACACATAACGTATAACGTATAAACTATAACACATAACGTATAACGTATAACGTATAACGTATAACGTATAACGTATAACGTATAACGTATAACGTATAACGTATAACGTAAAACGTATAACGTATAACGTATAACGTATAACGTATAACGTATAACGTATAACGTATAACGTATAACGTATAACGTATAACGTATAACGTATAACGTATAACGTGTAACGTATAACGTATAACGTATAACATATAACGTATAACGCATATCCTAGAACTTATGGCGTATAACGTATAATGTATAACGTATAACGTATAACGTATAACGTATAACGTATAACGTATAACGTATAACGTATAACGTATAACGTATAACGTATAGCGTATAACGTATAACGTATAACGTATAACGTATATCGTATGACGTATAACGTATAACGTATAGCGTATAACGTATAACGTATAACGTATAACGTATAACGTATTACGTATAACGTATAACGTATAACGTATAAAGTATAACGTATAACGTATAACGTATAACGTATAACGTATAACGTAATACGTATAACGTATAACGTATTACGTATAACGTATATCGTATGACGTATAACGTATAACGTATAGCGTATAACGTATAACGTATAACGTATAACGTATAACGTATTACGTATAACGTATAACGTATAACGTATAAAGTATAACGTATAACGTATAACGTATAACGTATAACGTATAACGTAATACGTATAACGTATAACGTATTACGTATAACATATAACGTATAACGTATAACGTATAACGTATAACGTTTAACGTATAACGTATAACGTATAACGTATAACATATAACGTATAACGTATAACATATAACGTATAACGCATATCCTAGAACTTATGGCGTATAACGTATAATTTATAACGTATAACGTATAACGTATAACGTATAACGTATAACGTACAACGTATAACGTATAACGTATAACGTATAACGTATAACGTATAACGTAATACGTATATCAAATAACGTATAACGTATAACGTATAACGTATAACGTATAACGTATAACGTATAACGTATAACGTATAACGTATAACGTATAACGTATAACGTATAACGTATAACGTATAACGTATAACGTATAACGTATAACGCATAACGTATAGCGTATAACGTATAACGTATAACGTATAACATATAACGTATAACGCATATCCTAGAACTTATGGCGTATAACGTATAATGTATAACGTATAACGTATAACGTATAACGTATAACGTATAACGTATAGCGTATAGCGTATAACGTATAACGTATAACGTATAACGTATAACGTATAAAGTATAACATATCACGTATAACGCATATCCTAGAACTTATGGCGTATAACGTATAATGTATAACATATAACGTATAACGTATAACGTATAACGTATAACGTATAACGTATAACGTATAACGTATAACGTATAACGTATAACGTATAACGTATAACGTATAACGTATAACGCATAACGTATAGCGTATAACGTATAACGTATAACGTATAACATATAACGTATAACGCATATCCTAGAACTTATGGCGTATAATGTATAACGTATAACGTATAACGTATAACGTATAACGTATAACGTATAGCGTATAGCGTATAACGTATAACGTATAACGTATAACGTATAACGTATAAAGTATAACATATCACGTATAACGCATATCCTAGAACTTATGGCGTATAACGTATAATGTATAACATATAACGTATAACGTATAACGTAAAACGTATAACGTATAACGTATAACATATAACGTATAACGCATATCCTAGAACTTATGGCGTATAACGTATAATGTATAACGTATAACGTATAACGTATAACGTATAACGTATAACGTATAGCGTATAACGTATAACGTATAACGTATAACGTATAACGTATAACGTATAACGTATTACGTATAGCGTATAACGTATAACGTATAACGTAAAACGTATATCGTATGACGTATAACGTATAACGTATAGCGTATAACGTATAACGTATAACGTATAACGTATAACGTATTACGTATAACGTATAACGTATAACGTATAACGTATAACGTATAACGTATAACGTATAACGTATAACATATAACGTATAACGTATAACATATAACGTATAACGCATATCCTGGAACTTATGGCGTATAACGTATAATTTATAACGTATAACGTATAACGTATAACGTATAACGTATAACGTATAACGTATAACGTATAACGTATAACGTATAACGTATAACGTATAACGTATAACGTATAACGTATAACGTATAACGTATAACGTATAACGTATAACGTATAACGTAATACGTATATCAAATAACGTATAACGTATAACGTATAACGTATAACGTATAACGTATAACGTATAACGTATAACGTATAACGTATAACGTATAAAGTATAACGTATAACGTATAACGTATAACGTATAACGTATAACCTAATACGTATAACGTATAACGTATTACGTATAACGTATAACGTATAACGTATAACGTATAACGTATAACGTATAACGTATAACGTATAACGTATAACGGATGACGTATAACGTATAAAGTATAACGTATAACGTATAACGTATAACGTATAACGTATAACGTATAACGTATAACGTATAACGTATAACGTATAACGTATAACGTATAACGTATAACGTTTAACGTATAACGTATAACGTATAACGTATAACGTATAACGTATAACGTATAAAGTATAACGTATAACGTATAACGTATAACGTATAACGTATAACGTATAACGTATAACGTATAACGTAATACGTATAACGTATAACGTATTACGTATAACGTATAACGTATAACGTATAACGTATAACGTATAACGTATAACGCCTAACGTATAACGTATAACGTATAACGTATAACGTATAACGTATAAAGTATAACGTATAACGTATAACGTATAACGTATAACGTATAACGTATAACGTATAAAGTATAACGTATAACGTATAACGTATAACGTATAACGTATAACGTATAACGTATAACGTATAACGTATAACGTATAACGTATAACGTATAACGTATAACGTATAACGTATAACGTATAACGTATAACGTATAACCTATAACACATAACGTATAACGTACAGCGTATAACGTACAACGTATAACGTATAACGTATAACGTATAACGTATAACGTATAACGTATAACGTATAACGTATAACGTATAACGTATAACGTATAACTTATAACGTATAACGTATAACGTATAACGTATAAGGTATAACGTATAACGTATAGCGTATAACGTATAACGTATAACGTATAACGTATAACGTATAACGTATTACGTATAACGTATAACGTATAACGTATAACGTATAACGTATAACGTATAACGTATAGCGTATAACGTATAACGTATAACGTATAACGTATAACGTATAACGTATAACGTATAAAGTATAACATATCACGTATAACGCATATCCTAGAACTTATGGCGTATAACGTATAATTTATAACGTATAACGTATAACGTATAACGTATAACGTATAACGTATAACGTATAACGTATAACGTATAACGTATAACGTATAACGTATAACGTATAACGTATAACGTAATACGTATATCAAATAACGTATAACGTATAACGTATAACGTATAACGTATAACGTATAACGTATAACGTATAACGTATAACGTATAACGTATAACGTATAAAGTATAACGTATAACGTATAACGTATAACGTATAACGTATAACCTAATACGTATAACGTATAACGTATTACGTATAACGTATAACGTATAACGTATAACGTATAACGTATAACGTATAACGTATAACGTATAACGTATGACGTATAACGTATAAAGTATAACGTATAACGTATAACGTATAACGTATAACGTATAACGTATAACGTATAACGTATAACGTATAACGTATAACGTATAACGTATGACGTATAACGTATAAAGTATAACGTATAACGTATAACGTATAACGTATAACGTATAACGTATAACGTATAACGTATAACGTATAACGTATAACGTATAACGTATAACGTATAACGTTTAACGTATAACGTATAACGTATAACGTATAACGTATAACGTATAACGTATAAAGTATAACGTATAACGTATAACGTATAACGTATAACGTATAACGTATAACGTATAACGTATAACGTAATACGTATAACGTATAACGTATAACGTATAACGTATAACGTATAACGTATAACGTATAACGTATAACGTATAACGTATAACGTATAACGTATAACGTATAACTTATAACGTATAACGTATAACGTATAACGTATAAGGTATAACGTATAACGTATAGCGTATAACGTATAACGTATAACGTATAACGTATAACGTATAACGTATTACGTATAACGTATAACGTATAACGTATAACGTATAACGTATAACGTATAACGTATAACGTATAACGTATAGCGTATAACGTATAACGTATAACAAATAACGTATAACGTATAACGTGTAACGTATAACGTGTAACGTATAACGTATAACGTATAACGTATAACCTATAACACATAACGTATAACGTACAACGTATAACGTACAACGTATAACGTGTAACGTATAACGTATAACGTATAACGTATAACCTATAACACATAACGTATAACGTACAACGTATAACGTACAACGTATAACGTATAACGTATAACGTATAACGTATAACGTATAACGTATAACGTATAACGTATAACGTATAACGTATAACGTATAACGTATAACGTATAACGTATAACGTATAACGTATAACGTATAACGTATAACGTATAACGTATAACGTATAAAGTATAACGTATAACGTATAACGTATAACGTATAACGTATAACGTATAACGTAATACGTATAACGTATAACGTATTACGTATAACGTATAACGTATAACGTATAACGTATAACGTATAACGTATAACGTATAACGTATAACGTACAACGTATAACGTATAACGTATCACGTATAACGTATAACGTATAAAGTATAACGTATAACGTATAACGTATAACGTATAACGTATAACGAATAACGTATAAGGTATAACGTATAACGTATAACGTATAACGTATAACGTATAACGTATAACGTATAACGTATAACGTATAACGTATAACGTATAACGTATAATGTATAAGGTATAACGTATAACGTATAGCGTATAACGTATATCGTATAACGTATAACGTATAACGTATAACGTATAACGTATAACGTATAACGTATAAAGTATAACGTATAACGTATAACGTATAACGTACAACGTATAACGTACAACGTATAACGTATAACGTATCACGTATAACGTATAACGTATAAAGTATAACGTATAACGTATAACGTATAACGTATAACGTATAACGTAATACGTATAACGTATAACGTATACCGTATAACGTATAACGTATAACGTATAACGTATAACGTATAACGTATAACGTATAACGTATAACGTATAACGAATAACGTATAAGGTATAACGTATAACGTATAACGTATAACGTACAACGTATAACGTATAACGTATAACGTGTAACGTATAACGTATAACGTATAACGTATAACGTATAACGTATAACGTATAAAGTATAACGTATAACGTATAACGTATAACGTATAACGTATAACGTATAACGTATAACGTATAACGTAAAACGTATAACGTATAACGTATAACATATAACGTATAACGCATATCCTAGAACTTATGGCGTATAACGTATAATGTATAACGTATAACGTATAACTTTTAACGTATAACGTATAACGTATAACGTATAACGTATAACGTATAACAAATAACGTATAACGTATAACGTGTAGCGTATAACGTGTAACGTATAACGTATAACGTATAACGTATAACCTATAACACTTAACGTATAACGTACAACGTATAACGTACAACGTATAACGTATAACGTATAAAGTATAACGTATAACGTATAACGTATAACGTATAACGTATAACGTAATACGTATAACGTATAACGTATAACGTATAACGTATAACGTATAACGTATAACGTATAACGTATAACGTATAAAGTATAACGTATAACGTATAACGTATAACGTATAACGTATAACGTAATACGTATAACGTATAACGTATACCGTATAACGTATAACGTATAACGTATAACGTATAACGTATAACGTATAACGTATAACGTATAACGTATAACGAATAACGTATAAGGTATAACGTATAACGTATAACGTATAACGTATAACGTATAACGTATAACGTATAACGTATAACGTATAACGTATAACGTATAACGTATAATGTATAAGGTATAACGTATAACGTATAGCGTATAACGTATATCGTATAACGTATAACGTATAACGTATAACGTATAACGTATAACGTATAACGTATAACGTATAACGTATAACGTATAAAGTATAACGTATAACGTATAACGTATAACGTATAACGTATAACGTAATACGTATAACGTATAACGTATACCGTATAACGTATAACGTATAACGTATAACGTATAACGTATAACGTATAACGTATAACGTATAACGTATAACGAATAACGTATAAGGTATAACGTATAACGTATAACGTATAACGTACAACGTATAACGTATAACGTATAACGTGTAACGTATAACGTATAACGTATAACGTATAACGTATAACGTATAACGTATAAAGTATAACGTATAACGTATAACGTATAACGTATAACGTATAACGTATAACGTATAACGTATAACGTATAGCGTATAACGTATAACGTATAACAAATAACGTATAACGTATAACGTGTAACGTATAACGTGTAACGTATAACGTATAACGTATAACGTATAACCTATAACACATAACGTATAACGTACAACGTATAACGTACAACGTATAACGTGTAACGTATAACGTATAACGTATAACGTATAACCTATAACACATAACGTATAACGTACAACGTATAACGTATAACGTATAACGTATAACGTATAACGTATAACGTATAACGTATAACGTATAACGTATAACGTATAACGTATAACGTATAACGTATAACGTATAACGTATAACGTATAACGTATAACGTATAACGTATAACGTATAACGTATAACGTATAACGTATAACGTATAAAGTATAACGTATAACGTATAACGTATAACGTATAACGTATAACGTAATACGTATAACGTATAACGTATTACGTATAACGTATAACGTATAACGTATAACGTATAACGTATAACGTATAACGTATAACGTATAACGTATAACGTATAACGTATAACGTATAACGTATAACGTATAACGTATAACGTATAACGTATAACGTATAACGTATAACGTATAACGTATAACGTATAACTTATAACGTATAACGTATAACGTATAACGTATAAGGTATAACGTATAACGTATAGCGTATAACGTATAACGTAGAACGTATAACGTATAACGTATAACGTATAACGTATAACGTATAACGTGTAACGTATAACGTATAACGTATAACGTATAACGTATAACTTTTAACGTATAACGTATAACGTATAACGTATAACGTGTAACGTATAACGTATAACGTACAACGTATAACGTACAACGTATAACGTATAACGTATCACGTATAACGTATAACGTATAAAGTATAACGTATAACGTATAACGTATAACGTACAACGTATAACGTACAACGTATAACGTATAACGTATCACGTATAACGTATAACGTATAAAGTATAACGTATAACGTATAACGTATAACGTATAACGTATAACGTAATACGTATAACGTATAACGTATACCGTATAACGTATAACGTATAACGTATAACGTATAACGTATAACGTATAACGTATAACGTATAACGAATAACGTATAAGGTATAACGTATAACGTATAACGTATAACGTACAACGTATAACGTATAACGTATAACGTATAACGTATAACGTATAAGGTATAACGTATAACGTATAGCGTATAACGTATAACGTATAACGTATAACGTATAACGTATAACGTATAACGTATAACGTATAACGTATAACGTATAACGTATAACGTATAACGTATAACGTATAACGTATAACTTTTAACGTATAACGTATAACGTATAACGTATAACGTGTAACGTATAACGTATAACGTACAACGTATAACGTACAACGTATAACGTATAACGTATCACGTATAACGTATAACGTATAAAGTATAACGTATAACGTATAACGTATAACGTATAACGTATAACGTAATACGTATAACGTATAACGTATACCGTATAACGTATAACGTATAACGTATAACGTATAACGTATAACGTATAACGAATAACGTATAAGGTATAACGTATAACGTATAACGTATAACGTATAACGTATAACGTATAACGTATAACGTATAACTTTTAACGTATAACGTATAACGTATAACGTATAACGTGTAACGTATAACGTATAACGTACAACGTATAACGTACAACGTATAACGTATAACGTATCACGTATAACGTATAACGTATAAAGTATAACGTATAACGTATAACGTATAACGTATAACGTATAACGTATAACGTATAACATATAACGTATAACGTATAACGTGTAGCGTATAACGTGTAACGTATAACGTATAACGTATAACGTATAACCTATAACACTTAACGTATAACGTACAACGTATAACGTACAACGTATAACGTATAACGTATAAAGTATAACGTATAACGTATAACGTATAACGTATAACGTATAACGTAATACGTATAACGTATAACGTATAACGTATAACGTATAACGTATAACGTATAACGTATAACGTATAACGTATAAAGTATAACGTATAACGTATAACGTATAACGTATAACGTATAACGTAATACGTATAACGTATAACGTATACCGTATAACGTATAACGTATAACGTATAACGTATAACGTATAACGTATAACGTATAACGTATAACGTATAACGAATAACGTATAAGGTATAACGTATAACGTATAACGTATAACGTATAACGTATAACGTATAACGTATAACGTATAACGTATAACGTATAACGTATAATGTATAAGGTATAACGTATAACGTATAGCGTATAACGTATATCGTATAACGTATAACGTATAACGTATAAAGGATAACGTGTAACGTATATCGTATATCGTATATCGTATAACGAATAATGTACAACAAGTAACGTATAACGTATAGCGTATGACGTACATCGTATAACGTATAACGTATAACGTATAACGTATAACGTATAACGTATAACGTATAACGTATAACGTATAACGTATAACGTATAACGTATAACGTATAACGTATAACGTATACCGTATAACGTATAACGTATAACGTATAACGTATAACGTATAACGTAATACGTATAACGTATAACGTATTACGTATAACGTATAACGTATAACGTATAACGTATAACGTATAACGTATAACGTATAACGTATAACGTATAACGTATAACGTATAACGTATAACGTAGAACGTATAACATATAACGTATAACGCATATCCTAGAACTTATGGCGTATAACGTATAACGTATAACGTATAACGTATAACGTATAACGTATAACGTATAACGTATAAGGTATAACGTATAACGTATAGCGTATAACGTATAACGTATAAGGTATAACGTATAACGTATAGCGTATAACGTATAACGTATAACGTATAACGTATAACGTATAACGTATAACGTATAACGTATAACGTATAACGTATAACGTATAACGTATAACGTATAACGTATAACGTATAACGTATAACGTATAACGTATAACGTATAACGTATAACGTATAACGTATAACGTATAACGTATAAAGTATAACGTATAACGTATAACGTATAACGTATAACGTATAACGTAATACGTATAACGTATAACGTATAACGTATAACGTATAACGTATAACGTATAACGTATAACGTATAACGTATAACGTATAACGTATAACGTATAACGTATAACGTATAACGTATAACGTATAATGTATAAGGTATAACGTATAACGTATAAAGGATAACGTATAAAGGATAACGTGTAACGTATATCGTATATCGTATATCGTATAACGAATAATGTACAACAAGTAACGTATAACGTATAACGTATAACGTATGACGTATAACGTATAACGTATAACGTATAATGTATAAGGTATAACGTATAACGTATAACGTATAACGTATAACGTATAACGTATAACGTATAACGTATAACGTATAACGTATAACGTATAACGTATAATGTATAAGGTATAACGTATAACGTATAGCGTATAACGTATAACGTATAACGTATAACGTATAACGTATAACGTATAATGTATAAGGTATAACGTATAACGTATAAAGGATAACGTACAACGCATGACGTATAACGTATAACGTATAACGTATAACGTATAACGTATAACGTATAACGTATAACGTATAACGTATAACGTATAACGTATAACGTATAACGTATAAAGTATAACGTATAACGTATAACGTATAACGTATAACGTATAACGTATAACGTATAACGTAATACGTATAACGTATAACGTATAACGTATAACGTATAACGTATAACCTATAACGTATAACGTATAACGTATAACGTATAACGTATAACGTATAACGTATAATGTATAAGGTATAACGTATAACGTATAAAGGATAACGTATAAAGGATAACGTGTAACGTATATCGTATATCGTATATCGTATAACGAATAATGTACAACAAGTAACGTATAACGTATAACGTAATACGTATAACGTATAACGTATTACCAATAACGTATAACGTATAACGTATAACGTATAACGTATAACGTATAACGTATAACGTATAACGTATAACTTTTAACGTGTAACGTATAACGTATAATGCATAACGTATAACGTATACCGTATAACGTATAACGTATAACGTATGACGTATAACGTATAACGTATAACGTATAACGTATAACGTATAACGTATAACGTATAACGTATAACGTATATCGTATAACGTATAACGTATAACGTATAACGTATAACGTATGACGTATAACGTATAACGTATAACGTATAACGTATAACGTATAACGTATAACGTATAACGTATAACGTATAACGTATAACGTATAACGTATAACGTATAACGTATAACGTATAACGTATAACGTATTACGTATAACGTATAACGTATAACGTATAACGTATAACTTATAACGTATAACGTATAACGTATAACGTATAACGTATAACGTATGACGTATAACGTATGACGTGTAACGTATAACGTGTAACGTATAACGTATAACGCATAACGTATAACGTATAACCTATAACGTATAAGGTATAACGTATAACGTATAACGTATATCGTATAACGTACGACGTATGACGTATAACGTATAACGTATAACGTATAACGTATAACGTATAATATATAACGTATAACGCATATCCTAGAACTTATGGCGTATAACGTATAATGTATAACGTATAACGTATAACGTATAACTTTTAACGTATAACGTATAACGTATAACGTATAACGTATAACGTATAACGTATAACGTATAACGTATAACGTATAACGTATAACGTATAACGCATAACGTATAACGTAATACGTATATCAAATAACGTATAACGTATAACGTATAACGTATGACGTATAACGTATAACGTATAACGTATAACGTATAACGTATAACGTATACCGTATAACGTATAACGTATAACGTATAATGAATAACGTATAACGTATAACGTATAACGTATGACGTATAACGTATAACATATAACGTATAACGTATAACATATAACGTATAACGCATATCCTGGAACTTATGGCGTATAACGTATAATTTATAACGTATAACGTATAACGTATAACGTATAACGTATAACGTATAACGTATAACGTATAACGTATAACGTATAACGTATAACGTATAACGTATAACGTATAACGTATAACGTATAACGTATAACGTATAACGTATAACGTATAACGTATAACGTAATACGTATATCAAATAACGTATAACGTATAACGTATAACGTATAACGTATAACGTATAACGTATAACGTATAACGTATAACGTATAACGTATAAAGTATAACGTATAACGTATAACGTATAACGTATAACGTATAACCTAATACGTATAACGTATAACGTATTACGTATAACGTATAACGTATAACGTATAACGTATAACGTATAACGTATAACGTATAACGTATAACGTATAACGGATGACGTATAACGTATAAAGTATAACGTATAACGTATAACGTATAACGTATAACGTATAACGTATAACGTATAACGTATAACGTATAACGTATAACGTATAACGTATAACGTATAACGTTTAACGTATAACGTATAACGTATAACGTATAACGTATAACGTATAACGTATAAAGTATAACGTATAACGTATAACGTATAACGTATAACGTATAACGTATAACGTATAACGTATAACGTAATACGTATAACGTATAACGTATTACGTATAACGTATAACGTATAACGTATAACGTATAACGTATAACGTATAACGCCTAACGTATAACGTATAACGTATAACGTATAACGTATAACGTATAAAGTATAACGTATAACGTATAACGTATAACGTATAACGTATAACGTATAACGTATAAAGTATAACGTATAACGTATAACGTATAACGTATAACGTATAACGTATAACGTATAACGTATAACGTATAACGTATAACGTATAACGTATAACGTATAACGTATAACGTATAACGTATAACGTATAACGTATAACCTATAACACATAACGTATAACGTACAGCGTATAACGTACAACGTATAACGTATAACGTATAACGTATAACGTATAACGTATAACGTATAACGTATAACGTATAACGTATAACGTATAACGTATAACTTATAACGTATAACGTATAACGTATAACGTATAAGGTATAACGTATAACGTATAGCGTATAACGTATAACGTATAACGTATAACGTATAACGTATAACGTATTACGTATAACGTATAACGTATAACGTATAACGTATAACGTATAACGTATAACGTATAACGTATAACGTATAACGTATAACGTATAACGTATAACGTATAACGTATAACGTATAAAGTATAACATATCACGTATAACGCATATCCTAGAACTTATGGCGTATAACGTATAATTTATAACGTATAACGTATAACGTATAACGTATAACGTATAACGTATAACGTATAACGTATAACGTATAACGTATAACGTATAACGTATAACGTATAACGTATAACGTAATACGTATATCAAATAACGTATAACGTATAACGTATAACGTATAACGTATAACGTATAACGTATAACGTATAACGTATAACGTATAACGTATAACGTATAAAGTATAACGTATAACGTATAACGTATAACGTATAACGTATAACCTAATACGTATAACGTATAACGTATAACGTATAACGTATAACGTATAACGTATAACGTATAACGTATAACGTATAACGTATAACGTATAACGTATAACGTATAACGTATAACGTATAACGTATAACGTATAACGTATAACGTATAACGTATAACGTATAACGTATAACGTATAACGTATAAAGTATAACGTATAACGTATAACGTATAACGTATAACGTATAACGTAATACGTATAACGTATAACGTATAACGTATAACGTATAACGTATAACGTATAACGTATAACGTATAACGTATAACGTATAACGTATAACGTATAACGTATAACGTATAACGTATAACGTATAATGTATAAGGTATAACGTATAACGTATAAAGGATAACGTATAAAGGATAACGTGTAACGTATATCGTATATCGTATATCGTATAACGAATAATGTACAACAAGTAACGTATAACGTATAACGTATAACGTATGACGTATAACGTATAACGTATAACGTATAATGTATAAGGTATAACGTATAACGTATAACGTATAACGTATAACGTATAACGTATAACGTATAACGTATAACGTATAACGTATAACGTATAACGTATAATGTATAAGGTATAACGTATAACGTATAGCGTATAACGTATAACGTATAACGTATAACGTATAACGTATAACGTATAATGTATAAGGTATAACGTATAACGTATAAAGGATAACGTACAACGCATGACGTATAACGTATAACGTATAACGTATAACGTATAACGTATAACGTATAACGTATAACGTATAACGTATAACGTATAACGTATAACGTATAACGTATAAAGTATAACGTATAACGTATAACGTATAACGTATAACGTATAACGTATAACGTATAACGTAATACGTATAACGTATAACGTATAACGTATAACGTATAACGTATAACCTATAACGTATAACGTATAACGTATAACGTATAACGTATAACGTATAACGTATAATGTATAAGGTATAACGTATAACGTATAAAGGATAACGTATAAAGGATAACGTGTAACGTATATCGTATATCGTATATCGTATAACGAATAATGTACAACAAGTAACGTATAACGTATAACGTAATACGTATAACGTATAACGTATTACCAATAACGTATAACGTATAACGTATAACGTATAACGTATAACGTATAACGTATAACGTATAACGTATAACTTTTAACGTGTAACGTATAACGTATAATGCATAACGTATAACGTATACCGTATAACGTATAACGTATAACGTATGACGTATAACGTATAACGTATAACGTATAACGTATAACGTATAACGTATAACGTATAACGTATAACGTATATCGTATAACGTATAACGTATAACGTATAACGTATAACGTATGACGTATAACGTATAACGTATAACGTATAACGTATAACGTATAACGTATAACGTATAACGTATAACGTATAACGTATAACGTATAACGTATAACGTATAACGTATAACGTATAACGTATAACGTATTACGTATAACGTATAACGTATAACGTATAACGTATAACTTATAACGTATAACGTATAACGTATAACGTATAACGTATAACGTATGACGTATAACGTATGACGTGTAACGTATAACGTGTAACGTATAACGTATAACGCATAACGTATAACGTATAACCTATAACGTATAAGGTATAACGTATAACGTATAACGTATATCGTATAACGTACGACGTATGACGTATAACGTATAACGTATAACGTATAACGTATAACGTATAATATATAACGTATAACGCATATCCTAGAACTTATGGCGTATAACGTATAATGTATAACGTATAACGTATAACGTATAACTTTTAACGTATAACGTATAACGTATAACGTATAACGTATAACGTATAACGTATAACGTATAACGTATAACGTATAACGTATAACGTATAACGCATAACGTATAACGTAATACGTATATCAAATAACGTATAACGTATAACGTATAACGTATGACGTATAACGTATAACGTATAACGTATAACGTATAACGTATAACGTATACCGTATAACGTATAACGTATAACGTATAATGAATAACGTATAACGTATAACGTATAACGTATGACGTATAACGTATAACATATAACGTATAACGTATAACATATAACGTATAACGCATATCCTGGAACTTATGGCGTATAACGTATAATTTATAACGTATAACGTATAACGTATAACGTATAACGTATAACGTATAACGTATAACGTATAACGTATAACGTATAACGTATAACGTATAACGTATAACGTATAACGTATAACGTATAACGTATAACGTATAACGTATAACGTATAACGTATAACGTAATACGTATATCAAATAACGTATAACGTATAACGTATAACGTATAACGTATAACGTATAACGTATAACGTATAACGTATAACGTATAACGTATAAAGTATAACGTATAACGTATAACGTATAACGTATAACGTATAACCTAATACGTATAACGTATAACGTATTACGTATAACGTATAACGTATAACGTATAACGTATAACGTATAACGTATAACGTATAACGTATAACGTATAACGGATGACGTATAACGTATAAAGTATAACGTATAACGTATAACGTATAACGTATAACGTATAACGTATAACGTATAACGTATAACGTATAACGTATAACGTATAACGTATAACGTATAACGTTTAACGTATAACGTATAACGTATAACGTATAACGTATAACGTATAACGTATAAAGTATAACGTATAACGTATAACGTATAACGTATAACGTATAACGTATAACGTATAACGTATAACGTAATACGTATAACGTATAACGTATTACGTATAACGTATAACGTATAACGTATAACGTATAACGTATAACGTATAACGCCTAACGTATAACGTATAACGTATAACGTATAACGTATAACGTATAAAGTATAACGTATAACGTATAACGTATAACGTATAACGTATAACGTATAACGTATAAAGTATAACGTATAACGTATAACGTATAACGTATAACGTATAACGTATAACGTATAACGTATAACGTATAACGTATAACGTATAACGTATAACGTATAACGTATAACGTATAACGTATAACGTATAACGTATAACGTATAACCTATAACACATAACGTATAACGTACAGCGTATAACGTACAACGTATAACGTATAACGTATAACGTATAACGTATAACGTATAACGTATAACGTATAACGTATAACGTATAACGTATAACGTATAACTTATAACGTATAACGTATAACGTATAACGTATAAGGTATAACGTATAACGTATAGCGTATAACGTATAACGTATAACGTATAACGTATAACGTATAACGTATAACGTATAACGTATAACGTATAACGTATAACGTATAACGTATAACGTATAAAGTATAACATATCACGTATAACGCATATCCTAGAACTTATGGCGTATAACGTATAATTTATAACGTATAACGTATAACGTATAACGTATAACGTATAACGTATAACGTATAACGTATAACGTATAACGTATAACGTATAACGTATAACGTATAACGTATAACGTATAACGTAATACGTATATCAAATAACGTATAACGTATAACGTATAACGTATAACGTATAACGTATAACGTATAACGTATAACGTATAACGTATAACGTATAACGTATAAAGTATAACGTATAACGTATAACGTATAACGTATAACGTATAACCTAATACGTATAACGTATAACGTATTACGTATAACGTATAACGTATAACGTATAACGTATAACGTATAACGTATAACGTATAACGTATAACGTATGACGTATAACGTATAAAGTATAACGTATAACGTATAACGTATAACGTATAACGTATAACGTATAACGTATAACGTATAACGTATAACGTATAACGTATAACGTATGACGTATAACGTATAAAGTATAACGTATAACGTATAACGTATAACGTATAACGTATAACGTATAACGTATAACGTATAACGTATAACGTATAACGTATAACGTATAACGTATAACGTTTAACGTATAACGTATAACGTATAACGTATAACGTATAACGTATAACGTATAAAGTATAACGTATAACGTATAACGTATAACGTATAACGTATAACGTATAACGTATAACGTATAACGTAATACGTATAACGTATAACGTATAACGTATAACGTATAACGTATAACGTATAACGTATAACGTATAACGTATAACGTATAACGTATAACGTATAACGTATAACTTATAACGTATAACGTATAACGTATAACGTATAAGGTATAACGTATAACGTATAGCGTATAACGTATAACGTATAACGTATAACGTATAACGTATAACGTATTACGTATAACGTATAACGTATAACGTATAACGTATAACGTATAACGTATAACGTATAACGTATAACGTATAGCGTATAACGTATAACGTATAACAAATAACGTATAACGTATAACGTGTAACGTATAACGTGTAACGTATAACGTATAACGTATAACGTATAACCTATAACACATAACGTATAACGTACAACGTATAACGTACAACGTATAACGTGTAACGTATAACGTATAACGTATAACGTATAACCTATAACACATAACGTATAACGTACAACGTATAACGTACAACGTATAACGTATAACGTATAACGTATAACGTATAACGTATAACGTATAACGTATAACGTATAACGTATAACGTATAACGTATAACGTATAACGTATAACGTATAACGTATAACGTATAACGTATAACGTATAACGTATAACGTATAACGTATAAAGTATAACGTATAACGTATAACGTATAACGTATAACGTATAACGTATAACGTAATACGTATAACGTATAACGTATTACGTATAACGTATAACGTATAACGTATAACGTATAACGTATAACGTATAACGTATAACGTATAACGTATAACGTATAAAGTATAACGTATAACGTATAACGTATAACGTATAACGTATAACGTATAACGTATAACGTATAACGTATAACGTATAACGTATAACGAATAACGTATAAGGTATAACGTATAACGTATAACGTATAACGTATAACGTATAACGTATAACGTATAACGTATAACGTATAACGTATAACGTATAACGTATAATGTATAAGGTATAACGTATAACGTATAGCGTATAACGTATATCGTATAACGTATAACGTATAACGTATAACGTATAACGTATAACGTATAACGTATAAAGTATAACGTATAACGTATAACGTATAACGTACAACGTATAACGTACAACGTATAACGTATAACGTATCACGTATAACGTATAACGTATAAAGTATAACGTATAACGTATAACGTATAACGTATAACGTATAACGTAATACGTATAACGTATAACGTATACCGTATAACGTATAACGTATAACGTATAACGTATAACGTATAACGTATAACGTATAACGTATAACGTATAACGAATAACGTATAAGGTATAACGTATAACGTATAACGTATAACGTACAACGTATAACGTATAACGTATAACGTGTAACGTATAACGTATAACGTATAACGTATAACGTATAACGTATAACGTATAAAGTATAACGTATAACGTATAACGTATAACGTATAACGTATAACGTATAACGTATAACGTATAACGTAAAACGTATAACGTATAACGTATAACATATAACGTATAACGCATATCCTAGAACTTATGGCGTATAACGTATAATGTATAACGTATAACGTATAACTTTTAACGTATAACGTATAACGTATAACGTATAACGTATAACGTATAACAAATAACGTATAACGTATAACGTGTAGCGTATAACGTGTAACGTATAACGTATAACGTATAACGTATAACCTATAACACTTAACGTATAACGTACAACGTATAACGTACAACGTATAACGTATAACGTATAAAGTATAACGTATAACGTATAACGTATAACGTATAACGTATAACGTAATACGTATAACGTATAACGTATAACGTATAACGTATAACGTATAACGTATAACGTATAACGTATAACGTATAAAGTATAACGTATAACGTATAACGTATAACGTATAACGTATAACGTAATACGTATAACGTATAACGTATACCGTATAACGTATAACGTATAACGTATAACGTATAACGTATAACGTATAACGTATAACGTATAACGTATAACGAATAACGTATAAGGTATAACGTATAACGTATAACGTATAACGTATAACGTATAACGTATAACGTATAACGTATAACGTATAACGTATAACGTATAACGTATAATGTATAAGGTATAACGTATAACGTATAGCGTATAACGTATATCGTATAACGTATAACGTATAACGTATAACGTATAACGTATAACGTATAACGTATAACGTATAACGTATAACGTATAAAGTATAACGTATAACGTATAACGTATAACGTATAACGTATAACGTAATACGTATAACGTATAACGTATACCGTATAACGTATAACGTATAACGTATAACGTATAACGTATAACGTATAACGTATAACGTATAACGTATAACGAATAACGTATAAGGTATAACGTATAACGTATAACGTATAACGTACAACGTATAACGTATAACGTATAACGTGTAACGTATAACGTATAACGTATAACGTATAACGTATAACGTATAACGTATAAAGTATAACGTATAACGTATAACGTATAACGTATAACGTATAACGTATAACGTATAACGTATAACGTATAGCGTATAACGTATAACGTATAACAAATAACGTATAACGTATAACGTGTAACGTATAACGTGTAACGTATAACGTATAACGTATAACGTATAACCTATAACACATAACGTATAACGTACAACGTATAACGTACAACGTATAACGTGTAACGTATAACGTATAACGTATAACGTATAACCTATAACACATAACGTATAACGTACAACGTATAACGTATAACGTATAACGTATAACGTATAACGTATAACGTATAACGTATAACGTATAACGTATAACGTATAACGTATAACGTATAACGTATAACGTATAACGTATAACGTATAACGTATAACGTATAACGTATAACGTATAACGTATAACGTATAACGTATAACGTATAAAGTATAACGTATAACGTATAACGTATAACGTATAACGTATAACGTAATACGTATAACGTATAACGTATTACGTATAACGTATAACGTATAACGTATAACGTATAACGTATAACGTATAACGTATAACGTATAACGTATAACGTATAACGTATAACGTATAACGTATAACGTATAACGTATAACGTATAACGTATAACGTATAACGTATAACGTACAACGTATAACGTATAACGTATAACGTGTAACGTATAACGTATAACGTATAACGTATAACGTATAACGTATAACGTATAAAGTATAACGTATAACGTATAACGTATAACGTATAACGTATAACGTATAACGTATAACGTATAACGTATAGCGTATAACGTATAACGTATAACAAATAACGTATAACGTATAACGTGTAACGTATAACGTGTAACGTATAACGTATAACGTATAACGTATAACCTATAACACATAACGTATAACGTACAACGTATAACGTACAACGTATAACGTGTAACGTATAACGTATAACGTATAACGTATAACCTATAACACATAACGTATAACGTACAACGTATAACGTATAACGTATAACGTATAACGTATAACGTATAACGTATAACGTATAACGTATAACGTATAACGTATAACGTATAACGTATAACGTATAACGTATAACGTATAACGTATAACGTATAACGTATAACGTATAACGTATAACGTATAACGTATAACGTATAACGTATAAAGTATAACGTATAACGTATAACGTATAACGTATAACGTATAACGTAATACGTATAACGTATAACGTATTACGTATAACGTATAACGTATAACGTATAACGTATAACGTATAACGTATAACGTATAACGTATAACGTATAACGTATAACGTATAACGTATAACGTATAACGTATAACGTATAACGTATAACGTATAACGTATAACGTATAACGTATAACGTATAACGTATAACTTATAACGTATAACGTATAACGTATAACGTATAAGGTATAACGTATAACGTATAGCGTATAACGTATAACGTAGAACGTATAACGTATAACGTATAACGTATAACGTATAACGTATAACGTGTAACGTATAACGTATAACGTATAACGTATAACGTATAACTTTTAACGTATAACGTATAACGTATAACGTATAACGTGTAACGTATAACGTATAACGTACAACGTATAACGTACAACGTATAACGTATAACGTATCACGTATAACGTATAACGTATAAAGTATAACGTATAACGTATAACGTATAACGTACAACGTATAACGTACAACGTATAACGTATAACGTATCACGTATAACGTATAACGTATAAAGTATAACGTATAACGTATAACGTATAACGTATAACGTATAACGTAATACGTATAACGTATAACGTATACCGTATAACGTATAACGTATAACGTATAACGTATAACGTATAACGTATAACGTATAACGTATAACGAATAACGTATAAGGTATAACGTATAACGTATAACGTATAACGTACAACGTATAACGTATAACGTATAACGTATAACGTATAACGTATAAGGTATAACGTATAACGTATAGCGTATAACGTATAACGTATAACGTATAACGTATAACGTATAACGTATAACGTATAACGTATAACGTATAACGTATAACGTATAACGTATAACGTATAACGTATATCGTATAACTTTTAACGTATAACGTATAACGTATAACGTATAACGTGTAACGTATAACGTATAACGTACAACGTATAACGTACAACGTATAACGTATAACGTATCACGTATAACGTATAACGTATAAAGTATAACGTATAACGTATAACGTATAACGTATAACGTATAACGTAATACGTATAACGTATAACGTATACCGTATAACGTATAACGTATAACGTATAACGTATAACGTATAACGTATAACGAATAACGTATAAGGTATAACGTATAACGTATAACGTATAACGTATAACGTATAACGTATAACGTATAACGTATAACTTTTAACGTATAACGTATAACGTATAACGTATAACGTGTAACGTATAACGTATAACGTACAACGTATAACGTACAACGTATAACGTATAACGTATCACGTATAACGTATAACGTATAAAGTATAACGTATAACGTATAACGTATAACGTATAACGTATAACGTATAACGTATAACATATAACGTATAACGTATAACGTGTAGCGTATAACGTGTAACGTATAACGTATAACGTATAACGTATAACCTATAACACTTAACGTATAACGTACAACGTATAACGTACAACGTATAACGTATAACGTATAAAGTATAACGTATAACGTATAACGTATAACGTATAACGTATAACGTAATACGTATAACGTATAACGTATAACGTATAACGTATAACGTATAACGTATAACGTATAACGTATAACGTATAAAGTATAACGTATAACGTATAACGTATAACGTATAACGTATAACGTAATACGTATAACGTATAACGTATACCGTATAACGTATAACGTATAACGTATAACGTATAACGTATAACGTATAACGTATAACGTATAACGTACAACGAATAACGTATAAGGTATAACGTATAACGTATAACGTATAACGTATAACGTATAACGTATAACGTATAACGTATAACGTATAACGTATAACGTATAATGTATAAGGTATAACGTATAACGTATAGCGTATAACGTATATCGTATAACGTATAACGTATAACGTATAAAGGATAACGTGTAACGTATATCGTATATCGTATATCGTATAACGAATAATGTACAACAAGTAACGTATAACGTATAGCGTATGACGTACATCGTATAACGTATAACGTATAACGTATAACGTATAACGTATAACGTATAACGTATAACGTATAACGTATAACGTATAACGTATAACGTATAACGTATAACGTATAACGTATACCGTATAACGTATAACGTATAACGTATAACGTATAACGTATAACGTAATACGTATAACGTATAACGTATTACGTATAACGTATAACGTATAACGTATAACGTATAACGTATAACGTATAACGTATAACGTATAACGTATAACGTATAACGTATAACGTATAACGTAGAACGTATAACATATAACGTATAACGCATATCCTAGAACTTATGGCGTATAACGTATAACGTATAACGTATAACGTATAACGTATAACGTATAACGTATAACGTATAAGGTATAACGTATAACGTATAGCGTATAACGTATAACGTATAAGGTATAACGTATAACGTATAGCGTATAACGTATAACGTATAACGTATAACGTATAACGTATAACGTATAACGTATAACGTATAACGTATAACGTATAACGTATAACGTATAACGTATAACGTATAACGTATAACGTATAACGTATAACGTATAACGTATAACGTATAACGTATAACGTATAACGTATAACGTATAAAGTATAACGTATAACGTATAACGTATAACGTATAACGTATAACGTAATACGTATAACGTATAACGTATAACGTATAACGTATAACGTATAACGTATAACGTATAACGTATAACGTATAACGTATAACGTATAACGTATAACGTATAACGTATAACGTATAACGTATAACGTATAATGTATAAGGTATAACGTATAACGTATAAAGGATAACGTATAAAGGATAACGTGTAACGTATATCGTATATCGTATATCGTATAACGAATAATGTACAACAAGTAACGTATAACGTATAACGTATAACGTATGACGTATAACGTATAACGTATAACGTATAATGTATAAGGTATAACGTATAACGTATAACGTATAACGTATAACGTATAACGTATAACGTATAACGTATAACGTATAACGTATAACGTATAACGTATAATGTATAAGGTATAACGTATAACGTATAGCGTATAACGTATAACGTATAACGTATAACGTATAACGTATAACGTATAATGTATAAGGTATAACGTATAACGTATAAAGGATAACGTACAACGCATGACGTATAACGTATAACGTATAACGTATAACGTATAACGTATAACGTATAACGTATAACGTATAACGTATAACGTATAACGTATAACGTATAACGTATAAAGTATAACGTATAACGTATAACGTATAACGTATAACGTATAACGTATAACGTATAACGTAATACGTATAACGTATAACGTATAACGTATAACGTATAACGTATAACCTATAACGTATAACGTATAACGTATAACGTATAACGTATAACGTATAACGTATAATGTATAAGGTATAACGTATAACGTATAAAGGATAACGTATAAAGGATAACGTGTAACGTATATCGTATATCGTATATCGTATAACGAATAATGTACAACAAGTAACGTATAACGTATAACGTAATACGTATAACGTATAACGTATTACCAATAACGTATAACGTATAACGTATAACGTATAACGTATAACGTATAACGTATAACGTATAACGTATAACTTTTAACGTGTAACGTATAACGTATAATGCATAACGTATAACGTATACCGTATAACGTATAACGTATAACGTATGACGTATAACGTATAACGTATAACGTATAACGTATAACGTATAACGTATAACGTATAACGTATAACGTATATCGTATAACGTATAACGTATAACGTATAACGTATAACGTATGACGTATAACGTATAACGTATAACGTATAACGTATAACGTATAACGTATAACGTATAACGTATAACGTATAACGTATAACGTATAACGTATAACGTATAACGTATAACGTATAACGTATAACGTATTACGTATAACGTATAACGTATAACGTATAACGTATAACTTATAACGTATAACGTATAACGTATAACGTATAACGTATAACGTATGACGTATAACGTATGACGTGTAACGTATAACGTGTAACGTATAACGTATAACGCATAACGTATAACGTATAACCTATAACGTATAAGGTATAACGTATAACGTATAACGTATATCGTATAACGTACGACGTATGACGTATAACGTATAACGTATAACGTATAACGTATAACGTATAATATATAACGTATAACGCATATCCTAGAACTTATGGCGTATAACGTATAATGTATAACGTATAACGTATAACGTATAACTTTTAACGTATAACGTATAACGTATAACGTATAACGTATAACGTATAACGTATAACGTATAACGTATAACGTATAACGTATAACGTATAACGCATAACGTATAACGTAATACGTATATCAAATAACGTATAACGTATAACGTATAACGTATGACGTATAACGTATAACGTATAACGTATAACGTATAACGTATAACGTATACCGTATAACGTATAACGTATAACGTATAATGAATAACGTATAACGTATAACGTATAACGTAAAACGTATAACGTATAACGTATAACGTATAACGTATAACGTATAACGTATAACGTATAACGTATAACTTTTAACGTATAACGTATAACGTATAACGTATAACGTATAACGTATAACGTATAACGTATAACGTATGACGTATAACGTATAACGTATATCGTATAACGTATAACGTATAACGTATAACGTATAACGTATATCGTATAACGTATAACGTATAACGTATAACGTATAACGTATAACGTATAACGTACAACGTATAACGTATTACGTATCACGTATAACGTATAACGTGTAACGTATAACGTATAACGTATAACGTATAACGTATAACGTAAAACGTATAACGTATTACGTATAACGTATAACGTATAACGTATAACGTATAACGTATAACGTATAACGTATAACGTATAACGTAAAACGTATAACGTATTACGTATAACGTATAACGTATAACGTATAACGTATAACGTATAACGTATAAAGGATAACGTGTAACGTATATCGTATATCGTATAACGTATAACGTATAACGTATAACGTATGACGTATAACGTATAACGTATAACGTATAACGTATTACGTTTAACGTGTAACGTATAACGTATAACGTATAACTTATAACGTATAACGTATAACGTATAACGTATAACGTATGACGTATAACGTATAACGTATAACGTATAACGTATAACGTATAACGTATAACGTATAACGTATAACGTATAACGTATAACGTATAACGTATAACGTATAGCGTATAACGCATATCGTATAACGTATAACGTATAACGTATAAAGGATAACGTGTAACGTATATCGTATATCGTACATCGTATAACGAATAATGTACAACAAGTAACGTCTAACGTATAGCGTATAATGTATAACGTATAAGGTATAATGCATAACGTATAACGTATACCGTATAACGTATAACGTATAACGTATGACGTATAACGTATAACTTTTAACGTGTAACGTATAACGTATAATGCATAACGTATAACGTATACCGTATAACGTATAACGTATAACGTATGACGTATAACGTATAACGTATAACGTATAACGTATAACGTATAACGTATAACGTATAACGTATATCGTATAACGTATAACGTATGACGTATAACGTATGACGTGTAACGTATAACGTGTAACGTATAACGTATAACGTATAACGTATAACGTATAACCTATAACGTATAAGGTATAACGTATAACGTATAACGTATATCGTATAACGTACGACGTATGACGTATAACGTATAACGTATAACGTATAACGTATAACGTATAACGTATAATATATAACGTATAACGCATATCCTAGAACTTATGGCGTATAACGTATAATGTATAACGTATAACGTATAACGTATAACTTTTAACGTATAACGTATAACGTATAACGTATAACGTATAACGTATAACGTATAACGTATAACGTATAACGTATAACGTATAACGTATAACGTATAACGCATAACGTATAACGTAATACGTATATCAAATAACGTATAACGTATAACGTATAACGTATAACGTATAACGTATAACGTATAACGTATAACGTATACCGTATAACGTATAACGTATAACGTATAACGAATAACGTATAACGTATAACGTATAACGTAAAACGTATAACGTATAACGTATAACGTATAACGTATAACGTATAACGTATAACGTATAACGTATAACTTTTAACGTATAACGTATAACGTATAACGTATAACGTATAACGTATAACATATAACGTATAACGTATAACGTATAACGTATAACGTATAACGTATAACGTATAACGTATAACGCATAACGTATAACGTAATACGTATATCAAATAACGTATAACGTATAACGTATAACGTATGACGTATAACGTATAACGTATAACGTATAACGTATAACGTATAACGTATACCGTATAACGTATAACGTATAACGTATAATGAATAACGTATAACGTATAACGTATAACGTAGAACGTATAACATATAACGTATAACGCATATCCTAGAACTTATGGCGTATAACGTATAACGTATAACGTATAACGTATAACGTATAACGTATAACGTATAACGTATAAGGTATAACGTATAACGTATAGCGTATAACGTATAACGTATAAGGTATAACGTATAACGTATAGCGTATAACGTATAACGTATAACGTATAACGTATAACGTATAACGTATAACGTATAACGTATAACGTATAACGTATAACGTATAACGTATAACGTATAACGTATAACGTATAACGTATAACGTATAATGTATAACGTATAACGTATAACGTATAACGTATAACGTATAACGTATAACGTATAAAGTATAACGTATAACGTATAACGTATAACGTATAACGTATAACGTAATACGTATAACGTATAACGTATAACGTATAACGTATAACGTATAACGTATAACGTATAACGTATAACGTATAACGTATAACGTATAACGTATAACGTATAACGTATAACGTATAACGTATAATGTATAAGGTATAACGTATAACGTATAAAGGATAACGTATAAAGGATAACGTGTAACGTATATCGTATATCGTATATCGTATAACGAATAATGTACAACAAGTAACGTATAACGTATAACGTATAACGTATGACGTATAACGTATAACGTATAACGTATAATGTATAAGGTATAACGTATAACGTATAACGTATAACGTATAACGTATAACGTATAACGTATAACGTATAACGTATAACGTATAACGTATAACGTATAATGTATAAGGTATAACGTATAACGTATAGCGTATAACGTATAACGTATAACGTATAACGTATAACGTATAACGTATAATGTATAAGGTATAACGTATAACGTATAAAGGATAACGTACAACGCATGACGTATAACGTATAACGTATAACGTATAACGTATAACGTATAACGTATAACGTATAACGTATAACGTATAACGTATAACGTATAACGTATAACGTATAACGTATAACGTATAAAGTATAACGTATAACGTATAACGTATAACGTATAACGTATAACGTATAACGTAATACGTATAACGTATAACGTATAACGTATAACGTATAACGTATAACCTATAACGTATAACGTATAACGTATAACGTATAACGTATAACGTATAACGTATAATGTATAAGGTATAACGTATAACGTATAAAGGATAACGTATAAAGGATAACGTGTAACGTATATCGTATATCGTATATCGTATAACGAATAATGTACAACAAGTAACGTATAACGTATAACGTAATACGTATAACGTATAACGTATTACCAATAACGTATAACGTATAACGTATAACGTATAACGTATAACGTATAACGTATAACGTATAACTTTTAACGTGTAACGTATAACGTATAATGCATAACGTATAACGTATACCGTATAACGTATAACGTATAACGTATGACGTATAACGTATAACGTATAACGTATAACGTATAACGTATAACGTATAACGTATAACGTATAACGTATATCGTATAACGTATAACGTATAACGTATAACGTATAACGTATGACGTATAACGTATAACGTATAACGTATAACGTATAACGTATAACGTATAACGTATAACGTATAACGTATAACGTATAACGTATAACGTATAACGTATAACGTATAACGTATAACGTATAACGTATTACGTATAACGTATAACGTATAACGTATAACGTATAACTTATAACGTATAACGTATAACGTATAACGTATAACGTATAACGTATGACGTATAACGTATGACGTGTAACGTATAACGTGTAACGTATAACGTATAACGCATAACGTATAACGTATAACCTATAACGTATAAGGTATAACGTATAACGTATAACGTATATCGTATAACGTACGACGTATGACGTATAACGTATAACGTATAACGTATAACGTATAACGTATAACGTATAACGTATAAGGTATAACGTATAACGTATAGCGTATAACGTATAACGTATAACGTATAACGTATAACGTATAACGTATAACGTATAACGTATAACGTATAACGTATAACGTATAACGTATAACGTATAACGTATAACGTATAACGTATAACGTATAATGTATAACGTATAACGTATAACGTATAACGTATAACGTATAACGTATAAAGTATAACGTATAACGTATAACGTATAACGTATAACGTATAACGTAATACGTATAACGTATAACGTATAACGTATAACGTATAACGTATAACGTATAACGTATAACGTATAACGTATAACGTATAACGTATAACGTATAACGTATAACGTATAACGTATAACGTATAATGTATAAGGTATAACGTATAACGTATAAAGGATAACGTATAAAGGATAACGTGTAACGTATATCGTATATCGTATATCGTATAACGAATAATGTACAACAAGTAACGTATAACGTATAACGTATAACGTATGACGTATAACGTATAACGTATAACGTATAATGTATAAGGTATAACGTATAACGTATAACGTATAACGTATAACGTATAACGTATAACGTATAACGTATAACGTATAACGTATAACGTATAACGTATAATGTATAAGGTATAACGTATAACGTATAGCGTATAACGTATAACGTATAACGTATAACGTATAACGTATAACGTATAATGTATAAGGTATAACGTATAACGTATAAAGGATAACGTACAACGCATGACGTATAACGTATAACGTATAACGTATAACGTATAACGTATAACGTATAACGTATAACGTATAACGTATAACGTATAACGTATAACGTATAACGTATAACGTATAACGTATAAAGTATAACGTATAACGTATAACGTATAACGTATAACGTATAACGTATAACGTAATACGTATAACGTATAACGTATAACGTATAACGTATAACGTATAACCTATAACGTATAACGTATAACGTATAACGTATAACGTATAACGTATAACGTATAATGTATAAGGTATAACGTATAACGTATAAAGGATAACGTATAAAGGATAACGTGTAACGTATATCGTATATCGTATATCGTATAACGAATAATGTACAACAAGTAACGTATAACGTATAACGTAATACGTATAACGTATAACGTATTACCAATAACGTATAACGTATAACGTATAACGTATAACGTATAACGTATAACGTATAACGTATAACTTTTAACGTGTAACGTATAACGTATAATGCATAACGTATAACGTATACCGTATAACGTATAACGTATAACGTATGACGTATAACGTATAACGTATAACGTATAACGTATAACGTATAACGTATAACGTATAACGTATAACGTATATCGTATAACGTATAACGTATAACGTATAACGTATAACGTATGACGTATAACGTATAACGTATAACGTATAACGTATAACGTATAACGTATAACGTATAACGTATAACGTATAACGTATAACGTATAACGTATAACGTATAACGTATAACGTATAACGTATAACGTATTACGTATAACGTATAACGTATAACGTATAACGTATAACTTATAACGTATAACGTATAACGTATAACGTATAACGTATAACGTATGACGTATAACGTATGACGTGTAACGTATAACGTGTAACGTATAACGTATAACGCATAACGTATAACGTATAACCTATAACGTATAAGGTATAACGTATAACGTATAACGTATATCGTATAACGTACGACGTATGACGTATAACGTATAACGTATAACGTATAACGTATAACGTATAATATATAACGTATAACGCATATCCTAGAACTTATGGCGTATAACGTATAATGTATAACGTATAACGTATAACGTATAACTTTTAACGTATAACGTATAACGTATAACGTATAACGTATAACGTATAACGTATAACGTATAACGTATAACGTATAACGTATAACGTATAACGCATAACGTATAACGTAATACGTATATCAAATAACGTATAACGTATAACGTATAACGTATGACGTATAACGTATAACGTATAACGTATAACGTATAACGTATAACGTATACCGTATAACGTATAACGTATAACGTATAATGAATAACGTATAACGTATAACGTATAACGTAAAACGTATAACGTATAACGTATAACGTATAACGTATAACGTATAACGTAAAACGTATAACGTATTACGTATAACGTATAACGTATAACGTATAACGTATAACGTATAACGTATAAAGGATAACGTGTAACGTATATCGTATATCGTATAACGTATAACGTATAACGTATAACGTATGACGTATAACGTATAACGTATAACGTATAACGTATTACGTTTAACGTGTAACGTATAACGTATAACGTATAACTTATAACGTATAACGTATAACGTATAACGTATAACGTATGACGTATAACGTATAACGTATAACGTATAACGTATAACGTATAACGTATAACGTATAACGTATAACGTATAACGTATAACGTATAACGTATAACGTATAGCGTATAACGCATATCGTATAACGTATAACGTATAACGTATAAAGGATAACGTGTAACGTATATCGTATATCGTACATCGTATAACGAATAATGTACAACAAGTAACGTGTAACGTATAGCGTATAATGTATAACGTATAAGGTATAATGCATAACGTATAACGTATACCGTATAACGTATAACGTATAACGTATGACGTATAACGTATAACTTTTAACGTGTAACGTATAACGTATAATGCATAACGTATAACGTATACCGTATAACGTATAACGTATAACGTATGACGTATAACGTATAACGTATAACGTATAACGTATAACGTATAACGTATAACGTATAACGTATATCGTATAACGTATAACGTATGACGTATAACGTATGACGTGTAACGTATAACGTGTAACGTATAACGTATAACGTATAACGTATAACGTATAACCTATAACGTATAAGGTATAACGTATAACGTATAACGTATATCGTATAACGTACGACGTATGACGTATAACGTATAACGTATAACGTATAACGTATAACGTATAACGTATAATATATAACGTATAACGCATATCCTAGAACTTATGGCGTATAACGTATAATGTATAACGTATAACGTATAACGTATAACTTTTAACGTATAACGTATAACGTATAACGTATAACGTATAACGTATAACGTATAACGTATAACGTATAACGTATAACGTATAACGTATAACGTATAACGCATAACGTATAACGTAATACGTATATCAAATAACGTATAACGTATAACGTATAACGTATAACGTATAACGTATAACGTATAACGTATAACGTATACCGTATAACGTATAACGTATAACGTATAACGAATAACGTATAACGTATAACGTATAACGTAAAACGTATAACGTATAACGTATAACGTATAACGTATAACGTATAACGTATAACGTATAACGTATAACTTTTAACGTATAACGTATAACGTATAACGTATAACGTATAACGTATAACATATAACGTATAACGTATAACGTATAACGTGTAACGTATAACGTATAACGTACAACGTATAACGTACAACGTATAACGTATAACGTATCACGTATAACGTATAACGTGTAACGTATAACGTATAACGTATAACGTATAACGTATAACGTATAACGTATAACGTATAACGTATAACGTATAACGTATAACGTATAACGTATAACGTATAACGTATAACGTATAACGTATAACGTATAACGTATAACGTATAACGTATAACGTATAAAGGATAACGTGTAACGTATATCGTATATCGTATAACGTATAACGTATAACGTATAACGTATAACGTATAACGTATAACGTATAACGTATAACGTATAACGTATAACGTATAACGTATAACGTATAACGTATAACGTATAACGTATAACGTATAACGTATAACGTATAACGTACAACGTATAAAGGATAACGTGTAACGTATATCGTATATCGTATATCGTATAACGAATAATGTACAACAAGTAACGTGTAACGTATAGCGTATAACGTATAACGTATAAGGTATAATGTATAACGTATAACGTATAACGTATAACGTATAACGTATAACGTATAACGTATAACGTATAACGTATAACGTATAACGTATAACGTATAACGTATAACGTATAACGTATAACGTATAACGTATAACGTACAACGTATAAAGGATAACGTGTAACGTATATCGTATATCGTATATCGTATAACGAATAATGTACAACAAGTAACGTGTAACGTATAGCGTATAACGTATAACGTATAAGGTATAATGTATAACGTATAACGTATAACGTATAACGTATAACGTATAACGCATAACGTATAACGTAATACGTATATCAAATAACGTATAACGTATAACGTATAACGTATGACGTATAACGTATAACGTATAACGTATAACGTATAACGTATAACGTATACCGTATAACGTATAACGTATAACGTATAATGAATAACGTATAACGTATAACGTATAACGTAAAACGTATAACGTATAACGTATAACGTATAACGTATAACGTATAACGTATAACGTATAACGTATAACTTTTAACGTATAACGTATAACGTATAACGTATAACGTATAACGTATAACGTATAACGTATAACGTATAACGTATGACGTATAACGTATAACGTATATCGTATAACGTATAACGTATAACGTATAACGTATAACGTATAACGTATAACGTATAACGTATAACGTATAACGTATAACGTATAACGTATAACGTACAACGTATAACGTATTACGTATCACGTATAACGTATAACGTGTAACGTATAACGTATAACGTATAACGTATAACGTATAACGTAAAACGTATAACGTATTACGTATAACGTATAACGTATAACGTATAACGTATAACGTATAACGTATAACGTATAACGTATAACGTAAAACGTATAACGTATTACGTATAACGTATAACGTATAACGTATAACGTATAACGTATAACGTATAAAGGATAACGTGTAACGTATATCGTATATCGTATAACGTATAACGTATAACGTATAACGTATGACGTATAACGTATAACGTATAACGTATAACGTATTACGTTTAACGTGTAACGTATAACGTATAACGTAATACGTATATCAAATAACGTATAACGTATAACGTATAACGTATAACGTATAACGTATAACGTATAACGTATAACGTATAACGTATACCGTATAACGTATAACGTATAACGTATAACGAATAACGTATAACGTATAACGTATAACGTAAAACGTATAACGTATAACGTATAACGTATAACGTATAACGTATAACGTATAACGTATAACGTATAACTTTTAACGTATAACGTATAACGTATAACGTATAACGTATAACGTATAACATATAACGTATAACGTATAACGTATAACGTGTAACGTATAACGTATAACGTACAACGTATAACGTACAACGTATAACGTATAACGTATCACGTATAACGTATAACGTGTAACGTATAACGTATAACGTATAACGTATAACGTATAACGTATAACGTATAACGTATAACGTATAACGTATAACGTATAACGTATAACGTATAACGTATAACGTATAACGTATAACGTATAACGTATAACGTATAACGTATAAAGGATAACGTGTAACGTATATCGTATATCGTATAACGTATAACGTATAACGTATAACGTATAACGTATAACGTATAACGTATAACGTATAACGTATAACGTATAACGTATAACGTATAACGTATAACGTATAACGTATAACGTATAACGTATAACGTATAACGTATAACGTACAACGTATAAAGGATAACGTGTAACGTATATCGTATATCGTATATCGTATAACGAATAATGTACAACAAGTAACGTGTAACGTATAGCGTATAACGTATAACGTATAAGGTATAATGTATAACGTATAACGTATAACGTATAACGTATAACGTATAACGTATAACGTATGACGTATAACGTATAACGTATAACGTATAACGTATTACGTTGAACGTGTAACGTATAACGTATAACGTATAACTTATAACGTATAACGTATAACGTATAACGTATAACGTATGACGTATAACGTATAACGTATAACGTATAACGTATAACGTATAACGTATAACGTATAACGTATAACGTATAACGTATAACCTATAACGTATAAGGTATAACGTATAACGTATAACGTATATCGTATAACGTACGACGTATGACGTATAACGTATAACGTATAACGTATAACGTATAACGTATAATATATAACGTATAACGCATATCCTAGAACTTATGGCGTATAACGTATAATGTATAACGTATAACGTATAACGTATAACTTTTAACGTATAACGTATAACGTATAACGTATAACGTATAACGTATAACGTATAACGTATAACGTATAACGTATAACGTATAACGTATAACGTATAACGTATAACGCATAACGTATAACGTAATACGTATATCAAATAACGTGTAACGTATAACGTATAACGTATAACGTATAACGTATAACGTATAACGTATAACGTATACCGTATAACGTATAACGTATAACGTATAACGAATAACGTATAACGTATAACGTATAACGTAAAACGTATAACGTATAACGTATAACGTATAACGTATAACGTATAACGTATAACGTATAACGTATAACTTTTAACGTATAACGTATAACGTATAACGTATAACGTATAACGTATAACATATAACGTATAACGTATAACGTATAACGTGTAACGTATAACGTATAACGTACAACGTATAACGTACAACGTATAACGTATAACGTATCACGTATAACGTATAACGTGTAACGTATAACGTATAACGTATAACGTATAACGTATAACGTATAACGTATAACGTATAGCGTATAATGTATAACGTATAACGTATAACGTATAACGTATAACGTATAACGTATAACGTATAACGTATAACGTATGACGTATAACGTATAACGTATAACGTATAACGTATTACGTTTAACGTGTAACGTATAACGTATAACGTATAACTTATAACGTATAACGTATAACGTATAACGTATAACGTATGACGTATAACGTATAACGTATAACGTATAACGTATAACGTATAACGTATAACGTATAACGTATAACGTATAACGTATAACGTATAACGTATAACGTATAGCGTATAACGCATATCGTATAACGTATAACGTATAACGTATAAAGGATAACGTGTAACGCATATCGTATATCGTACATCGTATAACGAATAATGTACAACAAGTAACGTGTAACGTATAGCGTATAATGTATAACGTATAAGGTATAATGCATAACGTATAACGTATACCGTATAACGTATAACGTATAACGTATGACGTATAACGTATAACTTTTAACGTGTAACGTATAACGTATAATGCATAACGTATAACGTATACCGTATAACGTATAACGTATAACGTATGACGTATAACGTATAACGTATAACGTATAACGTATAACGTATAACGTATAACGTATATCGTATAACGTATAACGTATAACGTATAACGTATAACGTATGACGTATAACGTATAACGTATAACGTATAACGTATAACGTATAACGTATAACGTATAACGTATAACGTATAACGTATAACGTATAACGTATAACGTATAACGTATAACGTATAACGTATTACGTATAACGTATAAAGTATAACGTATAACGTATAACTTATAACGTATAACGTATAACGTATAACGTATAACGTATAACGTATGACGTATAACGTATGACGTGTAACGTATAACGTGTAACGTATAACGTATAACGTATAACGTATAACGTATAACCTATAACGTATAAGGTATAACGTATAACGTATAACGTATAACGTATAACGTATAACGTATAACGTATAACGTATAACGTATAACGTAAAACGTATAACGTATTACGTATAACGTATAACGTATAACGTATAACGTATAACGTATAACGTATAAAGGATAACGTGTAACGTATATAGTATATCGTATAACGTATAACGTATAACGTATAACGTATGACGTATAACGTATAACGTATAACGTATAACGTATAACGTATTACGTTTAACGTGTAACGTATAACGTATAACGTATAACTTATAACGTATAACGTATAACGTATAACGTATAACGTATGACGTATAACGTATAACGTATAACGTATAACGTATAACGTATAACGTATAACGTATAACGTATAACGTATAACGTATAACGTATAACGTATACCGTATAACGCATATCGTATGACGTATAACGTATAACGTATAAAGGATAACGTGTAACGTATATCGTATATCTTACATCGTATAACGAATAATGTACAACAAGTAACGTGTAACGTATAGCGTATAATGTATAACGTATAAGGTATAATGCATAACGTATAACGTATACCGTATAACGTATAACGTATAACGTATGACGTATAACGTATAATTTTTAACGTGTAACGTATAACGTATAATGCATAACGTATAACGTATACCGTATAACGTATAACGTATAACGTATGACGTATAACGTATAACGTATAACGTATAACGTATAACGTATAACGCATAACGTATATCGTATAACGTATAACGTATAACGTATAACGTATAACGTATGACGTATAACGTATAACGTATAACGTATAACGTATAACGTATAACGTATAACGTATAACGTATAACGTATAACGTATAACGTATAACGTATAACGTATAACGTATAACGTATAACGTATAACGTATAACGTATTACGTATAACGTATAACGTAAAACGTATAACGTATAACTTATAACGTATAACGTATAACGTATAACGTATAACGTATAACGTATGACGTATATCGTATGACGTGTAACGTATAACGTGTAACGTATAACGTATAACGTATAACGTATAACGTATAACCTATAACGTATAAGGTATAACGTATAACGTATAACGTATATCGTATAACGTACGACGTATGACGTATAACGTATAACGTATAACGTATAACGTGTAACGTATAATATATAACGTATAACGCATATCCTAGAACTTATGGCGTATAACGTATAATGTATAACGTATAACGTATAACGTATAACTTTTAACGTATAACGTATAACGTATAACGTATAACGTATAACGTATAACGTATAACGTATAACGTATAACGTATAACGTATAACGTATAACGTATAACGCATAACGTATAACGTAATACGTATATCAAATAACGTATAACGTATAACGTATAACGTATAACGTATAACGTATAACGTATAACGTATAACGTATACCGTATAACGTATAACGTATAACGTATAACGAATAACGTATAACGTATAACGTATAACGTAAAACGTATAACGTATAACGTATAACGTATAACGTATAACGTATAACGTATAACGTATAACGTATAACTTTTAACGTATAACGTATAACGTATAACGTATAACGTGTAACGTATAACTTATAACGTACAACGTATAACGTACAACGTATAACGTATAACGTATCACGTATAACGTATAACGTGTAACGTATAACGTATAACGTATAACGTATAACGTATAACGTATAACGTATAACGTATAACGTATAACGTATAACGTATAACGTATAACGTATAACGTATAACGTATAACGTATAACGTATAACGTATAAAGGATAACGTGTAACGTATATCGTATATCGTATAACGTATAACGTATAACGTATAACGTACAACGTATAACGTATAACGTATAACGTATAACGTATAACGTATAACGTATAACGTATAACGTATAACGTATAACGTATAACGTATAACGTATAACGTATAACTTATAACGTATAACGTATAACGTATAACGTATAACGTATAACGTATGACGTATAACGTATGACGTGTAACGTATAACGTGTAACGTATAACGTATAACGTATAACGTATAACGTATAACCTATAACGTATAAGGTATAACGTATAACGTATAACGTATATCGTATAACGTACGACGTATGACGTATAACGTATAACGTATAACGCATAACGTATAACGTATAATATATAACGTATAACGCATATCCTAGAACTTATGGCGTATAACGTATAATGTATAACGTATAACGTATAACGTATAACTTTTAACGTATAACGTATAACGTATAACGTATAACGTATAACGTATAACGTATAACGTATAACGTATAACGTATAACGTATAACGTATAACGCATAACGTATAACGTAATACGTATATCAAATAACGTATAACGTATAACGTATAACGTATAACGTATAACGTATAACGTATAACGTATAACGTATACCGTATAACGTATAACGTATAACGTATAACGAATAACGTATAACGTATAACGTATAACGTAAAACGTATAACGTATAACGCATAACGTATAACGTAATACGTATATCAAATAACGTATAACGTATAACGTATAACGTATAACGTATAACGTATAACGTATAACGTATAACGTATAACGTATACCGTATAACGTATAACGTATAACGTATAACGAATAACGTATAACGTATAACGTATAACGTAAAACGTATAACGTATAACGTATAACGTATAACGTATAACGTATAACGTATAACGTATAACGAATAACTTTTAACGTATAACGTATAACGTATAACGTATAACGTATAACGTATAACGTATAACGTATGACGTATAACGTATAACGTATATCGTATAACGTATAACGTATAACGTATAACGTATAACGTATAACGTATAACGTATAACGTATAACGTATAACGTATAACGTATAACGTATAACGTATAACGTACAACGTATAACGTATTACGTATCACGTATAACGTATAACGTGTAACGTATAACGTATAACGTATAACGTATAACGTATAACGTATAACGTAAAACGTATAACGTATTACGTATAACGTATAACGTATAACGTATAACGTATAACGTATAACGTATAACGTATAACGTATAACGTATAACGTATAACGTAAAACGTATAACGTATTACGTATAACGTATAACGTATAACGTATAACGTATAACGTATAACGTATAAAGGATAACGTGTAACGTATATCGTATATCGTATAACGTATAACGTATAACGTATAACGTATGACGTATAACGTATAACGTATAACGTATAACGTATTACGTTTAACGTGTAACGTATAACGTATAGCGTATAACTTATAACGTATAACGTATAACGTATAACGTATAACGTATGACGTATAACGTATAACGTATAACGTATAACGTATAACGTATAACGTATAACGTATAACGTATAACGTATAACGTATAACGTATACCGTATAACGCATATCGTATGACGTATAACGTATAACGTATAAAGGATAACGTGTAACGTATATCGTATATCTTACATCGTATAACGTATAATGTACAACAAGTAACGTGTAACGTATAGCGTATAATGTATAACGTATAAGGTATAATGCATAACGTATAACGTATACCGTATAACGTATAACGTATAACGTATGACGTATAACGTATAATTTTTAACGTGTAACGTATAACGTATAATGCATAACGTATAACGTATACCGTATAACGTATAACGTATAACGTATGACGTATAACGTATAACGTATAACGTATAACGTATAACGTATAACGTATAACGTATAACGTATAACGTATATCGTATAACGTATAACGTATAACGTATAACGTATAACGTATGACGTATAACGTATAACGTATAACGTATAACGTATAACGTATAACGTATAACGTATAACGTATAACGTATAACGTATAACGTATAACGTATAACGTATAACGTATAACGTATAACGTATAACGTATAACGTATAACGTATTACGTATAACGTATAACGTATAACGTATAACGTATAACTTATAACGTATAACGTATAACGTATAACGTATAACGTATAACGTATGACGTATATCGTATGACGTGTAACGTATAACGTGTAACGTATAACGTATAACGTATAACGTATAACGTATAACCTATAACGTATAAGGTATAACGTATAACGTATAACGTATATCGTATAACGTACGACGTATAACGTATAACGTATAACGTATAACGTATAACGTGTAACGTATAATATATAACGTATAACGCATATCCTAGAACTTATGGCGTATAACGTATAATGTATAACGTATAACGTATAACGTATAACTTTTAACGTATAACGTATAACGCATAACGTATAACGTATAACGTATAACGTATAACGTATAACGTATAACGTATAACGTATAACGTATAACGCATAACGTATAACGTAATACGTATATCAAATAACGTATAACGTATAACGTATAACGTATAACGTATAACGTATAACGTATAACGTATAACGTATACCGTATAACGTATAACGTATAACGTATAACGAATAACGTATAACGTATAACGTATAACGTAAAACGTATAACGTATAACGTATAACGTATAACGTATAACGTATAACGTATAACGTATAACGTATAACTTTTAACGTATAACGTATAACGTATAACGTATAACGTGTAACGTATAACGTATAACGTACAACGTATAACGTACAACGTATAACGTATAACGTATCACGTATAACGTATAACGTGTAACGTATAACGTATAACGTATAACGTATAACGTATAACGTATAACGTATAACGTATAACGTATAACGTATAACGTATAACGTATACCGTATAACGCATATCGTATGACGTATAACGTATAACGTATAAAGGATAACGTGTAACGTATATCGTATATCTTACATCGTATAACGAATAATGTACAACAAGTAACGTGTAACGTATAGCGTATAATGTATAACGTATAAGGTATAACGTATAACGTATAACGTATGACGTATAACGTATAACGTATATCGTATAACGTATAACGTATAACGTATAACGTATAACGTATAACGTATAACGTATAACGTATAACGTATAACGTATAACGTATAACGTATAACGTATAACGTACAACGTATAACGTATTACGTATCACGTATAACGTATAACGTGTAACGTATAACGTATAACGTATAACGTATAACGTATAACGTATAACGTAAAACGTATAACGTATTACGTATAACGTATAACGTATAACGTATAACGTATAACGTATAACGTATAACGTATAACGTAAAACGTATAACGTATTACGTATAACGTATAACGTATAACGTATAACGTATAACGTATAACGTATAAAGGATAACGTGTAACGTATATAGTATATCGTATAACGTATAACGTATAACGTATAACGTATGACGTATAACGTATAACGTATAACGTATAACGTATAACGTATTACGTTTAACGTGTAACGTATAACGTATAACGTATAACTTATAACGTATAACGTATAACGTATAACGTATAACGTATGACGTATAACGTATAACGTATAACGTATAACGTATAACGTATAACGTATAACGTATAACGTATAACGTATAACGTATAACGTATACCGTATAACGCATATCGTATGACGTATAACGTATAACGTATAAAGGATAACGTGTAACGTATATCGTATATCTTACATCGTATAACGAATAATGTACAACAAGTAACGTGTAACGTATAGCGTATAATGTATAACGTATAAGGTATAATGCATAACGTATAACGTATACCGTATAACGTATAACGTATAACGTATGACGTATAACGTATAATTTTTAACGTGTAACGTATAACGTATAATGCATAACGTATAACGTATACCGTATAACGTATAACGTATAACGTATGACGTATAACGTATAACGTATAACGTATAACGTATAACGTATAACGCATAACGTATATCGTATAACGTATAACGTATAACGTATAACGTATAACGTATGACGTATAACGTATAACGTATAACGTATAACGTATAACGTATAACGTATAACGTATAACGTATAACGTATAACGTATAACGTATAACGTATAACGTATAACGTATAACGTATAACGTATAACGTATAACGTATTACGTATAACGTATAACGTAAAACGTATAACGTATAACTTATAACGTATAACGTATAACGTATAACGTATAACGTATAACGTATGACGTATATCGTATGACGTGTAACGTATAACGTGTAACGTATAACGTATAACGTATAACGTATAACGTATAACCTATAACGTATAAGGTATAACGTATAACGTATAACGTATATCGTATAACGTACGACGTATGACGTATAACGTATAACGTATAACGTATAACGTGTAACGTATAATATATAACGTATAACGCATATCCTAGAACTTATGGCGTATAACGTATAATGTATAACGTATAACGTATAACGTATAACTTTTAACGTATAACGTATAACGTATAACGTATAACGTATAACGTATAACGTATAACGTATAACGTATAACGTATAACGTATAACGTATAACGCATAACGTATAACGTAATACGTATATCAAATAACGTATAACGTATAACGTATAACGTATAACGTATAACGTATAACGTATAACGTATAACGTATACCGTATAACGTATAACGTATAACGTATAACGAATAACGTATAACGTATAACGTATAACGTAAAACGTATAACGTATAACGTATAACGTATAACGTATAACGTATAACGTATAACGTATAACGTATAACGTAAAACGTATAACGTATTACGTATAACGTATAACGTATAACGTATAACGTATAACGTATAACGTATAACGTATAACGTAAAACGTATAACGTATTACGTATAACGTATAACGTATAACGTATAACGTATAACGTATAACGTATAAAGGATAACGTGTAACGTATATAGTATATCGTATAACGTATAACGTATAACGTATAACGTATAACGTATAACGTATAACGTATAACGTATAACGTATAACGTATAACGTATAACGTATAACGTAAAACGTATAACGTATAACGTATAACGTATAACGTATAACGTATAACGTATAACGTATAACGTATAACGTATAACGTATAACGTATAACGTATAACGTATAACGTATAACATATAACGTATAACGCATATCCTAGAACTTATGGCGTATAACGTATAATGTATAACGTATAACGTATAACGTATAACGTATAACGTATAACGTATAACGTATAACGTATAACGTATAACGTATAACGTATAACGTATAACGTATAACGTATAACGTATAACGTATAACGTATAACGTATAACGTATAACGTATAACGTATAACGTATAACGTATAACGTATAACGTATAACGTATAACGTATAACGTATAACGTATAACGTATAACGTATAACGTATAACGTATAACGTATAACGTATAACGTATAACGTATAACGTATAACGTATAACGTATAACGTATAACGTATAACGTATAACGTATAACGTATAACGTATAACGTATAACGTATGACGTATAACGTATAACGTATAACTTATAGCGTATAACGTATAACGTATAACGTATAACGTATAACGTATAAACTATAACACATAACGTATAACGTATAAACTATAACACATAACGTATAACGTATAACGTATAACGTATAACGTATAACGTATAACGTATAACGTATAACGTATAACGTATAACGTATAACGTAAAACGTATAACGTATAACGTATAACGTATAACGTATAACGTATAACGTATAACGTATAACGTATAACGTATAACGTATAACGTATAACGTATAACGTGTAACGTATAACGTATAACGTATAACATATAACGTATAACGCATATCCTAGAACTTATGGCGTATAACGTATAATGTATAACGTATAACGTATAACGTATAACGTATAACGTATAACGTATAACGTATAACGTATAACGTATAACGTATAACGTATAGCGTATAACGTATAACGTATAACGTATAACGTATATCGTATGACGTATAACGTATAACGTATAGCGTATAACGTATAACGTATAACGTATAACGTATAACGTATTACGTATAACGTATAACGTATAACGTATAAAGTATAACGTATAACGTATAACGTATAACGTATAACGTATAACGTAATACGTATAACGTATAACGTATTACGTATAACATATAACGTATAACGTATAACGTATAACGTATAACGTTTAACGTATAACGTATAACGTATAACGTATAACATATAACGTATAACGTATAACATATAACGTATAACGCATATCCTAGAACTTATGGCGTATAACGTATAATTTATAACGTATAACGTATAACGTATAACGTATAACGTATAACGTACAACGTATAACGTATAACGTATAACGTATAACGTATAACGTATAACGTAATACGTATATCAAATAACGTATAACGTATAACGTATAACGTATAACGTATAACGTATAACGTATAACGTATAACGTATAACGTATAACATATAACGTATAACGCATATCCTAGAACTTATGGCGTATAACGTATAATGTATAACGTATAACGTATAACGTATAACGTATAACGTATAACGTATAACGTATAACGTATAACGTATAACGTATAACGTATAACGTATAACGTATAACGTATAACGTATAACGTATAACGTATAACGTATAACGTATAACGTATAACGTATAACGTATAACGTATAACGTATAACGTATAACGTATAACGTATAACGTATAACGTATAACGTATAACGTATAACGTATAACGTATAACGTATAACGCATAACGTATAGCGTATAACGTATAACGTATAACGTATAACATATAACGTATAACGCATATACTAGAACTTATGGCGTATAACGTATAATGTATAACGTATAACGTATAACGTATAACGTAAAACGTATAACGTATAACGTATAACATATAACGTATAACGCATATCCTAGAACTTATGTCGTATAACGTATAATGTATAACGTATAACGTATAACGTATAACGTATAACGTATAACGTATAGCGTATAGCGTATAACGTATAACGTATAACGTATAACGTATAACGTATAAAGTATAACATATCACGTATAACGCATATCCTAGAACTTATGGCGTATAACGTATAATGTATAACATATAACGTATAACGTATAACGTAAAACGTATAACGTGTAACGTATAACATATAACGTATAACGCATATCCTAGAACTTATGGCGTATAACGTATAATGTATAACGTATAACGTATAACGTATAACGTATAACGTATAACGTATAGCGTATAACGTATAACGTATAACGTATAACGTATAACGTATAACGTATAACGTATTACGTATAGCGTATAACGTATAACGTATAACGTAAAACGTATATCGTATGACGTATAACGTATAACGTATAGCGTATAACGTATAACGTATAACGTATAACGTATAACGTATTACGTATAACGTATAACGTATAACGTATAACGTATAACGTATAACGTATAACGTATAACGTATAACATATAACGTATAACGTATAACATATAACGTATAACGCATATCCTAGAACTTATGGCGTATAACGTATAATTTATAACGTATAACGTATAACGTATAACGTATAACGTATAACGTATAACGTATAACGTATAACGTATAACGTATAACGTATAACGTATAACGTATAACGTATAACGTATAACGTATAACGTAATACGTATATCAAATAACGTATAACGTATAACGTATAACGTATAACGTATAACGTATAACGTATAACATATAACGTATAACGCATATCCTAGAACTTATGGCGTATAACGTATAACGTATAACGTATAACGTATAACGTATAACGTATAACGTATAACGTATAACGTATAACGTATAACGTATAACGTATAACGTATATCGTATAACGTATAACGTATAACGTATAACGTATAACGTATAACGTATAGCGTATAACGTATAACGTATAACGTGTAACGTATAACGTATAACGTATAACGTATAACGTATAACGTATAACGTATAACGTATAACGTATAACGTATAACGTATAACGTATAACGTATAACGTATAACGTATAACGTATAACGTATAACGTATATCGTATAACGTATAACGTATAACGTATAACGTATAACGTATAACGTATAGCGTATAACGTATAACGTATAACGTATAACGTATAACGTATAACGTATAACGTATAACGTATAACGTATAACGTATAACGTATAACGTATAACGTATAACGTATAATGTATAACGTATAACGTATAACGTATAACGTATAACGTATAACGTATAACGTATAACGTATAACGTATAACGTATAACGTATAACGTATAACGTATAACGTATAACGTATAACGTATAACGTATAACGTATAACGTGTAACGTATAACGTATAACGTATAACATATAACGTATAACGCATATCCTAGAACTTATGGCGTATAACGTATAATGTATAACGTATAACGTATAACGTATAACGTATAACGTATAACGTATAACGTATAACGTATAACGTATAACGTATAGCGTATAACGTATAACGTATAACGTATAACGTATATCGTATGACGTATAACGTATAACGTATAGCGTATAACGTATAACGGATAACGTATAACGTATAACGTATAACGTATAACGTATAGCGTATAACGTATAACGTATAACGTATAACGTATAACGTATAACGTATAACGTATAACGTATAACGTATAACGTATAACGTATAACGTATAACGTATAACGTATAACGTATAACGTATAACGTATAACGTATAACGTATAACGTATAACGTATAACGTGTAACGTATAACGTATAACGTATAACATATAACGTATAACGCATATCCTAGAACTTATGGCGTATAACGTATAATGTATAACGTATAACGTATAACGTATAACGTATAACGTATAACGTATAACGTATAACGTATAACGTATAACGTATAGCGTATAACGTATAACGTATAACGTATAACGTATATCGTATGACGTATAACGTATAACGTATAGCGTATAACGTATAACGGATAACGTATAACGTATAACGTATTACGTATAACGTATAACGTATAACGTATAACGTATAACGTATAACGTATAACGTATAACGTATAACCTATAACATATAACGTATAACGTATAACATATAACGTATAACGCATATCCTAGAACTTATGGCGTATAACGTATAATTTATAACGTATAACGTATAACGTATAACGTATAACGTATAACGTATAACGTATAACGTATAACGTCTAACGTATAACGTATAACGTATAACGTATAACGTATAACGTATAACGTATAACGTATAACGTATAACGTATAACGTATAACGTAATACGTATATCAAATAACGTATAACGTATAACGTATAACGTATAACGTATAACGTATAACGTATAACGTATAACGTATAACGTATAACGTATAACGTATAACGTATAACGTATAACGTATAACATATAACGTATAACGCATATCCTAGAACTTATGGCGTATAACGTATAATGTATAACGTATAACGTATAACGTATAACGTATAACGTATAACGTATAACGTATAACGTATAACGTATAACGTATAACGTATAACGTATACCGTATAACGTATAACGTATAACGTATAACGTATAACGTATAACGTATAACGTATAACGTATAACGTATAACGTATGACGTATAACGTATAACGTATAACTTATAGCGTATAACGTATAACGTATAACGTATAACGTATAAACTATAACACATAACGTATAACGTATAAACTATAACACATAACGTATAACGTATAACGTATAACGTATAACGTATAACGTATAACGTATAACGTATAACGTATATCGTATAACGTATAACGTATAACGTATAACGTATAACGTATAACGTATAACGAATAACTTATAACGTATAACGTATAACGTATAACGTATAACGTATAACGTATAACGTATAACGTATAACGTGTAACGTATAACGTATAACGTATAACATATAACGTATAACGTATATCCTAGAACTTGTGGCGTATAACGTATAATGTATAACGTATAACGTATAACGTATAACGTATAACGTATAACGTATAACGTATAACGTATAACGTATAACGTATAACGTATAGCGTATAACGTATAACGTATAACGTATAACGTATATCGTATGACGTATAACGTATAACGTATAGCGTATAACGTATAACGTATAACGTATAACGTATAACGTATTACGTATAACGTATAACGTATAACGTATAAAGTATAACGTATAACGTATAACGTATAACGTATAACGTATAACGTAATACGTATAACGTATAACGTATTACGTATAACATATAACGTATAACGTATAACGTATAACGTATAACGTATAACGTATAACGTATAACGTATAACGTATAACGTATAACATATAACGTATAACGTATAACATATAACGTATAACGCATATCCTAGAACTTATGGCGCATAACGTATAATTTATAACGTATAACGTATAACGTATAACGTATAACGTATAATTTATAACGTATAACGTATAACGTATAACGTATAACGTACAACGTATAACGTATAACGTATAACGTATAACGTATAACGTATAACGTATAACGTATAAAGTATAACGTATAACGTATAACGTATAACGTATAACGTATAACGTAATACGTATAACGTATAACGTATTACGTATAACATATAACGTATAACGTATAACGTATAACGTATAACGTTTAACGTATAACGTATAACGTATAACGTATAACATATAACGTATAACGTATAACATATAACGTATAACGCATATCCTAGAACTTATGGCGTATAACGTATAATTTATAACGTATAACGTATAACGTATAACGTATAACGTATAACGTATAACGTATAACGTATAACGTATAACGTATAACGTATAACGTATAACGTATAACGTATAACGTATAACGTATAACGTATAACGTATAACGTATAACGTATAACGTATAACGTATAACGTATAACGTATAACGTATAACGTATAACGTATAACGTATAACGTATAACGTATAACGTATAAAGTATAACATATCACGTATAACGCATATCCTAGAACTTATGGCGTATAACGTATAATGTATAACGTATAACGTATAACGTATAACGTATAACGTAAAACGTATAACGTATAACGTATAACATATAACGTATAACGCATATCCTAGAACTTATGGCGTATAACGTATAATGTATAACGTATAACGTATAACGTATAACGTATAACGTATAACGTATAACGTATAGCGTATAACGTATAACGTATAACGTATAACGTATAACGTATAACGTATAACGTATAACGTATAACGTATAACGTATAACGTATAACGTATAACGTATAACGTATAACGTATAACGTATAACGTATAACGTATAACGTATAACGTATAACGTATAACGTATAACGTATAACGTATAACGTATAACGTATAGCGTATAACGTATAACGTATAACGTATAACGTATATCGTATGACGTATAACGTATAACGTATAGCGTATAACGTATAACGGATAACGTATAACGTATAACGTATTACGTATAACGTATAACGTATAACGTATAACGTATAACGTATAACGTATAACGTATAACGTATAACCTATAACATATAACGTATAACGTATAACATATAACGTATAACGCATATCCTAGAACTTATGGCGTATAACGTATAATTTATAACGTATAACGTATAACGTATAACGTATAACGTATAACGTATAACGTATAACGTATAACGTCTAACGTATAACGTATAACGTATAACGTATAACGTATAACGTATAACGTATAACGTATAACGTATAACGTATAACGTATAACGTAATACGTATATCAAATAACGTATAACGTATAACGTATAACGTATAACGTATAACGTATAACGTATAACGTATAACGTATAACGTATAACGTATAACGTATAACGTATAACGTATAACGTATAACATATAACGTATAACGCATATCCTAGAACTTATGGCGTATAACGTATAATGTATAACGTATAACGTATAACGTATAACGTATAACGTATAACGTATAACGTATAACGTATAACGTATAACGTATAACGTATAACGTATACCGTATAACGTATAACGTATAACGTATAACGTATAACGTATAACGTATAACGTATAACGTATAACGTATAACGTATGACGTATAACGTATAACGTATAACTTATAGCGTATAACGTATAACGTATAACGTATAACGTATAAACTATAACACATAACGTATAACGTATAAACTATAACACATAACGTATAACGTATAACGTATAACCTTTAACGTATAACGTATAACGTATAACGTATATCGTATAACGTATAACGTATAACGTATAACGTATAACGTATAACGTATAACGAATAACTTATAACGTATAACGTATAACGTATAACGTATAACGTATAACGTATAACGTATAACGTATAACGTGTAACGTATAACGTATAACGTATAACATATAACGTATAACGTATATCCTAGAACTTGTGGCGTATAACGTATAATGTATAACGTATAACGTATAACGTATAACGTATAACGTATAACGTATAACGTATAACGTATAACGTATAACGTATAACGTATAGCGTATAACGTATAACGTATAACGTATAACGTATATCGTATGACGTATAACGTATAACGTATAGCGTATAACGTATAACGTATAACGTATAACGTATAACGTATTACGTATAACGTATAACGTATAACGTATAAAGTATAACGTATAACGTATAACGTATAACGTATAACGTATAACGTAATACGTATAACGTATAACGTATTACGTATAACATATAACGTATAACGTATAACGTATAACGTATAACGTATAACGTATAACGTATAACGTATAACGTATAACGTATAACATATAACGTATAACGTATAACATATAACGTATAACGCATATCCTAGAACTTATGGCGCATAACGTATAATTTATAACGTATAACGTATAACGTATAACGTATAACGTATAATTTATAACGTATAACGTATAACGTATAACGTATAACGTACAACGTATAACGTATAACGTATAACGTATAACGTATAACGTATAACGTATAACGTATAAAGTATAACGTATAACGTATAACGTATAACGTATAACGTATAACGTAATACGTATAACGTATAACGTATTACGTATAACATATAACGTATAACGTATAACGTATAACGTATAACGTTTAACGTATAACGTATAACGTATAACGTATAACATATAACGTATAACGTATAACATATAACGTATAACGCATATCCTAGAACTTATGGCGTATAACGTATAATTTATAACGTATAACGTATAACGTATAACGTATAACGTATAACGTATAACGTATAACGTATAACGTATAACGTATAACGTATAACGTATAACGTATAACGTATAACGTATAACGTATAACGTATAACGTATAACGTATAACGTATAACGTATAACGTATAACGTATAACGTATAACGTATAACGTATAACGTATAACGTATAACGTATAACGTATAACGTATAAAGTATAACATATCACGTATAACGCATATCCTAGAACTTATGGCGTATAACGTATAATGTATAACGTATAACGTATAACGTATAACGTATAACGTAAAACGTATAACGTATAACGTATAACATATAACGTATAACGCATATCCTAGAACTTATGGCGTATAACGTATAATGTATAACGTATAACGTATAACGTATAACGTATAACGTATAACGTATAACGTATAGCGTATAACGTATAACGTATAACGTATAACGTATAACGTATAACGTATAACGTATAACGTATAACGTATAACGTATAACGTATAACGTATAACGTATAACGTATAACGTATAACGTATAACGTATAACGTATAACGTATAACGTATAACGTATAACGTATAACGTATAACGTATAACGTATAACGTATAACGTATAGCGTATAACGTATAACGTATAACGTATAACATATAACGTATAACGCATATACTAGAACTTATGGCGTATAACGTATAATGTATAACGTATAACGTATAACGTATAACGTAAAACGTATAACGTATAACGTATAACATATAACGTATAACGCATATCCTAGAACTTATGGCGTATAACGTATAATATATAACGTATAACGTATACCGTATAACGTATAACGTATAACGTATAGCGTATAACGTATAACGTATAACGTATAACGTATAACGTATAACGTATAAAGTATAACATATCACGTATAACGCATATCCTAGAACTTATGGCGTATAACGTATAATGTATAACGTATAACGTATAACGTATAACGTAAAACGTATAACGTATAACGTATAACATATAACGTATAACGCATATCCTAGAACTTATGGCGTATAACGTATAATGTATAACGTATAACGTATAACGTATAACGTATAACGTATAACGTATAGCGTATAACGTATAACGTATAACGTATAACGTATAACGTATAACGTATAACGTACAACGTATAGCGTATAACGTATAACGTATAACGTATAACGTATATCGTATGACGTATAACGTATAACGTATAGCGTATAACGTATAACGTATAACGTATAACGTATAACGTATTACGTATAACGTATAACGTATAACGTATAACGTATAACGTATAACGTATAACGTATAACGTATAACATATAACGTATAACGTATAACATATAACGTATAACGCATATCCTAGAACTTATGGCGTATAACGTATAATTTATAACGTATAACGTATAACGTATAACTTATAGCGTATAACGTATAGCGTATAACGTATAACGTATAACGTATAACGTATAACGTATAACGTATAACGTATAACGTACAACGTATAGCGTATAACGTATAACGTATAACGTATAACGTATATCGTATGACGTATAACGTATAACGTATAGCGTATAACGTATAACGTATAACGTATAACGTATAACGTATTACGTATAACGTATAACGTATAACGTATAACGTATAACGTGTAACGTATAACGTATAACGTATAACGTATAACGTATAAAGTATAACATATCACGTATAACGCATATCCTAGAACTTATGGCGTATAACGTATAATGTATAACGTATAACGTATAACGTATAACTTTTAACGTATAACGTATAACATATAACGTATAACGTATAGCGTATAACGTATAACGTATAACGTATAACGTATAACGTATAACGTATAACGTATAACGTATAACGTATAACGTATAACGTATAACGTATAACGTATAACGTATAACGTATAACGTGTAACGTATAACGTATAACGTATAACATATAACGTATAACGCATATCCTAGAACTTATGGCGTATAACGTATAATGTATAACGTATAACGTATAACGTATAATCTATAACGTATAACGTATAACGTATAACGTATACCGTATAACGTATAACGTATAACGTATAACGTATAACGTATAACGTACAGCGTATAACGTATAACGTATAACGTATAACGTATATCGTATGACGTATTCCGTATAACGTATAGCGTATAACGTATAACGTATAACGTATAACGTATAACGTATTACGTATAACGTATAACGTATAACGTATAGAGTATAACGTATAACGTATAACGTATAACGTATAACGTATAACGTAATACGTATAACGTATAACGTATTACGTATAACATATAACGTATAACGTATAACGTATAACGTATAACGTATAACGTATAACGTATAACATATAACGTATAACGCATATCCTAGAACTTATGGCGTATAACGTATAATGTATAACGTATAACGTATAACGTATATCGTATAACGTATAACGTATAACGTATAACGTATAACGTATAACGTATAACGTATAACGTATAACGTATAACGTATAACGTATAACGTATAACGTATAACGTATAACGTATAACGTATAACGTGTAACGTATAACGTATAACGTATAACGTATAACGTATAACGTATAACGTATAACGTATAACGTATAACGTATAACGTATAAAGTATAACGTATAACGTATAACGTATAACGTATAACGTATAACGTATAAAGTATAACATATCACGTATAACGCATATCCTAGAACTTATGGCGTATAGCGTATAACGTATAACGTATAACGTATAACGTATAACGTATTACGTATAACGTATAACGTATAACGTATAAAGTATAACGTATAACGTATAACGTATAACGTATAACGTATAACGTAATACGTATAACGTATAACGTATTACGTATAACATATAACGTATAACGTATAACATATAACGTATAACGTATAACATATAACGTATAACGCATATCCTAGAACTTATGGCGTATAACGTATAATTTATAACGTATAACGTATAACGTATAACTTATAGCGTATAACGTATAGCGTATAACGTATAACGTATAACGTATAACGTATAACGTATAACGTATAACGTATAACGTACAACGTATAGCGTATAACGTATAACGTATAACGTATAACGTATATCGTATGACGTATAACGTATAACGTATAGCGTATAACGTATAACGTATAACGTATAACGTATAACGTATTACGTATAACGTATAACGTATAACGTATAACGTATAACGTGTAACGTATAACGTATAACGTATAACGTATAACGTATAAAGTATAACATATCACGTATAACGCATATCCTAGAACTTATGGCGTATAACGTATAATGTATAACGTATAACGTATAACGTATAACTTTTAACGTATAACGTATAACATATAACGTATAACGTATAGCGTATAACGTATAACGTATAACGTATAACGTATAACGTATAACGTATAACGTATAACGTATAACGTATAACGTATAACGTATAACGTATAACGTATAACGTATAACGTATAACGTGTAACGTATAACGTATAACGTATAACATATAACGTATAACGCATATCCTAGAACTTATGGCGTATAACGTATAATGTATAACGTATAACGTATAACGTATAATCTATAACGTATAACGTATAACGTATAACGTATACCGTATAACGTATAACGTATAACGTATAACGTATAACGTATAACGTACAGCGTATAACGTATAACGTATAACGTATAACGTATATCGTATGACGTATTCCGTATAACGTATAGCGTATAACGTATAACGTATAACGTATAACGTATAACGTATTACGTATAACGTATAACGTATAACGTATAGAGTATAACGTATAACGTATAACGTATAACGTATAACGTATAACGTAATACGTATAACGTATAACGTATTACGTATAACATATAACGTATAACGTATAACGTATAACGTATAACGTATAACGTATAACGTATAACATATAACGTATAACGCATATCCTAGAACTTATGGCGTATAACGTATAATGTATAACGTATAACGTATAACGTATATCGTATAACGTATAACGTATAACGTATAACGTATAACGTATAACGTATAACGTATAACGTATAACGTATAACGTATAACGTATAACGTATAACGTATAACGTATAACGTATAACGTATAACGTGTAACGTATAACGTATAACGTATAACGTATAACGTATAACGTATAACGTATAACGTATAACGTATAACGTATAACGTATAAAGTATAACGTATAACGTATAACGTATAACGTATAACGTATAACGTATAAAGTATAACATATCACGTATAACGCATATCCTAGAACTTATGGCGTATAGCGTATAACGTATAACGTATAACGTATAACGTATAACGTATTACGTATAACGTATAACGTATAACGTATAAAGTATAACGTATAACGTATAACGTATAACGTATAACGTATAACGTAATACGTATAACGTATAACGTATTACGTATAACATATAACGTATAACGTATAACGTATAACGTATAACGTATAACGTATAACGTATAACGTATAACGTATAACGTATAACGTATAACATATAACGTATAACGTATAACATATAACGTATAACGCATATCCTAGAACTTATGGCGCATAACGTATAATTTATAACGTATAACGTATAACGTATAACGTATAACGTATAATTTATAACGTATAACGTATAACGTATAACGTATAACGTACAACGTATAACGTATAACGTATAACGTATAACGTATAACGTATAACGTATAACGTATAAAGTATAACGTATAACGTATAACGTATAACGTATAACGTATAACGTAATACGTATAACGTATAACGTATTACGTATAACATATAACGTATAACGTATAACGTATAACGTATAACGTTTAACGTATAACGTATAACGTATAACGTATAACATATAACGTATAACGTATAACATATAACGTATAACGCATATCCTAGAACTTATGGCGTATAACGTATAATTTATAACGTATAACGTATAACGTATAACGTATAACGTATAACGTATAACGTATAACGTATAACGTATAACGTATAACGTATAACGTATAACGTATAACGTATAACGTATAACGTATAACGTATAACGTATAACGTATAACGTATAACGTATAACGTATAACGTATAACGTATAACGTATAACGTATAACGTATAACGTATAACGTATAACGTATAAAGTATAACATATCACGTATAACGCATATCCTAGAACTTATGGCGTATAACGTATAATGTATAACGTATAACGTATAACGTATAACGTAAAACGTATAACGTATAACGTATAACATATAACGTATAACGCATATCCTAGAACTTATGGCGTATAGCGTATAATGTATAACGTATAACGTATAACGTATAACGTATAACGTATAACGTATAGCGTATAACGTATAACGTATAACGTATAACGTATAACGTATAACGTATAACGTATAACGTATAACGTATAACGTATAACGTATAACGTATAACGTATAACGTATAACGTATAACGTATAACGTATAACGTATAACGTATAACGTATAACGTATAACGTATAACGTATAACGTATAACGTATAACGTATAACGTATAACGTATAACGTATAACGTATAGCGTATAACGTATAACGTATAACGTATAACATATAACGTATAACGCATATACTAGAACTTATGGCGTATAACGTATAATGTATAACGTATAACGTATAACGTATAACGTAAAACGTATAACGTATAACGTATAACATATAACGTATAACGCATATCCTAGAACTTATGGCGTATAACGTATAATGTATAACGTATAACGTATAACGTATAACGTATAACGTATAACGTATAGCGTATAACGTATAACGTATAACGTATAACGTATAACGTATAACGTATAAAGTATAACATATCACGTATAACCCATATCCTAGAACTTATGGCGTATAACGTATAATGTATAACGTATAACGTATAACGTATAACGTAAAACGTATAACGTATAACGTATAACATATAACGTATAACGCATATCCTAGAACTTATGGCGTATAACGTATAATGTATAACGTATAACGTATAACGTATAACGTATAACGTATAACGTATAGCGTATAACGTATAACGTATAACGTATAACGTATAATGTAGCTGCTCGTGGTAGATCTCGAGGATCTTTCGAGCATTGAATGTGTTTGCACGATGGGTGCCGACTATAGATGACTCGAAGGACCACCTTCCCGTTGGAAGGACTAACTGTTGTTGATCGTTGTCCACTAGGCTGGACCGATGGAGGTTGTAATGCCGCCTTCGAGGTCTCCGCCGCTTGCTGCTCTCACGTCCAGGGGGGTGTTGAGCGTTGTCCTCACACACGGCGCCTCACTGGATGCACAAGTCGGCTGCCGAACTTCCTCGAAGGTCCAAGATTCCGTGGAGGCTCGAGGGATTGCTGGTAATTCCCTCGAGGAGTGCAAGTTCTTTGTGGGAACTAACGCCGGAAGCTTCACACGTCAATCCGTGCGTTCAGGCCAAAACTCTAACCGTGATCTCTTAGCTGTACTCTGTACGCCTTGGTTGTAAGCCCTTGGCGATACTCTGTACACTCTAGTCGTCGACCCTTGGTTCTATTGTCTTGGTGGTATTCTGTGCAACTAATCTAAGATTTCTTGGGTCAGTGCAAACGTCGCCTCGGTTCGCCCTACTCCCTTGAATTAAGGGTGGGTGGCGACGAATGCCTGACCAATTACGACGGGTCCTAGTCCCGCCGAATCTAGGACATGCCCATCGCTATGGGGCTTAGGTGGGGGCGTCGCGACGTAGACAGGGTGTCCAAACCCCCGCAGGCCTGGGCTAAATTTTCCAGCATCTTGAATGATGCAACAAAAGGCGCTAGGGCCTCGCGTGCCAGGCGATGCGGAGGGTCCCTGTCTAAGTGCCTGCAGTGGTTTATGACGGGAAATAGCTATCACTTGCTCCGTGCCTCGAGTCGAACAACAAATAAACTGACCTTCGGTGACAGGCCCGTGCCGTAGCCATGTGGACAATTTCTCTAACAAACTCGAAGCACGGTCCCGCCATAAACCGCAGCTGAAAGCCTCTACATATAACGTATAACGTATAACGTACAACGTATAGCGTATAACGTATAACGTATAACGTATAACGTATATCGTATGACGTATAACGTATAACGTATAGCGTATAACGTATAACGTATAACGTATAACGTATAACGTATTACGTATAACGTATAACGTATAACGTATAACGTATAACGTATAACGTATAACGTATAACGTATAACATATAACGTATAACGTATAACATATAACGTATAACGCATATCCTAGAACTTATGGCGTATAACGTATAATTTATAACGTATAACGTATAACGTATAACTTATAGCGTATAACGTATAGCGTATAACGTATAACGTATAACGTATAACGTATAACGTATAACGTATAACGTACAACGTATAGCGTATAACGTATAACGTATAACGTATAACGTATATCGTATGACGTATAACGTATAACGTATAGCGTATAACGTATAACGTATAACGTATAACGTATAACGTATTACGTATAACGTATAACGTATAACGTATAACGTATAACGTATAACGTATAACGTATAACGTATAATATATAACGTATAACGTATAACATATAACGTATAACGCATATCCTAGAACTTATGGCGTATAACGTATAATTTATAACGTATAACGTATAACGTATAACTTATAGCGTATAACGTATAGCGTATAACGTATAACGTATAACGTATAACGTATAACGTATAACGTATAACATATAACGTATAACGCATATCCTAGAACTTATGGCGTATAACGTATAATGTATAACGTATAACGTATAACGTATAACGTATAACGTATAACGTATAGCGTATAACGTATAACGTATAACGTATAACGTATAACGTATAACGTATAACGTATAACGTATAACGTATAACGTATAACGTATAACGTATAACGTATAACGTATAACGTATAACGTATAACGTATAACGTATAACGTATAACGTATAACGTATAACGTATAACGTATAACGTATAACGTATAACGTATAACGTATAACGTATAACGTATAACGTATAGCGTATAACGTATAACGTATAACGTATAACATATAACGTATAACGCATATACTAGAACTTATGGCGTATAACGTATAATGTATAACGTATAACGTATAACGTATAACGTAAAACGTATAACGTATAACGTATAACATATAACGTATAACGCATATCCTAGAACTTATGGCGTATAACGTATAATGTATAACGTATAACGTATAACGTATAACGTATAACGTATAACGTATAGCGTATAACGTATAACGTATAACGTATAACGTATAACGTATAACGTATAAAGTATAACATATCACGTATAACGCATATCCTAGAACTTATGGCGTATAACGTATAATGTATAACGTATAACGTATAACGTATAACGTAAAACGTATAACGTATAACGTATAACGTATAACATATAACGTATAACGCATATCCTAGAACTTATGGCGTATAACGTATAATGTATAACGTATAACGTATAACGTATAACGTATAACGTATAACGTATAGCGTATAACGTATAACGTATAACGTATAACGTATAACGTATAACGTATAACGTACAACGTATAGCGTATAACGTATAACGTATAACGTATAACGTATATCGTATGACGTATAACGTATAACGTATAGCGTATAACGTATAACGTATAACGTATAACGTATAACGTATTACGTATAACGTATAACATATAACGTATAACGTATAACGTATAACGTATAACGTATAACGTATAACATATAACGTATAACGTATAACATATAACGTATAACGCATATCCTAGAACTTATGGCGTATAACGTATAATTTATAACGTATAACGTATAACGTATAACTTATAGCGTATAACGTATAGCGTATAACGTATAACGTATAACGTATAACGTATAACGTATAACGTATAACGTACAACGTATAGCGTATAACGTATAACGTATAACGTATAACGTATAACGTATATCGTATGACGTATAACGTATAACGTATAGCGTATAACGTATAACGTATAACGTATAACGTATAACGTATTACGTATAACGTATAACGTATAACGTATAACGTATAACGTATAACGTATAACGTATAACGTATAATATATAACGTATAACGTATAACATATAACGTATAACGCATATCCTAGAACTTATGGCGTATAACGTATAATTTACAACGTATCACGTATAACGTATAACTTATAGCGTATAACGTATAGCGTATAACGTATAACGTATAACGTATAACGTATAACGTATAACGTATAACGTATAACGTATATCGTATGACGTATAACGTATAACGTATAGCGTATAACGTATAACGTATAACGTATAACGTATAACGTATTACGTATAACGTATAACGTATAACGTATAACGTATAACGTATAACGTATAACGTATAACATATAACGTATAACGTATAACATATAACGTATAACGCATATCCTAGAACTTATGGCGTATAACGTATAATTTATAACGTATAACGTATAACGTATAACTTATAGCGTATAACGTATAACGTATAACGTATAACGTATAAACTATAACACATAACGTATAACGTATAAACTATAACACATAACGTATAACGTATAACGTATAACGTATAACGTATAACGTATAACGTATAACGTATAACGTATAACGTATAACGTATAACGTATAACGTATAACGTAAATCGTATAACGTATAACGTATAACGTATAACGTATACCGTATAACGTATAACGTATAACGTATAACGTATAACGTATAACGTATAACGTATAACGTATAACGTGTAACGTATAACGTATAACGTATAACATATAACGTATAACGCATATCCTAGAACTTATGGCGTATAACGTATAATGTATAACGTATAACGTATAACGTATAACGTATAACGTATAACGTATAACGTATAACGTATAACGTATAACGTATAGCGTATAACGTATAACGTATAACGTATAACGTATATCGTATGACGTATAACGTATAACGTATAGCGTATAACGTATAACGTATAACGTATAACGTATAACGTATTACGTATAACGTATAACGTATAACGTATAAAGTATAACGTATAACGTATAACGTATAACGTATAACGTATAACGTAATACGTATAACGTATAACGTATTACGTATAACATATAACGTATAACGTATAACGTATAACGTATAACGTTTAACGTATAACGTATAACGTATAACGTATAACATATAACGTATAACGTATAACATATAACGTATAACGCATATCCTAGAACTTATGGCGTATAACGTATAATTTATAACGTATAACGTATAACGTATAACGTATAACGTATAACGTACAACGTATAACGTATAACGTATAACGTATAACGTATAACGTATAACGTAATACGTATATCAAATAACGTACAACGTATAACGTATAACGTATAACGTATAACGTATAACGTATAACGTATAACGTATAACGTATAACATATAACGTATAACGCATATCCTAGAACTTATGGCGTATAACGTATAATGTATAACGTATAACGTATAACGTATAACGTATAACGTATAACGTACAACGTATAACGTATAACGTATAACGTATAACGTATAACGTATAACGTAATACGTATATCAAATAACGTATAACGTATTACGTATAACATATAACGTATAACGTATAACGTATAACGTATAACGTTTAACGTATAACGTATAACGTATAACGTATAACATATAACATATAACGTATAACATATAACGTATAACGCATATCCTAGAACTTATGGCGTATAACGTATAATGTATAACGTATAACGTATAACGTATAACGTAAAACGTATAAAGTATAACGTATAACATATAACGTATAACGCATATCCTAGAACTTATGGCGTATAACGTATAATGTATAACGTATAACGTATAACGTATAACGTATAACGTATAACGTATAGCGTATAACGTATAACGTATAACGTATAACGTATAACGTATAACGTATAACGTATAACGTATAACGTATAACGTATAACGTATAACGTATAACGTATAACGTATAACGTATAACGTATAACGTATAACGTATAACGTAAAACGTATAACGTATAACGTATAACATATAACGTATAACGCATATCCTAGAACTTATGGCGTATAACGTATAATGTATAACGTATAACGTATAACGTATAACGTATAACGTATAACGTATAGCGTATAGCGTATAACGTATAACGTATAACGTATAACGTATAACGTATAAAGTAAAACATATCACGTATAACGCATATCCTAGAACTTATGGCGTATAACGTATAATGTATAACGTATAACGTATAACGTATAACGTAAAACGTATAACGTATAACGTATAACATATAACGTATAACGCATATCCTAGAACTTATGGCGTATAACGTATAATGTATAACGTATAACGTATAACGTATATCGTATAACGTATAACGTATAACGTATAACGTATAACGTATAACGTATAACGTATAACGTATAACGTATAAAGTATAACATATCACGTATAACGCATATCCTAGAACTTATGGCGTATAACGTATAATGTATAACGTATAACGTATAACGTATAACGTATAACGTATAACGTATAACGTATAACGTATAGCGTATAACGTATAACGTATAACGTATAACGTATATCGTATGACGTATAACGTATAACGTATAGCGTATAACGTATAACGTATAACGTATAACGTATAACGTATTACGTATAACGTATAACGTATAACATATAACGTATAACGCATATCCTAGAACTTATGGCGTATAACGTATAATGTATAACGTATAACGTATAACGTATAACGTATAACGTATAACGTATAACGTATAACGTATAACGTATAACGTATAACGTATACCGTATAACGTATAACGTATAACGTATAACGTATAACGTATAACGTATAACGTATAACGTATAACGTATAACGTATGACGTATAACGTATAACGTATAACTTATAGCGTATAACGTAAACGTATAACGTATAACGTATAAACTATAACACATAACGTATAACGTATAAACTATAACACATAACGTATAACGTATAACGTATAACGTATAACGTATAACGTATAACGTATAACGTATAACGTATATCGTATAACGTATAACGTATAACGTATAACGTATAACGTATAACGTATAACGAATAACGTATAACGTATAACGTATAACGTATAACGTATAACGTATAACGTATAACGTATAACGTATAACGTATAACGTGTAACGTATAACGTATAACGTATAACATATAACGTATAACGCATATCCTAGAACTTGTGGCGTATAACGTATAATGTATAACGTATAACGTTTAACGTATAACGTATAACGTATAACGTATAACGTATAACGTATAACGTATAACGTATAACGTATAACGTGTATCGTATAACGTATAACGTATAACGTATAACGTATAACGTATAACGTATAACGTATAACGTATAACGTATAACGTATAACGTATAACGTATAACGTATAACGTATAACGTATAACGTATAAAGTATAACATATCACGTATAACGCATATCCTAGAACTTATGGCGTATAACGTATAATGTATAACGTATAACGTATAACGTATAACGTAAAACGTATAAAGTATAACGTATAACATATAACGTATAACGCATATCCTAGAACTTATGGCGTATAACGTATAATGTATAACGTATAACGTATAACGTATAACGTATAACGTATAACGTATAGCGTATAACGTATAACGTATAACGTATAACGTATAACGTATAACGTATAACGTATAACGTATAACGTATAACGTATAACGTATAACGTATAACGTATAACGTATAACGTATAACGTATAACGTATAACGTATAACGTAAAACGTATAACGTATAACGTATAACATATAACGTATAACGCATATCCTAGAACTTATGGCGTATAACGTATAATGTATAACGTATAACGTATAACGTATAACGTATAACGTATAACGTATAGCGTATAGCGTATAACGTATAACGTATAACGTATAACGTATAACGTATAAAGTAAAACATATCACGTATAACGCATATCCTAGAACTTATGGCGTATAACGTATAATGTATAACGTATAACGTATAACGTATAACGTAAAACGTATAACGTATAACGTATAACATATAACGTATAACGCATATCCTAGAACTTATGGCGTATAACGTATAATGTATAACGTATAACGTATAACGTATATCGTATAACGTATAACGTATAACGTATAACGTATAACGTATAACGTATAACGTATAACGTATAACGTATAAAGTATAACATATCACGTATAACGCATATCCTAGAACTTATGGCGTATAACGTATAATGTATAACGTATAACGTATAACGTATAACGTATAACGTATAACGTATAACGTATAACGTATAGCGTATAACGTATAACGTATAACGTATAACGTATATCGTATGACGTATAACGTATAACGTATAGCGTATAACGTATAACGTATAACGTATAACGTATAACGTATTACGTATAACGTATAACGTATAACATATAACGTATAACGCATATCCTAGAACTTATGGCGTATAACGTATAATGTATAACGTATAACGTATAACGTATAACGTATAACGTATAACGTATAACGTATAACGTATAACGTATAACGTATAACGTATACCGTATAACGTATAACGTATAACGTATAACGTATAACGTATAACGTATAACGTATAACGTATAACGTATAACGTATGACGTATAACGTATAACGTATAACTTATAGCGTATAACGTATAACGTATAACGTATAACGTATAAACTATAACACATAACGTATAACGTATAAACTATAACACATAACGTATAACGTATAACGTATAACGTATAACGTATAACGTATAACGTATAACGTATAACGTATATCGTATAACGTATAACGTATAACGTATAACGTATAACGTATAACGTATAACGAATAACGTATAACGTATAACGTATAACGTATAACGTATAACGTATAACGTATAACGTATAACGTATAACGTGTAACGTATAACGTATAACGTATAACATATAACGTATAACGCATATCCTAGAACTTGTGGCGTATAACGTATAATGTATAACGTATAACGTTTAACGTATAACGTATAACGTATAACGTATAACGTATAACGTATAACGTATAACGTATAACGTATAGCGTATAACGTATAACGTATAACGTATAACGTATATCGTATGACGTATAACGTATAACGTATAGCGTATAACGTATAACGTATAACGTATAACGTATAACGTATTACGTATAACGTATAACGTATAACGTATAAAGTATAACGTATAACGTATAACGTATAACGTATAACGTATAACGTAATACGTATAACGTATAACGTATTACGTATAACATATAACGTATAACGTATAACGTATAACGTATAACGTCTAACGTATAACGTATAACGTATAACGTATAACGTATAACATATAACGTATAACGTATAACATATAACGTATAACGCATATCCTAGAACTTATGGCGCATAACGTATAATTTATAACGTATAACGTATAACGTATAACGTATAACGTATAATTTATAACGTATAATGTATAACGTATAACGTATAACGTATAACGTATAACGTATAACGTATAACGTATAACGTAATACGTATAACGTATAACGTATTACGTATAACATATAACGTATAACGTATAACGTATAACGTATAACGTTTAACGTATAACGTATAACGTATAACGTATAACATATAACGTATAACGTATAACATATAACGTATAACGCATATCCTAGAACTTATGGCGTATAACGTATAATTTATAACGTATAACGTATAACGTATAACGTATAGCGTATAACGTATAACGTATAACGTATAACGTATATCGTATGACGTATAACGTATAACGTATAGCGTATAACGTATAACGTATAACGTATAACGTATAACGTATTACGTATAACGTATAACGTATAACGTATAAAGTATAACGTATAACGTATAACGTATAACGTATAACGTATAACGTAATACGTATAACGTATAACGTATTACGTATAACATATAACGTATAACGTATAACGTATAACGTATAACGTTTAACGTATAACGTATAACGTATAACGTATAACATATAACGTATAACGTATAACATATAACGTATAACGCATATCCTAGAACTTATGGCGTATAACGTATAATTTATAACGTATAACGTATAACGTATAACGTATAACGTATAACGTACAACGTATAACGTATAACGTATAACGTATAACGTATAACGTATAACGTAATACGTATATCAAATAACGTATAACGTATAACGTATAACGTATAACGTATAACGTATAACGTATAACGTATAACGTATAACGTATAACATATAACGTATAACGCATATCCTAGAACTTATGGCGTATAACGTATAATGTATAACGTATAACGTATAACGTATAACGTATAACGTATAACGTACAACGTATAACGTATAACGTATAACGTATAACGTATAACGTATAACGTAATACGTATATCAAATAACGTATAACGTATTACGTATAACATATAACGTATAACGTATAACGTATAACGTATAACGTTTAACGTATAACGTATAACGTATAACGTATAACATATAACATATAACGTATAACATATAACGTATAACGCATATCCTAGAACTTATGGCGTATAACGTATAATTTATAACGTATAACGTATAACGTATAACGTATAACGTATAACGTATAACGTATAACGTATAACGTATAACGTATAACGTATAACGTATAACGTATAGCGTATAACGTATAACGTATAACGTATAACATATAACGTATAACGCATATACTAGAACTTATGGCGTATAACGTATAACGTATAACGTATAACGTATAACGTATAACGTATAACGTATAACGTATAACGTATAACGTATAACGTATAACGTATAACGTATAACGTATAACGTATAACGTATAACGTATAACGTATAACGTATAACGTATAACGTATAACGTATAACGTATAACGTATAACGTATAACGTATAACGTATAACGTATAACGTATAACGTATAACGTATAACGTATAACGTATAACGTATAACGTATAAAGTATAACATATCACGTATAACGCATATCCTAGAACTTATGGCGTATAACGTATAATGTATAACGTATAACGTATAACGTATAACTTTTAACGTATAACGTATAACATATAACGTATAACGTATAGCGTATAACGTATAACGTATAACGTATAACGTATAACGTATAACGTATAACGTATAACGTATAACGTATAACGTATAACGTATAACGTATAACGTATAACGTATAACGTATAACGTGTAACGTATAACGTATAACGTATAACATATAACGTATAACGCATATCCTAGAACTTATGGCGTATAACGTATAATGTATAACGTATAACGTATAACGTATAATCTATAACGTATAACGTATAACGTATAACGTATACCGTATAACGTATAACGTATAACGTATAACGTATAACGTATAACGTACAGCGTATAACGTATAACGTATAACGTATAACGTATATCGTATGACGTATTCCGTATAACGTATAGCGTATAACGTATAACGTATAACGTATAACGTATAACGTATTACGTATAACGTATAACGTATAACGTATAGAGTATAACGTATAACGTATAACGTATAACGTATAACGTATAACGTAATACGTATAACGTATAACGTATTACGTATAACATATAACGTATAACGTATAACGTATAACGTATAACGTATAACGTATAACATATAACGTATAACGCATATCCTAGAACTTATGGCGTATAACGTATAATGTATAACGTATAACGTATAACGTATATCGTATAACGTATAACGTATAACGTATAACGTATAACGTATAACGTATAACGTATAACGTATAACGTATAACGTATAACGTATAACGTATAACGTATAACGTATAACGTATAACGTATAACGTATAACGTATAACGTGTAACGTATAACGTATAACGTATAACGTATAACGTATAACGTATAACGTATAACGTATAACGTATAACGTATAACGTATAACGTATAACGTATAACGTATAACGTATAACGTATAACGTATAAAGTATAACATATCACGTATAACGCATATCCTAGAACTTATGGCGTATAGCGTATAACGTATAACGTATAACGTATAACGTATAACGTATTACGTATAACGTATAACGTATAACGTATAAAGTATAACGTATAACGTATAACGTATAACGTATAACGTATAACGTAATACGTATAACGTATAACGTATTACGTATAACATATAACGTATAACGTATAACGTATAACGTATAACGTATAACGTATAACGTATAACGTATAACGTATAACGTATAACATATAACGTATAACGTATAACATATAACGTATAACGCATATCCTAGAACTTATGGCGCATAACGTATAATTTATAACGTATAACGTATAACGTATAACGTATAACGTATAATTTATAACGTATAACGTATAACGTATAACGTATAACGTACAACGTATAACGTATAACGTATAACGTATAACGTATAACGTATAACGTATAACGTATAAAGTATAACGTATAACGTATAACGTATAACGTATAACGTATAACGTAATACGTATAACGTATAACGTATTACGTATAACATATAACGTATAACGTATAACGTATAACGTATAACGTTTAACGTATAACGTATAACGTATAACGTATAACATATAACGTATAACGTATAACATATAACGTATAACGCATATCCTAGAACTTATGGCGTATAACGTATAATTTATAACGTATAACGTATAACGTATAACGTATAATGTATAACGTATAACGTATAACGTATAACGTATAACGTATAACGTATAACGTATAACGTATAACGTATAACGTATAACGTATAACGTATAACGTATAACGTATAACGTATAACGTATAACGTATAACGTATAACGTATAACGTATAACGTATAACGTATAACGTATAACGTATAACGTATAACGTATAACGTATAAAGTATAACATATCACGTATAACGCATATCCTAGAACTTATGGCGTATAACGTATAATGTATAACGTATAACGTATAACGTATAACGTAAAACGTATAACGTATAACGTATAACATATAACGTATAACGCATATCCTAGAACTTATGGCGTATAACGTATAATGTATAACGTATAACGTATAACGTATAACGTATAACGTATAACGTATAGCGTATAACGTATAACGTATAACGTATAACGTATAACGTATAACGTATAACGTATAACGTATAACGTATAACGTATAACGTATAACGTATAACGTATAACGTATAACGTATAACGTATAACGTATAACGTATAACGTATAACGTATAACGTATAACGTATAACGTATAACGTATAACGTATAACGTATAACGTATAACGTATAACGTATAGCGTATAACGTATAACGTATAACGTATAACATATAACGTATAACGCATATACTAGAACTTATGGCGTATAACGTATAATGTATAACGTATAACGTATAACGTATAACGTAAAACGTATAACGTATAACGTATAACATATAACGTATAACGCATATCCTAGAACTTATGGCGTATAACGTATAATGTATAACGTATAACGTATAACGTATAACGTATAACGTATAACGTATAGCGTATAACGTATAACATATAACGTATAACGCATATCCTAGAACTTATGGCGTATAACGTATAATTTATAACGTATAACGTATAACGTATAACTTATAGCGTATAACGTATAGCGTATAACGTATAACGTATAACGTATAACGTATAACGTATAACGTATAACGTACAACGTATAGCGTATAACGTATAACGTATAACGTATAACGTATATCGTATGACGTATAACGTATAACGTATAGCGTATAACGTATAACGTATAACGTATAACGTATAACGTATTACGTATAACGTATAACGTATAACGTATAACGTATAACGTATAACGTATAACGTATAACGTATAATATATAACGTATAACGTATAACATATAACGTATAACGCATATCCTAGAACTTATGGCGTATAACGTATAATTTATAACGTATAACGTATAACGTATAACTTATAGCGTATAACGTATAGCGTATAACGTATAACGTATAACGTATAACGTATAACGTATAACGTATAACATATAACGTATAACGCATATCCTAGAACTTATGGCGTATAACGTATAATGTATAACGTATAACGTATAACGTATAACGTATAACGTATAACGTATAGCGTATAACGTATAACGTATAACGTATAACGTATAACGTATAACGTATAACGTATAACGTATAACGTATAACGTATAACGTATAACGTATAACGTATAACGTATAACGTATAACGTATAACGTATAACGTATAACGTATAACGTATAACGTATAACGTATAACGTATAACGTATAACGTATAACGTATAACGTATAACGTATAGCGTATAACGTATAACGTATAACGTATAACATATAACGTATAACGCATATACTAGAACTTATGGCGTATAACGTATAATGTATAACGTATAACGTATAACGTATAACGTAAAACGTATAACGTATAACGTATAACATATAACGTATAACGCATATCCTAGAACTTATGGCGTATAACGTATAATGTATAACGTATAACGTATAACGTATAACGTATAACGTATAACGTATAGCGTATAACGTATAACGTATAACGTATAACGTATAACGTATAACGTATAAAGTATAACATATCACGTATAACGCATATCCTAGAACTTATGGCGTATAACGTATAATGTATAACGTATAACGTATAACGTATAACGTAAAACGTATAACGTATAACGTATAACATATAACGTATAACGCATATCCTAGAACTTATGGCGTATAACGTATAATGTATAACGTATAACGTATAACGTATAACGTATAACGTATAACGTATAGCGTATAACGTATAACGTATAACGTATAACGTATAACGTATAACGTATAACGTACAACGTATAGCGTATAACGTATAACGTATAACGTATAACGTATATCGTATGACGTATAACGTATAACGTATAGCGTATAACGTATAACGTATAACGTATAACGTATAACGTATTACGTATAACGTATAACGTATAACGTATAACGTATAACGTATAACGTATAACGTATAACGTATAACATATAACGTATAACGTATAACATATAACGTATAACGCATATCCTAGAACTTATGGCGTATAACGTATAATTTATAACGTATAACGTATAACGTATAACTTATAGCGTATAACGTATAGCGTATAACGTATAACGTATAACGTATAACGTATAACGTATAACGTATAACGTACAACGTATAGCGTATAACGTATAACGTATAACGTATAACGTATATCGTATGACGTATAACGTATAACGTATAGCGTATAACGTATAACGTATAACGTATAACGTATAACGTATTACGTATAACGTATAACGTATAACGTATAACGTATAACGTATAACGTATAACGTATAACGTATAACGTATAACGTATAACGTATAACGTATAATATATAACGTATAACGTATAACATATAACGTATAACGCATATCCTAGAACTTATGGCGTATAACGTATAATTTATAACGTATAACGTATAACGTATAACTTATAGCGTATAACGTATAGCGTATAACGTATAACGTATAACGTATAACGTATAACGTATAACGTATAACGTATAACGTATATCGTATGACGTATAACGTATAACGTATAGCGTATAACGTATAACGTATAACGTATAACGTATAACGTATTACGTATAACGTATAACGTATAACGTATAACGTATAACGTATAACGTATAACGTATAACATATAACGTATAACGTATAACATATAACGTATAACGCATATCCTAGAACTTATGGCGTATAACGTATAATTTATAACGTATAACGTATAACGTATAACTTATAGCGTATAACGTATAGCGTATAACGTATAACGTATAACGTATAACGTATAACTTATAGCGTATAACGTATAACGTATAACGTATAACGTATAAACTATAACACATAACGTATAACGTATAAACTATAACACATAACGTATAACGTATAACGTATAACGTATAACGTATAACGTATAACGTATAACGTATAACGTATAACGTATAACGTATAACGTATAACGTAAAACGTATAACGTATAACGTATAACGTATAACGTATAACGTATAACGTATAACGTATAACGTATAACGTATAACGTATAACGTATAACGTATAACGTATAACGTGTAACGTATAACGTATAACGTATAACATATAACGTATAACGCATATCCTAGAACTTATGGCGTATAACGTATAATGTATAACGTATAACGTATAACGTATAACGTATAACGTATAACGTATAACGTATAACGTATAACGTATAACGTATAACGTATAACGTATAACGTATAACGTGTAACGTATAACGTATAACGTATAACACATAACGTATAACGCATATCCTAGAACTTATGGCGTATAACGTATAATGTATAACGTATAACGTATAACGTATAATCTATAACGTATAACGTATAACGTATAACGTATAACGTATACCGTATAACGTATAACGTATAACGTATAACGTATAACGTATAACGTACAGCGTATAACGTATAACGTATAACGTATAACGTATATCGTATGACGTATTCCGTATAACGTATAGCGTATAACGTATAACGTATAACGTATAACGTATAACGTATTACGTATAACGTATAACGTATAACGTATAGAGTATAACGTATAACGTATAACGTATAACGTATAACGTATAACGTAATACGTATAACGTATAACGTATTACGTATAACATATAACGTATAACGTATAACGTATAACGTATAACATATAACGTATAACGCATATCCTAGAACTTATGGCGTATAACGTATAATGTATAACGTATAACGTATAACGTATAACGTATAACGTATAACGTATAGCGTATAACGTATAACGTATAACGTATAACGTATAACGTATAACGTATAACGTATAACGTATAACGTATAACGTATAACGTATAACGTATAACGTATAACGTATAACGTATAACGTATAACGTATAACGTATAACGTAAAACGTATAACGTATAACGTATAACGTATAACATATAACGTATAACGCATATCCTAGAACTTATGGCGTATAACGTATAATGTATAACGTATAACGTATAACGTATAACGTATAACGTATAACGTATAGCGTATAGCGTATAACGTATAACGTATAACGTATAACGTATAACGTATAAAGTAAAACATATCACGTATAACGCATATCCTAGAACTTATGGCGTATAACGTATAATGTATAACGTATAACGTATAACGTATAACGTAAAACGTATAACGTATAACGTATAACATATAACGTATAACGCATATCCTAGAACTTATGGCGTATAACGTATAATGTATAACGTATAACGTATAACGTATAACGTATAACGTATAACGTATCGCTTATAACGTATAACGTATAACGTATAACGTATAACGTATAACGTATAACGTATAACGTATAACGTATAACGTATAACGTAAAACGTATATCGTATAACGTATAACGTATAACATATAACGTATAACGCATATCCTAGAACTTATGGCGTATAACGTATAATGTATAACGTATAACGTATAACGTATAACGTATAACGTATAACGTATAGCGTATAGCGTATAACGTATAACGTATAACGTATAACGTATAACGTATAAAGTAAAACATATCACGTATAACGCATATCCTAGAACTTATGGCGTATAACGTATAATGTATAACGTATAACGCATAACGTATAACGTAAAACGTATAACGTATAACGTATAACATATAACGTATAACGCATATCCTAGAACTTATGGCGTATAACGTATAATGTATAACGTATAACGTATAACGTATAACGTATAACGTATAACGTATCGCTTATAACGTATAACGTATAACGTATAACGTATAACGTATAACGTATAACGTATAACGTATAGCGTATAACGTATAACGTATAACGTATAACGTATATCGTATGACGTATAACGTATAACGTATAGCGTATAACGTATAACGTATAACGTATAACGTATAACGTATTACGTATAACGTATAACGTATAACGTATAACGTATAACGTATAACGTATAACGTATAACGTATAACATATAACGTATAACGTATAACATATAACGTATAACGCATATCCTAGAACTTATGGCGTATAACGTATAATTTATAACGTATAACGTATAACGTATAACGTATAACGTATAACGTATAACGTATAACGTATAACGTATAACGTATAACGTATAACGTATAACGTATAACGTATAACGTATAACGTATAACGTATAACGTATAACGTATAACGTATAACGTATAACGTATAACGTGTAACGTATAACGTATAACGTATAACATATAACGTATAACGCATATCCTAGAACTTATGGCGTATAACGTATAATGTATAACGTATAACGTATAACGTATAACGTATAACGTATAACGTATAACGTATAACGTATAACGTATAACGTATAACGTATAGCGTATAACGTATAACGTATAACGTATAACGTATATCGTATGACGTATAACGTATAACGTATAGCGTATAACGTATAACGTATAACGTATAACGTATAACGTATAACGTATAACGTATAACGTATAACGTAATACGTATAACATATAACGCATTACGTATAACATATAACGTATAACGTATAACGTATAAAGTATAACGTATAACTTTTAACGTATAACGTATAACGTATAACGTAATACGTATAACGTATAACGTATTACGTATAACATATAACGTATAACGTATAACGTATAACGTATAACGTATAATGTATAACGTATAGCGTATAACGTATATCGTATAACGTATAACGTATAACGTATAAAGGATAACGTGTAACGTATATCGTATATCGTATATCGTTTAACGAATAATGTACAACAAGTAACGTGTAACGTATAACGTATAAAGTATAACGTAATACGTATATCAAATAACGTATAACGTATAACGTGTAACGTATAACGTATAACGTATAACGTATAACGTATAACGTATAACGTATAACGTATAACGTATAACGTATAACGTATAACGTATAACGTATAGCGTATAACGTATAACGTACAACGTATAACGTATAACGTATAACGTATAACGTATAACGTATAACGTATAACGTATAACGTATAACGTACAACGTATAACATATAACTTTTAACGTATATCGTATAACGTATAACGTATAACGTATAACGTATATCGTGTAACGTATGACGTATGACGTATGACGTATAACGTATAACGTATAACGTATAACTTATAACGTATAACGTATAACTTTTAACGTATAACGTATTACGTATAACGTATAACGTATAACGTATAACGTATAACGTATAACGTAATACGTATATCAAATAACGTATAACGTATAACGTATAACGTATAACGTATAACGTATAACTTATAACGTATAACGTATAACTTTTAACGTATAACGTATAACGTATAACGTATAACGTATAACGTATAACGTATAACGTATAACGTATAACGTATAACGTATAACGTATAACGTATAACGTATAACGTATAACGTATAACGTATAACGTATAACCTAATACGTATAACGTATAACGTATTACGTATAACGTATAACGTATAACGTATAACGTATAACGTATAACGTATAACGTATAACGTATAACGTGTAACGTATAACGTGTAACGTGTAACGTATAACGTGTAACGCATGACGTATAACGTATAACGTATAACGTATAACGTACAACGTATAACGTATAACGTATAACGTATAACTTTTAACGTATAACGTATACCGTATAACGTATAACGTATAACGTATAACGTATAACGTATAACGTATAACGTATAACGTAGAACGTATAACGTATAACTTATAGCGTATAACGTATAACGTATAACGTGTAACGTGTAACGTATAACGTATAACGTATAACGTATAACGTATAACGTATAACGTATAACGTATAACGTATAACGTATAACGTATAACGTATAACGTATAACGTATAACGTATAACGTATAGCGTATAACGTATAACGTATAACGTCTAACGTATAACATAATACGTATAACGTATAACGTATTACGTATAACGTATAACGTATAACGTATAACGTGTAACGTATAACGTATAACGTATAACGTATAACGTATAACGTATAGCGTATAACGTATAACGTATAACGTATAACGTATAACGTATAACGTATAACGTATAACGTATAACGTATAACGTATAACGTATAACGTATAACGTATAACGTATAACGTATAACGTATAACGTATAACGTATAACGTATAACGTATAAAGGATAACGTATAACGTATAACGTATAACGTATAACGTATAACGTATAACGTAATACGTATAACGTATAACGTATAACGTATAACGTATAACGTATATCGTATAACGTAATACGTATAACGTATAACGTATAACGTATAACGTATAACGTATAACGTATAACGTATAACGTATAACGTATAACGTATAACGTATAACGTATAACGTATAACGTATAACGTATAACGCATTACGTATAACATATAACGTATAACGTATAACGTATAAAGTATAACGTATAACTTTTAACGTATAACGTATAACGTATAACGTAATACGTATAACGTATAACGTATTACGTATAACATATAACGTATAACGTATAACGTATAACGTATAACGTATAACGTATAACGTATAACGTATAACGTATAACGTATAACGTATAACGTATAACGTATAACGTATAACGTATAACGTATAACGTATAACGTATAACGTATAACGTATAACGTATAACGTATAACGTATAACGTATAACGTATAACGTATAACGTATAACGTATAACGTATAGCGTATAACGTATATCGTATAACGTATAACGTATAACGTATAAAGGATAACGTGTAACGTCTATCGTATATCGTATATCGTTTAACGAATAATGTACAACAAGTAACGTGTAACGTATAACGTATAAAGTATAACGTATAACGTATAACGTATAACGTATAACGTATAACGTATAACGTATAACGTATAACGTATAACGTATAACGTATAACGTATAACGTATAACGTATAACTTTTAACGTATAACGTATACCGTATAACGTATAACGTATAACGTATAACGTATAACGTATAACGTAGAACGTATAACGTATAACTTATAGCGTATAACGTATAACGTATAACGTATAACGTATAACGTGTAACGTGTAACGTATAACGTATAACGTATAACGTATAACGTATAACGTAAAACGTATAACGTATAACGTATAACGTATAACGTATAACGTATAACGTATAACGTATAACGTATAACGTATAACGTATAACGTATAGCGTATAACGTATAACGTATAACGTCTAACGTATAACATAATACGTATAACGTATAACGTATTACGTATAACGTATAACGTATAACGTATAACGTGTAACGTATAACGTATAACGTATAACGTATAACGTATAACGTATAGCGTATAACGTATAACGTATAACGTATAACGTATAACGTATAACGTATAACGTATAACGTATAACGTATAACGTATAACGTATAACGTATAACGTATAACGTATAACGTATAACGTATAACGTATAACGTATAACGTATAACGTATAGCGTATAACGTATAACGTATAACGTATAACGTATAACGTATAACGTATAACGTATAAAGTATAACGTATAACGTATAGCGTATAACGTATAACGTATAACGTCTAACGTATAACATAATACGTATAACGTATAACGTATTACGTATAACGTATAACGTATAACGTATAACGTGTAACGTATAACGTATAACGTATAACGTATAACGTATAACGTATAGCGTATAACGTATAACGTATAACGTATAACGTATAACGTATAACGTATAACGTATAACGTATAACGTATAACGTATAACGTATAACGTATAACGTATAACGTATAACGTATAACGTATAACGTATAACGTATAACGTATAGCGTATAACGTATAACGTATAACGTGTAACGTATAACGTATAACGTATAACGTATAAAGTATAACGTATAACGTATATCGTATAACGTATAACGTATAACGTATAACATATAACGTATAACGTATAACGAATAACTTTTAACGTATATCGTATAATGTATAACGTATAACGTATAACGTATAACGTATAACTTTTAACGTGTAACGTGTAACGTAAAACGTATAACGTATAACGTATAACGTATAACGTATAACGTATAACGTGTAACGTATAACGTATAACGTAATACGTATAACGTATAACGTATTACGTATAACATATAACGTATAACGTATAAAGCATAACGTATAACGTATAACGTATAACGTATAACGTATAACGTATAACGTATAACGTAATACGTATAACGTATAACGCATTACGTATAACATATAACGTATAACGTATAACGTATAACGTATAACGTATAACGTATAACGTATAACGTATAAAGGATAACGTATAACGTATAACGTATAACGTATAACGTATAACGTATAACGTAATACGTATAACGTATAACGCATTACGTATAACATATAACATATAACGTATAACGTATAAAGTATAACGTATAACTTTTAACGTATAACGTATAACGTATAACGTAATACGTATAACGTATAACGTATTACGTATAACATATAACGTATAACGTATAACGTATAACGTATAACGTATAACGTATAACGTATAACGTATAACGTATAACGTATAACGCATAACGTATAACGTATACCGTATATCGTATAACGTATAACGTATAACGTATAACGTATAGCGTAACACGTATATCGTATAAAGTATAACGTATAACGTATAAAGGATAACGTGTAACGTATATCGTATATCGTATATCGTTTAACGAATAATGTACAACAAGTAACGTGTAACGTATAACGTATAAAGTAAAACGTATAACGTATAACGTATAACGTATAACGTATAACGTATAACGTATAACGTATAACGTATAACGTATAACGTATAACGTATAACGTATTACGTATAACATATAACGTATAACGTATAACGTATATCGTATAACGTATAACGTATAACGTATAACGTATAACGTATAACGTATAACGTATAACGTATAACGTATAACGTATAACGTATAACGTATAACGTATAACGTATAACGTATAACGTATAACGTATAACGTATAACGTATAACGTATAACGTATAACGTATAACGTATAACGTGTAACGTATAACGTGTAACGTATAACGTGTAACGCATAACGTGTAACGCATAACGTATAACGTATATCGTTTAACGAATAATGTACAACAAGTAACGTATAACGTGTAACGTATAACGTATTACGTATAACGTATAACGTATAACGTATAACGTATAACGTATAACGTATAACGTATAACGTATAACGTATAACGTATAACGTATAACGTATGACGTATAACGTATTACGTATAACATATAACGTATAACGTATAACGTATATCGTATAACGTATACCGTATATCGTATAACGTATAACGTATAGCGTAAAACGTATATCGTATAACGTATAACGTATAACGTATAACGTATAACGTATAGCGTAAAACGTATATCGTATAACGTATAACGTATAACGTATAAAGGATAACGTGTAACGTATATCGTATATCGTATATCGTTTAACGAATAATGTACAACAAGTAACGTATAACGTGTAACGTATAACGTATTACGTATAACGTATAACGTATAACGTATAACGTATAACGTATAACGTATTACGTATAACATATAACGTATAACGTATAACGTATATCGTATAACGTATAACGTATAACGTATAACGTATAACGTATAACGTATAACGTATAACGTATAACGTATAACGTATAACGTATAACGTATAACGTATAACGTGTAACGTATAACGTATAACGTATAACGTATAACGTGTAACGTATAACGTGTAACGTATAACGTGTAACGTATAACGTATAACGTATAACGTATAACGTATAACGTATTACGTATAACGTATAAAGTATAACGTATAACGTATAACGTATAACGTATTACGTATAACATATAACGTATAACGTATAACGTATAACGTATAACGTATAAAGTATAACGTATAACGTGTAACGTATAACGTGTAACGTATAACGTGTAACGTATAACGTGTAACGTATAACGTGTAACGTATAACGTGTAACGTATAACGTGTAACGCATAACGTGTAACGCATAACGTATAACGTATAACGTATAACGTATAACGTATAACGTATTACGTATAACGTATAAAGTATAACGTATAACGTATAACGTATAACGTATAACGTATAACGTATAACGTATAACGTATAACGTATAACGTATAACGTATAACGTATAACGTATAACGTATAACGTGTAACGTATAACGTATAACGTATAACATATAACGTATAACGTATAACGAATAACTTTTAACGTATAACGTATAATGTATAACGTATAACGTATAACGTATAACGTATAACTTTTAACGTGTAACGTGTAAGGTATAACGTAATACGTATAACGTATAACGTATAACGTATAACGTTATACGTATATCAAATAACGTATAACGTATAACGTATAACGTATAACGTATAACGTATAACGTATAACGTATAACGTATAACGTATAACGTATAACGTATAACGTATAACGTATAACGTATAACGTATAACGTATAACGTATAGCGTATAACGTATAACGTACAACGTATAACGTAAACGTATAACGTATAACGTATAACGTATAACGTATAACGTATAACGTATAACGTATAACGTACAACGTATAACATATAACTTTTAACGTATATCGTATAACGTATAACGTATAACGTATAACGTATATCGTGTAACGTATGACGTATGACGTATGACGTATAACGTATAACGTATAACGTATAACGTATAACTTATAACGTATAACGTATAACTTTTAACGTATAACGTATAACGTATAACGTATAACGTATAACGTAATACGTATATCAAATAACGTATAACGTATAACGTATAACGTATAACGTATAACGTACAACGTATAACGTATAACGTATAACTTTTAACGTATAACGTATACCGTATAACGTATAACGTATAACGTATAACGTATAACGTATAACGTAGAACGTATAACGAATAACTTATAGCGTATAACGTATAACGTATAACGTATAACGTATAACGTATAACGTATAACGTATAACGTATAACGTATAACGTATAACGTGTAACGTATATCGTGTAACGTATAACGTATAACGTATAACTTTTAACGTATAACGTATAACGTGTAACGTAGAACGTATAACGAATAACTTATAGCGTATAACGTATAACGTATAACGTATAACGTATAACGTGTAACGTGTAACGTATAACGTATAACGTATAACGTATAACGTATAGCGTATAACGTATAACGTATAACGTATAACGTATATCCTAATACGTATAACGTATAACGTATTTCGTATAACGTATAACGTATAACGTATAACGTATATCGTGTAACGTATGACGTATGACGTATGACGTATAACGTATAACGTATTACGTATAACGTATAACGTATAACGTATAACGTATAACGTATAACGTATAACGTATAACGTATAACGTATAACGTATTACGTATAACATATAACGTATAACGTATAACGTATATCGTATAACGTATACCGTATATCGTATAACGTATAACGTATAGCGTAAAACGTATATCGTATAACGTATAACGTATAACGTATAACGTATAACGTATAGCGTAAAACGTATATCGTATAACGTATAACGTATAACGTATAAAGGATAACGTGTAACGTATATCGTATATCGTATATCGTTTAACGAATAATGTACAACAAGTAACGTATAACGTGTAACGTATAACGTATTACGTATATCGTATAACGTATAACGTATAACGTATAACGCATTACGTATAACATATAACGTATAACGTATAACGTATATCGTATAACGTATAACGTATAAAGGATAACGTATAACGTATAACGTATAACGTATAACGTATAACGTATAACGTAATACGTATAACGGATAACGCATTACGTATAACATATAACGTATAACGTATAACGTATAACGTATAACGTATAACGTATAACGTATAACGTGTAACGTATTACGTATAACATATAACGTATAACGTATAACGTATAATGTATAACGTATAACGTATAACGTATAACGTATAACGTATAACGTATAACGTATAACGTATACCGTATATCGTATAACGTATAACGTATAACGTATAACGTATAGCGTATAACGTATATCGTATAACGTATAACGTATAACGTATAAAGGATAACGTGTAACGTATATCGTATATCGTATATCGTTTAACGAATAATGTACAACAAGTAACGTGTAAGGTATAACGTATAAAGTATAACGTATAACGTATAACGTATAACGTATAACGTATAACGTATAACGTATAACGTATAACGGATAACGTATAACGTATAACGTATAACGTATAACGTATAACGTATAACGTATAACGTATAACGTATAGCGTATAACGTATAACGTATAACGTATAACGTATAACGTATAACGTATAACGTATAACGTATAACGTATAACGTATAACGTATAACGTATAACGTATAACGTATAACGTATAACGTATAACGTATAACGTATAACGTATAACGTATAGCGTATAACGTATAACGTATAACGTATAACGTATAACGTATAACGTATAACGTATAAAGTATAACGTATAACGTATAACGTATAACGTATAACGTATAACGTATAACGTATAACATATAACGTATAACGTATAACGAATAACTTTTAACGTATAACGTATAATGTATAACGTATAACGTATAACGTATAACGTATAACTTTTAACGTGTAACGTGTAACGTAAAACGTATAACGTATAACGTATAACGTATAACGTATAACGTGTAACGTATAACGTATAACGTAATACGTATAACGTATAACGTATTACGTATAACATATAACGTATAACGTATAAAGCATAACGTATAACGTATAACGTATAACGTATAACGTATAACGTAATACGTATAACGTATAACGCATTACGTATAACATATAACGTATAACGTATAACGTATAACGTATAACGTATAACGTATAACGTATAACGTATAACGTATAAAGGATAACGTATAACGTATAACGTATAACGTATAACGTATAACGTATAACGTAATACGTATAACGGATAACGCATTACGTATAACATATAACGTATAACGTATAACGTATAACGTATAACGTATAACGTATAACGTATAACGTGTAACGTATTACGTATAACATATAACGTATAACGTATAACGTATAATGTATAACGTATAACGTATAACGTATAACGTATAACGTATAACGTATAACGTATAACGTATACCGTATATCGTATAACGTATAACGTATAACGTATAACGTATAGCGTATAACGTATATCGTATAACGTATAACGTATAACGTATAAAGGATAACGTGTAACGTATATCGTATATCGTATATCGTTTAACGAATAATGTACAACAAGTAACGTGTAAGGTATAACGTATAAAGTATAACGTATAACGTATAACGTATAACGTATAACGTATAACGTATAACGTATAACGTATAACGGATAACGTATAACGTATAACGTATAACGTATAACGTATAACGTATAACGTATAACGTATAACGTATAATGTATAACGTATAACGTATAACGTATAACGTATAACGTATAACGTATAACGTATAACGTATAACGTATAACTTGTAACGTATAACGTGTAACGTATAACGTGTAACGTATAACGTGTAACGCATAACGTGTAACGCATAACGTATAACGTATAACGTATAACGTGTAACGTATAACGTGTAACGTATAACGTGTAACGTATAACGTGTAACGTATAACGTGTAACGTATAACGTGTAACGCAATAACGTATAACGTATAACGTATAACGTATAACGTATAACGTATAACGTATAACGTATAAAGTTTAACGTATAACGAATAACGTATAACGTATAACGTATAACGTATAACGAATAACTTTTAACGTATAACGTATAATGTATAACGTATAACGTATAACGTATAACGTATAACGAATAACTTTTAACGTATAACGTATAATGTATAACGTATAACGTATAACGTATAACGTATAACTTTTAACGTGTAACGTGTAACGTAAAACGTATAACGTGTAACGCATAACGTGTAACGCATAACGTATAACGTATAACGTATAACGTATAACGTATAACGTGTAACGTATAACGTGCAACGTATAACGTGTAACGTATAACGTGTAACGTATAACGTGTAACGCAATAACGTATAACGTATAACGTATAACATATAACGTATAACGTATAACGTATAACGTATAAAGTTTAACGTATAACGAATAACGTATAACGTATAACGTATAACGTATAACGAATAACTTTTAACGTATAACGTATAATGTATAACGTATAACGTATAACGTATAACGTATAACTTTTAACGTGTAACGTGTAACGTAAAACGTATAACGTGTAACGCATAACGTGTAACGCATAACGTATAACGTATAACGTATAACGTATAACGTATAACGTGTAACGTATAACGTGCAACGTATAACGTGTAACGTATAACGTGTAACGTATAACGTGTAACGCAATAACGTATAACGTATAACGTATAACATATAACGTATAACGTATAACGTATAACGTATAAAGTTTAACGTATAACGAATAACGTATAACGTATAACGTATAACGAATAACTTTTAACGTATAACGTATAATGTATAACGTATAACGTATAACGTATAACGTATAACTTTTAACGTGTAACGTGTAACGTAAAACGTATAACGTATAACGTATAACGTATAACGTATAACGTATAACGTATAAAGTATAACGTATAACGTATAACGTATAACGTATAACGTATAACGTATAACGTATAACATATAACGTATAACGTATAACGAATATCTTTTAACGTATAACGTATAATGTATAACGTATAACGTATAACGTATAACGTATAACTTTTAACGTGTAACGTGTAACGTAAAACGTATAACGTATAACGTATAACGTATAACGTATAACGTGTAACGTATAACGTATAACGTAATACGTATAACGTATAACGTATTACGTATAACATATAACGTATAACGTATAAAGCATAACGTATAACGTATAACGTATAACGTATAACGTATAACGTATAACATATAACGTATAACGTATAACGAATAACTTTTAACGTATAACGTATAATGTATAACGTATAACGTATAACGTATAACGTATAACTTTTAACGTGTAACGTGTAACGTAAAACGTATAACGTATAACGTATAACGTATAACGTATAACGTGTAACGTATAACGTATAACGTAATACGTATAACGTATAACGTATTACGTATAACATATAACGTATAACGTATAAAGCATAACGTATAACGTATAACGTATAACGTATAACGTATAACGTAATACGTATAACGTATAACGCATTACGTATAACATATAACGTATAACGTATAACGTATAACGTATAACGTATAACGTATAACGTATAAAGGATAACGTATAACGTATAACGTATAACGTATAACGTATAACGTATAACGTATAACGTAATACGTATAACGTATAACGCATTACGTATAACATATAACGTATAACGTATAACGTATAAAGTATAACGTATAACTTTTAACGTATAACGTATAACGTATAACGTAATACGTATAACGTGTAACGTATTACGTATAACATATAACGTATAACGTATAACGTATAACGTATAACGTATAACGTATAACGTATAACGTATAACGTATAACGTATAACGTATAACGTATAACGTATAACGTATAACGTATAACGTATAACGTATAACATATAACGTATAACGTATAACGAATCACTTTTAACGTATAACGTATAACGTGTAACGTATAACGTATTACGTATAACGTATAACGTATAACGTATAACGTATAACGTATAACGTATAACGTATTACGTATAACATATAACGTATAACGTATAACGTATAACGTATAACGTATAACGTATAACGTATAACGTATAACGTATAACGTATAACGTATAACGTATAACGTATAACGTATAACGTATAACGTATAACGTATAACGTATAACGTATAACGTATAACGTATAACGTATAACGTGTAACGTATAACGTGTAACGTATAACGTGTAACGCATAACGTGTAACGCATAACGTACAACGTATAACGTATAACGTATAACGTATAACGTGTAACGTATAACGTGTAACGTATAACGTGTAACGTATAACGTGTAACGTATAACGTGTGACGTATAACGTGTAACGCATAACGTATAACGTATAACGTATAACGTATAACGTATAACGTATAACGTATAACGTATAACGTATAACGTATAACGTATAACGTATAACGTATAACATATAACGTATAACGTATAACGAATAACTTTTAACGTATAACGTATAACGTGTAACGTATAACGTATTACGTATAACGTATAACGTATAACGTATAACATATAACGTATAACGTATAACGAATAACTTTTAACGTATAACGTATAACGTGTAACGTATAACGTATTACGTATAACGTATAACGTATAACGTATAACGTATTACGTATAACATATAACGTATAACGTATAAAGCATAACGTATAACGTATAACGTATAACGTATAACGTATAACGTATAACGTATAACGTATAACGTATAACGTATAACGTATACCGTATATCGTATAACGTATAACGTATAACGTATAACGTATAGCGTATAACGTATATCGTATAACGTATAACGTATAACGTATAAAGGATAACGTGTAACGTATATCGTATATCGTATATCGTTTAACGAATAATGTACAACAAGTAACGTGTAAGGTATAACGTATAAAGTATAACGTATAACGTATAACGTATAACGTATAACGTATAACGTATAACGTATAACGTATAACGTATAACGTATAACGTATAACGTATAACGTATAGCGTATAACGTATATCGTATAACGTATAACGTATAACGTATAAAGGATAACGTGTAACGTCTATCGTATATCGTATATCGTTTAACGAATAATGTACAACAAGTAACGTGTAACGTATAACGTATAAAGTATAACGTATAACGTATAACGTATAACGTATAACGTATAACGTATAACGTATAACGTATAACGTATAACGTATACCGTATAACGTATAACGTATAACGTATAACGTATAACGTATAACGTATAACGTATAACGTATAAGGTATAACGTATAACGTATAGCGTATAACGTATAACGTATAACGTCTAACGTATAACATAATACGTATAACGTATAACGTATTACGTATTACGTATAACGTATAACGTATAACGTGTAACGTATAACGTGTAACGTATAACGTATAACGTATAACGTATAACGTATAGCGTATAACGTATAACGTATAACGTATAACGTATAACGTATAACGTATAACGTATAACGTATAACGTATAACGTATAACGTATAACGTATAACGTATAACGTATAACGTATAACGTATAACGTATAACGTATAACGTATAGCGTATAACGTATAACGTATAACGTATAACGTATAACGTATAACGTATAACGTATAAAGTATAACGTATCACGTATAACGTATAACGAATAACTTTTAACGTATAACGTATAACGTGTAACGTATAACGTATTACGTATAACGTATAACGTATAACGTATAACATATAACGTATAACGTATAACGAATAACTTTTAACGTATAACGTATAACGTGTAACGTATAACGTATTACGTATAACGTATAACGTATAACGTATAACGTATAACGTATAACGTATAACGTATAACGTATTACGTATAACATATAACGTATAACGTATAACGTATAACGTATAACGTATAACGTATAACGTATAACGTATAACGTATAACGTATAACGTATAACGTATAACGTATAACGTATAACGTATAACGTATAACGTATAACGTATAACGTATAACGTATAACGTATAACGTGTAACGTATAACGTGTAACGTATAACGTGTAACGCATAACGTGTAACGCATAACGTATAACGTATAACGTATAACGTATAACGTATAACGTGTAACGTATAACGTGTAACGTATAACGTGTAACGTATAACGTGTAACGTATAACGTGTAACGCATAACGTATAACGTATAACGTATAACGTATAACGTATAACGTATAACGTATAACGTATAAAGTTTAACGTATAACGAATAACGTATAACGTATAACGTATAACGTATAACATATAACGTATAACGTATAAAGAATAACTTTTAACGTATAACGTATAATGTATAACGTATAACGTATAACGTATAACGTATAACTTTTAACGTGTAACGTGTAACGTAAAACGTATAACGTATAACGTATAACGTATAACGTATAACGTATAACGTATAACGTAATACGTATAACGTATAACGCATTACGTATAACATATAACGTATAACGTATAACGTATAACGTATAACGTATAACGTATAACGTATAAAGGATAACGTATAACGTATAACGTATATCGTATAACGTATAACGTATAACGTAATACGTATAACGTATAACGTATAACGTATAACGTATATCGTATAACGTAATACGTATAACGTATAACGTATAACGTATAACGTATAACGTAATACGTATAACGCATTACGTATAACATATAACGTATAACGTATAACGTATAAAGTATAACGTATAACTTTTAACGTATAACGTATAACGTATAACGTAATACGTATAACGTATAACGTATAACGTATTACGTATAACATATAACGTATAACGTATAACGTATAACGTATAACGTATAACGTATAATGTATAACGTATAACGTATAACGTATAACGTATAACGTATAACGTATAACGTATAACGTATAACGTATAACGTATAACGTATAACGAATAACGTATAACGTATAACGTATAACGTATAACGTATAGCGTATAACGTATATCGTATAACGTATAACGTATAACGTATAAAGGATAACGTGTAACGCATTACGTATAACATATAACGTATAACGTATAACGTATAACGTATAACGTATAACGTATAACGTATAAAGGATAACGTATAACGTATAACGTATAACGTATAACGTATAACGTATAACGTAATACGTATAACGTATAACGTATAACGTATAACGTATAGCGTATAACGTATATCGTATAACGTATAACGTATAACGTATAAAGGATAACGTGTAACGTATATCGTATATCGTATAACGTTTAACGAATAATGTACAACAGGTAACGTGTAACGTATAACGTATAAAGTATAACGTATAACGTATAACGTATAACGTATAACGTATAACGTAATACGTATAACGTATAACGTATAACGTATAACGTGTAACGTATAACGTGTAACGTATAACGTGTAACGCATAACGTGTAACGCATAACGTATAACGTATAACGTATAACGTATAACGTATAACGTATAACGTATAACGTATACCGTATATCGTATAACGTATAACGTATAACGTATAACGTAATACGTATAACGTATAACGTATAACGTATAACGTATAACGTATAACGTATAACGTATAACGTATAACGTATAACGTATAACGTATAACGTATAACGTATAACGTATAACGTATAACGTATAACGTATAGCGTATAACGTATAACGTACAACGTATAACGTATAACGTATAACGTATAACGTATAACGTATAACGTATAACGTATAACGTATAACGTATAACGTATAACGTACAACGTATAACATATAACTTTTAACGTATATCGTATAACGTATAACGTATAACGTATAACGTATATCGTGTAACGTATGACGTATGACGTATGAAGTATAACGTATAACGTATAACGTATAACTTATAACGTATAACGTATAACTTTTAACGTATAACGTATAACGTATAACGTATAACGTATAACGTATAACGTATAACGTAATACGTATATCAAATAACGTATAACGTATAACGTATAACGTATAACGTATAACGTACAACGTATAACGTATAACGTATAACTTTTAACGTATAACGTATACCGTATAACGTATAACGTATAACGTATAACGTATAACGTATAACGTAGAACGTATAACGAATAACTTATAGCGTATAACGTATAACGTATAACGTATAACGTATAACGTGTAACGTGTAACGTATAACGTATAACGTATAACGTATAGCGTATAACGTATAACGTATAACGTATAACGTATAACCTAATACGTATAACGTATAACGTATTACGTATAACGTATAACGTATAACGTATAACGTATAACGTATAACTTTTAACGTATAACGTATAACGTGTAACGTATAACGTATTACGTATAACGTATAACGTATAACGTATAACGTATAACGTATAACGTATAACGTATAACGTGTAACGTATAACGTATAACGTATAACGTATAACGTATAACGTATAGCGTATAACGTATAACGTACAACGTATAACGTAGAACGTATAACGTATAACGTATAACGTATAACGTATAACGTATAACGTATAACGTATAACGTATAACGTATAACGTATAACGTATAACGTATAACGTATAACGTATAGCGTATAACGTATAACGTACAACGTATAACGGAAAACGTATAACGTATAACGTATAACGTATAACGTATAACGTATAACGTATAACGTATAACGTATAACGTATAACGTGTAACGTATATCGTGTAACGTATAACGTATAACGTATAACTTTTAACGTATAACGTATAACGTGTAACGTATAACGTATTACGTATAACGTATAAGGTATAACGTATAACGTATAACGTATAACGTGTAACGTATAACGTATAACGTATAACGTATAACGTATAAAGGATAACGTGTATCGCATATCGTATATCGTATACCGTATAACGTACAGCGAGTAACATGTAACGCATAACGTATAACGTATAACGTATAACGTATAACGTATTACGTATAACGTATAACGTATAACGTATAACGTATAACGTATAACGTATAACGTATAACGTATAGCGTATTACGTATAACGTATAACGTATAACGTATAACATAATACGTATAACGTATAACGTATTACGTATAACGTATAACGTATAACGTATAACGTGTAACGTATAACGTGTAACGTATAACGTGTAACGTATAACGTGTAACGTATAACGTGTAACGTATAACGTGTAACGCATAACGTATAACGTATAACGTATAACGTATAACGTATAACGTATAACGTATAACGTATAACGTATAACGTATAACGTATAACGTATAACATATAACGTATAACGTATAACGAATAACTTTTAACGTATAACGTATAACGTGTAACGTATAACGTATTACGTATAACGTATAACGTATAACGTATAACATATAACGTATAACGTATAACGAATAACTTTTAACGTATAACGTATAACGTGTAACGTATAACGTATTACGTATAACGTATAACGTATAACGTATAACGTATAACGTATAACGTATAACGTATAACGTATTACGTATAACATATAACGTATAACGTATAACGTATAACGTATAACGTATAACGTATAACGTATAACGTATAACGTATAACGTATAACGTATAACGTATAACGTATAACGTATAACGTATAACGTATAACGTATAACGTATAACGTATAACGTATAACGTGTAACGTATAACGTGTAACGTATAACGTGTAACGCATAACGTGTAACGCATAACGTATAACGTATAACGTATAACGTATAACGTATAACGTGTAACGTATAACGTGTAACGTATAACGTGTAACGTATAACGTGTAACGTATAACGTGTAACGCATAACGTATAACGTATAACGTATAACGTATAACGTATAACGTATAACGTATAACGTATAAAGTTTAACGTATAACGAATAACGTATAACGTATAACGTATAACGTATAACATATAACGTATAACGTATAAAGAATAACTTTTAACGTATAACGTATAATGTATAACGTATAACGTATAACGTATAACGTATAACTTTTAACGTGTAACGTGTAACGTAAAACGTATAACGTATAACGTATAACGTATAACGTATAACGTATAACGTATAACGTAATACGTATAACGTATAACGCATTACGTATAACATATAACGTATAACGTATAACGTATAACGTATAACGTATAACGTATAACGTATAAAGGATAACGTATAACGTATAACGTATAACGTATAACGTATAACGTATAACGTAATACGTATAACGTATAACGTATAACGTATAACGTATATCGTATAACGTAATACGTATAACGTATAACGTATAACGTATAACGTATAACGTAATACGTATAACGCATTACGTATAACATATAACGTATAACGTATAACGTATAAAGTATAACGTATAACTTTTAACGTATAACGTATAACGTATAACGTAATACGTATAACGTATAACGTATAACGTATTACGTATAACATATAACGTATAACGTATAACGTATAACGTATAACGTATAACGTATAATGTATAACGTATAACGTATAACGTATAACGTATAACGTATAACGTATAACGTATAACGTATAACGTATAACGTATAACGTATAACGAATAACGTATAACGTATAACGTATAACGTATAACGTATAGCGTATAACGTATATCGTATAACGTATAACGTATAACGTATAAAGGATAACGTGTAACGTCTATCGTATATCGTATATCGTTTAACGAATAATGTACAACAAGTAACGTGTAACGTATAACGTATAAAGTATAACGTATAACGTATAACGCATAACGTATAACGTATAACGTATAACGTATAACGTATAACGTATAACGTATAACGTATAAAGTTTAACGTATAACGAATAACGTATAACGTATAACGTATAACGAATAACTTTTAACGTATAACGTATAATGTATAACGTATAACGTATAACGTATAACGTATAACTTTTAACGTGTAACGTGTAACGTAAAACGTATAACGTATAACGTATAACGTATAACGTATAACGTATAACGTATAAAGTATAACGTATAACGTATAACGTATAACGTATAACGTATAACGTATAACATACAACGTATAACGTATAACGAATATCTTTTAACGTATAACGTATAATGTATAACGTATAACGTATAACGTATAACGTATAACTTTTAACGTGTAACGTGTAACGTAAAACGTATAACGTATAACGTATAACGTATAACGTATAACGTGTAACGTATAACGTATAACGTATAACGTGTAACGTATAACGTATAACGTAATACGTATAACGTATAACGTATTACGTATAACATATAACGTATAACGTATAAAGCATAACGTATAACGTATAACGTATAACGTATAACGTATAACGTATAACATATAACGTATAACGTATAACGAATAACTTTTAACGTATAACGTATAATGTATAACGTATAACGTATAACGTATAACGTATAACTTTTAACGTGTAACGTGTAACGTATTACGTATAACATATAACGTATAACGTATAAAGCATAACGTATAACGTATAACGTATAACGTACAACGTATAACGTAATACGTATAACGTATAACGCATTACGTATAACATATAACGTATAACGTATAACGTATAACGTATAACGTATAACGTATAACGTATAACGTATAAAGGATAACGTATAACGTATAACGTATAACGTATAACGTATAACGTATAACGTATAACGTAATACGTATAACGTATAACGCATTACGTATAACATATAACGTATAACGTATAACGTATAAAGTATAACGTATAACTTTTAACGTATAACGTATAACGTATAACGTAATACGTATAACGTATAACGTATAACGTATAACGTATAACGTATAACGTATAACGTATAACGTATAACGTATACCGTATATCGTATAACGTATAACGTATAACGTATAACGTATAGCGTATAACGTATATCGTATAGCGTATAACGTATAACGTATAAAGGATAACGTGTAACGTATATCGTATATCGTATATCGTTTAACGAATAATGTACAACAAGTAACGTGTAAGGTATAACGTATAAAGTATAACGTATAACGTATAACGTATAACGTATAACGTATAACGTATAACGTATAACGTATAACGTATAACGTATAACGTATAACGTATAACGTATAACGTATAACGTATAACGTGTAACGTATAACGTGTAACGTATAACGTGTAACGCATAACGTGTAACGCATAACGTATAACGTATAACGTATAACGTATAACGTATAACGTGTAACGTATAACGTGTAACGTATAACGTGTAACGTATAACGTGTAACGTATAACGTGTAACGCATAACGTATAACGTATAACGTATAACGTATAACGTATAACGTATAACGTATAACGTATAACGTATAACGTATAACGTATAACATATAGCGTATAACGTATAACGAATAACTTTTAACGTATAACGTATAACGTATAACGTGTAACGTATAACGTATTACGTATAACGTATAACGTATAACGTATAACATATAACGTATAACGTATAACGAATAACATTTAACGTATAACGTATAACGTGTAACGTATAACGTATTACGTATAACGTATAACGTATAACGTATAACGTATAACGTATAACGTATAACGTATTACGTATAACATATAACGTATAACGTATAACGTATAACGTATAACGTATAACGTATAACGTATAACGTATAACGTATAACGTATATCGTATAACGTAATACGTATAACGTATAACGTATAACGTATAACGTATAACGTAATACGTATAACGCATTACGTATAACATATAACGTATAACGTATAACGTATAAAGTATAACGTATAACTTTTAACGTATAACGTATAACGTATAACGTAATACGTATAACGTATAACGTATTACGTATAACATATAACGTATAACGTATAACGTATAACGTATAACGTATAACGTATAACGTATAACGTATAACGTATAACGTATAACGTATACCGTATATCGTATAACGTATAACGTATAACGTATAACGTATAGCGTATAACGTATATCGTATAACGTATAACGTATAACGTATAAAGGATAACGTGTAACGTATATCGTATAACGTATAACGTATAACGTATAAAGGATAACGTGTAACGTCTATCGTATATCGTATATCGTTTAACGAATAATGTACAACAAGTAACGTGTAACGTATAACGTATAAAGTATAACGTATAACGTATAACGTATAACGTATAACGTATAACGTATAACGTATAACGTATAACGTATAACGTATACCGTATAACGTATAACGTATAACGTATAACGTATAACGTATAACGTATAACGTATAACGTATAACGTATAACGTATAACGTATAACGTATAGCGTATAACGTATAACGTATAACGTCTAACGTATAACATAATACGTATAACGTATAACGTATTACGTATTACGTATAACGTATAACGTATAACGTGTAACGTATAACGTATAACGTATAACGTATAACGTATAACGTATAACGTATAGCGTATAACGTATAACGTATAACGTATAACGTATAACGTATAACGTATAACGTATAACGTATAACGTATAACGTATAACGTATAACGTATAACGTATAACGTATAACGTATAACGTATAACGTATAGCGTATAACGTATAACGTATAACGTATAACGTATAACGTATAACGTATAACGTATAAAGTATAACGTATAACGTATAACGTATAACGTATAACGTATAACGTATAACATATAACGTATAACGTATAACGAATAACTTTTAACGTATAACGTATAATGTATAACGTATAACGTATAACGTATAACGTATAACTTTTAACGTGTAACGTGTAACGTAAAACGTATAACGTATAACGTATACCGTATAACGTATAACGTGTAACGTATAACGTATAACGTAATACGTATAACGTATAACGTATTACGTATAACATATAACGTATAACGTATAAAGCATAACGTATAACGTATAACGTATAACGTATAACGTATAACGTAATACGTATAACGTATAACGCATTACGTATAACATATAACGTATAACGTATAACGTATAAGGTATAACGTATAACGTATAACGTATAACGTATAACGTATAAAGGATAACGTATAACGTATAACGTATAACGTATAACGTACAACGTATAACGTAATACGTATAACGTATAACGCATTACGTATAACATATAACGTATAACGTATAACGTATAACGTATAACGTATAACGTATAACGTATAACGTATAACGTATAACGTATAACATATAACGTATAACGTATAACGAATAACTTTTAACGTATAACGTATAATGTATAACGTATAACGTATAACGTATAACGTATAACTTTTAACGTGTAACGTGTAACGTAAAACGTATAACGTATAACGTATACCGTATAACGTATAACGTGTAACGTATAACGTATAACGTAATACGTATAACGTATAACGTATTACGTATAACATATAACGTATAACGTATAAAGCATAACGTATAACGTATAACGTATAACGTATAACGTATAACGTAATACGTATAACGTATAACGCATTACGTATAACATATAACGTATAACGTATAACGTATAAGGTATAACGTATAACGTATAACGTATAACGTATAACGTATAAAGGATAACGTATAACGTATAACGTATAACGTATAACGTACAACGTATAACGTAATACGTATAACGTATAACGCATTACGTATAACATATAACGTATAACGTATAACGTATAACGTATAACGTATAACGTATAACATATAACGTATAACGTATAACGAATAACTTTTAACGTATAACGTATAACGTGTAACGTATAACGTATTACGTATAACGTATAACGTATAACGTATAACATATAACGTATAACGTATAACGAATAACATTTAACGTATAACGTATAACGTGTAACGTATAACGTATTACGTATAACGTATAACGTATAACGTATAACGTATAACGTATAACGTATAACGTATTACGTATAACATATAACGTATAACGTATAACGTATAACGTATAACGTATAACGTATAACGTATAACGTATAACGTATAACGTATATCGTATAACGTAATACGTATAACGTATAACGTATAACGTATAACGTATAACGTAATACGTATAACGCATTACGTATAACATATAACGTATAACGTATAACGTATAAAGTATAACGTATAACTTTTAACGTATAACGTATAACGTATAACGTAATACGTATAACGTATAACGTATTACGTATAACATATAACGTATAACGTATAACGTATAACGTATAACGTATAACGTATAACGTATAACGTATAACGTATAACGTATAACGTATAACGTATACCGTATATCGTATAACGTATAACGTATAACGTATAACGTATAGCGCATAACGTATATCGTATAACGTATAACGTATAACGTATAAAGGATAACGTGTAACGTATATCGTATATCGTATATCGTTTAACGAATAATGTACAACAAGTAACGTGTAAGGTATAACGTATAAAGTATAACGTATAACGTATAACGTATAACGTATAACGTATAACGTATAACGTATAACGTATAACGTATAACGTATAACGTATAACGTATAGCGTATAACGTATATCGTATAACGTATAACGTATAACGTATAAAGGGTAACGTGTAACGTCTATCGTATATCGTATATCGTTTAACGAATAATGTACAACAAGTAACGTGTAACGTATAACGTATAAAGTATAACGTATAACGTATAACGTATAACGTATAACGTATAACGTATAACGTATAACGTATAACGTATAACGTATACCGTATAACGTATAACGTATAACGTATAACGTACAACGTATAACGTATAACGTATAACGTATAACGTATAACGTATAACGTATAGCGTATAACGTATAACGTATAACGTCTAACGTATAACATAATACGTATAACGTATAACGTATTACGTATTACGTATAACGTATAACGTATAACGTGTAACGTATAACGTATAACGTATAACGTATAACGTATAACGTATAACGTATAGCGTATAACGTATAACGTATAACGTATAACGTATAACGTATAACGTATAACGTATAACGTATAACGTATAACGTATAACGTATAACGTATAACGTATAACGTATAACGTATAACGTATAACGTATAGCGTATAACGTATAACGTATAACGTATAACGTATAACGTATAACGTATAACGTATAAAGTATAACGTATAACGTATAACGTATAACGTATAACGTATAACGTATAACATATAACGTATAACGTATAACGAATAACTTTTAACGTATAACGTATAATGTATAACGTATAACGTATAACGTATAACGTATAACTTTTAACGTGTAACGTGTAACGTAAAACGTATAACGTATAACGTATACCGTATAACGTATAACGTATAACGTATAACGTATAACGTATAACGTATAACGTATAACGTATAACGTATAACGTATAGCGTATAACGTATATCGTATAACGTATAACGTATAACGTATAAAGGATAACGTGTAACGTATATCGTATATCGTATAACGTTTAACGAATAATGTACAACAGGTAACGTGTAACGTATAACGTATAAAGTATAACGTATAACGTATAACGTATAACGTATAACGTATAACGTAATACGTATAACTAATAACGTATAACGTATAACGTGTAACGTATAACGTGTAACGTATAACGTGTAACGCATAACGTGTAACGCATAACGTATAACGTATAACGTATAACGTATAACGTATAACGTATAACGTATAACGTATAACGTGTAACGTATAACGTGTAACGTGTAACGTATAACGTGTAACGCATGACGTATAACGTATAACGTATAAAGGATAACGTGTAACGTATATCGTATATCGTATATCGTTTAACGAATAATGTACAACAAGTAACGTGTAAGGTATAACGTATAAAGTATAACGTATAACGTATAACGTATAACGTATAACGTATAACGTATAACGTATAACGTATAACGTATAACGTATAACGTATAACGTATAGCGTATAACGTATATCGTATAACGTATAACGTATAACGTATAAAGGGTAACGTGTAACGTCTATCGTATATCGTATATCGTTTAACGAATAATGTACAACAAGTAACGTGTAACGTATAACGTATAAAGTATAACGTATAACGTATAACGTATAACGTATAACGTATAACGTATAACGTATAACGTATAACGTATAACGTATACCGTATAACGTATAACGTATAACGTATAACGTACAACGTATAACGTATAACGTATAACGTATAACGTATAACGTATAACGTATAGCGTATAACGTATAACGTATAACGTCTAACGTATAACATAATACGTATAACGTATAACGTATTACGTATTACGTATAACGTATAACGTATAACGTGTAACGTATAACGTATAACGTATAACGTATAACGTATAACGTATAACGTATAGCGTATAACGTATAACGTATAACGTATAACGTATAACGTATAACGTATAACGTATAACGTATAACGTATAACGTATAACGTATAACGTATAACGTATAACGTATAACGTATAACGTATAACGTATAGCGTATAACGTATAACGTATAACGTATAACGTATAACGTATAACGTATAACGTATAAAGTATAACGTATAACGTATAACGTATAACGTATAACGTATAACGTATAACATATAACGTATAACGTATAACGAATAACTTTTAACGTATAACGTATAATGTATAACGTATAACGTATAACGTATAACGTATAACTTTTAACGTGTAACGTGTAACGTAAAACGTATAACGTATAACGTATACCGTATAACGTATAACGTATAACGTATAACGTATAACGTATAACGTATAACGTATAACGTATAACGTATAACGTATAACGTATAGCGTATAACGTATATCGTATAACGTATAACGTATAACCTATAAAGGATAACGTGTAACGTATATCGTATATCGTATAACGTTTAACGAATAATGTACAACAGGTAACGTGTAACGTATAACGTATAAAGTATAACGTATAACGTATAACGTATAACGTATAACGTATAACGTAATACGTATAACTAATAACGTATAACGTATAACGTGTAACGTATAACGTGTAACGTATAACGTGTAACGCATAACGTGTAACGCATAACGTATAACGTATAACGTATAACGTATAACGTATAACGTATAACGTATAACGTATAACGTGTAACGTATAACGTGTAACGTGTAACGTATAACGTGTAACGCATGACGTATAACGTATAACGTATAACGTATAACGTATAACGTATAACGTATAACGTATAACGTATAACGTATAACGTATAACGTATAACGTATAACGTATAACGTATAACGTATAACGTATAACGTATAACGTATAGCGTATAACGTATAACGTACAACGTATAACGTATAACGTATAACGTATAACGTATAACGTATAACGTATAACGTATAACGTATAACGTATAACGTATAACGTACAACGTATAACATATAACTTTTAACGTATATCGTATAACGTATAACGTATAACGTATAACGTATAGCGTATAACGTATAACGTACAACGTATAACGTATAACGTATAACGTATAACGTATAACGTATAACGTATAACGTATAACGTATAACGTATAACGTATAACGTACAACGTATAACATATAACTTTTAACGTATATCGTATAACGTATAACGTATAACGTATAACGTATATCGTGTAACGTATGACGTATGACGTATGAAGTATAACGTATAACGTATAACGTATAACTTATAACGTATAACGTATAACTTTTAACGTATAACGTATAACGTATAACGTATAACGTATAACGTAATACGTATATCAAATAACGTATAACGTATAACGTATAACGTATAACGTATAACGTACAACGTATAACGTATAACGTATAACTTTTAACGTATAACGTATACCGTATAACGTATAACGTATAACGTATAACGTATAACGTATAACGTAGAACGTATAACGAATAACTTATAGCGTATAACGTATAACGTATAACGTATAACGTATAACGTGTAACGTGTAACGTATAACGTATAACGTACAACGTATAACCTAATACGTATAACGTATAACGTATTACGTATAACGTATAACGTATAACGTATAACGTATAACGTATAACTTTTAACGTATAACGTATAACGTGTAACGTATAACGTATTACGTATAACGTATAACGTATAACGTGTAACGTATAACGTATTACGTATAACGTATAACGTATAACGTATAACGTATAACGTATAACGTGTAACGTATAACGTATAACGTATAACGTATAACGTATAACGTATAGCGTATAACGTATAACGTACAACGTATAACGTATAACGTATAACGTATAACGTATAACGTATAACGTATAACGTATAACGTATAACGTATAACGTATAACGTATAACGTATAACGTATAACGTATAACGTATAACGTATAGCGTATAACGTATAACGTACAACGTATAACGGAAAACGTATAACGTATAACGTATAACGTATAACGTATAACGTATAACGTATAACGTATAACGTATAACGTATAACGTGTAACGTATATCGTGTAACGTATAACGTATAACGTATAACTTTTAACGTATAACGTATAACGTGTAACGTATAACGTATTACGTATAACGTATAAGGTATAACGTATAACGTATAACGTATAACGTGTAACGTATAACGTATAACGTATAACGTATAACGTATAAAGGATAACGTGTAACGCATATCGTATATCGTATATCGTATACCGTATAACGTACAGCGAGTAACATGTAACGCATAACGTATAACGTATAACGTATAACGTATAACGTATTACGTATAACGTATAACGTATAACGTATAACGTATAACGTATAACGTATAACGTATAACGTATAACGTATAGCGTATAACGTATAACGTATAACGTATAACGTATAACATAATACGTATAACGTATAACGTATTACGTATAACGTATAACGTATAACGTATAACGTGTAACGTATAACGTATAACGTATAACGTATAACGTATAACGTATAACGTATAACGTATAACGTAGAACGTATAACGAATAACTTATAGCGTATAACGTATAACGTATAACGTATAACGTATAACGTGTAACGTATAACGTATAACGTATTACGTATAACGTATAACGTATAACGTATAACGTATAACGTATAACGTATAACGTATAACGTATAACGTATAGCGTATAACGTATAACGTATAACGTATAACGTATAACATAATACGTATAACGTATAACGTATTACGTATAACGTATAACGTATAACGTATAACGTATAACGTACAACGTATAACGTATAACGTATAACGTATAACGTATAACGTATAACGTATAACGTATAACGTATAACGTATAACGTATAACGTATAACGTATAACGTATAACGTATAACGTATAACGTATAGCGTATAACGTATAACGTACAACGTATAACGGAAAACGTATAACGTATAACGTATAACGTATAACGTATAACGTATAACGTATAACGTATAACGTATAACGTATAACGTGTAACGTATATCGTGTAACGTATAACGTATAACGTATAACTTTTAACGTATAACGTATAACGTGTAACGTATAACGTATTACGTATAACGTATAAGGTATAACGTATAACGTATAACGTATAACGTGTAACGTATAACGTATAACGTATAACGTATAACGTATAAAGGATAACGTGTAACGCATATCGTATATCGTATATCGTATACCGTATAACGTACAGCGAGTAACATGTAACGCATAACGTATAACGTATAACGTATAACGTATAACGTATTACGTATAACGTATAACGTATAACGTATAACGTATAACGTATAACGTATAACGTATAACGTATAACGTATAGCGTATAACGTATAACGTATAACGTATAACGTATAACATAATACGTATAACGTATAACGTATTACGTATAACGTATAACGTATAACGTATAACGTGTAACGTATAACGTATAACGTATAACGTATAACGTATAACGTGTAACGTAGAACGTATAACGAATAACTTATAGCGTATAACGTATAACGTATAACGTATAACGTATAACGTGTAACGTGTAACGTATAACGTATAACGTATAACGTATAACGTATAGCGTATAACGTATAACGTATAACGTATAACGTATAACCTAATACGTATAACGTATAACGTATTACGTATAACGTATAACGTATAACGTATAACGTATAACGTATAACTTATAGCGTATAACGTATAACGTATAACGTATAACGTATAACGTATAACGTATAACGTATAACGTATAACGTATAACGTATAACGTACAACGTATAACGTATAACGTATAACGTATAACGTGTAACGTATATCGTGTAACGTATAACGTATTACGTATAACGTATAACGTATAACGTATAACGTATAACGTGTAACGTATAACGTATTACGTATAACGTATAACGTATAACGTATAACGTATAACGTATAACGTGTAACGTATAACGTATAACGTATAACGTATAAAGGATAACGTGTAACGCATATCGTATATCGTATACCGTATAACGTACAGCGAGTAACATGTAACGCATAACGTATAACGTATAACGTATAACGTATAACGTATAACGTATTACGTATAACGTATAACGTATAACGTATAACGTATAACGTATAACGTATAACGTATAACGTATAACGTATAGCGTATAACGTATAACGTATAACGTATAACGTATAACATAATACGTATAACGTATAACGTATTACGTATAACGTATAACGTATAACGTATAACGTGTAACGTATAACGTATAACGTATAACGTATGACGTATAACGTATAACGTATAACGTATAACGTATAACGTATAACGTATAACGTATAACGTATAACGTATAACGTATAACGTATAACGTATAACGTATAACGTGTAACGTATAACGTGTAACGTATAACGTATAACGTATAACGTATAAAGGATAACGTGTAACGCATATCGTATATCGTATACCGTATAACGTACAGCGAGTAACATGTAACGCATAACGTATAACGTATAACGTATAACGTATAACGTATTACGTATAACGTATAACGTATAACGTATAACGTATAACGTATAACGTATAACGTATAACGTATAGCGTATAACGTATAACGTATAACGTATAACGTATAACATAATACGTATAACGTATAACGTATTACGTATAACGTATAACGTATAACGTATAACGTGTAACGTATAACGTATAACGTATAACGTATGACGTATAACGTATAACGTATAACGTATAACGTATAACGTATAACGTAATACGTATATCAAATAACGTATAACGTATAACGTATAACGTATAACGTATAACGTATAACGTATAACGTATAACGTACAACGTATAACGTATAACGTATAACTTTTAACGTATAACGTATACCGTATAACGTATAACGTATGACGTATAACGTATAACGTATAACGTAGAACGTATAACGAATAACTTATAGCGTATAACGTATAACGTATAACGTATAACGTATAACGTGTAACGTGTAACGTATAACGTATAACGTATAACGTATAACGTATAGCGTATAACGTATAACGTATAACGTATAACGTATAACCTAATACGTATAACGTATAACGTATTACGTATAACGTATAACGTATAACGTATAACGTATAACGTATAACTTATAGCCTATAACGTATAACGTATAACGTATAACGTATAACGTATAACGTATAACGTATAACGTATTACGTATAACGTATAACGTATAACGTATAACGTATAACGTATAACGTATAACGTATAACGTATAGCGTATAACGTATAACGTATAACGTATAACGTATAACATAATACGTATAACGTATAACGTATTACGTATAACGTATAACGTATAACGTATAACGTGTAACGTATAACGTATAACGTATAACGTATGACGTATAACGTATAACGTATAACGTATAACGTATAACGTATAACGTATAACGTATTACGTATAACGTATAACGTATAACGTATAACGTATAACGTATAACGTATAACGTATAACGTATAGCGTATAACGTATAACGTATAACGTATAACGTATAACATAATACGTATAACGTATAACGTATTACGTATAACGTATAACGTATAACGTATAACGTGTAACGTATAACGTATAACGTATAACGTATAACGTATAACGTATAACGTATAACGTATAACGTATAACGTATAACGTATAACGTATAACGTATAACGTATAACGTGTAACGTATATCGTGTAACGTATAACGTATAAAGTATAACTCTTAACGTATAACGTATAACGTGTAACGTAGAACGTATAACGAATAACTTATAGCGTATAACGTATAACGTATAACGTATAACGTATAACGTGTAACGTGTAACGTATAACGTATAACGTATAACGTATAACGTATAGCGTATAACGTATAACGTATAACGTATAACGTATAACCTAATACGTATAACGTATAACGTATTACGTATAACGTATAACGTATAACGTATAACGTATAACGTATAACTTATAGCGTATAACGTATAACGTATAACGTATAACGTATAACGTATAACGTATAACGTATAACGTATAACGTATAACGTATAACGTATAACGTATAACGTATAACGTATAACGTGTAACGTATATCGTGTAACGTATAACGTATAACGTATAACTTTTAACGTATAACGTATAACGTGTAACGTATAACGTATTACGTATAACGTATAACGTATAACGTATAACGTATAACGTATAACGTATAACGTGTAACGTATAACGTATAACGTATAACGTATAAAGGATAACGTGTAACGCATATCGTATATCGTATACCGTATAACGTACAGCGAGTAACATGTAACGCATAACGTATAACGTATAACGTATAACGTATAACGTATAACGTATTACGTATAACGTATAACGTATAACGTATAACGTATAACGTATAACGTATAACGTATAACGTATAGCGTATAACGTATAACCTATAACGTATAACGTATAACATAATACGTATAACGTATAACGTATTACGTATAACGTATAACGTATAACGTATAACGTGTAACGTATAACGTATAACGTATAACGTATGACGTATAACGTATAACGTATAACGTATAACGTATAACGTATAACGTATAACGTATAACGTATTACGTATAACGTATAACGTATAACGTATAACGTATAACGTATAACGTATAACGTATAACGTATAGCGTATAACGTATAACGTATAACGTATAACGTATAACATAATACCTATAACGTATAACGTATAACGTATAACGTATAACGTATAACGTATAACGTATAACGTATAACGTATAACGTATAACGTATAACGTGTAACGTATATCGTGTAACGTATAACGTATAACGTATAACTTTTAACGTATAACGTATAACGTGTAACGTATAACGTATTACGTATAACGTATAACGTATAACGTATAACGTATAACGTATAACGTATAACGTGTAACGTATAACGTATAACGTATTACGTATAACGTATAACGTATAACGTATAACGTATAACGTATAACGTATAACGTATTACGTATAACATATAACGTATAACGTATAACGTATAACGTATAACGTATAACGTATAACGTATAACGTATAACGTATAACGTATATCGTATAACGTAATACGTATAACGTATAACGTATAACGTATAACGTATAACGTAATACGTATAACGCATTACGTATAACATATAACGTATAACGTATAACGTATAAAGTATAACGTATGACTTTTAACGTATAACGTATAACGTATAACGTAATACGTATAACGTATAACGTATTACGTATAACATATAACGTATAACGTATAACGTATAACGTATAACGTATAACGTATAACGTATAACGTATAACGTATAACGTATAACGTATAACGTATAACGTATAACGTATACCGTATATCGTATAACGTATAACGTATAACGTATAACGTATAGCGTATAACGTATATCGTATAACGTATAACGTATAACGTATAAAGGATAACGTGTAACGTATATCGTATATCGTATATCGTTTAACGAATAATGTACAACAAGTAACGTGTAAGGTATAACGTATAAAGTATAACGTATAACGTATAACGTATAACGTATAACGTATAACGTATAACGTATAACGTATAACGTATAACGTATAACGTATAACGTATAACGTATAGCGTATAACGTATATCGTATAACGTATAACGTATAACGTATAAAGGATAACGTGTAACGTCTATCGTATATCGTATATCGTTTAACGAATAATGTACAACAAGTAACGTGTAACGTATAACGTATAAAGTATAACGTATAACGTATAACGTATAACGTATAACGTATAACGTATAACGTATAACGTATAACGTATAACGTATACCGTATAACGTATAACGTATAACGTATAACGTATAACGTATAACGTATAACGTATAACGTATAACGTATAACGTATAACGTATAGCGTATAACGTATAACGTATAACGTCTAACGTATAACATAATACGTATAACGTATAACGTATTACGTATTACGTATAACGTATAACGTATAACGTGTAACGTATAACGTATAACGTATAACGTATAACGTTTAACGTATAACGTATAGCGTATAACGTATAACGTATAACGTATAACGTATAACGTATAACGTATAACGTATAACGTATAACGTATAACGTATAACGTATAACGTATAACGTATAACGTATAACGTATAACGTATAACGTATAGCGTATAACGTATAACGTATAACGTATAACGTATAACGTATAACGTATAACGTATAAAGTATAACGTATAACGTATAACGTATAACGTATAACGTATAACGTATAACATATAACGTATAACGTATAACGAATAACTTTTAACGTATAACGTATAATGTATAACGTATAACGTATAACGTATAACGTATAACTTTTAACGTGTAACGTGTAACGTAAAACGTATAACGTATAACGTATACCGTATAACGTATAACGTGTAACGTATAACGTATAACGTAATACGTATAACGTATAACGTATTACGTATAACATATAACGTATAACGTATAAAGCATAACGTATAACGTATAACGTATAACGTATAACGTATAACGTATAACGTAATACGTATAACGTATAACGCATTACGTATAACATATAACGTATAACGTATAACGTATAAGGTATAACGTATAACGTATAACGTATAACGTATAACGTATAAAGGATAACGTATAACGTATAACGTATAACGTATAACGTACAACGTATAACGTAATACGTATAACGTATAACGCATTACGTATAACATATAACGTATAACGTATAACGTATAACGTATAACGTATAACATATAACGTATAACGTATAACGAATAACTTTTAACGTATAACGTATAACGTGTAACGTATAACGTATTACGTATAACGTATAACGTATAACATATAACGTATAACGTATAACGAATAACATTTAACGTATAACGTATAACGTGTAACGTATAACGTATTACGTATAACGTATAACGTATAACGTATAACGTATAACGTATAACGTATAACGTATTACGTATAACATATAACGTATAACGTATAACGTATAACGTATAACGTATAACGTATAACGTATAACGTATAACGTATAACGTATATCGTATAACGTAATACGTATAACGTATAACGTATAACGTATAACGTATAACGTAATACGTATAACGCATTACGTATAACTTATAACGTATAACGTATAACGTATAAAGTATAACGTATAACTTTTAACGTATAACGTATAACGTATAACGTAATACGTATAACGTATAACGTATTACGTATAACATATAACGTATAACGTATAACGTATAACGTATAACGTATAACGTATAACGTATAACGTATAACGTATAACGTATAACGTATAACGTATACCGTATATCGTATAACGTATAACGTATAACGTATAACGTATAGCGCATAACGTATATCGTATAACGTATAACGTATAACGTATAAAGGATAACGTGTAACGTATATCGTATATCGTATATCGTTTAACGAATAATGTACAACAAGTAACGTGTAAGGTATAACGTATAAAGTATAACGTATAACGTATAACGTATAACGTATAACGTATAACGTATAACGTATAACGTATAACGTATAACGTATAACGTATAACGTATAGCGTATAACGTATATCGTATAACGTATAACGTATAACGTATAAAGGGTAACGTGTAACGTCTATCGTATATCGTATATCGTTTAACGAATAATGTACAACAAGTAACGTGTAACGTATAACGTATAAAGTATAACGTATAACGTATAACGTATAACGTATAACGTATAACGTATAACGTATAACGTATAACGTATAACGTATACCGTATAACGTATAACGTATAACGTATAACGTACAACGTATAACGTATAACGTATAACGTATAACGTATAACGTATAACGTATAGCGTATAACGTATAACGTATAACGTCTAACGTATAACATAATACGTATAACGTATAACGTATTACGTATTACGTATAACGTATAACGTATAACGTGTAACGTATAACGTATAACGTATAACGTATAACGTATAACGTATAACGTATAGCGTATAACGTATAACGTATAACGTATAACGTATAACGTATAACGTATAACGTATAACGTATAACGTATAACGTATAACGTATAACGTATAACGTATAACGTATAACGTATAACGTATAACGTATAGCGTATAACGTATAACGTATAACGTATAACGTATAACGTATAACGTATAACGTATAAAGTATAACGTATAACGTATAACGTATAACGTATAACGTATAACGTATAACATATAACGTATAACGTATAACGAATAACTTTTAACGTATAACGTATAATGTATAACGTATAACGTATAACGTATAACGTATAACTTTTAACGTGTAACGTGTAACGTAAAACGTATAACGTATAACGTATACCGTATAACGTATAACGTATAACGTATAACGTATAACGTATAACGTATAACGTATAACGTATAACGTATAACGTATAGCGTATAACGTATATCGTATAACGTATAACGTATAACGTATAAAGGATAACGTGTAACGTATATCGTATATCGTATAACGTTTAACGAATAATGTACAACAGGTAACGTGTAACGTATAACGTATAAAGTATAACGTATAACGTATAACGTATAACGTATAACGTATAACGTAATACGTATAACTAATAACGTATAACGTATAACGTGTAACGTATAACGTGTAACGTATAACGTGTAACGCATAACGTGTAACGCATAACGTATAACGTATAACGTATAACGTATAACGTATAACGTATAACGTATAACGTATAACGTGTAACGTATAACGTGTAACGTGTAACGTATAACGTGTAACGCATGACGTATAACGTATAACGTATAACGTATAACGTATAACGTATAACGTATAACGTATAACGTATAACGTATAACGTATAACGTATAACGTATAACGTATAACGTATAACGTATAACGTATAACGTATAACGTATAGCGTATAACGTATAACGTACAACGTATAACGTATAACGTATAACGTATAACGTATAACGTATAACGTATAACGTATAACGTATAACGTATAACGTATAACGTACAACGTATAACATATAACTTTTAACGTATATCGTATAACGTATAACGTATAACGTATAACGTATAGCGTATAACGTATAACGTACAACGTATAACGTATAACGTATAACGTATAACGTATAACGTATAACGTATAACGTATAACGTATAACGTATAACGTATAACGTATAACGTACAACGTATAACATATAACTTTTAACGTATATCGTATAACGTATAACGTATAACGTATAACGTATATCGTGTAACGTATGACGTATGACGTATGAAGTATAACGTATAACGTATAACGTATAACTTATAACGTATAACGTATAACTTTTAACGTATAACGTATAACGTATAACGTATAACGTATAACGTAATACGTATATCAAATAACGTATAACGTATAACGTATAACGTATAACGTATAACGTACAACGTATAACGTATAACGTATAACTTTTAACGTATAACGTATACCGTATAACGTATAACGTATAACGTATAACGTATAACGTATAACGTAGAACGTATAACGAATAACTTATAGCGTATAACGTATAACGTATAACGTATAACGTATAACGTGTAACGTGTAACGTATAACGTATAACGTATAACGTATAACGTATAGCGTATAACGTATAACGTATAACGTACAACGTATAACCTAATACGTATAACGTATAACGTATTACGTATAACGTATAACGTATAACGTATAACGTATAACGTATAACTTTTAACGTATAACGTATAACGTGTAACGTATAACGTATTACGTATAACGTATAACGTATAACGTATAACGTATAACGTATAACGTGTAACGTATAACGTATAACGTATAACGTATAACGTATAACGTATAGCGTATAACGTATAACGTACAACGTATAACGTATAACGTATAACGTATAACGTATAACGTATAACGTATAACGTATAACGTATAACGTATAACGTATAACGTATAACGTATAACGTATAACGTATAACGTATAACGTATAGCGTATAACGTATAACGTACAACGTATAACGGAAAACGTATAACGTATAACGTATAACGTATAACGTATAACGTATAACGTATAACGTATAACGTATAACGTATAACGTATAACGTGTAACGTATATCGTGTAACGTATAACGTATAACGTATAACTTTTAACGTATAACGTATAACGTGTAACGTATAACGTATTACGTATAACGTATAAGGTATAACGTATAACGTATAACGTATAACGTGTAACGTATAACGTATAACGTATAACGTATAACGTATAAAGGATAACGTGTAACGCATATCGTATATCGTATATCGTATACCGTATAACGTACAGCGAGTAACATGTAACGCATAACGTATAACGTATAACGTATAACGTATAACGTATTACGTATAACGTATAACGTATAACGTATAACGTATAACGTATAACGTATAACGTATAACGTATAACGTATAGCGTATAACGTATAACGTATAACGTATAACGTATAACATAATACGTATAACGTATAACGTATTACGTATAACGTATAACGTATAACGTATAACGTGTAACGTATAACGTATAACGTATAACGTATAACGTATAACGTATAACGTATAACGTATAACGTATAACGTATAACGTATAACGTATAACGTATAACGTATAACGTGTAACGTATATCGTGTAACGTATAACGTATAAAGTATAACTTTTAACGTATAACGTATAACGTGTAACGTAGAACGTATAACGAATAACTTATAGCGTATAACGTATAACGTATAACGTATAACGTATAACGTGTAACGTGTAACGTATAACGTATAACGTATAACGTATAACGTATAGCGTATAACGTATAACGTATAACGTATAACGTATAACCTAATACGTATAACGTATAACGTATTACGTATAACGTATAACGTATAACGTATAACGTATAACGTATAACTTATAGCGTATAACGTATAACGTATAACGTATAACGTATAACGTATAACGTATAACGTATAACGTATAACGTATAACGTACAACGTATAACGTATAACGTATAACGTATAACGTGTAACGTATATCGTGTAACGTATAACGTATAACGTATAACTTTTAACGTATAACGTATAACGTGTAACGTATAACGTATTACGTATAACGTATAACGTATAACGTATAACGTATAACGTATAACGTGTAACGTATAACGTATAACGTATAACGTATAAAGGATAACGTGTAACGCATATCGTATATCGTATACCGTATAACGTACAGCGAGTAACATGTAACGCATAACGTATAACGTATAACGTATAACGTATAACGTATAACGTATTACGTATAACGTATAACGTATAACGTATAACGTATAACGTATAACGTATAACGTATAACGTATAGCGTATAACGTATAGCGTATAACGTATAACGTATAACGTATAACGTATAACATAATACGTATAACGTATAACGTATTACGTATAACGTATAACGTATAACGTATAACGTGTAACGTATAACGTATAACGTATAACGTATGACGTATAACGTATAACGTATAACGTATAACGTATAACGTATAACGTATAACGTATAACGTATAACGTATAACGTATAACGTATAACGTATAACGTATAACGTGTAACGTATAACGTGTAACGTATAACGTATAACGTATAACGTATAAAGGATAACGTGTAACGCATATCGTATATCGTATACCGTATAACGTACAGCGAGTAACATGTAACGCATAACGTATAACGTATAACGTATAACGTATAACGTATTACGTATAACGTATAACGTATAACGTATAACGTATAACGTATAACGTATAACGTATAACGTATAACGTATAGCGTATAACGTATAACGTATAACGTATAACGTATAACATAATACGTATAACGTATAACGTATTACGTATAACGTATAACGTATAACGTATAACGTGTAACGTATAACGTATAACGTATAACGTATGACGTATAACGTATAACGTATAACGTATAACGTATAACGTATAACGTAATACGTATATCAAATAACGTATAACGTATAACGTATAACGTATAACGTATAACGTATAACGTATAACGTATAACGTACAACGTATAACGTATAACGTATAACTTTTAACGTATAACGTATACCGTATAACGTATAACGTATGACGTATAACGTATAACGTATAACGTAGAACGTATAACGAATAACTTATAGCGTATAACGTATAACGTATAACGTATAACGTATAACGTGTAACGTGTAACGTATAACGTATAACGTATAACGTATAACGTATAGCGTATAACGTATAACGTATAACGTATAACGTATAACCTAATACGTATAACGTATAACGTATTACGTATAACGTATAACGTATAACGTATAACGTATAACGTATAACTTATAGCCTATAACGTATAACGTATAACGTATAACGTATAACGTATAACGTATAACGTAAAACGTATTACGTATAACGTATAACGTATAACGTATAACGTATAACGTATAACGTATAACGTATAACGTATAGCGTATAACGTATAACGTATAACGTATAACGTATAACATAATACGTATAACGTATAACGTATTACGTATAACGTATAACGTATAACGTATAACGTGTAACGTATAACGTATAACGTATAACGTATGACGTATAACGTATAACGTATAACGTATAACGTATAACGTATAACGTATAACGTATTACGTATAACGTATAACGTATAACGTATAACGTATAACGTATAACGTATAACGTATAACGTATAGCGTATAACGTATAACGTATAACGTATAACGTATAACGTATAACATAATACGTATAACGTATAACGTATTACGTATAACGTATAACGTATAACGTATAACGTGTAACGTATAACGTATAACGTATAACGTATAACGTATAACGTATAACGTATAACGTATAACGTATAACGTATAACGTATAACGTATAACGTATAACGTATAACGTGTAACGTATATCGTGTAACGTATAACGTATAAAGTATAACTCTTAACGTATAACGTATAACGTGTAACGTAGAACGTATAACGAATAACTTATAGCGTATAACGTATAACGTATAACGTATAACGTATAACGTGTAACGTGTAACGTATAACGTATAACGTATAACGTATAACGTATAGCGTATAACGTATAACGTATAACGTATAACGTATAACCTAATACGTATAACGTATAACGTATTACGTATAACGTATAACGTATAACGTATAACGTATAACGTATAACTTATAGCGTATAACGTATAACGTATAACGTATAACGTATAACGTATAACGTATAACGTATAACGTATAACGTATAACGTATAACGTATAACGTATAACGTATAACGTATAACGTGTAACGTATATCGTGTAACGTATAACGTATAACGTATAACTTTTAACGTATAACGTATAACGTGTAACGTATAACGTATTACGTATAACGTATAACGTATAACGTATAACGTATAACGTATAACGTATAACGTGTAACGTATAACGTATAACGTATAACGTATAAAGGATAACGTGTAACGCATATCGTATATCGTATACCGTATAACGTACAGCGAGTAACATGTAACGCATAACGTATAACGTATAACGTATAACGTATAACGTATAACGTATTACGTATAACGTATAACGTATAACGTATAACGTATAACGTATAACGTATAACGTATAACGTATAGCGTATAACGTATAACCTATAACGTATAACGTATAACATAATACGTATAACGTATAACGTATTACGTATAACGTATAACGTATAACGTATAACGTGTAACGTATAACGTATAACGTATAACGTATGACGTATAACGTATAACGTATAACGTATAACGTATAACGTATAACGTATAACGTATAACGTATTACGTATAACGTATAACGTATAACGTATAACGTATAACGTATAACGTATAACGTATAACGTATAGCGTATAACGTATAACGTATAACGTATAACGTATAACATAATACCTATAACGTATAACGTATTACGTATAACGTATAACGTATAACGTATAACGTGTAACGTATAACGTATAACGTATAACGTATGACGTATAACGTATAACGTATAACGTATAACGTATAACGTAATACGTATATCAAATAACGTATAACGTATAACGTATAACGTATAACGTATAACGTATAACGTAGAACGTATAACGAATAACTTATAGCGTATAACGTATAACGTATAACGTATAACGTATAACGTGTAACGTGTAACGTATAACGTATAACGTATAACGTATAACGTATAGCGTATAACGTATAACGTATAACGTATAACGTATAACCTAATACCTATAACGTATAACGTATTACGTATAACGTATAACGTATAACGTATAACGTATAACGTATAACTTATAGCGTATAACGTATAACGTATAACGTATAACGTATAACGTATAACGTATAACGTATAACGTATAACGTATAACGTATAACGTATAACGTATAACGTATAACGTATAACGTATAACGTATAACGTGTAACGTATATCGTGTAACGTATAACGTATAACGTATAACTTTTAACGTATAACGTATAACGTGTAACGTATAACGTATAACTTTTAACGTATAACGTATAACGCGTAACGTAGAACGTATAACGAATAACTTATAGCGTATAACGTATAACGTATAACGTATAACGTATAACGTGTAACGTGTAACGTATAACGCATAACGTATAACGTATAGCGTATAACGTATAACGTATAACGTATAACGTATAACCTAATACGTATAACGTATAACGTATTACGTATAACGTATAACGTATAACGTATAACGTATAACGTATAACGTATAACTTATAGCGTATAACGTATAACGTATAACGTATAACGTATAACGTATAACGTATAACGTATAACGTATAACGTATAACGTATAACGTATAACGTATAACGTATAACGTATAACTTTTAACGTATAACTTTTAACGTATAACTTTTAACGTATAACGTATAACGTGTAACGTAGAACGTATAACGAATAACTTATAGCGTATAACGTATAACGTATAACGTATAACGTATAACGTGTAACGTGTAACGTATAACGTATAACGCATAACGTATAACGTATAGCGTATAACGTATAACGTATAACGTATAACGTATAACCTAATACGTATAACGTATAACGTATTACGTATAACGTATAACGTACAACGTATAACGTATAACGTATAACTTATAGCGTATAACGTATAACGTATAACGTATAACGTATATCGTATAACGTATAACGTATAACGTATAAAGGATAACGTTTAACGTATATCGTATATCGTATAACGTTTAACGAATAATGTACAACAGGTAACGTGTAACGTATAACGTATAAAGTATAACGTATAACGTATAACGTATAACGTATAACGTATAACGTAATACGTATAACGTATAACGTATAACGTATAACGTGTAACGTATAACGTGTAACGTATAACGTGTAACGCATAACGTGTAACGCATAACGTATAACGTATAACGTATAACGTATAACGTATAACGTATAACGTATAACGTATAAAGTATAACGTATAACGCATAACGTATAACGTATAACGTATAACGTATAACATATAACGTATAACGTATAACGAATAACTTTTAACGTATAACGTATAACGTGTAACGTATAACGTATTACGTATAACGTATAACGTATAACGTATAACGTATAACGTATAACGTATAACGTATTACGTATAACATATAACGTATAACGTATAACGTATAACGTATAACGTATAACGTATAACGTATAACGTATAACGTATAACGTATAACGTATAACGTATAACGTATAACGTATAACGTATAACGTATAACGTACAACGTGTAACGTATAACGTGTAACGTATAACGTGTAACGCATAACGTGTAACGCATAACGTATAACGTATAACGTATAACGTATAACGTATAACGTGTAACGTATAACGTGTAACGTATAACGTGTAACGTATAACGTGTAACGTATAACGTGTAACGCATAACGTATAACGTATAACGTATAACGTATAACGTATAACGTATAACGTATACCGTATAACGTATAACGTATAACGTATAACGTATAACGTATAACGTATAACGTATAACGTATAACGTATAACGTATAACGTATAGCGTATAACGTATAACGTATAACGTCTAACGTATAACATAATACGTATAACGTATAACGTATTACGTATAACGTATAACGTATAACGTATAACGTATAACGTGTAACGTATAACGTATAACGTCTAACGTATAACGTATAACGTATAGCGTGTAACGTATAACGTATAACGTATAACGTATAAGGTATAACGTATAACGTATAACGCATAACGTATAACGTATAACGTATAACGTATAACGTATAACGTATAACGTATAACGTATAACGTATAACGTATAACGTATAGCGTATAGCGTATAACGTATAACGTATAACGTATAACGTATAACGTATAACGTATAACGTATAAAGTATAACGTATAACGTATAACGTATAACGTATAACGTATAACGTATAACATATAACGTATAACGTATAACGAATAACTTTTAACGTATAACGTATAATGTATAACGTATAACGTATAACGTATAACGTATAACGTATAACTTTTAACGTGTAACGTGTAACGTAAAACGTATAACGTATAACGTATAACGTATAACGTATAACGTGTAACGTATAACGTATAACGTAATACGTATAACGTATAACGTATTACGTATAACATATAACGTATAACGTATAAAGCATAACGTATAACGTATAACGTATAACGTATAACGTATAACGTAATACGTATAACGTATAACGCATTACGTATAACATATAACGTATAACGTATAACGTATAACGTATAACGTATAACGTATAACGTATAACGTATAAAGGATAACGTATAACGTATAACGTATAACGTATAACGTATAACGTATAACGTATAACGTAATACGTATAACGTATAACGCATTACGTATAACATATAACGCATAACGTATAACGTATAAAGTATAACGTATAACTTTTAACGTATAACGTATAACGTATAACGTAATACGTATAACGTATAACGTATAACGTATTACGTATAACATATAACGTATAACGTATAACGTATAACGTATAACGTATAACGTATAACGTATAACGTATAACGTATAACGTATAACGTATAACGTATACCGTATATCGTATAACGTATAACGTATAACGTATAACGTATAGCGTATAACGTATATCGTATAACGTATAACGTATAACGTATAAAGGATAACGTGTAACGTATATCGTATATCGTATATCGTTTAACGAATAATGTACAACAAGTAACGTGTAACGTATAACGTATAAAGTATAACGTATAACGTATAACGTATAACGTATAACGTATAACGTATAACGTATAACGTATAACGTATAACGTATAACGTATAACGTATAACGTATAACGTATAACGTATAACGTATAACGTATAACGTATAACGTATAACGTATAACGTATAACGTATAACGTATAACGTATAACGTATAGCGTATAACGTATATCGTATAACGTATAACGTATAACGTATAAAGGATAACGTGTAACGTATATCGTATATCGTATAACGTTTAACGAATAATGTACAACAGGTAACGTGTAACGTATAACGTATAAAGTATAACGTATAACGTATAACGTATAACGTATAACGTATAACGTAATACGTATAACGTATAACGTATAACGTATAACGTGTAACGTATAACGTATAACGTATAACGTATAACGTATAACGTATAACGTATAACGTATTACGTATAACGTATAACGTATAACGTATAACGTGTAACGTCTGACGTATAACTTTTAACGTATAACGTATAACGTTTAACGTAATACGTATAACGTATAACGTATTACGTATAACATATAACGTATAACGTATAACGTATAACGTATAACGTATAACGTATAACGTATAACGTATAACGTATAACGTATAACGTATAACGTATAACGTATAACGTATAACGTATAACGTATAACGTATAACGTATAACGTATAACGTATAACGTATAACGTATAACGTATAACGTATAACGTATAACGTATAACGTATAACGTATAACGTATAACGTATAACGTATAACGTATAACGTATAACGTATAACGTATAGCGTATAACGTATATCGTATAACGTGTAACGTATAACGTATAAAGGATAACGTGTAACGTCTATCGTATATCGTATGTCGTTTAACGAATAGTGTACAACAAGTAACGTGTAACGTATAACGTATAAAGTATAACGTATAACGTATAACGTATAACGTATAACGTATAACGTATAACGTATAACGTATAACGTATAACGTATAACGTATAACGTATAACGTATAACGTATAACGTATAACGTATAACGTATAACGTATAACGTATAACGTATAACTTTTAACGTAGAACGTATACCGTATAACGTATAACGTATAACGTATAACGTATAACGTATAACGTATAAGGTATAACGTAGAACGTATAGCGTATAACTTATAGCGTATAACGTATAACGTATAACGTATAACGTATAACGTGTAACGTGTAACGTATAACGTATAACGTATAACGTATAACGTATAACGTATAACGTATAACGTATAACGTATAACGTATAACGTATAACGTATAACGTATAACGTATAACGTATAACGTATAACGTATAATGTATAACGTATAACGTATAGCGTATAACGTATAACGTATAACGTCTAACGTATAACATAATACGTATAACGTATAACGTATAACGTATAACGTATAACGTATAACGTATAACGTATAACGTATAACGTAGAACGTATAGCGTATAACTTATAGGGTATAACGTATAACGTATAACGTATAACGTATAACGTGTAACGTGTAACATATAACGTATAACGTATAACGTATAACGTATAACGTATAACGTATAACGTATAACGTATAACGTATAACGTATAACGTATAACGTATAACGTATAACGTATAACGTATAACGTATAACGTATAACGTATAACGTATAGCGTATAACGTATAACGTATAACGTCTAACGTATAACATAATACGTATAACGTATAACGTATTACGTATAACGTATAACGTATAACGTATAACGTGTAACGTATAACGTATAACGTATAACGTATAACGTATAACGTATAGCGTATAACGTATAACGTATAACGTATAACGTATAACGTATAACGTATAACGTATAACGTATAACGTATAACGTATAACGTATAACGTATAACGTATAACGTATAACGTATAACGTATAACGTATAACGTATAACGTATAACGTATAACGTGTAACGTATAACGTGTAACGTATAACGTGTAACGCATAACGTGTAACGCATAACGTATAACGTATAACGTATAACGTATAACGTATAACGTATAACGTATAACGTATAACGTATAACGTATAACGTATAACGTATAACGTATAACGTATAACTTTTAACGTAGAACGTATACCGTATATCGTATAACGTATAACGTATAACGTATAGCGTATAACGTATATCGTATAACGTATAACGTATAACGTATAAAGGATAACGTGTAACGTATATCGTATATCGTATAACGTTTAACGAATAATGTACAACAGGTAACGTGTAACGTATAACGTATAAAGTATAACGTATAACGTATAACGTATAACGTATAACGTATAACGTAATACGTATAACGTATAACGTATAACGTATAACGTGTAACGTATAACGTGTAACGTATAACGTGTAACGCATAACGTGTAATGCATAACGTATAACGCATAACGTATAACGTATAACGTATAACGTATAACGTATAACTTATAACGTATAAAGTATAACGTATAACGTATAACGTATAAAGTATAACGTATAACGTATAACGTATAACGTATAACGTATAACGTATAACGTATAACGTATAACGTATAACGTATAACGTATTACGTATAACGTATAACGTATAACGTATAACGTGTAACGTCTAACGTATAACTTTTAACGTATAACGTATAACGTTTAACGTAATACGTATAACGTATAACGTATTACGTATAACATATAACGTATAACGTATAACGTATAACGTATAACGTATAACGTATAACGTATAACGTATAACGTATAACGTATAACGTATAACGTATAACGTATAACGTATAACGTATAACGTATAACGTATAACGTATAACGTATAACGTATAACGTATAACGTATAACGTATAACGTATAACGTATTACGTATAACGTATAACGTGTAACGTATAACGTGTAACGTATAACGTGTAACGCATAACGTGTAACGCATAACGTATAACGTATAACGTATAACGTATAACGTATAACGTATAACGTATAACGTATAAAGTATAACGTATAACGTATAACGTATAACGTATAACGTATAACGTATAACATATAACGTATAACATATAACGAATAACTTTTAACGTATAACGTATAATGTATAACGTATAACGTATAACGTATAACGTATAACTTTTAACGTGTAACGTGTAACGTAAAACGTATAACGTGTAACGTATAACGTATAACGTAATACGTATAACGCATAACGTATTACGTATAACATATAACGTATAACGTATAAAGCATAACGTATAACGTGTAACGTATAACGTATAACGTATAACGTATAACGCATAATGTATCACGTATAACGTATAACGTATAACGTATAACGTATAACGTATAACGTATAACGTATAACGTATAACGTATAACGTATAACGTATAACGTTTAACGTATAACTTATAACGTATAACGTATAACGTATAACGTATAACGTATAACGTATAACGTATAACGTATAACGTATAACGTATAACGTATAACGTATAACGTATAACGTATAACGTATAACGTATAACGTATAACGTATAACGTATAACGTATAACGTATAACGTATAACGTATAACGTATAACGTATAACGTATAACGTATAACGTATAACGTATAACGTATAGCGTATAACGTATATCGTATAACGTATAACGTATAACGTATAAAGGATAACGTGTAACGTATATCGTATATCGTATAACGTTTAACGAATAATGTACAACAGGTAACGTGTAACGTATAACGTATAAAGTATAACGTATAACGTATAACGTATAACGTATAACGTATAACGTAATACGTATAACGTATAACGTATAACGTATAACGTGTAACGTATAACGTATAACGTATAACGTATAACGTATAACGTATAACGTATAACGTATTACGTATAACGTATAACGTATAACGTATAACGTGTAACGTCTGACGTATAACTTTTAACGTATAACGTATAACGTTTAACGTAATACGTATAACGTATAACGTATTACGTATAACATATAACGTATAACGTATAACGTATAACGTATAACGTATAACGTATAACGTATAACGTATAACGTATAACGTATAACGTATAACGTATAACGTATAACGTATAACGTATAACGTATAACGTATAACGTATAACGTATAACGTATAACGTATAACGTATAACGTATAACGTATAACGTATAACGTATAACGTATAACGTATAACGTATAACGTATAACGTATAACGTATAACGTATAACGTATAGCGTATAACGTATATCGTATAACGTGTAACGTATAACGTATAAAGGATAACGTGTAACGTCTATCGTATATCGTATGTCGTTTAACGAATAATGTACAACAAGTAACGTGTAACGTATAACGTATAAAGTATAACGTATAACGTATAACGTATAACGTATAACGTATAACGTATAACGTATAACGTATAACGTATAACGTATAACGTATAACGTATAACGTATAACGTATAACGTATAACGTATAACGTATAACGTATAACGTATAACTTTTAACGTAGAACGTATACCGTATAACGTATAACGTATAACGTATAACGTATAACGTATAACGTATAAGGTATAACGTAGAACGTATAGCGTATAACTTATAGCGTATAACGTATAACGTATAACGTATAACGTATAACGTGTAACGTGTAACGTATAACGTATAACGTATAACGTATAACGTATAACGTATAACGTATAACGTATAACGTATAACGTATAACGTATAACGTATAACGTATAACGTATAACGTATAACGTATAACGTATAATGTATAACGTATAACGTATAGCGTATAACGTATAACGTATAACGTCTAACGTATAACATAATACGTATAACGTATAACGTATAACGTATAACGTATAACGTATAACGTATAACGTAGAACGTATAGCGTATAACTTATAGCGTATAACGTATAACGTATAACGTATAACGTATAACGTGTAACGTGTAACATATAACGTATAACGTATAACGTATAACGTATAACGTATAACGTATAACGTATAACGTATAACGTATAACGTATAACGTATAACGTATAACGTATAACGTATAACGTATAACGTATAACGTATAACGTATAACGTATAGCGTATAACGTATAACGTATAACGTCTAACGTATAACATAATACGTATAACGTATAACGTATTACGTATAACGTATAACGTATAACGTATAACGTGTAACGTATAACGTATAACGTATAACGTATAACGTATAACGTATAGCGTATAACGTATAACGTATAACGTATAACGTATAACGTATAACGTATAACGTATAACGTATAACGTATAACGTATAACGTATAACGTATAACGTATAACGTATAACGTATAACGTATAACGTATAACGTATAACGTATAACGTATAACGTGTAACGTATAACGTGTAACGTATAACGTGTAACGCATAACGTGTAACGCATAACGTATAACGTATAACGTATAACGTATAACGTATAACGTATAACGTATAACGTATAACGTATAACGTATAACGTATAACGTATAACGTATAACGTATAACTTTTAACGTAGAACGTATACCGTATATCGTATAACGTATAACGTATAACGTATAGCGTATAACGTATATCGTATAACGTATAACGTATAACGTATAAAGGATAACGTGTAACGTATATCGTATATCGTATAACGTTTAACGAATAATGTACAACAGGTAACGTGTAACGTATAACGTATAAAGTATAACGTATAACGTATAACGTATAACGTATAACGTATAACGTAATACGTATAACGTATAACGTATAACGTATAACGTGTAACGTATAACGTGTAACGTATAACGTGTAACGCATAACGTGTAATGCATAACGTATAACGCATAACGTATAACGTATAACGTATAACGTATAACGTATAACGTATAACGTATAAAGTATAACGTATAACGTATAACGTATAAAGTATAACGTATAACGTATAACGTATAACGTATAACGTATAACGTATAACGTATAACGTATAACGTATAACGTATAACGTATTACGTATAACGTATAACGTATAACGTATAACGTGTAACGTCTAACGTATAACTTTTAACGTATAACGTATAACGTTTAACGTAATACGTATAACGTATAACGTATTACGTATAACATATAACGTATAACGTATAACGTATAACGTATAACGTATAACGTATAACGTATAACGTATAACGTATAACGTATAACGTATAACGTATAACGTATAACGTATAACGTATAACGTATAACGTATAACGTATAACGTATAACGTATAACGTATAACGTATAACGTATAACGTATAACGTATAACGTATAACGTATAACGTGTAACGTATAACGTGTAACGTATAACGTGTAACGCATAACGTGTAACGCATAACGTATAACGTATAACGTATAACGTATAACGTATAACGTATAACGTATAACGTATAAAGTATAACGTATAACGTATAACGTATAACGTATAACGTATAACGTATAACATATAACGTATAACATATAACGAATAACTTTTAACGTATAACGTATAATGTATAACGTATAACGTATAACGTATAACGTATAACTTTTAACGTGTAACGTGTAACGTAAAACGTATAACGTGTAACGTATAACGTATAACGTAATACGTATAACGCATAACGTATTACGTATAACATATAACGTATAACGTATAAAGCATAACGTATAACGTGTAACGTATAACGTATAACGTATAACGTATAACGCATAATGTATCACGTATAACGTATAACGTATAACGTATAACGTATAACGTATAACGTATAACGTATAACGTATAACGTATAACGTATAACGTATAACGTTTAACGTATAACTTATAACGTATAACGTATAACGTATAACGTATAACGTATAACGTATAACGTATAACGTATAACATATAACGTATAACGCATATCCTAGAACTTATGGCGTATAACGTATAATGTATAACGTATAACGTATAACGTATAACGTATAACGTATAACGTATAACCTATAACGTATAACGTATAACGGATGACGTATAACGTATCACGTATAACGTATAACGCGTAACGTATAACGTATAACGTATAACGTATAACGTATAACGTATAACGTATAACGTATAACCTATAACGTATAACGTATAACGTATATCGTATAACGTATGACGTATGACGTTTAACGTATAACGTATAACGTATAACGTATAACGTATAACGCATAACGTATAACGTAATACGTATATCAAATAACGTATAACGTATAACGGATAACGTATAACGTATAACGTATAACGTATAACGTATAACGTATAACGTATAACGTATAACGTATAACGTATAACGTATAACGTATAACGTATAACGTATAACGTATAACGTATAACGTATAACGTATAAAGGATAACGTGTAACGTATATCGTATATCGTATAACGTATAACGTATAACGTATAACGTATAACGTATAACGTATAACGTATAACGTATAGCGTATAACGTATAACGTATAAAGTATATCGTATAACGTATAACGTATAACGTATAACGTATAACGTATGACGTATAACGTATAACGCATAACGTATAACGTATAACGTATAACGTATAACGTATAACGTATAACGTATAACGTATAACGTATAACGTATAACGTATAAAGGATAACGTGTAACGTATATCGTATATCGTATAACGTTTAACGAATAATGTACAACAGGTAACGTGTAACGTATAACGTATAAAGTATAACGTATAACGTATAACGTATAACGTATAACGTATAACGCATAATGTATCACGTATAACGTATAACGTATAACGTATAACGTATAACGTATAACGTATAACGTATAACGTATAACGTATAACGTATAACGTATAACGTTTAACGTATAACTTATAACGTATAACGTATAACGTATAACGTATAACGTATAACGTATAACGTATAACGTATAACATATAACGTATAACGCATATCCTAGAACTTATGGCGTATAACGTATAATGTATAACGTATAACGTATAACGTATAACGTATAACGTATAACGTATAACCTATAACGTATAACGTATAACGGATGACGTATAACGTATCACGTATAACGTATAACGCGTAACGTATAACGTATAACGTATAACGTATAACGTATAACGTATAACGTATAACGTATAACCTATAACGTATAACGTATAACGTATATCGTATAACGTATGACGTATGACGTTTAACGTATAACGTATAACGTATAACGTATAACGTATAACGCATAACGTATAACGTAATACGTATATCAAATAACGTATAACGTATAACGGATAACGTATAACGTATAACGTATAACGTATAACGTATAACGTATAACGTATAACGTATAACGTATAACGTATAACGTATAACGTATAACGTATAACGTATAACGTATAACGTATAACGTATAACGTATAACGTATAACGTATAACGTATAACGTATAACGTATAAAGGATAACGTGTAACGTATATCGTATATCGTATAACGTATAACGTATAACGTATAACGTATAACGTATAACGTATAACGTATAACGTATAGCGTATAACGTATAACGTATAAAGTATATCGTATAACGTATAACGTATAACGTATAACGTATAACGTATGACGTATAACGTATAACGCATAACGTATAACGTATAACGTATAACGTATAACGTATAACGTATAACGTATAACGTATAACGTATAACGTATAACGTATAAAGGATAACGTGTAACGTATATCGTATATCGTATAACGTTTAACGAATAATGTACAACAGGTAACGTGTAACGTATAACGTATAAAGTATAACGTATAACGTATAACGTATAACGTATAACGTATAACGTAATACGTATAACGTATAACGTATAACGTATAACGTGTAACGTATAACGTGTAACGTATAACGTGTAACGCATAACGTGTAACGCATAACGTATAACGTATAACGTATAACGTATAACGTATAACGTATAACGTATATCGTATATCGTATATCGTTTAACGAATAATGTACAACAAGTAACGTGTAACGTATAACGTATAAAGTATAACGTATAACGTATAACGTATAACGTATAACGTATAACGTAATACGTATAACGTATAACGTATTACGTATAACACATAACGTATAACGTATAACGTATAACGTATAACGTATAACGTATAACGTATAACGTATAACGTATAACGTATAACGTATATCGTATATCGTATGACGTATAACGTATAACGTATAGCGTATAACGTATAACGTATAACGTAATACGTATAACGTATAACGTATTACGTATAACATACAACGTATAACGTATAACGTATAACGTATAACGTATAACGTATAACGTATAACGTATAACGTATAACGTAATACGTATAACGTATAACGTATTACGTATAACGTATAACGTATAACGTATAACGTATAACGTATAACGTATATCGTATGACGTATAACGTATAACGTATAGCGTATAACGTATAACGTATAACGTATAACGTAAAACGTATAACGTATAACGTATAACGTATAACGTATAACGTATAACGTATAACGTATAACGTATAACGTATAACGTATAACGTATAACGTATAACGTATAACGTATAACGTATAACGTATAACGTATAACGTATAACGTATAACGTATAACGTATATCGTATATCGTATGACGTATAACGTATAACGTATAGCGTATAACGTATAACGTATAACGTATAACGTATAACGTATAACGTATAACGTATAACGTATAACGTATAACGTATAACGTATAACGTATAACGTATAACGTATAACGTATAACGTATAACGTAATACGTATATCAAATAACGTATAACGTATAACGTATAACGTATAACGTATAGCGTATAACGTATATCGTATAACGTATAACGTATAACGTATAACGTATAACGTATAACGTATAACGTATAACGTATAAAGTATAACGTATAACGTATAACGTATAACGTATAACGTATAACGTATAACGTATAACGTAATACGTATAACGTATGACGTATTACGTATAACATACAACGTATAACGTATAACGTATAACGTATAACGTATAACGTATAACGTATAACGTATAACGTATAACGTATAACGTATAACGTATAACGTATAACGTATAACGTATAACGTATAACGTATAACGTATAACGTATAACGTATAACGTAATACGTATAACGTATAACGTATAACGTAATACGTATAACGTATAACGTATAACGTATAACGTATAACGTATAACGTATAAAGTATAACGTATAACGTATAACGTATAACGTATAACGTATAACGTATAACGTAATACGTATAACGTATAACGTATTACGTATAACATACAACGTATAACGTATAACGTATAACGTATAACGTATAACGTATAACGTATAACGTATAACGTATAACGTATAACGTATAACGTATAACGTAATACGTATAACGTATAACGTATTACGTATAACATATAACGTATAACGTATAACGTATAACGTATAACGTATTACGTATAACGTATAACGTATAACGTATAACGTATAACGTATAACGTATAACGTATTACGTATAACATATAACGTATAACGTATAACGTATAACGTATAACGTATAACGTATAACGTATAACGTGTAACGTATAACGTATTACGTATAACGTATAACGTATAACGTATAACGTATAACGTATAACGTATAACGTATAACGTATAACGTATAACGTAATACGTATAACGTATAACGTATAACGTACAACGTATAACATATAACTTTTAACGTATATCGTATAACGTATAACGTATAACGTATAACGTATATCGTGTAACGTATAACGTATAACGTAATACGTATATCAAATAACGTATAACGTATAACGTATAACGTATAACGTATAGCGTATAACGTATATCGTATAACGTATAACGTATAACGTATAACGTATAACGTATAACGTATAACGTATAACGTATAAAGTATAACGTATAACGTATAACGTATAACGTATAACGTATAACGTATAACGTAATACGTATAACGTATGACGTATTACGTATAACATACAACGTATAACGTATAACGTATAACGTATAACGTATAACGTATAACGTATAACGTATAACGTATAACGTATAACGTATAACGTATAACGTATAACGTATAACGTATAACGTATAACGTATAACGTATAACGTATAACGTATAACGTATAACGTATAACGTATAACGTATAACGTATAACGTATAACGTATAAAGTATAACGTATAACGTATAACGTATAACGTATAACGTATAACGTATAACGTAATACGTATAACGTATGACGTATTACGTATAACATACAACGTATAACGTATAACGTATAACGTATAACGTATAACGTATAACGTATAACTTTTAACGTATAACGTATAACGTATAACGTATAACGTATAACGTATAACGTATAACGTAATACGTATATCAAATAACGTATAACGTATAACGTATAACGTATAACGTATAACTTATAACGTATAACGTATAACATTTAACGTATAACGTATAACGTATAACGTATAACGTATAACGTATAACGTATAACGTATAACGTATAACTTATAACGTATAACGTATAACTTTTAACGTATAACGTATAACGTGTAACGTATAACGTATTACGTATAACGTATAACGTATAACGTATAACGTATAACGTGTAACGTATAACGTATAACGTATAACGTATAAAGGATAACATGTAACGCATATCGTATATCGTATACCGTATAACGTACAGCGAGTAACATGTAACGCATAACGTATAACGTATAACGTATAACGTATAACGTATAACGTATAACGTATAACGTATAACGTATAACGTATAAAGTATAACGTATAACGTATAACGTATAACGTATAACGTATATCGTATATCGTATGACGTATAACGTATAACGTATAGCGTATAACGTATAACGTATAACGTATAACGTATAACGTATAACGTATAACGTATAACGTATAAAGTATAACGTATAACGTATAACGTATAACGTATAACGTATAACGTATAACGTAATACGTATAACGTATAACGTATTACGTATAACATACAACGTATAACGTATAACGTATAACGTATAACGTATAACGTATAACGTATAACGTATAACGTATAACGTATAACGTATAACGTATAACGTATAACGTATAACGTATAACGTATAACGTATAACGTATAACGTAATACGTATAACGTATAACGTATTACGTATAACGTATAACGTATAACGTATAACGTATAACGTATAACGTATATCGTATGACGTATAACGTATAACGTATAGCGTATAACGTATAACGTATAACGTGTAACGTAAAACGTATAACGTATAACGTATAACGTATAACGTATAACGTATAACGTATAACGTATAACGTATAACGTATAACGTATAACGTATAACGTATAACGTATAACGTATAACGTATAACGTATAACGTATAACGTATAACGTATATCGTATATCGTATGACGTATAACGTATAACGTATAGCGTATAACGTATAACGTATAACGTATAACGTATAACGTATAAAGTATAACGTATAACGTATAACGTATAACGTATAACGTATAACGTATAACGTATAACGTATAACGTATAACGTAATACGTATATCAAATAACGTATAACGTATAACGTATAACGTATAACGTATAGCGTATAACGTATATCGTATAACGTATAACGTATAACGTATAACGTATAACGTATAACGTATAACGTATAACGTATAAAGTATAACGTATAACGTATAACGTATAACGTATAACGTATAACGTATAACGTAATACGTATAACGTATAACGTATTACGTATAACATACAACGTATAACGTATAACGTATAACGTATAACGTATAACGTATAACGTATAACGTATAACGTATAACGTATAACGTATAACGTATAACGTATAACGTATAACGTATAACGTATAACGTATAACGTATAACGTATAACGTATAACGTATAACGTATAACGTATAACGTATAACGTATAACGTAATACGTATAACGTATAACGTATAACGTATAACGTATAACGTATAACGTATAAAGTATAACGTATAACGTATAACGTATAACGTATAACGTATAACGTATAACGTAATACGTATAACGTATAACGTATTACGTATAACATACAACGTATAACGTATAACGTATAACGTATAACGTATAACGTATAACGTATAACGTATAACGTATAACGTATAACGTATAACGTATAACGTATAACGTATAACGTATAACGTATAACGTATTACGTATAACATATAACGTATAACGTATAACGTATAACGTATAACGTATAACGTATAACGTATAACGTGTAACGTATAACGTATTACGTATAACGTATAACGTATAACGTATAACGTATAACGTATAACGTATAACGTATAACGTATAACGTATAACGTATAACGTATAACGTAATACGTATAACGTATAACGTATAACGTACAACGTATAACATATAACTTTTAACGTATATCGTATAACGTATAACGTATAACGTATAACGTATATCGTGTAACGTATGACGTATGACGTATGACGTATAACGTATAACGTATAACGTATAACTTATAACGTATAACGTATAACTTTTAACGTATAACGTATAACGTATAACGTATAACGTATAACGTATAACGTATAACGTAATACGTATATCAAATAACGTATAACGTATAACGTATAACGTATAACGTATAACGTATAACGTATAACATTTAACGTATAACGTATAACGTATAACGTATAACGTATAACGTATAACGTATATCGTGTAACGTATGACGTATGACGTATGACGTATAACGTATAACGTATAACGTATAACTTATAACGTATAACGTATAACTTTTAACGTATAACGTATAACGTATAACGTATAACGTATAACGTATAACGTATAACGTAATACGTATATCAAATAACGTATAACGTATAACGTATAACGTATAACGTATAACTTATAACGTATAACGTATAACATTTAACGTATAACGTATAACGTATAACGTATAACGTATAACGTATAACGTATAACGTATAACGTATAACGTGTAACGTATAACGTGTAACGTATAACGTGTAACGTATAACGTGTAACGCATGACGTATAACGTATAACGTATAACGTATAACGTATAACGTATAACGTATAACGTATAACGTATAAAGTATAACGTATAACGAATAACGTATAACGTATAACGTATAACGTATAACATATAACGTATAACGTATAACGAATAAATTTTAACGTATAACGTATAATGTATAACGTATAACGTATAACGTATAACGTATAACTTTTAACGTGTAACGTGTAACGTAAAACGTATAACGTATAACGTATAACGTATAACGTATAACGTATAACGTATAACGTATAACGTATAACGTATAACGTATAACGTATAACGTATAACGTATAACGTATAACGTATAACGTATAACGTATAACGTATAACGTATAACGTATAACGTATAGCGTATAACGTATATCGTATAACGTATAACGTATAGCGTATAACGTATATCGTATAACGTATAACGTATAACGTATAAAGGATAACGTGTAACGTATATCGTATATCGTATATCGTTTAACGAATAATGTACAACAAGTAACGTGTAACGTATAACGTATAAAGTATAACGTATAACGTATAACGTATAACGTATAACGTATAACGTAATACGTATAACGTATAACGTATTACGTATAACGTATATCGTATATCGTATGACGTATAACGTATAACGTATAGCGTATAACGTATAACGTATAACGTATAACGTATAACGTATAACGTATAACGTATAACGTATAACGTATAACGTATAACGTATAACGTATAACGTATAACGTATAACGTATAGCGTATAACGTATATCGTATAACGTATAACGTATAACGTATAAAGGATAACGTGTAACGTATATCGTATATCGTATATCGTTTAACGAAAAATGTACAACAAGTAACGTGTAACGTATAACGTATAAAGTATAACGTATAACGTATAACGTATAACGTATAACGTATAACGTAATACGTATAACGTATAACGTATTACGTATAACATATAACGTATAACGTATAACGTATAACGTATAACGTATAACGTATAACGTATAACGTATAACGTATAACGTATAACGTATATCGTATATCGTATGACGTATAACGTATAACGTATAGCGTATAACGTATAACGTATAACGTATAACGTATAACGTATAACGTATAACGTATAACGTATAACGTATAACGTATAACGTATAACGTATAACGTATAACGTATAACGTATAACGTATAACGTATAACGTATAACGTATAACGTATAACGTATAACGTATAACGTATAACGTATAACGTATAGCGTATAACGTATATCGTATAACGTATAACGTATAACGTATAAAGGATAACGTGTAACGTATATCGTATATCGTATATCGTTTAACGAATAATGTACAACAAGTAACGTGTAACGTATAACGTATAAAGTATAACGTATAACGTATAACGTATAACGTATAACGTATAACGTAATACGTATAACGTATAACGTATTACGTATAACATATAACGTATAACGTATAACGTATAACGTATAACGTATAACGTATAACGTATAACGTATAACGTATAACGTATAACGTATATCGTATATCGTATGACGTATAACGTATAACGTATAGCGTATAACGTATAACGTATAACGTATAACGTATAACGTATAACGTATAACGTATAACGTAGAACGTATAACGTATAAAGTATAACGTATAACGTATAACGTATAACGTATAACGTATAACGTATAACGTATAACGTATAACGTATAACGTAATACGTATATGAAATAACGTATAACGTATAACGTATAACGTATAACGTATAACTTATAACGTATAACGTATAACATTTAACGTATAACGTATAACGTATAACGTATAACGTATAACGTATAACGTATAACGTATAACGTATAACTTATAACGTATAACGTATAACGTAATACGTATAACGTATAACGTATTACGTATAACGTATAACGTATAACGTATAACGTATAACGTATAATGTAATACGTATAACGTATAACGTATAACGTATAACGTATAATGTAATACGTATAACGTATAACGTATAACGTATAACGTAATACGTATATCAAATAACGTATAACGTATAACGTATAACGTATAACGTATAACGTATAACTTATAACGTATAACGTATAACATTTAACGTATAACGTATAACGTATAACGTATAACGTATAACGTATAACGTATAACGTATAACGTAATACGTATATGAAATAACGTATAACGTATAACGTATAACGTATAACGTATAACTTATAACGTATAACGTATAACATTTAACGTATAACGTATAACGTATAACGTATAACGTATAACGTATAACGTATAACGTATAACGTATAACTTATAACGTATAACGTATAACTTTTAACGTATAACGTATAACGTGTAACGTATAACGTATTACGTATAACGTATAACGTATAACGTATAACGTATAACGTGTAACGTATAACGTATAACGTATAACGTATAAAGGATAACATGTAACGCATATCGTATATCGTATACCGTATAACGTACAGCGAGTAACATGTAACGCATAACGTATAACGTATAACGTATAACGTATAACGTATAACGTATAACGTATAACGTATAACGTATAAAGTATAACGTATAACGTATAACGTATAACGTATAACGTATAACGTATAACGTATAACGTATAACGTATAACGTATAACGTATAACGTATAACGTATAACGTATAACGTATAACGTATAACGTATAACGTATAACGTGTAACGTATAACGTGTAACGTATAACGTGTAACGTATAACGTGTAACGCATGACGTATAACGTATAACGTATAACGTATAACGTATAACGTATAACGTATAACGTATAACGTATAAAGTATAACGTATAACGAATAACGTATAACGTATAACGTATAACGTATAACATATAACGTATAACGTATAACGAATAAATTTTAACGTATAACGTATAATGTATAACGTATAACGTATAACGTATAACGTATAACTTTTAACGTGTAACGTGTAACGTAAAACGTATAACGTATAACGTATAACGTATAACGTATAACGTATAACGTATAACGTGTAACGTATAACGTATAACGTATAACGTATAACGTATAACGTATAACGTATAACGTATAACGTATAACGTATAACGTATAGCGTATAACGTATATCGTATAACGTATAACGTATAGCGTATAACGTTTAACGAAAAATGTACAACAAGTAACGTGTAACGTATAACGTATAAAGTATAACGTATAACGTATAACGTATAACGTATAACGTATAACGTAATACGTATAACGTATAACGTATTACGTATAACATATAACGTATAACGTATAACGTATAACGTATAACGTATAACGTATAACGTATAACGTATAACGTATAACGTATAACGTATATCGTATATCGTATGACGTATAACGTATAACGTATAGCGTATAACGTATAACGTATAACGTATAACGTATAACGTATAACGTATAACGTATAACGTATAACGTATAACGTATAACGTATAACGTATAACGTATAACGTATAACGTATAACGTATAACGTATAACGTATAACGTATAACGTATAACGTATAACGTATAACGTATAACGTATAACGTATAGCGTATAACGTATATCGTATAACGTATAACGTATAACGTATAAAGGATAACGTGTAACGTATATCGTATATCGTATATCGTTTAACGAATAATGTACAACAAGTAACGTGTAACGTATAACGTATAAAGTATAACGTATAACGTATAACGTATAACGTATAACGTATAACGTAATACGTATAACGTATAACGTATTACGTATAACATATAACGTATAACGTATAACGTATAACGTATAACGTATAACGTATAACGTATAACGTATAACGTATAACGTATAACGTATATCGTATATCGTATAACGTATAACGTATAACGTATAACGTATAACGTATAACGTATAACGTATAACGTAGAACGTATAACGTATAAAGTATAACGTATAACGTATAACGTATAACGTATAACGTATAACGTATAACGTAATACGTATAACGTATAACGTATTACGTATAACATACAACGTATAACGTATAACGTATAACGTATAACGTATAACGTATAACGTATAACGTATAACGTATAACGTATAACGTATAACGTATAACGTAATACGTATAACGTATAACGTATTACGTATAACGTATAACGTATAACGTATAACGTATAACGTATAACGTATAACGTATAACGTATAACGTATATCGTATATCGTATGACGTATAACGTATAACGTATAGCGTATAACGTATAACGTATAACGTATAACGTATAACGTATTACGTATAACATACAACGTATAACGTATAACGTATAACGTATAACGTATAACGTATAACGTATAACGTATAACGTATAACGTATAACGTATAACGTATAACGTATAACGTATAACGTATAACGTATAACGTATAACGTATAACGTATAACGTATAACGTATAACGTATAACGTATAACGTATAACGTATAACGTAATACGTATAACGTATAACGTATTACGTATAACGTATAACGTATAACGTATAACGTATAACGTATAACGTATAATGTAATACGTATAACGTATAACGTATAACGTATAACGGAATACGTATATCAAATAACGTATAACGTATAACGTATAACGTATAACGTATAGCGTATAACGTATATCGTATAACGTATAACGTATAACGTATAACGTATAACGTATAACGTATAACGTATAACGTATAAAGTATAACGTATAACGTATAACGTATAACGTATAACGTATAACGTATAACGTATAACGTATAACGTAATACGTATAACGTATAACGTATTACGTATAACATACAACGTATAACGTATAACGTATAACGTATAACGTATAACGTATAACGTATAACGTATAACGTATAACGTATAACGTATAACGTATAACGTATAACGTATAACGTATAACGTATAACGTATAACGTATAACGTATAACGTATAACGTATAACGTATAACGTATAACGTAATACGTATAACGTATAACGTATAACGTATAACGTATAACGTATAACGTATAAAGTATAACGTATAACGTATAACGTATAACGTATAACGTATAACGTATAACGTAATACGTATAACGTATAACGTATTACGAATAACATACAACGTATAACGTATAACGTATAACGTATAACGTATAACGTATAACGTATAACGTATAACGTATAACGTATAACGTATAACGTATAACGTATAACGTATAACGTATAACGTATAACGTATAACGTAATACGTATAACGTATAACGTATTACGTATAACATATAACGTATAACGTATAACGTATAACGTATAACGTATTACGTATAACGTATAACGTATAACGTATAACGTATAACTTATAACGTATAACGTATAACTTTTAACGTATAACGTATAACGTATAACGTATAACGTATAACGTATAACGTATAACGTATAACGTATAACGTATAACGTAATACGTATATCAAATAACGTATAACGTATAACGTATAACGTATAACGTATAACGTATAACGTATAACGTATAACGTATAACGTATAACGTATAACGTATAACGTATAACGTATAACGTATAACGTATAACGTATAACGTATAACGTATAACGTATAACGTATAGCGTATAACGTATATCGTATAACGTATAACGTATAACGTATAAAGGATAACGTGTAACGTATATCGTATATCGTATATCGTTTAACGAATAATGTACAACAAGTAACGTGTAACGTATAACGTATAAAGTATAACGTATAACGTATAACGTATAACGTATAACGTATAACGTATAACGTAATACGTATAACGTATAACGTATTTCGTATAACATATAACGTATAACGTATAACGTATAACGTATAACGTATAACGTATAACGTATAACGTATAACGTATAACGTATAACGTATATCGTATATCGTATGACGTATAACGTATAACGTATAGCGTATAACGTATAACGTATAACGTATAACGTATAACGTATAACGTATAACGTATAACGTATAACGTATAACGTATAAAGTATAACGTATAACGCATAACGTATAACGTATAACGTATTACGTATAACGTAATACGTATAACGTATAACGTATTACGTATAACATACAACGTATAACGTATAACGTATAACATATAACGTATAACGTATAACGTATAACGTATAACGTATAACGTATAACGTATAACGTATAACGTATAACGTATAACGTATAACGTATAACGTATAACGTATAACGTATAACGTATAACGTATAACGTAATACGTATAACGTATAACGTATTACGTATAACGTATAACGTATAACGTATAACGTATAACGTATAACGTAATACGTATAACGTATAACGTATAACGTATAACGTAATACGTATATCAAATAACGTATAACGTATAACGTATAACGTATAACGTATAACGTATAGCGTATAACGTATATCGTATAACGTATAACGTATAACGTATAACGTATAACGTATAACGTATATCGTATAACGTATAAAGTATAACGTATAACGTATAACGTATAACGTATAACGTATAACGTATAACGTAATACGTATAACGTATAACGTATTACGTATAACATACAACGTATAACGTATAACGTATAACGTATAACGTATAACGTATAACGTATAACGTATAACGTATAACGTATAACGTATAACGTATAACGTATAACGTATAACGTATAACGTATAACGTATAACGTATAACGTATAACGTATAACGTAATACGTATAACGTATAACGTATAACGTATAACGTATAACGTATAACGTATAAAGTATAACGTATAACGTATAACGTATAACGTATAACGTATAACGTATAACGTGATACGTATAACGTATAACGTATTACGAATAACATACAACGTATAACGTATAACGTATAACGTATAACGTATAACGTATAACGTATAACGTATAACGTATAACGTATAACGTATAACGTATAACGTAATACGTATAACGTATAACGTATTACGTATAACATATAACGTATAACGTATAACGTATAACGTATAACGTATAACGTATAACGTATAACGTATAACGTATAACGTATAACGTATATCGTATATCGTATGACGTATAACGTATAACGTATAGCGTATAACGTATAACGTATAACGTATAACGTATAACGTATAACGTATAACGTATAACGTATAACGTATAGCGTATAACGTATATCGTATAACGTATAACGTATAACGTATAAAGGATAACGTGTAACGTATATCGTATATCGTATATCGTTTAACGAATAATGTACAACAAGTAACGTGTAACGTATAACGTATAAAGTATAACGTATAACGTATAACGTATAACGTATAACGTATAATGTATAACGTAATACGTATAACGTATAACGTATTACGTATAACATATAACGTATAACGTATAACGTATAACGTATAACGTATAAAGTATAACGTATAACGTATAACGTATAACGTATAACGTATATCGTATATCGTATGACGTATAACGTATAACGTATAGCGTATAACGTATAACGTATAACGTATAACGTATAACGTATAACGTATAACGTATAACGTATAAAGTATAACGTATAACGTATAACGTATAACGTATAACGTATAACGTATAACGTAATACGTATAACGTATAACGTATTACGTATAACATACAACGTATAACGTATAACGTATAACGTATAACGTATAACGTATAACGTATAACGTATAACGTATAACGTATAACGTATAACGTATAACGTATAACGTATAACGTATAACGTATAACGTATAACGTATAACGTATAACGTAATACGTATAACGTATAACGTATTACGTATAACGTATAACGTATAACGTATAACGTATAACGCATAACGTATATCGTATGACGTATAACGTATAACGTATAGCGTATAACGTATAACGTATAACGTATAACGTAAAACGTATAACGTATAACGTATAACGTATAACGTATAACGTATAACGTATAACGTATAACGTATAACGTATAACGTATAACGTATAACGTATAACGTATAACGTATAACGTATAACGTATAACGTATAACGTATAACGTAATACGTATAACGTATAACGTATTACGTATAACATACAACGTATAACGTATAACGTATAACGTATAACGTATAACGTATAACGTATAACGTATAACGTATAACGTATAACGTATAACGTATAACGTATAACGTATAACGTATAACGTATAACGTATAACGTATAACGTATAACGTATAACGTAATACGTATAACGTATAACGTATTACGTATAACGTATAACGTATAACGTATAACGTATAACGTATAACGTATATCGTATGACGTATAACGTATAACGTATAGCGTATAACGTATAACGTATAACGTATAACGTAAAACGTATAACGTATAACGTATAACGTATAACGTATAACGTATAACGTATAACGTATAACGTATAACGTATAACGTATAACGTATAACGTATAACGTATAACGTATAACGTATAACGTATAACGTATAACGTATAACGTATATCGTATATCGTATGACGTATAACGTATAACGTATAGCGTATAACGTATAACGTATAACGTATAACGTATAACGTATAACGTATAACGTATAACGTATAACGTATAACGTATAACGTATAACGTATAACGTATAACGTATAACGTATAACGTATAACGTATAACGTAATACGTATATCAAATAACGTATAACGTATAACGTATAACGTATAACGTATAGCGTATAACGTATATCGTATAACGTATAACGTATAACGTATAACGTATAACGTATAACGTATAACGTATAACGTATAAAGTATAACGTATAACGTATAACGTATAACGTATAACGTATAACGTATAACGTAATACGTATAACGTATAACGTATTACGTATAACATACAACGTATAACGTATAACGTATAACGTATAACGTATAACGTATAACGTATAACGTATAACGTATAACGTATAACGTATAACGTATAACGTATAACGTATAACGTATAACGTATAACGTATAACGTATAACGTATAACGTATAACGTATAACGTATAACGTAATACGTATAACGTATAACGTATTACGTATAACATACAACGTATAACGTATAACGTATAACGTATAACGTATAACGTATAACGTATAACGTATAACGTATAACGTATAACGTATAACGTATAACGTATAACGTATAACGTATAACGTATAACGTATAACGTATAACGTATAACGTATAACGTAATACGTATAACGTATAACGTATTACGTATAACGTATAACGTATAACGTATAACGTATAACGTATATCGTATGACGTATAACGTATAACGTATAGCGTATAACGTATAACGTATAACGTATAACGTAAAACGTATAACGTATAACGTATAACGTATAACGTATAACGTATAACGTATAACGTATAACGTATAACGTATAACGTATAACGTATAACGTATAACCTATAACGTATAACGTATAACGTATAACGTATAACGTATAACGTATAACGTATATCGTATATCGTATGACGTATAACGTATAACGTATAGCGTATAACGTATAACGTATAACGTATAACGTATAACGTATAACGTATAACGTATAACGTATAACGTATAACGTATAACGTATAACGTATAACGTATAACGTATAACGTATAACGTATAACGTATAACGTAATACGTATATCAAATAACGTATAACGTATAACGTATAACGTATAGCGTATAACGTATATCGTATAACGTATAACGTATAACGTATAACGTATAACGTATAACGTATAACGTATAACGTATAAAGTATAACGTATAACGTATAACGTATAACGTATAACGTATAACGTATAACGTAATACGTATAACGTATAACGTATTACGTATAACATACAACGTATAACGTAATACGTATAACGTATAACGTATTACGTATAACGTATAACGTATAACGTATAACGTATAACGTATAACGTATAACGTATAACGTATAACGTATAACGTATAACGTATAACGTATAACGTATAACGTATAACGTATAACGTATAACGTATAACGTATAACGTATAACGTATAACGTATAACGTATAACGTAATACGTATAACGTATAACGTATAACGTATAACGTATAACGTATAACGTATAAAGTATAACGTATAACGTATAACGTATAACGTATAACGTATAACGTATAACGTAATACGTATAACGTATAACGTATTACGTATAACATACAACGTATAACGTATAACGTATAACGTATAACGTATAACGTATAACGTATAACGTATAACGTATAACGTATAACGTATAACGTATAACGTATAACGTATAACGTATAACGTATAACGTATAACGTATAACGTATAACGTATAACGTATAACGTAATACGTATAACGTATAACGTATTACGTATAACATACAACGTATAACGTATAACGTATAACGTATAACGTATAACGTATAACGTATAACGTATAACGTATAACGTATAACGTATAACGTATAACGTATAACGTATAACGTATAACGTATAACGTATAACGTATAACGTATAACGTATAACGTATAACGTATAACGTATAACGTATAACGTATAACGTAATACGTATAACGTATAACGTATTACGTATAACATACAACGTATAACGTATAACGTATAACGTATAACGTATAACGTATAACGTATAACGTATAACGTATAACGTATAACGTATAACGTATAACGTATAACGTATAACGTATAACGTATAACGTATAACGTATAACGTATAACGTATAACGTAATACGTATAACGTATAACGTATTACGTATAACGTATAACGTATAACGTATAACGTATAACGTATAACGTATATCGTATGACGTATAACGTATAACGTATAGCGTATAACGTTTAACGTATAACGTATAACGTAAAACGTATAACGTATAACGTATAACGTATAACGTATAACGTATAACGTATAACGTATAACGTATAACGTATAACGTATAACGTATAACGTATAACGTATAACGTATAACGTATAACGTATAACGTATAACGTATAACGTATAACGTATAACGTATATCGTATATCGTATGACGTATAACGTATAACGTATAGCGTATAACGTATAACGTATAACGTATAACGTATAACGTATAACGTATAACGTATAACGTATAACGTATAACGTATAACGTATAACGTATAACGTATAACGTATAACGTATAACGTATAACGTATAACGTAATACGTATATCAAATAACGTATAACGTATAACGTATAACGTATAACGTATAGCGTATAACGTATATCGTATAACGTATAACGTATAACGTATAACGTATAACGTATAACGTATAACGTATAACGTATAACGTATAAAGTATAACGTATAACGTATAACGTATAACGTATAACGTATAACGTATAACGTAATACGTATAACGTATAACGTATTACGTATAACATACAACGTATAACGTATAACGTATAACGTATAACGTATAACGTATAACGTATAACGTATAACGTATAACGTATAACGTATAACGTATAACGTATAACGTATAACGTATAACGTATAACGTATAACGTATATCGTATGACGTATAACGTATAACGTATAGCGTATAACGTATAACGTATAACGTATAACGTAAAACGTATAACGTATAACGTATAACGTATAACGTATAACGTATAACGTATAACGTATAACGTATAACGTATAACGTATAACGTATAACGTATAACGTATAACGTATAACGTATAACGTATAACGTATAACGTATAACGTATATCGTATATCGTATGACGTATAACGTAATACGTATAACGTATAACGTATTACGTATAACATACAACGTATAACGTATAACGTATAACGTATAACGTATAACGTATAACGTATAACGTATAACGTATAACGTATAACGTATAACGTATAACGTATAACGTATAACGTATAACGTATAACGTATAACGTATAACGTATAACGTATAACGTATAACGTATAACGTATAACGTATAACGTATAACGTATAACGTATAACGTAATACGTATAACGTATAACGTATTACGTATAACATACAACGTATAACGTATAACGTATAACGTATAACGTATAACGTATAACGTATAACGTATAACGTATAACGTATAACGTATAACGTATAACGTATAACGTATAACGTATAACGTATAACGTATAACGTATAACGTATAACGTATAACGTAATACGTATAACGTATAACGTATTACGTATAACGTATAACGTATAACGTATAACGTATAACGTATAACGTATATCGTATGACGTATAACGTATAACGTATAGCGTATAACGTTTAACGTATAACGTATAACGTAAAACGTATAACGTATAACGTATAACGTATAACGTATAACGTATAACGTATAACGTATAACGTATAACGTATAACGTATAACGTATAACGTATAACGTATAACGTATAACGTATAACGTATAACGTATAACGTATAACGTATAACGTATAACGTATATCGTATATCGTATGACGTATAACGTATAACGTATAGCGTATAACGTATAACGTATAACGTATAACGTATAACGTATAACGTATAACGTATAACGTATAACGTATAACGTATAACGTATAACGTATAACGTATAACGTATAACGTATAACGTATAACGTATAACGTATAACGTAATACGTATATCAAATAACGTATAACGTATAACGTATAACGTATAACGTATAGCGTATAACGTATATCGTATAACGTATAACGTATAACGTATAACGTATAACGTATAACGTATAACGTATAACGTATAACGTATAAAGTATAACGTATAACGTATAACGTATAACGTATAACGTATAACGTATAACGTAATACGTATAACGTATAACGTATTACGTATAACATACAACGTATAACGTATAACGTATAACGTATAACGTATAACGTATAACGTATAACGTATAACGTATAACGTATAACGTATAACGTATAACGTATAACGTATAACGTATAACGTATAACGTATAACGTATATCGTATGACGTATAACGTATAACGTATAGCGTATAACGTATAACGTATAACGTATAACGTAAAACGTATAACGTATAACGTATAACGTATAACGTATAACGTATAACGTATAACGTATAACGTATAACGTATAACGTATAACGTATAACGTATAACGTATAACGTATAACGTATAACGTATAACGTATAACGTATAACGTATATCGTATATCGTATGACGTATAACGTATAACGTATAGCGTATAACGTATAACGTATAACGTATAACGTATAACGTATAACGTATAACGTATAACGTATAACGTATAACGTATAACGTATAACGTATAACGTATAACGTATAACGTATAACGTATAACGTATAACGTAATACGTATATCAAATAACGTATAACGTATAACGTATAACGTATAACGTATAGCGTATAACGTATATCGTATAACGTATAACGTATAACGTATAACGTATAACGTATAACGTATAACGTATAACGTATAAAGTATAACGTATAACGTATAACGTATAACGTATAACGTATAACGTATAACGTAATACGTATAACGTATAACGTATTACGTATAACATACAACGTATAACGTATAACGTATAACGTATAACGTATAACGTATAACGTATAACGTATAACGTATAACGTATAACGTATAACGTATAACGTATAACGTATAACGTATAACGTATAACGTATAACGTATAACGTATAACGTATAACGTATAACGTATAACGTAATACGTATAACGTATAACGTATTACATATAACATACAACGTATAACGTATAACGTATAACGTATAACGTATAACGTATAACGTATAACGTATAACGTATAACGTATAACGTATAACGTATAACGTATAACGTATAACGTATAACGTATAACGTATAACGTATAACGTATAACGTAATACGTATAACGTATAACGTATTACGTATAACGTATAACGTATAACGTATAACGTATAACGTATATCGTATGACGTATAACGTATAACGTATAGCGTATAACGTATAACGTATAACGTATAACGTAAAACGTATAACGTATAACGTATAACGTATAACGTATAACGTATAACGTATAACGTATAACGTATAACGTATAACGTATAACGTATAACGTATAACGTATAACGTATAACGTATAACGTATAACGTATAACGTATAACGTATAACGTATAACGTATAACGTATATCGTATATCGTATGACGTATAACGTATAACGTATAGCGTATAACGTATAACGTATAACGTATAACGTATAACGTATAACGTATAACGTATAACGTATAACGTATAACGTATAACGTATAACGTATAACGTATAACGTATAACGTATAACGTATAACGTATAACGTATAACGTATAACGTATAACGTATAACGTATAACGTATAACGTATAACGTATAACGTATAACGTATAACGTATAACGTATAACGTAATACGTATAACGTATAACGTATTACGTATAACATACAACGTATAACGTATAACGTATAACGTATAACGTATAACGTATAACGTATAACGTATAACGTATAACGTATAACGTATAACGTATAACGTATAACGTATAACGTATAACGTATAACGTATAACGTATAACGTATAACGTATAACGTATAACGTATAACGTATAACGTAATACGTATAACGTATAACGTATTACGTATAACATACAACGTATAACGTACAACGTATAACGTATAACGTATAACGTATAACGTATAACGTATAACGTATAACGTATAACGTATAACGTATAACGTATAACGTATAACGTATAACGTATAACGTATAACGTATAACGTATAACGTAATACGTATAACGTATAACGTATTACGTATAACGTATAACGTATAACGTATAACGTATAACGTATAACGTATATCGTATGACGTATAACGTATAACGTATAGCGTATAACGTATAACGTATAACGTATAACGTAAAACGTATAACGTATAACGTATAACGTATAACGTATAACGTATAACGTATAACGTATAACGTATAACGTATAACGTATAACGTATAACGTATAACGTATAACGTATAACGTATAACGTATAACGTATAACGTATAACGTATAACGTATAACGTATAACGTATATCGTATATCGTATGACGTATAACGTATAACGTATAGCGTATAACGTATAACGTATAACGTATAACGTATAACGTATAACGTATAACGTATAACGTATAACGTATAACGTATAACGTATAACGTATAACGTATAACGTATAACGTATAACGTATAACGTATAACGTATAACGTATAACGTATAACGTATAACGTATAACGTATAACGTATAACGTATAACGTATAACGTAATACGTATAACGTATAACGTATTACGTATAACATACAACGTATAACGTATAACGTATAACGTATAACGTATAACGTATAACGTATAACGTATAACGTATAACGTATAACGTATAACGTATATCGTATATCGTATGACGTATAACGTATAACGTATAGCGTATAACGTATAACGTATAACGTATAACGTATAACGTATAACGTATAACGTATAACGTATAACGTATAACGTAATACGTATAACGTATAACGTATTACGTATAACATACAACGTATAACGTATAACGTATAACGTATAACGTATAACGTATAACGTATAACGTATAACGTATAACGTATAACGTATAACGTATAACGTATAACGTATAACGTATAACGTATAACGTATAACGTATAACGTATAACGTATAACGTATAACGTAATACGTATAACGTATAACGTATAACTTATAACGTATAACGTATAACGTATAAAGTATAACGTATAACGTATAACGTATAACGTATAACGTATAACGTATAACGTAATACGTATAACGTATAACGTATTACGTATAACATACAACGTATAACGTATAACGTATAACGTATAACGTATAACGTATAACGTATAACGTATAACGTATAACGTATAACGTATAACGTATAACGTATAACGTATAACGTATAACGTATAACGTATAACGTATAACGTATAACGTATAACGTATAACGTATAACGTATAACGTATAACGTATAACGTATAACGTAATACGTATAACGTATAACGTATTACGTATAACATACAACGTATAACGTATAACGTATAACGTATAACGTATAACGTATAACGTATAACGTATAACGTATAACGTATAACGTATAACGTATAACGTATAACGTATAACGTATAACGTATAACGTATAACGTATAACGTATAACGTATAACGTATAACGTATAACGTAATACGTATAACGTATAACGTATTACGTATAACCTACAACGTATAACGTATAACGTATAACGTATAACGTATAACGTATAACGTATAACGTATAACGTATAACGTATAACGTATAACGTATAACGTATAACGTATAACGTATAACGTATAACGTATAACGTATAACGTATAACGTATAACGTAATACGTATAACGTATAACGTATTACGTATAACGTATAACGTATAACGTATAACGTATAACGTATAACGTATATCGTATGACGTATAACGTATAACGTATAGCGTATAACGTATAACGTATAACGTATAACGTAAAACGTATAACGTATAACGTATAACGTATAACGTATAACGTATAACGTATAACGTATAACGTATAACGTATAACGTATAACGTATAACGTATAACGTATAACGTATAACGTATAACGTATAACGTATAACGTATAACGTATAACGTATATCGTATATCGTATGACGTATAACGTATAACGTATAGCGTATAACGTATAACGTATAACGTATAACGTATAACGTATAACGTATAACGTATAACGTATAACGTATAACGTATAACGTATAACGTATAACGTATAACGTATAACGTATAACGTATAACGTATAACGTATAACGTAATACGTATATCAAATAACGTATAACGTATAACGTATAACGTATAACGTATAGCGTATAACGTATATCGTATAACGTATAACGTATAACGTATAACGTATAACGTATAACGTATAACGTATAACGTATAGAGTATAACGTATAACGTATAACGTATAACGTATAACGTATAACGTATAACGTAATACGTATAACGTATAACGTATTACGTATAACATACAACGTATAACGTATAACGTATAACGTATAACGTATAACGTATAACGTATAACGTATAACGTATAACGTATAACGTATAACGTATAACGTATAACGTATAACGTATAACGTATAACGTATAACGTATAACCTATAACGTATAACGTATAACGTATAACGTAATACGTATAACGTATAACGTATTACGTATAACATACAACGTATAACGTATAACGTATAACGTATAACGTATAACGTATAACGTATAACGTATAACGTATAACGTATAACGTATAACGTATAACGTATAACGTATAACGTATAACGTATAACGTATAACGTATAACGTATAACGTATAACGTAATACGTATAACGTATAACGTATTACGTATAACGTATAACGTATAACGTATAACGTATAACGTATATCGTATGACGTATAACGTATAACGTATAGCGTATAACGTATAACGTATAACGTATAACGTAAAACGTATAACGTATAACGTATAACGTATAACGTATAACGTATAACGTATAACGTATAGCGTATAACGTATAACGTATAACGTATAACGTATAACGTATAACGTATAACGTATAACGTATAACGTATAACGTATAACGTATATCGTATATCGTATGACGTATAACGTATAACGTATAGCGTATAACGTATAACGTATAACGTATAACGTATAACGTATAACGTATAACGTATAACGTATAACGTATAACGTATAACGTATAACGTATAACGTATAACGTATAACGTATAACGTATAACGTAATACGTATATCAAATAACGTATAACGTATAACGTATAACGTATAACGTATAGCGTATAACGTATATCGTATAACGTATAACGTATAACGTATAACGTATAACGTATAACGTATAACGTATAACGTATAAAGTATAACGTATAACGTATAACGTATAACGTATAACGTATAACGTATAACGTAATACGTATAACGTATAACGTATTACGTATAACATACAACGTATGACGTATAACGTATAACGTATAACGTATAACGTATAACGTATAACGTATAACGTATAACGTATAACGTATAACGTATAACGTATAACGTATAACGTATAACGTATAACGTATAACGTATAACGTATAACGTATAACGTAATACGTATAACGTATAACGTATAACGTATAACGTATAACGTATAACGTATAAAGTATAACGTATAACGTATAACGTATAACGTATAACGTATAACGTATAACGTAATACGTATAACGTATAACGTATTACGTATAACATACAACGTATAACGTATAACGTATAACGTATAACGTATAACGTATAACGTATAACGTATAACGTATAACGTATAACGTATAACGTATAACGTATAACGTATAACGTAATACGTATAACGTATAACGTATTACGTATAACATATAACGTATAACGTATAACGTATAACGTATAACGTATTACGTATAACGTATAACGTATAACGTATAACGTATAACGTATAACGTATAACGTATTACGTATAACATATAACGTATAACGTATAACGTATAACGTATAACGTATAACGTATAACGTATAACGTGTAACGTATAACGTATTACGTATAACGTATAACGTATAACGTATAACGTATAACGTATAACGTATAACGTATAACGTATAACGTATAACGTAATACGTATAACGTATAACGTATAACGTACAACGTATAACATATAACTTTTAACGTATATCGTATAACGTATAACGTATAACGTATAACGTATATCGTGTAACGTATGACGTATGACGTATGACGTATAACGTATAACGTATAACATATAACTTATAACGTATAACGTATAACTTTTAACGTATAACGTATAACGTATAACGTATAACGTATAACGTATAACGTATAACGTAATACGTATATCAAATAACGTATAACGTATAACGTATAACGTATAACGTATAACGTATAACGTATAACTTATAACGTATAACGTATAACATTTAACGTATAACGTATAACGTATAACGTATAACGTATAACGTATAACGTATAACGTATAACGTATAACTTATAACGTATAACGTATAACTTTTATCGTATAACGTATAACGTGTAACGTATAACGTATTACGTATAACGTATAACGTATAACGTATAACGTATAACGTGTAACGTATAACGTATAACGTATAACGTATAAAGGATAACGTGTAACGCATATCGTATATCGTATACCGTATAACGTACAGCGAGTAACATGTAACGCATAACGTATAACGTATAACGTATAACGTATAACGTATAACGTATAACGTATAACGTATAACGTATAACGTATAAAGTATAACGTATAACGTATAACGTATAACGTATAACGTATAACGTATAGCGTATAACGTATAACGTATAACGTATAACGTATAACATAATACGTATAACGTATAACGTATTACGTATAACGTATAACGTATAACGTATAAAGTATAACGTATAACGTATAACGTATAACGAATAACGTATAACGTATAACGTATAACGTATAACGTATAACGTATAACGTGTAACGTATAACGTGTAACGTATAACGTGTAACATATAACGTGTAACGCATGACGTATAACGTATAACGTATAACGTATAACGTATAACGTATAACGTATAACGTATAAAGTATAACGTATAACGAATAACGTATAACGTATAACGTATAACGTATAACATATAACGTATAACGTATAACGAATAAATTTTAACGTATAACGTATAATGTATAACGTATAACGTATAACGTATAACGTATAACTTTTAACGTGTAACGTGTAACGTAAAACGTATAACGTATAACGTATAACGTATAACGTATAACGTATAACGTATAACGTATAACGTATAACGTATAACGTATAACGTATAACGTATAACGTATAACGTATAACGTATAACGTATAACGTATAACGTATAACGTATAACGTATAACGTATAACGTATAACGTATAGCGTATAACGTATATCGTATAACGTATAACGTATAACGTATAAAGGATAACGTGTAACGTCTATCGTATATCGTATATCGTTTAACGAATAATGTACAACAAGTAACGTGTAACGTATAACGTATAAAGTATAACGTATAACGTATAACGTATAACGTATAACGTATAACGTATAACGTATAACTTTTAACGTATAACGTATACCGTATAACGTATAACGTATAACGTATAAAGGATAACGTGTAACGTATATCGTATATCGTATATCGTTTAACGAATAATGTACAACAAGTAACGTGTAACGTATAACGTATAAAGTATAACGTATAACGTATAACGTATAACGTATAACGTATAACGTAATACGTATAACGTATAACGTATTACGTATAACATATAACGTATAACGTATAACGTATAACGTATAACGTATAACGTATAACGTATAACGTATAACGTATAACGTATATCGTATATCGTATGACGTATAACGTATAACGTATAGCGTATAACGTATAACGTATAACGTATAACGTACAACGTATAACGTATAACGTATAACGTATAACGTATAACGTATAACGTATAACGTATAACGTATAACGTATAACGTATATCGTATATCGTATGACGTATAACGTATAACGTATAGCGTATAACGTATAACGTATAACGTATAACGTATAACGTATAACGTATAACGTAATACGTATAACGTATAACGTATTACGTATAACATATAACCTATAACGTATAACGTATAACGTATAACGTATAACGTATAACGTATAACGTATAACGTATAACGTATAACGTATAACGTATAGCGTATAACGTATATCGTATAACGTATAACGTATAACGTATAAAGGATAACGTGTAACCTATATCGTATATCGTATATCGTTTAACGAATAATGTACAACAAGTAACGTGTAACGTATAACGTATAACGTATTACGTATAACATATAACGTATAACGTATAACGTATAACGTATAACGTATAACGTATAACGTATAACGTATAACGTATAACGTATAACGTATAACGTATAACGTATATCGTATATCGTATGACGTATAACGTATAACGTATAACGTATAACGTATAACGTATAGCGTATAACGTATATCGTATAACGTATAACGTATAACGTATAAAGGATAACGTGTAACGTATATCGTATATCGTATATCGTATATCGTTTAACGAATAATGTACAACAAGTAACGTGTAACGTATAACGTATAAAGTATAACGTATAACGTATAACGTATAACGTATAACGTATAACGTAATACGTATAACGTATAACGTATTACGTATAACATATAACGTATAACGTATAACGTATAACGTATAACGTATAACGTATAACGTATAACGTATAACGTATAACGTATAACGTATAACGTATATCGTATATCGTTTAACGAATAATGTACAACAAGTAACGTGTAACGTATAACGTATAACGTATTACGTATAACATATAACGTATAACGTATAACGTATAACGTATAACGTATAACGTATAACGTATAACGTATAACGTATAACGTATAACGTATAACGTATAACGTATAACGTATAACGTATATCGTATATCGTATGACGTATAACGTATAACGTATAGCGTATAACGTATAACGTATAACGTATAACGTATAACGTATAACGTATAACGTATAACGTATAACGTATAACGTATAACGTATAACGTATAACGTATAACGTATAACGTATAACGTATAACGTATAACATATAACGTATAACGTATAACGTATAACGTATAACGTATAACGTATAGCGTATAACGTATATCGTATAACGTATAACGTATAACGTATAAAGGATAACGTGTAACGTATATCGTATATCGTATATCGTTTAACGAATAATGTACAACAAGTAACGTGTAACGTATAACGTATAAAGTATAACGTATAATGTATAACGTATAACGTATAACGTATAACGTAATACGTATAACGTATAACGTATTACGTATAACATATAACGTATAACGTATAACGTATAACGTATAACGTAAACGTATAACGTATAACGTATAACGTATAACGTATAACGTATATCGTATATCGTATGACGTATAACGTATAACGTATAGCGTATAACGTATAACGTATAACGTATAACGTATAACATATAACGTATAACGTATAACGTATAACGTATAACGTATTACGTATAACGTATAACGTATAACGTATAACGTATAACTTATAACGTATAACGTATAACTTTTAACGTATAACGTATAACGTATAACGTATAACGTATAACGTATAACGTATAACGTATAACGTATAACGTAATACGTATATCAAATAACGTATAACGTATAACGTATAACGTATAACGTATAACGTATAACGTATAACGTATAACGTATAACGTATAACGTATAACGTATAACGTATAACGTATAACGTATAACGTATAACGTATAGCGTATAACGTATATCGTATAACGTATAACGTATAACGTATAAAGGATAACGTGTAACGTATATCGTATATCGTATATCGTATATCGTTTAACGAATAATGTACAACAAGTAACGTGTAACGTATAACGTATAAAGTATAACGTATAACGTATAACGTATAACGTATAACGTATAACGTATAACGTAATACGTATAACGTATAACGTATTACGTATAACATATAACGTATAACGTATAACGTATAACGTATAACGTATAACGTATAACGTATAACGTATAACGTATAACGTATAACGTATAACGTATATCGTATATCGTATGACGTATAACGTATAACGTATAGCGTATAACGTATAACGTATAACGTATAACGTATAACGTATAACGTATAACGTATAACGTATAACGTATAACGTATAAAGTATAACGTATAACGTATAACGTATAACGTATAACGTATTACGTATAACGTAATACGTATAACGTATAACGTATTACGTATAACATACAACGTATAACGTATAACGTATAACGTATAACGTATAACGTATAACGTATAACGTATAACGTATAACGTATAACGTATAACGTATAACGTATAACGTATAACGTATAACGTATAACGTATAACGTATAACGTATAACGTATAACGTATAACGTATAACGTATTACGTATAACATATAACGTATAACGTATAACGTATAACGTATAACGTATTACGTATAACGTATAACGTATAACGTATAACGTATAACGTATAACGTATAACGTATTACGTATAACATATAACGTATAACGTATAACGTATAACGTATAACGTATAACGTATAACGTATAACGTGTAACGTATAACGTATTACGTATAACGTATAACGTATAACGTATAACGTATAACGTATAACGTATAACGTATAACGTATAACGTATAACGTAATACGTATAACGTATAACGTATAACGTACAACGTATAACATATAACTTTTAACGTATAACGTATAACGTATAACGTATAACGTATAACGTATAACGTATAACGTATAACGTATAACGTATAACGTAATACGTATAACGTATAACGTATTACGTATAACGTATAACGTATAATGTATAACGTAATACGTATAACGTATAACGTATAACGTATAACGTATAACGTATAACGTATAAAGTATAACGTATAACGTATAACGTATAACGTATAACGTATAACGTATAACGTAATACGTATAACGTATAACGTATTACGAATAACATACAACGTATAACGTATAACGTATAACGTATAACGTATAACGTATAACGTATAACGTATAACGTATAACGTATAACGTATAACGTATAACGTATAACGTATAACGTATAACGTATAACGTATAACGTATAACGTATAACGTATAACGTATAACGTAATACGTATAACGTATAACGTATTACGTATAACGTATAACGTATAATGTATAACGTATAACGTATAACGTAATACGTATAACGTATAACGTATAACGTATAACGTAATACGTATATCAAATAACGTATAACGTATAACGTATAACGTATAACGTATAACGTATAGCGTATAACGTATACCGTATAACGTATAACGTATAACGTATAAAGGATAACGTGTAACGTATATCGTATATCGTATATCGTTTAACGAATAATGTACAACAAGTAACGTGTAACGTATAACGTATAAAGTATAACGTATAACGTATAGCGTATAACGTATATCGTATAACGTATAACGTATAACGTATAAAGGATAACGTGTAACCTATATCGTATATCGTATATCGTTTAACGAATAATGTACAACAAGTAACGTGTAACGTATAACGTATAACGTATTACGTATAACATATAACGTATAACGTATAACGTATAACGTATAACGTATAACGTATAACGTATAACGTATAACGTATAACGTATAACGTATAACGTATAACGTATAACGTATAACGTATAACGTATAACGTATAACGTATAACGTATATCGTATATCGTATGACGTATAACGTATAACGTATAGCGTATAACGTATAACGTATAACGTATAACGTATAACGTATAACGTATAACGTAATACGTATAACGTATAACGTATTACGTATAACATATAACGTATAACGTATAACGTATAACGTATAACGTATAACGTATAACGTATAACGTATAACGTATAACGTATAACGTATAACGTATAGCGTATAACGTATATCGTATAACGTATAAAGGATAACGTATAAAGGATAACGTGTAACCTATATCGTATATCGTATATCGTTTAACGAATAATGTACAACAAGTAACGTGTAACGTATAACGTATAACGTATTACGTATAACATATAACGTATAACGTATAACGTATAACGTATAACGTATAACGTATAACGTATAACGTATAACGTATAACGTATAACGTATAACTTATAACGTATAACGTATATCGTATATCGTATGACGTATAACGTATAACGTATAACGTATAACGTATAACGTATAGCGTATAACGTATATCGTATAACGTATAACGTATAACGTATAAAGGATAACGTGTAACGTATATCGTATATCGTATATCGTATATCGTTTAACGAATAATGTACAACAAGTAACGTGTAACGTATAACGTATAAAGTATAACGTATAACGTATAACGTATAACGTATAACGTATAACGTATAACGTAATACGTATAACGTATAACGTATTACGTATAACATATAACGTATAACGTATAATGTATAACGTATAACGTATAACGTATAACGTATAACGTATAACGTATAACGTATAACGTATAACGTATATCGTATATCGTTTAACGAATAATGTACAACAAGTAACGTGTAACGTATAACGTATAACGTATTACGTATAACATATAACGTATAACGTATAACGTATAACGTATAACGTATAACGTATAACGTATAACGTATAACGTATAACGTATAACGTATAACGTATAACGTATATCGTATATCGTATGACGTATAACGTATAACGTATAGCGTATAACGTATAACGTATAACGTATAACGTATAACGTATAACGTATAACGTATAACGTATAACGTATAGCGTATAACGTATATCGTATAACGTATAACGTATAACGTATAAAGGATAACGTGTAACGTATATCGTATATCGTATATCGTTTAACGAATAATGTACAACAAGTAACGTGTAACGTATAACGTATAAAGTATAACGTATAATGTATAACGTATAACGTATAACGTATAACGTAATACGTATAACGTATAACGTATTACGTATAACATATAACGTATAACGTATAACGTATAACGTATAACGTATAACGTATAACGTATAACGTATAACGTATAACGTATAACGTATATCGTATATCGTATGACGTATAACGTATAACGTATAGCGTATAACGTATAACGTATAACGTATAACGTATAACATATAACGTATAGCGTATAACGTATAACGTATAACGTATTACGTATAACGTATAACGTATAACGTATAACGTATAACTTATAACGTATAACGTATAACTTTTAACGTATAACGTATAACGTATAACGTATAACGTATAACGTATAACGTATAACGTATAACGTATAACGTAATACGTATATCAAATAACGTATAACGTATAACGTATAACGTATAACGTATAACGTATAACGTATAACGTATTACGTATAACGTAATACGTATAACGTATAACGTATTACGTATAACATACAACGTATAACGTATAACGTATAACGTATAACGTATAACGTATAACGTATAACGTATAACGTATAACGTATAACGTATAACGTATAATGTATAACGTATAACGTATAACGTATAACGTATAACGTATAACGTATAACGTATAACGTATAACGTATAACGTAATACGTATAACGTATAACGTATTACGTATAACGTATAACGTATAATGTATAACGTATAACGTATAACGTAATACGTATAACGTATAACGTATAACGTATAACGTAATACGTATATCAAATAACGTATAACGTATAACGTATAACGTATAACGTATAACGTATAGCGTATAACGTATATCGTATAACGTATAACGTATAACGTATAACGTATAACGTATAACGTATAACGTATAACGTATAAAGTATAACGTATAACGTATAACGTATAACGTATAACGTATAACGTATAACGTAATACGTATAACGTATAACGTATTACGTATAACATACAACGTATAACGTATAACGTATAACGTATAACGTATAACGTATAACGTATAACGTATAACGTATAACGTATAACGTATAACGTATAACGTATAACGTATAACGTATAACGTATAACGTATAACGTAATACGTATAACGTATAACGTATAACGTATAACGTATAACGTATAACGTATAAAGTATAACGTATAACGTATAACGTATAACGTATAACGTATAACGTATAACGTAATACGTATAACGTATAACGTATTACGAATAACATACAACGTATAACGTATAACGTATAACGTATAACGTATAACGTATAACGTATAACGTATAACGTATAACGTATAACGTATAACGTATAACGTATAACGTAATACGTATAACGTATAACGTATTACGTATAACATATAACGTATAACGTATAACGTATAACGTATAACGTATTACGTATAACGTATAACGTATAACGTATAACGTATAACGTATAACGTATAACGTATAACGTATTACGTATAACATATAACGTATAACGTATAACGTATAACGTATAACGTATAACGTATAACGTATAACGTGTAACGTATAACGTATTACGTATAACGTATAACGTATAACGTATTACGTATAACATATAACGTATAACGTATAACGTATAACGTATAACGTATAACGTATAACGTATAACGTATAACGTATAACGTATAACGTATATCGTATATCGTATGACGTATAACGTATAACGTATAGCGTATAACGTATAACGTATAACGTATAACGTATAACATATAACGTATAACGTATAACGTATAACGTATAACGTATTACGTATAACGTATAACGTATAACGTATAACGTATAACGTATAACGTATAACGTATAACGTATAACGTATATCGTATTTCGTTTAACGAATAATGTACAACAAGTAACGTGTAACGTATAACGTATAACGTATTACGTATAACATATAACGTATAACGTATAACGTATAACGTATTACGTATAACATATAACGTATAACGTATAACGTATAACGTATAACGTATAACGTATAACGTATAACGTATAACGTATAACGTATAACGTATAACGTATAACGTATATCGTATATCGTATGACGTATAACGTATAACGTATAACGTATAACGTATAACGTATAGCGTATAACGTATATCGTATAACGTATAACGTATAACGTATAAAGGATAACGTGTAACGTATATCGTATATCGTATATCGTATATCGTTTAACGAATAATGTACAACAAGTAACGTGTAACGTATAACGTATAAAGTATAACGTATAACGTATAACGTATAACGTATAACGTATAACGTAATACGTATAACGTATAACGTATTACGTATAACATATAACGTATAACGTATAACGTATAACGTATAACGTATAACGTATAACGTATAACGTATAACGTATAACGTATAACGTATAACGTATATCGTATATCGTTTAACGAATAATGTACAACAAGTAACGTGTAACGTATAACGTATAACGTATTACGTATAACATATAACGTATAACGTATAACGTATAACGTATAACGTATAACGTATAACGTATAACGTATAACGTATAACGTATAACGTATAACGTATAACGTATATCGTATATCGTATGACGTATAACGTATAACGTATAGCGTATAACGTATAACGTATAACGTATAACGTATAACGTATAACGTATAACGTATAACGTATAACGTATAACGTATAACGTATAACGTATAACGTATAACGTATAACGTATAACGTATAACGTATAACGTATAACGTATAACGTATAACGTATAACGTATAACGTATAGCGTATAACGTATATCGTATAACGTATAACGTATAACGTATAAAGGATAACGTGTAACGTATATCGTATATCGTATATCGTTTAACGAATAATGTACAACAAGTAACGTGTAACGTATAACGTATAAAGTATAACGTATAATGTATAACGTATAACGTATAACGTATAACGTAATACGTATAACGTATAACGTATTACGTATAACATATAACGTATAACGTATAACGTATAACGTATAACGTATAACGTATAACGTATAACGTATAACGTATAACGTATAACGTATATCGTATATCGTATGACGTATAACGTATAACGTATAGCGTATAACGTATAACGTATAACGTATAACGTATAACATATAACGTATAACGTATAACGTATAACGTATAACGTATTACGTATAACGTATAACGTATAACGTATAACGTATAACTTATAACGTATAACGTATAACTTTTAACGTATAACGTATAACGTATAACGTATAACGTATAACGTATAACGTATAACGTATAACGTATAACGTAATACGTATATCAAATAACGTATAACGTATAACCTATAACGTATAACGTATAACGTATAACGTATTACGTATAACGTAATACGTATAACGTATAACGTATTACGTATAACATACAACGTATAACGTATAACGTATAACGTATAACGTATAACGTATAACGTATAACGTATAACGTATAACGTATAACGTATAACGTATAACGTATAACGTATAACGTATAACGTATAACGTATAACGTATAACGTATAACGTATAACGTATAACGTATAACGTAATACGTATAACGTATAACGTATTACGTATAACGTATAACGTATAATGTATAACGTATAACGTATAACGTAATACGTATAACGTATAACGTATAACGTATAACGTAATACGTATATCAAATAACGTATAACGTATAACGTATAACGTATAACGTATAACGTATAGCGTATAACGTATATCGTATAACGTATAACGTATAACGTATAACGTATAACGTATAACGTATAACGTATAACGTATAAAGTATAACGTATAACGTATAACGTATAACGTATAACGTATAACGTATAACGTAATACGTATAACGTATAACGTATTACGTATAACATACAACGTATAACGTATAACGTATAACGTATAACGTATAACGTATAACGTATAACGTATAACGTATAACGTATAACGTATAACGTATAACGTATAACGTATAACGTATAACGTATAACGTATAACGTAATACGTATAACGTATAACGTATAACGTATAACGTATAACGTATAACGTATAAAGTATAACGTATAACGTATAACGTATAACGTATAACGTATAACGTATAACGTAATACGTATAACGTATAACGTATTACGAATAACATACAACGTATAACGTATAACGTATAACGTATAACGTATAACGTATAACGTATAACGTATAACGTATAACGTATAACGTATAACGTATAACGTATAACGTATAACGTATAACGTAATACGTATAACGTATAACGTATTACGTATAACATATAACGTATAACGTATAACGTATAACGTATAACGTATTACGTATAACGTATAACGTATAACGTATAACGTATAACGTATAACGTATAACGTATTACGTATAACATATAACGTATAACGTATAACGTATAACGTATAACGTATAACGTATAACGTATAACGTGTAACGTATAACGTATTACGTATAACGTATAACGTATAACGTATAACGTATAACGTATAACGTATAACGTATAACGTATAACGTATAACGTAATACGTATAACGTATAACGTATAACGTACAACGTATAACATATAACTTTTAACGTATATCGTATAACGTATAACGTATAACGTATAACGTATATCGTGTAACGTATGACGTATGACGTATGACGTATAACGTATAACGTATAACGTATAACTTATAACGTATAACGTATAACTTTTAACGTATAACGTATAACGTATAACGTATAACGTATAACGTATAACGTATAACGTATAACGTATAACGTATAACGTAATACGTATATCAAATAACGTATAACGTATAACGTATAACGTATAACGTATAACTTATAACGTATAACGTATAACTTTTAACGTATAACGTATAACGTATAACGTATAACGTATAACGTATAACGTATAACGTATAACGTATAACGTATAACGTATAACGTATAACGTATAACGTATAACGTATAACGTATAACGTATAACGTATAACGTATAACGTATAACGTATAACGTATAACGTATAGCGTATAACTTATAACGTATAACGTATAACTTTTAACGTATAACGTATAACGTATAACGTATAACGTATAACGTATAACGTATAACGTATAACGTATAACGTATAACGTATAACGTATAGCGTATAACGTATATCGTATAACGTGTAACGTATAACGTATAAAGTATAACGTATAACGTATAACGTATAACGTATAACGTATAACGTAATACGTATAACGTATAACGTATAACGTATAACGTATAACGTATAACGTATAACGTATATCGTATATCGTATGACGAATAACGTATAACGTATAGCGTATAACGTATAACGTATAACGTATAACGTATAACGTATAACGTAATACGTATAACGTATAACGTATTACGTATAACATACAACGTATAACGTATAACGTATAACGTATAACGTATAACGTATAACGTATAACGTATAACGTATAACGTATAACGTATAACGTATAACGTATAACGTATAACGTATAACGTATAACGTATAACGTATAACGTAATACGTATAACGTATAACGTATTACGTATAACGTATAACGTATAACGTATAACGTATAACGTATAACGTATATCGTATGACGTATAACGTATAACGTATAGCGTATAACGTATAACGTATAACGTATAACGTATAACGTATAACGTATAAAGTATAACGTATAACGTATAACGTATAACGTATAACGTATATCGTATATCGTATGACGTATAACGTATAACGTATAGCGTACGACGTATAACGTATAACGTATAGCGTATAACGCATAACGTATAACGTATAACGTATAACGTATAACGTATAACGTATAACGTATAACGTATAACGTATAACGTATAACGTATAACGTAATACGTATATCAAATAACGTATAACGTATAACGTATAACGTATAACGTATAGCGTATAACGTATATCGTATAACGTATAACGTATAACGTATAACGTATAACGTATAACGTATAACGTATAACGTATAAAGTATAACGTATAACGTATAACGTATAACGTATAACGTATAACGTATAACGTAATACGTATAACGTATAACGTATTACGTATAACATACAACGTATAACGTATAACGTATAACGTATAACGTATAACGTATAACGTATAACGTATAACGTATAACGTATAACGTATAACGTATAACGTATAACGTATAACGTATAACGTATAACGTATAACGTATAACGTATAACGTAATACGTATAACGTATAACGTATAACGTATAACGTATAACGTATAACGTATAAAGTATAACGTATAACGTATAACGTATAACGTATAACGTATAACGTATAAGGTAATACGTATAACGTATAACGTATTACGTATAACATACAACGTATAACGTATAACGTATAACGTATAACGTATAACGTATAACGTATAACGTATAACGTATAACGTATAACGTATAACGTAATACGTATAACGTATAACGTATTACGTATAACATATAACGTATAACGTATAACGTATAACGTATAACGTATTACGTATAACGTATAACGTATAACGTATAACGTATAACGTATAACGTATAACGTATTACGTATAACATATAACGTATAACGTATAACGTATAACGTATAACGTATAACGTATAACGTATAACGTGTAACGTATAACGTATTACGTATAACGTATAACGTATAACGTATAACGTATAACGTATAACGTATAACGTATAACGTATAACGTAATACGTATAACGTATAACGTATAACGTACAACGTATAACATATAACTTTGAACGTATATCGTATAACGTATAACGTATAACGTATAACGTATATCGTGTAACGTATGACGTATGACGTATGACGTATAACGTATAACGTATAACGTATAACTTATAACGTATAACGTATAACTTTTAACGTATAACGTATAACGTATAACGTATAACGTATAACGTATAACGTATAACGTAATACGTATATCAAATAACGTATAACGTATAACGTATAACGTATAACGTATAACTTATAACGTATAACGTATAACATTTAACGTATAACGTATAACGTATAACGTATAACGTATAACGTATAACGTATAACGTATAACGTATAACTTATAACGTATAACGTATAACTTTTAACGTATAACGTATAACGTGTAACGTATAACGTATTACGTATAACGTATAACGTATAACGTATAACGTATAACGTATAACGTGTAACGTATAACGTATAACGTATAACGTATAAAGGATAACGTGTAACGCATATCGTATATCGTATACCGTATAACGTACAGCGAGTAACATGTAACGCATAACGTATAACGTATAACGTATAACGTATAACGTATAACGTATAACGTATAACGTATAACGTATAAAGTATAACGTATAACGTATAACGTATAACGTATAACGTATAACGTATAGCGTATAACCTATAACGTATAACGTATAACGTATAACATAATACGTATAACGTATAACGTATTACGTGTAACGTATAACGTATAACGTATAACGTGTAACGTATAACGTATAACGTATAACGTATAACGTATAACGTATAACGTATAACGTATAACGTATAACGTATAACGTATAACGTATAACGTATAACGTATAACGTATAGCGTATAACGTATATCGTATAACGTATAACGTATAACGTATAAAGGATAACGTGTAACGTCTATCGTATATCGTATATCGTTTAACGAATAATGTACAACAAGTAACGTGTAACGTATAACGTATAAAGTATAACGTATAACGTATAACGTATAACGTATAACGTATAACGTATAACTTTTAACGTATAACGTATACCGTATAACGTATAACGTATAACGTATAACGTATAACGTATAACGTATAACGTATAACGTATAACGTATAACGTTGAACGTATAGCGTATAACTTATAGCGTATAACGTATAACGTATAACGTATAACGTATAACGTGTAACGTCTATCGTATATCGTATATCGTTTAACGAATAATGTACAACAAGTAACGTGTAACGTATAACGTATAAAGTATAACGTATAACGTATAACGTATAACGTATAACGTATAACGTATAACTTTTAACGTATAACGTATACCGTATAACGTATAACGTATAACGTATAACGTATAACGTATAACGTATAACGTATAACGTATAACGTATAACGTTGAACGTATAGCGTATAACTTATAGCGTATAACGTATAACGTATAACGTATAACGTATAACGTGTAACGTGTAACGTATAACGTATAACGTATAACGTATAACGTATAACGTATAACGTATAACGTATAACGTATAACGTATAATGTATAAAGTATAACGTATAACGTATAACGTATAACGTATAACGTATAACGTATAACGTATAGCGTATAACGTATAACGTATAACGTCTAACGTATAACATAATACGTATAACGTATAACGTATTACGTATAACGTATAACGTATAACGTATAACGTGTAACGTATAACGTATAACGTATAACGTATAACGTATAGCGTATAACGTATAACGTATAACGTATAACGTATAACGTATAACGTATAACGTATAACGTATAACGTATAACGTATAACGTATAACGTATAACGTGTAACGTATAACGTGTAACGTATAACGTGTAACGCATAACGTGAAACGCATAACGTATAACGTATAACGTATAACGTATAACGTATAACGTATAACGTATAAAGTATAACGTATAACGTATAACGTATAACGTATAACGTATAACGTATAACATATAACGTATAACGTATAACGAATAACTTTTAACGTATAACGTATAATGTATAACGTATAACGTATAACGTATAACGTATAACTTTTAACGTGTAACGTGTAACGTAAAACGTATAACGTATAACGTATAACGTATAACGTATAACGTGTAACGTATAACGTATAACGTAATACGTATAACGTATAACGTATTACGTATAAACTATAACGTATAACGTATAAAGCATAACGTATAACGTATAACGTATAACGTATAACGTATAACGTATAACATATAACTTTTAACGTATATCGTATAACGTATAACGTATAACGTATAACGTATATCGTGTAACGTATAACGTATAACGTATAACGTATAACGTTGAACGTATAGCGTATAACTTATAGCGTATAACGTATAACGTATAACGTATAACGTATAACGTGTAACGTGTAACGTATAACGTATAACGTATAACGTATAACGTATAACGTATAACGTATAACGTATAACGTATAACGTATAATGTATAACGTATAACGTATAACGTATAACGTATAACGTATAACGTATATCGTATAACGTATAGCGTATAACGTATAACGTATAACGTCTAACGTATAACATAATACGTATAACGTATAACGTATTACGTATAACGTATAACGTATAACGTATAACGTGTAACGTATAACGTATAACGTATAACGTATAACGTATAGCGTATAACGTATAACGTATAACGTATAACGTATAACGTATAACGTATAACGTATAACGTATAACGTATAACGTATAACGTATAACGTATAACGTGTAACGTATAACGTGTAACGTATAACGTGTAACGCATAACGTGAAACGCATAACGTATAACGTATAACGTATAACGTATAACGTATAACGTATAACGTATAAAGTATAACGTATAACGTATAACGTATAACGTATAACGTATAACGTATAACATATAACGTATAACGTATAACGAATAACTTTTAACGTATAACGTATAATGTATAACGTATAACGTATAACGTATAACGTATAACTTTTAACGTGTAACGTGTAACGTAAAACGTATAACGTATAACGTATAACGTATAACGTATAACGTGTAACGTATAACGTATAACGTAATACGTATAACGTATAACGTATTACGTATAAACTATAACGTATAACGTATAAAGCATAACGTATAACGTATAACGTATAACGTATAACGTATAACGTATAACATATAACTTTTAACGTATATCGTATAACGTATAACGTATAACGTATAACGTATATCGTGTAACGTATAACGTATAACGTATAACGTATAACGTATAACGTATAACGTATAACGTATAACGTATAACGTATAACGTATAACGTAATACGTATAACGTATAACGTATTACGTATAACGTACAACGTATAACGTATAACGTATAACGTATAACGTATAACGTATAACGTATAACGTATAACGTATAACGTATAACGTATAACTTATAACGTATAACGTATAACTTTTAACGTATAACGTATAACGTGTAACGTATAACGTATTACGTATAACGTATAACGTATAACGTATAACGTATAACGTGTAACGTATAACGTATAACGTATAACGTATAAAGGATAACGTGTAACGCATATCGTATATCGTATACCGTATAACGTACAGCGAGTAACATGTAACGCATAACGTATAACGTATAACGTATAACGTATAACGTATAACGTATAACGTATAACGTATAACGTATAAAGTATAACGTATAACGTATAACGTATAACGTATAACGTATAACGTATAGCGTATAACCTATAACGTATAACGTATAACGTATAACATAATACGTATAACGTATAACGTATTACGTGTAACGTATAACGTATAACGTATAACGTGTAACGTATAACGTATAACGTATAACGTATAACGTATAACGTATAACGTATAACGTATAACGTATAACGTATAACGTATAACGTATAACGTATAACGTATAACGTATAGCGTATAACGTATATCGTATAACGTATAACGTATAACGTATAAAGGATAACGTGTAACGTCTATCGTATATCGTATATCGTTTAACGAATAATGTACAACAAGTAACGTGTAACGTATAACGTATAAAGTATAACGTATAACGTATAACGTATAACGTATAACGTATAACGTATAACTTTTAACGTATAACGTATACCGTATAACGTATAACGTATAACGTATAACGTATAACGTATAACGTATAACGTATAACGTATAACGTATAACGTTGAACGTATAGCGTATAACTTATAGCGTATAACGTATAACGTATAACGTATAACGTATAACGTGTAACGTCTATCGTATATCGTATATCGTTTAACGAATAATGTACAACAAGTAACGTGTAACGTATAACGTATAAAGTATAACGTATAACGTATAACGTATAACGTATAACGTATAACGTATAACTTTTAACGTATAACGTATACCGTATAACGTATAACGTATAACGTATAACGTATAACGTATAACGTATAACGTATAACGTATAACGTATAACGTTGAACGTATAGCGTATAACTTATAGCGTATAACGTATAACGTATAACGTATAACGTATAACGTGTAACGTGTAACGTATAACGTATAACGTATAACGTATAACGTATAACGTATAACGTATAACGTATAACGTATAACGTATAATGTATAAAGTATAACGTATAACGTATAACGTATAACGTATAACGTATAACGTATAACGTATAGCGTATAACGTATAACGTATAACGTCTAACGTATAACATAATACGTATAACGTATAACGTATTACGTATAACGTATAACGTATAACGTATAACGTGTAACGTATAACGTATAACGTATAACGTATAACGTATAGCGTATAACGTATAACGTATAACGTATAACGTATAACGTATAACGTATAGCGTATAACGTATAACGTATAACGTATAACGTATAACGTATAACGTATAGCGTATAACGTATAACGTATAACGTATAACGTATAACGTGTAACGTATAATGTATTACGTATAACGTATAACGTATAACGTATAACGTATAACGTATAACGTATAACGTATAACGTATAACGTATAACGTATAACGTAATACGTATAACGTATAACGTATAACGTACAACGAATAACATATAACTTTTAACGTATATCGTATAACGTATAACGTATAACGTATAACGTATATCGTGTAACGTATGACGTATGACGTATGACGTATAACGTATAACGTATAACGTATAACTTATAACGTATAACGTATAACTTTTAACGTATAACGTATAACGTGTAACGTATAACGCATTACGTATAACGTATAACGTATAACGTATAACGTATAACGTGTAACGTATAACGTATAACGTATAACGTATAAAGGATAACGTGTAACGCATATCGTATATCGTATACCGTATAACGTACAGCGAGTAACATGTAACGCATAACGTATAACGTATAACGTATAACGTATAACGTATAACGTATAACGTATAACGTATAACGTATAACGTATAACGTATAACGTATAACGTATAACGTACAACGTATAACGTATAACGTATAACGTATAACGTATAACGTATAACGTATAACGTATAACGTATAACGTATAACGTATAACGTATAACGTATAACGTATAACGTATAACTTTTAACGTATAACGTATACCGTATAACGTATAACGTATAACGTATAACGTATAACGTATAACGTATAACGTATAACGTATAACGTAGAACGTATAGCGTATAACTTATAGCGTATAACGTATAACGTATAACGTATAACGTATAACGTGTAACGTGTAACGTATAACGTATAACGTATAACGTATAACGTATAACGTATAACGTATAACGTATAACGTATAACGTATAATGTATAACGTATAACGTATAACGTATAACGTATAACGTATAACGTATAACGTATAACGTATAGCGTATAACGTATAACGTATAACGTCTAACGTATAACATAATACGTATAACGTATAACGTATTACGTATAACGTATAACGTATAACGTATAACGTGTAACGTATAACGTATAACGTATAACGTATAACGTATAGCGTATAACGTATAACGTATAACGTATAACGTATAACGTATAACGTATAACGTATAACGTATAACGTATAACGTATAACGTATAACGTATAACGTGTAACGTATAACGTGTAACGTATAACGTGTAACGCATAACGTGAAACGCATAACGTATAACGTATAACGTATAACGTATAACGTATAACGTATAACGTATAAAGTATAACGTATAACGTATAACGTATAACGTATAACGAATAACGTATAACATATAACGTATAACGTATAACGAATAACTTTTAACGTATAACGTATAATGTATAACGTATAACGTATAACGTATAACGTATAACTTTTAACGTGTAACGTGTAACGTAAAACGTATAACGTATAACGTATAACGTATAACGTATAACGTGTAACGTATAACGTATAACGTAATACGTATAACGTATAACGTATTACGTATAAACTATAACGCATAACGTATAAAGCATAACGTATAACGTATAACGTATAACGTATAACGTATAACGTATAACATATAACTTTTAACGTATATCGTATAACGTATAACGTATAACGTATAACGTATATCGTGTAACGTATAACGTATAACGTATAACGTATAACGTATAACGTATAACGTATAACGTATAACGTATAACGTATAACGTATAACGTATAACGTAATACGTATAACGTATAACGTATTACGTATAACGTACAACGTATAACGTATAACGTATAACGTATAACGTATAACGTATAACGTATAACGTATAACGTATAACGTATAACGTATAACGTATAACGTATAACGTATAACGTATAACGTATAACGTATAACGTATAACGTATAACGTATAACGTATAACGTATAACGTAATACGTATAACGTATAACGTATAACGTATAACGTATAACGTATAACGTATAAAGTATAACGTATAACGTATAACGTATAACGTATTACGTATAACATATAACGTATAACGTATAACGTATAACGTATAACGTATAACGTATAACGTATAACGTGTAACGTATAATGTATTACGTATAACGTATAACGTATAACGTATAACGTATAACGTATAACGTATAACGTATAACGTATAACGTATAACGTATAACGTAATACGTATAACGTATAACGTATAACGTATAACGTATAACGTATAACGTATAACGTAATACGTATAACGTATAACGCATTACGTATAACATATAACGTATAACGTATAACGTATTACGTATAACATATAACGTATAACGTATAACGTATAACGTAAAACGTATAACGTATAACGTATAACGTGTAACGTATAATGTATTACGTATAACGTATAACGTATAACGTATAACGTATAACGTATAACGTATAACGTATAACGTATAACGTATAACGTATAACGTAATACGTATAACGTATAACGTATAACGTACAACGAATAACATATAACTTTTAACGTATATCGTATAACGTATAACGTATAACGTATAACGTATATCGTGTAACGTATGACGTATGACGTATGACGTATAACGTATAACGTATAACGTATAACTTATAACGTATAACGTATAACTTTTAACGTATAACGTATAACGTGTAACGTATAACGCATTACGTATAACGTATAACGTATAACGTATAACGTATAACGTGTAACGTATAACGTATAACGTATAACGTATAAAGGATAACGTGTAACGCATATCGTATATCGTATACCGTATAACGTACAGCGAGTAACATGTAACGCATAACGTATAACGTATAACGTATAACGTATAACGTATAACGTATAACGTATAACGTATAACGTATAACGTATAACGTATAACGTATAACGTATAACGTATAACGTATAACGTATAACGTATAACGTATAACGTATAACGTATAACGTATAACGTATAACGTATAACGTATAACGTATAACGTATAACGTATAACGTATAACGTATAACGTATAACGTATAACGTATAACGTATAGCGTATAACGTATATCGTATAACGTATAACGTATAACGTATAAAGGATAACGTGTAACGTCTATCGTATATCGTATATCGTTTAACGAATAATGTACAACAAGTAACGTGTAACGTATAACGTATAAAGTATAACGTATAACGTATAACGTATAACGTATAACGTATAACGTATAACTTTTAACGTATAACGTATACCGTATAACGTATAACGTATAACGTATAACGTATAACGTATAACGTATAACGTATAACGTATAACGTATAACGTATAACGTAGAACGTATAGCGTATAACTTATAGCGTATAACGTATAACGTATAACGTATAACGTATAACGTGTAACGTGTAACGTATAACGTATAACGTATAACGTATAACGTATAACGTATAACGTATAACGTATAACGTATAACGTATAACGTATAACGTATAACGTATAACGTATAACGTATAACGTATAGCGTATAACGTATAACGTATAACGTCTAACGTATAACATAATACGTATAACGTATAACGTATTACGTATAACGTATAACGTATAACGTATAACGTGTAACGTATAACGTATAACGTATAACGTATAACGTATAGCGTATAACGTATAACGTATAACGTATAACGTATAACGTATAACGTATAACGTATAACGTATAACGTATAACGTATAACGTATAACGTGTAACGTATAACGTGTAACGTATAACGTGTAACGCATAACGTGAAACGCATAACGTATAACGTATAACGTATAACGTATAACGTATAACGTATAACGTATAACGTATAACGTATAAAGTATAACGTATAACGTATAACGTATAACGTATAACGTATAACGTATAACATATAACGTATAACGTATAACGAATAACTTTTAACGTATAACGTATAATGTATAACGTATAACGTATAACGTATAACGTATAACTTTTAACGTGTAACGTGTAACGTAAAACGTATAACGTATAACGTATAACGTATAACGTATAACGTGTAACGTATAACGTATAACGTAATACGTATAACGTATAACGTATTACGTATAAACTATAACGTATAACGTATAAAGCATAACGTATAACGTATAACGTATAACGTATAACGTATAACGTAATACGTATAACGTATAACGTATTACGTATAACATATAACGTATAACGTATAACGTATAACGTATAACGTATAACGTATAACGTATAAAGGATAACGTATAACGTATAACGTATAACGTATAACGTATAACGTATAACGTAATACGTATAACGTATAACGCATTACGTATAACATATAACGTATAACGTATAACGTATAAAGTATAACCTATAACTTTTAACGTATAACGTATAACGTAATACGTATAACGTATAACGCATTACGTATAACATATAACGTATAACGTATAACGTATAACGTATAACGTATAACGTATAACGTATAAAGGATAACGTATAACGTATAACGTATAACGTATAACGTATAACGTATAACGTATAACGTAATACGTATAACGTATAACGTATAACGTATAACGTATAACGTATAACGTATAACGTATAACGTATAACGTATAACGTATAACGTATAACGTGTAACGTATAACGTATTACGTATAACGTATAACGTATAACGTATAACGTATAACGTATAACGTATAACGTATAACGTATAACGTATAACGTAATACGTATAACGTATAACGTATAACGTACAACGTATAACATATAAGTTTTAACGTATATCGTATAACGTATAACGTATAACGTATAACGTATATCGTGTAACGTATGACGCATGACGTATGACGTACAACGTATAACGTATAACGTATAACTTATAACGTATAACGTATAACTTTTAACGTATAACGTATAACGTATAACGTATAACGTATAACGTATAACGTATAACGTATAACGTAATACGTATATCAAATAACGTATAACGTATAACGTATAACGTATAACGTATAACGTATAACGTATAACCTGTAACGTATAACGTATAACGGATGACGTATAACGTATCACGTATAACGCATAACGTGTAACGTATAACGTATAACGTATAACGTATAACGTATAACGTATAACGTATAACGTATAACGTATAACGTATAACGTATAACGTATAACGTATAACGTATAACGTATAACGTACAACGTATAACGTATAACGTATAACGTCTAACGTATAACATAATACGTATAACGTATAACGTATTACGTATAACGTATAACGTATAACGTATAACGTATAACGTATAACGTATAACGTATAACGTATAACGTATAACGTATAACGTATAACGTGTAACGTATAACGTGTAACGTATAACGTGTAACGCATAACGTGAAACGCATAACGTATAACGTATAACGTATAACGTATAACGTATAACGTATAACGTATAACGTAATACGTATAACGTATAACGTATAACGTATAACGTATAACGTATAAAGCATAACGTATAACGTATAACGTATAACGTATAACGTATAACGTATAACGTATAACGTATAACGTATAACGTATAACGTATAATGTATAACGTATAACGTATAACGTATAACGTATAACGTATAACGTATAACGTATAACGTATAACGTATAACGTATAGCGTATAACGTATAACGTATAACGTCTAACGTATAACATAATACGTATAACGTATAACGTATTACGTATAACGTATAACGTATAACGTATAACGTGTAACGTATAACGTATAACGTATAACGTATAACGTATAGCGTATAACGTATAACGTATAACGTATAACGTATAACGTATAACGTATAACGTATAACGTATAACGTATAACGTATAACGTATAACGTATAACGTGTAACGTATAACGTGTAACGTATAACGTGTAACGCATAACGTGAAACGCATAACGTATAACGTATAACGTATAACGTATAACGTATAACGTATAACGTATAAAGTATAACGTATAACGTATAACGTATAACGTATAACGTATAACGTATAACATATAACGTATAACGTATAACGAATAACTTTTAACGTATAACGTATAATGTATAACGTATAACGTATAACGTATAACGTATAACTTTTAACGTGTAACGTGTAACGTAAAACGTATAACGTATAACGTATAACGTATAACGTATAACGTGTAACGTATAACGTATAACGTAATACGTATAACGTATAACGTATTACGTATAAACTATAACGTATAACGTATAAAGCATAACGTATAACGTATAACGTATAACGTATAACGTATAACGTATAACATATAACTTTTAACGTATATCGTATAACGTATAACGTATAACGTATAACGTATATCGTGTAACGTATAACGTATAACGTATAACGTATAACGTATAACGTATAACGTATAACGTATAACGTATAACGTATAACGTAATACGTATAACGTATAACGTATTACGTATAACGTACAACGTATAACGTATAACGTATAACGTATAACGTATAACGTATAACGTATAACGTATAACGTATAACGTATAACGTATAACGTATAACGTATAACGTATAACGTATAACGTATAACGTATAACGTATAACGTATAACGTATAACGTATAACGTAATACGTATAACGTATAACGTATAACGTATAACGTATAACGTATAACGTATAAAGTATAACGTATAACGTATAACGTATAACGTATAACGTATAACGTATAACGTAATACGTATAACGTATAACGTATTACGTATAACATACAACGTATAACGTATAACGTATAACGTATAACGTATAACGTATAACGTATAACGTATAACGTATAACGTATAACGTATAACGTAATACGTATAACGTATAACGTATTACGTATAACATATAACGTATAACGTATAACGTATAACGAATAACGTATTACGTATAACGTATAACGTATAACGTATAACGTATAACGTATAACGTATTACGTATAACATATAACGTATAACGTATAACGTATAACGTATAACGTATAACGTATAACGTATAACGTGTAACGTATAATGTATTACGTATAACGTATAACGTATAACGTATAACGTATAACGTATAACGTATAACGTATAACGTATAACGTATAACGTATAACGTATAACGTAATACGTATAACGTATAACGTATAACGTACAACGAATAACATATAACTTTTAACGTATATCGTATAACGTATAACGTATAACGTATAACGTATAACGTATATCGTGTAACGTATGACGTATGACGTATGACGTATAACGTATAACGTATAACGTATAACTTATAACGTATAACGTATAACTTTTAACGTATAACGTATAACGTGTAACGTATAACGCATTACGTATAACGTATAACGTATAACGTATAACGTATAACGTGTAACGTATAACGTATAACGTATAACGTATAAAGGATAACGTGTAACGCATATCGTATATCGTATACCGTATAACGTACAGCGAGTAACATGTAACGCATAACGTATAACGTATAACGTATAACGTATAACGTATAACGTATAACGTATAACGTATAACGTATAACGTATAACGTATAACGTATAACGTATAACGTACAACGTATAACGTATAACGTATAACGTATAACGTATAACGTATAACGTATAACGTATAACGTATAACGTATAACGTATAACGTATAACGTATAACGTATAACGTATAACGTATAACGTATAACGTATAACGTATAGCGTATAACGTATATCGTATAACGTATAACGTATAACGTATAAAGGATAACGTGTAACGTCTATCGTATATCGTATATCGTTTAACGAATAATGTACAACAAGTAACGTGTAACGTATAACGTATAAAGTATAACGTATAACGTATAACGTATAACGTATAACGTATAACGTATAACTTTTAACGTATAACGTATACCGTATAACGTATAACGTATAACGTATAACGTATAACGTATAACGTATAACGTATAACGTATAACGTAGAACGTATAGCGTATAACTTATAGCGTATAACGTATAACGTATAACGTATAACGTATAACGTGTAACGTGTAACGTATAACGTATAACGTATAACGTATAACGTATAACGTATAACGTATAACGTATAACGTATAACGTATAACGTATAATGTATAACGTATAACGTATAACGTATAACGTATAACGTATAACGTATAACGTATAACGTATAGCGTATAACGTATAACGTATAACGTCTAACGTATAACATAATACGTATAACGTATAACGTATTACGTATAACGTATAACGTATAACGTATAACGTGTAACGTATAACGTATAACGTATAACGTATAACGTATAGCGTATAACGTATAACGTATAACGTATAACGTATAACGTATAACGTATAACGTATAACGTATAACGTATAACGTATAACGTATAACGTATAACGTATAACGTGTAACGTATAACGTGTAACGTATAACGTGTAACGCATAACGTGAAACGCATAACGTATAACGTATAACGTATAACGTATAACGTATAACGTATAACGTATAAAGTATAACGTATAACGTATAACGTATAACGTATAACGTATAACGTATAACATATAACGTATAACGTATAACGAATAACTTTTAACGTATAACGTATAATGTATAACGTATAACGTATAACGTATAACGTATAACTTTTAACGTGTAACGTGTAACGTAAAACGTATAACGTATAACGTATAACGTATAACGTATAACGTGTAACGTATAACGTATAACGTAATACGTATAACGTATAACGTATTACGTATAAACTATAACGCATAACGTATAAAGCATAACGTATAACGTATAACGTATAACGTATAACGTATAACGTATAACATATAACTTTTAACGTATATCGTATAACGTATAACGTATAACGTATAACGTATATCGTGTAACGTATAACGTATAACGTATAACGTATAACGTATAACGTATAACGTATAACGTATAACGTATAACGTATAACGTATAACGTAATACGTATAACGTATAACGTATTACGTATAACGTACAACGTATAACGTATAACGTATAACGTATAACGTATAACGTATAACGTATAACGTATAACGTATAACGTATAACGTATAACGTATAACGTATAACGTATAACGTATAACGTATAACGTATAACGTATAACGTATAACGTATAACGTATAACGTATAACGTAATACGTATAACGTATAACGTATAACGTATAACGTATAACGTATAACGTATAAAGTATAACGTATAACGTATAACGTATAACGTATAACGTATAACGTATAACGTATAACGTAATACGTATAACGTATAACGTATTACGTATAACATACAACGTATAACGTATAACGTATAACGTATAACGTATAACGTATAACGTATAACGTATAACGTATAACGTATAACGTATAACGTATAACGTAATACGTATAACGTATAACGTATTACGTATAACATATAACGTATAACGTATAACGTATAACGTATAACGTATTACGTATAACGTATAACGTATAACGTATAACGTATAACGTATAACGTATAACGTATTACGTATAACATATAACGTATAACGTATAACGTATAACGTAAAACGTATAACGTATAACGTATAACGTGTAACGTATAATGTATTACGTATAACGTATAACGTATAACGTATAACGTATAACGTATAACGTATAACGTATAACGTATAACGTATAACGTATAACGTAATACGTATAACGTATAACGTATAACGTACAACGAATAACATATAACTTTTAACGTATATCGTATAACGTATAACGTATAACGTATAACGTATATCGTGTAACGTATGACGTATGACGTATGACGTATAACGTATAACGTATAACGTATAACTTATAACGTATAACGTATAACTTTTAACGTATAACGTATAACGTGTAACGTATAACGCATTACGTATAACGTATAACGTATAACGTATAACGTATAACGTGTAACGTATAACGTATAACGTATAACGTATAAAGGATAACGTGTAACGCATATCGTATATCGTATACCGTATAACGTACAGCGAGTAACATGTAACGCATAACGTATAACGTATAACGTATAACGTATAACGTATAACGTATAACGTATAACGTATAACGTATAACGTACAACGTATAACGTATAACGTATAACGTATAACGTATAACGTATAACGTATAACGTATAACGTATAACGTATAACGTATAACGTATAACGTATAACGTATAACGTATAACGTATAACGTATAACGTATAACGTATAACGTATAACGTATAACGTATAACGTATAACGTATAACGTATAACGTATAACGTATAACGTATAACGTATAACGTATAGCGTATAACGTATATCGTATAACGTATAACGTATAACGTATAAAGGATAACGTGTAACGTCTATCGTATATCGTATATCGTTTAACGAATAATGTACAACAAGTAACGTGTAACGTATAACGTATAAAGTATAACGTATAACGTATAACGTATAACGTATAACGTATAACGTATAACTTTTAACGTATAACGTATACCGTATAACGTATAACGTATAACGTATAACGTATAACGTATAACGTATAACGTATAACGTATAACGTATAACGTAGAACGTATAGCGTATAACTTATAGCGTATAACGTATAACGTATAACGTATAACGTATAACGTGTAACGTGTAACGTATAACGTATAACGTATAACGTATAACGTATAACGTATAACGTATAACGTATAACGTATAACGTATAACGTATAACGTATAACGTATAACGTATAACGTATAACGTATAACGTATAGCGTATAACGTATAACGTATAACGTCTAACGTATAACATAATACGTATAACGTATAACGTATTACGTATAACGTATAACGTATAACGTATAACGTGTAACGTATAACGTATAACCTATAACGTATAACGTATAGCGTATAACGTATAACGTATAACGTAATACGTATATCAAATAACGTATAACGTATAACGTATAACGTATAACGTATAACGTATAACGTGTAACGTATAACGTATAACGTATAAAGTATAACGTATAACGTATAACGTATAAAGGATAACGTGTAACGTATATCGTATATCGTGTAACGTATAACGTATAACGTATAACGTATAACGTATAACGTATAACGTATAACGTATAGCGTATAACGTATAACGTATAACGTATATCGTATAACGTATAACGTATAACGTATAACGTAATACGTATATCAAATAACGTATAACGTATAACGGATAACGTATAACGTATAACGTATAACGTATAACGTATAACGTATAACGTATAAAGTATAACGTATAACGTATAACGTATAAAGGATAACGTGTAACGTATATCGTATATCGTGTAACGTATAACGTATAACGTATAACGTATAACGTATAACGTATAACGTATAACGTATAGCGTATAACGTATAACGTATAACGTATAACGTATATCGTATAACGTATAACGTATAACGTATAACGTATAACGTATGACGTATAACGTATAACGCATAACGTATAACGTATAACGTATAACGTATAACGTATAACGTATAACGTATAACGTATAACGTATAACGTATAAAGGATAACGTGTAACGTATATCGTATATCGTATAACGTATAACGTATAACGTATAACGTATAACGTATAACGTATAACGTATTACGTATAACGTATAACGCATTACGTATAACATATAACGTATAACGTATAACGTATAACGTATAACGTATAACGTATAACGTATAAAGGATAACGTATAACGTATAACGTATAACGTATAACGTATAACGTATAACGTATAACGTAATACGTATAACGTATAACGTATAACGTATAACGTATAACGTATAACGTATAACGTATAACGTATAACGTATAACGTATAACGTATAACGTATAACGTGTAACGTATAACGTATTACGTATAACGTATAACGTATAACGTATAACGTATAACGTATAACGTATAACGTATAACGTATAACGTATAACGTAATACGTATAACGTATAACGTATAACGTACAACGTATAACATATAAGTTTTAACGTATATCGTATAACGTATAACGTATAACGTATAACGTATATCGTGTAACGTATGACGTATGACGTATGACGTACAACGTATAACGTATAACGTATAACTTATAACGTATAACGTATAACTTTTAACGTATAACGTATAACGTATAACGTATAACGTATAACGTATAACGTATAACGTATAACGTATAACGTAATACGTATATCAAATAACGTATAACGTATAACGTATAACGTATAACGTATAACGTATAACGTATAACCTGTAACGTATAACGTATAACGGATGACGTATAACGTATCACGTATAACGCATAACGTGTAACGTATAACGTATAACGTATAACGTATAACGTATAACGTATAACGTATAACGTATAACGTATAACCTATAACGTATAACGTATAACGTATATCGTATAACGTATGACGTATGACGTTTAACCTATAACGTATAACGTATAACGTATAACGTATAACGTATAACGTATAACGTATAACGTATAACGTATAACGTATAACGTATAACGTATAACGTATAACGTATAACGTATAACGTATAACGTATAACGTGTAACGTATAACGTGTAACGTATAACGTGTAACGTATAACGTGTAACGCATGACGTATAACGTATAACGTATAACGTATAACGTATAACGTATAACGTATAACGTATAAAGTATAACGTATAACGAATAACGTATAACGTATAACGTATAACGTATAACATATAACGTATAACGTATAACGAATAAATTTTAACGTATAACGTATAATGTATAACGTATAACGTATAACGTATAACGTATAACTTTTAACGTGTAACGTGTAACGTAAAACGTATAACGTATAACGTATAACGTATAACGTATAACGTATAACGTATAACGTATAACGTATAACGTATAACGTATAACGTATAACGTATAACGTATAACGTATAACGTATAACGTATAACGTATAACGTATAACGTATAACGTATAACGTATAACGTATAACGTATAACGTATAACGTATAACGTATAACGTATAACGTATAACGTATAACGTATAACGTATAACGTATAACGTATAACGTATAACGTATAACGTATAACGTATAACGTATAGCGTATAACGTATATCGTATAACGTATAACGTATAACGTATAAAGGATAACGTGTAACGTCTATCGTATATCGTATATCGTTTAACGAATAATGTACAACAAGTAACGTGTAACGTATAACGTATAAAGTATATCGTATAACGTATAACGTATAACGTATAACGTATAACGTATAACTTTTAACGTATAACGTATACCGTATAACGTATAACGTATAACGTATAACGTATAACGTATAACGTATAACGTATAACGTATAACGTATAACGTAGAACGTATAACGTATAACGTATAACGTATAACGTATAAAGGATAACGTATAACGTATAACGTATAACGTATAACGTATAACGTATAACGTATAACGTAATACGTATAACGTATAACGTATAACGTATAACGTATAACGTATAACGTATAACGTATAACGTATAACGTATAACGTATAACGTATAACGTATAACGTGTAACGTATAACGTATTACGTATAACGTATAACGTATAACGTATAACGTATAACGTATAACGCATAACGTATAACGTATAACGTATAACGTAATACGTATAACGTATAACGTATAACGTACAACGTATAACATATAAGTTTTAACGTATATCGTATAACGTATAACGTATAACGTATAACGTATATCGTGTAACGTATGACGTATGACGTATGACGTACAACGTATAACGTATAACGTATAACTTATAACGTATAACGTATAACTTTTAACGTATAACGTATAACGTATAACGTATAACGTATAACGTATAACGTATAACGTAATACGTATATCAAATAACGTATAACGTATAACGTATAACGTATAACGTATAACGTATAACGTATAACCTGTAACGTATAACGTATAACGGATGACGTATAACGTATCACGTATAACGCATAACGTGTAACGTATATCGTATAACGTATAACGTATAACGTATAACGTATAACGTATAACGTATAACGTATAACCTATAACGTATAACGTATAACGTATAACGTATAACGTATAACGTATAACGTATAACGTATAACGTATAACGTATAACGTATAACGTATAACGTATAACGTATAACGTATAACGTATAACGTATAACGTATAACGTGTAACGTATAACGTGTAACGTATAACGTGTAACGTATAACGTGTAACGCATGACGTATAACGTATAACGTATAACGTATAACGTATAACGTATAACGTATAACGTATAAAGTATAACGTATAACGAATAACGTATAACGTATAACGTATAACGTATAACATATAACGTATAACGTATAACGAATAAATTTTAACGTATAACGTATAATGTATAACGTATAACGTATAACGTATAACGTATAACTTTTAACGTGTAACGTGTAACGTAAAACGTATAACGTATAACGTATAACGTATAACGTATAACGTATAACGTATAACGTATAACGTATAACGTATAACGTATAACGTATAACGTATAACGTATAACGTATAACGTATAACGTATAACGTATAACGTATAACGTATAACGTATAACGTATAACGTATAACGTATAACGTATAACGTATAACGTATAACGTATAACGTATAACGTATAACGTATAACGTATAACGTATAACGTATAACGTATAACGTATAACGTATAGCGTATAACGTATATCGTATAACGTATAACGTATAACGTATAAAGGATAACGTGTAACGTCTATCGTATATCGTATATCGTTTAACGAATAATGTACAACAAGTAACGTGTAACGTATAACGTATAAAGTATATCGTATAACGTATAACGTATAACGTATAACGTATAACGTATAACTTTTAACGTATAACGTATACCGTATAACGTATAACGTATAACGTATAACGTATAACGTATAACGTATAACGTATAACGTATAACGTATAACGTAGAACGTATAGCGTATAACTTATAGCGTATAACGTATAACGTATAACGTATAACGTATAACGTATAACGTGTAACGTGTAACGTATAACGTATAACGTATAACGTATAACGTATAACGTATAACGTATAACGTATAACGTATAACGTATAACGTATAACGTATAACGTATAACGTATAACGTATAACGTATAACGTATAACGTATAACGTATAACGTATAACGTATAACGTATAACGTATAACGTATAACGTATAACGTATAACGTATAACGTATAACGTATAACGTATAACGTAATACGTATAACGTATAACGTATAACGTACAACGTATAACATATAACTTTTAACGTATATCGTATAACGTATAACGTATAACGTATAACGTATATCGTGTAACGTATGACGTATGACGTATGACGTATAACGTATAACGTATAACGTATAACTTATAACGTATAACGTATAACTTTTAACGTATAACGTATAACGTATAACGTATAACGTATAACGTATAACGTATAACGTATAACGTATAACGTATAACGTATAACGTATAACGTATAACGTGTAACGTATAACGTGTAACGTATAACGTGTAACGCATAACGTGAAACGCATAACGTAAAACGTGTAACGTGTAACGTAAAACGTATAACGTATAACGTATAACGTATAACGTATAGCGTATAACGTATAACGTATAACGTATAACGTATAACGTATAACGTATAACGTATAACGTATAACGTATAACGTATAACGTATAACGTGTAACGTATAACGTGTAACGTATAACGTGTAACGCATAACGTGAAACGCATAACGTAAAACGTGTAACGTGTAACGTAAAACGTATAACGTATAACGTATAACGTATAACGTATAACGTATAACGTATAACGTATAACGTATAACGTATAACGTATAACGTATAACGTATAACGTATAACGTATAACGTATAACGTATAACGTATAACGTAATACGTATAACGTATAACGTATAACGTACAACGTATAACATATAACTTTTAACGTATATCGTATAACGTATAACGTATAACGTATAACGTATATCGTGTAACGTATGACGTATGACGTATGACGTATAACGTATAACGTATAACGTATAACTTATAACGTATAACGTATAACTTTTAACGTATAACGTATAACGTATAACGTATAACGTATAACGTATAACGTATAACGTAATACGTATATCAAATAACGTATAACGTATAACGTATAACGTATAACGTATAACTTATAACGTATAACGTATAACTTTTAACGTATAACGTATAACGTATAACGTATAACGTATAACGTATAACGTATAACGTATAACGTATAACTTATAACGTATAACGTATAACTTTTAACGTATAACGTATAACGTGTAACGTATAACGTATTACGTATAACGTATAACGTATAACGTATAACGTATAACGTGTAACGTATAACGTATAACGTATAACGTATAAAGGATAACGTGTAACGCATATCGTATATCGTATATCGTATAACGAATAATGTACAACAAGTAACGTGTAACGTATAGCGTATAACGTATAACGTATAAGGTATAATGTATAACGTATAACGTATACCGTATAACGTATAACGTATAACGTATGACGTATAACGTATAACTTTTAGCGTGTAACGTAAAACGTATAACGTATAACGTATAACGTATAATGTATAACGTATAATGTATAACGTATAACGTATAACGTATAACGTATAACGTATAATGTACCACGTATAACGTATAACGTATAACGTATAACGTATAACGTATAACGTATAAAGTATAACGTATAACGTATAACGTATAACGTATAACGTATAACGTATAACGTATAACGTATAACGTATAACGTATAACGTATAACTTATAACGTATAACGTATAACGTATAACGTATAACGTATGACGTATAACGTATAACGTATAACGTATAACGTATAACGTATAACATATAACGTATAACGCATATCCTAGAACTTATGGCGTATAACGTATAATGTATAACGTATAACGTATAACGTATAACGTATAACGTATAACCTGTAACGTATAACGTATAACGGATGACGTATAACGTATCACGTATAACGTATAACGTGTAACGTATAACGTATAACGTATAACGTATAACGTATAACGTATAACGTATAACGTATAACGTATAACCTATAACGTATAACGTATAACGTATATCGTATAACGTATGACGTATAACGTATAACGTATAACGTATAACGTATAACGTATAACGTATAACGTATAACGTATAACGTATAACGTATAACGTATAACGTATAACGTATAACGTATAACGTATAACGTATAACGTATAACGTATAACGTATAACGTATAACGTAATACGTATAACGTATAACGTATAACGTATAACGTATAACGTATAACGTATAAAGTATAACGTATAACGTATAACGTATAACGTATAACGTATAACGTATAACGTATAACGTAATACGTATAACGTATAACGTATTACGTATAACATACAACGTATAACGTATAACGTATAACGTATAACGTATAACGTATAACGTATAACGTATAACGTATAACGTATAACGTATAACGTATAACGTAATACGTATAACGTATAACGTATTACGTATAACATATAACGTATAACGTATAACGTATAACGTATAACGTATTACGTATAACGTATAACGTATAACGTATAACGTATAACGTATAACGTATAACGTATTACGTATAACATATAACGTATAACGTATAACGTATAACGTAAAACGTATAACGTATAACGTATAACGTGTAACGTATAATGTATTACGTATAACGTATAACGTATAACGTATAACGTATAACGTATAACGTATAACGTATAACGTATAACGTATAACGTATAACGTAATACGTATAACGTATAACGTATAACGTACAACGAATAACATATAACTTTTAACGTATATCGTATAACGTATAACGTATAACGTATAACGTATATCGTGTAACGTATGACGTATGACGTATGACGTATAACGTATAACGTATAACGTATAACTTATAACGTATAACGTATAACTTTTAACGTATAACGTATAACGTGTAACGTATAACGCATTACGTATAACGTATAACGTATAACGTATAACGTATAACGTGTAACGTATAACGTATAACGTATAACGTATAAAGGATAACGTGTAACGCATATCGTATATCGTATACCGTATAACGTACAGCGAGTAACATGTAACGCATAACGTATAACGTATAACGTATAACGTATAACGTATAACGTATAACGTATAACGTATAACGTATAACGTACAACGTATAACGTATAACGTATAACGTATAACGTATAACGTATAACGTATAACGTATAACGTATAACGTATAACGTATAACGTATAACGTATAACGTATAACGTATAACGTATAACGTATAACGTATAACGTATAACGTATAACGTATAACGTATAACGTATAACGTATAACGTATAACGTATAACGTATAACGTATAACGTATAACGTATAGCGTATAACGTATATCGTATAACGTATAACGTATAACGTATAAAGGATAACGTGTAACGTCTATCGTATATCGTATATCGTTTAACGAATAATGTACAACAAGTAACGTGTAACGTATAACGTATAAAGTATAACGTATAACGTATAACGTATAACGTATAACGTATAACGTATAACTTTTAACGTATAACGTATACCGTATAACGTATAACGTATAACGTATAACGTATAACGTATAACGTATAACGTATAACGTATAACGTATAACGTAGAACGTATAGCGTATAACTTATAGCGTATAACGTATAACGTATAACGTATAACGTATAACGTGTAACGTGTAACGTATAACGTATAACGTATAACGTATAACGTATAACGTATAACGTATAACGTATAACGTATAACGTATAACGTATAACGTATAACGTATAACGTATAACGTATAACGTATAACGTATAGCGTATAACGTATAACGTATAACGTCTAACGTATAACATAATACGTATAACGTATAACGTATTACGTATAACGTATAACGTATAACGTATAACGTGTAACGTATAACGTATAACCTATAACGTATAACGTATAGCGTATAACGTATAACGTATAACGTAATACGTATATCAAATAACGTATAACGTATAACGTATAACGTATAACGTATAACGTATAACGTGTAACGTATAACGTATAACGTATAAAGTATAACGTATAACGTATAACGTATAAAGGATAACGTGTAACGTATATCGTATATCGTGTAACGTATAACGTATAACGTATAACGTATAACGTATAACGTATAACGTATAACGTATAGCGTATAACGTATAACGTATAACGTATATCGTATAACGTATAACGTATAACGTATAACGTAATACGTATATCAAATAACGTATAACGTATAACGGATAACGTATAACGTATAACGTATAACGTATAACGTATAACGTATAACGTATAAAGTATAACGTATAACGTATAACGTATAAAGGATAACGTGTAACGTATATCGTATATCGTGTAACGTATAACGTATAACGTATAACGTATAACGTATAACGTATAACGTATAACGTATAGCGTATAACGTATAACGTATAACGTATAACGTATATCGTATAACGTATAACGTATAACGTATAACGTATAACGTATGACGTATAACGTATAACGCATAACGTATAACGTATAACGTATAACGTATAACGTATAACGTATAACGTATAACGTATAACGTATAACGTATAAAGGATAACGTGTAACGTATATCGTATATCGTATAACGTATAACGTATAACGTATAACGTATAACGTATAACGTATAACGTATTACGTATAACGTATAACGCATTACGTATAACATATAACGTATAACGTATAACGTATAACGTATAACGTATAACGTATAACGTATAAAGGATAACGTATAACGTATAACGTATAACGTATAACGTATAACGTATAACGTATAACGTAATACGTATAACGTATAACGTATAACGTATAACGTATAACGTATAACGTATAACGTATAACGTATAACGTATAACGTATAACGTATAACGTATAACGTGTAACGTATAACGTATTACGTATAACGTATAACGTATAACGTATAACGTATAACGTATAACGTATAACGTATAACGTATAACGTATAACGTAATACGTATAACGTATAACGTATAACGTACAACGTATAACATATAAGTTTTAACGTATATCGTATAACGTATAACGTATAACGTATAACGTATATCGTGTAACGTATGACGTATGACGTATGACGTACAACGTATAACGTATAACGTATAACTTATAACGTATAACGTAATACGTATATCAAATAACGTATAACGTATAACGTATAACGTATAACGTATAACGTATAACGTGTAACGTATAACGTATAACGTATAACGTATAACGTATAACGTATAACGTATAACGTGTAACGTATAACGTATTACGTATAACGTATAACGTATAACGTATAACGTATAACGTATAACGTATAACGTATAACGTATAACGTATAACGTAATACGTATAACGTATAACGTATAACGTACAACGTATAACATATAAGTTTTAACGTATATCGTATAACGTATAACGTATAACGTATAACGTATATCGTGTAACGTATGACGTATGACGTATGACGTACAACGTATAACGTATAACGTATAACTTATAACGTATAACGTATAACTTTTAACGTATAACGTATAACGTATAACGTATAACGTATAACGTATAACGTATAACGTAATACGTATATCAAATAACGTATAACGTATAACGTATAACGTATAACGTATAACGTATAACGTATAACCTGTAACGTATAACGTATAACGGATGACGTATAACGTATCACGTATAACGCATAACGTGTAACGTATAACGTATAACGTATAACGTATAACGTATAACGTATAACGTATAACGTATAACGTATAACCTATAACGTATAACGTATAACGTATATCGTATAACGTATGACGTATGACGTTTAACCTATAACGTATAACGTATAACGTATAACGTATAACGTATAACGTATAACGTATAACGTATAACGTATAACGTATAACGTATAACGTATAACGTATAACGTATAACGTATAACGTATAACGTATAACGTGTAACGTATAACGTGTAACGTATAACGTGTAACGTATAACGTGTAACGCATGACGTATAACGTATAACGTATAACGTATAACGTATAACGTATAACGTATAACGTATAAAGTATAACGTATAACGAATAACGTATAACGTATAACGTATAACGTATAACATATAACGTATAACGTATAACGAATAAATTTTAACGTATAACGTATAATGTATAACGTATAACGTATAACGTATAACGTATAACTTTTAACGTGTAACGTGTAACGTAAAACGTATAACGTATAACGTATAACGTATAACGTATAACGTATAACGTATAACGTATAACGTATAACGTATAACGTATAACGTATAACGTATAACGTATAACGTATAACGTATAACGTATAACGTATAACGTATAACGTATAACGTATAACGTATAACGTATAACGTATAACGTATAACGTATAACGTATAACGTATAACGTATAACGTATAACGTATAACGTATAACGTATAACGTATAACGTATAACGTATAACGTATAACGTATAGCGTATAACGTATATCGTATAACGTATAACGTATAACGTATAAAGGATAACGTGTAACGTCTATCGTATATCGTATATCGTTTAACGAATAATGTACAACAAGTAACGTGTAACGTATAACGTATAAAGTATATCGTATAACGTATAACGTATAACGTATAACGTATAACGTATAACTTTTAACGTATAACGTATACCGTATAACGTATAACGTATAACGTATAACGTATAACGTATAACGTATAACGTATAACGTATAACGTATAACGTAGAACGTATAACGTATAACGTATAACGTATAACGTATAAAGGATAACGTATAACGTATAACGTATAACGTATAACGTATAACGTATAACGTATAACGTAATACGTATAACGTATAACGTATAACGTATAACGTATAACGTATAACGTATAACGTATAACGTATAACGTATAACGTATAACGTATAACGTATAACGTGTAACGTATAACGTATTACGTATAACGTATAACGTATAACGTATAACGTATAACGTATAACGCATAACGTATAACGTATAACGTATAACGTAATACGTATAACGTATAACGTATAACGTACAACGTATAACATATAAGTTTTAACGTATATCGTATAACGTATAACGTATAACGTATAACGTATATCGTGTAACGTATGACGTATGACGTATGACGTACAACGTATAACGTATAACGTATAACTTATAACGTATAACGTATAACTTTTAACGTATAACGTATAACGTATAACGTATAACGTATAACGTATAACGTATAACGTAATACGTATATCAAATAACGTATAACGTATAACGTATAACGTATAACGTATAACGTATAACGTATAACCTGTAACGTATAACGTATAACGGATGACGTATAACGTATCACGTATAACGCATAACGTGTAACGTATATCGTATAACGTATAACGTATAACGTATAACGTATAACGTATAACGTATAACGTATAACCTATAACGTATAACGTATAACGTATAACGTATAACGTATAACGTATAACGTATAACGTATAACGTATAACGTATAACGTATAACGTATAACGTATAACGTATAACGTATAACGTATAACGTATAACGTATAACGTGTAACGTATAACGTGTAACGTATAACGTGTAACGTATAACGTGTAACGCATGACGTATAACGTATAACGTATAACGTATAACGTATAACGTATAACGTATAACGTATAAAGTATAACGTATAACGAATAACGTATAACGTATAACGTATAACGTATAACATATAACGTATAACGTATAACGAATAAATTTTAACGTATAACGTATAATGTATAACGTATAACGTATAACGTATAACGTATAACTTTTAACGTGTAACGTGTAACGTAAAACGTATAACGTATAACGTATAACGTATAACGTATAACGTATAACGTATAACGTATAACGTATAACGTATAACGTATAACGTATAACGTATAACGTATAACGTATAACGTATAACGTATAACGTATAACGTATAACGTATAACGTATAACGTATAACGTATAACGTATAACGTATAACGTATAACGTATAACGTATAACGTATAACGTATAACGTATAACGTATAACGTATAACGTATAACGTATAACGTATAACGTATAGCGTATAACGTATATCGTATAACGTATAACGTATAACGTATAAAGGATAACGTGTAACGTCTATCGTATATCGTATATCGTTTAACGAATAATGTACAACAAGTAACGTGTAACGTATAACGTATAAAGTATATCGTATAACGTATAACGTATAACGTATAACGTATAACGTATAACTTTTAACGTATAACGTATACCGTATAACGTATAACGTATAACGTATAACGTATAACGTATAACGTATAACGTATAACGTATAACGTATAACGTAGAACGTATAGCGTATAACTTATAGCGTATAACGTATAACGTATAACGTATAACGTATAACGTATAACGTGTAACGTGTAACGTATAACGTATAACGTATAACGTATAACGTATAACGTATAACGTATAACGTATAACGTATAACGTATAACGTATAACGTATAACGTATAACGTATAACGTATAACGTATAACGTATAACGTATAACGTATAACGTATAACGTATAACGTATAACGTATAACGTATAACGTATAACGTATAACGTATAACGTATAACGTATAACGTATAACGTATAACGTAATACGTATAACGTATAACGTATAACGTACAACGTATAACATATAACTTTTAACGTATATCGTATAACGTATAACGTATAACGTATAACGTATATCGTGTAACGTATGACGTATGACGTATGACGTATAACGTATAACGTATAACGTATAACTTATAACGTATAACGTATAACTTTTAACGTATAACGTATAACGTATAACGTATAACGTATAACGTATAACGTATAACGTATAACGTATAACGTATAACGTATAACGTATAACGTATAACGTGTAACGTATAACGTGTAACGTATAACGTGTAACGCATAACGTGAAACGCATAACGTAAAACGTGTAACGTGTAACGTAAAACGTATAACGTATAACGTATAACGTATAACGTATAGCGTATAACGTATAACGTATAACGTATAACGTATAACGTATAACGTATAACGTATAACGTATAACGTATAACGTATAACGTATAACGTGTAACGTATAACGTGTAACGTATAACGTGTAACGCATAACGTGAAACGCATAACGTAAAACGTGTAACGTGTAACGTAAAACGTATAACGTATAACGTATAACGTATAACGTATAACGTATAACGTATAACGTATAACGTATAACGTATAACGTATAACGTATAACGTATAACGTATAACGTATAACGTATAACGTATAACGTATAACGTAATACGTATAACGTATAACGTATAACGTACAACGTATAACATATAACTTTTAACGTATATCGTATAACGTATAACGTATAACGTATAACGTATATCGTGTAACGTATGACGTATGACGTATGACGTATAACGTATAACGTATAACGTATAACTTATAACGTATAACGTATAACTTTTAACGTATAACGTATAACGTATAACGTATAACGTATAACGTATAACGTATAACGTAATACGTATATCAAATAACGTATAACGTATAACGTATAACGTATAACGTATAACTTATAACGTATAACGTATAACTTTTAACGTATAACGTATAACGTATAACGTATAACGTATAACGTATAACGTATAACGTATAACGTATAACTTATAACGTATAACGTATAACTTTTAACGTATAACGTATAACGTGTAACGTATAACGTATTACGTATAACGTATAACGTATAACGTATAACGTATAACGTGTAACGTATAACGTATAACGTATAACGTATAAAGGATAACGTGTAACGCATATCGTATATCGTATATCGTATAACGAATAATGTACAACAAGTAACGTGTAACGTATAGCGTATAACGTATAACGTATAAGGTATAATGTATAACGTATAACGTATACCGTATAACGTATAACGTATAACGTATGACGTATAACGTATAACTTTTAGCGTGTAACGTAAAACGTATAACGTATAACGTATAACGTATAATGTATAACGTATAATGTATAACGTATAACGTATAACGTATAACGTATAACGTATAATGTACCACGTATAACGTATAACGTATAACGTATAACGTATAACGTATAACGTATAAAGTATAACGTATAACGTATAACGTATAACGTATAACGTATAACGTATAACGTATAACGTATAACGTATAACGTATAACGTATAACGTATAACTTATAACGTATAACGTATAACGTATAACGTATAACGTATGACGTATAACGTATAACGTATAACGTATAACGTATAACGTATAACATATAACGTATAACGCATATCCTAGAACTTATGGCGTATAACGTATAATGTATAACGTATAACGTATAACGTATAACGTATAACGTATAACCTGTAACGTATAACGTATAACGGATGACGTATAACGTATCACGTATAACGTATAACGTGTAACGTATAACGTATAACGTATAACGTATAACGTATAACGTATAACGTATAACGTATAACGTATAACCTATAACGTATAACGTATAACGTATATCGTATAACGTATGACGTATGACGTTTAACGTATAACGTATAACGTATAACGTATAACGTATAACGCATAACGTATAACGTAATACGTATATCAAATAACGTATAACGTATAACGGATAACGTATAACGTATAACGTATAACGTATAACGTATAACGTATAACGTATAAAGTATAACGTATAACGTATAACGTATAAAGGATAACGTGTAACGTATATCGTATATCGTGTAACGTATAACGTATAACGTATAACGTATAACGTATAACGTATAACGTATAACGTATAGCGTATAACGTATAACGTATAACGTATATCGTATAACGTATAACGTATAACGTATAACGTAATACGTATATCAAATAACGTATAACGTATAACGGATAACGTATAACGTATAACGTATAACGTATAACGTATAACGTATAACGTATAACGTATAAAGTATAACGTATAACGTATAACGTATAAAGGATAACGTGTAACGTATATCGTATATCGTGTAACGTATAACGTATAACGTATAACGTATAACGTATAACGTATAACGTATAACGTATAGCGTATAACGTATAACGTATAACGTATAACGTATATCGTATAACGTATAACGTATAACGTATAACGTATAACGTATGACGTATAACGTATAACGCATAACGTATAACGTATAACGTATAACGTATAACGTATAACGTATAACGTATAACGTATAACGTATAACGTATAAAGGATAACGTGTAACGTATATCGTATATCGTATAACGTATAACGTATAACGTATAACGTATAACGTATAACGTATAACGTATAACGTATTACGTATAACGTATAACGTATAACGTATATCGTATAACGTATAACGTATAACGTATAACGTATAACGTATAACGTATGACGTATAACGTATAACGTATAACGTATAACGTATAACGTATAACGTATAACGTATAAAGGATAACGTGTAACGTATATCGTATATCGTATAACGTATAACGTATAACGTATAACGTATAACGTATAACGTATAACGTATTACGTATAACGTATAACGTATAACGTATATCGTATAACGTATAACGTATAACGTATAACGTATAACGTATAACGTATGACGTATAACGTATAACGTATAACGTATAACGTATAACGTATAACGTATAACGTATAACGTATAACGTATAACGTATAACGTATAACGTAATACGTATATCAAATAACGTATAACGTATAACGTATAACGTATAACGTATAACGTATAACGTATAACCTGTAACGTATAACGTATAACGGATGACGTATAACGTATCACGTATAACGTATAACGTGTAACGTATAACGTATAACGTATAACGTATAACGTATAACGTATAACGTATAACGTATAACCTATAACGTATAACGTATAACGTATATCGTATAACGTATGACGTATGACGTTTAACCTATAACGTATAACGTATAACGTATAACGTATAACGTATAACGTATAACGTATAACGTATAACGTATAACGTATAACGTATAACGTATAACGTATAACGTATAACGTATAACGTATAACGTATAACGTATAACGTATAACGTATAACGTGTAACGTATAACGTGTAACGTATAACGTGTAACGTATAACGTGTAACGCATGACGTATAACGTATAACGTATAACGTATAACGTATAACGTATAACGTGTAACGTATAACGTGTAACGCATAACGTGAAACGCATAACGTATAACGTATAACGTATAACGTATAACGTATAACGTATAACGTATAACGTATAACGTATAAAGTATAACGTATAACGTATAACGTATAACGTATAACGTATAACGTATAACATATAACGTATAACGTATAACGAATAACTTTTAACGTATAACGTATAATGTATAACGTATAACGTATAACGTATAACGTATAACTTTTAACGTGTAACGTGTAACGTAAAACGTATAACGTATAACGTATAACGTATAACGTATAACGTGTAACGTATAACGTATAACGTAATACGTATAACATATAACGTATTACGTATAAACTATAACGTATAACGTATAAAGCATAACGTATAACGTATAACGTATAACGTATAACGTATAACGTAATACGTATAACGTATAACGTATTACGTATAACATATAACGTATAACGTATAACGTATAACGTATAACGTATAACGTATAACGTATAAAGGATAACGTATAACGTATAACGTATAACGTATAACGTATAACGTATAACGTAATACGTATAACGTATAACGCATTACGTATAACATATAACGTATAACGTATAACGTATAAAGTATAACGTATAACTTTTAACGTATAACGTATAACGTAATACGTATAACGTATAACGCATTACGTATAACATATAACGTATAACGTATAACGTATAACGTATAACGTATAACGTATAACGTATAAAGGATAACGTATAACGTATAACGTATAACGTATAACGTATAACGTATAACGTATAACGTAATACGTATAACGTATAACGTATAACGTATAACGTATAACGTATAACGTATAACGTATAACGTATAACGTATAACGTATAACGTATAACGTGTAACGTATAACGTATTACGTATAACGTATAACGTATAACGTATAACGTATAACGTATAACGTATAACGTATAACGTATAACGTATAACGTAATACGTATAACGTATAACGTATAACGTACAACGTATAACATATAAGTTTTAACGTATATCGTATAACGTATAACGTATAACGTATAACGTATATCGTGTAACGTATGACGTATGACGTATGACGTACAACGTATAACGTATAACGTATAACGTATAACGTATAACGTATAACGTATAACGTATAACGTATAACGTATAACGTAATACGTATAACGTATAACGTATAACGTACAACGTATAACATATAAGTTTTAACGTATATCGTATAACGTATAACGTATAACGTATAACGTATATCGTGTAACGTATGACGTATGACGTATGACGTACAACGTATAACGTATAACGTATAACGTATAACGTATAACGTATAACGTATAACGTATAACGTGTAACGTATAACGTATAACGTATAACGTATAACGTATAACGTATAACGTATAACGTATAACGTATAACGTAATACGTATATCAAATAACGTATAACGTATAACGTATAACGTATAACGTATAACGTATAACGTATAACCTGTAACGTATAACGTATAACGGATGACGTATAACGTATCACGTATAACGCATAACGTGTAACGTATATCGTATAACGTATAACGTATAACGTATAACGTATAACGTATAACGTATAACGTATAACCTATAACGTATAACGTATAACGTATAACGTATAACGTATAACGTATAACGTATAACGTATAACGTATAACGTATAACGTATAACGTATAACGTATAACGTATAACGTATAACGTATAACGTATAACGTGTAACGTATAACGTGTAACGTATAACGTGTAACGTATAACGTGTAACGCATGACGTATAACGTATAACGTATAACGTATAACGTATAACGTATAACGTATAACGTATAAAGTATAACGTATAACGAATAACGTATAACGTATAACGTATAACGTATAACATATAACGTATAACGTATAACGAATAAATTTTAACGTATAACGTATAATGTATAACGTATAACGTATAACGTATAACGTATAACTTTTAACGTGTAACGTGTAACGTAAAACGTATAACGTATAACGTATAACGTATAACGTATAACGTATAACGTATAACGTATAACGTATAACGTATAACGTATAACGTATAACGTATAACGTATAACGTATAACGTATAACGTATAACGTATAACGTATAACGTATAACGTATAACGTATAACGTATAACGTATAACGTATAACGTATAACGTATAACGTATAACGTATAACGTATAACGTATAACGTATAACGTATAACGTATAACGTATAACGTATAACGTATAGCGTATAACGTATATCGTATAACGTATAACGTATAACGTATAAAGGATAACGTGTAACGTCTATCGTATATCGTATATCGTTTAACGAATAATGTACAACAAGTAACGTGTAACGTATAACGTATAAAGTATATCGTATAACGTATAACGTATAACGTATAACGTATAACGTATAACTTTTAACGTATAACGTATACCGTATAACGTATAACGTATAACGTATAACGTATAACGTATAACGTATAACGTATAACGTATAACGTATAACGTAGAACGTATAGCGTATAACTTATAGCGTATAACGTATAACGTATAACGTATAACGTATAACGTGTAACGTGTAACGTATAACGTATAACGTATAACGTATAACGTATAACGTATAACGTATAACGTATAACGTATAACGTATAACGTATAACGTATAACGTATAACGTATAACGTATAACGTATAACGTATAACGTATAACGTATAACGTATAACGTATAACGTATAACGTATAACGTATAACGTATAACGTATAACGTATAACGTATAACGTATAACGTATAACGTATAACGTATAACGTAATACGTATAACGTATAACGTATAACGTACAACGTATAACATATAACTTTTAACGTATATCGTATAACGTATAACGTATAACGTATAACGTATATCGTGTAACGTATGACGTATGACGTATGACGTATAACGTATAACGTATAACGTATAACTTATAACGTATAACGTATAACTTTTAACGTATAACGTATAACGTATAACGTATAACGTATAACGTATAACGTATAACGTATAACGTATAACGTATAACGTATAACGTATAACGTATAACGTGTAACGTATAACGTGTAACGTATAACGTGTAACGCATAACGTGAAACGCATAACGTAAAACGTGTAACGTGTAACGTAAAACGTATAACGTATAACGTATAACGTATAACGTATAGCGTATAACGTATAACGTATAACGTATAACGTATAACGTATAACGTATAACGTATAACGTATAACGTATAACGTGTAACGTATAACGTGTAACGTATAACGTGTAACGCATAACGTGAAACGCATAACGTAAAACGTGTAACGTGTAACGTAAAACGTATAACGTATAACGTATAACGTATAACGTATAACGTATAACGTATAACGTATAACGTATAACGTATAACGTATAACGTATAACGTATAACGTATAACGTATAACGTATAACGTATAACGTATAACGTATAACGTAATACGTATAACGTATAACGTATAACGTACAACGTATAACATATAACTTTTAACGTATATCGTATAACGTATAACGTATAACGTATAACGTATATCGTGTAACGTATGACGTATGACGTATGACGTATAACGTATAACGTATAACGTATAACTTATAACGTATAACGTATAACTTTTAACGTATAACGTATAACGTATAACGTATAACGTATAACGTATAACGTATAACGTAATACGTATATCAAATAACGTATAACGTATAACGTATAACGTATAACGTATAACTTATAACGTATAACGTATAACTTTTAACGTATAACGTATAACGTATAACGTATAACGTATAACGTATAACGTATAACGTATAACGTATAACTTATAACGTATAACGTATAACTTTTAACGTATAACGTATAACGTGTAACGTATAACGTATTACGTATAACGTATAACGTATAACGTATAACGTGTAACGTATAACGTATAACGTATAACGTATAAAGGATAACGTGTAACGCATATCGTATATCGTATATCGTATAACGAATAATGTACAACAAGTAACGTGTAACGTATAGCGTATAACGTATAACGTATAAGGTATAATGTATAACGTATAACGTATACCGTATAACGTATAACGTATAACGTATGACGTATAACGTATAACTTTTAGCGTGTAACGTAAAACGTATAACGTATAACGTATAACGTATAATGTATAACGTATAATGTATAACGTATAACGTATAACGTATAACGTATAACGTATAATGTACCACGTATAACGTATAACGTATAACGTATAACGTATAACGTATAACGTATAAAGTATAACGTATAACGTATAACGTATAACGTATAACGTATAACGTATAACGTATAACGTATAACGTATAACGTATAACGTATAACGTATAACTTATAACGTATAACGTATAACGTATAACGTATAACGTATAACGTATAACGTATAACGTATAACGTATAACGTATAACGTATAACATATAACGTATAACGCATATCCTAGAACTTATGGCGTATAACGTATAATGTATAACGTATAACGTATAACGTATAACGTATAACCTGTAACGTATAACGTATAACGGATGACGTATAACGTATCACGTATAACGTATAACGTGTAACGTATAACGTATAACGTATAACGTATAACGTATAACGTATAACGTATAACGTATAACGTATAACCTATAACGTATAACGTATAACGTATATCGTATAACGTATGACGTATGACGTTTAACGTATAACGTATAACGTATAACGTATAACGTATAACGCATAACGTATAACGTAATACGTATATCAAATAACGTATAACGTATAACGGATAACGTATAACGTATAACGTATAACGTATAACGTATAACGTATAACGTATAAAGTATAACGTATAACGTATAACGTATAAAGGATAACGTGTAACGTATATCGTATATCGTGTAACGTATAACGTATAACGTATAACGTATAACGTATAACGTATAACGTATAACGTATAGCGTATAACGTATAACGTATAACGTATATCGTATAACGTATAACGTATAACGTATAACGTAATACGTATATCAAATAACGTATAACGTATAACGGATAACGTATAACGTATAACGTATAACGTATAACGTATAACGTATAACGTATAAAGTATAACGTATAACGTATAACGTATAAAGGATAACGTGTAACGTATATCGTATATCGTGTAACGTATAACGTATAACGTATAACGTATAACGTATAACGTATAACGTATAACGTATAGCGTATAACGTATAACGTATAACGTATAACGTATATCGTATAACGTATAACGTATAACGTATAACGTATAACGTATGACGTATAACGTATAACGCATAACGTATAACGTATAACGTATAACGTATAACGTATAACGTATAACGTATAACGTATAACGTATAACGTATAAAGGATAACGTGTAACGTATATCGTATATCGTATAACGTATAACGTATAACGTATAACGTATAACGTATAACGTATAACGTATAACGTATTACGTATAACGTATAACGTATAACGTATATCGTATAACGTATAACGTATAACGTATAACGTATAACGTATAACGTATGACGTATAACGTATAACGTATAACGTATAACGTATAACGTATAACGTATAACGTATAAAGGATAACGTGTAACGTATATCGTATATCGTATAACGTATAACGTATAACGTATAACGTATAACGTATAACGTATAACGTATTACGTATAACGTATAACGTATAACGTATATCGTATAACGTATAACGTATAACGTATAACGTATAACGTATAACGTATGACGTATAACGTATAACGTATAACGTATAACGTATAACGTATAACGTATAACGTATAACGTATAACGTATAACGTATAACGTATAACGTAATACGTATATCAAATAACGTATAACGTATAACGTATAACGTATAACGTATAACGTATAACGTATAACCTGTAACGTATAACGTATAACGGATGACGTATAACGTATCACGTATAACGTATAACGTGTAACGTATAACGTATAACGTATAACGTATAACGTATAACGTATAACGTATAACGTATAACCTATAACGTATAACGTATAACGTATATCGTATAACGTATGACGTATGACGTTTAACCTATAACGTATAACGTATAACGTATAACGTATAACGTATAACGTATAACGTATAACGTATAACGTATAACGTATAACGTATAACGTATAACGTATAACGTATAACGTATAACGTATAACGTATAACGTATAACGTATAACGTATAACGTGTAACGTATAACGTGTAACGTATAACGTGTAACGTATAACGTGTAACGCATGACGTATAACGTATAACGTATAACGTATAACGTATAACGTATAACGTGTAACGTATAACGTGTAACGCATAACGTGAAACGCATAACGTATAACGTATAACGTATAACGTATAACGTATAACGTATAACGTATAACGTATAACGTATAAAGTATAACGTATAACGTATAACGTATAACGTATAACGTATAACGTATAACATATAACGTATAACGTATAACGAATAACTTTTAACGTATAACGTATAATGTATAACGTATAACGTATAACGTATAACGTATAACTTTTAACGTGTAACGTGTAACGTAAAACGTATAACGTATAACGTATAACGTATAACGTATAACGTGTAACGTATAACGTATAACGTAATACGTATAACATATAACGTATTACGTATAAACTATAACGTATAACGTATAAAGCATAACGTATAACGTATAACGTATAACGTATAACGTATAACGTAATACGTATAACGTATAACGTATTACGTATAACATATAACGTATAACGTATAACGTATAACGTATAACGTATAACGTATAACGTATAAAGGATAACGTATAACGTATAACGTATAACGTATAACGTATAACGTATAACGTAATACGTATAACGTATAACGCATTACGTATAACATATAACGTATAACGTATAACGTATAAAGTATAACGTATAACTTTTAACGTATAACGTATAACGTAATACGTATAACGTATAACGCATTACGTATAACATATAACGTATAACGTATAACGTATAACGTATAACGTATAACGTATAACGTATAAAGGATAACGTATAACGTATAACGTATAACGTATAACGTATAACGTATAACGTATAACGTAATACGTATAACGTATAACGTATAACGTATAACGTATAACGTATAACGTATAACGTATAACGTATAACGTATAACGTATAACGTATAACGTGTAACGTATAACGTATTACGTATAACGTATAACGTATAACGTATAACGTATAACGTATAACGTATAACGTATAACGTATAACGTATAACGTAATACGTATAACGTATAACGTATAACGTACAACGTATAACATATAAGTTTTAACGTATATCGTATAACGTATAACGTATAACGTATAACGTATATCGTGTAACGTATGACGTATGACGTATGACGTACAACGTATAACGTATAACGTATAACGTATAACGTATAACGTATAACGTATAACGTATAACGTGTAACGTATAACGTATAACGTATAACGTATAATGTATAACACATAACACATAACGTATAACGTATAACGTATAACGTATAACGCATAACGTATAACGTAATACGTATATCAAATAACGTATAACGTATAACGTATAACGTATAACGTATAACGTATAACGCATTACGTATAACATATAACGTATAACGTATAACGTATAACGTATAACGTATAACGTATAACGTATAACGTATAAAGGATAACGTATAACGTATAACGTATAACGTATAACGTATAACGTATAACGTATAACGTAATACGTATAACGTATAACGTATAACGTATAACGTATAACGTATAACGTATAACGTATAACGTAATACGTATAACGTATAACGTATAACGTATAACGTATAACGTATAACGTATAACGTATAACGTATAACGTATAACGTATAACGTATAACGTATAACGTATAACGTATAACGTATAACGTATAACGTATAACGTATAACGTATAACGTATAACGTATAACGTATAACGTATAACGTATAACGTATAACGTATAACGTATAACGTATAACGTATAACGTATAACGTATAACGTATAACTTATAACGTATAACGTATAACTTTTAACGTATAACGTATAACGTGTAACGTATAACGTATTACGTATAACGTATAACGTATAACGTATAACGTATAACGTGTAACGTATAACGTATAACGTATAACGTATAAAGGATAACGTGTAACGCATATCGTATATCGTATATCGTATAACGAATAATGTACAACAAGTAACGTGTAACGTATAGCGTATAACGTATAACGTATAAGGTATAATGTATAACGTATAACGTATACCGTATAACGTATAACGTATAACGTATGACGTATAACGTATAACTTTTAGCGTGTAACGTAAAACGTATAACGTATAACGTATAACGTATAATGTATAACGTATAATGTATAACGTATAACGTATAACGTATAACGTATAACGTATAATGTACCACGTATAACGTATAACGTATAACGTATAACGTATAACGTATAACGTATAAAGTATAACGTATAACGTATAACGTATAACGTATAACGTATAACGTATAACGTATAACGTATAACGTATAACGTATAACGTATAACGTATAACTTATAACGTATAACGTATAACGTATAACGTATAACGTATAACGTATAACGTATAACGTATAACGTATACCGTATAACATATAACGTATAACGCATATCCTAGAACTTATGGCGTATAACGTATAATGTATAACGTATAACGTATAACGTATAACGTATAACGTATAACCTGTAACGTATAACGTATAACGGATGACGTATAACGTATCACGTATAACGTATAACGTGTAACGTATAACGTATAACGTATAACGTATAACGTATAACGTATAACGTATAACGTATAACCTATAACGTATAACGTATAACGTATATCGTATAACGTATGACGTATGACGTTTAACGTATAACGTATAACGTATAACGTATAACGTATAACGCATAACGTATAACGTAATACGTATATCAAATAACGTATAACGTATAACGGATAACGTATAACGTATAACGTATAACGTATAACGTATAACGTATAACGTATAAAGTATAACGTATAACGTATAACGTATAAAGGATAACGTGTAACGTATATCGTATATCGTGTAACGTATAACGTATAACGTATAACGTATAACGTATAACGTATAACGTATAACGTATAGCGTATAACGTATAACGTATAACGTATATCGTATAACGTATAACGTATAACGTATAACGTAATACGTATATCAAATAACGTATAACGTATAACGGATAACGTATAACGTATAACGTATAACGTATAACGTATAACGTATAACGTATAAAGTATAACGTATAACGTATAACGTATAAAGGATAACGTGTAACGTATATCGTATATCGTGTAACGTATAACGTATAACGTATAACGTATAACGTATAACGTATAACGTATAACGTATAGCGTATAACGTATAACGTATAACGTATAACGTATATCGTATAACGTATAACGTATAACGTATAACGTATAACGTATGACGTATAACGTATAACGCATAACGTATAACGTATAACGTATAACGTATAACGTATAACGTATAACGTATAACGTATAACGTATAACGTATAAAGGATAACGTGTAACGTATATCGTATATCGTATAACGTATAACGTATAACGTATAACGTATAACGTATAACGTATAACGTATTACGTATAACGTATAACGTATAACGTATATCGTATAACGTATAACGTATAACGTATAACGTATAACGTATAACGTATGACGTATAACGTATAACGTATAACGTATAACGTATAACGTATAACGTATAACGTATAAAGGATAACGTGTAACGTATATCGTATATCGTATAACGTATAACGTATAACGTATAACGTATAACGTATAACGTATAACGTATTACGTATAACGTATAACGTATAACGTATATCGTATAACGTATAACGTATAACGTATAACGTATAACGTATAACGTATGACGTATAACGTATAACGTATAACGTATAACGTATAACGTATAACGTATAACGTATAACGTATAACGTATAACGTATAACGTATAACGTAATACGTATATCAAATAACGTATAACGTATAACGTATAACGTATAACGTATAACGTATAACGTATAACCTGTAACGTATAACGTATAACGGATGACGTATAACGTATCACGTATAACGTATAACGTGTAACGTATAACGTATAACGTATAACGTATAACGTATAACGTATAACGTATAACGTATAACCTATAACGTATACCGTATAACGTATATCGTATAACGTATGACGTATGACGTTTAACCTATAACGTATAACGTATAACGTATAACGTATAACGTATAACGTATAACGTATAACGTATAACGTATAACGTATAACGTATAACGTATAACGTATAACGTATAACGTATAACGTATAACGTATAACGTATAACGTATAACGTGTAACGTATAACGTGTAACGTATAACGTGTAACGTATAACGTGTAACGCATGACGTATAACGTATAACGTATAACGTATAACGTATAACGTATAACGTATAACGTATAACGTATAACCTGTAACGTATAACGTATAACGGATGACGTATAACGTATAACGTATAACGTATAACGTATAACTTTTAACGTGTAACGTGTAACGTAAAACGTATAACGTATAACGTATAACGTATAACGTATAACGTATAACGTATAACGTATAACGTATAACGTATAACGTATAACGTATAACGTATAACGTATAACGTATAACGTATAACGTATAACGTATAACGTATAACGTATAACGTATAACGTATAACGTATAACGTATAACGTATAACGTATAACGTATAACGTATAACGTATAACGTATAACGTATAACGTATAACGTATAACGTATAACGTATAACGTATAGCGTATAACGTATATCGTATAACGTATAACGTACAACGTATAACGTATAACGTATCACGTATAACGTATAACGTATAACGTGTAACGTATAACGTATAACGTATAACGTATAATGTATAACACATAACACATAACGTATAACGTATAACGTATAACGTATAACGCATAACGTATAACGTAATACGTATATCAAATAACGTATAACGTATAACGTATAACGTATAACGTATAACGTATAACGTATAACGCATTACGTATAACATATAACGTATAACGTATAACGTATAACGTATAACGTATAACGTATAACGTATAACGTATAAAGGATAACGTATAACGTATAACGTATAACGTATAACGTATAACGTATAACGTATAACGTAATACGTATAACGTATAACGTATAACGTATAACGTATAACGTATAACGTATAACGTATAACGTAATACGTATAACGTATAACGTATAACGTATAACGTATAACGTATAACGTATAACGTATAACGTATAACGTATAACGTATAACGTATAACGTATAACGTATAACGTATAACGTATAACGTATAACGTATAACGTATAACGTATAACGTATAACGTATAACGTATAACGTATAACGTATAACGTATAACGTATAACGTATAACGTATAACGTATAACGTATAACGTATAACGTATAACTTATAACGTATAACGTATAACTTTTAACGTATAACGTATAACGTGTAACGTATAACGTATTACGTATAACGTATAACGTATAACGTATAACGTATAACGTGTAACGTATAACGTATAACGTATAACGTATAAAGGATAACGTGTAACGCATATCGTATATCGTATATCGTATAACGAATAATGTACAACAAGTAACGTGTAACGTATAGCGTATAACGTATAACGTATAAGGTATAATGTATAACGTATAACGTATACCGTATAACGTATAACGTATAACGTATGACGTATAACGTATAACTTTTAGCGTGTAACGTAAAACGTATAACGTATAACGTATAACGTATAATGTATAACGTATAATGTATAACGTATAACGTATAACGTATAACGTATAACGTATAATGTACCACGTATAACGTATAACGTATAACGTATAACGTATAACGTATAACGTATAAAGTATAACGTATAACGTATAACGTATAACGTATAACGTATAACGTATAACGTATAACGTATAACGTATAACGTATAACGTATAACGTATAACTTATAACGTATAACGTATAACGTATAACGTATAACGTATAACGTATAACGTATAACGTATAACGTATAACGTATAACATATAACGTATAACGCATATCCTAGAACTTATGGCGTATAACGTATAATGTATAACGTATAACGTATAACGTATAACGTATAACGTATAACCTGTAACGTATAACGTATAACGGATGACGTATAACGTATCACGTATAACGTATAACGTGTAACGTATAACGTATAACGTATAACGTATAACGTATAACGTATAACGTATAACGTATAACCTATAACGTATAACGTATAACGTATATCGTATAACGTATGACGTATGACGTTTAACGTATAACGTATAACGTATAACGTATAACGTATAACGCATAACGTATAACGTAATACGTATATCAAATAACGTATAACGTATAACGGATAACGTATAACGTATAACGTATAACGTATAACGTATAACGTATAACGTATAAAGTATAACGTATAACGTATAACGTATAAAGGATAACGTGTAACGTATATCGTATATCGTGTAACGTATAACGTATAACGTATAACGTATAACGTATAACGTATAACGTATAACGTATAGCGCATAACGTATAACGTATAACGTATATCGTATAACGTATAACGTATAACGTATAACGTAATACGTATATCAAATAACGTATAACGTATAACGGATAACGTATAACGTATAACGTATAACGTATAACGTATAACGTATAACGTATAAAGTATAACGTATAACGTATAACGTATAAAGGATAACGTGTAACGTATATCGTATATCGTGTAACGTATAACGTATAACGTATAACGTATAACGTATAACGTATAACGTATAACGTATAGCGTATAACGTATAACGTATAACGTATAACGTATATCGTATAACGTATAACGTATAACGTATAACGTATAACGTATGACGTATAACGTATAACGCATAACGTATAACGTATAACGTATAACGTATAACGTATAACGTATAACGTATAACGTATAACGTATAACGTATAAAGGATAACGTGTAACGTATATCGTATATCGTATAACGTATAACGTATAACGTATAACGTATAACGTATAACGTATAACGTATTACGTATAACGTATAACGTATAACGTATATCGTATAACGTATAACGTATAACGTATAACGTATAACGTATAACGTATAACGTATAACGTATAGCGCATAACGTATAACGTATAACGTTTATCGTATAACGTATAACGTATAACGTATAACGTAATACGTATATCAAATAACGTATAACGTATAACGGATAACGTATAACGTATAACGTATAACGTATAACGTATAACGTATAACGTATAAAGTATAACGTATAACGTATAACGTATAAAGGATAACGTGTAACGTATATCGTATATCGTGTAACGTATAACGTATAACGTATAACGTATAACGTATAACGTATAACGTATAACGTATAGCGTATAACGTATAACGTATAACGTATAACGTATATCGTATAACGTATAACGTATAACGTATAACGTATAACGTATGACGTATAACGTATAACGCATAACGTATAACGTATAACGTATAACGTATAACGTATAACGTATAACGTATAACGTATAACGTATAACGTATAAAGGATAACGTGTAACGTATATCGTATATCGTATAACGTATAACGTATAACGTATAACGTATAACGTATAACGTATAACGTATTACGTATAACGTATAACGTATAACGTATATCGTATAACGTATAACGTATAACGTATAACGTATAACGTATAACGTATGACGTATAACGTATAACGTATAACGTATAACGTATAACGTATAACGTATAACGTATAAAGGATAACGTGTAACGTATATCGTATATCGTATAACGTATAACGTATAACGTATAACGTATAACGTATAACGTATAACGTATTACGTATAACGTATAACGTATAACGTATATCGTATAACGTATAACGTATAACGTATAACGTATAACGTATAACGTATGACGTATAACGTATAACGTATAACGTATAACGTATAACGTATAACGTATAACGTATAACGTATAACGTATAACGTATAACGTATAACGTAATACGTATATCAAATAACGTATAACGTATAACGTATAACGTATAACGTATAACGTATAACGTATAACCTGTAACGTATAACGTTTAACGGATGACGTATAACGTATCACGTATAACGTATAACGTGTAACGTATAACGTATAACGTATAACGTATAACGTATAACGTATAACGTATAACGTATAACCTATAACGTATAACGTATAACGTATATCGTATAACGTATGACGTATGACGTTTAACCTATAACGTATAACGTATAACGTATAACGTATAACGTATAACGTATAACGTATAACGTATAACGTATAACGTATAACGTATAACGTATAACGTATAACGTATAACGTATAACGTATAACGTATAACGTATAACGTATAACGTATAACGTGTAACGTATAACGTGTAACGTATAACGTGTAACGTATAACGTGTAACGCATGACGTATAACGTATAACGTATAACGTATAACGTATAACGTATAACGTATAACGTATAAAGTATAACGTATAACGAATAACGTATAACGTATAACGTATAACGTATAACGTATAACATATAACGTATAACGTATAACGAATAAATTTTAACGTATAACGTATAATGTATAACGTATAACGTATAACGTATAACGTATAACTTTTAACGTGTAACGTGTAACGTAAAACGTATAACGTATAACGTATAACGTATAACGTATAACGTATAACGTATAACGTATAACGTATAACGTATAACGTATAACGTATAACGTATAACGTATAACGTATAACGTATAACGTATAACGTATAACGTATAACGTATAACGTATAACGTATAACGTATAACGTATAACGTATAACGTATAACGTATAACGTATAACGTATAACGTATAACGTATAACGTATAACGTATAACGTATAACGTATAACGTATAACGTATAACGTATAACGTATAACGTATAACGTATAGCGTATAACGTATATCGTATAACGTATAACGTATAACGTATAAAGGATAACGTGTAACGTCTATCGTATATCGTATATCGTTTAACGAATAATGTACAACAAGTAACGTGTAACGTATAACGTATAAAGTATAACGTATAACGTATAACGTATAACGTATAACGTATAACGTATAACTTTTAACGTATAACGTATACCGTATAACGTATAACGTATAACGTATAACGTATAACGTATAACGTATAACGTATAACGTATAACGTATAACGTAGAACGTATAGCGTATAACTTATAGCGTATAACGTATAACGTATAACGTATAACGTATAACGTATAACGTATAGCGTATAACGTATAACGTATAACGTATATCGTATAACGTATAACGTATAACGTATAACGTATAACGTATAACGTATAACGTATAACGTATAACGTATAACGTATAAAGGATAACGTGTAACGTATATCGTATATCGTGTAACGTATAACGTATAACGTATAACGTATAACGTATAACGTATAACGTATAACGTATAGCGTATAACGTATAACGTATAACGTATATCGTATAACGTATAACGTATAACGTATAACGTAATACGTATATCAAATAACGTATAACGTATAACGGATAACGTATAACGTATAACGTATAACGTATAACGTATAACGTATAACGTATAAAGTATAACGTATAACGTATAACGTATAAAGGATAACGTGTAACGTATATCGTATATCGTGTAACGTATAACGTATAACGTATAACGTATAACGTATAACGTATAACGTATAACGTATAGCGTATAACGTATAACGTATAACGTATAACGTATATCGTATAACGTATAACGTATAACGTATAACGTATAACGTATGACGTATAACGTATAACGCATAACGTATAACGTATAACGTATAACGTATAACGTATAACGTATAACGTATAACGTATAACGTATAACGTATAAAGGATAACGTGTAACGTATATCGTATATCGTATAACGTATAACGTATAACGTATAACGTATAACGTATAACGTATAACGTATTACGTATAACGTATAACGTATAACGTATATCGTATAACGTATAACGTATAACGTATAACGTATAACGTATAACGTATGACGTATAACGTATAACGTATAACGTATAACGTATAACGTATAACGTATAACGTATAAAGGATAACGTGTAACGTATATCGTATATCGTATAACGTATAACGTATAACGTATAACGTATAACGTATAACGTATAACGTATTACGTATAACGTATAACGTATAACGTATATCGTATAACGTATAACGTATAACGTATAACGTATAACGTATAACGTATGACGTATAACGTATAACGTATAACGTATAACGTATAACGTATAACGTATAACGTATAACGTATAACGTATAACGTATAACGTATAACGTATAACGTATAGCGTATAACGTATATCGTATAACGTATAACGTATAACGTATAAAGGATAACGTGTAACGTCTATCGTATATCTTATATCGTTTAACGAATAATGTACAACAAGTAACGTGTAACGTATAACGTATAAAGTATAACGTATAACGTATAACGTATACCGTATAACGTATAACGTATAACTTTTAACGTATAACGTATACCGTATAACGTATAACGTATAACGTATAACGTATAACGTATAACGTATAACGTATAACGTATAACGTATAACGTAGAACGTATAGCGTATAACTTATAGCGTATAACGTATAACGTATAACGTATAACGTATAACGTGTAACGTGTAACGTATAACGTATAACGTATAACGTATAACGTATAACGTATAACGTATAACGTATAACGTATAACGTATAACGTATAACGTATAACGTATAACGTATAACGTATAACGTATAGCGTATAACGTATAACGTATAACGTCTAACGTATAACATAATACGTATAACGTATAACGTATTACGTATAACGTATAACGTATAACGTATAACGTGTAACGTATAACGTATAACGTATAACGTATAACGTATAGCGTATAACGTATAACGTATAACGTATAACGTATAACGTATAACGTATAACGTATAACGTATAACGTATAACGTATAACGTATAACGTGTAACGTATAACGTGTAACGTATAACGTGTAACGCATAACGTGAAACGCATAACGTAAAACGTGTAACGTGTAACGTAAAACGTATAACGTATAACGTATAACGTATAACGTATAACGTATAACGTATAACGTATAACGTATAACGTATAACGTATAACGTATAACGTATAACGTATAACGTATAACGTATAACGTATAACGTATAACGTATAACGTATAACGTATAACGTAATACGTATAACGTATAACGTATAACGTACAACGTATAACATATAACTTTTAACGTATATCGTATAACGTATAACGTATAACGTATAACGTATATCGTGTAACGTATGACGTATGACGTATGACGTATAACGTATAACGTATAACGTATAACTTATAACGTATAACGTATAACTTTTAACGTATAACGTATAACGTATAACGTATAACGTATAACGTATAACGTATAACGTAATACGTATATCAAATAACGTATAACGTATAACGTATAACGTATAACGTATAACTTATAACGTATAACGTATAAAGGATAACGTGTAACGCATATCGTATATCGTATACCGTATAACGTACAGCGAGTAACATGTAACGCATAACGTATAACGTATAACGTATAACGTATAACGTATAACGTATAACGTATAACGTATAACGTATAACGTATAACTTATAACGTATAACGTATAACTTTTAACGTATAACGTATAACGTGTAACGTATAACGTATTACGTATAACGTATAACGTATAACGTATAACGTATAACGTGTAACGTATAACGTATAACGTATAACGTATAAAGGATAACGTGTAACGCATATCGTATATCGTATACCGTATAACGTACAGCGAGTAACATGTAACGCATAACGTATAACGTATAACGTATAACGTATAACGTATAACGTATAACGTATAACGTATAACGTATAACGTATAACGTATAACGTATAACGTATAACGTATAACGTACAAAGTATAACGTATAACGTATAACGTATAACGTATAACGTATAACGTATAGCGTATAACGTATAACGTATAACGTATAACGTATAACATAATACGTATAACGTATAACGTATTACGTATAACGTATAACGTATAACGTATAACGTGTAACGTATAACGTATAACGTATAACGTATAACGTATATCGTATAACGTATAACGTATAACGTATAACGTATAACGTATAACGTATAACGTATAACGTATAACGTATAACGTATAACGTGTAACGTATAACGTACAACGTATAACGTATAACGTATCACGTATAACGTATAACGTATAACGTGTAACGTATAACGTATAACGTATAACGTATAATGTATAACACATAACACATAACGTATAACGTATAACGTATAACGTATAACGCATAACGTATAACGTAATACGTATATCAAATAACGTATAACGTATAACGTATAACGTATAACGTATAACGTATAACGCATTACGTATAACATATAACGTATAACGTATAACGTATAACGTATAACGTATAACGTATAACGTATAACGTATAAAGGATAACGTATAACGTATAACGTATAACGTATAACGTATAACGTATAACGTATAACGTAATACGTATAACGTATAACGTATAACGTATAACGTATAACGTATAACGTATAACGTATAACGTAATACGTATAACGTATAACGTATAACGTATAACGTATAACGTATAACGTATAACGTATAACGTATAACGTATAACGTATAACGTATAACGTATAACGTATAACGTATAACGTATAACGTATAACGTATAACGTATAACGTATAACGTATAACGTATAACGTATAACGTATAACGTATAACGTATAACGTATAACGTATAACGTATAACGTATAACGTATAACGTATAACGTATAACGTATAACGTATAACGTATAACGTATAACGTATAACGTATAACGTATAACGTATAACGTATAACGTATAACGTATAACGTATAACGTATAACGTATAACGTATAACGTATAACGTATAACGTATAACGTATAACGTATAACGTATAACGTATAACGTATAAAGGATAACGTGTAACGTATATCGTATAACGTATATCGTATAACGAATAATGTACAACAAGTAACGTGTAACGTATAGCGTATAACGTATAACGTATAAGGTATAATGTATAACGTATAACGTATACCGTATAACGTATAACGTATAACGTATGACGTATAACGTATAACTTTTAGCGTGTAACGTAAAACGTATAACGTATAACGTATAACGTATAATGTATAACGTATAATGTATAACGTATAACGTATAGCGTATAACGTATAACGTATAATGTACCACGTATAACGTATAACGTATAACGTATAACGTATAACGTATAACGTATAAAGTATAACGTATAACGTATAACGTATAACGTATAACGTATAACGTATAACGTATAACGTATAACGTATAACGTATAACGTATAACGTATAACTTATAACGTATAACGTATAACGTATAACGTATAACGTATAACGTATAACGTATAACGTATAACGTATAACGTATAACATATAACGTATAACGCATATCCTAGAACTTATGGCGTATAACGTATAATGTATAACGTATAACGTATAACGTATAACGTATAACGTATAACCTGTAACGTATAACGTATAACGGATGACGTATAACGTATCACGTATAACGTATAACGTGTAACGTATAACGTATAACGTATAACGTATAACGTATAACGTATAACGTATAACGTATAACCTATAACGTATAACGTATAACGTATATCGTATAACGTATGACGTATGACGTTTAACGTATAACGTATAACGTATAACGTATAACGTATAACGTATAACGTATAACGCATAACGTATAACGTAATACGTATATCAAATAACGTATAACGTATAACGGATAACGTATAACGTATAACGTATAACGTATAACGTATAACGTATAACGTATAAAGTATAACGTATAACGTATAACGTATAAAGGATAACGTGTAACGTATATCGTATATCGTGTAACGTATAACGTATAACGTATAACGTATAACGTATAACGTATAACGTATAACGTATAGCGTATAACGTATAACGTATAACGTATATCGTATAACGTATAACGTATAACGTATAACGTAATACGTATATCAAATAACGTATAACGTATAACGGATAACGTATAACGTATAACGTATAACGTATAACGTATAACGTATAACGTATAAAGTATAACGTATAACGTATAACGTATAAAGGATAACGTGTAACGTATATCGTATATCGTGTAACGTATAACGTATAACGTATAACGTATAACGTATAACGTATAACGTATAACGTATAGCGTATAACGTATAACGTATAACGTATAACGTATATCGTATAACGTATAACGTATAACGTATAACGTATAACGTATGACGTATAACGTATAACGCATAACGTATAACGTATAACGTATAACGTATAACGTATAACGTATAACGTATAACGTATAACGTATAACGTATAAAGGATAACGTGTAACGTATATCGTATATCGTATAACGTATAACGTATAACGTATAACGTATAACGTATAACGTATAACGTATTACGTATAACGTATAACGTATAACGTATATCGTATAACGTATAACGTATAACGTATAACGTATAACGTATAACGTATGACGTATAACGTATAACGTATAACGTATAACGTATAACGTATAACGTATAACGTATAAAGGATAACGTCTAACGTATATCGTATATCGTATAACGTATAACGTATAACGTATAACGTATAACGTATAACGTATAACGTATTACGTATAACGTATAACGTATAACGTATATCGTATAACGTATAACGTATAACGTATAACGTATAACGTATAACGTATGACGTATAACGTATAACGTATAACGTATAACGTATAACGTATAACGTATAACGTATAACGTATAACGTATAACGTATAACGTATAACGTATAACGTATAGCGTATAACGTATATCGTATAACGTATAACGTATAACGTATAAAGGATAACGTGTAACGTCTATCGTATATCGTATATCGTTTAACGAATAATGTACAACAAGTAACGTGTAACGTATAACGTATAAAGTATAACGTATAACGTATAACGTATAACGTATAACGTATAACGTATAACTTTTAACGTATAACGTATACCGTATAACGTATAACGTATAACGTATAACGTATAACGTATAACGTATAACGTATAACGTATAACGTATAACGTAGAACGTATAGCGTATAACTTATAGCGTATAACGTATAACGTATAACGTATAACGTATAACGTGTAACGTGTAACGTATAACGTATAACGTATAACGTATAACGTATAACGTATAACGTATAACGTATAACGTATAACGTATAACGTATAAAGGATAACGTGTAACGTATATCGTATATCGTATAACGTATAACGTATAACGTATAACGTATAACGTATATTGTATAACGTATTACGTATAACGTATAACGTATAACGTATATCGTATAACGTATAACGTATAACGTATAACGTATAACGTATAACGTATGACGTATAACGTATAACGTATAACGTATAACGTATAACGTATAACGTATAACGTATAAAGGATGACGTGTAACGTATATCGTATATCGTATAACGTATAACGTATAACGTATAACGTATAACGTATAACGTATAACGTATTACGTATAACGTATAACGTATAACGTATATCGTATAACGTATAACGTATAACGTATAACGTATAACGTATAACGTATGACGTATAACGTATAACGTATAACGTATAACGTATAACGTATAACGTATAACGTATAACGTATAACGTATAACGTATAACGTATAACGTATAACGTATAGCGTATAACGTATATCGTATAACGTATAACGTATAACGTATAAAGGATAACGTGTAACGTCTATCGTATATCGTATATCGTTTAACGAATAATGTACAACAAGTAACGTGTAACGTATAACGTATAAAGTATAACGTATAACGTATAACGTATAACGTATAACGTATAACGTATAACTTTTAACGTATAACGTATACCGTATAACGTATAACGTATAACGTATAACGTATAACGTATAACGTATAACGTATAACGTATAACGTATAACGTAGAACGTATAGCGCATAACTTATAGCGTATAACGTATAACGTATAACGTATAACGTATAACGTGTAACGTGTAACGTATAACGTATAACGTATAACGTATAACGTATAACGTATAACGTATAACGTATAACGTATAACGTATAACGTATAACGTATAACGTATAACGTATAACGTATAACGTATAACGTATAGCGTATAACGTATAACGTATAACGTCTAACGTATAACATAATACGTATAACGTATAACGTATTACGTATAACGTATAACGTATAACGTATAACGTGTAACGTATAACGTATAACGTATAACGTATAACGCATAGCGTATAACGTATAACGTATAACGTATAACGTATAACGTATAACGTATAACGTATAACGTATAACGTATAACGTATAACGTATAACGTGTAACGTATAACGTGTAACGTATAACGTGTAACGCATAACGTGAAACGCATAACGTAAAACGTGTAACGTGTAACGTAAAACGTATAACGTATAACGTATAACGTATAACGTATAACGTATAACGTATAACGTATAACGTATAACGTATAACGTATAACGTATAACGTATAACGTATAACATATAACGTATAACGCATATCCTAGAACTTATGGCGTATAACGTATAATGTATAACGTATAACGTATAACGTATAACGTATAACGTATAACCTGTAACGTATAACGTATAACGGATGACGTATAACGTATCACGTATAACGTATAACGTGTAACGTATAACGTATAACGTATAACGTATAACGTATAACGTATAACGTATAACGTATAACGTATAACGTATAACGTATAACGTATAACGTATAACGTATAACGTATAGCGTATAACGTATAACGTATAACGTCTAACGTATAACATAATACGTATAACGTATAACGTATTACGTATAACGTATAACGTATAACGTATAACGTATAACGTGTAACGTATAACGTATAACGTATAACGTATAACGCATAGCGTATAACGTATAACGTATAACGTATAACGTATAACGTATAACGTATAACGTATAACGTATAACGTATAACGTATAACGTATAACGTGTAACGTATAACGTGTAACGTATAACGTGTAACGCATAACGTGAAACGCATAACGTAAAACGTGTAACGTGTAACGTAAAACGTATAACGTATAACGTATAACGTATAACGTATAACGTATAACGTATAACGTATAACGTATAACGTATAACGTATAACGTATAACGTATATCGTATAACGTATAACATATAACGTATAACGCATATCCTAGAACTTATGGCGTATAACGTATAACGTATAACGTATAACGTATAACGTATAACGTATAACGTATAACGTAGAACGTATAGCGCATAACTTATAGCGTATAACGTATAACGTATAACGTATAACGTATAACGTATAACGTATAAAGTATAACGTATAACGTATAACGTATAAAGGATAACGTGTAACGTATATCGTATATCGTGTAACGTATAACGTATAACGTATAACGTATAACGTATAACGTATAACGTATAACGTATAGCGTATAACGTATAACGTATAACGTATAACGTATATCGTATAACGTATAACGTATAACGTATAACGTATAACGTATGACGTATAACGTATAACGCATAACGTATAACGTATAACGTATAACGTATAACGTATAACGTATAACGTATAACGTATAACGTATAACGTATAAAGGATAACGTGTAACGTATATCGTATATCGTATAACGTATAACGTATAACGTATAACGTATAACGTATAACGTATAACGTATTACGTATAACGTATAACGTATAACGTATATCGTATAACGTATAACGTATAACGTATAACGTATAACGTATAACGTATGACGTATAACGTATAACGTATAACGTATAACGTATAACGTATAACGTATAACGTATAAAGGATAACGTGTAACGTATATCGTATATCGTATAACGTATAACGTATAACGTATAACGTATAACGTATAACGTATAACGTATAACGTATTACGTATAACGTATAACGTATAACGTATATCGTATAACGTATAACGTATAACGTATAACGTATAACGTATAACGTATGACGTATAACGTATAACGTATAACGTATAACGTATAACGTATAACGTATAACGTATAACGTATAACGTATAACGTATAACGTATAACGTATAACGTATAGCGTATAACGTATATCGTATAACGTATAACGTATAACGTATAAAGGATAACGTGTAACGTCTATCGTATATCGTATATCGTTTAACGAATAATGTACAACAAGTAACGTGTAACGTATAACGTATAAAGTATAACGTATAACGTATAACGTATAACGTATAACGTATAACGTATAACTTTTAACGTATAACGTATACCGTATAACGTATAACGTATAACGTATAACGTATAACGTATAACGTATAACGTATAACGTATAACGTATAACGTAGAACGTATAGCGTATAACTTATAGCGTATAACGTATAACGTATAACGTATAACGTATAACGTGTAACGTGTAACGTAACGTATAACGTATAACGTATAACGTATAACGTATAACGTATAACGTATAACGTATAACGTATAACGTATAACATATAACGTATAACGCATATCCTAGAACTTATGGCGTATAACGTATAATGTATAACGTATAACGTATAACGTATAACGTATAACGTATAACCTGTAACGTATAACGTATAACGGATGACGTATAACGTATCACGTATAACGTATAACGTGTAACGTATAACGTATAACGTATAACGTATAACGTATAACGTATAACGTATAACGTATAACCTATAACGTATAACGTATAACGTATATCGTATAACGTATGACGTATGACGTTTAACGTATAACGTATAACGTATAACGTATAACGTATAACGCATAACGTATAACGTAATACGTATATCAAATAACGTATAACGTATAACGGATAACGTATAACGTATAACGTATAACGTATAACGTATAACGTATAACGTATAAAGTATAACGTATAACGTATAACGTATAAAGGATAACGTGTAACGTATATCGTATATCGTGTAACGTATAACGTATAACGTATAACGTATATCGTATAACGTATAACGTATAACGTATAACGTATAACGTATAACGTATAACGTATAAAGGATAACGTGTAACGTATATCGTATATCGTGTAACGTATAACGTATAACGTATAACGTATAACGTATAACGTATAACGTATAACGTATAACGTATAACGTATAGCGTATAACGTATAACGTATAACGTATAACGTATATCGTATAACGTATAACGTATAACGTATAACGTATAACGTATGACGTATAACGTATAACGCATAACGTATAACGTATAACGTATAACGTATAACGTATAACGTATAACGTATAACGTATAAAGGATAACGTGTAACGTATATCGTATATCGTATAACGTATAACGTATAACGTATAACGTATAACGTATAACGTATAACGTATTACGTATAACGTATAACGTATAACGTATATCGTATAACGTATAACGTATAACGTATAACGTATAACGTATAACGTATGACGTATAACGTATAACGTATAACGTATAACGTATAACGTATAACGTATAACGTATAAAGGATAACGTGTAACGTATATCGTATATCGTATAACGTATAACGTATAACGTATAACGTATAACGTATAACGTATAACGTATTACGTATAACGTATAACGTATAACGTATATCGTATAACGTATAACGTATAACGTATAACGTATAACGTATAACGTATGACGTATAACGTATAACGTATAACGTATAACGTATAACGTATAACGTATAACGTATAACGTATAACGTATAACGTATAACGTATAACGTATAACGTATAGCGTATAACGTATATCGTATAACGTATAACGTATAACGTATAAAGGATAACGTGTAACGTCTATCGTATATCGTATATCGTTTAACGAATAATGTACAACAAGTAACGTGTAACGTATAACGTATAAAGTATAACGTATAACGTATAACGTATAACGTATAACGTATAACTTTTAACGTATAACGTATACCGTATAACGTATAACGTATAACGTATAACGTATAACGTATAACGTATAACGTATAACGTATAACGTATAACGTAGAACGTATAGCGTATAACTTATAGCGTATAACGTATAACGTATAACGTATAACGTATAACGTGTAACGTGTAACGTATAACGTATAACGTATAACGTATAACGTATAACGTATAACGTATAACGTATAACGTATAACGTATAACGTATAACATATAACGTATAACGCATATCCTAGAACTTATGGCGTATAACGTATAATGTATAACGTATAACGTATAACGTATAACGTATAACGTATAACCTGTAACGTATAACGTATAACGGATGACGTATAACGTATCACGTATAACGTATAACGTGTAACGTATAACGTATAACGTATAACGTATAACGTATAACGTATAACGTATAACGTATAACCTATAACGTATAACGTATAACGTATATCGTATAACGTATGACGTATGACGTTTAACGTATAACGTATAACGTATAACGTATAACGTATAACGCATAACGTATAACGTAATACGTATATCAAATAACGTATAACGTATAACGGATAACGTATAACGTATAACGTATAACGTATAACGTATAACGTATAACGTATAAAGTATAACGTATAACGTATAACGTATAAAGGATAACGTGTAACGTATATCGTATATCGTGTAACGTATAACGTATAACGTATAACGTATAACGTATAACGTATAACGTATAACGTATAGCGTATAACGTATAACGTATAACGTATATCGTATAACGTATAACGTATAACGTATAACGTATAACGTATGACGTATAACGTATAACGCATAACGTATAACGTATAACGTATAACGTATAACGTATAACGTATAACGTATAACGTATAACGTATAACGTATAAAGGATAACGTGTAACGTATATCGTACATCGTATAACGTATAACGTATAACGTATAACGTATAACGTATAACGTATAACGTATTACGTATAACGTATAACGTATAACGTATATCGTATAACGTATAACGTATAACGTATAACGTATAACGTATAACGTATGACGTATAACGTATAACGTATAACGTATAACGTATAACGTATAACGTATAACGTATAAAGGATAACGTGTAACGTATATCGTATATCGTATAACGTATAACGTATAACGTATAACGTATAACGTATAACGTATAACGTATTACGTATAACGTATAACGTATAACGTATATCGTATAACGTATAACGTATAACGTATAACGTATAACGTATAACGTATGACGTATAACGTATAACGTATAACGTATAACGTATAACGTATAACGTATAACGTATAACGTATAACGTATAACGTATAACGTATAACGTATAACGTATAGCGTATAACGTATATCGTATAACGTATAACGTATAACGTATAAAGGATAACGTGTAACGTCTATCGTATATCGTATATCGTTTAACGAATAATGTACAACAAGTAACGTGTAACGTATAACGTATAAAGTATAACGTATAACGTATAACGTATAACGTATAACGTATAACGTATAACTTTTAACGTATAACGTATACCGTATAACGTATAACGTATAACGTATAACGTATAACGTATAACGTATAACGTATAACGCATAGCGTATAACGTATAACGTATAACGTATAACGTATAACGTATAACGTATAACGTATAACGTATAACGTATAACGTATAACGTATAACGTGTAACGTATAACGTGTAACGTATAACGTGTAACGCATAACGTGAAACGCATAACGTAAAACGTGTAACGTGTAACGTAAAACGTATAACGTATAACGTATAACGTATAACGTATAACGTATAACGTATAACGTATAACGTATAACGTATAACGTATAACGTATAACGTATAACGTATAACGTGTAACGTATAACGTATTACGTATAACGTATAACGTATAACGTATAACGTATAACGTATAACGTATAACGTATAACGTATAACGTATAACGTATAACGTATAACGTATAACGTAATACGTATAACGTATAACGTATAACGTACAACGTATAACATATAACTTTTAACGTATATCGTATAACGTATAACGTATAACGTATAACGTATATCGTGTAACGTATGACGTATGACGTATGACGTATAACGTATAACGTATAACGTATAACTTATAACGTATAACGTATAACTTTTAACGTATAACGTATAACGTATAACGTATAACGTATAACGTATAACGTATAACGTAATACGTATATCAAGTAACGTATAACGTATAACGTATAACGTATAACGTATAACTTATAACGTATAACGTATAACTTTTAACGTATAACGTATAACGTATAACGTATAACGTATAACGTATAACGTATAACGTATAACGTATAACGTATAACTTATAACGTATAACGTATAACTTTTAACGTATAACGTATAACGTGTAACGTATAACGTATTACGTATAACGTATAACGTATAACGTATAACGTATAACGTGTAACGTATAACGTATAACGTATAACGTATAAAGGATAACGTGTAACGCATATCGTATATCGTATACCGTATAACGTACAGCGAGTAACATGTAACGCATAACGTATAACGTATACCGTATAACGTATAACGTATAACGTATAACGTATAACGTATAACGTATAACGTATAACGCATAGCGTATAACGTATAACGTATAACGTATAACGTATAACGTATAACGTATAACGTATAACGTATAACGTATAACGTATAACGTATAACGTGTAACGTATAACGTGTAACGTATAACGTGTAACGCATAACGTGAAACGCATAACGTAAAACGTGTAACGTGTAACGTAAAACGTATAACGTATAACGTATAACGTATAACGTATAACGTATAACGTATAACGTATAACGTATAACGTATAACGTATAACGTATAACGTATAACGTATAACGTGTAACGTATAACGTATTACGTATAACGTATAACGTATAACGTATAACGTATAACGTATAACGTATAACGTATAACGTATAACGTATAACGTATAACGTATAACGTATAACGTAATACGTATAACGTATAACGTATAACGTACAACGTATAACATATAACTTTTAACGTATATCGTATAACGTATAACGTATAACGTATAACGTATATCGTGTAACGTATGACGTATGACGTATGACGTATAACGTATAACGTATAACGTATAACTTATAACGTATAACGTATAACTTTTAACGTATAACGTATAACGTATAACGTATAACGTATAACGTATAACGTATAACGTAATACGTATATCAAATAACGTATAACGTATAACGTATAACGTATAACGTATAACTTATAACGTATAACGTATAACTTTTAACGTATAACGTATAACGTATAACGTATAACGTATAACGTATAACGTATAACGTATAACGTATAACGTATAACTTATAACGTATAACGTATAACTTTTAACGTATAACGTATAACGTGTAACGTATAACGTATTACGTATAACGTATAACGTATAACGTATAACGTATAACGTGTAACGTATAACGTATAACGTATAACGTATAAAGGATAACGTGTAACGCATATCGTATATCGTATACCGTATAACGTACAGCGAGTAACATGTAACGCATAACGTATAACGTATAACGTATAACGTATAACGTATAACGTATAACGTATAACGTATAACGTATAACGTATAACGTATAACGTATAACGTATAACGTACAAAGTATAACGTATAACGTATAACGTATAACGTATAACGTATAACGTATAACGTATAGCGTATAACGTATAACGTATAACGTATAACGTATAACATAATACGTATAACGTATAACGTATTACGTATAACGTATAACGTATAACGTATAACGTGTAACGTATAACGTATAACGTATAACGTATAACGTATAACGTATAACGTATAACGTATAACGTATAACGTATAACGTATAACGTATAACGTATAACGTATAACGTATAACGTGTAACGTATAACGTACAACGTATAACGTATAACGTATCACGTATAACGTATAACGTATAACGTGTAACGTATAACGTATAACGTATAACGTATAATGTATAACACATAACACATAACGTATAACGTATAACGTATAACGTATAACGCATAACGTATAACGTAATACGTATATCAAATAACGTATAACGTATAACGTATAACGTATAACGTATAACGTATAACGTATAACGTAATACGTATAACGTATAACGTATTACGTATAACATATAACGTATAACGTATAACGTATAACGTATAACGTATAACGTATAACGTATAAAGGATAACGTATAACGTATAACGTATAACGTATAACGTATAACGTATAACGTAATACGTATAACGTATAACGCATTACGTATAACATATAACGTATAACGTATAACGTATAAAGTATAACGTATAACTTTTAACGTATAACGTATAACGTAATACGTATAACGAATAACGCATTACGTATAACATATAACGTATAACGTATAACGTATAACGTATAACGTATAACGTATAACGTATAAAGGATAACGTATAACGCATAACGTATAACGTATAACGTATAACGTATAACGTAATTCGTATAACGTATAACGTATAACGTATAACGTATAACGTATAACGTATAACGTATAACGTATAACGTATAACGTATAACGTATAACGTATACCGTATAACGTGTAACGTATAACGTATTACGTATAACGTATAACGTATAACGTATAACGTATAACGTATAACGTATAACGTATAACGTATAACGTATAACGTATAACGTAATACGTATAACGTATAACGTATAACGTACAACGTATAACATATAACTTTTAACGTATATCGTATAACGTATAACGTATAACGTATAACGTATATCGTGTAACGTATGACGTATGACGTATGACGTACAACGTATAACGTATAACGTATAACTTATAACGTATAACGTATAACTTTTAACGTATAACGTATAACGTATAACGTATAACGTATAACGTATAACGTATAACGTATAACGTAATACGTATATCAAATAACGTATAACGTATAACGTATAACGTATAACGTATAACGTATAACGTATAACCTGTAACGTATAACGTATAACGGATGACGTATAACGTATCACGTATAACGTATAACGTGTAACGTATAACGTATAACGTATAACGTATAACGTATAACGTATAACGTATAACGTATAACCTATAACGTATAACGTATAACGTATATCGTATAACGTATGACGTATGACGTTTAACCTATAACGTATAACGTATAACGTATAACGTATAACGTATAACGTATAACGTATAACGTATAACGTATAACGTATAACGTATAACGTATAACGTATAACGTATAACGTATAACGTATAACGTATAACGTGTAACGTATAACGTGTAACGTATAACGTGTATCGTATAACGTGTAACGCATGACGTATAACGTATAACGTATAACGTATAACGTATAACGTATAATGTATAACGTATAAAGTATAACGTATAACGAATAACGTATAACGTATAACGTATAACGTATAACATATAACGTATAACGTATAACGAATAAATTTTAACGTATAACGTATAATGTATAACGTATAACGTATAACGTATAACGTATAACTTTTAACGTGTAACGTGTAACGTAAAACGTATAACGTATAACGTATAACGTATAACGTATAACGTATAACGTATAACGTATAACGTATAACGTATAACGTATAACGTATAACGTATAACGTATAACGTATAACGTATAACGTATAACGTATAACGTATAACGTATAACGTATAACGTATAACGTATAACGTATAACGTATAACGTATAACGTATAACGTATAACGTATAACGTATAACGTATAACGTATAACGTATAGCGTATAACGTATATCGTATAACGTATAACGTATAACGTATAAAGGATAACGTGTAACGTCTATCGTATATCGTATATCGTTTAACGAATAATGTACAACAAGTAACGTGTAACGTATAACGTATAAAGTATAACGTATAACGTATAACGTATAACGTATAACGTATAACGTATAACGTATAACTTTTAACGTATAACGTATACCGTATAACGTATAACGTATAACGTATAACGTATAACGTATAACGTATAACGTATAACGTATAACGTATAACGTAGAACGTATAGCGTACAACTTATAGCGTATAACGTATAACGTATAACGTATAACGTATAACGTGTAACGTGTAACGTATAACGTATAACGTATAACGTATAACGTATAACGTATAACGTATAACGTATAACGTATAACGTATAACGTATAACGTATAACGTATAACGTATAAGGTATAGCGTATAACGTATAACGTATAACGTCTAACGTATAACATAATACGTATAACGTATAACGTATTACGTATAACGTATAACGTATAACGTATAACGTGTAACGTATAACGTATAACGTATAACGTATAACGTATAGCGTATAACGTATAACGTATAACGTATAACGTATAACGTATAACGTATAACGTATAACGTATAACGTATAACGTATAACGTATAACGTGTAACGTATAACGTGTAACGTATAACGTGTAACGCATAACGTGAAACGCATAACGTAAAACGTGTAACGTGTAACGTAAAACGTATAACGTATAACGTATAACGTATAACGTATAACGTATAACGTATAACGTATAACGTATAACGTATAACGTATAACGTATAACGTATAACGTATAACGTGTAACGTATAACGTATTACGTATAACGTATAACGTATAACGTATAACGTATAACGTATAACGTATAACGTATAACGTATAACGTATAACGTATAACGTAATACGTATAACGTATAACGTATAACGTACAACGTATAACATATAACTTTTAACGTATATCGTATAACGTATAACGTATAACGTATAACGTATATCGTGTAACGTATGACGTATGACGTATGACGTATAACGTATAACGTATAACGTATAACTTATAACGTATAACGTATAACTTTTAACGTATAACGTATAACGTATAACGTATAACGTATAACGTATAACGTATAACGTAATACGTATATCAAATAACGTATAACGTATAACGTATAACGTATAACGTATAACTTATAACGTATAACGTATAACTTTTAACGTATAACGTATAACGTATAACGTATAACGTATAACGTATAACGTATAACGTATAACGTATAACTTATAACGTATAACGTATAACTTTTAACGTATAACGTATAACGTGTAACGTATAACGTATTACGTATAACGTATAACGTATAACGTATAACGTATAACGTGTAACGTATAACGTATAACGTATAACGTATAAAGGATAACGTGTAACGCATATCGTATATCGTATACCGTATAACGTACAGCGAGTAACATGTAACGCATAACGTATAACGTATAACGTATAACGTATAACGTATAACGTATAACGTATAACGTATAACGTATAACGTATAACGTACAAAGTATAACGTATAACGTATAACGTATAACGTATAACGTATAACGTATAGCGTATAACGTATAACGTATAACGTATAACGTATAACATAATACGTATAACGTATAACGTATTACGTATAACGTATAACGTATAACGTATAACGTGTAACGTATAACGTATAACGTATAACGTATAACGTATAACGTATAACGTATAACGTATAACGTATAACGTATAACGTATAACGTATAACGTATAACGTATAACGTATAACGTATAACGTGTAACGTATAACGTACAACGTATAACGTATAACGTATCACGTATAACGTATAACGTATAACGTGTAACGTATAACGTATAACGTAGAACGTATAATGTATAACACATAACACATAACGTATAACGTATAACGTATAACGTATAACGCATAACGTATAACGTAATACGTATATCAAATAACGTATAACGTATAACGTATAACGTATAACGTATAACGTATAACGTATAACGTATAACGTATAACGTATAACGTATAACGTATAACGTATAACGTATAACGTATAACGTATAAAGGATAACGTATAACGTATAACGTATAACGTATAACGTATAACGTATAACGTATAACGTATAACGTATAACGTATAACGTGTAACGTATAACGTATAACGTATAACGTATAACGTATAACGTATAACGTATAACGTATAACGTATAACGTATAACGTATAACGTATAACGTATAACGTATAACGTATAACGTATAACGTATAACGTGTAACGTATAACGTATAACGTATAACGTATAACGTATAACGTATAACGTATAACGTGTAACGTATAACGTGTAACGTGTAACGTATAACGTGTAACGTATAACGTATAACGTATAACGTATAACGTATAACGTATAACGTATAACGTATAACGTATAACGTATAACGTATAACGTATAACGTATAACGTATAACGTATAACGTATAACGTATAACGTATAACGTATAAAGGATAACGTGTAACGTATATCGTATAACGTATATCGTATAACGAATAATGTACAACAAGTAACGTGTAACGTATAGCGTATAACGTATAACGTATAAGGTATAATGTATAACGTATAACGTATACCGTATAACGTATAACGTATAACGTATGACGTATAACGTATAACTTTTAGCGTGTAACGTAAAACGTATAACGTATAACGTATAACGTATAATGTATAACGTATAATGTATAACGTATAACGTATAACGTATAACGTATAATGTACCACGTATAACGTATAACGTATAACGTATAACGTATAACGTATAACGTATAAAGTATAACGTATAACGTATAACGTATAACGTATAACGTATAACGTATAACGTATAACGTATAACGTATAACGTATAACGTATAACGTATAACTTATAACGTATAACGTATAACGTATAACGTATAACGTATAACGTATAACGTATAACGTATAACGTATAACGTATAACGTATAACATATAACGTATAACGCATATCCTAGAACTTATGGCGTATAACGTATAATGTATAACGTATAACGTATAACGTATAACGTATAACGTATAACCTGTAACGTATAACGTATAACGGATGACGTATAACGTATCACGTATAACGTATAACGTGTAACGTATAACGTATAACGTATAACGTATAACGTATAACGTATAACGTATAACCTATAACGTATAACGTATAACGTATATCGTATAACGTATGACGTATGACGTTTAACGTATAACGTATAACGTATAACGTATAACGTATAACGCATAACGTATAACGTAACACGTATATCAAATAACGTATAACGTATAACGGATAACGTATAACGTATAACGTATAACGTATAACGTATAACGTATAACGTATAACGTATAAAGTATAACGTATAACGTATAACGTATAAAGGATAACGTGTAACGTATATCGTATATCGTGTAACGTATAACGTATAACGTATAACGTATAACGTATAACGTATAACGTATAACGTATAGCGTATAACGTATAACGTATAACGTATATCGCATAACGTATAACGTATAACGTATAACGTATAACGTATGACGTATAACGTATAACGCATAACGTATAACGTATAACGTATAACGTATAACGTATAACGTATAACGTATAACGTATAACGTATAACGTATAACGTATAAAGGATAACGTGTAACGTATATCGTATATCGTATAACGTATAACGTATAACGTATAACGTATAACGTATAACGTATAACGTATTACGTATAACGTATAACGTATGACGTATAACGTATAACTTTTAGCGTGTAACGTAAAACGTATAACGTATAACGTATAACGTATAACGTATAACGTATAACGTATAACGTATAACGTATAACGTATAACGTATAACGTATAACGTATAAAGGATAACGTGTAACGTATATCGTATAACGTATATCGTATAACGAATAATGTACAACAAGTAACGTGTAACGTATAGCGTATAACGTATAACGTATAAGGTATAATGTATAACGTATAACGTATACCGTATAACGTATAACGTATAACGTATGACGTATAACGTATAACTTTTAGCGTGTAACGTAAAACGTATAACGTATAACGTATAACGTATAATGTATAACGTATAATGTATAACGTATAACGTATAACGTATAACGTATAACGTATAATGTACCACGTATAACGTATAACGTATAACGTATAACGTATAACGTATAACGTATAAAGTATAACGTATAACGTATAACGTATAACGTATAACGTATAACGTATAACGTATAACGTATAACGTATAACGTATAACGTATAACGTATAACGTATAACGTATAACGTATAACTTATAACGTATAACGTATAACGTATAACGTATAACGTATAACGTATAACGTATAACGTATAACGTATAACGTATAACGTATAACATATAACGTATAACGCATATCCTAGAACTTATGGCGTATAACGTATAATGTATAACGTATAACGTATAACGTATAACGTATAACGTATAACCTGTAACATATAACGTATAACGGATGACGTATAACGTATCACGTATAACGTATAACGTGTAACGTATAACGTATAACGTATAACGTATAACGTATAACGTATAACGTATAACGTATAACGTATAACCTATAACGTATAACGTATAACGTATATCGTATAACGTATGACGTATGACGTTTAACGTATAACGTATAACGTATAACGTATAACGTATAACGCATAACGTATAACGTAATACGTATATCAAATAACGTATAACGTATAACGGATAACGTATAACGTATAACGTATAACGTATAACGTATAACGTATAACGTATAAAGTATAACGTATAACGTATAACGTATAAAGGATAACGTGTAACGTATATCGTATATCGTGTAACGTATAACGTATAACGTATAACGTATAACGTATAACGTATAACGTATAACGTATAGCGTATAACGTATAACGTATAACGTATATCGTATAACGTATAACGTATAACGTATAACGTATGACGTATGACGTATAACGTATAACGCATAACGTATAACGTATAACGTATAACGTATAACGTATAACGTATAACGTATAACGTATAACGTATAACGTATAAAGGATAACGTGTAACGTATATCGTATATCGTATAACGTATAACGTATAACGTATAACGTATAACGTATAACGTATAACGTATTACGTATAACGTATAACGTATAACGTATATCGTATAACGTATAACGTATAACGTATAACGTATAACGTATAACGTATGACGTATAACGTATAACGTATAACGTATAACGTATAACGTATAACGTATAACGTATAAAGGATAACGTGTAACGTATATCGTATATCGTATAACGTATAACGTATAACGTATAACGTATAACGTATAACGTATAACGTATTACGTATAACGTATAACGTATAACGTATATCGTATAACGTATAACGTATAACGTATAACGTATAACGTATAACGTATGACGTATAACGTATAACGTATAACGTATAACGTATAACGTATAACGTATAACGTATAACGTATAACGTATAACGTATAAAGTATAACGTATAACGTATAACGTATAACGTATAACGTATAACGTATAACGTATAACGTATAACGTATAACGTATAACGTATAACGTATAACGTATAACGTATAACGTATAACGTATAACGTATAACGTATAAAGGATAACGTGTAACGTATATCGTATATCGTATAACGTATAACCTATAACAAATAACGTATAACGTATAACGTATAACGTATAACGTATAACGTATAACGTATAACGTATAACGTATAACGTATAACGTATAACGTATAACGTATAACGTATAACGTATAACGTATAACGTATAACGTATAACGTATAACGTGTAACGTATAACGTGTAACGTATAACGTGTAACGTATAACGTGTAACGTATAACGTGTAACGTATAACGTGTAACGTATAACGTGTAACATATAACGTATAACGTATAACGTATAACGTGTAACGTATAACGTGTAACGTATAACGTATAACGTATAACGTATAACGTATAACTTATGACGTATAACGTATAACGTATAACGTATAAAGGATAACGTGTAACGTATATCGTATAACCTATAACGTATAACGTATAACGTATAACGTATAACGTATAACGTATAACGTATAACGTACAACGTATAACGTATAACGTATCACGTATAACGTATAACGTATAACGTGTAACGTATAACGTATAACGTATAACGTATAATGTATAACACATAACACATAACGTATAACGTATAACGTATAACGTATAACGCATAACGTATAACGTAATACGTATATCAAATAACGTATAACGTATAACGTATAACGTATAACGTATAACGTATAACGTATAACGTATAACGTATAACGTATAACGTATAACGTATAACGTATAACGTATAACGTATAACGTATAACATATAACGTATAACGCATATCCTAGAACTTATGGCGTATAACGTATAATGTATAACGTATAACGTATAACGTATAACGTATAACGTATAACCTGTAACGTATAACGTATAACGGATGACGTATAACGTATCACGTATAACGTATAACGTGTAACGTATAACGTATAACGTATAACGTATAACGTATAACGTATAACGTATAACGTATAACCTATAACGTATAACGTATAACGTATATCGTATAACGTATGACGTATGACGTTTAACGTATAACGTATAACGTATAACGTATAACGTATAACGCATAACGTATAACGTAATACGTATATCAAATAACGTATAACGTATAACGGATAACGTATAACGTATAACGTATAACGTATAACGTATAACGTATAACGTATAAAGTATAACGTATAACGTATAACGTATAAAGGATAACGTGTAACGTATATCGTATATCGTGTAACGTATAACGTATAACGTATAACGTATAACGTATAACGTATAACGTATAATTGTGTAGCGTATAACGTATAACGTATAACGTATATCGTATAACGTATAACGTATAACGTATAACGTATAACGTATGACGTGTAACGTATAACGCATAACGTATAACGTATAACGTATAACGTATAACGTATAACGTATAACGTATAACGTATAACGTATAACGTATAAAGGATAACGTGTAACGTATATCGTATATCGTATAACGTATAACGTATAACGTATAACGTATAACGTATAACGTATAACGTATAACGTATTACGTATAACGTATAACGTATAACGTATATCGTATAACGTATAACGTATAACGTATAACGTATAACGTATAACGTATGACGTATAACGTATAACGTATAACGTATAACGTATAACGTATAACGTATAACGTATAAAGGATAACGTGTAACGTATATCGTATATCGTATAACGTATAACGTATAACGTATAACGTATAACGTATAACGTATAACGTATTACGTATAACGTATAACGTATAACGTATATCGTATAACGTATAACGTATAACGTATAACGTATAACGTATAACGTATGACGTATAACGTATAACGTATAACGTATAACGTATAACGTGTAACGTATAACGTGTAACGTATAACGTGTAACGCATAACGTGAAACGCATAACGTAAAACGTGTAACGTGTAACGTAAAACGTATAACGTATAACGTATAACGTATAACGTATAACGTATAACGTATAACGTATAACGTATAACGTATAACGTATAACGTATAACGTATAACGTATAACGTGTAACGTATAACGTATTACGTATAACGTATAACGTATAACGTATAACGTATAACGTATAACGTATAACGTATAACGTATAACGTATAACGTATAACGTATAACGTATAACGTAATACGTATAACGTATAACGTATAACGTACAACGTATAACATATAACTTTTAACGTATATCGTATAACGTATAACGTATAACGTATAACGTATATCGTGTAACGTATGACGTATGACGTATGACGTATAACGTATAACGTATAACGTATAACGTATAACGTATAACGTATAACGTATAACGTAATACGTATAACGTATAACGTATAACGTACAACGTATAACATATAACTTTTAACGTATATCGTATAACGTATAACGTATAACGTATAACGTATATCGTGTAACGTATGACGTATGACGTATGACGTATAACGTATAACGTATAACGTATAACGTATAACGTATAACTTATAACGTATAACGTATAACTTTTAACGTATAACGTATAACGTGTAACGTATAACGTATAACGTATAACGTATAACGTATAACGTATAACGTATAACGTGTAACGTATAACGTACAACGTATAACGTATAACGTATCACGTATAACGTATAACGTATAACGTATAACGTATATCGTGTAACGTATGACGTATGACGTATGACGTATAACGTATAACGTATAACGTATAACGTATAACGTATAACGTATAACGTATAACGTAATACGTATAACGTATAACGTATAACGTACAACGTATAACATATAACTTTTAACGTATATCGTATAACGTATAACGTATAACGTATATCGTATAACGTATGACGTATGACGTTTAACGTATAACGTATAACGTATAACGTATAACGTATAACGCATAACGTATAACGTAATACGTATATCAAATAACGTATAACGTATAACGGATAACGTATAACGTATAACGTATAACGTATAACGTATAACGTATAACGTATAACGTATAACGTAATACGTATAACGTATAACGTATAACGTACAACGTATAACATATAACTTTTAACGTATATCGTATAACGTATAACGTATAACGTATAACGTATATCGTGTAACGTATGACGTATGACGTATGACGTATAACGTATAACGTATAACGTATAACGTATAACGTATAACGTATAACGTATAACGTAATACGTATAACGTATAACGTATTACGTATAACGTATAACGTATAACGTATAACGTATAACGTGTAACGTATAACGTATAACGTATAACGTATAAAGGATAACGTGTAACGCATATCGTATATCGTATACCGTATAACGTACAGCGAGTAACATGTAACGCATAACGTATAACGTATAACGTATAACGTATAACGTATAACGTATAACGTATAACGTATAACGTATAACGTATAACGTATAACGTACAAAGTATAACGTATAACGTATAACGTATAACGTATAACGTATAACGTATAACGTATAGCGTATAACGTATAACGTATAACGTATAACGTATAACATAATACGTATAACGTATAACGTATTACGTATAACGTATAACGTATAACGTATAACGTGTAACGTATAACGTATAACGTATAACGTATAACGTATAACGTATAACGTATAACGTATAACGTATAACGTATAACGTATAACGTATAACGTATAACGTATAACGTATAACGTGTAACGTATAACGTACAACGTATAACGTATAACGTATCACGTATAACGTATAACGTATAACGTGTAACGTATAACGTATAACGTATAACGTATAATGTATAACACATAACACATAACGTATAACGTATAACGTATAACGTATAACGCATAACGTATAACGTAATACGTATATCAAATAACGTATAACGTATAACGTATAACGTATAACGTATAACGTATAACGTATAACGTAATACGTATAACGTATAACGTATTACGTATAACATATAACGTATAACGTATAACGTATAACGTATAACGTATAACGTATAACGTATAAAGGATAACGTATAACGTATAACGTATAACGTATAACGTATAACGTATAACGTAATACGTATAACGTATAACGCATTACGTATAACATATAACGTATAACGTATAACGTATAAAGTATAACGTATAACTTTTAACGTATAACGTATAACGTAATACGTATAACGAATAACGCATTACGTATAACATATAACGTATAACGTATAACGTATAACGTATAACGTATAACGTATAACGTATAAAGGATAACGTATAACGCATAACGTATAACGTATAACGTATAACGTATAACGTAATTCGTATAACGTATAACGTATAACGTATAACGTATAACGTATAACGTATAACGTATAACGTATAACGTATAACGTATAACGTATAACGTATACCGTATAACGTGTAACGTATAACGTATTACGTATAACGTATAACGTATAACGTATAACGTATAACGTATAACGTATAACGTATAACGTATAACGTATAACGTATAACGTAATACGTATAACGTATAACGTATAACGTATAACGTACAACGTATAACATATAACTTTTAACGTATATCGTATAACGTATAACGTATAACGTATAACGTATATCGTGTAACGTATGACGTATGACGTATGACGTACAACGTATAACGTATAACGTATAACTTATAACGTATAACGTATAACTTTTAACGTATAACGTATAACGTATAACGTATAACGTATAACGTATAACGTATAACGTATAACGTAATACGTATATCAAATAACGTATAACGTATAACGTATAACGTATAACGTATAACGTATAACGTATAACCTGTAACGTATAACGTATAACGGATGACGTATAACGTATCACGTATAACGTATAACGTGTAACGTATAACGTATAACGTATAACGTATAACGTATAACGTATAACGTATAACGTATAACCTATAACGTATAACGTATAACGTATATCGTATAACGTATGACGTATGACGTTTAACCTATAACGTATAACGTATAACGTATAACGTATAACGTATAACGTATAACGTATAACGTATAACGTATAACGTATAACGTATAACGTATAACGTATAACGTATAACGTATAACGTATAACGTATAACGTATAACGTGTAACGTATAACGTGTAACGTATAACGTGTATCGTATAACGTGTAACGCATGACGTATAACGTATAACGTATAACGTATAACGTATAACGTATAATGTATAACGTATAAAGTATAACGTATAACGAATAACGTATAACGTATAACGTATAACGTATAACATATAACGTATAACGTATAACGAATAAATTTTAACGTATAACGTATAATGTATAACGTATAACGTATAACGTATAACGTATAACTTTTAACGTGTAACGTGTAACGTAAAACGTATAACGTATAACGTATAACGTATAACGTATAACGTATAACGTATAACGTATAACGTATAACGTATAACGTATAACGTATAACGTATAACGTATAACGTATAACGTATAACGTATAACGTATAACGTATAACGTATAACGTATAACGTATAACGTATAACGTATAACGTATAACGTATAACGTATAACGTATAACGTATAACGTATAACGTATAACGTATAACGTATAGCGTATAACGTATATCGTATAACGTATAACGTATAACGTATAAAGGATAACGTGTAACGTCTATCGTATATCGTATATCGTTTAACGAATAATGTACAACAAGTAACGTGTAACGTATAACGTATAAAGTATAACGTATAACGTATAACGTATAACGTATAACGTATAACGTATAACGTATAACTTTTAACGTATAACGTATACCGTATAACGTATAACGTATAACGTATAACGTATAACGTATAACGTATAACGTATAACGTATAACGTATAACGTATAACGTGTAACGTATAACGTATTACGTATAACGTATAACGTATAACGTATAACGTATAACGTATAACGTATAACGTATAACGTATAACGTATAACGTATAACGTAATACGTATAACGTATAACGTATAACGTACAACGTATAACATATAACTTTTAACGTATATCGTATAACGTATAACGTATAACGTATAACGTATATCGTGTAACGTATGACGTATGACGTATGACGTATAACGTATAACGTATAACGTATAACTTATAACGTATAACGTATAACTTTTAACGTATAACGTATAACGTATAACGTATAACGTATAACGTATAACGTATAACGTAATACGTATATCAAATAACGTATAACGTATAACGTATAACGTATAACGTATAACTTATAACGTATAACGTATAACTTTTAACGTATAACGTATAACGTATAACGTATAACGTATAACGTATAACGTATAACGTATAACGTATAACTTATAACGTATAACGTATAACTTTTAACGTATAACGTATAACGTGTAACGTATAACGTATTACGTATAACGTATAACGTATAACGTATAACGTATAACGTGTAACGTATAACGTATAACGTATAACGTATAAAGGATAACGTGTAACGCATATCGTATATCGTATACCGTATAACGTACAGCGAGTAACATGTAACGCATAACGTATAACGTATAACGTATAACGTATAACGTATAACGTATAACGTATAACGTATAACGTATAACGTATAACGTACAAAGTATAACGTATAACGTATAACGTATAACGTATAACGTATAACGTATAGCGTATAACGTATAACGTATAACGTATAACGTATAACATAATACGTATAACGTATAACGTATTACGTATAACGTATAACGTATAACGTATAACGTGTAACGTATAACGTATAACGTATAACGTATAACGTATAACGTATAACGTATAACGTATAACGTATAACGTATAACGTATAACGTATAACGTATAACGTATAACGTATAACGTATAACGTATAACGTGTAACGTATAACGTACAACGTATAACGTATAACGTATCACGTATAACGTATAACGTATAACGTGTAACGTATAACGTATAACGTAGAACGTATAATGTATAACACATAACACATAACGTATAACGTATAACGTATAACGTATAACGCATAACGTATAACGTAATACGTATATCAAATAACGTATAACGTATAACGTATAACGTATAACGTATAACGTATAACGTATAACGTATAACGTATAACGTATAACGTATAACGTATAACGTATAACGTATAACGTATAACGTATAAAGGATAACGTATAACGTATAACGTATAACGTATAACGTATAACGTATAACGTATAACGTATAACGTATAACGTATAACGTATAACGTGTAACGTATAACGTATAACGTATAACGTATAACGTATAACGTATAACGTATAACGTATAACGTATAACGTATAACGTATAACGTATAACGTATAACGTATAACGTATAACGTATAACGTATAACGTGTAACGTATAACGTATAACGTATAACGTATAACGTATAACGTATAACGTATAACGTGTAACGTATAACGTGTAACGTGTAACGTATAACGTGTAACGTATAACGTATAACGTATAACGTATAACGTATAACGTATAACGTATAACGTATAACGTATAACGTATAACGTATAACGTATAACGTATAACGTATAACGTATAACGTATAACGTATAACGTATAACGTATAACGTATAAAGGATAACGTGTAACGTATATCGTATAACGTATATCGTATAACGAATAATGTACAACAAGTAACGTGTAACGTATAGCGTATAACGTATAACGTATAAGGTATAATGTATAACGTATAACGTATACCGTATAACGTATAACGTATAACGTATGACGTATAACGTATAACTTTTAGCGTGTAACGTAAAACGTATAACGTATAACGTATAACGTATAATGTATAACGTATAATGTATAACGTATAACGTATAACGTATAACGTATAATGTACCACGTATAACGTATAACGTATAACGTATAACGTATAACGTATAACGTATAAAGTATAACGTATAACGTATAACGTATAACGTATAACGTATAACGTATAACGTATAACGTATAACGTATAACGTATAACGTATAACGTATAACTTATAACGTATAACGTATAACGTATAACGTATAACGTATAACGTATAACGTATAACGTATAACGTATAACGTATAACGTATAACATATAACGTATAACGCATATCCTAGAACTTATGGTGTATAACGTATAATGTATAACGTATAACGTATAACGTATAACGTATAACGTATAACCTGTAACGTATAACGTATAACGGATGACGTATAACGTATCACGTATAACGTATAACGTGTAACGTATAACGTATAACGTATAACGTATAACGTATAACGTATAACGTATAACCTATAACGTATAACGTATAACGTATATCGTATAACGTATGACGTATGACGTTTAACGTATAACGTATAACGTATAACGTATAACGTATAACGCATAACGTATAACGTAACACGTATATCAAATAACGTATAACGTATAACGGATAACGTATAACGTATAACGTATAACGTATAACGTATAACGTATAACGTATAACGTATAAAGTATAACGTATAACGTATAACGTATAAAGGATAACGTGTAACGTATATCGTATATCGTGTAACGTATAACGTATAACGTATAACGTATAACGTATAACGTATAACGTATAACGTATAGCGTATAACGTATAACGTATAACGTATATCGCATAACGTATAACGTATAACGTATAACGTATAACGTATGACGTATAACGTATAACGCATAACGTATAACGTATAACGTATAACGTATAACGTATAACGTATAACGTATAACGTATAACGTATAACGTATAACGTATAAAGGATAACGTGTAACGTATATCGTATATCGTATAACGTATAACGTATAACGTATAACGTATAACGTATAACGTATAACGTATTACGTATAACGTATAACGTATGACGTATAACGTATAACTTTTAGCGTGTAACGTAAAACGTATAACGTATAACGTATAACGTATAACGTATAACGTATAACGTATAACGTATAACGTATAACGTATAACGTATAACGTATAACGTATAAAGGATAACGTGTAACGTATATCGTATAACGTATATCGTATAACGAATAATGTACAACAAGTAACGTGTAACGTATAGCGTATAACGTATAACGTATAAGGTATAATGTATAACGTATAACGTATACCGTATAACGTATAACGTATAACGTATGACGTATAACGTATAACTTTTAGCGTGTAACGTAAAACGTATAACGTATAACGTATAACGTATAATGTATAACGTATAATGTATAACGTATAACGTATAACGTATAACGTATAACGTATAATGTACCACGTATAACGTATAACGTATAACGTATAACGTATAACGTATAACGTATAAAGTATAACGTATAACGTATAACGTATAACGTATAACGTATAACGTATAACGTATAACGTATAACGTATAACGTATAACGTATAACGTATAACGTATAACTTATAACGTATAACGTATAACGTATAACGTATAACGTATAACGTATAACGTATAACGTATAACGTATAACGTATAACGTATAACATATAACGTATAACGCATATCCTAGAACTTATGGCGTATAACGTATAATGTATAACGTATAACGTATAACGTATAACGTATAACGTATAACCTGTAACATATAACGTATAACGGATGACGTATAACGTATCACGTATAACGTATAACGTGTAACGTATAACGTATAACGTATAACGTATAACGTATAACGTATAACGTATAACGTATAACGTATAACCTATAACGTATAACGTATAACGTATATCGTATAACGTATGACGTATGACGTTTAACGTATAACGTATAACGTATAACGTATAACGTATAACGCATAACGTATAACGTAATACGTATATCAAATAACGTATAACGTATAACGGATAACGTATAACGTATAACGTATAACGTATAACGTATAACGTATAACGTATAAAGTATAACGTATAACGTATAACGTATAAAGGATAACGTGTAACGTATATCGTATATCGTGTAACGTATAACGTATAACGTATAACGTATAACGTATAACGTATAACGTATAACGTATAGCGTATAACGTATAACGTATAACGTATATCGTATAACGTATAACGTATAACGTATAACGTATGACGTATGACGTATAACGTATAACGCATAACGTATAACGTATAACGTATAACGTATAACGTATAACGTATAACGTATAACGTATAACGTATAACGTATAAAGGATAACGTGTAACGTATATCGTATATCGTATAACGTATAACGTATAACGTATAACGTATAACGTATAACGTATAACGTATTACGTATAACGTATAACGTATAACGTATATCGTATAACGTATAACGTATAACGTATAACGTATAACGTATAACGTATGACGTATAACGTATAACGTATAACGTATAACGTATAACAAATAACGTATAACGTATAAAGGATAACGTGTAACGTATATCGTATATCGTATAACGTATAACGTATAACGTATAACGTATAACGTATAACGTATAACGTATTACGTATAACGTATAACGTATAACGTATATCGTATAACGTATAACGTATAACGTATAACGTATAACGTATAACGTATGACGTATAACGTATAACGTATAACGTATAACGTATAACGTATAACGTATAACGTATAACGTATAACGTATAACGTATAAAGTATAACGTATAACGTATAACGTATAACGTATAACGTATAACGTATAACGTATAACGTATAACGTATAACGTATAACGTATAACGTATAACGTATAACGTATAACGTATAACGTATAAAGGATAACGTGTAACGTATATCGTATATCGTATAACGTATAACCTATAACAAATAACGTATAACGTATAACGTATAACGTATAACGTATAACGTATAACGTATAACGTATAACGTATAACGTATAACGTATAACGTATAACGTATAACGTATAACGTATAACGTATAACGTATAACGTATAACGTATAACGTGTAACGTATAACGTGTAACGTATAACGTGTAACGTATAACGTGTAACGTATAACGTGTAACGTATAACGTGTAACGTATAACGTGTAACGTATAACGTGTAACATATAACGTATAACGTATAACGTATAACGTGTAACGTATAACGTGTAACGTATAACGTATAACGTATAACGTATAACGTATAACTTATGACGTATAACGTATAACGTATAACGTATAAAGGATAACGTGTAACGTATATCGTATAACCTATAACGTATAACGTATAACGTATAACGTATAACGTATAACGTATAACGTATAACGTACAACGTATAACGTATAACGTATCACGTATAACGTATAACGTATAACGTGTAACGTATAACGTATAACGTATAACGTATAATGTATAACACATAACACATAACGTATAACGTATAACGTATAACGTATAACGCATAACGTATAACGTAATACGTATATCAAATAACGTATAACGTATAACGTATAACGTATAACGTATAACGTATAACGTATAACGTATAACGTATAACGTATAACGTATAACGTATAACGTATAACGTATAACGTATAACGTATAACATATAACGTATAACGCATATCCTAGAACTTATGGCGTATAACGTATAATGTATAACGTATAACGTATAACGTATAACGTATAACGTATAACCTGTAACGTATAACGTATAACGGATGACGTATAACGTATCACGTATAACGTATAACGTGTAACGTATAACGTATAACGTATAACGTATAACGTATAACGTATAACGTATAACGTATAACCTATAACGTATAACGTATAACGTATATCGTATAACGTATGACGTATGACGTTTAACGTATAACGTATAACGTATAACGTATAACGTATAACGCATAACGTATAACGTAATACGTATATCAAATAACGTATAACGTATAACGGATAACGTATAACGTATAACGTATAACGTATAACGTATAACGTATAACGTATAAAGTATAACGTATAACGTATAACGTATAAAGGATAACGTGTAACGTATATCGTATATCGTGTAACGTATAACGTATAACGTATAACGTATAACGTATAACGTATAACGTATAATTGTGTAGCGTATAACGTATAACGTATAACGTATATCGTATAACGTATAACGTATAACGTATAACGTATAACGTATGACGTATAACGTATAACGCATAACGTATAACGTATAACGTATAACGTATAACGTATAACGTATAACGTATAACGTATAACGTATAACGTATAAAGGATAACGTGTAACGTATATCGTATATCGTATAACGTATAACGTATAACGTATAACGTATAACGTATAACGTATAACGTATAACGTATTACGTATAACGTATAACGTATAACGTATATCGTATAACGTATAACGTATAACGTATAACGTATAACGTATAACGTATGACGTATAACGTATAACGTATAACGTATAACGTATAACGTATAACGTATAACGTATAAAGGATAACGTGTAACGTATATCGTATATCGTATAACGTATAACGTATAACGTATAACGTATAACGTATAACGTATAACGTATTACGTATAACGTATAACGTATAACGTATATCGTATAACGTATAACGTATAACGTATAACGTATAACGTATAACGTATGACGTATAACGTATAACGTATAACGTATAACGTATAACGTATAACGTATAACGTATAACGTATAACGTATAACGTATAACGTATAACGTATAACGTATAACGTATAACGTATAACGTATAACGTATAACGTATAACGTATAACGTATAACGTATAACGTATAACGTATAACGTATAACGTATAACGTATAACGTATAACGTATACCGTATAACGTATAAAGGATAACGTGTAACGTATATCGTATATCGTATAACGTATAACCTATAACAAATAACGTATAACGTATAACGTATAACGTATAACGTATAACGTATAACGTATAACGTATAACGTATAACGTATAACGTATAACGTATAACGTATAACGTATAACGTATAACGTATAACGTATAACGTATAACGTATAACGTATAACGTATAACGTATAACGTGTAACGTATAACGTGTAACGTATAACGTGTAACGTATAACGTGTAACGTATAACGTGTAACGTATAACGTGTAACATATAACGTATAACGTATAACGTATAACGTGTAACGTATAACGTGTAACGTATAACGTATAACGTATAACGTATAACGTATAACTTATGACGTATAACGTATAACGTATAACGTATAAAGGATAACGTGTAACGTATATCGTATAACCTATAACGTATAACGTATAACGTATAACGTATAACGTATAACGTATAACGTATAACGTACAACGTATAACGTATAACGTATCACGTATAACGTATAACGTATAACGTGTAACGTATAACGTATAACGTATAACGTATAATGTATAACACATAACACATAACGTATAACGTATAACGTATAACGTATAACGCATAACGTATAACGTAATACGTATATCAAATAACGTATAACGTATAACGTATAACGTATAACGTATAACGTATAACGTATAACGTATAACGTATAACGTATAACGTATAACGTATAACGTATAACGTATAACGTATAACGTATAACGTATAACGTATAACGTATAACGTATAACGTATAACGTATAACGTATAACGTATAACGTATAACGTATAACGTATAACGTATAACGTATAACGTATAACGTATAACGTATAACGTATAACGTATAACGTATAACGTATAACGTATAACGTATAACGTATAACGTATAACGTATAACGTATAACGTATAACGTATAACGTATAACGTATAACGTATAACGTATAACGTATAAAGGATAACGTGTAACGTATATCGTATATCGTGTAACGTATAACGTATAACGTATAACGTATAACGTATAACGTATAACGTATAACGTATAGCGTATAACGTATAACGTATAACGTATATCGCATAACGTATAACGTATAACGTATAACGTATAACGTATGACGTATAACGTATAACGCATAACGTATAACGTATAACGTATAACGTATAACGTATAACGTATAACGTATAACGTATAACGTATAACGTATAACGTATAAAGGATAACGTGTAACGTATATCGTATATCGTATAACGTATAACGTATAACGTATAACGTATAACGTATAACGTATAACGTATTACGTATAACGTATAACGTATGACGTATAACGTATAACTTTTAGCGTGTAACGTAAAACGTATAACGTATAACGTATAACGTATAACGTATAACGTATAACGTATAACGTATAACGTATAACGTATAACGTATAACGTATAACGTATAAAGGATAACGTGTAACGTATATCGTATAACGTATATCGTATAACGAATAATGTACAACAAGTAACGTGTAACGTATAGCGTATAACGTATAACGTATAAGGTATAATGTATAACGTATAACGTATACCGTATAACGTATAACGTATAACGTATGACGTATAACGTATAACTTTTAGCGTGTAACGTAAAACGTATAACGTATAACGTATAACGTATAATGTATAACGTATAATGTATAACGTATAACGTATAACGTATAACGTATAACGTATAATGTACCACGTATAACGTATAACGTATAACGTATAACGTATAACGTATAACGTATAAAGTATAACGTATAACGTATAACGTATAACGTATAACGTATAACGTATAACGTATAACGTATAACGTATAACGTATAACGTATAACGTATAACGTATAACTTATAACGTATAACGTATAACGTATAACGTATAACGTATAACGTATAACGTATAACGTATAACGTATAACGTATAACGTATAACATATAACGTATAACGCATATCCTAGAACTTATGGCGTATAACGTATAATGTATAACGTATAACGTATAACGTATAACGTATAACGTATAACCTGTAACATATAACGTATAACGGATGACGTATAACGTATCACGTATAACGTATAACGTGTAACGTATAACGTATAACGTATAACGTATAACGTATAACGTATAACGTATAACGTATAACGTATAACCTATAACGTATAACGTATAACGTATATCGTATAACGTATGACGTATGACGTTTAACGTATAACGTATAACGTATAACGTATAACGTATAACGCATAACGTATAACGTAATACGTATATCAAATAACGTATAACGTATAACGGATAACGTATAACGTATAACGTATAACGTATAACGTATAACGTATAACGTATAAAGTATAACGTATAACGTATAACGTATAAAGGATAACGTGTAACGTATATCGTATATCGTGTAACGTATAACGTATAACGTATAACGTATAACGTATAACGTATAACGTATAACGTATAGCGTATAACGTATAACGTATAACGTATATCGTATAACGTATAACGTATAACGTATAACGTATGACGTATGACGTATAACGTATAACGCATAACGTATAACGTATAACGTATAACGTATAACGTATAACGTATAACGTATAACGTATAACGTATAACGTATAAAGGATAACGTGTAACGTATATCGTATATCGTATAACGTATAACGTATAACGTATAACGTATAACGTATAACGTATAACGTATTACGTATAACGTATAACGTATAACGTATATCGTATAACGTATAACGTATAACGTATAACGTATAACGTATAACGTATGACGTATAACGTATAACGTATAACGTATAACGTATAACAAATAACGTATAACGTATAAAGGATAACGTGTAACGTATATCGTATATCGTATAACGTATAACGTATAACGTATAACGTATAACGTATAACGTATAACGTATTACGTATAACGTATAACGTATAACGTATATCGTATAACGTATAACGTATAACGTATAACGTATAACGTATAACGTATGACGTATAACGTATAACGTATAACGTATAACGTATAACGTATAACGTATAACGTATAACGTATAACGTATAACGTATAAAGTATAACGTATAACGTATAACGTATAACGTATAACGTATAACGTATAACGTATAACGTATAACGTATAACGTATAACGTATAACGTATAACGTATAACGTATAACGTATAACGTATAACGTATAACGTATAAAGGATAACGTGTAACGTATATCGTATATCGTATAACGTATAACCTATAACAAATAACGTATAACGTATAACGTATAACGTATAACGTATAACGTATAACGTATAACGTATAACGTATAACGTATAACGTATAACGTATAACGTATAACGTATAACGTATAACGTATAACGTATAACGTATAACGTATAACGTATAACGTATAACGTGTAACGTATAACGTGTAACGTATAACGTGTAACGTATAACGTGTAACGTATAACGTGTAACGTATAACGTGTAACGTATAACGTGTAACATATAACGTATAACGTATAACGTATAACGTGTAACGTATAACGTGTAACGTATAACGTATAACGTATAACGTATAACGTATAACTTATGACGTATAACGTATAACGTATAACGTATAAAGGATAACGTGTAACGTATATCGTATAACCTATAACGTATAACGTATAACGTATAACGTATAACGTATAACGTATAACGTATAACGTACAACGTATAACGTATAACGTATCACGTATAACGTATAACGTATAACGTGTAACGTATAACGTATAACGTATAACGTATAATGTATAACACATAACACATAACGTATAACGTATAACGTATAACGTATAACGCATAACGTATAACGTAATACGTATATCAAATAACGTATAACGTATAACGTATAACGTATAACGTATAACGTATAACGTATAACGTATAACGTATAACGTATAACGTATAACGTATAACGTATAACGTATAACGTATAACGTATAACATATAACGTATAACGCATATCCTAGAACTTATGGCGTATAACGTATAATGTATAACGTATAACGTATAACGTATAACGTATAACGTATAACCTGTAACGTATAACGTATAACGGATGACGTATAACGTATCACGTATAACGTATAACGTGTAACGTATAACGTATAACGTATAACGTATAACGTATAACGTATAACGTATAACGTATAACCTATAACGTATAACGTATAACGTATATCGTATAACGTATGACGTATGACGTTTAACGTATAACGTATAACGTATAACGTATAACGTATAACGCATAACGTATAACGTAATACGTATATCAAATAACGTATAACGTATAACGGATAACGTATAACGTATAACGTATAACGTATAACGTATAACGTATAACGTATAAAGTATAACGTATAACGTATAACGTATAAAGGATAACGTGTAACGTATATCGTATATCGTGTAACGTATAACGTATAACGTATAACGTATAACGTATAACGTATAACGTATAATTGTGTAGCGTATAACGTATAACGTATAACGTATATCGTATAACGTATAACGTATAACGTATAACGTATAACGTATGACGTATAACGTATAACGCATAACGTATAACGTATAACGTATAACGTATAACGTATAACGTATAACGTATAACGTATAACGTATAACGTATAAAGGATAACGTGTAACGTATATCGTATATCGTATAACGTATAACGTATAACGTATAACGTATAACGTATAACGTATAACGTATAACGTATTACGTATAACGTATAACGTATAACGTATATCGTATAACGTATAACGTATAACGTATAACGTATAACGTATAACGTATGACGTATAACGTATAACGTATAACGTATAACGTATAACGTATAACGTATAACGTATAAAGGATAACGTGTAACGTATATCGTATATCGTATAACGTATAACGTATAACGTATAACGTATAACGTATAACGTATAACGTATTACGTATAACGTATAACGTATAACGTATATCGTATAACGTATAACGTATAACGTATAACGTATAACGTATAACGTATGACGTATAACGTATAACGTATAACGTATAACGTATAACGTATAACGTATAACGTATAACGTATAACGTATAACGTATAACGTATAACGTATAACGTATAACGTATAACGTATAACGTATAACGTATAACGTATAACGTATAACGTATAACGTATAACGTATAACGTATAACGTATAACGTATAACGTATAACGTATAACGTATAACGTATAACGTATAAAGGATAACGTGTAACGTATATCGTATATCGTATAACGTATAACCTATAACAAATAACGTATAACGTATAACGTATAACGTATAACGTATAACGTATAACGTATAACGTATAACGTATAACGTATAACGTATAACGTATAACGTATAACGTATAACGTATAACGTATAACGTATAACGTATAACGTATAACGTATAACGTATAACGTATAACGTGTAACGTATAACGTGTAACGTATAACGTGTAACGTATAACGTGTAACGTATAACGTGTAACGTATAACGTGTAACATATAACGTATAACGTATAACGTATAACGTGTAACGTATAACGTGTAACGTATAACGTATAACGTATAACGTATAACGTATAACTTATGACGTATAACGTATAACGTATAACGTATAAAGGATAACGTGTAACGTATATCGTATAACCTATAACGTATAACGTATAACGTATAACGTATAACGTATAACGTATAACGTATAACGTACAACGTATAACGTATAACGTATCACGTATAACGTATAACGTATAACGTGTAACGTATAACGTATAACGTATAACGTATAATGTATAACACATAACACATAACGTATAACGTATAACGTATAACGTATAACGCATAACGTATAACGTAATACGTATATCAAATAACGTATAACGTATAACGTATAACGTATAACGTATAACGTATAACGTATAACGTATAACGTATAACGTATAACGTATAACGTATAACGTATAACGTATAACGTATAACGTATAACGTATAACGTATAACGTATAACGTATAACGTATAACGTATAACGTATAACGTATAACGTATAACGTATAACGTATAACGTATAACGTATAACGTATAACGTATAACGTATAACGTATAACGTATAACGTATAACGTATAACGTATAACGTATAACGTATAACGTATAACGTATAACGTATAACGTATAACGTATAACGTATAACGTATAACGTATAACGTATAACGTATAACGTATAACGTATAACGTATAACGTATAACGTATAACGTATAACGTATATCGTATCATGTGTAACGTATAACGTATAACGTATAACGTATAACGTATAACGCATAACGTATAACGTATATCGTATAACGTATAACGTATAACGTATAACGTATAACGTATGACGTATAACGTATAACGTATAACGTATAACGTATAACGTATGACGTATAACGTATAACGTATAACGTATAACGTATAACGTATAACGTATAACGTATAACGTATAACGTATAGCGTATAACGTATATCGTATAACGTATAACGTATAACGTATAACGTATAACGTATAACGTATAACGTATAACGTATAACGTATAACGTATAACGTATAACGTATAACGTATAACGTATAACGTATAACGTATAACGTATAACGTATAACGTATAACGTATAACGTATAACGTATAACGTATAACGTATATCGTATAACGTATGACGTATGACGTATAACGTATAACGTATAACGTATAACGTATAACGTATAACATATGACGTATAACGCATATCCTAGAACTTATGGCGTATAACGTATAATGTATAACGTATAACGTATAACGTATATCGTATAACGTATAACGTATAACGTATAACGTATAACGTATATCGTATAACGTATGACGTATGACGTATGACGTATAACGTATAACGTATATCGTATAACGTATAACGTATAACGTATAACGTAGAACGTATAACGTATAACGTATCACGTATAACGTATAATGTGTAACGTATAACGTATAACGTATAACGTATAACGTATAACCTATAACACATAACGTATAACGTATAACGTATAACGTATAACGTATAACGTATAACGTATAACGTATAACGTATAACGTATAACGTATAACGTATAACGTATAACTTATGACGTATAACGTATAACGTATAACGTATAAAGGATAACGTATAACGTATAACGTGTAACGTATAACGTATAACGTATAACGTATAACGTATAACGTATAACGTATAACGTATAACGTATAACGTATAACGTATAACGTATAACCTATAACAAATAACGTATAACGTATAACGTATAACGTATAACGTATAACGTATAACGTATAACGTATAACGTATAACGTATAACGTATAACGTATAACGTATAACGTATAACGTATAACGTATAACGTATAACGTATAACGTATAACGTATAACGTATAACGTATAACGTATAACGTATAACGTATAACGTATAACGTATAACGTATAACGTATAACGTATAACGTGTAACGTATAACGTGTAACGTATAACGTGTAACGTATAACGTGTAACGTATAACGTGTAACGTATAACGTATAACGTATAACGTATAACGTATAACGTATAACGTATAACGTATAACGTGTAACGTATAACGTGTAACGTATAACGTATAACGTACAACGTATAACGTACAACGTATAACGTATAACGTATAACATAATACGTATAACGTATAACGTATTACGTATAACGTATAACGTATAACGTATAACGTATAACGTGTAACGTATAACGTATAACGTATAACGTATAACGTATAACGTATAACGTATAACGTATAACGTATAACGTATAACGTATAACGTATAACGTATAACGTATAACGTATAACGTATAACGTATAACGTATAACGTATAACGTATAACGTATAACGTGTAACGTATAACGTATAACGTATAACGTATAATGTATAACACATAACACATAACGTATAACGTATAACGTATAACGTATAACGCATAACGTATAACGTAATACGTATATCAAATAACGTATAACGTATAACGTATAACGTATAACGTATAACGTATAACGTATAACGTATAACGTATAACGTATAACGTATAACGTATAACTTATGACGTATAACGTATAACGTATAACGTATAAAGGATAACGTATAACGTATAACGTATAACGTATAACGTATAACGTATAACGTATAACGTATAACGTATAACGTATAACGTATAACGTATAACGTATAACGTATAACGTATAACGTATAACGTATAACGTATAACGTATAACGTATAACGTATAACGTATAACGTATAACGTATAACGTATAACGTATATCGTATAACGTATGACGTATGACGTATAACGTATAACGTATAACGTATAACGTATAACGTATAACATATGACGTATAACGCATATCCTAGAACTTATGGCGTATAACGTATAATGTATAACGTATAACGTATAACGTATAACGTATAACGTATAACGTATAACGTGTAACGTAAAACGTATAACGTATAACGTATAACGTATAACGTATAATGTATAACGTATAACGTATAACGTATAACGTATAACGTATAACGTATATCGTATAACGTATAACGTATAACGTATAACGTATAACGTATAACGTATAACGTATAACGTATATCGTATAACGTATGACGTATGACGTATGACGTATAACGTATAACGTATATCGTATAACGTATAACGTATAACGTATAACGTAGAACGTATAACGTATAACGTATCACGTATAACGTATAATGTGTAACGTATAACGTATAACGTATAACGTATAACGTATAACCTATAACACATAACGTATAACGTATAACGTATAACGTATAACGTATAACGTATAACGTATAACGTATAACGTATAACGTATAACGTATAACGTATAACGTATAACGTATAACGTATAACGTATAACTTATGACGTATAACGTATAACGTATAACGTATAAAGGATAACGTATAACGTATAACGTATAACGTATAACGTATAACGTATAACGTATAACGTATAACGTATAACGTATAACGTATAACGTATAACGTATAACGTATAACGTATAACGTATAACGTATAACCTATAACAAATAACGTATAACGTATAACGTATAACGTATAACGTATAACGTATAACGTATAACGTATAACGTATAACGTATAACGTATAACGTATAACGTATAACGTATAACGTATAACGTATAACGTATAACGTATAACGTATAACGTATAACGTATAACGTATAACGTATAACGTATAACGTATGACGTATAACGTATAACGTATAACGTATAACGTATAACGTATAACGTATAACGTATAACGTGTAACGTATAACGTGTAACGTATAACGTGTAACGTATAACGTGTAACGTATAACGTATAACGTATAACGTATAACGTATAACGTATAACGTATAACGTATAACGTGTAACGTATAACGTGTAACGTATAACGTATAACGTACAACGTATAACGTACAACGTATAACGTATAACGTATAACATAATACGTATAACGTATAACGTATTACGTATAACGTATAACGTATAACGTATAACGTGTAACGTATAACGTATAACGTATAACGTATAACGTATAACGTATAACGTATAACGTATAACGTATAACGTATAACGTATAACGTATAACGTATAACGTATAACGTATAACGTATAACGTATAACGTATAACGTATAACGTATAACGTGTAACGTATAACGTGTAACGTATAACGTGTAACGTATAACGTGTAACGTATAACGTGTAACGCATAACGTATAACGTATAACGTATAACGTATAACGTATAACGTATAACGTATAACGTATAAAGTATAACGTATAACGTATAACGTATAACGTATAACGTATAACGTATAACGTATAACATATGACGTATAACGTATAACGAATAACTTTTAACGTATAACGTATAATGTATAACGTATAACGTATAACGTATAACGTATAACTTTTAACGTGTAACGTGTAACGTAAAACGTATAACGTATAACGTATAACGTATAACGTATAACGTATAACGTATAACGTATAACGTAATACGTATAACGTATAACGTATTACGTATAACATATAACGTATAACTTATAAAGTATAACGTATAACGTATAACGTATAACGTATAACGTATAACGTAATACGTATAACGTATAACGCATTACGTATAACATATAACGTATAACGTATAACGTATAACGTATAACGTATAACGTAATACGTATAACGTATAACTTATAACGTATAACGTATAACGTATAACGTATAACGTATAACGTATAACGTATAACGTATAACGTATAACGTATAACGTATAACGTATAACGTATAACGTATAACGTATAACGTATAGCGTATAACGAATAATGTACAACAAGTAACGTGTAACGTATAACGTATAAAGTATAACGAATAACGTATAACGTATAACGTATAATGTATAACGTATAACGTATAACGTAATACGTATAACGTATAACGTATTACGTATAACATATAACGTATAACGTATAACGTATAACGTATAACGTATAACGCATAACGTATAACGTATAACGTATAACGTATATCGTATATCGTATGACGTATAACGTATAACGTATAGCGTATAACGTATAACGTATAACGTATAACGTATAACGTATAACGTATAACGTATAACGTAATACGTATAACGTATAACGTATTACGTATAACATATAACGTATAACTTATAACGTATAACTTATAACGTATAACGTATAACGTATAACGTATAACGTATAACGTATAACGTATAACGTATAGCGTATAACGTATATCGTATAACGTATAACGTATAACGTATAAAGGATAACGTGTAACGTATATCGTATATCGTATATCGTTTAACGAATAATGTACAACAAGTAACGTGTAACGTATAACGTATAAAGTATAACGTATAACGTATAACGTATAACGTATAACGTATAACGTATAACGTATAACGTAATACGTATAACGTATAACGTATTACGTATAACATATAACGTATAACGTATAACGTATAACGTATAACGTATAACGTATAACGTATAACGTATAACGTATATCGTATATCGTATGACGTATAACGTATAACGTATAGCGTATAACGTATAACGTATAACGTATAACGTATAACGTATAACGTATAACGTATAACGTATAACGTATAACGTATAACGTATAAAGTATAACGTATAACCTATAACGTATAACGTATAACGTATAACGTATAACGTAATACGTATAACGTATAACGTATTACGTATAACATATAACGTATAACGTATAACGTATAACGTATAACGTATAACGTATAACGTATAACGTATAACGTATAACGTATAACGTATAACGTATATCGTATATCGTATGACGTATAACGTATAACGTATAGCGTATAACGTATAACGTATAACGTATAACGTATAACGTATAACGTATAACGTATAACGTATATCGTATATCGTATGACGTATAACGTATAACGTATAGCGTATAACGTATAACGTATAACGTATAACGTATAACGTATAACGTATAACGTATAACGTATATCGTATATCGTATGACGTATAACGTATAACGTATAGCGTATAACGTATAACGTATAACGTATAACGTATAACGTATAACGTATAACGTATAACGTATAACGTATAACGTATAAAGTATAACGTATAACGTATAACGTATAACGTATAACGTATAACGTAATACGTATAACGTATAACGTATAACGTATAACGTATAACGTATAACCTACAACACATAACGTATAACGTATAACGTATAACGTATAACGTATAACGTATAACGTATAACGTATAACGTATATCGTATAACGTATACCGTATAACGTATAACGTATAACGTATAACGTATAACGTATAACGTATAACGTATAACGTATAACGTATAAAGTATAACGTATAACGTATAACGTATAACGTATAACGTATAACGTAATACGTATAACGTATAACGTATAACGTATAACGTATAACGTATAACCTACAACACATAACGTATAACGTATAACGTATAACGTATAACGTATAACTTATAACGTATAACGTATAACGTATAACGTATAACGTATAACGTATAACGTATAACGTATAACGTATAACGTATAACGTATAACGTATAACGTATAACGTATAACGTATAACGTATAGCGTATAACGTATAACGTATAACGTATAACGTATAACGTATACCGTATAACGTATAGCGTATAACGTATAACGTATAACGTATAGCGTATAACGTATAACGTATAACATATAACGTATAACGTATAACGAATAACTTTTAACGTATAACGTATAATGTATAACGTATAACGTATAACGTATAACGTATAACTTTTAACGTGTAACGTGTAACGTAAAACGTATAACGTATAACGTATAACGTATAACGTATAACGTATAACGTATAACGTATAACGTATAACGTATAACGTATAACGTATAACGTATAACATATAACGTATAACGCATATCCTAGAACTTATGGCGTATAGCGTATAATGTATAACGTATAACGTATAACGTATAACGTATAACGTATAACGTATATCGTATAACGTATGACGTATGACGTATAACGTATAACGTATAACGTATAACGTATAACGTATAACATATGACGTATAACGCATATCCTAGAACTTATGGCGTATAACGTATAATGTATAACGTATAACGTATAACGTATATCGTATAACGTATAACGTATAACGTATAACGTATAACGTATATCGTATAACGTATGACGTATGACGTATGACGTATAACGTATAACGTATATCGTATAACGTATAACGTATAACGTATAACGTAGAACGTATAACGTATAACGTATCACGTATAACGTATAATGTGTAACGTATAACGTATAACGTATAACGTATAACGTATAACCTATAACACATAACGTATAACGTATAACGTATAACGTATAACGTATAACGTATAACGTATAACGTATAACGTATAACGTATAACGTATAACGTATAACGTATAACTTATGACGTATAACGTATAACGTATAACGTATAAAGGATAACGTATAACGTATAACGTGTAACGTATAACGTATAACGTATAACGTATAACGTATAACGTATAACGTATAACGTATAACGTATAACGTATAACGTATAACGTATAACCTATAACAAATAACGTATAACGTATAACGTATAACGTATAACGTATAACGTATAACGTATAACGTATAACGTATAACGTATAACGTATAACGTATAACGTATAACGTATAACGTATAACGTATAACGTATAACGTATAACGTATAACGTATAACGTATAACGTATAACGTATAACGTATAACGTATAACGTATAACGTATAACGTATAACGTATAACGTGTAACGTATAACGTGTAACGTATAACGTGTAACGTATAACGTGTAACGTATAACGTGTAACGTATAACGTATAACGTATAACGTATAACGTATAACGTATAACGTATAACGTATAACGTGTAACGTATAACGTGTAACGTATAACGTATAACGTACAACGTATAACGTACAACGTATAACGTATAACGTATAACATAATACGTATAACGTATAACGTATTACGTATAACGTATAACGTATAACGTATAACGTATAACGTGTAACGTATAACGTATAACGTATAACGTATAACGTATAACGTATAACGTATAACGTATAACGTATAACGTATAACGTATAACGTATAACGTGTAACGTATAACGTATAACGTATAACGTATAATGTATAACACATAACACATAACGTATAACGTATAACGTATAACGTATAACGCATAACGTATAACGTAATACGTATATCAAATAACGTATAACGTATAACGTATAACGTATAACGTATAACGTATAACGTATAACGTATAACGTATAACGTATAACGTATAACGTATAACTTATGACGTATAACGTATAACGTATAACGTATAAAGGATAACGTATAACGTATAACGTATAACGTATAACGTATAACGTATAACGTATAACGTATAACGTATAACGTATAACGTATAACGTATAACGTATAACGTATAACGTATAACGTATAACGTATAACGTATAACGTATAACGTATAACGTATAACGTATAACGTATAACGTATAACGTATAACGTATAACGTATATCGTATAACGTATGACGTATGACGTATAACGTATAACGTATAACGTATAACGTATAACGTATAACATATGACGTATAACGCATATCCTAGAACTTATGGCGTATAACGTATAATGTATAACGTATAACGTATAACGTATAACGTATAACGTATAACGTATAACGTGTAACGTAAAACGTATAACGTATAACGTATAACGTATAACGTATAATGTATAACGTATAACGTATAACGTATAACGTATAACGTATAACGTATATCGTATAACGTATAACGTATAACGTATAACGTATAACGTATAACGTATAACGTATAACGTATATCGTATAACGTATGACGTATGACGTATGACGTATAACGTATAACGTATATCGTATAACGTATAACGTATATCGTATAACGTATAACGTATAACGTATAACGTAGAACGTATAACGTATAACGTATCACGTATAACGTATAATGTGTAACGTATAACGTATAACGTATAACGTATAACGTATAACCTATAACACATAACGTATAACGTATAACGTATAACGTATAACGTATAACGTATAACGTATAACGTATAACGTATAACGTATAACGTATAACGTATAACGTATAACTTATGACGTATAACGTATAACGTATAACGTATAAAGGATAACGTATAACGTATAACGTGTAACGTATAACGTATAACGTATAACGTATAACGTATAACGTATAACGTATAACGTATAACGTATAACGTATAACGTATAACGTATAACCTATAACAAATAACGTATAACGTATAACGTATAACGTATAACGTATAACGTATAACGTATAACGTATAACGTATAACGTATAACGTATAACGTATAACGTATAACGTATAACGTATAACGTATAACGTATAACGTATAACGTATAACGTATAACGTATAACGTATAACGTATAACGTATAACGTATAACGTATAACGTGTAACGTATAACGTGTAACGTATAACGTGTAACGTATAACGTGTAACGTATAACGTGTAACGTATAACGTGTAACGTATAACGTATAACGTATAACGTATAACGTATAACGTATAACGTATAACGTATAACGTGTAACGTATAACGTGTAACGTATAACGTATAACGTACAACGTATAACGTACAACGTATAACGTATAACGTATAACATAATACGTATAACGTATAACGTATTACGTATAACGTATAACGTATAACGTATAACGTATAACGTGTAACGTATAACGTATAACGTATAACGTATAACGTATAACGTATAACGTATAACGTATAACGTATAACGTATAACGTATAACGTATAACGTGTAACGTATAACGTATAACGTATAACGTATAATGTATAACACATAACACATAACGTATAACGTATAACGTATAACGTATAACGCATAACGTATAACGTAATACGTATATCAAATAACGTATAACGTATAACGTATAACGTATAACGTATAACGTATAACGTATAACGTATAACGTATAACGTATAACGTATAACGTATAACTTATGACGTATAACGTATAACGTATAACGTATAAAGGATAACGTATAACGTATAACGTATAACGTATAACGTATAACGTATAACGTATAACGTATAACGTATAACGTATAACGTATAACGTATAACGTATAACGTATAACGTATAACGTATAACGTATAACGTATAACGTATAACGTATAACGTATAACGTATAACGTATAACGTATAACGTATAACGTATAACGTATATCGTATAACGTATGACGTATGACGTATAACGTATAACGTATAACGTATAACGTATAACGTATAACATATGACGTATAACGCATATCCTAGAACTTATGGCGTATAACGTATAATGTATAACGTATAACGTATAACGTATAACGTATAACGTATAACGTATAACGTGTAACGTAAAACGTATAACGTATAACGTATAACGTATAACGTATAATGTATAACGTATAACGTATAACGTATAACGTATAACGTATAACGTATATCGTATAACGTATAACGTATAACGTATAACGTATAACGTATAACGTATAACGTATAACGTATATCGTATAACGTATGACGTATGACGTATGACGTATAACGTATAACGTATATCGTATAACGTATAACGTATAACGTATAACGTAGAACGTATAACGTATAACGTATCACGTATAACGTATAATGTGTAACGTATAACGTATAACGTATAACGTATAACGTATAACCTATAACACATAACGTATAACGTATAACGTATAACGTATAACGTATAACGTATAACGTATAACGTATAACGTATAACGTATAACGTATAACGTATAACGTATAACGTATAACTTATGACGTATAACGTATAACGTATAACGTATAAAGGATAACGTATAACGTATAACGTATAACGTATAACGTATAACGTATAACGTATAACGTATAACGTATAACGTATAACGTATAACGTATAACGTATAACGTATAACGTATAACCTATAACAAATAACGTATAACGTATAACGTATAACGTATAACGTATAACGTATAACGTATAACGTATAACGTATAACGTATAACGTATAACGTATAACGTATAACGTATAACGTATAACGTATAACGTATAACGTATAACGTATAACGTATAACGTATAACGTATAACGTATAACGTATAACGTATGACGTATAACGTATAACGTATAACGTATAACGTATAACGTATAACGTATAACGTATAACGTGTAACGTATAACGTGTAACGTATAACGTGTAACGTATAACGTGTAACGTATAACGTATAACGTATAACGTATAACGTATAACGTATAACGTATAACGTATAACGTGTAACGTATAACGTGTAACGTATAACGTATAACGTACAACGTATAACGTACAACGTATAACGTATAACGTATAACATAATACGTATAACGTATAACGTATTACGTATAACGTATAACGTATAACGTATAACGTGTAACGTATAACGTATAACGTATAACGTATAACGTATAACGTATAACGTATAACGTATAACGTATAACGTATAACGTATACCGTATAACGTATAACGTATAACGTATAACGTATAACGTATAACGTATAACGTATAACGTATAACGTGTAACGTATAACGTGTAACGTATAACGTGTAACGTATAACGTGTAACGTATAACGTGTAACGCATAACGTATAACGTATAACGTATAACGTATAACGTATAACGTATAACGTATAACGTATAAAGTATAACGTATAACGTATAACGTATAACGTATAACGTATAACGTATAACGTATAACATATGACGTATAACGTATAACGAATAACTTTTAACGTATAACGTATAATGTATAACGTATAACGTATAACGTATAACGTATAACTTTTAACGTGTAACGTGTAACGTAAAACGTATAACGTATAACGTATAACGTATAACGTATAACGTATAACGTATAACGTATAACGTAATACGTATAACGTATAACGTATTACGTATAACATATAACGTATAACTTATAAAGTATAACGTATAACGTATAACGTATAACGTATAACGTATAACGTAATACGTATAACGTATAACGCATTACGTATAACATATAACGTATAACGTATAACGTATAACGTATAACGTATAACGTAATACGTATAACGTATAACTTATAACGTATAACGTATAACGTATAACGTATAACGTATAACGTATAACGTATAACGTATAACGTATAACGTATAACGTATAACGTATAACGTATAACGTATAACGTATAGCGTATAACGAATAATGTACAACAAGTAACGTGTAACGTATAACGTATAAAGTATAACGAATAACGTATAACGTATAACGTATAATGTATAACGTATAACGTATAACGTAATACGTATAACGTATAACGTATTACGTATAACATATAACGTATAACGTATAACGTATAACGTATAACGTATAACGCATAACGTATAACGTATAACGTATAACGTATATCGTATATCGTATGACGTATAACGTATAACGTATAGCGTATAACGTATAACGTATAACGTATAACGTATAACGTATAACGTATAACGTATAACGTAATACGTATAACGTATAACGTATTACGTATAACATATAACGTATAACTTATAACGTATAACTTATAACGTATAACGTATAACGTATAACGTATAACGTATAACGTATAACGTATAACGTATAGCGTATAACGTATATCGTATAACGTATAACGTATAACGTATAAAGGATAACGTGTAACGTATATCGTATATCGTATATCGTTTAACGAATAATGTACAACAAGTAACGTGTAACGTATAACGTATAAAGTATAACGTATAACGTATAACGTATAACGTATAACGTATAACGTATAACGTATAACGTAATACGTATAACGTATAACGTATTACGTATAACATATAACGTATAACGTATAACGTATAACGTATAACGTATAACGTATAACGTATAACGTATAACGTATATCGTATATCGTATGACGTATAACGTATAACGTATAGCGTATAACGTATAACGTATAACGTATAACGTATAACGTATAACGTATAACGTATAACGTATAACGTATAACGTATAACGTATAAAGTATAACGTATAACCTATAACGTATAACGTATAACGTATAACGTATAACGTAATACGTATAACGTATAACGTATTACGTATAACATATAACGTATAACGTATAACGTATAACGTATAACGTATAACGTATAACGTATAACGTATAACGTATAACGTATAACGTATAACGTATATCGTATATCGTATGACGTATAACGTATAACGTATAGCGTATAACGTATAACGTATAACGTATAACGTATAACGTATAACGTATAACGTATAACGTATATCGTATATCGTATGACGTATAACGTATAACGTATAGCGTATAACGTATAACGTATAACGTATAACGTATAACGTATAACGTATAACGTATAACGTATATCGTATATCGTATGACGTATAACGTATAACGTATAGCGTATAACGTATAACGTATAACGTATAACGTATAACGTATAACGTATAACGTATAACGTATAACGTATAACGTATAAAGTATAACGTATAACGTATAACGTATAACGTATAACGTATAACGTAATACGTATAACGTATAACGTATAACGTATAACGTATAACGTATAACCTACAACACATAACGTATAACGTATAACGTATAACGTATAACGTATAACGTATAACGTATAACGTATAACGTATATCGTATAACGTATACCGTATAACGTATAACGTATAACGTATAACGTATAACGTATAACGTATAACGTATAACGTATAACGTATAAAGTATAACGTATAACGTATAACGTATAACGTATAACGTATAACGTAATACGTATAACGTATAACGTATAACGTATAACGTATAACGTATAACCTACAACACATAACGTATAACGTATAACGTATAACGTATAACGTATAACTTATAACGTATAACGTATAACGTATAACGTATAACGTATAACGTATAACGTATAACGTATAACGTATAACGTATAACGTATAACGTATAACGTATAACGTATAACGTATAACGTATAGCGTATAACGTATAACGTATAACGTATAACGTATAACGTATACCGTATAACGTATAGCGTATAACGTATAACGTATAACGTATAGCGTATAACGTATAACGTATAACATATAACGTATAACGTATAACGAATAACTTTTAACGTATAACGTATAATGTATAACGTATAACGTATAACGTATAACGTATAACTTTTAACGTGTAACGTGTAACGTAAAACGTATAACGTATAACGTATAACGTATAACGTATAACGTATAACGTATAACGTATAACGTATAACGTATAACGTATAACGTATAACGTATAACGTAATACGTATAACGTATAACGCATTACGTATAACGTATAATGTATAACGTATAACGTATAACGTATAACGTATAACTTTTAACGTGTAACGTGTAACGTATAATGTATAAAGTATAACGTATAACTTTTAACGTATAACGTATAACGTATAACGTAATACGTAATACGTATAACGTATAACGTATAACGTATAACGTAATACGTATAACGTATAACGTATTACGTATAACATATAACGTATAACTTATAACGTATAACGTATAACGTATAACGTATAACGTATAACGTATAACGTATAACGTATAACGTATAACGTATAACGTATAACGTATAACGTATAACGTATAACGTATAACGTATAACGTATAACGTATAACGTATAGCGTATAACGTATATCGTATAACGTATAACGTATAACGTATAAAGGATAACGTGTAACGTATATCGTATATCGTATATCGTTTAACGAATAATGTACAACAAGCAACGTGTAACGTATAACGTATAAAGTATAACGAATAACGTACAACGTATAACGTATAACGTATAACGTATAACGTAATACGTATAACGTATAACGTATTACGTATAACATATAACGTATAACGTATAACGTATAACGTATAACGTATAACGCATAACGTATAACGTATAACGTATAACGTATAACGTATATCGTATATCGTATGACGTATAACGTATAACGTATAGCGTATAACGTATAACGTATAACGTATAACGTATAACGTATAACGTATAACGTATAACGTATAACGTATAACGTATAACGTATAACGTATAACGTATAACGTATAACGTATAACGTATAACGTATAACGTATAACGTATAACGTATAACGTATAACGTATAACGTATAACGTATATCGTATATCGTATGACGTATAACGTATAACGTATAGCGTATAACGTATAACGTATGACGTATAACGTATAACGTATAACGTATAACGTATAACGTATAACGTATAACGTATAACGTATAAAGTATAACGTATAACGTATAACGTATAACGTATAACGTATAACGTAATACGTATAACGTATAACGTATTACGTATAACGTATAACGTATAACGTATAACGAATAACGTATAACGTTTAACGTATAACGTAGAACGTATAACGAATAACGTATAACGTATAACGTATAACGTATAACGTATAACGTATAACGTATAACGTATAACGTATAACGTATAACGTATAACGTATAACGTATAACGTATAACGTAATACGTATAACGTATAACGTATTACGTATAACATATAACGTATAACGTATAACGTATAACGTATAACTTATAACGTATAACGTATAACGTATAACGTATAACGTATAACGTATAACGTATAACGTATAACGTATAACGTATAACGTATCACGTATAACGTATAACGTGTAACGTATAACGTATAACGTATAACGTATAACGTATAACCTACAACACATAACGTATAACGTATAACGTATAACGTATAACGTATAACGTATAACGTATAACGTATAACAAATAACGTATAACGTATAACGTATAACGTGTAACGTATAACGTATAACGTATAACGTATAACGTATAACGTATCACGTATAACGTATAACGTGTAACGTATAACGTATAACGTATAACGTATAACGTATAACCTACAACACATAACGTATAACGTATAACGTATAACGTATAACGTATAACGTATAACGTATAACGTATAACGTATATCGTATAACGTATACCGTATAACGTGTAACGTATAACGTATAACGTATAACGTATAACGTATAACGTATAACCTACAACACATAACGTATAACGTATAACGTATAACGTATAGCGTATAACGTATAACGTATAACGTATAACGTATAACGTATACCGTATAACGTATAGCGTATAACGTATAACGTATAACGTATAGCGTATAACGTATAACGTATAACATATAACGTATAACGTATAACGAATAACTTTTAACGTATAACGTATAATGTATAACGTATAACGTATAACGTATAACGTATAACTTTTAACGTGTAACGTGTAACGTAAAACGTATAACGTATAACGTATAACGTATAACGTATAACGTATAACGTATAACGTATAACGTATGACCTATGACGTGTAACGTATAACGTATAAGGTATAATGTATAACGTATAACGTATACCGTATAACGTATAACGTATAGCGTATATCGTATATCGTATAACGTATAACGTATAACGTATAAAGGATAACGTGTAACGTATATCGTATATCGTATATCGTATAACGAATAATGTACAACAAGTAACGTGTAACGTATAGCGTATAACGTATAACGTATAACGTATAACGTATAACGTATAACGTATAACGTATAACGTATAACGTATAACGTATAACGTATAACGTATAACGTATAACGTATAACGTATAACGTATAGCGTATGACGTATAACGTATAACGTATAACGTATAACGTATAACGTATAACGTATAACGTATAACGTATAACGTATAACGTATAACGTATAACGTATAACGTATAACGTATAACATATAACGTATAACGCATATCCTAGAACTTATGGCGTATAGCGTATAATGTATAACGTATAACGTATAACGTATAACGTATAACGTATATCGTATAACGTATGACGTATGACGTATAACGTATAACGTATAACGTATAACGTATAACGTATAACGTATAACGTATAACATATAACGTATAACGCATATCCTAGAACTTATGGCGTATAACGTATAATGTATAACGTATAACGTATAACGTATATCGTATAACGTATAACGTATAACGTATAACGTATATCGTATAACGTATGACGTATGACGTATGACGTATAACGTATAACGTATATCGTATAACGTATAACGTATAACGTATAACGTAGAACGTATAACGTATAACGTATCACGTATAACGTATAATGTGTAACGTATAACGTATAACGTATAACGTATAACGTATAACCTATAACACATAACGTATAACGTATAACGTATAACGTATAACGTATAACGTATATCGTATAACGTATGACGTATGACGTATAACGTATAACGTATAACGTATAACGTATAACGTATAACATATAACGTATAACGCATATCCTAGAACTTATGGCGTATAACGTATAATGTATAACGTATAACGTATAACGTATATCGTATAACGTATAACGTATAACGTATAACGTATATCGTATAACGTATGACGTATGACGTATGACGTATAACGTATAACGTATATCGTATAACGTATAACGTATAACGTATAACGTGTAACGTATAACGTATAACGTATAACGTATAACGTATAACATATAACGTATAACGCATATCCTAGAACATATAGCGTATAACGTATAATGTATAACGTATAACTTATAACGTATAACTTTTAACGTATAACGTATAACGTATAACGTATAACGTATAACAAATAACGTATAACGTATAACGTATAACGTGTAACGTATAACGTATAACGTATAACGTATAACGTATAACGTATCACGTATAACGTATAACGTGTAACGTATAACGTATAACGTATAACGTATAACGTATAACCTACAACACATAACGTATAACGTATAACGTATAACGTATAACGTATAACGTATAACGTATAACGTATAACGTATATCGTATAACGTATACCGTATAACGTGTAACGTATAACGTATAACGTATAACGTATAACGTATAACGTATAACCTACAACACATAACGTATAACGTATAACGTATAACGTATAGCGTATAACGTATAACGTATAACGTATAACGTATAACGTATACCGTATAACGTATAGCGTATAACGTATAACGTATAACGTATAGCGTATAACGTATAACGTATAACATATAACGTATAACGTATAACGAATAACTTTTAACGTATAACGTATAATGTATAACGTATAACGTATAACGTATAACGTATAACTTTTAACGTGTAACGTGTAACGTAAAACGTATAACGTATAACGTATAACGTATAACGTATAACGTATAACGTATAACGTATAACGTATAACGTATGACCTATGACGTGTAACGTATAACGTATAAGGTATAATGTATAACGTATAACGTATACCGTATAACGTATAACGTATAGCGTATATCGTATATCGTATAACGTATAACGTATAACGTATAAAGGATAACGTGTAACGTATATCGTATATCGTATATCGTATAACGAATAATGTACAACAAGTAACGTGTAACGTATAGCGTATAACGTATAACGTATAACGTATAGCGTATAACGTATAACGTATAACGTATAACGTATAACGTATACCGTATAACGTATAGCGTATAACGTATAACGTATAACGTATAGCGTATAACGTATAACGTATAACATATAACGTATAACGTATAACGAATAACTTTTAACGTATAACGTATAATGTATAACGTATAACGTATAACGTATAACGTATAACTTTTAACGTGTAACGTGTAACGTAAAACGTATAACGTATAACGTATAACGTATAACGTATAACATATAACGTATAACGCATATCCTAGAACATATAGCGTATAACGTATAATGTATAACGTATAACTTATAACGTATAACTTTTAACGTATAACGTATAACGTATAACGTATAACGTATAACAAATAACGTATAACGTATAACGTATAACGTGTAACGTATAACGTATAACGTATAACGTATAACGTATAACGTATCACGTATAACGTATAACGTGTAACGTATAACGTATAACGTATAACGTATAACGTATAACCTACAACACATAACGTATAACGTATAACGTATAACGTATAACGTATAACGTATAACGTATAACGTATAACGTATATCGTATAACGTATACCGTATAACGTGTAACGTATAACGTATAACGTATAACGTATAACGTATAACGTATAACCTACAACACATAACGTATAACGTATAACGTATAACGTATAGCGTATAACGTATAACGTATAACGTATAACGTATAACGTATACCGTATAACGTATAGCGTATAACGTATAACGTATAACGTATAGCGTATAACGTATAACGTATAACATATAACGTATAACGTATAACGAATAACTTTTAACGTATAACGTATAATGTATAACGTATAACGTATAACGTATAACGTATAACTTTTAACGTGTAACGTGTAACGTAAAACGTATAACGTATAACGTATAACGTATAACGTATAACGTATAACGTATAACGTATAACGTATAACGTATGACCTATGACGTGTAACGTATAACGTATAAGGTATAATGTATAACGTATAACGTATACCGTATAACGTATAACGTATAGCGTATATCGTATATCGTATAACGTATAACGTATAACGTATAAAGGATAACGTGTAACGTATATCGTATATCGTATATCGTATAACGAATAATGTACAACAAGTAACGTGTAACGTATAGCGTATAACGTATAACGTATAACGTATAGCGTATAACGTATAACGTATAACGTATAACGTATAACGTATACCGTATAACGTATAGCGTATAACGTATAACGTATAACGTATAGCGTATAACGTATAACGTATAACATATAACGTATAACGTATAACGAATAACTTTTAACGTATAACGTATAATGTATAACGTATAACGTATAACGTATAACGTATAACTTTTAACGTGTAACGTGTAACGTAAAACGTATAACGTATAACGTATAACGTATAACGTATAACGTATAACGTATAACGTATAACGTATAACGTATAACGTATGACCTATGACGTGTAACGTATAACGTATAAGGTATAATGTATAACGTATAACGTATACCGTATAACGTATAACGTATAACGTATAACGTATAACGTATAACGTATATCGTATAACGTATGACGTATGACGTATAACGTATAACGTATAACGTATAACGTATAACGTATAACGTATAACGTATAACATATAACGTATAACGCATATCCTAGAACTTATGGCGTATAACGTATAATGTATAACGTATAACGTATAACGTATATCGTATAACGTATAACGTATAACGTATAACGTATATCGTATAACGTATGACGTATGACGTATGACGTATAACGTATAACGTATATCGTATAACGTATAACGTATAACGTATAACGTAGAACGTATAACGTATAACGTATCACGTATAACGTATAATGTGTAACGTATAACGTATAACGTATAACGTATAACGTATAACCTATAACACATAACGTATAACGTATAACGTATAACGTATAACGTATAACGTATAACGTATAACGTATAACCTACAACACATAACGTATAACGTATAACGTATAACGTATAACGTATAACGTATAACGTATAACGTATAACGTATAACGTATAACGTATACCGTATAACGTATAGCGTATAACGTATAACGTATAACGTATAGCGTATAACGTATAACGTATAACGTATAACGTATAACGTATAACGTATAACGTATAACGTATAACGTATAACGTATAACGTATAACGTATAACGTATAACGTATAACGTATAACGTATAGCGTATAACGTATATCGTATAACGTATAACGTATAACGTATAACGTATAACGTATAACGTATAACGTATAACGTATAACGTATAACGTATAACGTATAACATATAACGTATAACGCATATCCTAGAACTTATGGCGTATAGCGTATAATGTATAACGTATAACGTATAACGTATAACGTATAACGTATATCGTATAACGTATGACGTATGACGTATAACGTATAACGTATAACGTATAACGTATAACGTATAACGTATAACGTATAACATATAACGTATAACGCATATCCTAGAACTTATGGCGTATAACGTATAATGTATAACGTATAACGTATAACGTATATCGTATAACGTATAACGTATAACGTATAACGTATAACGTATAACGTATAACGTATAACGTATAACGTATAACGTATAACGTATAACGTATAACGTATAACGTATAACGTATAACGTATAACGTATAACGTATAACGTATCACGTATAACGTATAACGTATATCGTATATCGTATGACGTATAACGTATAACGTATAGCGTATAACGTATAACGTATAACGTATAACGTATAACGTATAACGTATAACGTATAACGTATAACGTATAACGTATAACGTATAACGTATAAAGTATAACGTATAACGTATAACGTATAACGTATAACGTATAACGTAATACGTATAACGTATAACGTATTACGTATAACGTATAACGTATAACGTATAACGAATAACGTATAACGTTTAACGTATAACGTAGAACGTATAACGAATAACGTATAACGTATAACGTATAACGTATAACGTATAACGTATAACGTATAACGTATAACGTATAACGTATAACGTATAACGTATAACGAATAACGTATAACGTATAACGTATAACGTATAACGTATAACGTAGAACGTAACACGTACAACGTATAACGTATAACGTATAACTTATAACGTATAACGTATAACGTATAACGTATAACGTATAACGTATAACGTATAACGTATAACGTATAACGTATAACGTATAACGTATAACATATAACGTATAACGCATATCCTAGAACATATAGCGTATAACGTATAATGTATAACGTATAACTTATAACGTATAACTTTTAACGTATAACGTATAACGTATAACGTATAACGTATAACAAATAACGTATAACGTATAACGTATAACGTGTAACGTATAACGTATAACGTATAACGTATAACGTATAACGTATCACGTATAACGTATAACGTGTAACGTATAACGTATAACGTATAACGTATAACGTATAACCTACAACACATAACGTATAACGTATAACGTATAACGTATAACGTATAACGTATAACGTATAACGTATAACGTATATCGTATAACGTATACCGTATAACGTGTAACGTATAACGTATAACGTATAACGTATAACGTATAACGTATAACCTACAACACATAACGTATAACGTATAACATATAACGTATAGCGTATAACGTATAACGTATAACGTATAACGTATAACGTATACCGTATAACGTATAGCGTATAACGTATAACGTATAACGTATAGCGTATAACGTATAACGTATAACATATAACGTATAACGTATAACGAATAACTTTTAACGTATAACGTATAATGTATAACGTATAACGTATAACGTATAACGTATAACTTTTAACGTGTAACGTGTAACGTAAAACGTATAACGTATAACGTATAACGTATAACGTATAACGTATAACGTATAACGTATAACGTATGACCTATGACGTGTAACGTATAACGTATAAGGTATAATGTATAACGTATAACGTATACCGTATAACGTATAACGTATAGCGTATATCGTATATCGTATAACGTATAACGTATAACGTATAAAGGATAACGTGTAACGTATATCGTATATCGTATATCGTATAACGAATAATGTACAACAAGTAACGTGTAACGTATAGCGTATAACGTATAACGTATAACGTATAACGTATAACGTATAACGTATAACGTATAACGTATAACGTATAACGTATAACGTATAACGTATAACGTATAACGTATAACGTATAACGTATAGCGTATGACGTATAACGTATAACGTATAACGTATAACGTATAACGTATAACGTATAACGTATAACGTATAACGTATAACGTATAACGTATAACGTATAACGTATAACGTATAACATATAACGTATAACGCATATCCTAGAACTTATGGCGTATAGCGTATAATGTATAACGTATAACGTATAACGTATAACGTATAACGTATATCGTATAACGTATGACGTATGACGTATAACGTATAACGTATAACGTATAACGTATAACGTATAACGTATAACGTATAACATATAACGTATAACGCATATCCTAGAACTTATGGCGTATAACGTATAATGTATAACGTATAACGTATAACGTATATCGTATAACGTATAACGTATAACGTATAACGTATATCGTATAACGTATGACGTATGACGTATGACGTATAACGTATAACGTATATCGTATAACGTATAACGTATAACGTATAACGTAGAACGTATAACGTATAACGTATCACGTATAACGTATAATGTGTAACGTATAACGTATAACGTATAACGTATAACGTATAACCTATAACACATAACGTATAACGTATAACGTATAACGTATAACGTATAACGTATATCGTATAACGTATGACGTATGACGTATAACGTATAACGTATAACGTATAACGTATAACGTATAACATATAACGTATAACGCATATCCTAGAACTTATGGCGTATAACGTATAATGTATAACGTATAACGTATAACGTATATCGTATAACGTATAACGTATAACGTATAACGTATATCGTATAACGTATGACGTATGACGTATGACGTATAACGTATAACGTATATCGTATAACGTATAACGTATAACGTATAACGTGTAACGTATAACGTATAACGTATAACGTATAACGTATAACATATAACGTATAACGCATATCCTAGAACATATAGCGTATAACGTATAATGTATAACGTATAACTTATAACGTATAACTTTTAACGTATAACGTATAACGTATAACGTATAACGTATAACAAATAACGTATAACGTATAACGTATAACGTGTAACGTATAACGTATAACGTATAACGTATAACGTATAACGTATCACGTATAACGTATAACGTGTAACGTATAACGTATAACGTATAACGTATAACGTATAACCTACAACACATAACGTATAACGTATAACGTATAACGTATAACGTATAACGTATAACGTATAACGTATAACGTATATCGTATAACGTATACCGTATAACGTGTAACGTATAACGTATAACGTATAACGTATAACGTATAACGTATAACCTACAACACATAACGTATAACGTATAACGTATAACGTATAGCGTATAACGTATAACGTATAACGTATAACGTATAACGTATACCGTATAACGTATAGCGTATAACGTATAACGTATAACGTATAGCGTATAACGTATAACGTATAACATATAACGTATAACGTATAACGAATAACTTTTAACGTATAACGTATAATGTATAACGTATAACGTATAACGTATAACGTATAACTTTTAACGTGTAACGTGTAACGTAAAACGTATAACGTATAACGTATAACGTATAACGTATAACGTATAACGTATAACGTATAACGTATAACGTATGACCTATGACGTGTAACGTATAACGTATAAGGTATAATGTATAACGTATAACGTATACCGTATAACGTATAACGTATAGCGTATATCGTATATCGTATAACGTATAACGTATAACGTATAAAGGATAACGTGTAACGTATATCGTATATCGTATATCGTATAACGAATAATGTACAACAAGTAACGTGTAACGTATAGCGTATAACGTATAACGTATAACGTATAGCGTATAACGTATAACGTATAACGTATAACGTATAACGTATACCGTATAACGTATAGCGTATAACGTATAACGTATAACGTATAGCGTATAACGTATAACGTATAACATATAACGTATAACGTATAACGAATAACTTTTAACGTATAACGTATAATGTATAACGTATAACGTATAACGTATAACGTATAACTTTTAACGTGTAACGTGTAACGTAAAACGTATAACGTATAACGTATAACGTATAACGTATAACGTATAACGTATAACGTATAACGTATAACGTATAACGTATGACCTATGACGTGTAACGTATAACGTATAAGGTATAATGTATAACGTATAACGTATACCGTATAACGTATAACGTATAACGTATAACGTATAACGTATAACGTATATCGTATAACGTATGACGTATGACGTATAACGTATAACGTATAACGTATAACGTATAACGTATAACGTATAACGTATAACATATAACGTATAACGCATATCCTAGAACTTATGGCGTATAACGTATAATGTATAACGTATAACGTATAACGTATATCGTATAACGTATAACGTATAACGTATAACGTATATCGTATAACGTATGACGTATGACGTATGACGTATAACGTATAACGTATATCGTATAACGTATAACGTATAACGTATAACGTAGAACGTATAACGTATAACGTATCACGTATAACGTATAATGTGTAACGTATAACGTATAACGTATAACGTATAACGTATAACCTATAACACATAACGTATAACGTATAACGTATAACGTATAACGTATAACGTATAACGTATAACGTATAACCTACAACACATAACGTATAACGTATAACGTATAACGTATAACGTATAACGTATAACGTATAACGTATAACGTATAACGTATAACGTATACCGTATAACGTATAGCGTATAACGTATAACGTATAACGTATAGCGTATAACGTATAACGTATAACGTATAACGTATAACGTATAACGTATAACGTATAACGTATGACGTATATCGTATAACGTATGACGTATGACGTATAACGTATAACGCATAACGTATAACGCATAACGTATAACGTATAACGTACAACATATAACGTATAACGTATAACGAATAACTTTTAACGTATAACGTATAATGTATAACGTATAACGTATAACGTATAACGTATAACTTTTAAAGTGTAACGCGTAACGTAAAACGTATAACGTATAACGTATAACGTATAACGTATAACGTATAACGTATAACGTATAACGTATAACGTATGACCTATGACGTGTAACGTATAACGTATAAGGTATAATGTATAACGTATAACGTATACCGTATAACGTATAACGTATAGCGTATATCGTATATCGTATAACGTATAACGTATAACGTATAAAGGATAACGTGTAACGTATATCGTATATCGTATATCGTATAACGAATAATGTACAACAAGTAACGTGTAACATATAGCGTATAACGTATAACGTATAACGTATAACGTATAACGCATAACGTATAACGTATAACGTATAACGTATAACGTATAACGTATAACGTATAACGTATAAAGTATAACGTATAACGTATAACGTATAACGTATAACGTATAACATATAACGTATAACGCATATCCTGGAACTTATGGCGTATAGCGTATAATGTATAACGTATAACGTATAACGTATAACGTATAACGTATATCGTATAACGTATGACGTATGACGTATAACGTATAACGTATAACGTATAACGTATAACGTATAACATATAACGTATAACGCATATCCTAGAACTTATGGCGTATAACGTATAATGTATAACGTATAACGTATAACGTATATCGTATAACGTGTAACGTATAACGTATAACGTATATCGTATAACGTATGACGTATGACATATGACGTATAACGTATAACGTATATCGTATAACGTATAACGTATAACGTATAATGTAGAACGTATAACGTTTAACGTATCACGTATAACGTATAATGTGTAACGTATAACGTATAACGTATAACGTATAACGTATAACGTATAACCTATAACACATAACGTATAACGTACAACGTATAACGTATAACGTATAACGTATAACGTATAACGTATAACGTATAACGTATGACGTATAACGTATAACGTATAACGTATAAAGGATAACGTGTAACGTATATCGTATATCGTATATCGTATAACGAATAATGTACAGCAAGTAACGTGTAACGTATAGCGTATAACGTATAACGTATAACGTATAACCTATAACAAATAACGTATAACGTATAACGTATAACGTATAACGTATAACGTATAACGTATAACGTATAACGTATAACGTATAACGTATAACGTATAACGTATAACGTATAACGTATAACGTATAACGTATAACGTATAACGTATAACGTATAACGTATAACGTATAACGTATAACGTATAACGTATAACGTATAACGTATAACGTATAACGTATAACGTATAACGTATAACGTATAACGTGTAACGTATAACGTATAACGTATAACGTATAACGTATAACGTATAACGTATAACGTATAACGTATAACGTATATCGTATAACGTGTAACGTATAACGTATAACGTATAACGTATAACGTATAACGTATAACGTATAACGTATAACGTATAACGTATAACGTATAACGTATAACGTGTAAAGTATAACGTATAACGTATAACGTATAACGTATAACGTATAACGTATAACGTATAACGTATAACGTATGACGTATAACGTATAACGTATACCGTATAACGTATAGCGTATAACGTATAACGTATAACGTATAGCGTATAACGTATAACGTATAACGTATAACGTATAACGTATAACGTATAACGTATAACGTATAACGTATATCGTATAACGTATGACGTATGACGTATAACGTATAACGCATAACGTATAACGCATAACGTATAACGTATAACGTATAACGTATAACATATAACGTGTAACGTATAACGAATAACTTTTAACGTATAACGTATAATGTATAACGTATAACGTATAACGTATAACGTATAACTTTTGACGTGTAACGTGTAACGTAAAACGTATAACGTATAACGTATAACGTATAACGTATAACGTATAACGTATAACGTATGACCTATGACGTGTAACGAATAACGTATAAGGTATAATGTATAACGTATAACGTATACCGTATAACGTATAACGTATAGCGTATATCGTATATCGTATAACGTATAACGTATAACGTATAAAGGATAACGTGTAACGTATACCGTATATCGTATATCGTATAACGAATAATGTACAACAAGTAACGTGTAACGTATAGCGTATAACGTATAACGTATAACGTATAACGTATAACGTATAACGTATAACGTATAGCGTATAACGTATAACGTATAACGTATAACGTATAACGTATAACGTATAACGTATAACGTATAACGTATAACGTATAACGTATAACGTATAACGTATAACGTATAACGTATAACGTATAACGTATAACGTATAACGTATAACGTATAACGTATAACGTATAACGTATAACGTATAACATATAACGTATAACGCATATCCTAGAACTTATGGCGTATAGCGTATAATGTATAACGTATAACGTATAACGTATAACGTATAACGTATATCGTATAACGTATGACGTATGAAGTATAACGTATAACGTATAACGTATAACGTATAACGTATAACATATAACGTATAACGCATATCCTAGAACTTATGGCGTATAACGTATATTGTATAACGTATAACGTATAACGTATATCGTATAACGTATAACGTATAACGTATAACGTATATCGTATAACGTATGACGTATGACGTATGACGTATAACGTATAACGTATATCGTATAACGTATAACGTATAACGTATAACGTATAACGTATAACTTATAACGTATAACGTATAGCGTATAACGTATATCGTATAACGTATAACGTATAACGTATAAAGGATAACGTGTAACGTATATCGTATATCGTATATCGTATATCGTATTACGAATAATGTACAACAAGTAACGTGTAACGTATAGCGTATAACGTATAACGTATAACGTATAACGTATAACGTATAACGTATAACGTATAACGTATAACGTATAACGTAAAACGTATAACGTATAACGTATAACGTATAACGTATAACGTATAACGTATAACGTATAACGTATAACGTATAACGTATAACGTATAACGTATAACGTATAACGTATAACGTATAACGTATATCGTATATCGTATGACGTATAACGTATAACGTATAGCGTATAACGTATAACGTATAACGTATAACGTATAACGTATAACGTATAACATATAACGTATAACGTATAACGTATAACGTATAACGTATAACGTATAACGTATAACGAATAACTTTTAACGTATAACGTATAATGTATAACGTATAACTTATAACGTATAACGTATTACTTTTAACGTGTAACGTGTAACGTGTAACGTAAAACGTATAACGTATAACGTATAACGTATAACGTATAACGTATAACGTATAACGTATAACGTATAACGTAATACGAATAACGTATAACGTATTACGTATAACATATAACGTATAACGTATAAAGTATAACGTATAACGTATAACGTATAACGTATAACGTATAAGGTAATACGTATAACGTATAACGCATTACGTATAACATATAACGTATAACGTATAACGTATAACGTATAACGTATAACGTATAACGTATAAAGGATAACGTATAACGTATAACGTATAACGTATAACGTATAACGTATAACGTAATACGTATAACGTATAACGTATAACGTATAACGTATAACGTAATACGTATAACGTATAACGCACTACGTATAACATATAACGTATAACGTATAACGTATAAAGTATAACGTATAACTTTTAACGTATAACGTATAACGTATAACGTAATACGTATAACGTATAACGTATTACGTATAACATATAACGTATAGCGTATAACGTATAACGTATAACGTATAACGTATAACGTATAGCGTATAACGTATAACGTATAACGTATATCGTATAACGTATAACGTATAAAGTATAACGTATAACTTTTAGCGTATAACGTATAACGTATAAAGTAATACGTATAACGTATAACGTATTACGTATAACATATAACTTTTAACGTATAACATATAACGTATAACGTAATACGTATAACGTATAACGTATAACGTATTACGTATAACATATAACGTATAGCGTATAACGTAATACGTATAACGTATAACGCACTACGTATAACATATGACGTATAACGTATAACGTATAAAGTATAACGTATAACTTTTAACGTATAACGTATAACGTATAACGTATAACGTATAACGTATAACGTATAACGTATAACGTATAACGTATAACGTATAACGTATAACGTATAACGTATAACGTATAACGTATAAAGTATAACGTATAACTTTTAACGTATAACGTATAACGTATTACGTATAACATATAACGTATAGCGTATAACGTATAACGTATAACGTATAACGTATAACGTATAACGTATAACGTATAACGTATAACGTATAACGTATAACGTATAACGTATAACGTATAACGTATAACGTATAACATATAACGTATAACGTATAACGTATAACGTATAACGTACAACGTATAACGTATAACGTATAACGTATAACGTATAACGTATAACGTATATCGTATAACGTATAACGTATAACGTATAAAGGATAACGTGTAACGTACATCGTATATCGTATATCGTTTAACGAATAATGTACAACAAGTAACGTGTAACGTATAACGTATAAAGTATAACGTATAACGTATAACGTAATACGTATAACGTATAACGTATTACGTATAACATATAACGTATAACGTTTAACGTATAACGTATAACGTATAACGTATAACGTATAACGTATATCGTATATCGTATGACGTATAACGTATAACGTATAGCGTATAACGTATAACGTATAACGTATAACGTATAACGTATAACGTATAACGTATAACGTATAACGTATAAAGTATAACGTATAACGTATAACGTATAACGTATAACGTATAACGAATAACGTAATACGTATAACGTATAACGTATTACGTATAACATATAACGTATAACGTATAACGTATAACGTATAACGTATAACGTGTAACGTAAAACGTATAACGTATACCGTATAACGTATAACGTATAACGTATAACGTATAGCGTATAACGTATATCGTATAACGTATAACGTATAACGTATAAAGGATAACGTGTAACGAATATCGTATATCGTATATCGTATATCGTATAACGAATAATGTACAACAAGTAACGTATAAAGTATAACGTATAACGTATAACGTATAACGTATAACGTATAACGTATAACGTATAACGTATAACGTAATACGTATAACGTATAACGTATTACGTATAACATATAACGTATGACGTATGACGTATAACGTATAACGTATATCGTATAACGTATAACGTATAACGTATAACGTATAACGTATAACGTATAACGTATAACGTATAGCGTATAACGTATATCGTATAACGTATAACGTATAACGTATAACGTATAACGTATATCGTATAACGTATAACGTATAACGTATAAAGGATAACGTGTAACGTACATCGTATATCGTATATCGTTTAACGAATAATGTACAACAAGTAACGTGTAACGTATAACGTATAAAGTATAACGTATAACGTATAACGTAATACGTATAACGTATAACGTATTACGTATAACATATAACGTATAACGTTTAACGTATAACGTATAACGTATAACGTATAACGTATAACGTATATCGTATATCGTATGACGTATAACGTATAACGTATAGCGTATAACGTATAACGTATAACGTATAACGTATAACGTATAACGTATAACGTAGAACGTATAAAGTATAACGTATAACGTATAACGTATAACGTATAACGTATAACGTATAACGAATAACGTAATACGTATAACGTATAACGTATTACGTATAACATATAACGTATAACGTATAGCGTATAACGTATAACGTATAACGTGTAACGTAAAACGTATAACGTATACCGTATAACGTATAACGTATAACGTATAACGTATAACGTATAACGTATAGCGTATAACGTATATCGTATAACGTATAACGTATAACGTATAAAGGATAACGTGTAACGAATATCGTATATCGTATATCGTATATCGTATAACGAATAATGTACAACAAGTAACGTATAAAGTATAACGTATAACGTATAACGTATAGCGTATAACGCATAACGTATAACGTATAACGTATAACGTATAACGTATAACGTATAACGTATAAAGTATAACGTATAACGTATAACGTATAACGTATAACGTATAACGTATAACGTAATCCGTATAACGTATAACGTATTACGTATAACATATAACGTATAACGTATAACGTATAACGTATAACGTATAACGTGTAACGTAAAACGTATAACGTATACCGTATAACGTATAACGTATAACGTATAACGTATAACGTATAACGTATAACGTATAACGTATAACGTATAACGTATAACGTATAACGTATAACGTATAACGTATAACGTATAACGTATAACGTATAACGTATAACGTATAACGTATAACGTATATCGTATAACGTATGACGTATGACGTATAACGTATAACGCATAACGTATAACGCATAACGTATAACGTATAACGTATAACGTATAACATATAACGTATAACGTATAACGAATAACTTTTAACGTATAACGTATAATGTATAACGTATAACGTATAACGTATAACGTATAACTTTTAACGTGTAACGTGTAACGTAAAACGTATAACGTATAACGTATAACGTATAACGTATAACGTATAACGTATAACGTATAACGTATAACGTATAACGTATAACGTATAACGTATAACGTATAACGTATAACGTATAGCGTATAACGTATAACGTATAACGTATAACGTATAACGTATAACGTATAACGTATAACGTATAACGTATAACGTATAACGTATAAAGTATAACGTATAACGTATAACGTATAACGTATAACGTATAACGTATAACGTAATACGTATAACGTATAACGTATTACGTATAACATATAACGTATAACGTATAACGTATAACGTATAACGTATAACGTATAACGTATAACGTATAATGTATAACGTATATCGTATATCGTATGACGTATAACGTATAACGTATAGCGTATAACGTATAACGTATAACGTATAACGTATAACGTATAACGTATAACGTATAACGTATAACGTATAACGTATAACGTATAACGTATAACGTATAACGTATAACGTATAACGTATAACGTATAACGTATAACGTATAACGTATAACGTATAACGTATAACGTATAACGTATAACGTATAACGTATAACGTATAACGTATAACGTATAGCGTATAACGTATATCGTATAACGTATAACGTATAACGTATAAAGGATAACGTGTAACGTATATCGTATATCGTATATCGTTTAACGAATAATGTACAACAAGTAACGTGTAACGTATAACGTATAAAGTATAACGTATAACGTATAACGTAATACGTATAACGTATAACGTATTACGTATAACATATAACGTATAACGTATAACGTATAACGTATAACGTATAGCGTATAACGTATATCGTATATCATATGACGTATAACGTATAACGTATAGCGTATAACGCATAACGTATAACGTATAACGTATAACGTATAACGTATAACGTATAACGTATAAAGTATAACGTATAACGTATAACGTATAACGTATAACGTATAACGTATAACGTAATCCGTATAACGTATAACGTATTACGTATAACATATAACGTATAACGTATAACGTATAACGTATAACGTATAACGTGTAACGTAAAACGTATAACGTATACCGTATAACGTATAACGTATAACGTATAACGTATAACGTATAACGTATAACGTATAACGTATAACGTATAACGTATAACGTATAACGTATAACGTATAACGTATAACGTATAACGTATAACGTATAACGTATAACGTATATCGTATAACGTATGACGTATGACGTATAACGTATAACGCATAACGTATAACGCATAACGTATAACGTATAACGTATAACGTATAACATATAACGTATAACGTATAACGAATAACTTTTAACGTATAACGTATAACGTATAACGTATAACGTATAACGTATATCGTATGACGTATTCCGTATAACGTATAGCGTATAACGTATAACGTATAACGTATAACGTATAACGTATTACGTATAACGTATAACGTATAACGTATAACGTATAACGTATAACGTATAACGTATAACGTATAACGTATAACGTATAACGTATAACGTATAACGTATAACGTATGACGTATGACGTATAACGTATAACGTATATCGTATAACGTATAACGTATAACGTATAACGTATAACGTATAACGTATAACGTATAACGTATAGCGTATAACGTATATCGTATAACGTATAACGTATAACGTATACAGGATAACGTGTAACGTATATCGTATATCGTATATCGTATATCGTATAACGAATAATGTACAACAAGTAACGTGTAACGTATAGCGTATAACGTATAACGTATAACGTATAACGTATAACGTATAACGTATAACGTATAACGTATAACGTATAACGTATATCGTATAACGTATGACGTATGACGTATAACGTATAACGCATAACGTATAACGCATAACGTATAACGTATAACGTATAACGTATAACATATAACGTATAACGTATAACGAATAACTTTTAACGTATAACGTATAATGTATAACGTATAACGTATAACGTATAACGTATAACTTTTAACGTGTAACGTGTAACGTAAAACGTATAACGTATAACGTATAACGTATAACGTATAACGTATAACGTATAACGTATAACGTATAACGTATAACGTATAACGTATAACGTATAACGTATAACGTATAACGTATAACGTATAACGTATAACGTATAACGTATAACGTATAACGTATAACGTATAACGTATAACGTATAACGTATAACGTATAACGTATGACGTATGACGTATAACGTATAACGTATATCGTATAACGTATAACGTATAACGTATAACGTATAACGTATAACGTATAACGTATAACGTATAGCGTATAACGTATATCGTATAACGTATAACGTATAACGTATACAGGATAACGTGTAACGTATATCGTATATCGTATATCGTATATCGTATAACGAATAATGTACAACAAGTAACGTGTAACGTATAGCGTATAACGTATAACGTATAACGTATAACGTATAACGTATAACGTATAACGTATAACGTATAACGTATAACGTATAACGTATAACGTATAACGTATAACGTATAACGTATAGCGTATAACGTATAACGTATAACGTATAACGTATAACGTATAACGTATAACGTATAACGTATAACGTATAACGTATAACGTATAAAGTATAACGTATAACGTATAACGTATAACGTATAACGTATAACGTATAACGTAATACGTATAACGTATAACGTATTACGTATAACATATAACGTATAACGTATAACGTATAACGTATAACGTATAACGTATAACGTATAACGTATAATGTATAACGTATATCGTATATCGTATGACGTATAACGTATAACGTATAGCGTATAACGTATAACGTATAACGTATAACGTATAACGTATAACGTATAACGTATAACGTATAACGTATAACGTATAACGTATAACGTATAACGTATAACGTATAACGTATAACGTATAACGTATAACGTATAACGAATAACTTTTAACGTATAACGTATAATGTATAACGTATAACGTATAACGTTTAACGTAATACGTATAACGTATAACGCACTACGTATAACATATAACGTATAACGTATAACGTATAAAGTATAACATATAACTTTTAACGTATAACGTATAACGTATAACGTAATACGTATAACGTATAACGTATTACGTATAACATATAACGTATAGCGTATAACGTATAACGTATAACGTATAACGTATAACGTATAACGTATAACGTATAACGTATAACGTATAACGTATAACGTATAACGTATAACGTATAACGTATAACGTATAACGTATAACGTATAACGTATAACGTATAACGTATAACGTATAACGTATAACGTATAACGTATATCATATATAACGTATAACGTATAACGTATAAAGGATAACGTGTAACGTATATCGTATATCGTATATCGTATAACGAATAATGTACAACAAGTAACGTGTAACGTAAAACGTATAAAGTATAACGTATAACGTATAACGTATAACGTATAACGTATAACGTATAACGTATAACGTATAACGTATAACGTATAACGTATAACGTATAACGTATAACGTATAACGTATAACGTATAACGTATAGCGTATAACGTATATCGTATAACGTATAACGTATAACGTATAAAGGATAACGTGTAACGTATATCGTATATCGTATATCGTTTAACGAATAATGTACAACAAGTAACGTGTAACGTATAACGTATAAAGTATAACGTATAACGTATAACGTAATACGTATAACGTATAACGTATTACGTATAACATATAACGTATAACGTATAACGTATAACGTATAACGTATAGCGTATAACGTATATCGTATATCATATGACGTATAACGTATAACGTATAGCGTATAACGCATAACGTATAACGTATAACGTATAACGTATAACGTATAACGTATAACGTATAAAGTATAACGTATAACGTATAACGTATAACGTATAACGTATAACGTATAACGTAATCCGTATAACGTATAACGTATTACGTATAACATATAACGTATAACGTATAACGTACAACGTATAACGTATAACGTGTAACGTAAAACGTATAACGTATACCGTATAACGTATAACGTATAACGTATAACGTATAACGTATAACGTATAACGTATAACGTATAACGTATAACGTATAACGTATAACGTATAACGTATAACGTATAACGTATAACGTATAACGTATAACGTATAACGTATAACGTATAACGTATATCGTATAACGTATGACGTATGACGTATAACGTATAACGCATAACGTATAACGCATAACGTATAACGTATAACGTATAACGTATAACATATAACGTATAACGTATAACGAATAACTTTTAACGTATAACGTATAATGTATAACGTATAACGTATAACGTATAACGTATAACGTATAACTTTTAACGTGTAACGTGTAACGTAAAACGTATAACGTATAACGTATAACGTATAACGTATAACGTATAACGTATAACGTATAACGTATAACGTATAACGTATAACGTATAACGTATAACGTATAACGTATAACGTATAACGTATAACGTATAACGTATAACGTATAACGTATAACGTATAACGTATAACGTATAACGTATAACGTATAACGTATAACGTATAACGTATAACGTATAACGTATAACGTATAACGTATAACGTATAACGTATAACGTATAACGTATAACGTATAACGTATAACGTATAACGAATAACTTTTAACGTATAACGTATAATGTATAACGTATAACGTATAACGTTTAACGTAATACGTATAACGTATAACGCACTACGTATAACATATAACGTATAACGTATAACGTATAAAGTATAACATATAACTTTTAACGTATAACGTATAACGTATAACGTAATACGTATAACGTATAACGTATTACGTATAACATATAACGTATAGCGTATAACGTATAACGTATAACGTATAACGTATAACGTATAACGTATAACGTATAACGTATAACGTATAACGTATAACGTATAACGTATAACGTATAACGTATAACGTATAACGTATAACGTATAACGTATAACGTATAACGTATAACGTATATCATATATAACGTATAACGTATAACGTATAAAGGATAACGTGTAACGTATATCGTATATCGTATATCGTATAACGAATAATGTACAACAAGTAACGTGTAACGTATAACGTATAAAGTATAACGTATAACGTATAACGTATAACGTATAACGTATAACGTAATACGTATAACGTATAACGTATTACGTATAACATATAACGTATAACGTATAACGTATAACGTATAACGTATAACGTATAACGTATAACGTATAACGTATAACGTATAACGTATAACGTATAACGTATAACGTATAACGTATAACGAATAACTTTTAACGTATAACGTATAATGTATAACGTATAACGTATAACGTATAACGTAATACGTATAACGTATAACGCACTACGTATAACATATAACGCATAACGTATAACGTATAAAGTATAACGTATAACTTTTAACGTATAACGTATAACGTATAACGTATTACGTATAACATATAACGTATAACGTATAACGTATAACGTATAACGTATAACGTATAACGTATAACGTATAACGTATATCGTATATCGTATGACGTATAACGTATAACGTATAGCGTATAACGTATAACGTATAACGTATAACGTATAACGTATAACGTATAACGTATAACGTATAACGTATAACGTATAACGTATAACGTATAACGTATAACGTATAACGTATAACGTATAACGTATAACGTATAACGTATAACGTATAACGTATAACGTATAACGTATAACGTATAACGTATAACGTATAACGTATAACGTATAACGTATAGCGTATAACGTATATCGTATAACGTATAACGTATAACGTATAAAGGATAACGTGTAACGTATATCGTATATCGTATATCGTTTAACGAATAATGTACAACAAGTAACGTGTAACGTATAACGTATAAAGAATAACGTATAACGTATAACGTATAACGTATAACGTATAACGTAATACGTATAACGTATAACGTATTACGTATAACATATAACGTATAACGTATAACGTATAACGTATAACGTATAACGTATAACGTATAACGTATAACGTATAACGTATAACGTATAACGTATAACGTATAACGTATAACGTATAACGTATAACGTATATCGTATATCGTTTAACGAATAATGTACAACAAGTAACGTATAACGTATAAAGGATAACGTGTAACGTATATCGTATATCGTATATCGTTTAACGAATAATGTACAACAAGTAACGTGTAACGTATAACGTATAAAGTATAACGTATAACGTATAACGTATAACGTATAACGTATAACGTATAACGTAATACGTATAACGTATAACGTATTACGTATAACATATAACGTATAACGTATAACGTATAACGTATAACGTATAACGTATAACGTATAACGTATAACGTATAACGTATAACGTATATCGTATATCGTATGACGTATAACGTATAACGTATAGCGTATAACGTATAACGTATAACGTATAACGTATAACGTATAACGTATAACGTATAACGTATAACGTATAACGTATAACGTATAACGTATAGCGTATAACGTATATCGTATAACGTATAACGTATAACGTATAAAGGATAACGTGTAACGTATATCGTATATCGTATATCGTTTAACGAATAATGTACAACAAGTAACGTGTAACGTATAACGTATAAAGTATAACGTATAACGTATAACGTAATACGTATAACGTATAACGTATTACGTATAACATATAACGTATAACGTATAACGTATAACGTATAACGTATAGCGTATAACGTATATCGTATATCATATGACGTATAACGTATAACGTATAGCGTATAACGCATAACGTATAACGTATAACGTATAACGTATAACGTATAACGTATAACGTATAAAGTATAACGTATAACGTATAACGTATAACGTATAACGTATAACGTATAACGTAATCCGTATAACGTATAACGTATTACGTATAACATATAACGTATAACGTATAACGTACAACGTATAACGTATAACGTGTAACGTAAAACGTATAACGTATACCGTATAACGTATAACGTATAACGTATAACGTATAACGTATAACGTATAACGTATAACGTATAACGTATAACGTATAACGTATAACGTATAACGTATAACGTATAACGTATAACGTATAACGTATAACGTATAACGTATAACGTATAACGTATATCGTATAACGTATGACGTATGACGTATAACGTATAACGCATAACGTATAACGCATAACGTATAACGTATAACGTATAACGTATAACATATAACGTATAACGTATAACGAATAACTTTTAACGTATAACGTATAATGTATAACGTATAACGTATAACGTATAACGTATAACTTTTAACGTGTAACGTGTAACGTAAAACGTATAACGTATAACGTATAACGTATAACGTATAACGTATAACGTATAACGTATAACGTATAACGTATAACGTATAACGTATAACGTATAACGTATAACGTATAACGTATAACGTATAACGTATAACGTATAGCGTATAACGTATAACGTATAACGTATAACGTATAACGTATAACGTATAACGTATAACGTATAACGTATAACGTATAACGTATAACGTATAACGTATAACGTATAACGTATAACGTATAACGAATAACTTTTAACGTATAACGTATAATGTATAACGTATAACGTATAACGTTTAACGTAATACGTATAACGTATAACGCACTACGTATAACATATAACGTATAACGTATAACGTATAAAGTATAACATATAACTTTTAACGTATAACGTATAACGTATAACGTAATACGTATAACGTATAACGTATTACGTATAACATATAACGTATAGCGTATAACGTATAACGTATAACGTATAACGTATAACGTATAACGTATAACGTATAACGTATAACGTATAACGTATAACGTATAACGTATAACGTATAACGTATAACGTATAACGTATAACGTATAACGTATAACGTATAACGTATAACGTATATCATATATAACGTATAACGTATAACGTATAAAGGATAACGTGTAACGTATATCGTATATCGTATATCGTATAACGAATAATGTACAACAAGTAACGTGTAACGTATAACGTATAAAGTATAACGTATAACGTATAACGTATAACGTATAACGTATAACGTAATACGTATAACGTATAACGTATTACGTATAACATATAACGTATAACGTATAACGTATAACGTATAACGTATAACGTATAACGTATAACGTATAACGTATAACGTATAACGTATAACGTATAACGTATAACGTATAACGTATAACGAATAACTTTTAACGTATAACGTATAATGTATAACGTATAACGTATAACGTATAACGTAATACGTATAACGTATAACGCACTACGTATAACATATAACGCATAACGTATAACGTATAAAGTATAACGTATAACTTTTAACGTATAACGTATAACGTATAACGTATTACGTATAACATATAACGTATAACGTATAACGTATAACGTATAACGTATAACGTATAACGTATAACGTATAACGTATATCGTATATCGTATGACGTATAACGTATAACGTATAGCGTATAACGTATAACGTATAACGTATAACGTATAACGTATAACGTATAACGTATAACGTATAACGTATAACGTATAACGTATAACGTATAACGTATAACGTATAACGTATAACGTATAACGTATAACGTATAACGTATAACGTATAACGTATAACGTATAACGTATAACGTATAACGTATAACGTATAACGTATAACGTATAGCGTATAACGTATATCGTATAACGTATAACGTATAACGTATAAAGGATAACGTGTAACGTATATCGTATATCGTATATCGTTTAACGAATAATGTACAACAAGTAACGTGTAACGTATAACGTATAAAGAATAACGTATAACGTATAACGTATAACGTATAACGTATAACGTATAACGTATAACGTATAACGTATAACGTATAACGTATAACGTATAACGTATAACGTATAACGTATAACGTATAACGTATAGCGTATAACGTATATCGTATAACGTATAACGTATAACGTATAACGTATAACGTATAACGTATAACGTATAACGTATAACGTATAACGTATAACGTATAACGTATAACGTATAACGTATAACGTATAACGTATAACGAATAACTTTTAACGTATAACGTATAATGTATAACGTATAACGTATAACGTTTAACGTAATACGTATAACGTATAACGCACTACGTATAACATATAACGTATAACGTATAACGTATAAAGTATAACATATAACTTTTAACGTATAACGTATAACGTATAACGTAATACGTATAACGTATAACGTATTACGTATAACATATAACGTATAGCGTATAACGTATAACGTATAACGTATAACGTATAACGTATAACGTATAACGTATAACGTATAACGTATAACGTATAACGTATAACGTATAACGTATAACGTATAACGTATAACGTATAACGTATAACGTATAACGTATAACGTATAACGTATATCATATATAACGTATAACGTATAACGTATAAAGGATAACGTGTAACGTATATCGTATATCGTATATCGTATAACGAATAATGTACAACAAGTAACGTGTAACGTATAACGTATAAAGTATAACGTATAACGTATAACGTATAACGTATAACGTATAACGTAATACGTATAACGTATAACGTATTACGTATAACATATAACGTATAACGTATAACGTATAACGTATAACGTATAACGTATAACGTATAACGTATAACGTATAACGTATAACGTATAACGTATAACGTATAACGTATAACGTATAACGAATAACTTTTAACGTATAACGTATAATGTATAACGTATAACGTATAACGTATAACGTAATACGTATAACGTATAACGCACTACGTATAACATATAACGCATAACGTATAACGTATAAAGTATAACGTATAACTTTTAACGTATATCGTATAACGTATAACGTATTACGTATAACATATAACGTATAACGTATAACGTATAACGTATAACGTATAACGTATAACGTATAACGTATAACGTATATCGTATATCGTATGACGTATAACGTATAACGTATAGCGTATAACGTATAACGTATAACGTATAACGTATAACGTATAACGTATAACGTATAACGTATAACGTATAACGTATAACGTATAACGTATAACGTATAACGTATAACGTATAACGTATAACGTATAACGTATAACGTATAACGTATAACGTATAACGTATAACGTATAACGTATAACGTATAACGTATAACGTATAACGTATAGCGTATAACGTATATCGTATAACGTATAACGTATAACGTATAAAGGATAACGTGTAACGTATATCGTATATCGTATATCGTTTAACGAATAATGTACAACAAGTAACGTGTAACGTATAACGTATAAAGAATAACGTATAACGTATAACGTATAACGTATAACGTATAACGTAATACGTATAACGTATAACGTATTACGTATAACATATAACGTATAACGTATAACGTATAACGTATAACGTATAACGTATAACGTATAACGTATAACGTATAACGTATAACGTATAACGTATAACGTATAACGTATAACGTATAACGTATAACGTATATCGTATATCGTTTAACGAATAATGTACAACAAGTAACGTATAACGTATAAAGGATAACGTGTAACGTATATCGTATATCGTATATCGTTTAACGAATAATGTACAACAAGTAACGTGTAACGTATAACGTATAAAGTATAACGTATAACGTATAACGTATAACGTATAACGTATAACGTATAACGTAATACGTATAACGTATAACGTATTACGTATAACATATAACGTATAACGTATAACGTATAACGTATAACGTATAACGTATAACGTATAACGTATAACGTATAACGTATAACGTATATCGTATATCGTATGACGTATAACGTATAACGTATAGCGTATAACGTATAACGTATAACGTATAACGTATAACGTATAACGTATAACGTATAACGTATAACGTATAACGTATAACGTATAACGTATAACGTATAACGTATAACGTATAACGTATAACGTATAACGTATAACGTATAACGTGTAAAGGATAACGTGTAACGTATATCGTATATCGTATATCGTTTAACGAATAATGTACAACAAGTAACGTGTAACGTATAACGTATAAAGTATAACGTATAACGTATAACGTATAACGTATAACGTATAACGTAATACGTATAACGTATAACGTATTACGTATAACATATAACGTATAACGTATAACGTATAACGTATAACGTATAACGTATAACGTATAACGTATAACGTATAACGTATAACGTATAACGTATAACGTATAACGTATAACGTATAACGTATAACGTATATCGTATATCGTTTAACGAATAATGTACAACAAGTAACGTGTAACGTATAACGTATAAAGTATAACGTATATCGTATAACGTATAACGTATAAAGGATAACGTGTAACGTATATCGTATATCGTATATCGTATATCGTATAACGAATAATGTACAACAAGTAACGTGTAACGTATAACGTATAAAGTATAACGTATAACGTATAACGTATAACGTATAACGTATAACGTAATACGTATAACGTATAACGTATTACGTATAACATATAACGTATAACGTATAACGTATAACGTATAACGTATAACGTATAACGTATAACGTATAACGTATAACGTATAACGTATAACGTATAACGTATAACGTATAACGAATAACTTTTAACGTATAACGTATAATGTATAACGTATAACGTATAACGTATAACGTATAACGTGTAAAGGATAACGTGTAACGTATATCGTATATCGTATATCGTTTAACGAATAATGTACAACAAGTAACGTGTAACGTATAACGTATAAAGTATAACGTATAACGTATAACGTATAACGTATAACGTATAACGTATAACGTATAACGTATAACGTATAACGTATAACGTATAACGTATAACGTATAACGTATAACGTATAACGTATAACGTATAACGTATAACGTATAACGTATAACGTATAACGAATAACTTTTAACGTATAACGTATAATGTATAACGTATAACGTATAACGTTTAACGTAATACGTATAACGTATAACGCACTACGTATAACATATAACGTATAACGTATAACGTATAAAGTATAACATATAACTTTTAACGTATAACGTATAACGTATAACGTAATACGTATAACGTATAACGTATTACGTATAACATATAACGTATAGCGTATAACGTATAACGTATAACGTATAACGTATAACGTATAACGTATAACGTATAACGTATAACGTATAACGTATAACGTATAACGTATAACGTATAACGTATAACGTATAACGTATAACGTATAACGTATAACGTATAACGTATAACGTATATCATATATAACGTATAACGTATAACGTATAAAGGATAACGTGTAACGTATATCGTATATCGTATATCGTATAACGAATAATGTACAACAAGTAACGTGTAACGTATAACGTATAAAGTATAACGTATAACGTATAACGTATAACGTATAACGTATAACGTAATACGTATAACGTATAACGTATTACGTATAACATATAACGTATAACGTATAACGTATAACGTATAACGTATAACGTATAACGTATAACGTATAACGTATAACGTATAACGTATAACGTATAACGTATAACGTATAACGTATAACGAATAACTTTTAACGTATAACGTATAATGTATAACGTATAACGTATAACGTATAACGTAATACGTATAACGTATAACGCACTACGTATAACATATAACGCATAACGTATAACGTATAAAGTATAACGTATAACTTTTAACGTATAACGTATAACGTATAACGTATTACGTATAACATATAACGTATAACGTATAACGTATAACGTATAACGTATAACGTATAACGTATAACGTATAACGTATATCGTATATCGTATGACGTATAACGTATAACGTATAGCGTATAACGTATAACGTATAACGTATAACGTATAACGTATAACGTATAACGTATAACGTATAACGTATAACGTATAACGTATAACGTATAACGTATAACGTATAACGTATAACGTATAACGTATAACGTATAACGTATAACGTATAACGTATAACGTATAACGTATAACGTATAACGTATAACGTATAACGTATAACGTATAGCGTATAACGTATATCGTATAACGTATAACGTATAACGTATAAAGGATAACGTGTAACGTATATCGTATATCGTATATCGTTTAACGAATAATGTACAACAAGTAACGTGTAACGTATAACGTATAAAGAATAACGTATAACGTATAACGTATAACGTATAACGTATAACGTAATACGTATAACGTATAACGTATTACGTATAACATATAACGTATAACGTATAACGTATAACGTATAACGTATAACGTATAACGTATAACGTATAACGTATAACGTATAACGTATAACGTATAACGTATAACGTATAACGTATAACGTATAACGTATATCGTATATCGTTTAACGAATAATGTACAACAAGTAACGTATAACGTATAAAGGATAACGTGTAACGTATATCGTATATCGTATATCGTTTAACGAATAATGTACAACAAGTAACGTGTAACGTATAACGTATAAAGTATAACGTATAACGTATAACGTATAACGTATAACGTATAACGTATAACGTAATACGTATAACGTATAACGTATTACGTATAACATATAACGTATAACGTATAACGTATAACGTATAACGTATAACGTATAACGTATAACGTATAACGTATAACGTATAACGTATATCGTATATCGTATGACGTATAACGTATAACGTATAGCGTATAACGTATAACGTATAACGTATAACGTATAACGTATAACGTATAACGTATAACGTATAACGTATAACGTATAACGTATAACGTATAACGTATAACGTATAACGTATAACGTATAACGTATAACGTATAACGTATAACGTGTAAAGGATAACGTGTAACGTATATCGTATATCGTATATCGTTTAACGAATAATGTACAACAAGTAACGTGTAACGTATAACGTATAAAGTATAACGTATAACGTATAACGTATAACGTATAACGTATAACGTAATACGTATAACGTATAACGTATTACGTATAACATATAACGTATAACGTATAACGTATAACGTATAACGTATAACGTATAACGTATAACGTATAACGTATAACGTATAACGTATAACGTATAACGTATAACGTATAACGTATAACGTATAACGTATATCGTATATCGTTTAACGAATAATGTACAACAAGTAACGTGTAACGTATAACGTATAAAGTATAACGTATATCGTATAACGTATAACGTATAAAGGATAACGTGTAACGTATATCGTATATCGTATATCGTATATCGTATAACGAATAATGTACAACAAGTAACGTGTAACGTATAACGTATAAAGTATAACGTATAACGTATAACGTATAACGTATAACGTATAACGTAATACGTATAACGTATAACGTATTACGTATAACATATAACGTATAACGTATAACGTATAACGTATAACGTATAACGTATAACGTATAACGTATAACGTATAACGTATAACGTATAACGTATAACGTATAACGTATAACGAATAACTTTTAACGTATAACGTATAATGTATAACGTATAACGTATAACGTATAACGTAATACGTATAACGTATAACGCACTACGTATAACATATAACGTATAACGTATAACGTATAAAGTATAACGTATAACTTTTAACGTATAACGTATAACGTATAACGTATTACGTATAACATATAACGTATAACGTATAACGTATAACGTATAACGTATAACGTATAACGTATAACGTATAACGTATATCGTATATCGTATGACGTATAACGTATAACGTATAGCGTATAACGTATAACGTATAACGTATAACGTATAACGTATAACGTATAACGTATAACGTATAACGTATAACGTATAACGTATAACGTATAACGTATAACGTATAACGTATAACGTATAACGTATAACGTATAACGTATAACGTATAACGTATAACGTATAACGTATAACGTATAACGTATAACGTATAACGTATAACGTATAACGTATAGCGTATAACGTATATCGTATAACGTATACCGTATAACGTATAAAGGATAACGTGTAACGTATATCGTATATCGTATATCGTTTAACGAATAATGTACAACAAGTAACGTGTAACGTATAACGTATAAAGTATAACGTATAACGTATAACGTATAACGTATAACGTATAACGTAATACGTATAACGTATAACGTATTACGTATAACATATAACGTATAACGTATAACGTATAACGTATAACGTATAACGTATAACGTATAACGTATAACGTATAACGTATAACGTATAACGTATAACGTATAACGTATAACGTATATCGTATATCGTTTAACGAATAATGTACAACAAGTAACGTGTAACGTATAACGTATAAAGTATAACGTATATCGTATATCGTATGACGTATAACGTATAACGTATAGCGTATAACGTATAACGTATAACGTATAACGTATAACGTATAACGTATAACGTATAACGTATAACGTATAACGTATAACGTATAAAGTATAACGTATAACGTATAACGTATAACGTATAACGTATAACGTATAACGTAATACGTATAACGTATATCGTATAACGTATAACGTATAACGTATAACGTATAACGTATAACGTATAACGTATAACGTATAACGTATAACGTATAACGTATAACGTATAACGTATATCGTATAACGTATAACGTATAACGTATAAAGGATAACGTGTAACGTATATCGTATATCGTATATCGTTTAACGAATAATGTACAACAAGTAACGTGTAACGTATAACGTATAAAGTATAACGTATAACGTATAACGTATAACGTATAACGTATAACGTATAACGTAATACGTATAACGTATAACGTATTACGTATAACATATAACGTATAACTTATAACGTATAACGTATAACGTATAACGTATAACGTATAACGTATAACGTATAACGTATAACGTATAACGTATATCGTATATCGTATGACGTATAACGTATAACGTATAGCGTATAACGTATAACGTATAACGTATAACGTATAACGTATAACGTATAACGTATAACGTATAAAGTATAACGTATAACGTATAACGTATAACGTATAACGTATAACGTATAACGTAATACGTATAACGTATAACGTATTACGTATAACGTATAACGTATAACGTATAACGTATAACGTATAACGTATAACGTATAACGTATAACGTATAACGTATAACGTATATCGTATATCGTATGACGTATAACGTATAACGTATAGCGTATAACGTATATCGTTTAACGAATAATGTACAACAAGTAACGTGTAACGTATAACGTATAAAGTATAACGTATAACGTATAACGTATAACGTATAACGTATAACGTATAACGTATAACGTAATACGTATATCGTATAACGTATAACGTATAACGTATAAAGGATAACGTGTAACGTATATCGTATATCGTATATCGTTTAACGAATAATGTACAACAAGTAACGTGTAACGTATAACGTATAAAGTATAACGTATAACGTATAACGTATAACGTATAACGTATAACGTAATACGTATAACGTATAACGTATTACGTATAACATATAACGTATAACGTATAACGGATAACGTATAACGTATAACGTATAACGTATAACGTATAACGTATAACGTATATCGTATATCGTATGACGTATAATGTATAACGTATAGCGTATAACGTATAACGTATAACGTATAACGTATAACGTATAACGTATAACGTATAACGTATAACGTATAACGTATAAAGTATAACGTATAACGTATAACGTATAACGTATAACGTATAACGTATAACGTAATACGTATAACGTATAACGTAAATCGTATAACGTATAACGTATAACGTATAAAGGATAACGTGTAACGTATATCGTATATCGTATATCGTTTAACGAATAATGTACAACAAGTAACGTGTAACGTATAACGTATAAAGTATAACGTATAACGTATAACGTATAACGTATAACGTATAACGTAATACGTATAACGTATAACGTATTACGTATAACATATAACGTATAGCGTATAACGTATAACGTATAACGTATAACGTATAACGTATAACGTATAACGTATAACGTATAACGTATAACGTATAACGTATAACGTATAACGTATAACGTATAACGTATAACGTATAACGTATAACGTATAACGTATAACGTATAACGTATAACGTATAACGTATAACGTATATCGTATAACGTATAACGTATAACGTATAAAGGATAACGTGTAACGTATATCGTATATCGTATATCGTATAACGAATAATGTACAACAAGTAACGTGTAACGTATAACGTATAAAGTATAACGTATAACGTATAACGTATAACGTATAACGTATAACGTAATACGTATAACGTATAACGTATAACGTATAACGTATAACGTATAACGTATAACGTATAACGTATAACGTATAACGTATATCGTATATCGTATGACGTATAACGTATAACGTATAGCGTATAACGTATAACGTATAACCTATAACGTATAACGTATAACGTATAACGTATAACGTATAACGTATAACGTATAACGTATAACGTATAACGTATAACGTATAACGTATAACGTATAACGTATAACATATAACGTATAACGTATAACGTATAAAGTATAACGTATAACTTTTAACGTATAACGTATAACTTTTAACGTATAACGTATAACGTATAACGTATTACGTATAACATATAACGTATAACGTATAACGTATAACGTATAACGTATAACGTATAACGTATAACGTATAACGTATAACGTATATCGTATATCGTATGACGTATAACGTATAACGTATAGCGTATAACGTATAACGTATAACCTATAACGTATAACGTATAACGTATAACGTATAACGTATAACGTATAACGTATAACGTATAACGTATAACGTATAACGTATAACGTGTAACGTATAACGTATAACGTATAACGTATAACGTATAACGTATAACGTAATACGTATAACGTATAACGTATTACGTATAACATATAACGTATAACGTATAACGGATAACGTATAACGCATAACGTATAACGTATAACGTATAACGTATAACGTATATCGTATATCGTATGACGTATAACGTATAACGTATAGCGTATAACGTATAACGTATAACGTATAACGTATAACGTATAAGGTATAACGTATAACGTATAACGTATAACGTATAAAGTATAACGTATAACGTATAACGTATAACGTATAACGTATAACGTATAACGTAATACGTATATCGTATAACGTAAATCGTATAACGTATAACGTATAACGTATAAAGGATAACGTGTAACGTATATCGTATATCGTATATCGTTTAACGAATAATGTACAACAAGTAACGTGTAACGTATAACGTATAAAGTATAACGTATAACGTATAACGTATAACGTATAACGTATAACGTAATACGTATAACGTATAACGTATTACGTATAACATATAACGTATAACGTATAACGTATAACGTATAACGTATAACGTATAACGTATATCGTATATCGTATGACGTATAACGTATAACGTATAGCGTATAACGTATAACGTATAACGTATAACGTATAACGTATAACGTATAACGTATAACGTATAACGTATAACGTATAACGTATAACGTATAACGTATAACGTATAACGTATAACGTATAACGTATAACGTATAACGTATAACGTATAACGTATAACGTATAACGTATAACGTATAACGTATAACGTATAACGTATAACGTATATCGTATCATGTGTAACGTATAACGTATAACGTATAACGTATAACGTATAACGCATAACGTATAACGTATATCGTATAACGTATAACGTATAACGTATAACGTATAACGTATGACGTATAACGTATAACGTATAACGTATAACGTATAACGTATGACGTATAACGTATAACGTATAACGTATAACGTATAACGTATAACGTATAACGTATAACGTATAACGTATAGCGTATAACGTATATCGTATAACGTATAACGTATAACGTATAACGTATAACGTATAACGTATAACGTATAACGTATAACGTATAACGTATAACGTATAACGTATAACGTATAACGTATAACGTATAACGTATAACGTATAACGTATAACGTATAACGTATAACGTATAACGTATAACGTATAACGTATATCGTATAACGTATGACGTATGACGTATAACGTATAACGTATAACGTATAACGTATAACGTATAACATATGACGTATAACGCATATCCTAGAACTTATGGCGTATAACGTATAATGTATAACGTATAACGTATAACGTATAACGTATAACGTATAACGTATAACGTGTAACGTAAAACGTATAACGTATAACGTATAACGTATAACGTATAATGTATAACGTATAACGTATAACGTATAACGTATAACGTATAACGTATATCGTATAACGTATAACGTATAACGTATAACGTATAACGTATAACGTATAACGTATAACGTATAACGTATAACGTATAACGTATAACGTATAACGTATAACGTATAACGTATAACATATAACGTATAACGCATATCCTAGAACTTATGGCGTATAGCGTATAATGTATAACGTATAACGTATAACGTATAACGTATAACGTATAACGTATAACGTATATCGTATAACGTATGACGTATGACGTATAACGTATAACGTATAACGTATAACGTATAACGTATAACATATGACGTATAACGCATATCCTAGAACTTATGGCGTATAACGTATAATGTATAACGTATAACGTATAACGTATATCGTATAACGTATAACGTATAACGTATAACGTATAACGTATATCGTATAACGTATGACGTATGACGTATGACGTATAACGTATAACGTATATCGTATAACGTATAACGTATAACGTATAACGTAGAACGTATAACGTATAACGTATCACGTATAACGTATAATGTGTAACGTATAACGTATAACGTATAACGTATAACGTATAACCTATAACACATAACGTATAACGTATAACGTATAACGTATAACGTATAACGTATAACGTATAACGTATAACGTATAACGTATAACGTATAACGTATAACGTATAACTTATGACGTATAACGTATAACGTATAACGTATAAAGGATAACGTATAACGTATAACGTGTAACGTATAACGTATAACGTATAACGTATAACGTATAACGTATAACGTATAACGTATAACGTATAACGTATAACGTATAACGTATAACCTATAACAAATAACGTATAACGTATAACGTATAACGTATAACGTATAACGTATAACGTATAACGTATAACGTATAACGTATAACGTATAACGTATAACGTATAACGTATAACGTATAACGTATAACGTATAACGTATAACGTATAACGTATAACGTATAACGTATAACGTATAACGTATAACGTATAACGTGTAACGTATAACGTGTAACGTATAACGTGTAACGTATAACGTGTAACGTATAACGTGTAACGTATAACGTGTAACGTATAACGTATAACGTATAACGTATAACGTATAACGTATAACGTATAACGTATAACGTGTAACGTATAACGTGTAACGTATAACGTATAACGTACAACGTATAACGTACAACGTATAACGTAGAACGTATAACATAATACGTATAACGTATAACGTATTACGTATAACGTATAACGTATAACGTATAACGTATAACGTGTAACGTATAACGTATAACGTATAACGTATAACGTATAACGTATAACGTATAACGTATAACGTATAACGTATAACGTATAACGTATAACGTATAACGTATAACGTATAACGTATAACGTATAACGTATAACGTATAACGTATAACGTATAACGTGTAACGTATAACGTATAACGTATAACGTATAATGTATAACACATAACACATAACGTATAACGTATAACGTATAACGTATAACGCATAACGTATAACGTAATACGTATATCAAATAACGTATAACGTATAACGTATAACGTATAACGTATAACGTATAACGTATAACGTATAACGTATAACGTATAACGTATAACGTATAACTTATGACGTATAACGTATAACGTATAACGTATAAAGGATAACGTATAACGTATAACGTATAACGTATAACGTATAACGTATAACGTATAACGTATAACGTATAACGTATAACGTATAACGTATAACGTATAACGTATAACGTATAACGTATAACGTATAACGTATAACGTATAACGTATAACGTATAACGTATAACGTATAACGTATAACGTATAACGTATATCGTATAACGTATGACGTATGACGTATAACGTATAACGTATAACGTATAACGTATAACGTATAACATATGACGTATAACGCATATCCTAGAACTTATGGCGTATAACGTATAATGTATAACGTATAACGTATAACGTATAACGTATAACGTATAACGTATAACGTGTAACGTAAAACGTATAACGTATAACGTATAACGTATAACGTATAATGTATAACGTATAACGTATAACGTATAACGTATAACGTATAACGTATATCGTATAACGTATAACGTATAACGTATAACGTATAACGTATAACGTATAACGTATAACGTATATCGTATAACGTATGACGTATGACGTATGACGTATAACGTATAACGTATATCGTATAACGTATAACGTATAACGTATAACGTAGAACGTATAACGTATAACGTATCACGTATAACGTATAATGTGTAACGTATAACGTATAACGTATAACGTATAACGTATAACCTATAACACATAACGTATAACGTATAACGTATAACGTATAACGTATAACGTATAACGTATAACGTATAACGTATAACGTATAACGTATAACGTATAACGTATAACGTATAACTTATGACGTATAACGTATAACGTATAACGTATAAAGGATAACGTATAACGTATAACGTATAACGTATAACGTATAACGTATAACGTATAACGTATAACGTATAACGTATAACGTATAACGTATAACGTATAACGTATAACGTATAACGTATAACCTATAACAAATAACGTATAACGTATAACGTATAACGTATAACGTATAACGTATAACGTATAACGTATAACGTATAACGTATAACGTATAACGTATAACGTATAACGTATAACGTATAACGTATAACGTATAACGTATAACGTATAACGTATAACGTATAACGTATAACGTATAACGTATAACGTATGACGTATAACGTATAACGTATAACGTATAACGTATAACGTATAACGTATAACGTATAACGTGTAACGTATAACGTGTAACGTATAACGTGTAACGTATAACGTGTAACGTATAACGTATATCGTATAACGTATAACGTATAACGTATAACGTATAACGTATAACGTGTAACGTATAACGTGTAACGTATAACGTATAACGTACAACGTATAACGTACAACGTATAACGTATAACGTATAACATAATACGTATAACGTATAACGTATTACGTATAACGTATAACGTATAACGTATAACGTGTAACGTATAACGTATAACGTATAACGTATAACGTATAACGTATAACGTATAACGTATAACGTATAACGTATAACGTATAACGTATAACGTATAACGTATAACGTATAACGTATAACGTATAACGTATAACGTATAACGTATAACGTGTAACGTATAACGTGTAACGTATAACGTGTAACGTATAACGTGTAACGTATAACGTGTAACGCATAACGTATAACGTATAACGTATAACGTATAACGTATAACGTATAACGTATAACGTATAAAGTATAACGTATAACGTATAACGTATAACGTATAACGTATAACGTATAACGTATAACATATGACGTATAACGTATAACGAATAACTTTTAACGTATAACGTATAATGTATAACGTATAACGTATAACGTATAACGTATAACTTTTAACGTGTAACGTGTAACGTAAAACGTATAACGTATAACGTATAACGTATAACGTATAACGTATAACGTATAACGTATAACGTATAACGTAATACGTATAACGTATAACGTATTACGTATAACATATAACGTATAACTTATAAAGTATAACGTATAACGTATAACGTATAACGTATAACGTATAACGTAATACGTATAACGTATAACGCATTACGTATAACATATAACGTATAACGTATAACGTATAACGTATAACGTATAACGTAATACGTATAACGTATAACTTATAACGTATAACGTATAACGTATAACGTATAACGTATAACGTATAACGTATAACGTATAACGTATAACGTATAACGTATAACGTATAACGTATAACGTATAACGTATAGCGTATAACGAATAATGTACAACAAGTAACGTGTAACGTATAACGTATAAAGTATAACGAATAACGTATAACGTATAACGTATAATGTATAACGTATAACGTATAACGTAATACGTATAACGTATAACGTATTACGTATAACATATAACGTATAACGTATAACGTATAACGTATAACGTATAACGCATAACGTATAACGTATAACGTATAACGTATATCGTATATCGTATGACGTATAACGTATAACGTATAGCGTATAACGTATAACGTATAACGTATAACGTATAACGTATAACGTATAACGTATAACGTAATACGTATAACGTATAACGTATTACGTATAACATATAACGTATAACTTATAACGTATAACTTATAACGTATAACGTATAACGTATAACGTATAACGTATAACGTATAACGTATAACGTATAGCGTATAACGTATATCGTATAACGTATAACGTATAACGTATAAAGGATAACGTGTAACGTATATCGTATATCGTATATCGTTTAACGAATAATGTACAACAAGTAACGTGTAACGTATAACGTATAAAGTATAACGTATAACGTATAACGTATAACGTATAACGTATAACGTATAACGTATAACGTATAACGTAATACGTATAACGTATAACGTATTACGTATAACATATAACGTATAACGTATAACGTATAACGTATAACGTATAACGTATAACGTATAACGTATAACGTATATCGTATATCGTATGACGTATAACGTATAACGTATAGCGTATAACGTATAACGTATAACGTATAACGTATAACGTATAACGTATAACGTATAACGTATAACGTATAACGTATAACGTATAAAGTATAACGTATAACCTATAACGTATAACGTATAACGTATAACGTATAACGTAATACGTATAACGTATAACGTATTACGTATAACATATAACGTATAACGTATAACGTATAACGTATAACGTATAACGTATAACGTATAACGTATAACGTATAACGTATAACGTATAACGTATAACGTATATCGTATATCGTATGACGTATAACGTATAACGTATAGCGTATAACGTATAACGTATAACGTATAACGTATAACGTATAACGTATAACGTATAACGTATATCGTATATCGTATGACGTATAACGTATAACGTATAGCGTATAACGTATAACGTATAACGTATAACGTATAACGTATAACGTATAACGTATAACGTATATCGTATATCGTATGACGTATAACGTATAACGTATAGCGTATAACGTATAACGTATAACGTATAACGTATAACGTATAACGTATAACGTATAACGTATAACGTATAACGTATAAAGTATAACGTATAACGTATAACGTATAACGTATAACGTATAACGTAATACGTATAACGTATAACGTATAACGTATAACGTATAACGTATAACCTACAACACATAACGTATAACGTATAACGTATAACGTATAACGTATAACGTATAACGTATAACGTATAACGTATATCGTATAACGTATACCGTATAACGTATAACGTATAACGTATAACGTATAACGTATAACGTATAACGTATAACGTATAACGTATAAAGTATAACGTATAACGTATAACGTATAACGTATAACGTATAACGTAATACGTATAACGTATAACGTATAACGTATAACGTATAACGTATAACCTACAACACATAACGTATAACGTATAACGTATAACGTATAACGTATAACTTATAACGTATAACGTATAACGTATAACGTATAACGTATAACGTATAACGTATAACGTATAACGTATAACGTATAACGTATAACGTATAACGTATAACGTATAACGTATAACGTATAGCGTATAACGTATAACGTATAACGTATAACGTATAACGTATACCGTATAACGTATAGCGTATAACGTATAACGTATAACGTATAGCGTATAACGTATAACGTATAACATATAACGTATAACGTATAACGAATAACTTTTAACGTATAACGTATAATGTATAACGTATAACGCATAACGTATAACGTATAACTTTTAACGTGTAACGTGTAACGTAAAACGTATAACGTATAACGTATAACGTATAACGTATAACGTATAACGTATAACGTATAACGTATAACGTATAACGTATAACGTATAACGTATAACGTAATACGTATAACGTATAACGCATTACGTATAACGTATAATGTATAACGTATAACGTATAACGTATAACGTATAACTTTTAACGTGTAACGTGTAACGTATAATGTATAAAGTATAACGTATAACTTTTAACGTATAACGTATAACGTATAACGTAATACGTAATACGTATAACGTATAACGTATAACGTATAACGTAATACGTATAACGTATAACGTATTACGTATAACATATAACGTATAACTTATAACGTATAACGTATAACGTATAACGTATAACGTATAACGTATAACGTATAACGTATAACGTATAACGTATAACGTATAACGTATAACGTATAACGTATAACGTATAACGTATAACGTATAACGTATAACGTATAGCGTATAACGTATATCGTATAACGTATAACGTATAACGTATAAAGGATAACGTGTAACGTATATCGTATATCGTATATCGTTTAACGAATAATGTACAACAAGCAACGTGTAACGTATAACGTATAAAGTATAACGAATAACGTACAACGTATAACGTATAACGTATAACGTATAACGTAATACGTATAACGTATAACGTATTACGTATAACATATAACGTATAACGTATAACGTATAACGTATAACGTATAACGCATAACGTATAACGTATAACGTATAACGTATAACGTATAACGTATATCGTATATCGTATGACGTATAACGTATAACGTATAGCGTATAACGTATAACGTATAACGTATAACGTATAACGTATAACGTATAACGTATAACGTATAACGTATAACGTATAACGTATAACGTATAACGTATAACGTATAACGTATAACGTATAACGTATAACGTATAACGTATAACGTATAACGTATAACGTATAACGTATAACGTATATCGTATATCGTATGACGTATAACGTATAACGTATAGCGTATAACGTATAACGTATAACGTATAACGTATAACGTATAACGTATAACGTATAACGTATAACGTATAACGTATAACGTATAAAGTATAACGTATAACGTATAACGTATAACGTATAACGTATAACGTAATACGTATAACGTATAACGTATTACGTATAACGTATAACGTATAACGTATAACGAATAACGTATAACGTTTAACGTATAACGTAGAACGTATAACGAATAACGTATAACGTATAACGTATAACGTATAACGTATAACGTATAACGTATAACGTATAACGTATAACGTATAACGTATAACGTATAACGAATAACGTATAACGTATAACGTATAACGTATAACGTATAACGTAGAACGTAACACGTACAACGTATAACGTATAACGCATAACTTATAACGTATAACGTATAACGTATAACGTATAACGTATAACGTATAACGTATAACGTATAACGTATAACGTATAACGTATAACGTATAACATATAACGTATAACGCATATCCTAGAACATATAGCGTATAACGTATAATGTATAACGTATAACTTATAACGTATAACTTTTAACGTATAACGTATAACGTATAACGTATAACGTATAACAAATAACGTATAACGTATAACGTATAACGTGTAACGTATAACGTATAACGTATAACGTATAACGTATAACGTATCACGTATAACGTATAACGTATAACGTGTAACGTATAACGTATAACGTATAACGTATAACGTATAACCTACAACACATAACGTATAACGTATAACGTATAACGTATAACGTATAACGTATAACGTATAACGTATAACGTATATCGTATAACGTATACCGTATAACGTGTAACGTATAACGTATAACGTATAACGTATAACGTATAACGTATAACCTACAACACATAACGTATAACGTATAACGTATAACGTATAGCGTATAACGTATAACGTATAACGTATAACGTATAACGTATACCGTATAACGTATAGCGTATAACGTATAACGTATAACGTATAGCGTATAACGTATAACGTATAACATATAACGTATAACGTATAACGAATAACTTTTAACGTATAACGTATAATGTATAACGTATAACGTATAACGTATAACGTATAACTTTTAACGTGTAACGTGTAACGTAAAACGTATAACGTATAACGTATAACGTATAACGTATAACGTATAACGTATAACGTATAACGTATGACCTATGACGTGTAACGTATAACGTATAAGGTATAATGTATAACGTATAACGTATACCGTATAACGTATAACGTATAGCGTATATCGTATATCGTATAACGTATAACGTATAACGTATAAAGGATAACGTGTAACGTATATCGTATATCGTATATCGTATAACGAATAATGTACAACAAGTAACGTGTAACGTATAGCGTATAACGTATAACGTATAACGTATAACGTATAACGTATAACGTATAACGTATAACGTATAACGTATAACGTATAACGTATAACGTATAACGTATAACGTATAACGTATAACGTATAGCGTATGACGTATAACGTATAACGTATAACGTATAACGTATAACGTATAACGTATAACGTATAACGTATAACGTATAACGTATAACGTATAACGTATAACGTATAACGTATAACATATAACGTATAACGCATATCCTAGAACTTATGGCGTATAGCGTATAATGTATAACGTATAACGTATAACGTATAACGTATAACGTATATCGTATAACGTATGACGTATGACGTATAACGTATAACGTATAACGTATAACGTATAACGTATAACGTATAACGTATAACATATAACGTATAACGCATATCCTAGAACTTATGGCGTATAACGTATAATGTATAACGTATAACGTATAACGTATATCGTATAACGTATAACGTATAACGTATAACGTATATCGTATAACGTATGACGTATGACGTATGACGTATAACGTATAACGTATATCGTATAACGTATAACGTATAACGTATAACGTAGAACGTATAACGTATAACGTATCACGTATAACGTATAATGTGTAACGTATAACGTATAACGTATAACGTATAACGTATAACCTATAACACATAACGTATAACGTATAACGTATAACGTATAACGTATAACGTATAACGTATATCGTATAACGTATGACGTATGACGTATAACGTATAACGTATAACGTATAACGTATAACGTATAACATATAACGTATAACGCATATCCTAGAACTTATGGCGTATAACGTATAATGTATAACGTATAACGTATAACGTATATCGTATAACGTATAACGTATAACGTATAACGTATATCGTATAACGTATGACGTATGACGTATGACGTATAACGTATAACGTATATCGTATAACGTATAACGTATAACGTATAACGTGTAACGTATAACGTATAACGTATAACGTATAACGTATAACATATAACGTATAACGCATATCCTAGAACATATAGCGTATAACGTATAATGTATAACGTATAACTTATAACGTATAACTTTTAACGTATAACGTATAACGTATAACGTATAACGTATAACAAATAACGTATAACGTATAACGTATAACGTGTAACGTATAACGTATAACGTATAACGTATAACGTATAACGTATCACGTATAACGTATAACGTGTAACGTATAACGTATAACGTATAACGTATAACGTATAACCTACAACACATAACGTATAACGTATAACGTATAACGTATAACGTATAACGTATAACGTATAACGTATAACGTATATCGTATAACGTATACCGTATAACGTGTAACGTATAACGTATAACGTATAACGTATAACGTATAACGTATAACCTACAACACATAACGTATAACGTATAACGTATAACGTATAGCGTATAACGTATAACGTATAACGTATAACGTATAACGTATACCGTATAACGTATAGCGTATAACGTATAACGTATAACGTATAGCGTATAACGTATAACGTATAACATATAACGTATAACGTATAACGAATAACTTTTAACGTATAACGTATAATGTATAACGTATAACGTATAACGTATAACGTATAACTTTTAACGTGTAACGTGTAACGTAAAACGTATAACGTATAACGTATAACGTATAACGTATAACGTATAACGTATAACGTATAACGTATAACGTATAACGTATGACCTATGACGTGTAACGTATAACGTATAAGGTATAATGTATAACGTATAACGTATACCGTATAACGTATAACGTATAGCGTATATCGTATATCGTATAACGTATAACGTATAACGTATAAAGGATAACGTGTAACGTATATCGTATATCGTATATCGTATAACGAATAATGTACAACAAGTAACGTGTAACGTATAGCGTATAACGTATAACGTATAACGTATAGCGTATAACGTATAACGTATAACGTATAACGTATAACGTATACCGTATAACGTATAGCGTATAACGTATAACGTATAACGTATAGCGTATAACGTATAACGTATAACATATAACGTATAACGTATAACGAATAACTTTTAACGTATAACGTATAATGTATAACGTATAACGTATAACGTATAACGTATAACTTTTAACGTGTAACGTGTAACGTAAAACGTATAACGTATAACGTATAACGTATAACGTATAACGTATAACGTATAACGTATAACGTATAACGTATAACGTATGACCTATGACGTGTAACGTATAACGTATAAGGTATAATGTATAACGTATAACGTATACCGTATAACGTATAACGTATAACGTATAACGTATAACGTATAACGTATATCGTATAACGTATGACGTATGACGTATAACGTATAACGTATAACGTATAACGTATAACGTATAACGTATAACGTATAACATATAACGTATAACGCATATCCTAGAACTTATGGCGTATAACGTATAATGTATAACGTATAACGTATAACGTATATCGTATAACGTATAACGTATAACGTATAACGTATATCGTATAACGTATGACGTATGACGTATGACGTATAACGTATAACGTATATCGTATAACGTATAACGTATAACGTATAACGTAGAACGTATAACGTATAACGTATCACGTATAACGTATAATGTGTAACGTATAACGTATAACGTATAACGTATAACGTATAACCTATAACACATAACGTATAACGTATAACGTATAACGTATAACGTATAACGTATAACGTATAACGTATAACCTACAACACATAACGTATAACGTATAACGTATAACGTATAACGTATAACGTATAACGTATAACGTATAACGTATAACGTATAACGTATAACGTATACCGTATAACGTATAGCGTATAACGTATAACGTATAACGTATAGCGTATAACGTATAACGTATAACGTATAACGTATAACGTATAACGTATAACGTATAACGTATGACGTATATCGTATAACGTATGACGTATGACGTATAACGTATAACGCATAACGTATAACGCATAACGTATAACGTATAACGTACAACATATAACGTATAACGTATAACGAATAACTTTTAACGTATAACGTATAATGTATAACGTATAACGTATAACGTATAACGTATAACTTTTAAAGTGTAACGTGTAACGTAAAACGTATAACGTATAACGTATAACGTATAACGTATAACGTATAACGTATAACGTATAACGTATAACGTATGACCTATGACGTGTAACGTATAACGTATAAGGTATAATGTATAACGTATAACGTATACCGTATAACGTATAACGTATAGCGTATATCGTATATCGTATAACGTATAACGTATAACGTATAAAGGATAACGTGTAACGTATATCGTATATCGTATATCGTATAACGAATAATGTACAACAAGTAACGTGTAACATATAGCGTATAACGTATAACGTATAACGTATAACGTATAACGCATAACGTATAACGTATAACGTATAACGTATAACGTATAACGTATAACGTATAACGTATAACGTATAAAGTATAACGTATAACGTATAACGTATAACGTATAACGTATAACATATAACGTATAACGCATATCCTGGAACTTATGGCGTATAGCGTATAATGTATAACGTATAACGTATAACGTATAACGTATAACGTATATCGTATAACGTATGACGTATGACGTATAACGTATAACGTATAACGTATAACGTATAACGTATAACATATAACGTATAACGCATATCCTAGAACTTATGGCGTATAACGTATAATGTATAACGTATAACGTATAACGTATATCGTATAACGTGTAACGTATAACGTATAACGTATATCGTATAACGTATAACGTATAACGTATAACGTATAACGTATAACGTATAACGTATAACGTATAACGTATAACGTATAACGTATAACGTATAACGTATAACGTATAACATATAACGTATAACGCATATCCTAGAACTTATGGCGTATAGCGTATAATGTATAACGTATAACGTATAACGTATAACGTATAACGTATATTGTATAACGTATGACGTATGAAGTATAACGTATAACGTATAACGTATAACGTATAACGTATAACATATAACGTATAACGCATATCCTAGAACTTATGGCGTATAACGTATATTGTATAACGTATAACGTATAACGTATATCGTATAACGTATAACGTATAACGTATAACGTATATCGTATAACGTATGACGTATGACGTATGACGTATAACGTATAACGTATATCGTATAACGTATAACGTATAACGTATAACGTATAACGTATAACTTATAACGTATAACGTATAGCGTATAACGTATATCGTATAACGTATAACGTATAACGTATAAAGGATAACGTGTAACGTATATCGTATATCGTATATCGTATATCGTATTACGAATAATGTACAACAAGTAACGTGTAACGTATAGCGTATAACGTATAACGTATAACGTATAACGTATAACGTATAACGTATAACGTATAACGTATAACGTATAACGTAAAACGTATAACGTATAACGTATAACGTATAACGTATAACGTATAACGTATAACGTATAACGTATAACGTATAACGTATAACGTATAACGTATAACGTATAACGTATAACGTATAACGTATATCGTATATCGTATGACGTATAACGTATAACGTATAGCGTATAACGTATAACGTATAACGTATAACGTATAACGTATAACGTATAACGTATAACGTATAACGTATAACGTATAACGTATAACGTATAACGTATAACGTATAACGAATAACTTTTAACGTATAACGTATAATGTATAACGTATAACTTATAACGTATAACGTATTACTTTTAACGTGTAACGTGTAACGTGTAACGTAAAACGTATAACGTATAACGTATAACGTATAACGTATAACGTATAACGTATAACGTATAACGTATAACGTAATACGAATAACGTATAACGTATTACGTATAACATATAACGTATAACGTATAAAGTATAACGTATAACGTATAACGTATAACGTATAACGTATAAGGTAATACGTATAACGTATAACGCATTACGTATAACATATAACGTATAACGTATAACGTATAACGTATAACGTATAACGTATAACGTATAAAGGATAACGTATAACGTATAACGTATAACGTATAACGTATAACGTATAACGTAATACGTATAACGTATAACGTATAACGTATAACGTATAACGTAATACGTATAACGTATAACGCACTACGTATAACATATAACGTATAACGTATAACGTATAAAGTATAACGTATAACTTTTAACGTATAACGTATAACGTATAACGTAATACGTATAACGTATAACGTATTACGTATAACATATAACGTATAGCGTATAACGTATAACGTATAACGTATAACGTATAACGTATAGCGTATAACGTATAACGTATAACGTATAACGTATAACGTATAACGTATAAAGTATAACGTATAACTTTTAGCGTATAACGTATAACGTATAAAGTAATACGTATAACGTATAACGTATTACGTATAACATATAACTTTTAACGTATAACATATAACGTATAACGTAATACGTATAACGTATAACGTATAACGTATTACGTATAACATATAACGTATAGCGTATAACGTAATACGTATAACGTATAACGCACTACGTATAACATATGACGTATAACGTATAACGTATAAAGTATAACGTATAACTTTTAACGTATAACGTATAACGTATAACGTATAACGTATAACGTATAACGTATAACGTATAACGTATAACGTATAACGTATAACGTATAACGTATAACGTATAAAGTATAACGTATAACTTTTAACGTATAACGTATAACGTATTACGTATAACATATAACGTATAGCGTATAACGTATAACGTATAACGTATAACGTATAACGTATAACGTATAACGTATAACGTATAACGTATAACGTATAACGTATAACGTATAACGTATAACGTATAACGTATAACGTATAACGTATAACGTATAACGTATAACGTATAACGTACAACGTATAACGTATAACGTATAACGTATAACGTATAACGTATAACGTATATCGTATAACGTATAACGTATAACGTATAAAGGATAACGTGTAACGTACATCGTATATCGTATATCGTTTAACGAATAATGTACAACAAGTAACGTGTAACGTATAACGTATAAAGTATAACGTATAACGTATAACGTAATACGTATAACGTATAACGTATTACGTATAACATATAACGTATAACGTTTAACGTATAACGTATAACGTATAACGTATAACGTATAACGTATATCGTATATCGTATGACGTATAACGTATAACGTATAGCGTATAACGTATAACGTATAACGTATAACGTATAACGTATAACGTATAACGTATAACGTATAACGTATAAAGTATAACGTATAACGTATAACGTATAACGTATAACGTATAACGAATAACGTAATACGTATAACGTATAACGTATTACGTATAACATATAACGTATAACGTATAACGTATAACGTATAACGTATAACGTGTAACGTAAAACGTATAACGTATACCGTATAACGTATAACGTATAACGTATAACGTATAGCGTATAACGTATATCGTATAACGTATAACGTATAACGTATAAAGGATAACGTGTAACGAATATCGTATATCGTATATCGTATATCGTATAACGAATAATGTACAACAAGTAACGTATAAAGTATAACGTATAACGTATAACGTATAACGTATAACGTATAACGTATAACGTAATACGTATAACGTATAACGTATTACGTATAACATATAACGTATGACGTATGACGTATAACGTATAACGTATATCGTATAACGTATAACGTATAACGTATAACGTATAACGTATAACGTATAACGTATAACGTATAGCGTATAACGTATATCGTATAACGTATAACGTATAACGTATAACGTATAACGTATATCGTATAACGTATAACGTATAACGTATAAAGGATAACGTGTAACGTACATCGTATATCGTATATCGTTTAACGAATAATGTACAACAAGTAACGTGTAACGTATAACGTATAAAGTATAACGTATAACGTATAACGTAATACGTATAACGTATAACGTATTACGTATAACATATAACGTATAACGTTTAACGTATAACGTATAACGTATAACGTATAACGTATAACGTATATCGTATATCGTATGACGTATAACGTATAACGTATAGCGTATAACGTATAACGTATAACGTATAACGTATAACGTATAACGTATAACGTAGAACGTATAAAGTATAACGTATAACGTATAACGTATAACGTATAACGTATAACGTATAACGTATAACGAATAACGTAATACGTATAACGTATAACGTATTACGTATAACATATAACGTATAACGTATAGCGTATAACGTATAACGTATAACGTGTAACGTAAAACGTATAACGTATACCGTATAACGTATAACGTATAACGTATAACGTATAACGTATAACGTATAGCGTATAACGTATATCGTATAACGTATAACGTATAACGTATAAAGGATAACGTGTAACGAATATCGTATATCGTATATCGTATATCGTATAACGAATAATGTACAACAAGTAACGTATAAAGTATAACGTATAACGTATAACGTATAGCGTATAACGCATAACGTATAACGTATAACGTATAACGTATAACGTATAACGTATAACGTATAAAGTATAACGTATAACGTATAACGTATAACGTATAACGTATAACGTATAACGTAATCCGTATAACGTATAACGTATTACGTATAACATATAACGTATAACGTATAACGTATAACGTATAACGTATAACGTGTAACGTAAAACGTATAACGTATACCGTATAACGTATAACGTATAACGTATAACGTATAACGTATAACGTATAACGTATAACGTATAACGTATAACGTATAACGTATAACGTATAACGTATAACGTATAACGTATAACGTATAACGTATAACGTATAACGTATAACGTATATCGTATAACGTATGACGTATGACGTATAACGTATAACGCATAACGTATAACGCATAACGTATAACGTATAACGTATAACGTATAACATATAACGTATAACGTATAACGAATAACTTTTAACGTATAACGTATAATGTATAACGTATAACGTATAACGTATAACGTATAACTTTTAACGTGTAACGTGTAACGTAAAACGTATAACGTATAACGTATAACGTATAACGTATAACGTATAACGTATAACGTATAACGTATAACGTATAACGTATAACGTATAACGTATAACGTATAACGTATAACGTATAGCGTATAACGTATAACGTATAACGTATAACGTATAACGTATAACGTATAACGTATAACGTATAACGTATAACGTATAACGTATAAAGTATAACGTATAACGTATAACGTATAACGTATAACGTATAACGTATAACGTAATACGTATAACGTATAACGTATTACGTATAACATATAACGTATAACGTATAACGTATAACGTATAACGTATAACGTATAACGTATAACGTATAATGTATAACGTATATCGTATATCGTATGACGTATAACGTATAACGTATAGCGTATAGCGTATAACGTATAACGTATAACGTATAACGTATAACGTATAACGTATAACGTATAACGTATAACGTATAACGTATAACGTATAACGTATAACGTATAACGTATAACGTATAACGTATAACGTATAACGTATAACGTATAACGTATAACGTATAACGTATAACGTATAACGTATAACGTATAACGTATAACGTATAACGTATAACGTATAGCGTATAACGTATATCGTATAACGTATAACGTATAACGTATAAAGGATAACGTGTAACGTATATCGTATATCGTATATCGTTTAACGAATAATGTACAACAAGTAACGTGTAACGTATAACGTATAAAGTATAACGTATAACGTATAACGTAATACGTATAACGTATAACGTATTACGTATAACATATAACGTATAACGTATAACGTATAACGTATAACGTATAGCGTATAACGTATATCGTATATCATATGACGTATAACGTATAACGTATAGCGTATAACGCATAACGTATAACGTATAACGTATAACGTATAACGTATAACGTATAACGTATAAAGTATAACGTATAACGTATAACGTATAACGTATAACGTATAACGTATAACGTAATCCGTATAACGTATAACGTATTACGTATAACATATAACGTATAACGTATAACGTATAACGTATAACGTATAACGTGTAACGTAAAACGTATAACGTATACCGTATAACGTATAACGTATAACGTATAACGTATAACGTATAACGTATAACGTATAACGTATAACGTATAACGTATAACGTATAACGTATAACGTATAACGTATAACGTATAACGTATAACGTATAACGTATAACGTATATCGTATAACGTATGACGTATGACGTATAACGTATAACGCATAACGTATAACGCATAACGTATAACGTATAACGTATAACGTATAACATATAACGTATAACGTATAACGAATAACTTTTAACGTATAACGTATAACGTATAACGTATAACGTATAACGTATATCGTATGACGTATTCCGTATAACGTATAGCGTATAACGTATAACGTATAACGTATAACGTATAACGTATTACGTATAACGTATAACGTATAACGTATAACGTATAACGTATAACGTATAACGTATAACGTATAACGTATAACGTATAACGTATAACGTATAACGTATAACGTATGACGTATGACGTATAACGTATAACGTATATCGTATAACGTATAACGTATAACGTATAACGTATAACGTATAACGTATAACGTATAACGTATAGCGTATAACGTATATCGTATAACGTATAACGTATAACGTATACAGGATAACGTGTAACGTATATCGTATATCGTATATCGTATATCGTATAACGAATAATGTACAACAAGTAACGTGTAACGTATAGCGTATAACGTATAACGTATAACGTATAACGTATAACGTATAACGTATAACGTATAACGTATAACGTATAACGTATATCGTATAACGTATGACGTATGACGTATAACGTATAACGCATAACGTATAACGCATAACGTATAACGTATAACGTATAACGTATAACATATAACGTATAACGTATAACGAATAACTTTTAACGTATAACGTATAATGTATAACGTATAACGTATAACGTATAACGTATAACTTTTAACGTGTAACGTGTAACGTAAAACGTATAACGTATAACGTATAACGTATAACGTATAACGTATAACGTATAACGTATAACGTATAACGTATAACGTATAACGTATAACGTATAACGTATAACGTATAACGTATAACGTATAACGTATAACGTATAACGTATAACGTATAACGTATAACGTATAACGTATAACGTATAACGTATAACGTATAACGTATAACGTATGACGTATGACGTATAACGTATAACGTATATCGTATAACGTATAACGTATAACGTATAACGTATAACGTATAACGTATAACGTATAACGTATAGCGTATAACGTATATCGTATAACGTATAACGTATAACGTATACAGGATAACGTGTAACGTATATCGTATATCGTATATCGTATATCGTATAACGAATAATGTACAACAAGTAACGTGTAACGTATAGCGTATAACGTATAACGTATAACGTATAACGTATAACGTATAACGTATAACGTATAACGTATAACGTATAACGTATAACGTATAACGTATAACGTATAACGTATAACGTATAGCGTATAACGTATAACGTATAACGTATAACGTATAACGTATAACGTATAACGTATAACGTATAACGTATAACGTATAACGTATAACGTATAACGTATAACGTATAACGTATAACGTATAACGTATAACGTAATACGTATAACGTATAACGTATTACGTATAACATATAACGTATAACGTATAACGTATAACGTATAACGTATAACGTATAACGTATAACGTATAATGTATAACGTATATCGTATATCGTATGACGTATAACGTATAACGTATAGCGTATAACGTATAACGTATAACGTATAACGTATAACGTATAACGTATAACGTATAACGTATAACGTATAACGTATAACGTATAACGTATAACGTATAACGTATAACGTATAACGTATAACGTATAACGTATAACGAATAACTTTTAACGTATAACGTATAATGTATAACGTATAACGTATAACGTTTAACGTAATACGTATAACGTATAACGCACTACGTATAACATATAACGTATAACGTATAACGTATAAAGTATAACATATAACTTTTAACGTATAACGTATAACGTATAACGTAATACGTATAACGTATAACGTATTACGTATAACATATAACGTATAGCGTATAACGTATAACGTATAACGTATAACGTATAACGTATAACGTATAACGTATAACGTATAACGTATAACGTATAACGTATAACGTATAACGTATAACGTATAACGTATAACGTATAACGTATAACGTATAACGTATAACGTATAACGTATAACGTATAACGTATAACGTATATCATATATAACGTATAACGGATAACGTATAAAGGATAACGTGTAACGTATATCGTATATCGTATATCGTATAACGAATAATGTACAACAAGTAACGTGTAACGTATAACGTATAAAGTATAACGTATAACGTATAACGTATAACGTATAACGTATAACGTATAACGTATAACGTATAACGTATAACGTATAACGTATAACGTATAACGTATAACGTATAACGTATAACGTATAGCGTATAACGTATATCGTATAACGTATAACGTATAACGTATAAAGGATAACGTGTAACATATATCGTATATCGTATATCGTTTAACGAATAATGTACAACAAGTAACGTGTAACGTATAACGTATAAAGTATAACGTATAACGTATAACGTAATACGTATAACGTATAACGTATTACGTATAACATATAACGTATAACGTATAACGTATAACGTATAACGTATAGCGTATAACGTATATCGTATATCATATGACGTATAACGTATAACGTATAGCGTATAACGCATAACGTATAACGTATAACGTATAACGTATAACGTATAACGTATAACGTATAAAGTATAACGTATAACGTATAACGTATAACGTATAACGTATAACGTATAACGTAATCCGTATAACGTATAACGTATTACGTATAACATATAACGTATAACGTATAACGTACAACGTATAACGTATAACGTGTAACGTAAAACGTATAACGTATACCGTATAACGTATAACGTATAACGTATAACGTATAACGTATAACGTATAACGTATAACGTATAACGTATAACGTATAACGTATAACGTATAACGTATAACGTATAACGTATAACGTATAACGTATAACGTATAACGTATAACGTATATCGTATAACGTATGACGTATGACGTATAACGTATAACGCATAACGTATAACGCATAACGTATAACGTATAACGTATAACGTATAACATATAACGTATAACGTATAACGAATAACTTTTAACGTATAACGTATAATGTATAACGTATAACGTATAACGTATAACGTATAACTTTTAACGTGTAACGTGTAACGTAAAACGTATAACGTATAACGTATAACGTATAACGTATAACGTATAACGTATAACGTATAACGTATAACGTATAACGTATAACGTATAACGTATAACGTATAACGTATAACGTATAACGTATAACGTATAACGTATAACGTATAACGTATAACGTATAACGTATAACGTATAACGTATAACGTATAACGTATAACGTATAACGTATAACGTATAACGTATAACGTATAACGTATAACGTATAACGTATAACGTATAACGTATAACGTATAACGAATAACTTTTAACGTATAACGTATAATGTATAACGTATAACGTATAACGTTTAACGTAATACGTATAACGTATAACGCACTACGTATAACATATAACGTATAACGTATAACGTATAAAGTATAACATATAACTTTTAACGTATAACGTATAACGTATAACGTAATACGTATAACGTATAACGTATTACGTATAACATATAACGTATAGCGTATAACGTATAACGTATAACGTATAACGTATAACGTATAACGTATAACGTATAACGTATAACGTATAACGTATAACGTATAACGTATAACGTATAACGTATAACGTATAACGTATAACGTATAACGTATAACGTATAACGTATAACGTATATCATATATAACGTATAACGTATAACGTATAAAGGATAACGTGTAACGTATATCGTATATCGTATATCGTATAACGAATAATGTACAACAAGTAACGTGTAACGTATAACGTATAAAGTATAACGTATAACGTATAACGTATAACGTATAACGTATAACGTAATACGTATAACGTATAACGTATTACGTATAACATATAACGTATAACGTATAACGTATAACGTATAACGTATAACGTATAACGTATAACGTATAACGTATAACGTATAACGTATAACGTATAACGTATAACGTATAACGTATAACGAATAACTTTTAACGTATAACGTATAATGTATAACGTATAACGTATAACGTATAACGTAATACGTATAACGTATAACGCACTACGTATAACATATAACGCATAACGTATAACGTATAAAGTATAACGTATAACTTTTAACGTATAACGTATAACGTATAACGTATTACGTATAACATATAACGTATAACGTATAACGTATAACGTATAACGTATAACGTATAACGTATAACGTATAACGTATATCGTATATCGTATGACGTATAACGTATAACGTATAGCGTATAACGTATAACGTATAACGTATAACGTATAACGTATAACGTATAACGTATAACGTATAACGTATAACGTATAACGTATAACGTATAACGTATAACGTATAACGTATAACGTATAAAGTATAACGTATAACGTATAACGTATAACGTATAACGTATAACGTATAACGTAATACGTATAACGTATAACGTATTACGTATAACATATAACGTATAACGTATAACGTATAACGTATAACGTATAACGTATAACGTATAACGTATAATGTATAACGTATATCGTATATCGTATGACGTATAACGTATAACGTATAGCGTATAACGTATAACGTATAACGTATAACGTATAACGTATAACGTATAACGTATAACGTATAACGTATAACGTATAACGTATAACGTATAACGTATAACGTATAACGTATAACGTATAACGTATAACGTATAACGTATAACGTATAACGTATAACGTATAACGTATAACGTATAACGTATAACGTATAACGTATAACGTATAACGTATAACGTATAGCGTATAACGTATATCGTATAACGTATAACGTATAACGTATAAAGGATAACGTGTAACGTATATCGTATATCGTATATCGTTTAACGAATAATGTACAACAAGTAACGTGTAACGTATAACGTATAAAGTATAACGTATAACGTATAACGTAATACGTATAACGTATAACGTATTACGTATAACATATAACGTATAACGTATAACGTATAACGTATAACGTATAGCGTATAACGTATATCGTATATCATATGACGTATAACGTATAACGTATAGCGTATAACGCATAACGTATAACGTATAACGTATAACGTATAACGTATAACGTATAACGTATAAAGTATAACGTATAACGTATAACGTATAACGTATAACGTATAACGTATAACGTAATCCGTATAACGTATAACGTATTACGTATAACATATAACGTATAACGTATAACGTATAACGTATAACGTATAACGTGTAACGTAAAACGTATAACGTATACCGTATAACGTATAACGTATAACGTATAACGTATAACGTATAACGTATAACGTATAACGTATAACGTATAACGTATAACGTATAACGTATAACGTATAACGTATAACGTATAACGTATAACGTATAACGTATAACGTATATCGTATAACGTATGACGTATGACGTATAACGTATAACGCATAACGTATAACGCATAACGTATAACGTATAACGTATAACGTATAACATATAACGTATAACGTATAACGAATAACTTTTAACGTATAACGTATAACGTATAACGTATAACGTATAACGTATATCGTATGACGTATTCCGTATAACGTATAGCGTATAACGTATAACGTATAACGTATAACGTATAACGTATTACGTATAACGTATAACGTATAACGTATAACGTATAACGTATAACGTATAACGTATAACGTATAACGTATAACGTATAACGTATAACGTATAACGTATAACGTATGACGTATGACGTATAACGTATAACGTATATCGTATAACGTATAACGTATAACGTATAACGTATAACGTATAACGTATAACGTATAACGTATAGCGTATAACGTATATCGTATAACGTATAACGTATAACGTATACAGGATAACGTGTAACGTATATCGTATATCGTATATCGTATATCGTATAACGAATAATGTACAACAAGTAACGTGTAACGTATAGCGTATAACGTATAACGTATAACGTATAACGTATAACGTATAACGTATAACGTATAACGTATAACGTATAACGTATATCGTATAACGTATGACGTATGACGTATAACGTATAACGCATAACGTATAACGCATAACGTATAACGTATAACGTATAACGTATAACATATAACGTATAACGTATAACGAATAACTTTTAACGTATAACGTATAATGTATAACGTATAACGTATAACGTATAACGTATAACTTTTAACGTGTAACGTGTAACGTAAAACGTATAACGTATAACGTATAACGTATAACGTATAACGTATAACGTATAACGTATAACGTATAACGTATAACGTATAACGTATAACGTATAACGTATAACGTATAACGTATAACGTATAACGTATAACGTATAACGTATAACGTATAACGTATAACGTATAACGTATAACGTATAACGTATAACGTATGACGTATGACGTATAACGTATAACGTATATCGTATAACGTATAACGTATAACGTATAACGTATAACGTATAACGTATAACGTATAACGTATAGCGTATAACGTATATCGTATAACGTATAACGTATAACGTATACAGGATAACGTGTAACGTATATCGTATATCGTATATCGTATATCGTATAACGAATAATGTACAACAAGTAACGTGTAACGTATAGCGTATAACGTATAACGTATAACGTATAACGTATAACGTATAACGTATAACGTATAACGTATAACGTATAACGTATAACGTATAACGTATAACGTATAACGTATAACGTATAGCGTATAACGTATAACGTATAACGTATAACGTATAACGTATAACGTATAACGTATAACGTATAACGTATAACGTATAACGTATAAAGTATAACGTATAACGTATAACGTATAACGTATAACGTATAACGTATAACGTAATACGTATAACGTATAACGTATTACGTATAACATATAACGTATAACGTATAACGTATAACGTATAACGTATAACGTATAACGTATAACGTATAATGTATAACGTATATCGTATATCGTATGACGTATAACGTATAACGTATAGCGTATAACGTATAACGTATAACGTATAACGTATAACGTATAACGTATAACGTATAACGTATAACGTATAACGTATAACGTATAACGTATAACGTATAACGTATAACGTATAACGTATAACGTATAACGTATAACGAATAACTTTTAACGTATAACGTATAATGTATAACGTATAACGTATAACGTTTAACGTAATACGTATAACGTATAACGCACTACGTATAACATATAACGTATAACGTATAACGTATAAAGTATAACATATAACTTTTAACGTATAACGTATAACGTATAACGTAATACGTATAACGTATAACGTATTACGTATAACATATAACGTATAGCGTATAACGTATAACGTATAACGTATAACGTATAACGTATAACGTATAACGTATAACGTATAACGTATAACGTATAACGTATAACGTATAACGTATAACGTATAACGTATAACGTATAACGTATAACGTATAACGTATAACGTATAACGTATAACGTATAACGTATAACGTATATCATATATAACGTATAACGGATAACGTATAAAGGATAACGTGTAACGTATATCGTATATCGTATATCGTATAACGAATAATGTACAACAAGTAACGTGTAACGTATAACGTATAAAGTATAACGTATAACGTATAACGTATAACGTATAACGTATAACGTATAACGTATAACGTATAACGTATAACGTATAACGTATAACGTATAACGTATAACGTATAACGTATAACGTATAACGTATAACGTATAGCGTATAACGTATATCGTATAACGTATAACGTATAACGTATAAAGGATAACGTGTAACGTATATCGTATATCGTATATCGTTTAACGAATAATGTACAACAAGTAACGTGTAACGTATAACGTATAAAGTATAACGTATAACGTATAACGTAATACGTATAACGTATAACGTATTACGTATAACATATAACGTATAACGTATAACGTATAACGTATAACGTATAGCGTATAACGTATATCGTATATCATATGACGTATAACGTATAACGTATAGCGTATAACGCATAACGTATAACGTATAACGTATAACGTATAACGTATAACGTATAACGTATAAAGTATAACGTATAACGTATAACGTATAACGTATAACGTATAACGTATAACGTAATCCGTATAACGTATAACGTATTACGTATAACATATAACGTATAACGTATAACGTACAACGTATAACGTATAACGTGTAACGTAAAACGTATAACGTATACCGTATAACGTATAACGTATAACGTATAACGTATAACGTATAACGTATAACGTATAACGTATAACGTATAACGTATAACGTATAACGTATAACGTATAACGTATAACGTATAACGTATAACGTATAACGTATAACGTATAACGTATATCGTATAACGTATGACGTATGACGTATAACGTATAACGCATAACGTATAACGCATAACGTATAACGTATAACGTATAACGTATAACATATAACGTATAACGTATAACGAATAACTTTTAACGTATAACGTATAATGTATAACGTATAACGTATAACGTATAACGTATAACTTTTAACGTGTAACGTGTAACGTAAAACGTATAACGTATAACGTATAACGTATAACGTATAACGTATAACGTATAACGTATAACGTATAACGTATAACGTATAACGTATAACGTATAACGTATAACGTATAACGTATAACGTATAACGTATAACGTATAACGTATAACGTATAACGTATAACGTATAACGTATAACGTATAACGTATAACGTATAACGTATAACGTATAACGTATAACGTATAACGTATAACGTATAACGTATAACGTATAACGAATAACTTTTAACGTATAACGTATAATGTATAACGTATAACGTATAACGTTTAACGTAATACGTATAACGTATAACGCACTACGTATAACATATAACGTATAACGTATAACGTATAAAGTATAACATATAACTTTTAACGTATAACGTATAACGTATAACGTAATACGTATAACGTATAACGTATTACGTATAACATATAACGTATAGCGTATAACGTATAACGTATAACGTATAACGTATAACGTATAACGTATAACGTATAACGTATAACGTATAACGTATAACGTATAACGTATAACGTATAACGTATAACGTATAACGTATAACGTATAACGTATAACGTATAACGTATAACGTATAACGTATATCATATATAACGTATAACGTATAACGTATAAAGGATAACGTGTAACGTATATCGTATATCGTATATCGTATAACGAATAATGTACAACAAGTAACGTGTAACGTATAACGTATAAAGTATAACGTATAACGTATAACGTATAACGTATAACGTATAACGTAATACGTATAACGTATAACGTATTACGTATAACATATAACGTATAACGTATAACGTATAACGTATAACGTATAACGTATAACGTATAACGTATAACGTATAACGTATAACGTATAACGTATAACGTATAACGTATAACGTATAACGAATAACTTTTAACGTATAACGTATAACGTATAACGTATTACGTATAACATATAACGTATAACGTATAACGTATAACGTATAACGTATAACGTATAACGTATAACGTATAACGTATATCGTATATCGTATGACGTATAACGTATAACGTATAGCGTATAACGTATAACGTATAACGTATAACGTATAACGTATAACGTATAACGTATAACGTATAACGTATAACGTATAACGTATAACGTATAACGTATAACGTATAACGTATAACGTATAACGTATAACGTATAACGTATAACGTATAACGTATAACGTATAACGTATAACGTATAACGTATAACGTATAACGTATAACGTATAGCGTATAACGTATATCGTATAACGTATAACGTATAACGTATAAAGGATAACGTGTAACGTATATCGTATATCGTATATCGTTTAACGAATAATGTACAACAAGTAACGTGTAACGTATAACGTATAAAGAATAACGTATAACGTATAACGTATAACGTATAACGTATAACGTAATACGTATAACGTATAACGTATTACGTATAACATATAACGTATAACGTATAACGTATAACGTATAACGTATAACGTATAACGTATAACGTATAACGTATAACGTATAACGTATAACGTATAACGTATAACGTATAACGTATAACGTATAACGTATATCGTATATCGTTTAACGAATAATGTACAACAAGTAACGTATAACGTATAAAGGATAACGTGTAACGTATATCGTATATCGTATATCGTTTAACGAATAATGTACAACAAGTAACGTGTAACGTATAACGTATAAAGTATAACGTATAACGTATAACGTATAACGTATAACGTATAACGTATAACGTATAACGTAATACGTATAACGTATAACGTATTACGTATAACATATAACGTATAACGTATAACGTATAACGTATAACGTATAACGTATAACGTATAACGTATAACGTATAACGTATAACGTATATCGTATATCGTATGACGTATAACGTATAACGTATAGCGTATAACGTATAACGTATAACGTATAACGTATAACGTATAACGTATAACGTATAACGTATAACGTATAACGTATAACGTATAACGTATAACGTATAACGTATAACGTATAACGTATAACGTATAACGTATAACGTATAACGTGTAAAGGATAACGTGTAACGTATATCGTATATCGTATATCGTTTAACGAATAATGTACAACAAGTAACGTGTAACGTATAACGTATAAAGTATAACGTATAACGTATAACGTATAACGTATAACGTATAACGTAATACGTATAACGTATAACGTATTACGTATAACATATAACGTATAACGTATAACGTATAACGTATAACGTATAACGTATAACGTATAACGTATAACGTATAACGTATAACGTATAACGTATAACGTATAACGTATAACGTATAACGTATAACGTATAACGTATATCGTATATCGTTTAACGAATAATGTACAACAAGTAACGTGTAACGTATAACGTATAAAGTATAACGTATATCGTATAACGTATAACGTATAAAGGATAACGTGTAACGTATATCGTATATCGTATATCGTATATCGTATAACGAATAATGTACAACAAGTAACGTGTAACGTATAACGTATAAAGTATAACGTATAACGTATAACGTATAACGTATAACGTATAACGTAATACGTATAACGTATAACGTATTACGTATAACATATAACGTATAACGTATAACGTATAACGTATAACGTATAACGTATAACGTATAACGTATAACGTATAACGTATAACGTATAACGTATAACGTATAACGTATAACGAATAACTTTTAACGTATAACGTATAATGTATAACGTATAACGTATAACGTATAACGTAATACGTATAACGTATAACGCACTACGTATAACATATAACGTATAACGTATAACGTATAAAGTATAACGTATAACTTTTAACGTATAACGTATAACGTATAACGTATTACGTATAACATATAACGTATAACGTATAACGTATAACGTATAACGTATAACGTATAACGTATAACGTATAACGTATATCGTATATCGTATGACGTATAACGTATAACGTATAGCGTATAACGTATAACGTATAACGTATAACGTATAACGTATAACGTATAACGTATAACGTATAACGTATAACGTATAACGTATAACGTATAACGTATAACGTATAACGTATAACGTATAACGTATAACGTATAACGTATAACGTATAACGTATAGCGTATAACGTATATCGTATAACGTATAACGTATAACGTATAAAGGATAACGTGTAACGTATATCGTATATCGTATATCGTTTAACGAATAATGTACAACAAGTAACGTGTAACGTATAACGTATAAAGTATAACGTATAACGTATAACGTATAACGTATAACGTATAACGTAATACGTATAACGTATAACGTATTACGTATAACATATAACGTATAACGTATAACGTATAACGTATAACGTATAACGTATAACGTATAACGTATAACGTATAACGTATAACGTATAACGTATAACGTATAACGTATAACGTATAACGTATATCGTATATCGTTTAACGAATAATGTACAACAAGTAACGTGTAACGTATAACGTATAAAGTATAACGTATATCGTATATCGTATGACGTATAACGTATAACGTATAGCGTATAACGTATAACGTATAACGTATAACGTATAACGTATAACGTATAACGTATAACGTATAACGTATAACGTATAACGTATAAAGTATAACGTATAACGTATAACGTATAACGTATAACGTATAACGTATAACGTAATACGTATAACGTATATCGTATAACGTATAACGTATAACGTATAACGTATAACGTATAACGTATAACTTATAACGTATAACGTATAACGTATAACGTATAACGTATAACGTATATCGTATAACGTATAACGTATAACGTATAAAGGATAACGTGTAACGTATATCGTATATCGTATATCGTTTAACGAATAATGTACAACAAGTAACGTGTAACGTATAACGTATAAAGTATAACGTATAACGTATAACGTATAACGTATAACGTATAACGTATAACGTAATACGTATAACGTATAACGTATTACGTATAACATATAACGTATAACTTATAACGTATAACGTATAACGTATAACGTATAACGTATAACGTATAACGTATAACGTATAACGTATAACGTATATCGTATATCGTATGACGTATAACGTATAACGTATAGCGTATAACGTATAACGTATAATGTATAACGTATAACGTATAACGTATAACGTATAACGTATAAAGTATAACGTATAACGTATAACGTATAACGTATAACGTATAACGTATAACGTAATACGTATAACGTATAACGTATTACGTATAACATATAACGTATAACGTATAACGTATAACGTATAACGTATAACGTATAACGTATAACGTATAACGTATAACGTATATCGTATATCGTATGACGTATAACGTATAACGTATAGCGTATAACGTATATCGTTTAACGAATAATGTACAACAAGTAACGTGTAACGTATAACGTATAAAGTATAACGTATAACGTATAACGTATAACGTATAACGTATAACGTATAACGTATAACGTAATACGTATATCGTATAACGTATAACGTATAACGTATAAAGGATAACGTGTAACGTATATCGTATATCGTATATCGTTTAACGAATAATGTACAACAAGTAACGTGTAACGTATAACGTATAAAGTATAACGTATAACGTATAACGTATAACGTATAACGTATAACGTAATACGTATAACGTATAACGTATTACGTATAACATATAACGTATAACGTATAACGGATAACGTATAACGTATAACGTATAACGTATAACGTATAACGTATAACGTATATCGTATATCGTATGACGTATAATGTATAACGTATAGCGTATAACGTATAACGTAATACGTATAACGTATAAAGTATAACGTATAACGTATAACGTATAACGTATAACGTATAACGTAATACGTATAACGTATAACGTATTACGTATAACATATAACGTATAACTTATAACGTATAACGTATAACGTATAACGTATAACGTATAACGTATAACGTATAACGTATAACGTATAACGTATAACGTATAACGTATAACGTATAACGTATAAAGTATAACGTATAACGTATAACGTATAACGTATAACGTATAACGTATAACGTAATACGTATAACGTATAACGTAAATCGTATAACGTATAACGTATAACGTATAAAGGATAACGTGTAACGTATATCGTATATCGTATATCGTTTAACGAATAATGTACAACAAGTAACGTGTAACGTATAACGTATAAAGTATAACGTATAACGTATAACGTATAACGTATAACGTATAACGTAATACGTATAACGTATAACGTATTACGTATAACATATAACGTATAGCGTATAACGTATAACGTATAACGTATAACGTATAACGTATAACGTATAACGTATAACGTATAACGTATAACGTATAACGTATAACGTATAACGTATAACGTATAACGTATAACGTATAACGTATAACGTATAACGTATAACGTATAACGTATAACGTATAACGTATATCGTATAACGTATAACGTATAACGTATAAAGGATAACGTGTAACGTATATCGTATATCGTATATCGTATAACGAATAATGTACAACAAGTAACGTGTAACGTATAACGTATAAAGTATAACGTATAACGTATAACGTATAACGTATAACGTATAACGTAATACGTATAACGTATAACGTATAACGTATAACGTATAACGTATAACGTATAACGTATAACGTATAACGTATAACGTATATCGTATATCGTATGACGTATAACGTATAACGTATAGCGTATAACGTATAACGTATAACCTATAACGTATAACGTATAACGTATAACGTATAACGTATAACGTATAACGTATAACGTATAACGTATAACGTATAACGTATAACGTATAACATATAACGTATAACGTATAACGTATAAAGTATAACGTATAACTTTTAACGTATAACGTATAACTTTTAACGTATAACGTATAACGTATAACGTATTACGTATAACATATAACGTATAACGTATAACGTATAACGTATAACGTATAACGTATAACGTATAACGTATAACGTATAACGTATATCGTATATCGTATGACGTATAACGTATAACGTATAGCGTATAACGTATAACGTATAACCTATAACGTATAACGTATAACGTATAACGTATAACGTATAACGTATAACGTATAACGTATAACGTATAACGTATAACGTATAACGTGTAACGTATAACGTATAACGTATAACGTATAACGTATAACGTATAACGTATAACGTATAACGTATATCGTATAACGTATAACGTATAACGTATATCGTATATCGTATGACGTATAACGTATAACGTATAGCGTATAACGTATAACGTATAACCTATAACGTATAACGTATAACGTATAACGTATAACGTATAACGTATAACGTATAACGTATAAAGTATAACGTATAACTTTTAACGTATAACGTATAACTTTTAACGTATAACGTATAACGTATAACGTATTACGTATAACATATAACGTATAACGTATAACGTATAACGTATAACGTATAACGTATAACGTATAACGTATAACGTATAACGTATATCGTATATCGTATGACGTATAACGTATAACGTATAGCGTATAACGTATAACGTATAACCTATAACGTATAACGTATAACGTATAACGTATAACGTATAACGTATAACGTATATCGTATATCGTATGACGTATAACGTATAACGTATAGCGTATAACGTATAACGTATAACCTATAACGTATAACGTATAACGTATAACGTAATACGTATAACGTATAACGTAAATCGTATAACGTATAACGTATAACGTATAAAGGATAACGTGTAACGTATATCGTATATCGTATATCGTTTAACGAATAATGTACAACAAGTAACGTGTAACGTATAACGTATAAAGTATAACGTATAACGTATAACGTATAACGTATAACGTATAACGTAATACGTATAACGTATAACGTATTACGTATAACATATAACGTATAGCGTATAACGTATAACGTATAACGTATAACGTATAACGTATAACGTATAACGTATAACGTATAACGTATAACGTATAACGTATAACGTATAACGTATAACGTATAACGTATAACGTATAACGTATAACGTATAACGTATAACGTATAACGTATAACGTATAACGTATATCGTATAACGTATAACGTATAACGTATAAAGGATAACGTGTAACGTATATCGTATATCGTATATCGTATAACGAATAATGTACAACAAGTAACGTGTAACGTATAACGTATAAAGTATAACGTATAACGTATAACGTATAACGTATAACGTATAACGTAATACGTATAACGTATAACGTATAACGTATAACGTATAACGTATAACGTATAACGTATAACGTATAACGTATAACGTATATCGTATATCGTATGACGTATAACGTATAACGTATAGCGTATAACGTATAACGTATAACCTATAACGTATAACGTATAACGTATAACGTATAACGTATAACGTATAACGTATAACGTATAACGTATAACGTATAACGTATAACGTATAACATATAACGTATAACGTATAACGTATAAAGTATAACGTATAACTTTTAACGTATAACGTATAACTTTTAACGTATAACGTATAACGTATAACGTATTACGTATAACATATAACGTATAACGTATAACGTATAACGTATAACGTATAACGTATAACGTATAACGTATAACGTATAACGTATATCGTATATCGTATGACGTATAACGTATAACGTATAGCGTATAACGTATAACGTATAACCTATAACGTATAACGTATAACGTATAACGTATAACGTATAACGTATAACGTATAACGTATAACGTATAACGTATAACGTATAACGTGTAACGTATAACGTATAACGTATAACGTATAACGTATAACGTATAACGTATAACGTATAACGTATATCGTATAACGTATAACGTATAACGTATATCGTATATCGTATGACGTATAACGTATAACGTATAGCGTATAACGTATAACGTATAACCTATAACGTATAACGTATAACGTATAACGTATAACGTATAACGTATAACGTATAACGTATAACGTATAACGTATAACGTATAACGTATAACATATAACGTATAACGTATAACGTATAAAGTATAACGTATAACTTTTAACGTATAACGTATAACTTTTAACGTATAACGTATAACGTATAACTTATTACGTATAACATATAACGTATAACGTATAACGTATAACGTATAACGTATAACGTATAACGTATAACGTATAACGTATAACGTATATCGTATATCGTATGACGTATAACGTATAACGTATAGCGTATAACGTATAACGTATAACCTATAACGTATAACGTATAACGTATAACGTATAACGTATAACGTATAACGTATAACGTATAACGTATAACGTATAACGTATAACGTGTAACGTATAACGTATAACGTATAACGTATAACGTATAACGTATAACGTAATACGTATAACGTATAACGTATTACGTATAACATATAACGTATAACGTATAACGGATAACGTATAACGCATAACGTATAACGTATAACGTATAACGTATAACGTATATCGTATATCGTATGACGTATAACGTATAACGTATAGCGTATAACGTATAACGTATAACGTATAACGTATAACGTATAAGGTATAACGTATAACGTATAACGTATAACGTATAAAGTATAACGTATAATGTATAACGTATAACGTATAACGTATAACGTATAACGTAATACGTATAACGTATAACGTAAATCGTATAACGTATAACGTATAACGTATAAAGGATAACGTGTAACGTATATCGTATATCGTATATCGTTTAACGAATAATGTACAACAAGTAACGTGTAACGTATAACGTATAAAGTATAACGTATAACGTATAACGTATAACGTATAACGTATAACGTAATACGTATAACGTATAACGTATTACGTATAACATATAACGTATAACGTATAACGTATAACGTATAACGTATAACGTATAACGTATATCGTATATCGTATGACGTATAACGTATAACGTATAGCGTATAACGTATAACGTATAACGTATAACGTATAACGTATAACGTATAACGTATAACGTATAACGTATAACGTATAACGTATAACGTATAACGTATAACGTATAACGTATAACGTATAACGTATAACGTATAACGTATAACGTATAACGTATAACGTATAACGTATAACGTATAACGTATAACGTATATCGTATATCGTTTAACGAATAATGTACAACAAGTAACGTGTAACGTATAACGTATAAAGTATAACGTATATCGTATATCGTATGACGTATAACGTATAACGTATAGCGTATAACGTAAAACGTATAACGTATAACGTATAACGTATAACGTATAACGTATAACGTATAACGTATAACGTATAAAGTATAACGTATAACGTATAACGTATAACGTATAACGTATAACGTATAACGTAATACGTATAACGTATATCGTATAACGTATAACGTATAACGTATAACGTATAACGTATAACGTATAACGTATAACGTATAACGTATAACGTATAACGTATAACGTATAACGTATATCGTATAACGTATAACGTATAACGTATAAAGGATAACGTGTAACGTATATCGTATATCGTATATCGTTTAACGAATAATGTACAACAAGTAACGTGTAACGTATAACGTATAAAGTATAACGTATAACGTATAACGTATAACGTATAACGTAATACGTATAACGTATAACGTATTACGTATAACATATAACGTATAACGTATAACGTATAACGTATAACGTATAACGTATAACGTATATCGTATATCGTATGACGTATAACGTATAACGTATAGCGTATAACGTATAACGTATAACGTATAACGTATAACGTATAACGTATAACGTATAACGTATAACGTATAACGTATAACGTATAACGTATAACGTATAACGTATAACGTATAACGTATAACGTATAACGTATAACGTATAACGTATAACGTATAACGTATAACGTATAACGTATAACGTATAACGTATAACGTATAACGTATAACGTATATCGTATATCGTTTAACGAATAATGTACAACAAGTAACGTGTAACGTATAACGTATAAAGTATAACGTATATCGTATATCGTATGACGTATAACGTATAACGTATAGCGTATAACGTATAACGTATAACGTATAACGTATAACGTATAACGTATAACGTATAACGTATAACGTATAACGTATAAAGTATAACGTATAACGTATAACGTATAACGTATAACGTATAACGTATAACGTATAACGTAATACGTATAACGTATATCGTATAACGTATAACGTATAACGTATAACGTATAACGTATAACGTATAACGTATAACGTATAACGTATAACGTATAACGTATAACGTATAACGTATATCGTATAACGTATAACGTATAACGTATAAAGGATAACGTGTAACGTATATCGTATATCGTATATCGTTTAACGAATAATGTACAACAAGTAACGTGTAACGTATAACGTATAAAGTATAACGTATAACGTATAACGTATAACGTATAACGTATAACGTATAACGTAATACGTATAACGTATAACGTATTACGTATAACATATAACGTATAACGTATAACGTATAACGTATAACGTATAACGTATAACGTATAACGTATAACGTATAACGTATAACGTATAACGTATATCGTATATCGTATGACGTATAACGTATAACGTATAGCGTATAACGTATAACGTATAACGTATAACGTATAACGTATAACGTATAACGTATAACTTATAAAGTATAACGTATAACGTATAACGTATAACGTATAACGTATAACGTATAACGTAATACGTATAACGTATAACGTATTACGTATAACATATAACGTATAACGTATAACGTATAACGTATAACGTATAACGTATAACGTATAACGTATAACGTATAACGTATATCGTATATCGTATGACGTATAACGTATAACGTATAGCGTATAACGTATATCGTTTAACGAATAATGTACAACAAGTAACGTGTAACGTATAACGTATAAAGTATAACGTATAACGTATAACGTATAACGTATAACGTATAACGTATAACGTAATACGTATATCGTATAACGTATAACGTATAACGTATAAAGGATAACGTGTAACGTATATCGTATATCGTATATCGTTTAACGAATAATGTACAACAAGTAACGTGTAACGTATAACGTATAAAGTATAACGTATAACGTATAACGTATAACGTATAACGTATAACGTATAACGTAATACGTATAACGTATAACGTATTACGTATAACATATAACGTATAACGTATAACGGACAACGTATAACGTATAACGTATAACGTATAACGTATAACGTATAACGTATAACGTATATCGTATATCGTATGACGTATAACGTATAACGTATAGCGTATAACGTATAACGTATAACGTATAACGTATAACGTATAACGTATAACGTATAACGTATAACGTATAACGTATAAAGTATAACGTATAACGTATAACGTATAACGTATAACGTATAACGTATAACGTAATACGTATAACGTATAACGTAAATCGTATAACGTATAACGTATAACGTATAAAGGATAACGTGTAACGTATATCGTGTATCGTATATCGTTTAACGAATAATGTACAACAAGTAACGTGTAACGTATAACGTATAAAGTATAACGTATAACGTATAACGTATAACGTATAACGTATAACGTAATACGTATAACGTATAACGTATTACGTATAACATATAACGTATAGCGTATAACGTATAACGTATAACGTATAACGTATAACGTATAACGTATAACGTATATCGTATATCGTATGACGTATAACGTATAACGTATAGCGTATAACGTATAACGTATAACGTATAACGTATAACGTATAACGTATAACGTATAACGTATAACGTATAACGTATAACGTATAACGTATAACGTATAACGTATAACGTATAACGTATAACGTATAACGTATAACGTATAACGTATAACGTATAACGTATAACGTATAACGTATAACGTATAACGTATAACGTATAACGTATAACGTATAACGTAATACGTATAACGTATAACGTATTACGTATAACATATAACGTATAACGTATAACGTATAACGTATAACGTATAACGTATAACGTATATCGTATATCGTATGACGTATAACGTATAACGTATAGCGTATAATGTATAACGTATAACGTATAACGTATAACGTATAACGTATAACGTATAACGTATAACGTATAACGTATAACGTATAACGTATAACGTATAACGTATAACGTATAACGTATAACGTATAACGTATAACGTATAACGTATAACGTATAACGTATAACGTATAACGTATAACGTATAACGTATAACGTATAACGTATAGCGTATAACGTATATCGTATAACGTATAACGTATAACGTATAAAGGATAACGTGTAACGTATATCGTATATCGTATATCGTTTAACGAATAATGTACAACAAGTAACGTGTAACGTATAACGTATAAAGTATAACGTATAACGTATAACGTAATACGTATAACGTATAACGTATTACGTATAACATATAACGTATAACGTATAACGTATAACGTATAACGTATAACGTATAACGTATAACGTATAACGTATAACGTATAACGTATAACGTATAACGTATAACGTATAACGTATAACGTATAACGTATATCGTATATCGTATGACGTATAACGTATAACGTATAGCGTATAACGTATAACGTATAACGTATAACGTATAACGTATAACGTATAACGTATAACGTATAACGTATAACGTATAACGTATAACGTATAACGTATAACGTATAACGTATAACGTATAACGTATATCGTATAACGTATGACGTATGACGTATAACGTATAACGCATAACGTATAACGCATAACGTATAACGTATAACGTATAACGTATAACATATAACGTATAACGTATAACGAATAACTTTTAACGTATAACGTATAATGTATAACGTATAACGTATAACGTATAACGTATAACGTATAACTTTTAACGTGTAACGTAAAACGTATAACGTATAACGTATAACGTATAACGTATAACGTATAACGTATAACGTATAACGTATAACGTATAACGTATAACGTATAACGTATAACGTATAACGTATAACGTATAACGTATAACGTATAACGTATAACGTATAACGTATAACGTATAACGTATAACGTATAACGTATAACGTATAACGTAATACGTATAACGTATAACGTATAACGTATAACGTATAACGTATAACGTAATACGTATAACGTATATCGTATAACGTATAACGTATAACGTATAAAGGATAACGTGTAACGTATATCGTATATCGTATATCGTATAACGAATAATGTACAACAAGTAACGTGTAACGTATAACGTATAAAGTATAACGTATAACGTATAACGTATAACGTATAACGTATAACGTAATACGTATAACGTATAACGTATTACGTATAACATATAACGTATAACGTATAACGTATAACGTATAACGTATAACGTATAACGTATAACGTATAACGTATAACGTATAACGTATAACGTATAACGTATAACGTATAACGTATAACGTATAACGTATAACGTATAACGTATAACGTATAACGTATAACGTATAACGAATAACTTTTAACGTATAACGTATAATGTATAACGTATAACGTATAACGTATAACGTAATACGTATAACGTATAACGCACTACGTATAACATATAACGTATAACGTATAACGTATAAAGTATAACGTATAACTTTTAACGTATAACGTATAACGTATAACGTATAACGTATTACGTATAACATATAACGTATAACGTATAACGTATAACGTATAACGTATAACGTATAACGTATAACGTATAACGTATAACGTATAACGTATAACGTATAACGTATAACGTAATACGTATAACGTATAATGTATAACGTATAACGTATAACGTATAACGTAATACGTATAACGTATAACGCACTACGTATAACATATAACGTATAACGTATAACGTATAACGTATAACGTATAACGTATAACGTATAACGTATAACGTATAACGTATAACGTATAACGTATAACGTATAACGTATAACGTAATACGTATAACGTATAATGTATAACGTATAACGTATAACGTATAACGTAATACGTATAACGTATAACGCACTACGTATAACATATAACGTATAACGTATAACGTATAAAGTATAACGTATAACTTTTAACGTATAACGTATAACGTATAACGTAATACGTATAACGTATAACGTATTACGTATAACATATAACGTATAGCGTATAACGTATAACGTATAACGTATAACGTATAACGTATAACGTATAACGTATAACGTATTACGTATAACATATAACGTATAACGTATAACGTATAACGTATAACGTATAACGTATAACGTATAACGTATAACGTATAACGTATAACGTATAACGTATAACGTATAACGTATAACGTATAACGTATAACGTATAACGAATAACTTTTAACGTATAACGTATAATGTATAACGTATAACGTATAACGTATAACGTAATACGTATAACGTATAACGCACTACGTATAACATATAACGTATAACGTATAACGTATAAAGTATAACGTATAACTTTTAACGTATAACGTATAACGTATAACGTATAACGTATTACGTATAACATATAACGTATAACGTATAACGTATAACGTATAACGTATAACGTATAACGTATAACGTATAACGTATATCGTATATCGTATGACGTATAACGTATAACGTATAGCGTATAACGTATAACGTATAACGTATAACGTATAACGTATAACGTATAACGTATAACGTATAACGTATAACGTATAACGTATAACGTATAACGTATAACGTATAACGTATAACGTGTAACGTATAACGTATAACGTATAACGTATAACGTATAACGTATAACGTATAACGTATAGCGTATAACGTATATCGTATAACGTATAACGTATAACGTATAAAGGATAACGTGTAACGTATATCGCATATCGTATATCGTTTAACGAATAATGTACAACAAGTAACGTGTAACGTATAACGTATAAAGTATAACGTATAACGTATAACGTATAACGTATAACGTATAACGTATAACGGATAACGTATAACGTATAACGTATAACGTATAACGTATAACGTATAACGTATATCGTATATCGTATGACGTATAACGTATAACGTATAGCGTATAACGTATAACGTATAACGTATAACGTATAACGTATAACGTATAACGTATAACGTATAACGTATAACGTATAAAGTATAACGTATAACGTATAACGTATAACGTATAACGTATAACGTATAACGTAATACGTATAACGTATAACGTAAATCGTATAACGTATAACGTATAACGTATAAAGGATAACGTGTAACGTATATCGTATATCGTATATCGTTTAACGAATAATGTACAACAAGTAACGTGTAACGTATAACGTATAAAGTATAACGTATAACGTATAACGTATAACGTATAACGTATAACGTATAACGTATAACGTATGACGTATAACGTATAACGTATAACGTATAACGTATAACGTATATCGTATATCGTATGACGTATAACGTATAACGTATAGCGTATAACGTATAAAGTATAACGTATAACGTATAACGTATAACGTATAACGTATAACGTAATACGTATAACGTATAACGTATTACGTATAACATATAACGTATAACGTATAACGTATAACGTATAACGTATAACGTATAACGTATAACGTATAACGTATAACGTATAACGTATAACGTATAACGTATAACGTATAACGTATAACGTATAACGTATAACGTATAACGTATAACGAATAACTTTTAACGTATAACGTATAATGTATAACGTATAACGTATAACGTATAACGTAATACGTATAACGTATAACGCACTACGTATAACATATAACGTATAACGTATAACGTATAAAGTATAACGTATAACTTTTAACGTATAACGTATAACGTATAACGTATAACGTATTACGTATAACATATAACGTATAACGTATAACGTATAACGTATAACGTATAACGTATAACGTATAACGTATAACGTATATCGTATATCGTATGACGTATAACGTATAACGTATAGCGTATAACGTATAACGTATAACGTATAACGTATAACGTATAACGTATAACGTATAACGTATAACGTATAACGTATAACGTATAACGTATAACGTATAACGTATAACGTATAACGTGTAACGTATAACGTATAACGTGTAACGTATAACGTATAACGTATAACGTATAACGTATAGCGTATAACGTATATCGTATAACGTATAACGTATAACGTATAAAGGATAACGTGTAACGTATATCGCATATCGTATATCGTTTAACGAATAATGTACAACAAGTAACGTGTAACGTATAACGTATAAAGTATAACGTATAACGTATAACGTATAACGTATAACGTATAACGTATAACGGATAACGTATAACGTATAACGTATAACGTATAACGTATAACGTATAACGTATATCGTATATCGTATGACGTATAACGTATAACGTATAGCGTATAACGTATAACGTATAACGTATAACGTATAACGTATAACGTATAACGTATAACGTATAACGTATAACGTATAAAGTATAACGTATAACGTATAACGTATAACGTATAACGTATAACGTATAACGTAATACGTACAACGTATAACGTAAATCGTATAACGTATAACGTATAACGTATAAAGGATAACGTGTAACGTATATCGTATATCGTATATCGTTTAACGAATAATGTACAACAAGTAACGTGTAACGTATAACGTATAAAGTATAACGTATAACGTATAACGTATAACGTATAACGTATAAGGTAATACGTATAACGTATAACGTATTACGTATAACATATAACGTATAACGTATAACGTATAACGTATAACGTATAACGTATAACGTATATCGTATATCGTATGACGTATAACGTATAACGTATAGCGTATAACGTATAACGTATAACGTATAACGTATAACGTATAACGTATAACGTATAACGTATAACGTATAACGTATAACGTATAACGTATAACGTATAACGCATGGCCTATACCGTATAACGTGTAACGTATAACGTATAACGTGTGACGCATAACGTATAACGTATAACGTATAAGGTATAACGTATAACGTATAACGTACAACGAGTAACCTGTAACGTATAACGTATAAAGGATAACGTGTAACGTATAACGTATAAAGTATAACGTTTAACGTGTAACGTATAACGCATAACGCATAACGCATAACGTATAACGTATAAGATGTGACGCAAAACGTATAAGGTGTGACGAATAACGTATAAAGGATAACGTGTAACGTATAACGTATAACGTGTAACGTGTAACGTGTAACGTGTAACGTGTAACGCGTGACGGGTAACGTGTGACGTGTAACGTGTAACGTGTAACGTGTAACGTGTAACGTGCAACGTGTAACGTGTAACGTGTAACGTGTAACGTGTAACGTGTAACGTGTAACGTGTAACGTGTAACGTGTAACGTGTAACGTGTAACGTGTAACGTGTAACGTGTATCGTGTAACGTGTAACGTGTAACGTGTAACGTGTAACGTGTAACGTGTAACGTGTGACGTGTAACGTGTGACGTGTAACGTGTGACGTGTAACGTGTGACGTGTAACGTGTGACGTGTAACGTGTAACGTATAACGTATAACGTATAACGTGTAACGAATAACGTGTGACGTACATCGTATAAAGGATGACGTGTAACGTCTAACGTGTAACGTGTAACGTGTAACGTGTAACGTGTAACGTGTAACGTGTAACGTTCAACGTGTAACGTGTAACGTGTAACGTGTGACGTATAACGTATAACACATAACGTATAACGTATCGCGTATAACGTATAACGTATAACGTATAACGTATAACCTTATAACGTATAACGTATAACGTATAGCGTATATCGTATAACGTATAACGTATCACGTAAAACGTATAACGGATAAGCATCTAATAGTTTTATATAATCTTAGTAAAGCATCTAGACACTACGTGTCTACGCTATGAGAACTTTATTCTGCATTCGTTGGGCAATTCAAATGTGTCTATGTATGAATATTAAAAGGATATGTATATTCCTGTAAGAATGTAGACTACATCCTTTGCATTGCTTTGTTCTTTGGAATTTATCTGTACTTGTTTGCATTTAAATTCAATGTTTTCTCATGTACTGATTTTAGATTTTGTATAAAACTTTTAAATTTTATATTGATTTTATTATGTTTATTAGTTTTACATTTCTTTAGGCTTTATAATATTATATTATAATATTATAATATTATAATATTTTGTTTTTATATCTACATTACTTGTACTCTTTACGTTGATAATTTAAATGTTGCATATTGCTCACGATTTTGAATTCTAGTTTTTATTGAATTCATAAAACACTTTCCGCAAGTCAATTTTTTTGTTTTACATTTCTCTCAAAATTACTAGGTATTGGTACATGTGTTCATAATGCACTTTTATATAAGTGTGGTGTTTTGGACCGCAGTAATGTAGTATTTTACATGCAGTACATTATCATGTAACTTCAATTACAAATACTTTTTATGTAAATTATTGTCAAATACCTCGAAAGTCTAATAATTTGTTATTTGCTTTGGATCTCTAATCACTAGTAATAATTAATGTGTAAGAAAAATGTGGAACTTAATTCGTGGTTTTAAATTTTACAAGTTAGCATTCCATTGTAACAAATGGATAGAGGAGGTTCTCAGGTGACGGAAAGTGCGAACGACTGTAAAACACAAAAAAGAACGGCACCGGCGGAGTAACATAGATGTGCCCAAGAAAGCAGGAGGAAAGGAGAGGATGAAAGAAGAGAGACCGCGAAGATGAAGCAAGACAAGAAAGTAAGGAATCACGGAGGCAGTCGAGGCTGGTTGGCAGATCGGCGGTACAGGTCTGAGGAAACGCGACGAAAGAAAGAAATAAGATAGTTCAGGAGGCTGTTACGTAGAAGAAACAGCGAGGAGAAGAGAGCGGTGAATAAAAGGATATGGTAGGGCTTGTGAGTGGGAAAATGGTAGTGGCTAGAAGAAGACGGAATGGAATGGAAGAGAAACAGGAAAGAAAAAGAAAGGGCATAGGGAGCGACAGGTGCCCAATCGCCCACGTGGGTTCTCTCTTTACGGTGCTGTAGAGATGGTAGAAGGGTGAAGAAGACGACGAGGACGACGAGCCGGCTTCCTTGTGCTTGTGAAGCAGCCGATACTCGTTCTGTACGCCAAGTGCACTCGCCACGGGAACATAGTGGGGCAAGGAGATCCATTGGCGTACACTACTTACTTTCTCGTTGCTGATAAATTTTCTCTTTCTATTCATTGTTTTATAAAACCAAGGTTATTTTGGATTTATGTTTTAGAAGAAAAACTGATTTAAAGTTAATTCGGAAGGTACGACCCGAAAAATAATCAATATGGAGAAACTGAAATCACCGTATTTGCCATATCACGGAAGAAATTCTGAAAACCAAGTTGTTGGGAGGACTACGCCATTGCAAAAGTCTGCAGCGGGCCATGTACTGTGAGTGGGAAAAGAGGTAAAGAAGGGGAAGGGCTACCCATTCGGTAGCAAATGCTGGTAACCCGTCGCAAGGTCAAGATCAGTCGGTTAATCCTATCCAGTCAGCCGAGGCCCTTGCACCTTGGAGGACGAACGACCCTCACGCACGGAACTGAAATTTCACTTTGCAATCTTACAGTATAGTCTTAATTTGTTACATTATCGTAATTACCCGCTCATTTACTTCCTACGAGTATTAATATCGTCTAGCGACTAATCACGAACAAAAGTAACATTCTATTTAACGAAAAGTTTTAAGTGTATTGTAAACGGGCACCGCTATATTTTTAAAATCTTAGTGCTTCATCAGTCTCGTGATGATTCCTAACTGATCATCCATCGACGGTATCAACGTATCGGGAAACGAAGACATTTATCGGTGTAAATATTACTTTCTTTTTAAATTGAGTTCAAAAATCAAGTTTAATTCATTGGTTTCATTCTTTGAGTGCCATTAGTTTGGGTGATCTATAAAGACTATTATAAATACTACTAATATTAAATTGTTCTGTTTCACGAGAAATAAACAAGAACGTGTTTACTATAAAAGAATAATTTATCGTGTGCACTCTTAAGGAAAGTGTTTCTAGTGGAGACAACCGTAGCTGTGATTTTTCCAAATTATCCCTCTACGGGGCCTCTGTTATGGAAACCTGCGTTCTGATACCTAAAGAATTTTCCTTGGTCCTTGCTAACGATAGATCAACCTATAAGGGACTTTTCAAGAATGATTCAGGAAGCTTAGTTACGGACGTCAGAATTTCTGTTTGGTCAAATGTACTTATTCCGTCAGGGACGTTGATTTATCCCTTTCAGGGATCCATTCGATTTGACAAGATCGACCTTTATTCTCTTCTCGATGACAATGATGTAAGTAATTTTTTCACTGTAGACATTTAACTGTATTAATGCTTCGAATTGATAAAAAAGAATGGGGTATAAATGTTCAATTACATTTTTTTCTTTTACTACGTCGTATCTTTTATAGTAAGATAAAAAAGTTGTAATTCAATAGAAAATAATGCTCAATGTTATTCAAGCAATTATTTTACGCTATTACTCTCTTTTATATCTTCTATTACACTGCTTTATTAATTGTACACTACTGTACAAACAGATTAAATGAGGACAAACCATTAAAGGTTTGTAGTCCGTGTTTCAGAAACGAAAAGATGAAGGAATATATATATATATATATATATATATATATACTTTATACGTAAATGTAGGTTAAATACACTTTATGATATATTCTTATAGTAAAGCTTATAGTAAATAAATAATTATACATACATTATGATTCATTTATTATATATTCGATAGATTATAGTGTGGCCAATTTTAAGTTACGCAACTAATTATATTCTATGTACAATATTTATACTTGAAGAATTGTGATCGTAGATTGATACTAATTGGCTTTTATGTAAAGTAAAATAAACTATTATTTAATAATGACAAAATGATAACATAGTTACAATATATAAATAGATATTTAGAACAATGTCTAGAATTATCTTTATTTTCTATTAATTTGAATAGATCGTTTTAGCAGCGATTTGTGCAGTGTATGAGTTTTATTTCGTGGAAAGAAATTTAGTTGTATGCTTAGGGAAATTCAAGCTGTTATTGATTCAAAGGGAATAAATACAAAATATTAAAACTATTTAATATTAAGTCACATTCTTTATCAACTCATATTCTATTCTAAATACCTAATGCAAATTTTCAAATTATTTTCTCTTCATACAAATCGCATTTGAAAGGGCTCTTCAATGTTTGTTTATTATACTTAAATTCAGAAACTATATAAATCAATGTAAAAGAAGAACTTTATCACACAATGGACAGATTTTGACAATTTTTTCAGTTTGACCAGGAGCGTTGCCTTACTGAAAAATGAATTTTGTCTTAGCAATAAGTAACATGTGCTTATTAATTTGTAATTATTTAATTTAACTAACAAGTTATATCTTAGCATTGTATTCAATTCTGATCCAGATCATTATATGGTTTAAATCAAGATTTTTACAAGACAATTCGGATCTGAATACAATAATCTGTCCGAAAGGTTTATTATCAACATTTATTGTATTGCTTTAACAATTATTACCAACACTATTATTGTATTGGTTAGACAAAATTCATTTTCCAAGATAACTCACATTACAGAAACTATAAAAATATATCCAATGTATACGGAAATATCGCTAGTTGAATGGTTTGCCCACACTCCAAATTTATGTATAATAGGGAAATGTTGAACAGAATATTTAAGAACAGTCTTTGCAAATGGTAGACAGTTTGAAAATGTATATTAGATAAAACAAGAAATCACAACGGAATGGAATAATTTGTCACGAAATAAAATTCATTAAATTGCATAAATCTCTGTCAAAGTATATGATTTAAATAATATTATAGATCATAGAAGGGGTTCTAAGCATTGGTAACTACAAATTAATGTATATTATATTTAGTCTTTTATACTAAATGTTTATTTATATATTAGAAATTTGCTATCATTTACATGAAGTCATTTTATAGTTTATCTTGCTATTCACACAGTTTAATAATTGTTGTTTCAATCTAAAAACAGATTACACGTGATCTCAGTGTATGTCTCCTTTTAATAATTACAATTAATAAATATAATGTACATCATAGAGAAACTAAAGATACTTATGTAAATCAAACTCTAACTATGCAAATATCTATTGGTGTGATACAACAGTTCATTGTTAAATTTTCATGTTTATTTAAAATATTAATGAAGTTAATTTATTTTATCGCTGTTAATATCTAATTGCTGAAAATGGATTAAATACTTTCCTTTATTATATATTTTATAATATTTAATAAAAATATATCTCTAAGTATAAATCTTTTGAAATATACTTAATTTATAATTTGAATTGTTACATTAATAAAAAGATACGTAACGCACCGATAAGAATATTTATTAGAAAAGTATTTAAACGATAAATGTATAGTTAGGCTTAATAAAAAATGTAACTTAACATGAAATAATTTTAATATTTTGTACATGTAACCTATGCGTTAATAAATTGTTTGAATTCTTCTTAACATATTTGCTTCAAGTTCTTTATCTTATATAAAACTATTTTTGTTCCACTTTGTTGTCATGGTTTTTCATAATAACGATATATTTAAATTAGTTTCATTAAAATTTCCATAATTTCAATAGTGTTTAAGTTTGATGATTGTGGTGATTACAATCAATAACGATTTAGCTTTTTACTTTGAAGCCATGATTGAGTAACGCGTGCGGTGTCCTTAGTTCGAGTTTTATCATATTTCTTTTAAAGAGACTTACACCTAGCATTGTTATGCAGTTGCATTATTCCTAAATAACGTAAAAGAGTTGTATGCTTAGGAAAATTCAAGCTGTTATTGATTCAAAGGGTATAAATACAAAATATTAAAACTATTTAATATTAAGTTACATTCTTTATCAACTCATATTGCGTATACAATTACGAATGACAGTGTCTTTTAAATATCACCTAACAGGTATCACGTATCACATAATATGATTTTCTGTTTTATCTAATATACATTTTCAAACTGACTACCATTTGCAAAGACTGTTCTTAAATATTCTGTTCAACATTTCCTTATTATATTTAAATTTGGAGTGTGGGCAAACCATTCAACTAGCGCTGTAATGTGAGTTTGGTGCACTTTTTAGAGTACTGTCATACTTCTTCTCTATAACTTTTACAACATATTTGTCAATATTTAAATCATGTCAAAAATTCATCTAGTGGTATAATAAACTACTACTAACAATTTCATTACTAATTTTGAACCTTTTCTTTAAGATCTTTAAGATTATTGCGTTCAAAATATAATATATTGATACCACAAAATAAGTCTTCTTCCTATGTATTCTAAACGTATTCTGAATTCTTAAATAATAGACTTCTTATTTTGTAATTGCACTACGAAATTTCTATATGAATATTTTTCACTTTTAACTACAATTTCAGAAATACTTCTTTAAAATTATTGCATTAATTGAGAGAACGGCTTTAAAACCTCAAATAATGCAGACCATTGTTGTTTCTTTTTACAAGGTACACTCTGTAAAAGAAAATACACGATTCTACTTACAAGTATGAAAATTACAGCGCTCTTCAAATGTCCGAAATACCTTGTATGAAAGAATCATTTCCATTATATCTGGTGTTCAAAAAAGGCAGTACTAAACATATACTACAAGCCAGATGATGGTAGATGAAAAAAATTTCCATAAACTTATATCTGAAAATTCTTAAAATTGATAAAATACGTCTTTCAATTTGTTTTATTTTTCTGCTTTTCAATAATAGTTGTTGTTTATCTGTCTTGATATACGGCATCAAGACCTCTACTATTAGTCGTTCTAACGTTTATTAGACATGTAATGGTTTAATACTTATTCTCTTTACAATTTCATTTGAGAGATTTCTATTAACGTGTACAAACGGTCTGAATTATGCGATATGCGTTTTGTGCATGGTAAAGTACGATGCAATTCGGAAGAGTTTCGCAATGACTAGTTTGACAAATGGAAGCCTGTATTCTTTCAGGAGGAAGTTTCGAACACTTATTATAACTATCGTAATAAATGATAAAAATGATAAAAATCTTTAAATATTTTTCATCTACTTAGCCTCAATAACGCAGCATAAGTTTGGTTCTAACCGTTTTGTGTCACCCTGTCTATCATTCATTTATAATTTTCTATAATGTCACTACTAATTACACCGATATGCGGGTGGATCAACAAAATGGAACACCTTGCTCGCGATAATTATCTTTGTGTAAATATGTTAAACCAACTTTTTGTTTGATCTACATAATATTCGAATTAAGACATCAATATGAAATATAGTGGCACAAGTGGAAAAGTTTCTTCCTTGATAGTTAATCATGAAAGTTTTCATTTCTTAATCTTTTTTTGCATGTTTTAGCCGATACATTTTTATGGAACATAGAGTTACACATTGTCGCCAGTTTTAGTGCACTAATTTCAGGATTCGTTTACACTTCGTATACTACAGCTTTATCTTCTTAATTAATTAAAATCTTTGCCTTTTTAGTAGGTTGTTTATTTATTAAACAATAATTTTGTTATTCTTTTAATCATATGTTGAATAGTAGGCTTAGTTCTACCAACTGTTTTTTCTATCCCTAGATAATTTTGGCCTTCTATATATAATATAAAATAGAAATCATTACTTTTCGTTCTTCTAGAATGATTTCACATGTATTTCGACTAATTTTTTATATGAAATTGTTACTTAAACAAGGTTTTACAATATACTAGATTGCTGGACTTTGTAAACATAACAATGTTATGATGTGTGTATAAGGAATTTTATTATGTACTGTGTATGTTAAAATTTATATATTTTCGGTATTATTTGTGGGATTTTGTTAACATTTGGTATAGGTAAAATTTATACAGGTTTATATTTATAGTAAAAGATTTATTGAAAAACCTCGAATGTAACACTTTATCTTAACAAATTTCTTTCATAGACGGTGAGGATATGAATACTTATGAGCCTGGCTGTTTATATGTACAACTTGACACAACGAAATACCTCGTAGACTTTTAATTAAAAAAGAAAATGGAACATGCCTTTTATGATTTCTAGAGGGGATTCAAATCGCAATATTACTTGAGAAACTAAGCCTAGCAGACAGACGAAACGTGATTTTAGCATGACATGACGGTTCGCCGCCTCATTATTTGCATATCGTACGGCAAATATTATAATAGATTGGGAATTTACTAATTATTGAATGGATTGAGGCTATCCAATTGACTAGCCGGCCTGGTTATCTGATTAAACATTGACAGATTATTTCTTATGGGATTACCTTTAAAAAAAGGTATATCACAATCTATCTACCAGTCTATAAAGTATGAAAAGAATGAATCACAACTGCCTAGCAAAGTATTGGCAAAGAAACTTTATTATTTGTACATAGTAAGTGTATGAAAGTTTAAAGTCACTATTTTGAGCATTTATTATAACGTTCTTGTATCGAAAAATTATATTGCATTTTTATTAATGTAATAGTGTATTAACGTAGTAAACTTAAAACAGTAATGTATTACCGTAACAATTTTGTGGATGTTTTTCTAAATATTTTAAAAAATAGGTTTTATAGAAAGATGTTTTTAACAACGTAGAATAGGATTCCAAAATAAGAAATATAGTTTTATAAAAAAAGAAATAAGTTGTCCCCAAAATCGCCTTAAAAGTTCCTATGCATTAAAAAATTAATATTGTTACTTGGATCCCCTTTCAATATCATGAAAGATATGCTTCACCTTTATAACACAAAATGGATTCAAGCGATTTATCATGAAGTAGCTTGTTTAAGCTCCGTAAACATTCAATAAAAATATTATATTTGCGTAATTATTTTGAATTCCGCATTAATATTTTAGGAAAGTATTCTTAAAAGAAAAATATTTTAAATATGATAATTGACAAAATTGGCAAGTATTAATGACTTTTAATAATAATCCAATATATATATATATGTTTTTATTGGCAGTGAATAACATTTTCCTTTCACACTAATAAATAAAAGAACAAGAACTTTTTCCACATACTACCTTGATCAAAAAGTTCTAGGACTGTCCCCCATGTGTCGCTGTCAATCACCCGATTGTTTCTTTTTTTTTTTTCTTAGGTTACCATATCTGTCATTAACACTTCCTTCCAATTTCAGCATCATAGCTTGATATTTGTAAAAGTTACGTTGTACTGAGCACATCTCCTTTGTTCGTGTCTTCGATTTTGAAAATGGCATCATTTGAGCATCAACGAGTTTGCATTAAATTTTGTGTAAAAAACGGATTTAACGGTCCGCAGACCTTGGATATGTTGGAGAAGTGTTTCGGCAACGATACTCTTTCGAGATCAAATGTTTTTCGATGGCACGAACGCTTCAGAAGTGGTCGTGAGTCGGTCGAAAAACCACGTCGTTTTCAGTCAAGAAAGAAGGCGATGCTCACGGTTTTCATGGATTACAATGGTGTTGTGCATCAAGAATTCTTGCCAGAAAAACAGACAGTCAACAAAGAATATTATTTGGGCGTTTTGAGACGTTTGCGCGAAGCAATTCGTCAAAAAAGGCCAGATTTGTGGGCAAACAACTCGTGGATTTTGCACCACGATAACGCACCGGCGCACAATGCGATCCTTATCCGCGAGTTTTTGACGAAAAACAACACGAACACTATCCAGCAGCCTTCAAATTCACCAGATCTGGCTCCCTGCGACTTTTTTCTGTTCAACCGAATTAAAAAACCGCTTCGCGGAACGCGTTACAGTACCCGAGAGGAGGTCATGACAAAATCGAAGACGGCTCTGATGGACATACCGAAAATTGAGTACCAGCGGTGTTTCGAGGATTGGATCAAGCGCTGGCGCAAGTGCATTGCAGTCAATGGGGACTACTTTGAAGGGGACCATATCGATTTGGACGAATAAATTTGTATTTTTGATTTTATGAATAAAGTCCTAAAACTTTTTGATCAAGGTAGTAAGTGGAAAATATTTTATGTACTGATTTATCATCTAAAGACAATAAAAAAAAGTTGATATTAATATATGTTCTATTTTAAATTTGTTATGGAATATAGCAAGTTTTGTATTGTAAATAATAATACTTCAGAAACCAAAACTACTATAACTTATTGTGTTCTACAGTTTACAAACAATGTTTGATACCTTTCACATGATTCATATGCTGTTATAGTGCTTTATGTTGCCAAAAGGTGTCTGCATACATGTATTGAAATGTATGATAATATAGTAATCATTTTAAACATCTCCTCTGAAAGTAATCGCATACAAAATAAAATATTCTATTCAATATAAAATTCACTATATCTCGTAAACAAAGTGAAATAGGACATATGTTCATAGAAACTTTTTTCATTTTCTTCAAGTTTTAAATCAGTACGTAAAATATTTCCCGCTAATTTAGGAATATCCTGTATATAAAACGCTAATTATCAATTCATGTTCTATTTTCTTCTTTTCCCCACTCAAATTTTCAAGATATACCTGCTCTTGATATTCCATTTAAAATTTCTGTACATATACTTAGGTCCATATTGGATAACATTCCTCATTGAAAGAAACTGTTTTTCTTTGTATTTTAATTTGAAAAAATGTTGCTTTCTGTTAAATAAGACCAAAGAATAGTGGTTGAAATCTTCCGATAAAAAAGAAATGAAAGACTTGGAAAAACATACGTATATGTTGAATTACTCGTATAATTGCTTGTTTACACCAAGTAATGATTGATACCATTGTAAATAACTTTTACATGTAACTAATATTTTAATAATACTTAAGAAGTAAAGGAAATAATTGCATGTCTTCAACTAATAGTAAAATTTCTAATTTTAAACAAATTGACATAGCACAGCACGATAATAATCTCACGATGTTCCATAACTGCAATGGATTCCAGATCAGACGAGAATACGGCTGCTACGATGAGGTTTTTCTTTCAAATTATAGCCTTAATAAACGTCAATGCAATTGGATAAGATTCCTTCGAATAGTTCAATCTTATGATGAACAAGTTAATCTAATTGGTACCAAAATAAAAGGTAAGTTAGTGGATATAATTAGAAAAAGTGACCTAGTATAACTTGCACTAATACATTTATCTTCTTATATTCAATCTAAGGCATTTTAAATTTAAAGAAAGTATTTTGATTATACATGGACTACTATAGTAATGTAACAATGATAATAAAATAAACATAAATGTTGAATATTACTGATCATTAAGTTTGTTTTATACTGGATTACAATTTCCAATTTAAAAACGTGAAATAGTTGACCTTGTTATTTTTCCAAAATGAATGATAAATAAAAATTCTTACCATAAAAAAATTATCTTCCATTTTAACAATCGTTTGACGAGTCCAAAAAAGTAAATATGAGCGAACTATTTAAATAGATCATTGTACTAAATGCCTCTGTAATTTTCAAATATTTTCTTTAGTGTCGTTTTTCTTGACAAAAAATATTTTCAAAAAAAAAAAGACACCGAAAAGTGTTGACAAACAAAAATGCAACCTTTTTGTGACTATACAACTGTTAAATATTAAAATAGTAACTAATACTTGAATCTAAAAGTTTATCTATGTCGATATAAACGATTCATAGAAAACACGATTATAAAATTTATAAATTAATTTTAAGGTCCTGGATTTCAATGTTCATATTGTTATTACAATATTCACATTAAGAAATGTATAAGAAAATGTATTTATGTAACAAGTACTGCACATTTAATTGTAGGTGCCTTGTAAAAAATATTAAAGCCTATTTAAACTATATTAAAATCATATATTAATCTTTTATATATAAGATTGATATTAATAAATATACGATGATGTGTGTCTTATAATAGATATATGTATTATCCATGTAATAAATTATAAGAAATATAATGACCGCTCTTCTGTCATCTTCTGAAAACTGCTCATTAAAGGCGCGGTATTATAATAAATCTCGGTTAATAAATGGAGTATATTAAAAATTTCAAAAATATCATTGTTGTTCGATATTCGTACATTTACAAACGCATTTTGGATGTAGAGTAATTAGATTCGTTAAATATCTGTAACAATATATGTATATATCACGTGCTAGCAATTTTGAAAATCTATATTTATTTAAAGTTTTTCAACAATTTCATTAATAATAGGATTGTAGTTTGATAGTACTTTTTAAAAGTAAAAGGAAAACAATATTTTATACAATTTTCATGTGTTTCATAATTGAAAAAGAATGAAAGAAATTTTGTTGTATTTCATTGTAGCAAAAATTGATTTTTTTTATTTCTTCTTTGTTTATGTTACCTAGGGGATCCAATCTTTGAGGTAATAAAAGATGTGCAACCAGACACAGAATTAGTAGCTTGGTTTCTTCCTACGGCAGAACAAGATTTCGTCTTTATTTCGCACGATATGTGTTCGAGGTCGGCTATATACAGATGTACGATCGATTCCATTCTAGATGGTGAGTCATTAAAAACTTTCTTAAATAATAACTATACAAATTAAGTTTGATGAATCGAAATAATTGTAAAGTGTGAAATTTGTATGATCTTTCTATACGTGTGTGTATACTTAAATACATCAAATTTGTTCTAATTTAAACACTCAAACTTATGTTTCAATAATAGTTATCTATAACATGTCTTAATCGTTTTACATTACAATTTTCAATATTTTGCAATATGTACGTATGTATATTATGTGTATATTGTTTCATATAGAATCATAATTACAGTTTCTAAAATAAATTTTCTTCTCTAGTTGTTGTATTGTATGTATTAAGGTTTTGTTGGTTAAATAAGTTGGTGATTTACAATTAGCTAATTCATTGATCAATTTTATTTCTGAATGGTTTAAAAAATTGATTGAAATTTCCATACATTATGAGTAAGAAATATAAAAAGTATATTAAGTAATATTATTTGCCTATAAATGTAATAAAACTGCTACTCTTATTTCAATTTCAAAGTTTCCTAACAAACGAATTTTCAATCAAAGAAGTTCCAATAAAATAAGAAAAAAATAAAAGAAGAAAAGTTTTCTAAAAATGCGGAGCGCCGGACTTTAAAGTTTACAAAATTTTCAAGAAAATATTACTCGATTCATTGATTTCAGACTAATATTAAAATCAAGCTGAATGGCTCCAAAATCGTTTTAGCCCTCTCGCATATGATTATTCATTTATTGAAATACAAATATGATTTTTGGTATATAATTACATTGAATTATTTCTAACTTTTTGAAACCAGTATCAAGTTTTTAATTTTTGGTAGCAAAGAGTTGTGTTAAAATGGTTCGATGGTCACTACACAGAAATTTTTTAAATGTATTAATTTTTTCATGGAAATAAAAACTATGAAAAATATTAATACAATTAATGAAAAGAATTCATTAAAAACAATAAAGTATAATTATTGCGGTTTGTGGTGCAGAAGAAACTATAAATACACTTTACATTTAATATAATAATTTAGTTTTTGCCTCTTCGTTGTAAAAATTTTTTAAGCATTTCAGCTTCATGTTAGCAAAACAAAGGAACAATAATTTTTGTAGAAAAAGTGAGATTTTGTCATATTTACCGCGCTTCTTATTAACACTATTTGATGTACTAAATTTGGGCATTTACTTTGAGGTGAGAAATCTTACGCAATACTAAACAAATTAGAAGTCGAATGCAATTTCTATTACCAGAATAAATTCTGTATTCATAGAGAACAAAATGTTAAATATGTATTCCTTTTTTATCAGTGCAGTTTTAATATTTCTATTAGAATATAAATGTCTATACGCATTTAACATAATATACATATTCAGAATGTAGAAAAATGTGAAATAATGGGTAAAATTGTTTTCTATTCTGGTTTAAAACATATACAATTCAATTTAATAAATGTAATATGCAATGAGCAAAGATGTGAAAGACAATTAAATTTTAAATACATGTATTGAACAGTAGTAATGCGTAACAATCTCATTTTATATGTGGCGTACTTAGATTGTGTCTATTTCTTATTTCAAAGTACATTGCAAAACAATATATTAATACTATGGTATCTTCCCCGTATTATATTTTGTTAAAGAATATGTTTGAAACCTTCATTTCTAACAAAAATATTTTGAATGTGTAAAGTATAAAAATAAATTTTGTGATAGTTTATATTACACATGAAATACATTTACATCGATGTCAGTGGTTACTAGATGACGGCACTGCAAAGGCGCGAAAGGACGTACGATTAAACAATAATGGATTACAAACATATAGTAGAATATCTTTCATGACTAGAGTAGATCATTGCGAAAATTATTTTCCTACGCATTTATAATGTGTTTTTCAAGAGTAAAATTAATATAGATTAATGTTGCCCGTAGCATAGCATTTTTTCCCTACCAATTTATTACGAAAGAAAGTATTTGGTTCAATTTAAAATTTACAAAATTATCTCCTGTTTTTATAAAAAAAATAATTTCCAAGCCTGTACTATGATATTTATTCCTCATCAAAGATATAAACTTTTATTCAGAACTTTCTTTTAATAAGTCATCGTAAGTTATTTAAAAATCATGGCATTATCTACGATGAACAGGGGGATATTATATATATATATATATATATATATATATATATATATATATATATATATTTACTTTTTTTTTGTTTAATTTACTATGATAAAACAATTTACGTTAATCACAAATTAAAAAAGGTCTTAAAGACAGCAAACTCTTTTACAAACAGCAAAGGAAGATTTGTACGGTTCGAATCTTTGGTAATCGAAACTCTTCTCGGGTGCAATCGCATTAATCGCCACAATCACAGGGCAATCAGAAAAGAAAGAAAACGGTTGGCTAAGAAATCTGAAATGCAAATATGTTTCGGTATTTTTGTCGGCTAGATCACAAGATGCTGGTTCGTTTGCTGGCGATTCAAATGCATAGATCTCCGCGCTTACGAAGAGATAAACGACAGTACAATGCCAGCGAACCTTCAATTCCGAACAGAAGGATTTGGTGACCAAGGAAGATAAGGACAAGAGAAACGCTATAAAACGTGTAGGGGGTCAAGGGGGCGGGGTAGTTGCTGTCGCTGCCTATAGGGATATTTGGAAATAGTATAGCTCAGAATATATACTACTAACAGTGATGCTGTATCTATCAATATCGCTATTTATACATCATTAATAATTTAATGATATAGACAGAAACGTTATATTACCTCCATATCAAAATCAGATCGATAAGTAATTATATACCATCAATCTCTTCGCAAAAGTCAGAATGAGATTATTGGTACGTGCTTCCTTATAATATAAGAATATTAAAGCTACGATTAGTGATCCGCGTTTGAATTTATGTCTGAAACAGATTTGAAATATTCTGGATCGCTTTGAATATTATTCAGTATCAGGAATTCGTAAAAGTTTTATTTGATCTGAATTGATCATAAAAGCCTTAAGGATTTTTAACAATTAAAAACATAAATAGTTCAGATGTAACAATGTCATTGATATAAAATATCGCGTAAACGCTGGAAATTTTATACGTAACATTAAAAATAGAAAAGCATAACTAAACCTGGATTATTTGTCTTTATAGTTCACATCATTACAGCTCCATATGTATAATTCTCGATGATTAAGTCATATGGCATGTTATAAACAAACAAAACAAACGTAAAATAAACAAATAAACGAATAAACACATTTTTCAATATTTAGAAAGTGATTAATTATGCATAGATTGATAAATAATGTGTAAATGATTTAGACATTTTATATAAATAAGTAAACTTATAAACTTTTATTGTAAAATATATAAACAAGTAAATTTATAAACTTCTTGCTAAAGTTTATAATATTTTGGATTTATTATATATTACATCTTTTGTAAAATTTGTATAAGTCCGTTATAAATTCATAAGTTTATAAATTTATTTATCATCATATATAGACTTCCTATGTATATGTACAATATTTTCGAAAATAGAAATGAAGGATAACATTTATAAATTTATAAATTCATTCCTTTATTTACAATAAGTTTATCAAGTATTCCTAAACAATTTATGCAAGTAACAGGTTTACAAAATAGTTTTAAACAATTTGTGATTTATAAAATTATAATAAATTTATAAAGTGAGTCCATTATAAAAGTTGTAAATTTATAATGATTTCCATTATTTAAATTAACCTTATTTTAAATTTATTTATATGTTTATAAAAACTTCATTTATTTATAAAAAATATATATACAATTTACTTTTATTCCACTGTTTGTACATAATACTTGCGGTTGTGTAGTCGGTATTGCAAATACACGTGCTCTATCGTGCATAGAATTAATGAACATTCCAGATGATATATGATATAGCATTCCAACAGACAAATTGTATATAAAATACATATACAATTATTTGCAAATTAAAGAAACAAATCATTCAATTTGGTAATACAAATGCCGGTTGCATAATTTTTAAAAGTAAGTTGCTTTTTCAAATTTATATTTGAATTTTTCGTTAATTTTATTATATAAAGAATGTTACAACTAATATTACATAAAAATGTTAGTTACTTAATAATACCAAATTCATTTATTTTTAATCATTTATAAAGGGTGTAGCCGAATAGAAGTGTTAAATGCGGCTTTAAATCGAATTCAATTCCCGAGTCATTCAGTAGCATGTAAAACAATTTTTATCAAGTATATATTTAACTGTATATATTTACTTGGGGATTATCAAAGGGCAAACATTAAGAAATATATTTTTTCCAATTTCTCCTATTCTATTGTATGATAAATTTTTACAAGAATCAGAGGCATTTCAATTGCCGACAAATATATTACGAAATTCTTTTAGAATTTTTCATTGTAAATTCAAGTTATAAAAAATAAAGAAACTTAAAGGAATGGTGAAAAATGCTGATTTTATATCCAAACAGTCACCGAACTACAATTATTCTTTTACAGTAAGTATACGTGTATGTTGTTACAATTATTTTATTAAATCGAAGTTTTTGCCATTTTTACGTGTCTTATACGTCGGACTTTCATACCTTTTTTATCAAATGAATGTCTATACGATCATTAATACGTTTATATTCAGAAAAACAATATAGGAATGAAAGAAACTGAATAAACCCAACCAATAAAAGCTGTCATTCTTATTACATTCTAAAGTACCTATAATTTTTCTAACAGCTTTAGGCTCACATTTTCTTTCTACACGATGAGATGCATTTAATTCTATATTAATTATCTGATTACGTTTGTCTTTTAATGTAGGTATAAACGCTTTCTAATCACACTCTTTTAAATAAGACTATGTCACAAAAGCCTTGATCAACAATACAAATAGGTGTTTTGCTAAACAATTTTTATGTGTTCTGTATAATTCTCGTTTGCATAACAAAGATCAAGCTTTTCAACAATATAATTGTTTGTTGTACAAATTGTAAAAAATTTACCCAATGTTATATTCTTTCGACGTAAATATGATTATCACTAGTATTCATTGTTAAAACTTTTTTTATATCCACGATGTTCATTTTGGCAACAAAAACTATTCTTAAAAAGTGCTATGAATCCAAAATATTTTTACATATACATACTTTTGTATTGTATCTTGTCATTCCTTTTCGATGTAATCATGCGAATGGTCATGTACTTCCTCGATTATTTATTAGCAGTATTTTAATTGCACTTTTACAAATAGCCTGATCAAACTTTTGCAATTTATGTAAAAGTCGTGAATTTGATTTTTTTTCATTGTCTATTGAATCTTCCTTTGTACTTTCTATTGTTAATTGTGTATATCATTCAATATGTATTGACTCTAAAGGCAGATCATCATTATCTGAATCTACTACGCATAAGTTATTGTTTTGAATGATAATATTGCACTTTATGAAATTACTATATATTTCTTTCAGAAATTTCCGACAATATTTTGAAAGTTTGTATGTAAGATTATTCGTTTCCTGAAGGATTCTATTATATTTTATTATTTTATTTGGAGTAAACTTTAGAAATTGTAAATATGTCGTAGTGTACAGGCAACATAAATTGCTCAATATTTCTATCGACTTATTGTACTGTGAGATATTTGAACTCTTTGACATTTCCGAGTCTACATTTGATTCGAACGTTTTTGATTTGTCATTCACTTCTTGCTCGAAATATACAATAAATACATCTCATAGTTCCAAAATTCTTTCGATGCTCTCAAAAGGAGCTAACCATCTTATCCTCGAAAACTTAAACATGTACTTCACCACATTCAACAAACTTTGCATTTTTCTGAAGTTCTCTTTTTTTGGCAGGCTCCGTAAAAAGTATGTATATATTTTGTGTAACAAATTTTCTAAATTCTTTAGAAGACACTTATATGCATCGAAAGCCAGAAAATGCAAGCTGTGGCAAACGCATCGGATTATTTTTTAATAATATAGAAACGAAAGATTTTTTTCTGCCTAACATTAAGTTTGAATTATTTATTGCAACTCAAATTACATTTATAATTATTAGGCAGGTAGTACTTTCCTAACGACTATTGAAATTATTTGTATCATTGATGCGTGAAAAGTTGACCGGGGCCCTATACGCTAAAACGGCAAAAGAGAAAAGGAAATCGGTGATTTGCATCACTTGTGACGTGTTCGTACGCTCTTGTATAGATACATTGTTATTGTTAAATAGCTTGAGCATATGTTGAAATTTACGTCATAACGAGGAACGCAAACGGAACAAAACACTATAAAATGAAATGCAACGATAAAATTCGCAAACGTATCTTATATACAACATTTTACATCTCACTTTGTCGTATTTTGTGTTTGTTCGTGTTCCTTCTTAAACGGATGATTTTTACACTTGTCCAATTCAGCCAATAGTAACATGTATTAGGGTGAAGTGTCACCGTCACGAAAGATTCCTCTTTCTCCTATGACTTTCTAGACTGTAGAACAACGCCCAACTTTTCGCATGTAAATAATATAAACTTTTTGCTGTAACTTCTTTAACCCTGATAGTAATCTAATAAATGCTTTTGCACTCTGCCTCCATGAACGTATCGAATTAAAATACATGATGCTTTAATTTCACTTAAATAAGTTTCATCTAGCAATGTCTAATATAAATAAAATTTTTTTTATAATATGTTCATTGTCGTTTCAATTATTGTTCTGTTTAAAACGTTTCGTATTTTTGCTCTAATTCTTGTTTTCTTCAGTGTCATCCTTTTCGTAAGTTTTTACTTACGTGATCGGGGTGTACTAAACATGTACACATAATGCCAAAAAGAATTGACACTTATATTGTGGTCGATTATATCGAATACTGTAATATTTGCTTTCTTTATTAACTTTCAACTTGTTATTTCCATTTCGGATGCACTTACGTTACCGCAATATTTAATTGTATTCTTATCCCTTAATAATTTCACTTTCCTGCCTTTTAGTACCTAACTACAAATTCAGTATTTTACTTAAAAGGGGTCGTTTTCACATTTTACCAACCAGCTTCTAACAAGGGAACCTTACAGTAGTGGAAATCGCTTTTGAAACGGTAGTACATGCAAATTATAGTACATACCTAGTATCAAAAACCCTAATAGGTTTCTTCAAAATGGGCCTTCGGTTTTGAAATATTTTGATTTGAATATTTTTAACAGAGCAAGTTTTGGGTATGTCGATAGAGCGAGTGACTGCGAAATTGTTGGTAGTGGAATTTTGAATCCCGGCCTCTCGTTACTATTTTTTTTTTTTAGTACAACTTTGAAATGCAAAAATATATTTGATTTATTTTTGTATTTAATGTCAGTCCTACATGATATTAATATTACTGTCAATCTAACAATTGTTTACAGTATGTTCAAAAACAATTAGCGTCGATAGTGGCAGTACGAATAACCAATATAGTATTTACCTTGTAATGACTAATACGAATGAGTAATACAGAAAGATATTATATATGCGATACATACTACTATTTCACTATTGTATTTACTTCTATTTTTTAGATTAAAAATTTTAAGGCTTTTGTCTTAATATTTATGTCATATAGAATTGAAATTAAATACAAAAATAAATGAAACATATTTTTGCATTTCAAAGTTGTATTAAAAAAAAAAATAGTAACGAGAAAACGAGATTCGAGATTTCACTATCAATAGCTTCTTAGTCACTCGCTTTACCAACTTACTCAAAACTTGCTCTGTTAAAAAAATTCAAGTAATTTATTTACTATATATGCGTATCAAATTTTAAATCAAAATATTTTGAAAACGAAGGCCCATTTTGAAGAAACCTATTAGGGTTTTTTAATACTAGGTATTTACTATAACTTGCATCTACTACCGTTTGAAAAGCGATTTCCACTACCATAAGATTCCCTTGTAAGCACTCATCACTAAATTTCTGTTTCCTATACTCCTTTTTCTTAGGTGGTAGAGCAACATGCTCGTACTGCTACCCATATCTGTTTCTTTGCCTCTTAAGAAAATTTGTATTGTATTATTAAAATTTTCATTAAAAATGCAATGTTCACAGTATGAATGAAAAGAACTGAATTCAATATCAATTTTTTGAAACCCTAAAAGCAATGTCTCCCCTTAAGAAATTTATATTGTTTACATATTACTGTGTTAGCAGGTGCGTAATCTTCAAGATCTTTTATTAAAAATGTCTTACGTCCAAATGCCGTATTGAATTTCGGGGTTTTATTTTTAATATCGATTTTTTAACGTTCACTTTAACCTTCAAAAACATATAATATTTAAGTTTACAGTATTTAATTTTAATTATATAACAAAATTTTTTACTCATTGTATTTGTTACGAACAAAAACATGATTAGATTAACAATATAAATTATATTGTATTTGATCTTATTTTCATTAGGAAAATTTTGTCAACCCACTTATCGTACTTTTATAAAGATGCGATAGAAAATGTACAAATTCTTAGTTTGCTCTAGTAGTTGTCACACCGATACATGTGTAACAACGTTTTAAAGTTCGGTAAGCGACTTTTCAATTTCACAATTGTTGGACACTTGAGTCAAATAAACGTAAACAGTTGTGGGATGATCTTATTTTAAGTATTCAAGTTAAAATAATTTTAGCTATCCGGACATTACCGCATCTGATCTCAGGTAGGTGTCATAAACTTTAGTACAGAATTATTTATCTGTGCCTTTGAACATCTGTCTCTATCAAAATACATAACTTTTACAACACCAATTATATTAATTGATTTTTTTCGGGTTATAATTTCCCTCATAAATATAATAGAAGGAAAAGATAAATTAACTTCGTTGCTCACTAGTCATTTCATTACTTGCTTAACTACTTCCATGCCACCCAACGCTTCCGCTGCTCGCTTTCAGCTCGATAGCACTTATCTATAAGTCAGTATGACCTTTCTTGTCTCTCCTCTCCTCTCATATCTCTCTCTTTTTCTTTCTTTTATCTTTCCACTTCTTCTCTCTGATCTCCATCCCGGCTCTCACATCTCTTTATTTCATTTCGCACATTACATTTTCAAACCCCACTCTTATTTTCCTATGTCACTACACTCCACCACTTTCCTTGACTACCTACAACCCTTGGCCATCGAATTAGGACCACTCGAATACTACTAAAAAATGGAAAAACTTTAAGTTCCATAACTTTGTTAAAATTCATCAAAAACTGTTACGACAGAAAGTAAATTAAAGTTTCATACTTTTCGATTCCTTGGACCAATTTTATTTTAGTCGGTGCCCAAGAGTTAATATCTCCCCTTAAAGTGGAGGTTGTCAAAGTATAAAAATTTCTTGATGTATAACACGATTTTTAGCTTACAAAAAATTAAGTTAACAATTTATTGTGTATAGTATCAGAAAGTATCATCATTTTCCTTCAAAGAAGTGAAATTCCTATTAAAAAAGCATGTTTTTAATAAAATACGATTTATGTCTTCATTATTCTTCCAAATATCCATAATTTTACTTTTCAGTTTAGTTAGCATGGTGATTAATGATGAGTAGACAAGTGAGACAACACCTGCCCGATTCTCGATCGCTCGTCACCCACTAGAATTTTATCAGTACTATAGTTTGTATTAATAAATTAATTATAATCTATACGTTGTCGATAACAAATCCAATAATAATTTGGTAAGCCAATAACATACATGATATATGCTATAATTAAAAAAGTGAACATTTTGTATTTCTTTCTTATTAGTAGCGAGAAATGCAAACATTTCTTTAAATCGTTGTAACTTCGTGAAGAAACATGCTTTTTTAATGGAGTTTGAAAAAGTAATTCTACTTTTTAATGATATAAATAATAAATTGCTTACTTTAGTTTCTATAGGCTAAAGACCTTGTTAAACATTAAGAAATTTTTATAAATTGACAGCCTCCACTTTAACAGGGAATTTCATTCCTTGGGCACTTACTAAGGTAAAATTAGCCAAGAAAATCATAAAGTATAATTATAAGGTTTCAATGAATATTAACAAAGTTACAGAACTTTGAATTTTAACATTTTTCAACAGTACTCAAGTAGTCCTAATTTGATGGCCAAGGACTGCATATCCTAATCTGATAAAACTTGTACTACTTCCACAAGCTAGGTTCTCCTACTATACTGAAAGTGGAAGTCCTTAATACCAATTATATGTATTATCAAGTACAAAATGTTTTAAACTGGAAAGAGTGGAATATCTCGTACAGAATTAAAGTTAATATTCTTAAAAAATTATTTCATAAGTCTAAAAGCAGACATTACATGGTATAAATATTTTGTCTGTGGATAGTGTAGTGGGAGAAATTTTAAAGTTAAATTAACTTTTTAAATACAAGCCAATACTCTTTTATTTATAATACGATGACATTTGTTGAGATGAATTCAAAAACCTGTTTACACGTATCGCATGAGGCCATTTAGTGTAATACAAAATAATACATTCGTAAATTCTTAAAAAGTCGGATAAACACGTATCGCCAGTTGATATGTATTTAATTATTCACTGTACAGAATGGTGGAACTTCTTATCTGCTTTTACGCGACTCATATTATTAGCAACACTTTTACGGCAATGCCCCTTTATATTTGAGATATCATTTGTAAAATTTGTTATTAAGAGAGTACTAATATTCTTCCAAATATAAAAAATGAAAGATTATTTAAGTCGACATAAATGAACAAAGTTAATTTATACTTATTTTGTTTAATTAAAGTAATAACCGGAATCATTTAAAAATTATTTTATATCGGTCATCCTTCTACGTATCCATCATCGTTCAAAATATAATACATTTTTTCAATTTTTTTACAAATTTATTTTCTACTTTTTTATCGTTTCTTTAGTTATTTCTGCGCAAGGAACTATAATTTTTCTACGTTATTCATGGGCATTATCAATTGATGCTTTGAAAATTATTTCTTTTAAATAACCACGAGAAAAAATCGCAAGAAGAAAGATTTAGAAATGTTGGGGGCATAATTGGTACGCCACGTCTGAATTACCATTTACTGTTGAAATTGTAATTCGACCAATCTAGACCTGTTATTGCCAGGACCATCTTAACAGCACTACAATCCTTCGGGCAGAGCAATACACTGAGGCCTTTCTACAGAAGCACTTATAGAAATAAAAATACTAAAACTAAATGGTTAATAAAATTAAACATACATTACTCAAATAAATTAGAAATTAATAAAGATTAATAAAATTAAACATATATTACTCAAATGAATTAGATAACTATATATTTAAACAATTCAAGAGATCAGCACAAACATTTACGAAATTTCTTTTTAGAGAATTGCTTTATAATTTCCTTGGAATTGAAGAGCTTTAAAATGTCACCTTCTATACACATGAGAGACAGATTCAATTTCAAGATTATAATGATATTTAATTTCTGCTCGGAAACCATCAGTAACTGTCATCTTTTACCTTCATAAATTTTTACAGCCATTTCGGAAATGAAGGCCATGCGGCAATTATTGTTCAGATAAAAATTATTCATTTTGCAGTTTTTATAAACTTTCTGACTTTTACCAAAACCCAGCAAAAATACATTAGTTTCTCAAGCTTCAGCGATCTACATTTCCTTTTAATGCTAAAATACAGCATTTGTTAAAAAAAAAACAGAAAAAACAAGTTACTAAATTAAACTCTCGTTAAATATATAAATAAATAAATAAAAATATAAAGAAAATAATTCGCTGTTTTGTGTATCAGCAATAAGCAATCGAACGAAACACCTATGAATACAATCAATAATGATCGCCAGGAGCCTAAACGTAGTGACTACAGGAGTTCTGAAATGGGGAATAGGTGGGGCCCTCATACTTCTATAGTATGCCGTTCCACATATCTTGTCTGTCACGCACGATACTCTTGGCTTTCGGTTCGTATTCGTTGAATTTATATCTAGTTTCCTAAAGATAGGTTTTTAAATACTTTAAGAGATTCATAGCAACAAGTATATTCACATCTTTTGACTACAGAACTTTACTTGTTTTATTCACTCAACTGAGAACATTTTTCCACAGAATTATGAGAAGAAATATTTCTGTATGCTCCATCTTCTCGCCCCAGTTCTTCTCTTACCTTATGTTCACCTATTGTTTGTATCGTACATATGTATCGTATACGTATTGCCTTCCACTGACTTGAAGTCTCGCGGTACGGCACAGGGGGCAAAGAGGGATCGGACCGCCCATCCCTACCTAAGCCATACGTTCTGAACTTTAGCCACGCACTCTGCTATTGTAAGAGAAATAGATTTTAATTGCGTATATTGGATATACGCAATAAGTTCATTTCAATAAGTATATAAACATAAAGCTTGGTGACTATAAGCTATCGATATTTCGTTTATGCTTATATTTAATGCATAAAATGGCTGTTTTATCTCATAAGAGTTACTTAGTATAAAAAAGAATATTATGTAATATTAACAGTTTTTCTATCGGTGGAATAATAAAGATGATTTTGAAATATAATTAATTTTTCCTAATGGAATCAAATATTTTGTATGACACAATCCGACTTAACTCGAATTATTTTCCAGAAAAAAGTATTAAGTCATATTTCCCAAGAGACAATGTTCCAAAGGTATTAAAATTTGATATTTCTATTACCATATACAAACAATACAGAGCGAAAAGTATAATAAAAATTAGAAAATTAAGTCTTTTCTTAAAGAAAAGTATACATCCTTTTAAGAAAGCAATAGTTATATTTTGTCCGTACATCAACACACGAAAGCTATTATAATATTTACCAAGAAAATTTTTTTATATCTAAATTTATAGCTGACCAGAAACTGATTAACTTTTGTCTAAAATATTTTTTCACCAGACTATTGGAAGTGCCTGAAAAATCTTGACGACAGTTATGTGCCATACATTGTATGTAACTTCTTCCGAAATGAATAAACAATCATTTTTATTTAATTCTAAATTAAATTTTTATTAAATTACTATTGTTCCCGAAAAGAATTTTACTTACTTCTATTTGTAATTATATAACCAATGATTTTTTAGCATATTATAAAAAACTAGCAAAAATTGTTGTTCTTTATTAGATATATCTATTGTATAATAGTAATATGTTGCATCTACGCCAATGGGGTGCTACCTACCGCGTGTTTTTCATTATCTCTTTCTATCTCGTTACCTTCCTCGTCAGTCAGAAGTGACATGTGTGGACTGTCGTAACGAATAGCGAACTAAAATTGAATGTGTGCGTAAGAATAGGTGAACTCCTTCCACTTTTCTCTCATTCCTGTCGCGGGACTTCAAGTCAGCGATAAAAAATACACATGTGTCGTATAATATGGAATCCAGTATTTCTTTAATGTTCTTGAAATCATTATGCAGAGCACGAACAGCACCAAAATGTGAAGACCATCTCGTGCCAAGTAAACCCTTGACCACACTATTATTGTCTAAAGATGATATCAAAATATTCTAACGATGTGTTAAAGTAGAGAAAGAGGAATACAGATACTGAACAGAATCTAAAAATTTCATAGTCTATGGACAACACGTTGTTTTTACTCTTACAAAATTTAGACTGTGTACAGCACAGGAAACAAGGAGCGAATTCATTTAGTTAATTAATTCTTGCCTATAATCCTGTACAGTGCCATACAGTGATAATAAAGTGTTATTTTCCTCAAAAAAATTTAGAACAGAGAAGATGAGAATCAACTTAATGAAACATTTTACACATTCGATATGAACATATCGAACAATATATATTATCTGATCAAAGTGTGTAGGATGTCTGGAGTAGAATCCACATTTATTGAATAATACATTCAAGGAACATCACTTAAGTGTAAATAGCTGATTTTATTGAAACTTATATATAATATAGTTCTTGGAAAAATATTTAAACCGTATATTTTTTATTTCCTATGATGCATACCTAAGGGAGAAAATCAACCCTCAAAGTTGGGCGTGGAGAGAATTTTCCTCGAAAAAGTATCTCTGAAAAGAACTAATTTGATGTGCCTAAAATAAATAGAATAACAGATAAATTAAAATCTAAAATAAATATAGCGCAAAAATTATTCTATAAAACTATTTAAACAAATTTTTATATCTAGAAGAAGAAAGTTGATTATGTATCAATGACAATGTTCTTCTTTTTAAATATTTAAGATTCCTTAAAATTCTGTGCGGGTCCTGGCCTAGTCACGCGTCGATCACGTGCAGCCTTATTTTCTGCCTTGTCTCGTTGAATGAAGTATAAGTTCGGATATCCGGATACTAAGATCTGGATTTCGAGTTTGAGTTAAAATGAATATTTCAGATACGCGGATATCCGAATAGTGAGGACTCTGGTCTCAAAACTTCAAGTATAAAAAAGACAGTTAATGTGTTTCGTATTAGCATCTCGCCCTATGGCGGCTGTCGTTGCGACTGCAGCGAACGTCTATGAGGGTTTAATATGTATGTATGTTCAATACACGAGATTTTTCGTACACAGCGTACGTTCCTTGACAAAGACATTCGTAGTCAAAGGATAAAGGAAGGATTAAGGAATGAATTTCCAACGTGGTTCAAAATAATTAATTTTATTTATTTATGAGATCATCATTTGGCGATAAATACAATGGAAGGAAAATAATTATACAAAAAATTTGATGGAGACCCACTTACAATACAATGCTAGGATTGAAATAAATGGATAGAACATAGTAATATACTATGTGTTGCTGGAAAGACAATTAACGGGATGGTAGATAAAACAAGAGGAATATTTCGCTGACTCCACCTATTCCCGTACTCCTACTCCCTCTTTGTTAGGCGATACGATTGGTAGTAGATAAAAATCATTTCGGCCAATAATATGCTACGACTAAGACCACGTATGCAGTCAGGTATGGTTAATTTACAACGTCCAATCGTACCTGCATTTTTTCCGCCCATCATCGTTTCAGCAACGCATAGTAAAAGTATAACAATATACAAAGTAAGGATTAAATGTACATTTATTGTAACGAAGCATTCTATTTCAAATGTATAAGTTGCAACGCATTTTTAATAGATATGTGTATATTAGTTGTATACTTTTAAATAGAAATTGTTATAAATATAAAACAATAGTTGTGAAGTAATTGCATGAAATGTAGTTATTTAAAATACATGTACGTGGAAAGAAACCTTAGAATGCCAGATCTTCCACTTATGAAGAAAAGCTACTCACCCAATATACTTCCACATTTTCTTCTTAAATGCTTAATGGTTTTATCTGTATTTAAAATCTTAGTTGTTTACAAAGAATGTCCATTGGAACAAAATATTGTTATATTTTTAAAAGTCTTAGATTTTGACCTGACAAATGTGGAGTACACCGATCCGTGTAAATTTTTGTTTCACGTGTCTATCAGGGTCAAGAATATTATGAACACGTACCTTTGTGAAAATATAAATGTCACGCTACTAAATGGTGGATGGAACATGGAAAGCTCCAGAACATGAAACAAGCTGTATATTATATCGGTTTTACAAGAATGATACGTTACTTAGCCAAGTTCATATTTATATTCTCGGACGTATTTTAAGGGAGTAACAGCAGAAGTATGTTAATGGTACGAATAAAAAAGATAAACATTTTTGGACCCTATCTTCGACAAGTTGTTGTATCTCGGTAAACAGTAATTATAGAACCTGAGAAACAAGTTTCAAGAAATTCCGAAACCCAAATTTTATGTCACCCAAAAAGGCATTTTTCCATAGAATTATATAACATCTTACGAGAAATTGAGCGATACAGACCTTTCGTTTCACGATATTGTTTACAATCGGTTAAACAGCAACGAGGTTTCTAAATCCAATTACGCATACGTCATCGTAAACGTTTTATAACGCTTTTATATCGATATATTAAAAGCGCGCATCCTTATATTACGTATGAACAAGATATCGACAAGTTAATGTTTATGGAGCATGGCAGACGCGGTGGTTTAAACCATTACTCTGAGAAGTTAGCGATAATAAAGATAAATACAATGCCTATTTTGAGCTACTATAATTCTTGATGTATCTTGCGCAATTCGATGTAAGAAATTCGTATAAGTTAGACTATGTGGCTCGACGATCATGACGCAGTCAGCTAAACTCCATTCCTGTGGACGGTCTGAACCTCACATTTCATATGCTGAACTGTCATTTTATCTTGTGCTCGCATCGTTGTATGATACGTTTTGCATTATTTCAATTTGCAATAATGCTTACGCCTTAAACGAGGACACAGCATTTTAAAATTCCAGTAGTTTTCCTGATTGCGTGGTATTCGGAATGATGGAAAACGTATGCAATTTCAGGAACGAAAAATTCATTGCGCGATGAAAATATCGGTACCATCGGTCTTGATTGCTAGTCTGCCTTTTCTGAGAACTTGTCAACGATTGAACTGCGAAATTTACTAATAAAATTTGATAAATCAATGTGTACTTAGACAAAAAGATTTGATCGCCTACACACATGCACCATCGTCGCTAACGGAGAAGCAGTATCTTTATAAGGGTACCATGCGCGAGTGGAGATGTGTACAAAACTACTATGTCCTGCCGGCAATCGGTAACCGGCATACTCTGATTTTAGTTCATGTTGTTTACGTCCTTTTCAATCTATAATTTCCTATTAGCATCATTTACCATCACTTTTATTCTTAAACTTTGTATTACACTTTGTGTACACTCAACAGTGTATTTTATACCGAGGAAATACGAGTATATCTATAAAAAACACTCATGCTAATAAATGACGTGGACAGCATGAACTAAAATAGTGATATGCCGGTAACTGATTACCGATGAACAACATATATCTGGCGTTGCAATCTAAAGTAGTAAATAATCGGTGACACTATAGTTTTATGTGTATCTTTCCTCGCATATCATGTATGCATAGGAAGGGATTATTTTTCCTCTAATGGTGACAAAGTGTCTGCAATAGTAGATTATGTGTATTTTGAACGTGTTCAAGAATGCTTATATCTTACATAAACCAGTAATTTCGCGATATATAACGCGTACAATTCTTGAGAATAAAAAAATATCCAGCCTCACGAAAAGCGAATATAACGACCCGATATTGACAGAGCTCGTAGAAGCGGGAGCGAAAACTTATGTATACTATATTCCACGAGCATAAGCGTTTTTCTACTTATCAATTCGACAAGCACAAACATTATACCCATCTCTTTAAGCACTTCGGAGCAAATTAAACCAGCTCCTTAGACAATACTTCGGGGTAGCTTTAAACAGATCCTTGGCTAGCACTTTTGACGACTAAATCAAACTCAACAACTTACATATTTTTATATTTAATTCATTTTCGAAGTTTATTATAGACATTTATATTAACGTAGGAACCATTTATAAACATTCTAAACGTAATCGCCGTAGATACCATAGATATTTATTTGCGTAGTTCATAATATAGATTAGTTTGATCATTTCCTAGGATAGTTCATTATAATAATTAAGCATTATATCATTAATCTTAGTTACTAAGCTACATTAATACATGTTATTTATATTATTCTTATATTATTGTTATACATATTACTTAATTATTTTATATTGAATAAATTCATATTAAAAGGTTTAATCAGTGGATTTTAATTCTTAACAGCACACCACATCAAGTACACAGAGAAGCCATTCTCCTTGCAGGCGTTACAGTCGTTATAACCTGACACGAGTCGAGGCAGAACATCGGCCCAGCGGTAAGAGACGTTCAGCATAAACACCTTCCACATGCGTTTTTAAGCGTACACTCGTTTCACTATCAAAGCATTCATGATGCTGTACGTGAAGCAATAATTAATGTCGTATTTTTCATTAACGTCTGGAAGGTGACGTTGTAACATGCTTTTCCTTTGTTAGTTTGTAAATGTTTAGGATATCTTCGTTCGTTTATAGTACCGTGAAGAATATATTTGTTCCGTCGCTTCTGCTGTTACTCTTCATAAGAAGGGTACCATACGTACTTGTTAAACACGTCGACAACGGTGAGTATGTATCTGTAATCGCAATTGTGTTTTGTGAACAAACATATTTCAACTAAATTAGGCTACCGGGGGTCATCGGAAAAATATACAATAATTGATATATGTGGAAAATTGTTTTGTTGGGACGTCCAATCTTTCACAAGTTTAACCTTAAGAGCGCAGAGCCTATTTTTGTAACGTAAACAACGTCACAGAAGGGGTTACCAAGATTTCCCCACTACATTTATTAAAATAATTTTTAATGTTTATTTCTTGGTACTTTAATATGATGTAGAGTAATATTATATTATCTAATTAAATTTATACCATTTATTCCTACATATTCAATAAAGATAATTTCCATTTCAACATTTTTTGAGGTGTAGTTACTTAACAAAATACTTCTTTTTTCCATTTGATTATATAGATTAATTTTATGAAAGATAAATACGTACTAGAAAATATCTCTATTCTTCCGTATCTACATAGGTATCCTGTCTTAATCCAGTTTAGTAAACATTTAACAATTATACTCTAACATGAAATAAAAGATCAAGTAAAGCCGTGGAATGTATAGTAGAAACTACAAAATGAAATACTGTACTTACCGTTATGAATTACTTAAGTTAAAGACTTAAAAAATGGCACTAAAGTAAACGCGAAATCAATACTTGGACGCCGGAAATCTTTCTGACACACTCAATCGACTAATACCGTCTATTCAGCTCTGTGGTTGATCATGAAGTGATATGAGGACTACTTAACCAAAATATACTATGAAAATGTATTTATATTAAATTTTCAATCAAAATCGACTATCTGAAAGAATAATATTAGAAACAAATATTTCGAGGAATCCAAGATCTTTCAATCCGTACTTTAAAGGTTCATTTTTTCATTCATTTTTTAAAAAAGCACGTAATAGTATATTTATAAATTGCAATTGATACTCATTACACAAAGTCCACATTTGGTTTTATCGTTCTATCCTTCTTGTTTAAAAATTTTAATATCTTAATCTGTGAGAGTGACGTTCTATGGATAATTAGGTATTCATTTCACACTCTTCATCCTATGGTGAACTAGATTTTTCTAACGATGCAATGTTATTCTTTATAATCTCTTGAAGTTGAAACTTTTTAACGACAGTATCGTTTATTTCTTTTACCAAAAAATCAGACCATTCATCAGATCTACATCGGACTGGTTAATGAAATTTTGAAGCGGTACCAAGTATTATTGAATTTCGTTGAGCCTTTCTATTCGTGTTGGTAAACGCCACAATATCGATTGTAAATCTACACGTTCATGAGCAAAATATGATCTAATGATTTTAAAAAGGTATTCTAGTGTGATATACAATATTTACCAACATTTTTTAGAATTTTTTATACAAAAAATTAACATATTTTGCAGTAAAATTTTTAGGTTATATTTATACATGTTTCAGTAGTAAATATAATTTTTTCCATTGAAGAAAAGTTACTGTAGTTACTTCAGTAACGATGTCGCTTCATAGAGTTCATAATATTGGATCTCCTACTTATCTAAATTGGATGTACAAAAGATATTTCTGATTAGCATATCTGTGGTTATAACAGAAAGCAACACAAAAGAAAAACAACTGTTATGAAAAGAATGGCGATTCTTTAAGGTTTAATTATTGATTTTTTACATTTTTTCTTAATTTATGGAGCTGAAAAGTACAGAAGAAATATGAATTTTGCAATAATTCTGTTTTGAGTTATAACTTTATGTTCACTGTAAATACACGGTTTGTTGCAAAAATAACCGAACTATGTAAGAATAAAAGAAACAGGTGGCGATACGAAACTTATATCATCAAGAAATGCATCCTTCGTTGCTATTTTATTAAAGTTTTATGACACTTGAATCGTTAGAAGTCACGTTATAACATGTAGAGTGAGAGTCATTTTCGTATACCAGTCAAAAAATGAGCTTCAAGCAAAGAGCCAATGTCAAATTTTGTTTTAAACTCAGTAAAAACTTTGCCGAAACTCATCGATTGTTACAAAAAGTGTATGGTGACAACTGTTTATCGAATACTCAAGTTTACCAGTGATATAAACGATTTGAGGCGGGTCGGGAAAACATTAACGATCATAATCGCTTAGGCCATCCAAAAACAGAAATCACCGAAGGAAACACCCACCAAGGATGCGAAGCAATAAGAAGTAAGCCAAGATCTTTAGTTCGATTATTGGAAAATGAGTTGGACTTATGAAAGGACTCAATTCATCGCATTTTAACTAAGAACTAAAGCTTTGGAAAATTTGTGCACGGTTTGTTCTGCACATATTAACCGATAATCAAGAATTGAATCGTGTTGAACATTGCAAATATCTGATTAAAACAGTCAGTAGGGATCCCAACTTTCTTAGATAAATTATTACTGGTGATGAAACTTAGTGTTTTCAATATAATCCAGAAACAAGGCGTTAAAGTGACGAATGGAAATCGTCAGGACAACCAATTTTGAAGAAATGCTGTAGGAATCGAAAGTAAATACTGTTTGTTTCTTTCTACTATTCAATTAGAATTATTCACAAAAAATTTGTTTCGCCAGCTTATATAGTCAATGGTGACTTCTACTTGGGCGTTATGAAGTGTTTATTAAAACAAATTCGCCGTTTTTATCATGAATATCGTGAACCTGGTAGTTGAGTCGTGTTACACAATAATGTACCGTTTCATGTGTGATTATTTCTTCTTCCCAAGATTTACAATAACCATAAGAGGGAAGCGTTACGATGACATTACAGACATTCAAAACGTCGTGACGAGTATTTGCAAAAGCATTCCACAAAAGGATGTAGAACAATCATTTAATACAAGGAATATACGTATTTTGAATAAAATAAAATATTTTTTCTCACAAGTCGTCCGTGTTGCGCGGTTTGTAATAAGTTCGGTTATTTTTAAGACAAACCGTGTATCGCCTTCCTCCGACTTGAAATCTCGCGGGACGACACAGGGGCAATGAGGGAACGGACCACCCATCCCCTCACGAGCCGCATATTCTGAGCCTTAGCCATTGTTTCTACCATAATAGTAGGAACAAATTTTAATTGCGTTCGTATTTCAATATGTATATGAATATAAAGCGTGGAGACTATCAACCTAAATTTCTGAAGTTAAGGTCATCCGATGGTCATGGTATATCAGGTCGTTGAATTCGTCTCAATACGAATTATGATAATATGAAACAAAAAATATACAGTACTATTTAAAAAAAAAGATGACCTTGATTTTTATAATAAAAAAATTTTCTTTGTCATCTTTTATATTTGAATTTGTAGCTGATTAGAAACTGCTTAATTTCTGTCTGAACAATTTCATAATTACGCGATTGAAGAAGTCTTCGTCCCTATTGGTAAAAAACTTGATCACCTCATTTTCACAAGCTTCTCTTAAGGCCAGTTTTTTACCATTAAGAAAACTTTGCAAATGCTTGAGAAGGTGGTAATCGCTTGGAGCCTGGTCTGAGCTATATGGCGGGTGAGATATAACCTCCAATCCAAGATCTCGAAGCTTCTGGCGCGTCGTTAAAGGTGTGTACGGTCTGGCGTTGTCTTCAGGGAACACAACACCCTTCCTATTGGCCAATTCTGGACGCTTCTCGTCGATCGCCTGCTTCGATCTGTTCGAAGCAATCCCACCAAACACAGTAAAACCTTCAATGGGCAATGGAATAAGTGCTCGCGTGCCGGTTTGACTCGACAATTTCCATGATTTTATCAACATTTTCGATTGACCTACCAGAGCGTGTCTTATTTTCAACGTCCATATTATAATACCAGAACCGAAGCGTTGGAACCACCGCTTTGCTGTTGCATTCGATACTGTATTGGGTTCATAAATAGCACAAATTTTTTTGGCTACCTGCTCCGCTTTTTCCCCTTTGTCGTAGTGGTACTGAGGAATGTATCGAATTTTATCTTTTTTTACCTCCATTTCGAAATGCTCCAACACACAACTGAATTCACTAAACGCAAAATTGTCACAGAACTTTTTTTAAAGCGTTATGTCGCCTTTAAGTCGCAGTATAGAATGACAAGATGCAATGTATACATCGTGAGATATGGCTCGCTAAAGCCATCTAACGAAAAACGCTCAAAACTTTTTACTTCATCCATTATGTTGCATCTATGCTAATGGGGCTGTCTGCCGCGTGTCTCTCATTATCTCTCTCTATCTCGCTACCTTCTTCGCTAGACAGTCTACATGTGTCTGTAACTGCCGCGACGAATAGCGAACTAAAATTGAATGTGTGCTTCACAATGTGTGCCCCTTCAACTTTTCTCATATTTCTGCCACGGAAGATCAAGGTAGCGGTAAGGAATACATGTAACATTTGGAGATGATTAGTCGAGTAGATTTTGAGATATTATAAACCCGAATTTAAAAAACACTCTATCGAAAAAAGTGCATTTAAAGTTTTGTAACTTTACTTGCCCGATTCCTTAGGACAAGCTTGGGAGGTATGTGGGATTCCCCATCTCAGAATTTCGAGTGTAGAGCCTATGCTCGTGGCCGTGTCTGTTGGCAGAGGGGGGAGAGGTACTGGTTGCGACATCGGAATATCCGGACAGAATTACACTACCTCGGTGTTACTTTGAAGGGGAGGGGGACGATGAACGTGTGTAAGGCACAATCTTTGGCCGCTCATGGTTCCTTTCACTGGGCTATAGTATTGGAAGGACGGAAAAGTGAGCGCCTATCCTTTCCTTCGTCAGGGATGCAGCTACACGCGGAATTCTATAACTTATGTAGCGGGTGTCTAAGGGAGCGTAAGGCGAATGACTAAGAGAGTGGTCTCTTGCTGCAACTTATACTCCCACGATTCCACTACCTTTTCACAACCTTCTTCTGTAACATGACTTATTTACAAGAGGTCACGGCCATTCATTTTCTCTCATCGCCGACATGACCTTTACTACTATTAGGTGGTCCTTCCTAATTTCACCCACCAGGACATAGTGCTTACTCGCTCAATCACACTGGGATATACCAAAAATGTGTTGCGCCGTGTTCTGGCCACCGGGACAATGCCAGCAGCACGTCATCACTACCTTCTCTATATGGGGCAGGTACTGTTTGAATCAGCCAAAACAGTGAGATTACCAAAACCTCTGCTTGATCACTTCTCTTAAAGATAGCCCCGAGAGTTTATCGATGAGTGGTAGATTATACCGCCGGCTGTTGCCACAGCAGCAACATGGACTACCGGGAACGGCGCTTGAAAGTTTCAATCACGTATTCTATCAGTACTTTCATAGCTCGCAAGACTCTCAATGGGTGTTGCAATCAACCGTATGCAAGCCCGTGAGTAAGTTGAGAGGGAGAAGCCCCGATAGAACGGTTACCGCCTCGTAGATCACGTTATTTCGTACATATGTAAATTAAATCTTAAAAGGAGAGATGTGCTATATGTCGGATTTGAGCTCAATATCAGCTTTTCTATTCTTTGTCAGATGGTCGAGCTACAGCTGCTAACGCCATCACGTGCAAAGTTAACGTGTTCAGAATAATTGCATTGTTTATAGTATCCTCTCCGGTTTTCACTTCATTTGGGAGGGTCTGAGACATTGTAAGGATTTTTCTCTTTGAATTATTATCCTGGATAGGTTTAGATTCCACTGCATCCCTTTTCGGACTTCGACCTATTTATATACCGAGTGTTTCAACTAAAGGAGGCCAACTAAATATCTGCTTTATTTTTAATGACATAAAAAATATTTATGGCATAATGTAAATGCTATCAAAGTTGAAATACCGTAGAAGAAACATTTTTTTGTTCCATTACTTTTTCATAGTTTTTTCAAGGTCATCGTTATTTTTTATCAAAAAAACTTACATTTTTTTTATTCCATTTTATAGCAGCTGAAAAAATACATTTGATTATACTTCAGTCATGACCTTCGGGTGTCCTTGAATACCAAAAATGTAATAAAATTATAGGATAATATTAGAATTCCATTTGAACTTACTGTATCATTTTGAATTTTTTAATTATTTTAGAATACGACGAACACGACGAACGATTAGGATCGTTCCGTGTAGAACCGTATAGCTTCTTTTACGCACCGTTTAGCTTCACCATAAATGTAGATCAGTTCAGTTCTCTCTTACTTCGTATAATAAACCATTGTGAGGCGTTTACGTATTATTAACGAATTCTTCGCAATCAACTAAAACAAAGTTCTTGATTATAAGAGTTGGTAAACATATCATTTGTTGCTGTCGTCTGTATCGCTGCCGATGGATATGACTTTGAACACTTTATAACATAAACAGTAAGGTCAAATAAAATTCTAATATTATCTTATAATTTTATTACATTTTTGATACTTAAGATCACCTGAAGGTCATGACTTAAGTATATTCAAATGTATTTTTTCAACTGCTATAACATGGAATTAAAAAAAATATAAGTTTCTCTAATAAAAAATAACGTTAATCTTGAAAAAGCTATGAAAAAATAACCGAATAAAAAAAACTTTTCTTCTATGGTATTCCAACTTCGTCATCATTTAAATTATGCCATAAATATTTGTTGTGCCATTAAAAGTAAAGTAGATATTTAGATGGTCTCCTTTAACTGAGACATCCGGTATACTACCCATGTTTCCCTATTTGCCATGGTTGCTCAAACCCAGGCAGGCTAGCATTTAATGGAGGTCAAACCATACAACTATGAACACCGCCTCATAGAACACGATTTTATAACCACGGGCGACCCTCAACGCTAGCTATCATTATACTGGAAGGCAACTAGGCCGCCCTCCTGTTCAAGGCCACTGAGTGAATATTTCCCACGGAAAGACGGTAAACTGGGTTGCTCAGACCTTGCAGATAGTGTAGGAGTTGGCCCAGAGCACCGAATATTCTCTCCAACTGCGGGGCCAAGCAGCCGAAAGGCCTTTCAAAGCGCTAGGGGTTGCAAAGGGTCAGTCCCAGATATTTCAATTGGGATTTCATCTCGGCATTGGAGTCACCTTCTCGGATCAAGTGGGCGGGAAGAGCTTCCGCCGAGGTTAGTGTATCGGTAGCATCTTGGTCTGATGGAATGCCACCTCCAAACTGACACCCTGATCCGTTAAGGGGTCAGGGGGCGTACTCGGCCACCGAACAGCCCTCCCCAGTGGCCCGTAATAGCCAGCACTAACATGTCGTCAGCGTAATACGTTGTAATAAGCTATCTCTGTCGGATTAGACTCTGGCCCGCAGAATCGTGTCGTACTCAAGATTCCATAAACGAGGTCCTAGCACCGACCTTATGGAACCCGGATGTACATTTCTTCTCTCGATATCATCCCGATCCGGAAACCCTGTCCACCTGCTGCAGAGATAATCCTCAACCTGCCCCGACTACCTCTATATATTATACACCTCTAAATATACACAACTTTATAATTGTATGTATTTAGTCTGGATAATATACAGATTTAACTAGAAGTGACAAGGTTGGTAAAGGGTATTCCAAATGAGGAGATGCAGAAATACTTTAAACAACGGAAACGACTCTGGACTAAAAAGAAAGAATATTTAGGTGACCACCTCTGATTGCTTTGGTTCTCAGGTATGTATATGTATAAACAAGGAAAACATGTTTTCTTATATTGATTGGTTTTCATATTTAGAGGGTGAAACCATCCTTCGAATTTAATAACAAGAAATACGAAAAATAGCTTAAAATTCGCTCGAAGATCGTTATCTAACTGGATATGAATTTAATTTATATCTTATCTTAGTAGATGATTGATGCTCTTATTGTCCGGCACTCTTTATTACCGGATAAACTACCTCGAATCGTTTAAATGTATATTTATAAGACTTGAAATCTGTAAGAAGATTCATGAGAACTTTAAGAAACTTTATATATAATGATTATATGATAATAGATTAGTGATTTTATAACGTTCCATTCTTCCTGGAAAGTGAACTATCCCTGATTGGTCAATTACATTTATCTTACTAAAGGCTAATCAAATTCAAGTAAAAACTATTTCTTAAAAAATGACTTCCAAATAAATATTAGAGTATTAAAAATTATATTATTCGAAAAGTAATTTATTAAATTATTACTTGAAATGCATGTCAAAAGTAAAATACTGGAAAAAATAAAAAAATTTGATGTAAGCAAGTGTTAATGAAAAGACACTGGTTTTCGTTTGTATAGATTACAATATATCTCTTTCTTGGAAATACGTTCTTCAATCACAGCCGAGTATTTGTTGTGTTCGTAGAAATTATTTTTTTATTCCGGTTATTAATGCGAAAAATGTGTTGAATTTGATATTAGCAACATTCAAAGCAATGTACTTTATCGAAACGCCCATATCAAGGGAAGAATAGAGAACAATTTAGATTTTGAAAATGCTGCAGATTTCGCTTCTGAACTTATAGTTATGTAATTGAATTATTGGTTATTTATTTACTCATAATCAGAAAGCAAGACTGTATCTGGAATGGAAGTCATTTTTCAAGAAATAGCCTTTACTTGGATTTGATCAGCATCTAGTAAAACAAATGTGGTTGACCAATCAGGGTTGGTTCACTCTCCAGGAAGAATGGAAGGTTATCAAATCACTAATCTGCTATCATATAGTCATCGTATCTAAGGTTTCTTAAAGTTCTTATGAATCTTCTTACACATTTCAAGTCTTTTAAATGTGCATTTAAACGATTCGAGTTAGTTTACCCCGTGATAAAGAGTACCTGACGATAAGAGCATCATCCATCTACTAAGATAAGATGTAAATTAAATTCCTATCCAGTTAAATAACGATCTTCGAGCGAATTTTAAGCTATTGTTTGTATTTCATGTTATTAAATTCGAAGGGTGGTTTCACCATCTAAATATGAAAACTAATCGATATAAGAAAACCTGTTTTCCTTGTTTTTTAATGCTGTATAACATACCTGAGAACCAAAGCAATCCGAGGTGGAGACATAAATATCCTTCCTTCTTAGTCTAGAGTCATTTCCGTTGTTCAAAGTATTTCTGCAGCTCCTCATTTGAAATACTCTTTAGCAACCTTGTCACTTCTAGTTGAATCGGACGATAATGTAGATTTTTTACAAAAATTAAAATAAATAATTTTTATTAACATTTTCCACGAAGTTTTTGAAGACATCTCATAGGTTGAACTAAGTTATATATCTACTTGCGATTTGCATTGATAAAGGACGATAAATTATTCTAGCACGCAGGTAACTACCGACCCTGAATTCACATATACTTTACCGACCGTAGAAGTTAGTAAAAATTCTTGACTTGAATAATTTTGCGTTTTTACCTTCGTATAGCCAACCGTATACCTGTGAGCAGCGACGCGTGTACCAAGGCTGAGTTATATTGACCCGTATCACTTGTTCTACTATATATAAATTTTGGTCCTTGAATACAAATTATCATTTAACACTATTTCAAATGTAAAGTAAAAGCGGAAAAAGCTACACTTATGATGCAAATACGGGTAAAAATAAATAAATCTTGGTTGGTCACGAGTTAAAAATCTATTTTTTAAATGATTATAGTCAGAAAATTGCTCGTTTTATTCATACTATGTCAATTTTACATATAAGTCTTTTTTAAATTCACTTTTATCCATGCATATTAAGTATAACTAATTATATACATTATAAGTTTAGGTAAGAACATTTTCAAAGAGCATATTTAATTTATTTAATTAGTTATTAATAACATTTTAATGAATAATGATCGAAGAGAAGCAAATATGTATTATTGCACTACTATGTTCTACTCCACTTAAACAATGAGACAACTTTAACCTAGTCGCGACGACGCGATACTTGATTTTGAACACTTACCCATCAAGTGACGTCACATGAGAAAATGGGTAGTATATGTTGGTATGGTTGTACAATTACAACATTTTACAATATATGATTCTGTCTGCTTGCTCTATTTTTTGGCATAAATAAGTGAATGCGGAACAAAATCTAGTTTGTTTGATAAGCATGATTTACTAATTCTACGCGCAAAATAGGGTGTGAATAAACGGTGTGTTATACCGTTGCAAATGTGTAAACGTTTTATAGATTTTTATATTAGAAAATAAATATGTTGTATATTGTATTATATTTTTGTCGTATACAATCATAATTTTATTTATACATACTTTCGGATTTTAATAAATAATACATGAATATACATAATAATTTCGCAATGTGTTTAAACTATTTTTGCTAGCTTCTGTTCTCTGCTTTGTTCCTTATCTTTTAAAAGTAGATTTGTCATAAATATAAGATTTCCCGGCGATCTGAATAATAATACATGAGAAAGTAAAATCTGAAACACAAAAAATAAATTATTGTGTATAATTAAATAGATATTATTATGCATTTTATTCATAAAATTTGGAAAATTTAAATGTTTTAAAATTAAGCTTACCATTTCAAGATCACGAAATGGTCGTGATTTATTTATTATATTAAAACAAGAATTTTTTTATTTCATGCAAACATGTGCAAGATCTTCCCGGTATTTTTGTTGACATATTTAAAAGTACATTTTATGCAAAATCAGTGTGTTCTCTGGTATTCTATTTTTTATAGGAAAAGGAAAGTAGTTGATATAACTTTTCTTTTCAAAATTTTATATTTCAAACCCTCCATATGATCATATACATGCCTAAGAATAATATTAACACTATCCACGCTTTATTTAATTCCAAAAGTACCATTTTCGATTAAAAAAATTGTTTCAAAATATGAAAATTAAGCATAATATGAAAAGAGTGACATTGTATTTATTTTAAGCCATCTCAACTAACAAAAATCAATCATTAATAGTAATACCATGATTTATGTTTTATAATCATTTTTTCCTACTTATTTTGATTATTCCTTATACTTTGAAGTGTTGCTCATTAATATTGTAACTCATTTGAATAGAATTCGTTGCTCTGGAAAATTGAGTTTCGGCCAGCTTTTTCGCATTCTGGCCCACAATGTGACGGTACATTTGTCTTGTATGGTCAGGTATGCATATTCCTTTCAATCCTTCCTTGAAGCGATTGATAATGGCCATTACACGTTCTGTAGACACAATCTAGTAAATGCACATAAGTAAATTCACGCAAGGTTTTCATTGTAATAATAGTTAAAATATTAGTTTCTGTAAAAATATTACAATTTGTATTAATTCTTGCCAAGCCTTATGGTTAGCGCTTTCAGCTTTAGTTTGTACCTTTTTTATTACAAGTGTCTATAAGAATAATATAAAAGATATATAATAAGAGAATCGCATTTTTGGCTTTCACCATAAACAAAAACCATAGCACTTTTCTTTTATATGGTAGAATATCATATTGTAGTCGCTTTAAAGTTTTGACTAGGAAGAAGCAAGAACTTATTTATTCTAATGATACATTTTATTAGATAATAAATATATGTTTATAAATATCTTAAGATCAAATGAGCAGTATAAACTCTATGCGCTGTGTACTTTTTATTAGTTACAAAGTATAACGTGGTTGATTTAGTTTTAAAATGTATCCACTATTTCTTGTAGAATATAATGAAGACAATTTATAATTCCTACAATTATGAGATGTTTTAATTTCATTTTTCGTAATTGATCATTTCTTTTATAACTTCACATTTCATTATTTAGAATTATATTTATACAATTATTGGTCACATTCAATGAAACAGTACTAGAGTATAATAAAATTTTATAATATGTACAACAATACTTATCAAAATGTAAAATAAAATTCATTTCTTCTTACCTGAAAAAAGATTATCCCCTTAATAATAACTAAAAAACGATATCTAACATATCAATTTCGATTTTAAGAATCCCCGCTAGACTTATCCATGGCGCTACTCTCTCATCATACACCATCCGCAATCTCACGTCAGTATTACGATATTGATGAATACGAATCAACATCCGAAGAATCGTCGTCATCCACATTGTCCTTGACGGGAGATCACTTGGAATGCAGTATTTTGACGACAATTAAAAGAGGAGAGAGGGTTTTGTTACCGTGTGAAGTCTGTGGGAAATCTTTTGATCGACCATCTCTTCTAAAGCGACACATGAGGACGCATACAGGTACGCAAAATATAATTGACACACTTAAACAGAGAAATTATTCATTTTTTACGAGTTACTTTAATATTTAAAAGAATTTTAAAACCAGCCTATATTCCTGATCATTCAAGCACTTATTTGACATAAAATTAATAAAAACGTTTGAAATAATATTAACGTTTTTGATCAAAAATTTGGTCATCCCGCGTTATTATTTTCTCCCTGATTCTTATTTTCCCCGAAAAAGATATAAAATATAAATATGCAGAAATAACAATAAATACGATACATGAGACCGAAGTTAACATCCTTAGTAACTCCTTGCAGTTTGACTACAAGTGCGCTCATGATAATCAACTTCTTTATTGGCCTTTAGTGGTAACTATTGATACTTCAACGAGACAAGCTAGCTCGTGTAAATAAATGCAGGGGCAAGACAGAGTTTTTATAGTTTTCAGATTCCTACGTACAGGGTATATATTTATTTTATTTGGAAATGCGAAATACGTTAGAAATGACTAAAGATATTAAAAAAATATTTTAATAAAAGTTGTTTGTATGAAGGAGATATAATGCAATATAAATATTTTTTGGTATTTATTTAGAAAGGGAAGAGCTTCTTCTTTATATATATATATATATATATATATATATGTGTGTGTGTGTGTGTGTGTGTGTGTGTGTGTGTGTGTGTGTGTGTGTGTGTGTGTGTGTGTGTGTGTGTGTGTGTGTGTGTGTGTGTGTGTGTGTGTGTGTGTGTGTGTGTGTGTGTGTGTGTGTGTGTGTTGTTCTTTCTCTCTTCGAATCACTTGAGAAGAGATCTTTGAGTGATTGATCCCCGTACGAGCCCCCAAATAACTGTTGTCCTCGTGCGGTATATTAAAGTATATTTAATGATATTATATATTACAATGATACAAGTATTAAACGTAGTGTTGGTGATGGGTTTCGCTTTCTACTAAGGTAGATCGACCGCGTATTAAACTAAGCTAACCGTCTTTGTACCTTCGGCACGCGTCTTGATCGTCTTTGTTGCTTAAGTCTTACACCGGCCTTTCGTCTTAGTACGTCTTTTAATTGCCTCTTCTTATCGTCTTTTCAGTCATACTGTCCGCAACACACTCTTCGGATATACTCTCGTCGTCATACTTTATCATATTATCCCATACTGCGTTCTTCTCGCGCTCTATATAGTCATTCCCATTCATTCTCTTTCATTCCAATCCTCAGTCTCTCTCACTTCAGACATTCGGTCACGTTCGGCCATCCTAATCGTTCGTCTTTTCCAAACACTCTTCACTTTCTCCGAATCACATGTATTTCCTTTCATCCTCATGCATTCTCACACTCAGTCGTCGCACAAGACCCCCTGTAAAGGATACTCGTGCCGATAGCGGACCGATCGGCGCCAAATGTTTAGTTTAACTCAAGTCCGACCGCGCGCGTTATCTTGTTTAGGCCTACGCTCGAAGCAGGCCTAAGCGAACGCTGAAAATCCGGTACTACATATATATATATATGTAGATACAATATATATATATATATATATTCCAATATAATATATATATATATATATATATATATATATATATATATATATTCCAATATAATATATATATATATATATATATATATATGTATGTATGTATGTATGTATGTATGTATGTATGTATGTATGTATGTATGTATGTAACTGCCGCTCGGTCTGAGTTTCTGAGATTTTCGTAAAATACTACTGTTACGACTACAATAGATGTCGCCTACAGCTGTGTCCATGACAACATATGCATAAGTGTTTTTACACCCGTTATACGCATCCATTGCCGGTCGTCTCAATATGTTTACAAAAACTGTAGGCAATCGGCGATTCAATGCTTATATATACGCTGTTACGAACACGTAACTGTAGATAATATCTATTTTAGTAGTAGTAATAGTTTTTTTGCAAAAATTTCGGAAATTAAGATCAAGTAGTGATCGTATGTATAAAAAAAAGTTGTTTAAAATATTAATTTCTACAACATATTCAAAAGTCATGGAAATTGATAAGACACTCTCTTTGCTAAACATTCTTTTTTTGTTTAGAATATTATAGTATAAATTAATACAAAACCAATGAGATGCTATAAAAGTCATTTTGGTTATAAAAGCGTGGAAAGTCGTCGTGTAATCTGGTCATTATGTTCACGACGATTTTTCACGCTTCTCTTAACTGAAATAATTATATTGATTTCGTATTAATATGTACAATAATAATACTCTGCATAAAAGAACACAGCATCGTATTTTTAAAAGATTACCTTAGATAAAAAAAATATCCCATTAAAATATTTTTTTTAAATATCTTTAGTCGTTTCTGAGATATTTTGCATCTCCAAATAAAATAGACATCCTGCATGTAGGTATTAAGAATTTAGGAGCTACTTTTCTGAATAATATATTCACTGATATGTGGAATTTCTCGTTGTCGATATAAATATAGATACATACAGATACTTTTTAAATGATTTCTAATTCCTTTTTGAAAATATTTAAAATAATGTTCCTTTTATTTGCATTAAAATATATTTGCTTAATGCGTTTTTAATAAGCGACATTCAAATATTTTCCCATCCATAATCAGAACTTGAAGAAGAGATAACGAAAACGTTAAACAATACCGTGACGGCACAAAGTAAACGTACACTTCAATACCTTGTAAAAATTTGAAACTTCAAATCTTTCCCGTGATCACTCAAGAAACAAGGTCTCACCCTTTCTTTTCAAATATTAACGAAAAAAGGAAAAAGTGTGTTTGCCTGCACGTTTAAAAAATATTAAGATTTTCGTCTGGCTTTACATGCGAGGACCTCGGCAATGGTTCATTACAAGTTATCCCTAGCATGTAAATATCACGCAAAAGCTTTGTCTTTCTCTTACTATCTAACAATAGTACTTTCTCTTAGTATCTGATAAAGATCTGGTTTTTTAAAAACGTTAAAATTCTTAAAAATGCTTACTAATTCTATAGCAAATAAATGCTTGAATTATCAAAAATATATTCCATTCTAAGTAAATAATTACTTTATTTAAATTTTTTCATTTAATTATTTGTTTATTACTAATGAGAAGAAGAAACGAAATGGGGGAGCAAGGAGAATGAGAGAGAGCAAAAGAGAGTTGTAATCAGACTCATAATTCATACAGTTGCAGTTAATAATTATAAACCACGTCACTGTAACCACGTTACAGTATTTTAGTATGACAAAATGATTTGATAAGTACATCAAAAGTGCAAAATTAATGTTAAATATAAAGGGTATAGCCAAATTCAACGGTTAAACTATCCCTAATTTACATATAACTTGCGATGGTTTATAAGAAAAGAACAATTTGTACCAAATTTCAACTCCGAACCTTAATGTGAAAAGTATTACAGTGGAAAAACTGAAAATCATGTGTTTGCCTAATACCTCTTATTCTGTTGTATAACAAATTTTGAAAAAAATTAACAATATTTTAGTTATTGTGACATATATAGTAAAAATTTTTCAGATTTTGTAATTAAAAATCCAAATTCGAAAAAAATAAAACTTGCTAAAGACTCTGAAAAATGCCGATTTTGTGTTGAAGCTGCTGCGGAATTATATTTATATTTTTACAGTAAGTACATATTGAAACAAATTAAAAACCAATCTTTTTATTGCTCTTTACATATCGGTGTAACTTATAGATATATTAAACTTTTATAGATTTTTTGTCAAATGAAAGTTTTATGCAATTTTATATGTCTTTACATTCGGCAAAACATTATGGGAATTAAGAAACTAAATAAATCAATTAAAACTATACACATTACGTTCTAAAATATCTACCGTATTTCCAATAGTATTAATGATGCAGGTTAAAATATCAAAAAATGTTGAACGTAGTTTCAGCAACAGAATTACTAACACTCGCATCTTTATACTTTCAATGTCCATTAAATATTCAGTAATTGTTATATGGTCCTTTTTTTAAACGTATACAAATTAAACAATAGATCCAGAGTGTAACTCGCAAGCTGATATATCCTGAGTATATGAAATATAATAATAGTGTTATGAAAATATTAGAGTACCAAAAGAATGTTTTGCACTCAAATGATATCATTTTATTATCTCTTACGAGAAAAGTAATACAAAAATAAAAATAATGTTCAGAGATTAAATCCTGTATTGAAATTAGTTTGGAGGAAAAGTTTCTTAATATCTGAGAATACATTCCCAACACCTAAAATGAAGATAACATGCACAAACAAGTCACCGAATGAACATCGTAACAATAGCGGCAACAGATTCTCATTCGACTATTTTTAATGTTTAATAAGCTAAAGAAAACCATACAGAGTTTCTCCAAATAGCTAACTAAAAAGAGAAATAAAAGAAAATTCGGAGACAATTGAAAAGACAAAAGAACCAACGACGTCATCAACACCACTCCTCGTAGCCATCGTGGATACTTGATCGAAAAACAATGCCAGCTGAAGCATCATTCCAACAAAGTGGAAGAGCGGTCCGAACATAGCCTCCCGGGAAAAAAAGTGGAAAATCCAATCTAAGTCAACGAGTAAATAGGTACACCTTCCAAAAGGTAATCAACTCCTTATATCGAGAAAGGCGAAAATATTTAACGAAGTAACAATAAATACCTCCACAAAATAATAAATATATCTTTTAATACCATCCACAGTAGTTTATAATAACAATAGCAAGAAAACAATTGCCGCAATTTCAATTCGAATACAAAATTTTTACAAAAAAAAATGCATGGAAAACTAATACATATAAAATTTTATGAAAATCGAACAACGAAAAATGGTGTCCATGGTGTGGTCACATATAATTTGCAATTTGTAAAAAATTTTTTATTTATTTATCAAATAAAATTTGTTTACTTCTTTACATCGTTTTTCTCGATTCTGGTACAAATTCCTATATAATTTTATATATCGTTGAATTCGTTTTCTTACGCTGTATAACAATATTAAAAACAATTATATACTTACATTTAAAAAAAGGTAAGACCTTGAAATTTCAAAATTCGACCTTGATGTTACATATTTTTCATTAAACAATACAATTTTCGTTGAATGCATTTTTCTATACACTTATAAATAATGAAGATATTTAGATATTATTTTTTTTTTATATCACGCCATTTATACGTGAATACATTAAATTAGAAGAAGGAATTTCTAAATTGTAATGAAATAACTGATAATTTCGTTAAGATTACAGTTTCTTAATTAATATGCTTAATTATCATATAGATTGTGTTCAATGAAAAAATGTCAAAATGTTCGAGTCCTAATACTTCACTCTACAACAAATTTCAAGAAACTTGGCCAAAACTTAACAAATTAAATTTTGTTTCCGAAATTGAGAATGAATATGCCCGCCAAGCGATTCAACCTATAATAGCTTAAAAATTAATAAATTTTCAATGAATATTTTACACAATAAGCAAGAGCCACGAAAGAATTACAAATATAAACTTTCGAGCTCCAAAAACGAATAAGGAGCTCTTCATCACACTCGATGGATGGTGAAAGCTTTGTACTGTTTAAAAATGCATTTATTTAAAGGACAATTTTATTTCAACTCTAGAGAAGGAAATGGAATTAGACATTTGTATGTCCCTCACCAAAATTTATTTGGAGCTCTAGATTCAAAATTCAAAATTCCACCACAAGATGAATAACGAAGTCACAAATGATTCTTGTAAAAAACTGAAAGTTTCTCCTTAAGATGTACAAAATTATATTAATAAAGAACTGAAACATTTCGTTTTCTAAAAGTTAAATCAATATTTTCAATACTTAACCATATACTTTTCATATTTAAAAAACAATATGAGAAAGTAACGATGAATACAAATATGAATTGAACATTACTCGGCCATGAATAGTTGTCAATGATACTACGGAACGTGGTGTTATCATGATTAAATTTATGGAAGAGTACAACCAATTATTATCAAGAAATTAGGAAGAAAAACAGTCTATATTACAAATAATTTCGGAAAACATGAAACAATTTCCTAGAGTAACAACACATTCTTTAATGAAAGATAAGTAACTAATATTCAATAGAATTTATTAGAAGCATATTTTAAAGAAAAATGTTTTCATCTTCTACCTAACTAGATATTCCTTTATTGTTTTAGATTTGCTTTTTTAATGATTTTATGTATTTTATGATATATTATATAAACCGTTTAGACACAAATATCTACATGTATACGTTATTTATGAATATATGAAAAAATGGTTTCAGCAAAAGTTGTACTGTTTCACAAAACAAATGTAATGCTAATAATGAATTTTACTCTTAAGGTCGATTTCTAAAATATTAAGGTTATAATTTTTTTTTTAATGCAGTCATATAATTTTTTTTAACATTCTTTAAAGTTTAAAAAAACGAATTCTATAATATACAAAACTATATAGAAATTTATACTAGAATTAAAAAAATGAGGTATAAACAAATTTTCAAATTTGACATGATACCAATTCCTGTAAGTTGATTTATATGAAACTTTACATCAATTATTTTTTCATAAAATGGCAATTTTAAGGCGTCCAAAAAAAATTCGATTATCGAAAAATAAGGTCCACTCTCGTATACAGTAGTATATTTCCTTTCGCTGACTTGAAGTCTCGCGGGACGACACAGGAGCAAAGAGGGATCGGACCGCCCATCCCCACCTGAACCGTACGTTTTGAACTTTAGCCACGCACTCTGCCATTGTAAGAGAAATAGATTTCAATTGCGTCTCTATTTCAATAAGCATATAAACATAAAGCTTGGAGACTATAAGCTATCAATATTTCGTTTATGCTTATATTTAATGCATAAAACGTCTGTTTTATTTCATAAGAGTTATTTAATACAAAAACGAATATTATGTAATATTAACAGTTTTTCTATACGTGGAGTCATAAAGATGATTTTGAAATATAATTAAATTTCCTTAATGGAATCAAATATTTTGCATCATACAATCCAACTTAACTCGGATTATATTCCAGAAAAAAAATATGCCATGTTTGTCAAGATAGCAATGTTCCAAAGGTATTAAAATTTAACATTACTCTTACGTCGTATAAGAAGTACAAGGCGAACAGAATAATAAAAATAAGAGAAGTAAGTTTTTTCTTAAAGAAAAGTATATATTTTTATAAGAAAGCAATGAATACATTTTGTCCGTACATCAACACATGAAAACTATTATAATACTTACCAAGAAAAATTGTTATGTCTAAATGTGTAGTTGATTAACTTTTGTCTGAAATATTTTTTCACCAGACTATTGGAAGTACCTGAAAAATCGTGGTGACAGTTATGTCGTTATGTCAGACACTGTATATTACTTCCTTCGAAATGAATGAACATTCATTTCTATTTATCTTATTTCTAAATTAAATTTTTGTTAAATTATTTTTGTTCCTGAAAAGAATTTTATTTACTTCTACTGGTAATTATATAACCAATTCTTTCCTAGCATATTGTAAAAAACTAGCAAAAATTGATATAACTATTGTATTGTATAACTAATGATTATATTAGTTATATCTATTGTATAATAGTAATATGTTGCATCTGCGTCAATGGGGCTCTACCTGTCGCGTGTTTCTCATTATCTCTCTCTATCTTGCTACCTTCTTCGTTAGACAGTCTATATGTGTCTGTAACTCCCGCGACGAATAACGAACTAGAATTGAATATAGACGTGAGAGTTGGTGTACCCTTTCCACTTCTCTACATTCCTACTACGGAACTTCAAGCCAACGGTAAAGCACTTCATAACCGGAAACAGCGCAGAGAGAGACGCAGACATACGAGAAAAAGAAAGAAATCTTAATTTCGTAAAGCTCGTAAATCCATATATTATTTACAGCACGGTAGTTTTAATGAAATTTGTATTGAAATTATCAAGATCCCACAACATATATACAAGAGCACAAATCCAAAACTCACATTACGCGATCTTCCTTGTTAAAGAAATTTAGAAAGTCATAAAACTGTCAATAAACACTCAAATTGCATATATTGTAGAATGTGTATAGAATATATAGAGAATGTGTTGAATTCTAAAAATCAAAAGTGGCTTACATGGGTCATCACTTAAGTATAATTAAACTGCAGTTATTGATACATAATGAACTTTCTTCTTTCAGATACAAAAATTTGTTTAAATATGCTTAATTCCATTACGGTTATATTAACAGTAAGATTAAGTTTAGTATGTATCAGTAACTGCAGTTTAATTATGGAGTTTCTGAAATGTAAAATAATATATAAATTTTAAATTATAATTAAATCGGAAATCTTTCGAGTAAAATTCTTCCGTATTCTAAAACTATATATAATTTTACAAATTTTTTAAACGTACCGTCGATTTTATCCAGTCATTAAAATAATAATAACAAAACAAACATAAGAAATATTTAACAATAGTTATAGAAAGTTTTCAAATAGTTGTAATTTTTCAGTACGATTTCGGTCACGCAATTATAAAAGTATTCCCTATCTTTTGAATGCAAAGCAATGCCGCGGACTGTTTCTATTTGTAGTGACAAGTTTCAACAGTCGAGGACTAATTAACGCTATGTGGCCGTAATATGAACAGCTATTCATCATATCATATTTTTCAACTGTTCGCGTACACCTGAAAAGTTCACGTTCCGTATGGAAACTGATTTCATTATATACTTTTATTGACAGAAGCAAACAAAAATTTTTAAATATACGCATTTTTCATATTGGTTTATACTTTATATTGGCAAATTTGTAAAAATATGAACAATAAATTGTAAAAAAAATTTTCAAATTTGATATGATAGCATTTCAATTCATCGTATAGAAAGTGACCATTTTTTAAGATACTGTTTAAACAAATTGATATTTTGCAAAACTGTTTGGAAAATTAAATTCATTATTCAAAAGTACACAATTTTTGTTTAAACACCTTTTTTTTAGGTCTCATCATTTTTCGAGATATTGAGAAAAATGTTTTTTCTCTCCCAACTTTGAGGGCTGATTTCATCCCCTAGGTATGTACCATAGCAGATAAAAAAAATATGCGCTAAATATTTTTTTAAGAGCTATATTACATGTAAGTTTCATTAAAATTGGCTAGTTGCACTTAAGTGATGTCCCCTATGAGGCATTGAATAGTATGTCTAATAAGAATGTAACTAGCATTATTGAATAACTATTTGTTGCACTTGCATTAAAATTATTGTACACGTTCTTTTTAACTAGTACTATTACACCTTTATGCTATTAGCTGATACAATCATCCTGTTATCCAAAATTGCCTTATAACACGAATGCATGCTGTCAGGTGACTGAACTGCATATTTCTGAAGTAAAGATTTTATAATATACCATACTGGAGAAAAATTTAAGATGAAAATGTCCAAATAAAGAAATTACCTTATCTATAAGATAAACATAATTATATTTAGTTGTTTTAATAGCAATTGATTAATTATATATGTACATATCTAACAAAAAATTAATACTTTGCTCCATAATGAATTAAATACAACAAACAAAGAAAAACAAATCAGTATTGTACTTTCGTAGGCAAAGTTTAAGATTATGCAAAAAAAAATAAAGTTTTATGAACAATACATCATGTTTGTACTTTAATTTAGTATTTTGTCTAATGTCCATTATTTTTTATAACCTCAAAACGTCTTTTTGGCATCGAGTCTATTAATTTTTTTACACCTATTTATAGGAATGCTGCTCCAACTGGTTTCTATTACAATGTAAAAATCATTCAAATTTTTTGATTTGTAATATTACATATCTGTTTTTACTATACTCCACAAGTTTTCAATCGGATTTAAATCAGCTAATATTTCCGTTAAAACGATATATCGAATTAGGATCATAGCGAGAGAAACAGGTCCATTCCATTACGTTTCCACCGCCATGTTTCAAAGGCAAAACACTCTGTGGCTTTAAATTTTCGTCAATTATACGTCCTATGTATCGTAGTCCATAAAAAGAAAACACGATTAAACTTTGATTTGTCAGAGAAAATTCTTTGCCAATCTTGCCTCGTCTAGTGTTTGTAAGACTGAGTAAACGAAAGTCACATTCTTTAATTTTTTGCACTAACATTGGCTTTTCCACAGATTTTTGTGCTTTTAATTGAAACTCTCCCTTCACCTTCTGTGTACTTCATGATTTGTGTTTATTTCAGCGGCGATGTCCATCACTGAACAAAAACAATCTATTTGCCTGTATTACTTACAAGTAGTTTTGGATTTATTAATAAGAGTTGCCATTACGGCAAATGTTTTGTTTTCATTCCACAGTCTTACAACCTTGTTGCTTTTTATTTGGTAACAAATACCGAGCTTTATCTATACTTTCACCGTATATGAACTTAAAACAATAAAAATCACATTCGATACTAATTTGAATAATTATAAAGCAAATTTTAAAAAGAATTTAGTAAAAAAGACCCGTTAATCGAATCGTCTTAAATTTATGTCTTGAATAAAATTAAGTACTGAAACTTTTGTATTATTTACATTTTACTACCGTGACACTGAGAGCGAATAGCCCAAATATGTATCTGTATTATGCCGTAATAACAAGCAGAATATAGAGATAGTCTTTTATTGTTATGAGCATAATCGACATTAGAATTCATCGTCTTAAATTTTTGTTCGCTACTGTACGAATCTGTTGAGATATTTGTTTAATATTCCACACACATTTTTCGCAAAGCTCCATCTTCGTATAATCCTCATTATTCTCTATTGGATTCGTATATAGTGATGGTAATGATTCAATGCTTTATGTGTTTTTCGATTTTCCATTAGATGCAAAGTCAATTTTTGTGTTCAGAGTTATTATTATCCGGTAATATCCAATCTCTATTTTATCTTCCAAACCACTTGTCTGTAGATATCAAAAGAGCTCTTTTATAAATTTGTATCATCCTTTCTATGTTTACATTTCTCTTAAATATGCATAAAGTTTCAAATCTTCATTTTGAGAAAGTGACTAAACATACTCTTTTACTGGGTATTTGAATGTTCTTTAGAAAAATTTGTTAATTAGTGACGACCAGGTATACCGAATAAGACTATGGTCAAAACGAAGGTTCAACCGAGAGAACAACATTATCCCAATCACGGTCAATACTCTAGCATGCCCAAGCGATTCATTTTTCAACATACTTTTGTGACAATAGTGATTTTCCTTAAAAAAGTTAAATACGAACTGAGTAAAAACTATTATGGAAATTAAAACACAGGACAATTGTGAGATATGCTTTATAGTCGAAAATGTATCTGGTAGGCGGAAAAAAGAATTTATTCTAAAATTAAAAGATTTTATTGAGACACTAAAATTTTACAGGTCTAATAATTATTATCTCCTAGCTCACGGGTTACCTCTGATGTTCTACATAAAGGAATTTTATATTTGAATTGATTTTAGATAAGACCTCTGCCCCGCGAACATCAAAATCAAATTCCATGAATTACCTGCCCCCAGAGCATTCGATTATTTTAAATACAATAGCGACCATACAGCAATTACTATGAAAATATTCATAGACATTTGATTACCTTGAAATGGTAAATTTATTCTTAATCATAAAATACAACTTTAGTAAAGCAGACTGAACAAAATACAAAACTTTTCTAATTAGAAACGATGATATCGGCACTCTAATCGACAGAAACTTTACGACGAACGAAAATGACTGTCATACAGATACATTGAACTTAAATTTAATAAAAGTGGTAGAATTCACTATGCATGCGTAAATAATAACTTATAACTTACATACAAATACATTACTTAAAAACTGAAGACAATCCGTAAATAAAAAATCAATTGCTCACTGTCTTAAACAATCTATCCAGAACAGAGAACTATAATTTAAGAAACGATGTATTAATAAAGACACTAAAAAAAAATCCCCAAGGCAATCACATACGTAGTGAAAAAAGCTTTCCACGAGTCGGTTAACAATATGTGAAAAAAACAGTTACATCCTTCAATACAAGTCAAATGAACTGTTTCCATCCATTGGGAGCATATTTTGACTTGAAAATAAAAATTCTACCGAAACACTCAAAATTCTCACCCCTAAGACAGACATTTTTCAAAAAGTAAACGTAAACCTCTACAATTTACAAACTGACGTGCGCAACATCGCAATTATCACCGGCGGATAGGACGAACAAAACACCTTGGGTATTCACTTTGAATGGTTCACAGGCAAAGCACACACATAGAAAAACATAACTCTCAAATATAGGGTGATTCTCTCGCCTGTGGACTCAAAAAGAGTGTCACCGCATAAACACTCAAACGATAATCCTTCGATAAAGCACTTTATCACTATACAAGATGTTTGTTGGCATGTGGGAAATACAACAGGAATGGATTTTAGACATAAAAATATAAAGAAAAGTTTATATAAACGAATACCAGATATGGCTTTGTTTTCAAGTTTCAGTTTATTTTATATTGCAATAATCGTTCATCTACCTACCTTTAGAAATACTGTTTGAAATGATCACCACCAGCGTCAATACAGAATACATATGACATGTATACATCGTATCATCAATTATCGAATGTATTCGAATAAACTGGAGTTCTTTAGATTATTAATTTTAAATATCTTCATATGTCGGTAAAAATTGACTGGATTTGGATCCAGAGAGAGAATGGCCAGAAAATTGGTTACACATTTACCAGAAATTCATAGCACAATACCAAGCACTACAAATTCGTTTAAATTCATGATATCGTTTAGTCAATATTTATGTTGTTTGTATCTTATACAGGGATAGGATTATTGCAATATAAAATCAGCTATAACTTGAAAATAAAGCCATATCGGTTATATGTTTATATGAACTCTTTTTCTTATTTTTATAACAAGAATCTATATCTGCGGTACATCTCACATGCCAACAGCATCCTTCGGATATTTAAGCGTCGACATTGTCTTTCAATGAACTGAGGAGAGAATCAGCCTGTATCGTTAAACAAAAAATATTGTAAATTGCATCAAGAAATTAAACAAAATAGTCTTGACGACAAGACAGCATATCGCTTCACGAACGCCAACATCGCTCACAATCTAGATCCAGATCAATTTTGGCCAATATATTCATAGCGTACGATGTATTAAAAACCACATTCAAACGTTTAAACAATGAGAAATCTTCAAGCTCTACCAGCATTATTAACACCGAATTCAAAAATTTACCTTTGCAGTGTGCATATCAATATTTCATTTCTTTTAATAATTGTTCAAACGTTGTATACTTCCGAATTAGTAATGATTAAAAAAAGGGGGAAAAAGGTGATCCCTCAAGCTATTGAACCATGAACCTTCTTTTAAACAACAAAAAGATATTTAAGGCAATGGTAAATAATTCCGTTAACACTTTTTGTAATTCTAAAAACATACTCCAAGAGATCCAGTTTGGTACCAAATATAAAGATTCAGTTGGATGGATTACTCTTTAAACTTTTAAAGAAAGAATTTCTTAGCCACCTCGTTAAAATGAACTGGTCCACGCTACACGAAAAAAAATGTTATGTTGCAGATGGCGAAATCACTTCCACCAGATGTTTCAAGATGGAAAATGGACTACAACAAATCACCGTCAATTTTCCAGTATTATTTAATATACTTATGAGATATTCACTACAAATATACGACCTGAATAACAACAATGTAATATCAATAATAGCATTCACATACGATATTTTAATATACTTTAGACACAACAAACTTCAAAAAACTACAGACTGACAAGGAATGACCCCTGACTCGGACATTCAAACAATTCTGAAACTTTAGAGGTATGTGGGACATATATAAATATGTATTACGCAATTTTTGTTGCTACCCAAATTCACTTTAAGAGGGCAGTACAGTTTGACAAGTCTAAAAATTACTAGTACTTTGGAGGAACGACACAAAAAGTGTACATATTTTATTAATATAAGATTTTGTGGTTTATGTTAGCATATTATAAAGTAGAAAAAACAACATTAAAAAGAAGAGCTCTTATTTAACTTTTCGACGGCATCTTTTTACATAAATTTTTTTTAAATTGCCTATCGGTGTGCATGCTTCCAGCCAAAGAGTATTGGCGACTGCAAAACAAGTTTGCAAAAAGTATTAACTGCAAAACAAGTTTGCAAAAAGTATTAGCTGCAAAACAAGTTTGCAAAAAGTATTAGCTGCAAAACAAAAATCAAAAAAAGTTTAAAAGTATACAGTATTCGAAATGATCGATTTCAATTTTTGTTTATATTTTTCGAAACTGTTAACGTTTAAAAAAAAACTCGATTATCAATGCCTAATAAATGTTACACTAAAGATACGTCCAAATTTCATACGAATCGGTTGATTAAATTTCGAGATGATCTGCACGCCATTTCTAAAAATCTAGTTTCAAGAAAAATGCGTTTAAAGTTTTGCAACGTTATTTTTCATATGTATCCTCCACTTATCATTAATCAGCTATTTCTGCTTCGTACATATGACCCTCTGCTTTAAGTACAGCCCTTTCCCAAGCAGATCAACTGAATCTACGAGGAATTCGACCCTCTTTCGTCCTTTTGGTTGTTTCGTCTCGTTTCGTCTCGTTTCGTCTCGTCTATTGGTTGTTTCAATTCTTCCTTTGTCAAACGTGTTGCATAGTGCAGCAACTGTCAATCCTATTTATGTATCCATGCAGTGCATAACTAGTAGAACACTAAGAAAGCCTCGGATGAAAATATTAGCGACAATATTAACAGTAATCTTGATAGTTGTAATGGCACTAAATAAATTTTTTGGTGAAATCACCCCTATAGCGTTCTAATAATTGGCCAGTGCTCAATTCCTCGTAAATAGACGTAATAGACTTTTACGAGCCTCGTAAATAGGTAAATAGCCTTTAGCACATTTATATGCAATGTTGGTTTGTGATAATAATTTTGCATATCATTCTTAGCCTTCACCACTTGGTAACTGCACCAACTTTCCGGTCCGATGCTTTACGGTACACAGAAGGTATGTGAGCTGGGCTCATATTGTTTATATCCAAAAATAAATTGTTTTAAAGGCTGGGATTTTTTATACCTTATTTCAAGAATTCAAACTACTGTTTACAACAAAAAATAAAATTGATTTTTCAAAATTTTAAAATGCCTTGCCCGTTTAAGTGGTAAAGATTGACTCTCAAATATTTTGCTATTTTTGATTTTCTTGTTGTAACTTTGAAATTATACCAGATAAAAAAGAAGTTTTCGGACTAAAGTTTTCTTAAGACTATATCTATCATGTGACCAATGATTTATCAATATTTTTAAACAATTAAATAAAAATCATTAAAAAGTCGATATTTTTATCTATCATTTATCACATGATGGGGACAGTTTTAAGAAATAACTTTAGTCTCAAAACTTCTTTTCTATCTCGTATATTTTCACATTACAACAAGAAAATCAAAAACAGCCGAATATTTGAGGGTCAATTTCTACTCCTTGAAATGAATCGGACAGTAAAAAAAAATTGCGTAATACATATTTATATATGCCCTACATACCCTCAATGTTTTAAAATTGTTTGAATTTTCAAGTTGGAAATTTTCCCTTGTAAGTTACGAAACACCTTCGGTAAAATTCACATTTATTTCCACACGTAGAAATTAAAAATCAATATATATAAATGTGAAAGAATTCCATTTAAATCATACATATTTACCATTTTCAATGCGAATAACAACATACGAAAACGTGGTGCAGAGTTTTATTTTTATGACAACAACGATCACCATCGTAAAATACCACGTAAAGACATTGTTTGTAATTTAGGCATACACGAAAGGCATTTTTCAATCATAAACAATACATTACATCATAAGTATTCAAAGAATTTTAACAAATTTGTTAAATATTTATTAACAATATTATTAATAATATTTTTAGAGAAAATGCCTTACAGCATGCTTATATAAAAAATACTTATCACTCGAGTCAAATTACACTAAACTTAAAAGCAACTACAAATTTAAAGAAGCAACAATGATACACTTAGATTTGTTCATATTAAAATTAATCCGTAACCATTGGGCAAGCGCTCGTTAAATCGTATTAAGCAGTTTAACATACAATTTTACATACCCCAACCAATATACCACGACAAAATGAAAGTAAGAGTTATCCCGCTCATATACCATGTCAACAGACAAACATACAACAAGAAAATACTATACGAATAAAAAAATGTTTTAATTACCAATTTTCAAGCATAGAATTAAAAGAAAAATATTGACGCAACATTGATAAATATTAGATTTCAGTTGTTCCTCAAAGTGTGCTATTTTTTCGACATGAAAGAAACAGTGCCAGGAAATAAATCAACATTAGAAAATCTGAAAGGTTCTTGTTACTTAAGACTACTTGTAACTTTCTTTTGATATTGACCCCTTTATTACTTGAGCAGTAAAATTAAAACAAACAGTGAAGGAAGGATTGGTATTCTAGAATTTTAAAGAAATGCATAAAGAAGTGCGTTACACGAAAATTATAACTGTAAGTGGTACACAATACATAATAAAAAATATATATATATATATACATGCATACATACATGCGCGCGCTCGCGTGTGCGTCTATATTGTATATATTGTATACTTCCCGTCCTTACCTATAATTTCCCGAATAACACTTTCTTTTCTCTAACTTACACATTTCATTTCAAGAATAAAATATAATATACACATATCCTTAATAATATACCGTTAACGTTTCCAGTCAACAGTATATAACTATGTATGTGCTGTAGGTGTAAGAGAAGTTTGCCAGGGTCAGACAAGCTAAAACGGCACATGGAAAAGGAGAATCATCCACTCGCATTATTTGTGACATGATTGTTGCATACTGGAACAGATACATTGTCATTATTGACTAAGTTGGGCACCTGTAGAAGTAGAGTTAGCAAACGCATCTCCGATACATTTTGCATCTCACTCTGTCATGTTTTGATTCACTTACATTTCTCATCAAGCGGCAATTTAGCTAATTGTGACAATGTGTCTACGTAGAATAATAAGAATGGACGATTCCCTTTTTTCTTATGCCGTTTTAGCTTATAGGACTTCAATTAACTTCTCATGCGCCTATGGCTATGGTAATAATGATTCGAAATTATTTTTTTAAATCATAAATGATAAAAATTACATGAACTATGTTTGGTTAAAGAAGGATTGTAAAGAAAAGTGTTTTACTGGTGTACAAGATTCCGAACGTTCCTTCAATTTGAAACAAATAATTAAAATGACATCTTATTTCGTATGAATATGACTATAGCGTGAATCATCAGAAATGAAAAATCTTACTAATGAAAGAAATGGCGACACTTTGAAGTATAAATATCGTTTCTTTTGTTTTTCTGAGCCTACAACATGTTTAAAAAATATAACGGCACGTCTGCTGAAGGTTCTGTGCAAATTTGAAGTTAATTGATGAAGTACAACTTGGAATACCGCGCACATCAGTTCAAGAAATGAGGTTTTGAGAAAACGTGTTTAAAGTTTTCTTTATCAGTCCGCTACAACTGTCAGTTGTACTATTTAAACAGCTGTAATTTCGTAAATATTACGAATTGAAACAAATCCTTTTGCAGATATATTTTTGATGATATATAATTTAAAGGAAAGCAATAAAAATAAATCAATTTCTTTTTATAATTCTAAACAAGAATACCTGCTTAAGGTGGATATCGGTTTGCTGCACATCTGCGTATCGTTCAGTGATACAATGTGAAGTAAGAGTGTATAATTATTGTACGTCCAGGGTAACGCTTGCCCGTATACACTGATATGTGGATATCCACATATCTCGGTTATCCAACAAATGGATATCCACTTTTAAAATTATGTGGTAAGTCAATTTCTCAAACTACCGCGTACTTTGAGGGACAACTGTAGTTGTAAATAATACTTTTCATATTTCATAAATTTCAGTCTATGATTAATTACAAATATTAAATAACTTTTAAGCCAAATCATAATATGTTAAATAGGGATCTATTTTAAATATTACGTTTACCTTCTTAAACGTAAGATTGTAACTAGATATAATAGCTGTGGAATAATTTATTAATGATTATAAATAAATAATACTTAGACGATAGCTAGATAGCAGTAAACAACGTGACTATGATACAACTCGATATAACGCTTGATGATTCTCGGCTCAACATTACTTTTCCCTCCAAAAAAGGAAAAACCCCTAACCTCACTCCCATCAAACACTCTCTTGCACCCTCACTCGTTGCTCGCCAAATTTCGCCAACGCATCGACGGGGCGCCCGTTGTCAACCGCCTTTTCGTTGTGCCTGGCTCCGATCCTTGCCGACTTCATGTTTTCTCTTTTATTGCTCTCTTCCAGACACAACCTTAAAACTATGTTCTCTTAAAGCTACATTTTCTAAACCTACGCTATCTTCAAATTACGACACTACATTACTTATTGTAGTCAAAGTTCCGGATTTTATTTTCTATTCAGTTTTCTATGTTGTAATGCTTTATGATGTATTGTAGAGTTGACCAACTTCACAATTTCACTTATTACTTAAACTTTTTCTACTTCGATGATGATTAATAATTAATCTTGTAAACAAGGTGAAATAGGACATATGTTTATATAAACTTTTTCATTGCCTTTAGGTGTTAAATCTATACGTAAGGTATTTCTTATTTATTCAGGGACAAATTGTATATAATATATATTATAATGTATTATAATACGTATATATCATTGTTCTTTTCTTAACTAAAATTGCCTGAATAGTACTTTCCGTATCATTTTCTGTACAAAATTAAATGCATCTTTTAGTACAGAGTGATTCTCTTGCCAGTAAACTCTAAAGGAGTGCGGACTGTGGAAGAACGGTCGCAATAAAACAAAAATTCGTCATCATTGGTATAAATGGTAATTGTTTTGAAGCTTGGCCTACACAATGATTTCGATCATTTTTGGATATAGCATTGAGGATAAGATTTGGAACAACTTTTTTTTGCATGTACATGGCGGTTGGTTCTAGTTTCCAAAATTTTCGCAAAATAGTTCTGCTAATACAATAATACCGATATATTGCATTTGGTTCATATGTACGCGGTCACAGCTAGCCAGAAACACAGCTGAGTGTATCTGGTGGCCTCTTGCATATTATTTCTACAAACAGGACGCAGCGGCTGACAACAGTGATAACTAACTTTGTATGACGGGTGAACCAAATGAAAAGCGGTATTGAGTACATGGTTTTGATTGTGAACTCGAAAACTTAAACTGACTGCCATGTACACAGCGATTTAGAATTGTATATTCATACTTTAGAATGCAAATTTACACACTAAGATAAGTAAAAAATGTTTTGTAAAAGTATATTCTATGCACCTTAGTTTTCGAGTTGTGAACGATTGAATCATTGTATCATATATTCAACGGAGGCCGATAATGCATTATACTATGCCCGGCTAAGAAGTTGACCTCCGAAAGAAATTCAGAATCTCCTTTCAATAATCACCGGATAATCCTTGTAGACCCTCTTTCTCCAAATAAAAAATCCAGAAGTTAAATTGTTGTAGTTGCTACAATTTTCTAAAAATCCAGGATTTTCGACAAAAATGATGCATTAGATGAAAAGTAAGTTACATTACATTAGTTTACTACATTAATAAAGAAAAGTTGCCGGTTTTCTACCGGCAATTCTGACCCGTTTTGCAAACTTTCATCTCAGATTTGATTTTGATCTCGGAAATTTGTGCAAATTTTTGCTTCTTTTTCGATAGTGACACTAATGACGATTTCGACTGTTTTTGGTCTGGAATGCAACATATATTTTAAAGCGATAGTCTATATTCCTTCTTTTCTTCCTCGATGGAATTTGATGCAACGTGATTGTAGTTAGTTGAAGATGCACGATGTATATATTGGAAGCAAATGTAATATATATTAAAGGCTAGTCCTCGGCACAAATCCATAAAATCACAAAATAGATTAAGTCCTTTGTGACTATTCCTAAAAATCTCAATATTAACGCAATTTTTTTATTTACCTTGAATATCCTTTCTATAAACAAGCATAAACTAATAAATTGCACACCACATTTATATTGTACCACTATTTTGAATTTTAAATCACGTCTAACGACTCGTAAAAATTCGACATTACTTCTGCATTTTGTTAAAATCATGAGGAATTATAATAAAGACGGAAAACAAATGCAGAATACAATTGCCATGTTTTAGAAATAATAACGTCACCGAGATTTTTCTTTTTTCAGGACAATAGCAACAATAGTACGTACTTACTGTAAAAATATAAATCTGTAACAATTTGAATACAAAATTGCCATTTTATAATATTGTCTGGAGCTGTCTTTTACAACTTAGATTTTTAATTCAAGAGTCTGAATAAATTTCATAATACATGTATTGATAACTGAAATGTCTCTGATTTTTGTTAAAATTATTTACGCAATAAGGTAAGAGAAATTGAAAAATGTGACTTTTAATGTTTGCCTCTAAGTCAAAACATAAATTGCCTTCTGATATAAGGTATCAAACGCAAGTTGAATTAGTTTAGGGTCACTTTTGACTCTTGTATTCGGCTATACCCTTTTTCGTTTGTATTAAGATAGAGAAAATTGTATGTGTAAGATGGAGAGAAAAATAATTTTATAAAAGTTTAAATAAACCAAACGTTCGCTTATGCTATCTAAGTAGTTGGAAACGACTGTAATAATCTTAAATTAGCTTTAATGTTGAATTAAAGGTGAAAAACCGCATGTGTGTATGGTGTGCAACAAGGGGTTCTCGACATCCAGTTCGTTGAATACGCATAAACGGATTCATAGCGGTGAGAAACCTCATCAATGCCTTGTGTGTGGTAAAAAATTTACGGCTTCCTCCAACCTCTATTATCATCGCATGACACACATCAAGGTAAGTCCTGTATAAATGATCTTTGATCAGAAAAAATAAATATTCTCATAATGTTAATTTTATATCAGTATCATTTTCATAGTTACAGAGTGTTCAGTAAAATATAGAAAGTTACATTTACTTACAAATAAACAATTAGGTTGTGATTATATAATTGAACGAAAATTCTACTGTTTGACCAAAAACGGTCGATTTCTGAAATTTCAAGGTTATAATTTTTTTTTTAATGCAATTATATAATTTTTTTTTAATATCCTTATACAGCATAAGAAGACAAATTTTTACTACAACCGAGAAAAACAATATACAAAAGTAAACAAATTTACAAGTTCTGTGACATCTTTTTTCGTAGTGTTAATATAAAAAAATCTGAGAAAACCGTTACACACAAAATGAATACGTGAGCAATTCTGATCAAAGTTAATAAAAAGTTTCACGTTATTTTAATACAACTTGAGCGTGTAACTAGAATCAGTAAAACTACTATAATACGAGTACTTCATTAAGAAAAGTTATATATATATATATTTGTCATATCATCGCAATCTTCATGAGGCAAATTTTGAAAATCATGTCCCCTTTAATCATTAGAGTTTAGAATAAGTTTACGTTTACTTAAGACAGGTGGACAGACAAAGAACACAGACCGTAAACGCTTAGTATGATATTGCGAGTAATAAGATTATTGGTCTTTATTTTATGAATTTTACGATAAATGAACAAAGGTATGCTACATTTCTTAAAGATGCTACATCTATGCTTTTATATCATGTACCATTAGATATTCGTGGATTAATGTGATATGTGATATAAACATGACAGTTGTCAGTCACATTCTTCACGTCTAACAAAACAAATTCTTGATAGAAAATTTCTAGATCGGTAAATTAAGCTTGATGGAAATGTAACTTATAGCCACTTCCCTCCTCATACTTTATACCGATAGATCTTGTGAGGAAAACTAAAGGAAGACGTTTCAGAAGACCAACATTCAACACGAGAAGATATAGAACAGAGAATAATTGGAGCTTGTGCTGCTATAAATAATGAAACTATCGAAAGTTTATAATAATTGTTAATTAATAATTTTAGAAAATACATAGTTATAAAGGAACATTATTTCGAACACTTAATATAATAAATAAAAGAGTAAGAGACAAATGTTTTACAGATGTATTTACTATAATGACAGATCTTCCAAAGATACTTATAGAATAATAAATATATTTATTTACATTCGCAGGTTAACAATCGTTGCTCTTGAGGTCTATGATCTTGATGAAAATAAATTTTACGCTTAATTTTAACTTTGCAAGTCAAAGATTATTTCAAGATCATGTCATACACATGTCTGAATGTATGTCACATATTTTAACATCAGCTACAAGATGAAATAGAGAAAAATATATATTATATAGGATAAACATCAATGACCTAAAATACTTAAAAATATGACCTTGGCACAACGATATTTCATGTACTGTATCAATTTTTTAAAGTCACACATAAGGGATATATTTAGGTGGCAACCATTAATCACCCTTGGATAGCCGGTATATGATGTGGACTCGTATTGTATTTTAAATGTTCTCTATTTCGTTCCATGTGTGAATGTGTTCTATTGTGTAGAGTAAAACTTCGGTATAATATTGTCTCTAGTATTCGGAGGTACAACATAAAAAACTTCTGGTAAGGAAAGAGGGAGAATGTTTATGCTTTTTCTCTCAGCACCTAATATCTTTTTGTGATTCTCATAAATCAATTTTTTATACCTAATTGTAGAAAGATTTACAGTCAGATTCAGGCACGTGCGGTGTATAATATTCAAGAATCCCAATTAATGGTCTCATAGATAAAGAACTGAGATTCTAAAAAACATGAGACATTGTATGTTCGCAGGGGGCCACGATCATCCAGTTTCTCTTGCTGCCCGGCGTGATGAGGACCACGCCCGGCAGCAAAAGTTCCTCCCCTTCAATTATCATCAGAGAACAGCGCTCACCCATTCAGGTGGGGCACATCTTCAGGATGTGCTACACCGTATTTTGGTCGCCGGGACAATGTCAGCACCTTGTTGCTTCCTTTCGTATACAGTGCAGATACTGTCCAAAATAATAGAATAAGAAATAAAGAATAGCCCCGACATTTCGCTAATCAGCGGGAGTTAGGCCAACTGCTGTCACCGTTACAGCAGTATGGACTTGATGCTTGAGGGTTTTAATCTGACGTCTTGCCAGGACCTCCCCAATTTGCAGAACTTGCAGCGGCTTTTGTAATAACCCACATGCGAGTCCACGAGCAAATCCAGTGGGAACAATCCTGACAGGACGATCGCCCCCTCATAGGACACGATCCTATAACCGCGAACAATCCTTAAGGCCAGCAATATACAATCTCTTTACTAGCCAAAAAAAAAAAAAAAAAACAATAGTCAAGTTATCAAATTAAAAAATGCGTTAGTAAATGCCCTTTAGTGACTCCCAGTGAACCAGGTGTTTCGGTCCATCGATAAACGTGGCTCCCCCTCCCCTATTATAAGGGAATGGTTGTTGACCACATCTCTGAGCAGAAAGGGGTCAAGACCCTCAGTGATCAGGGGCGCTCAGGGTTAGAGTTTATAGTATTCAACACCTGGCGTCGGATCTGGATACACGTGGACAATAAGTCCACGATTTCATCCAAACAAATTTATATTTTATTATACTGTTATGTATATATAAATTGTGTTTTTACTTTTCTACTATGAAATTTCCACAAACAATTTCTATTATTTCGACCTATATTCCTTGTCTCCCTTCATTAATTTTCGCTTTATTTTATGGTGTCATAATATGTGTAATTTCTTAAATTTTAGTCATTCCTTAATATTTTAATATAAATAATCAATGAAATATCTGAATTATTAAATGTTTTATGTGATATTGTTATTTAAAAAATGAGAAAGATCAAGTATAGAAATTATATTAAACACAATGTACTTTATAAGTAAACATTTAGCAATCCTATTCTTTAATACTATTTAATTTAATAGAACGTAACAACCGCGGAACAATAATTAATTTAAAAAATTTGTCTTAAATTCATAAAATAGAAGCAAAATTACAGATTTTTATCGTCGTCTGGCTGTTTTGTCCCACTGTGCGCCGAGGACGGCGGTTTCTGGCCCGTCTACTGCTATGGCGATCCATATGTATGCAAATGATTTACAAAATGCCTTATGTAGAAAATTGTTTTCTCTGGTGCACATTGTAAATTTACATAATGATAACTAACGCTCTGTATAAACTATGTTAATCTTCAGGGTGAGGCACCTAAACAAGTCACCTAAATGGCTTATTTATGTTCCATAAAATACAGAATTATATTTTTTCTCCTGACGATAACTTTTTTTAATTATTTCATTATATAGTCTGATTAATATCTTTAGTGAAAATACGTTTTCATGTTTGTTTTGCAGGAAAAACCACACAAGTGTTCCCAATGCTCCAAATCGTTTCCAACGCCAGGAGATCTTAAGAGTCACATGTATGTACATAACGGACTATGGCCATTTAGGTGCCATATTTGTAGTCGCGGTTTTAGTAAACCTACCAATCTCAAGAACCACATGCTACTACACCTTGGTAGATGTTCCAACAAGAAGATCGTCAAATCTATTTCTGACTACTAACCAAGTGAAAGAAGTCTTCGATATTTTAAACTGTCTGTCAACAAAGTCCAGTTTACCCATTATGTATGTATATGTTCGCTGTTAGCTAACATTATTCCTCTTAATAAATTTATACTAAAATTGTTCTTATAAATTCACAGTTTTTCATTCATTATCTGCTTATACTACAATTCAAAGAGATGCTTTCAAAACTGATATATAGTACGTTACAACAATTATATATAAATGGTAAAATTGTATAATATTCTGGTAACCTAATTAAAATAATTGTTTCATTTATGTCAATTTATATATTCTATTTAGACGTACTATTCATTTTTCTGATCATATAACGAATAAAATTTATAATATTTTATTGGCGTTTGTGGAACTTAATGTATATGAATGTTTACAGAAAGTTATATAATTGTTTAATGTATCCACCATATGATTAATCGAAATGTAAAGAAAACTGAATGAAGTGTTAATAAAACAATTGTTTTTTTAATACAACGAAGATCAAGAACTGAGGAATAATTTTAGATGCATCACTGTATGTTACCTAGCATGCTTATAATTAAGTGTCAAGATTTAAATAAAAGAAGTTAAATTAAGAAATTAATCTCACGACGGGTAATCATAAATTGATTAATATTCATCATTCCTTTGTTCTTTAACTTGCTAAAAAAAAGTAATACTGTTTTCATTTCGTTTCGATAATATTTGTTTATCAATTACTGCAAAGGACACATGTACTTCTTTAATAAAATTATATAATATTTAAACATATTTTTATTCTTTCAAACCATTCAAAATCAAAATGATCGCCTTCCAAGAAAATATTCCTCACATTCCTTGAGGCAACAGTAAAGTTTTCGTTCTTTAGATCTTTCACTTGGTTGGGTACGGCTTTTCGAATATTTTCAATTTTATAGCAATGACAACCTCTAAAATAATGTTCAATCATGAACTTTTTAACAAATTAAGTTAATTATAATTTATGAAAAGTCCATAAAAACTGGATCTTTACTTTAAATATAGTCAAAATTTTAAGATTGTAGCAACTATAACACATGCCGCACGGCCTGATTTCCAGAACATCGAGAACGATCGAAAGCTGGCGGGGTGCGTAAACAACGGCATGTGTCACTCGAAGGATCACAAACTGTCGAGAGCGTTCCACGGTACGTATTGCGAACGCACAACAGGAAAAAGCCAAGCCGATCGGATGTACCCATATAAAGAGAGGGTTTCCGATCGCCCAGACAAACTCACTCAGGATCGTTCGAGGATGGCAGTACGCTCTGTAATCGTGAACCATCGCTATCGATGCTTTATAATCGCGAATCATCTCTGTTGTAATAAAGACTAAGTACAACTGATTCAACCCGTCACCATTATTTCTAAAGAGAAAGTTAATCAGTTTTTAAAATATCACAGTCATCGGTTCAAGAAATATCAATTTTTTTATCGCGGGTAGATTTCCCCAAGCTTTCTGAGTAAATAAGGAGGGTTTAGTGGGACTCCTTTGACTTTTACAATAGAAAACCTTCAGTGTACAGCGACCTGTTTAGCAGTGCGAGTATATTACATAAGTGCAAAGTAAAATTCAAAGATAAAAAATGCGAGTGTAAAATTTAGTCTTTGTAAGGCTTGTAATATATGGAAAAGTGAGAAGGATGAAATGATAAGAGATTATAATAATTGGTATGAAAGCTGCAAAGATAAATATACCATAAATTATCTTGGTAAGATGAAAATTGATGCCATCACAGAAATGTTAATGCGGTCAAAGGAGCTACATAGTGTGAAATACGTTGTGACAAAGTAATCAGCGAGTTTACAACTTATTATGGTTTAGCGATTTGTCGACATCCTGATTTTGTCAAGAAGATGAAGGAAGCTGTGTGAACCACATACTACAATTTGACTTTCACTGATGAAAATCCACAACACATATATTGTCTCCCAGACAATATATACTGATGCAATGCAATTCTGATGCAAATGGTGAAACTCCCGTCCACTATCCGCGCGGCTATTATCTTGTTTCTGCTCTTGGGGGAAGAGAACCGAAAGTATTCCGTTGTCGGTTGAGAAGAGATGACTCGTTTATTCTTGACCGCTTCCGATCTTCCAAGGGGAGTGAAGGCGGAAGCACGGGGCCTTCCACAGCCCTCGCCGTCCCACTCGCGTTTGTGTCGACGGTCCGTGACCTCCTTTTACGACATTACACATTTACAGAAAGAGACCACGGTCGACCGATTCCTTTCGCTGCAGAGCATGGTCCGTACTACGCCCGGTAGCGAAAAGTTCCTCACGATTGCTCTGACCAGGACATAGCACTCACCCGTCTAGATAGGGCACACCTCCAGAATGTGCTGCGCTGTGTTCTGGTTCGCGGAACCTTGTATGGTGCAGGTATCGTTCAAGGCAACCATTCCTATCACTGCTACCATGCGACAGTCCTGGCGCTTCAAGACCTCCTCGCACTATCTTGTCAGGACTTCCCCCCACTCGCGACTATTGTAGTAAGTCGCGTGAGAGTCTATTCGTAGCTTCAACGGGGGAGGGGGAGGGAGTTAGTCCAGACAGGATGATCGCCACCTCATAGGACATGGTGCTCTTGGTTGACCCGCAATGCCAGCGGCTTGTGCATCCAGCGTAGTACTGTAAAGAAGCGGCTAAGTCGCCCGTCCATACGGAGACTCCATACAGGGCCACCGAATGGACTACGGCCGCATCGAAGCGACGAACCTGATTGTTTGGATCCTGCAAGTTGGGAGGAACCGGCTCAAAGCACCGACTATACTCTCCAACCGCGGAGCCAGACACCGAAAAGGCTCTTTAAAACGCTAGTAACTGTCGAGAATTAGGTCCAAATATTTTATCTGGAACTTCACCTGGATGTTGGCTTCACTTACCCGGACTAGGTGGGATAACAGTTCCCACTAAGGTGTGTGGATAGCCAACACCTCGGTTTTGTGGAGAGCCACCTCCAAACCGATCACTCTGTTCTGTTTAACGACGCAACCGGCACCGTACTTCCCTCGTCGAATAGCTCTCCATCAGTCATTTTCGACGACCAACACTAACGAGTCGTTAGCATAACTCGTTAAGATGACGTCGTTTGAGAAGATTTCGGCCCGTAGAATGGTATTATAACCAAGGTTCTATAGCAGTGGTCCTACCATGGAACTCTATGGAATCCCGGAGTATACTTCTCTCCACTCAATCCTGTACTGGCTCGTCTACTCTATCCGCCTGTCACAGAGGTAGTTCTCGACCACTGACCTTACATAGTCCCAGGATTGGCAATGTCTAATGACACCGCCACCGCAGCCGAAATCTGAACTGGCACTTGGCCAGATCAAACCCACCCTACGACAAGTATTCGACGATGCAGGTTGCTAGCATTCGTTCTAACAGTCTTCCCGCCTCGTCAACAAGACAAATAGGCCGGTATCCGAAGAGTATCTGAGAGTCTGAGGATTCTTTTGATCAAGACTCAGGCGCGACCGGGCACATCATCCGGACCGGAGCGGTGTTTTTCACCTCGAGCCTTTAGATAGCCGCAGCCATCTTCTCCATGGTAAGCCACAAAGATGTGATCTTGTACACGACAGGAAAACCATCCAATGTAGACTTTTGCTGACTTGAGCAGAGATAGGACAGTTTTCTTCGTGGCATAACTGTTCTGCATCTGGGCAGAAGTCGGATTCCGGCATTAATGGTGTTTTTTGACATCGCCAACACCCTATCCTGAAAGTCAATTAGGCGGGGACTCAGACCATGGAGTCCAGAACTATGTAAGGGTAGTGATCGAAGACTACTTCCGCAACAGGTAGATAGAGCAATCGGGCGAATACAAGCTTGAACGGAGAAAAATGTACTCCGGAGTTCTGTAAAGTTTCGTGCTAAACCCAGTGATATGAAATTTTTTGCATGACATTGTTCTGCAGCCGAAAGCTTTTCAGACGGCGTCAGTCTAATGTATTATACCGATGATACGTTACTACTGGCCATCGGTAGCTACTGGGGGAAGGCCGTTCGGCTGGCGAAAGACAGTGCTCGGTGAGTTATCGAACGGGTCAAGAGGATCAAATTGGAGGTCGCGCTCCATAAGACTGAAGTACTAATATACGTGCATCTCGATGACAGCCGCTCCTCCCTCCTGATGCGAGTAGGTGAAACCAACGTCAAAGGGAAGTTCCAGATAAAATATTTACGACTTATCCTCGATAGTAACTAGCGTTTTGAGAGACATTTCCGTTTCCTGGCCCTGTGGTCGGAGGATATAGTATGCTTCCCGGGCGGCTCCTTCCCAACTTACGGGATCCAAGCGAGCAGGTTCACCGCCTTTACGTGGACATAGCCCGTTCAGTGCCTCCATCTGGGTGCCCGCATTGATACTGTTGATACTGTATTACAACAGTAGTTGCAACTTCCGTAAGCGGGGGTAGATCCTAGTTGGACGCGAAGTGAAGGTCTTAAGCGCCAGTGGCAGCAGCAGCCAGCGTAGCCCATCGCTGGCCATTGGGCTGTCCGATTACTCCTGCCGAAATTACTAGGTAGCGGATTTGGTTGACTCATCTACCAAATGGTACAGGTGCTGTCCGGGCTTGATTGCTTTGTGCTATATCTACACCTTATAAGATAAGAAGCAACGACCCACTACTTGCATTGTCTCAAGGACTAGAACACGGCATAGCAATCCTGAATACGTGCCCCCTTGGGCCAGTGAGCTTTGTGTACTGGTGGGTGCATTTGGGAGTGAAATCTCGCTACCGGACGAGCCATGACCGTGGTAAGAGCCATATTCGGCTGCGAGAGAGAATCAATGACTATGGCCTTTGCGGAAGTGTAATATCGGTTGAACATGAACTCTTCGGCAGAATCCGTTAAAGATGGCCCTAGTTGGTCGCCTCGCACCGGTGCTGCAATCCCCGAGGTAACATGGACGGCCGATACGTGGCGCACGCCGGACCGCGTCAAACGTTAGATTAAGGAAGAGGGAGAGACATCCGATGTTATACTATCTACAGTTTCCTCCCAATATCGTGCGAATGAGGCCACTGTGGATGGTTTAGTCGGTAGTTTCTGCAACCGGCAACCTCACACTTCCTTTAAACCTGCCCTAAGCGATCAAGGGAGTCTTTGGAATCCCCCCCCCCCCCCCGTAAGGAAAAAAAACAAAATAAAGAAGCAGCCCAGGTTTAGGAAAGCCTCTATTTTTCATACTTTGTCTTTAATAGGAGAAAAAGAGTGAATGAATACGAGAGTAGTCCCAGAAGTACTCGACCTAACGTATAGTGGAAGTTGTTTGAAAAGAATGACTAAAGGAGAAAGGATTGACCTTATAAAGCTTAAGTTTAAAAGTTGACAATGCTACATTGTTTAGTATTTGTTGGTAGCCATAAATAGTGAATGCTCTCAGTGAATTTGTAAACATGGAAAAAATTGGTTATCGTTATGTGATGCAATACTTTCATTTGAAAGGCCTCACTCCAATCGATATCAAAGTGGAGCTAGATTCTACTCTGAAGAAGTCTACTCCTTCGTTTACAACAGTAAAATATTGGGTGACTAAGTTTAAACGAGATCGTACGAGCTGTCAAGACGAACAGTGCAATAATTGATCAAATTAGGCGACTAGCCCTGAAATGGTAACAAAAATCCACAAAATGGTATTGGATGACATGATAGACATATCAAAAAGTGCTGTACATCGCATATTGACTGGAAATTTGGACATAAGGAAGCTGTACGCAAGATCGGTGCCACGACTACTCACAATGAAATAAAAACAGCGCCATGAGGATGTTTCAATCGAGTATTTGGCGAGATTTCACAGCAATAAAGCCAAGTTATTACGTCCATTCATAACCATGAATGAAACATGGGTCACACCTGAAACGAAGGAACAGTCAAAACAATGGACTGAAAGGGAAAAAGCGGCTTCAAAAAAGCAACGACAGTTCTATCTGCAGGCAAAGTCATGGCGTCAGTTTTTGGAATGCGCGTGGGACAATTTCCATTGATTATTTTCAGAAAGGAAAAATAGTCAATGGTGAGTATTATACGAACTCATTACAGCATTTGAATAATGAAATCAAGAAAAAGCGGCAGCGGTTGGTGAAAAGAATTTGTTTCATCAAGATAATGCATCAGTTCACTTTAATGAGTTAAAGTTCAAATTACTTCCTCACGCACCCTATGCGCCAGATTTAGCCCACCTTGGATTATTTTCTGTTTCCGAACTTGAAAAAATGACTTGGTGGTAAAATATTTGCAAACAGTGAAAAGATGGAGTCTGCGGTTGATGCTTATTTTGCAAACCTCAACTGTTCTCACTATAAACAAACTATCGAAACTATTGAACATCGTGGGGAAAAGTGTATTGATCTAAAAGGAGACTATCTAGAGAAATAAAGATATTTTTTTTTCAAATTTTTTGTTTTCTTTGTTAGGTCAGGTACTTCTGGGACTACCCCCGCATATTGCGCTTTAATGGCGATTGCAAAATTTGTGGTGAGAAGTGTGGGAGACAATTACCAACGATGGAAATGATACAATGAACTATAATTGGAAATAAAATTTTAGATCTAGTTGATTAGTATAGGAAGAATGAAGTAAAGGAGCACAAAATAAAGGAAAACGAAATAAAGATCATTTCTCTTATTACTGTTATTATTATTAGTATTATTATTATTATTATTATGCTTATTATTAATTATTTTTATATCTCCAATTTAAAAGACAATTTACTTAACATACATATGTGTATATAAATATATTTAAATGAACATCGACTATTTGAGTTCACAATAGTACTTTAATTATTTAATTTCTTTTTAGTTGACGAATGTCTAATCACTTTATGGAACAAGCTACATTTAATCTTAAGTGTAGTGAAATGTTTGTGCATTTTTAAAGTAGCAAATGTTTATAAATTCCATCCCTAATTGAAAATACAATATACATAATTTAAATTGTTTGTAAATAACCTTATTTGTGTCCCCTTTCTTTACATTACCGAGCCAATATATAAAATAATGCGAAAATATTTTTATTCTACAGACGATAATAAACAGAACAAAATTCTGAGATATTGGGATGTAATGTATGGAATTTTTCAGATTGATTTTTGAATCACATTATATACATACAACTACAGACTAGATCCACCGCTGATAAGACCAGCTTTGGTATCCGTAGGTATTTGTTTCTGAAAACAGTCGTCCAAGAATTGAGCCATTGATAAATAAAGATGACCTTTAACTCCTGCTAAAGTATGGCTCACGTCTGGATACACCTATAAACAAATGATATATATGTAATAATTAATATTAAAATAGTTCGCAAGTAGATTGTATTTTATATTTCAAGCTTTACAGGTACGAAATTGAAAACATAGAACAACGAAATCTTAACAAAAAGGTTCCTCATAAAATCTCGGATAGGTTATCAAAGGTGGTATACCAATTAAGAGAACTAAGAAAATGATTAATTGCGGTAAAGTTATCTCCATTGAATAATCAAAGTAAACAATGCATTGGTACTTTGCCTGATCCAGGTAGGATGATTCTAGTGTCGAGGTGAAGTCCTAGATGAAATATCTCAAACTAATCCTCGACAGTCACTAGCGTTTTGAAAACACCCACACGGAGGAGAGGGGTATCTCTGAATTCTGATACCAATTCATTGTTAACTATGGTGAAACCATACTTAACAAGAAAGAAGCTTAGAAATTTCCCTATATTTACAAGATACATTCGAAAAAAGAATCGTAAAATTTTATTTATTTCAGAACCATGTACAAACGAGTCAACGAGTCAATCGAACGTGTCAACAGTGCGTTGTTGGCATTATCCTGGCGATCAGGACACGGCGGAGCACATGCTGAAAGTGTACTTCGTTTAGGCGCCAGAGCGTCGTATCCTGCTAAAGGAAATTGGGGGGAACTTTCGCTGCTGAGCGTGGTGAAGACCTAAAACTGGACACCTTTTCCCTGGGTACCCTCCCTCCAGACTCCCTTACAAGCAGTCCTCCCTTGGGAGGAGAAAACTGCCAACCTCCCAGAGAGGCAACGAGATGATGCCATGCTAGCGGCCGGCAGGGGGGGGGGGCACAAAGGGCCTATTCAACAGTCCCTAAGTCCCCGGGCCGAGCATGAAACCGTGGATGGTCGTGAGATTGGGACTCATAGCCGTCTCTCGCACTGGCCCTTGGAGAAAGAAGAGCAGTGAAGCAGCTGTGACATGTTCCACCGTTGGGCGTCCTGACGCCATATCTTAGGTAGAGGGGCGACATTAGAGCCGTAAGCTCAAAAATCCTTGTGCATACATAACAGAGGCCGTTACCCTGAGTAAGAGGGTGCAGAGTGCAGAGTGCAGTGTGTTCATAAACCAGAGAGCGTCGTTCTAGCATTAGTAGAGAGTAGTCGCGTCGTATTCTATCTTTAGTGTCAAATACACATATATTTATCGAAACATTAACTTTATTAGTCACGTAGTAAATAAAACAATTTGAAATTTTAACTACATTATTGTCCTTAGAAAATCCGAAGTGGTCTCGACAACTCGTACACCAACATCTATGAGGTGTAGATATATATATACTTATAGTATGGTATCCTTGATGATGACTTTATTAGATCATTTTTCATCGATGGCAAGGTAAATAGTTAAAGGTAGATAAATTATTTTACCGATTAGTTATTAAAAAAATGTTCATAGCTCAAAGAAATCAGGTGTGATATCAAATAATAGATGCCCAACCTGTAATACATTAATAGTTTGGGAAGTATTAAGTGTAAAGTTTTCTTAATGTGATGTTGGACTTGATGAACTTCATGTTCACTGAATTTTACATGTTTGAAATTTTCTCTATAGAAAACTACTAAAGCAACCGTTTATGACTGTTTCCATAATGCCGAAAATATGAAAGAACGCATTAAAATTCTATGTGCTAAAATGTATAATACATTACTCAATATCAGCTGAGAATTAGTGTCAAGGTGGATGAGCACCGTTTTCAATATTTCTTAACATTAATTTTCTTCTTTCTCTATCTTAATTATTTCATTAATTATATCTATTTTGAAGATGACATAAAGATAGTGCTATCATTGAATGGGTCTTGGTCTTAATCATTACACCACTACCGTACACTTTTTTGAAAAGTTTACACATATATTAAATTTTTGTATTGTTCTATATTTTCATTTTATTCATTATTGTGACCAATAACTATTTTGTCTAAAACGAAAAATAGTAACTGTGAACACGTACCTGTTGTCGGAAGAGAATGCCTTTTTTAGCGAGATGTCGTGCAAGTGCCATAGATTGTTGAAACTGAACATTGTCATCTGCAGTGCCATGAACTAAGTAAAACATTTTATTTCGTAAATATTCCACCTTTTCATACACATCTGACTCGGCATATCCTTTATAATTCGATGCAACATTTGGAAAACCCATATATCTTTCTGCATAGGCTGAATCTGCATAAATACAATAAAACAATTATTCACATATATAAACGTCGATAGATTGTTATGGAAGTTACACTGTAATAATGTGTAGTCGTAATTTATGAAATATGCTTGAGTCTCTCTTTATAAAAATAATCAAAATTAAAGAAATATACAAGGTGTCCAGTAACTGATGATACACTTAGCAATATGGTTATTTTAGATGAGAAAATAATTCTACAATACACAATCAAACCTTTTTATCGAAAGATTTACACGAGGAAAAATCAATTTTCAATACGATTTAAAAAATATCTATGTGCTTTATTCACTATTGCTACTAATGTTCATGTACTTAAACGTAAATTGTATTGTGATATTATTTGCTTTTCGTTGATTTTACAGTTTTCTAACTAGTCAGTACCAATTAAAATAAATAATAACGCAACATTATGAATGCTTAAAAACACTAACACAAATCAAAATAACAAATAATAGATACGTTAAGTATCTATCGACATCGCAGCTACTTAACTGTACCGACTTATTGTCGTCTTTTCGACAATAAAAGTAAACTTTTCGAATGAATGCTGAACGCTTACAATGTTGGACATGTGTTATGAATTAAGTCTGCCCTAGTCGAGTGCCAGTTAGGGTTCCGAAAGGGATGATCGACCATTGACGCGATTCATCGCGCCCGGTATCTCTCGGCCTTAAACATCTCTCAAGATGAGGTAACAATGTTCAAAGATATCGTCGATGTCGTTAATACCCTACTTTGGGAGGCAATTATGCAGGGACGCAAAGACGATAGATTCCAAACCTATATAAAAGCAGTGGTCAAGGACTATCTCTGGCTCATCCCAGCACTGACAAGTTGACTCTTGGGGCTGTCCGGTCATTCCTACTCTAGTGACTATATAGAGTCTATACAGATATTATCTACCAAGCGGTGCAGGTGCTGACCGAACATGATTGCTGTGGACAGTACCTGTACCGAATAGGCAAGAAAGTAACCGATGGTGAGAATTGGAGGGATCACTTGCTACCGGGCATAGTGAGAGCGATTCTCGGTCGCGCAAACTCGCCGGTAGGGGATATGAGAAACTCTTTAACACACGCCGCTAAGAGGGCGGGGATGTTGACCCCTTTCCCGAGAGTATAAGATAAAGTCGTGCTGGTGGCGGACAGGGAATTAGCCACCCTACTGTCCTCAAACCGCCGAGCGCGATTTCTCGGAAAAAAGGATGACAAGGCGGCGAGGCCCTGCCTCATTGACGGAATATGGAGAGGGATGTGGTAAACGATCACCTCCCAATGAAGACACGGACTGGGGGGCAGATTTCATGTCGCACGGAAGGAAAGTAAGACACCGTATATTATGCTGTTTGCAGTTTCTTTTTTCCTCCGGGAAATCGTACGAGTATGGTCTTCTGCCAGGTAGTGTCCATGGCCTTCTGCCACTACATCTACCAGGTAGTGTCTTATGGAGGTGCAGGTACTGTGTTCTAATCTGAGTTTTTACACGATATCTTTCATAAACTCTGTATTTATTTCTCATAAAATGTAACTAGAACTCATTTTATTTTTGAGTACTGTAAAACCAGTCTCGGTTTCATAAATAACTTCACTATAGTTAACCAATAACCTTATTAGTGTAATATAACCTTTTTTTGGATTATGCTATAAGGGCTGTACATACTAATATATTGCACATGAATAAAAAATCCAGCATATCAAATGCAGAACTTGAATAAATTGATGGAATTTTACTCAGATAATATCCCACCGTATCAACATGTCAGTTGATTTGCCACCTGAGATTAATAATAATATTAGTGTACTACCATCTGCATGGCAAGGTGAGTATCAAATCAACAATAAAAGGAAAAGAAGCTCTGAATCTGCACTTTGGAATGTGTGAAAAAAAAAAGCAAATATGAATTCTATAACACTATCGAATAAATACTTTCCACTTCAGACATCAAATTCATTGGAAATTGGGGTGAACAATGCGGACTACACCGTTAAAGTAAATAATAATAAAATACAAATTTTTTTAAAGAGCCTAAATACATACAGGAGTATTGTCAACATTCTTAAGACCCTTAATACAAGGTCACATACATTATAACTTAAAAAAGAGAAAACTACTTTTAAAGTAGTCTTCGTCATATTTACCATTCAACCAATACAGATCAAATGAAAGAAGAACTACACTAGGCCATGAAGTGACTAATACCCCTTACTCTCACAAAGAAAGAAAGAAATAGTTCAGTGTAAAAGGTGCTAGCAATATAATTACACGCAAAGAAATTGCAATTACTTATACCAATGCGTTAAGTGTCCTGAGGACCATCCTCTTGGAGGATCAACTTATGTATGTACTAAACCATCGGATATTCCAGCGAGGAATATTCCACCCCACTAATTATAGAGGCAACCCTGTCCATAAGTATTTATAACAATGCAAATTTTCTAAACTAAGGGAGAAAACTACTAAAATTTGCCACATTACTCCCCATTATAATAATGCCACTAATCACGAAATGCAAACAAGGACAAGTATTTAATCGTACACGTACTTGTTGAGTCTTCGTCATTTTTCTCAAAAATAAAATGAAAATATTTTATTCGTGCTATATTTTTTATTTAATTTCTCATGTATAAGGACCATATTGCCGCTTGTGTCACCAATTATAATTCATATATTAATCTAATATTATTGGACACCCTGTATACTAATACGAATGTTAATGTTATGACTTAATTAATTTAAAGTCACGGTTTCATTCAAATTTATTACCACGTCCAATTTTATTTGCAATCTTATTTGTATGATTGGGAGAAATACCAAAAACACATTTCAATTATAAATACTAATTAATATATGTTTTCTTTATTTGTAGCTTTTGTGACACTTTTTGGTCACAGTCGCACATGTTTCTCTATTGTTAATATTATCTTTATTCTAAATTAAATTATATTATTCTGAAGACGACCAAAAAAAGTGTTACGGTCACACGTTATTATATAAATTTGTATACGTTTATTTAATTCAACTTAGATTAATTAGGAAACTAAAATATTGGTAAAATTAAACAGGACTGTAATATACCATAAAGTTTCCACGAAACGACTGGTGCCACACTTATACCACATTGAAACACATCTTGCTCAGGATGTGCTAATGCTAGAGCGGCTACGAAGCCTCCATAGCTCCATCCCCAAACAGCGACACGTCGTTTGTCCACAAAATGCAATGAGTCTCGTAAGTATCTGTAAATATAAGGTTCAAAATTTAATTAAATGTACCTTAGAATCTGTAATGTGAAAGATAAAATTATGATTCCTTCAAGAAATCTATGAACATGTGAAAGTATAAAAGAGGAGTAGCACTATCTCCCATACTCACCACTTGATTATCATTTACCTAATCTCTTCTTTCTCGTAAGTTCTCAATCCGATACCGATCTACGATATATACGAAGTGTCCCGCAATAAGTGAGAAATATTTCAGAGTTCGATTCAGCGTCTGAAAGAAATGAAACAAGTTCATATGTAAACATATGTTGCATTGGATCTTGTTTACGAGATATATCGAATGTTGTGTTTTTCTATTTCGTATTTTATTACGTTCATAAGAAATACTAAAAGTAACTACCTGTCAGCGCATGCCTGTAGACTTTATGCCATTAATGTGGCTACTCTTTCAATACTCCTCGGTATTACTAGAGTTTGTTAAATAATAAATCAAACAATATTTTAAAACAGTTGAGCGGAAAAAATAGTAACTGTTTCATTAGTTGGAAAAAGTATTACGTCACAAAAGATGCTGTATCTCGTAAACAATGTCAAACCGCACACATGTTTATATCAACTTTTCCCATTGTTGTCAGATGCTGAATTAATCCCTGAAATATATCTTCCATATTGTAGAACATCATGTCAGTTACTTAAATAACAGAATCCTAATGCTACCAAAATATTTAGTACTGCACAGATTATAACGTACAAATAACAGTTTTTAATTAATAATAAATATTTTACAGGATATCTTTTTTGTTACATGGCATGCATAAGCAAAGTGGCATCTTCGAAATAAATTTTAAAAATAAGCAACATCAATATGCTGTCCTTCTTTTGTAAAACATTGTTAAATTCTCGTTTTGGTTTTATGGAAGTTTTCCGAATTTTTTAATCCTATTCATTATATAATTCTTCAATAGGATTTAAATCAGGAACTTATGGATGTGGTTATAGGACATTTGTACAATGGTATAACAACCATTTTTTATTAATCCGTTCTTTATACTTTGGATCGTTGTCTTGATAAAACTTACATCTTTCTTCAACTCTTATGTTAAGAACCCTTTTTGCAAAATTACTCTTTAAAATTTCTAAATATTTAACTGTTTGAATTTAATTTATCTTTTCGCTTTTTCCACACTCTCAGTCTTCTACCACTACTAAAGATACGATATTGTTTTCATCAACAAAAGCATTATGCCACTGCTTAAATTCCCTCAATACGTACTCTTCTGCAGATGGAAGTCTTTTCCAATCGTTTGCTAAATTAATGTGTGGTTTTCTTCTATTTGTTCGTTGTAGGCCATTTCAAGGTTACAGTTCTCTTCGTAGAAAAATTGAAATTTATTGACAACAATCTTGACAAAAATAAATATTTAAACATTTTAATGCACCTGAAAGCATTAATACGTATTATTTGAAGTTATTTGAAGGAAGCAATGAATTATGAACTTCAATATGAGAATTCAAGTTCTTGAAGAGAGATGACTTGGGATACAGATGCTTCATAGGATAGCACAAGTGATGCAAACTCATTCAGCGGTATATTCGTCTATCGGAACAGAGATCTTATCCATTGGAAGAGCAGGAAACAGAAAGCAGTGGCTCTACTCACAACGTAAAGCGAATTAAATGTAACGTCAGAGGGATTGAAAGAGGTTGTATGGACTTGTGATTTGCTAAATGAGATTGAGGTGTATAATAATATAAATAAGAAAAAGAGTTCGAACGAGAATATACGGTCAAAGTGATATATGTATCGAGAGAAGAAATGGCAGTGGATTGTTTAACGAAATTATTGAGCCATTCTTACTAAAAAACGTAAAAAGTTTCATGTATATTAAAAATTAAAAATGTCAAATAAAACTAAAGAGGAAGAGTGTGAATGGTTTTGTACAATGTTGTATATTTGGAGTGTACAATGTTGGATGAGGGCGAGTCCTTTGTCTGCAAACTTATTGCAATGTTTGATTGATGAAATCAAGAAAAAACGGCAGCATTTGGCGAAAAAGAAGGTTTTGTTTCATCAAGACAATGCACCAATTCACACATCCGTTATCGTGATGGCCAAAATCGCCAGCGGATTATTTTCTGTTTCCAAACTTAAAAAAATGACTCGGTGGTAAAATATTTGACAAAAATCAAGAGGTGGAGTCTGCGGTTGATGTGTATTTTGTAGAACTCAACGGTTCTCACTACAATCAGGGTATCAAAACTATTGAACATCATTGGAAAAACATATATCGATCTAAAAGGAAACTTTGTAGAGAAATAAAGATATTTTTTCCCAAATTTTTTGTGTTTTTTTTGTTAGATCAGATATTTCTGGAACTACCCCCGTATATACATATGTTTTCGTTTATCTATTTTAAAATTTTTGGTTTTAACAGAAAGAGAAAGAAGACAATACAATACCTAAATATATTTTCTACCTGCCCCATCGCACATTCGGAAGAATTACCCGTACCGGTATTATCGAAAAGTAATTCCGATATATATATATATATATATATATATATATATATATATATATATATACAGATCCTGTAAAAGAGGAACCAGATACCAAATACGAAGAAAGTGAATTTCACAAAATAGAAATAGTTACATAATCGAAAAAGTTTTATCACACAATCCGACATGAATGACCTCATACGAAATTTAAAATTGTCGAAGGAACAGGTTGAACTCATAATCTCAAGAATATAAAAATGAAACTTGCTTCATATCGCGATAAAAGTACATTCACTATAGAACGAAAGAACATAATTTAAAATAATTTTTTCCGGTAGAACAGGAACTTTGTTTTTATAACCATCTAGACAGACTGTTGAATATATTAGATTTTAAGCATGAGACAAAAGAATAGCGACTATTTTGATGGTTCCAAGTACAACTTGAAAACTGTTTTACTTTATATCAACAACATACACTCCTCTATCTCAATAGAAATAATTTTAAATAAGGTGCAATATAAAAAGCATAAGTAGAACATTTGTGGAAATCTAAAATTAAACGCCATTTTACTTGACCCTAAACTAAGTTATACAAAATATTGCTGCTTATTTTGCAAATGGGACAGCCTTCGATCTCATATATCTCTTATATCCTTTGTCTTTTACAAACGCAACAGAGACAACAATATAAGAAAAACTTTAAAAATTCTAATCGTAGATAAGGAAATTACACGACACTCGAAACTATAACAACTAAAAACACATAATAAGAAATGCAAAACTAAAAAAATCTTTACATGGAAATTATATAGAAGTTGAGAAAGAGAACATTATACTTACTCAGTAACTTCAAGTTGATCAGCAACTTCTACAGAGCCAAGCCGATAGTAAACTTCATGAAGAAACTTGTAACCTTGACCTCCACTGCCCCTACCATCGATTTGTGCGACTATCATATTTTTTCTACTAGCCAAATAAGTGTTCCAGTCTATTTTAAACACCTCTGTTACTAATTGTGAACCTGGTGCACCGTACCTACCGAAACGTGTAATGTAGAATAGTTGTTACAAAAGATATTGATATTAATGTTAAATAAAGTCGTGTATGCTTTTCAAATTATATTCTTATACTTTTTCAATTATTTACTATTATTATCACATACAAAACAAATACACTAATTTGATATCACAACTAGATATACTTACACTTGTACAATTAAAGGATATCGTGTGATTTCATCTTCCCTCAATCCAGGTGGTAGGTGCAATCTCACTTGTGCGTTATACCCACCACTTATTTGAACAGGAAACGTTTTAACTTGTGGAAGTGCAAGGTTAGCAACTTTTTCCTAAATAAAGAAATATCAATTTTTATGTAGTGTATTTCATGATAAGCGGGATTAACATCAGTGAAGAGTGGGAATACAAAATGTTTATAAACATGTGTCTTATTTGATCTTCTTCACAAGTTATAGCCACAGATGTCGACATTTTTTCTCGAATTTTTTTTTAACTTACTTTTCAGAATGGTTCCAATACATAAAATAATTATTTCTATAAAATATTAATCTAATCGGATAATAGGAAAACGTGCTTTAAGGTTTTGCATGTAAAACTATACATGTATGCGTGATTCCACCGTTGCCCTAATCATTATATTGTAAAGCCATAATTGTAAAGTCACATGTGATATAGTTAAAATAATAGTTGTTAAATTATATGCAGTATACATAGTTCCTAATACATAGTTTATAATGGTAAATTTTTGTTCATTACAAATCAATGATGAATTATAGTGGAATGATCGACATAAATAGTCGTACAAACAATTCTGTTTGTACAATTCTCATTTTTATGTGTAAATTCAGAAGTAGAATTCAAGAGATATATCAGTCAGAATAATATTCTGTGTACTATTATAACATTCTGTATGACAATTTCTATGACTTCATAATATTCTTTCTTTTATAATATGTATTCTGTTAGTGTTATGCACAAATTTCTACAGAGTTTATTTCGGCACAATAAAATAAACACACTCAAAGTAAAGAGTACAAAAGACTTCAAACACAGCCGGTTGAGAAACAAGCTTTGAAAACTGAGAATTGCAAAGTACGATAATAAAAAAAAATTAAGAAGGAGTCTAGACAAAACCGATCTAAATAATTTATAGAGGCAAGATTATTTGAAAACATATTTAAAAGAAGAAAACTCAAATATTCAGGAAAAAGAAACAGTCGCATAGCATTATTTTTTGTTTGAAGAAAAAACTTCTGAATCATAACGTGACACAACTTTATGGAGGCAGCTTAGTAAAATGAGTCACTATCTGCAAAAAACATTGAATTTGTTGCGTATAAAAAATCAATTACTGAAACGAAAACTTAGATTTGAATGACACGAAAGCGAAGTGATCGAGAATTTGGTTCAATTTACAATAAATTTTCCAAATAAATGTTATGGCGATAAATGTGAAACTGAAGTCCACAATAGTCGTGAAAAGTTAATTCACACCATTGGAGGGATGGAAATCTAAGGAAGCCGGAAATCTAAGGAAGTCCACTTGGAACCAGTCAAGCGATTAATGTAACATTTCGCTGGTCAGTTGACTACAATGTAACACTAGCCGATAAGATAAACGCTTGTGTTCGTGAAACAATATTAATGCAAAGATGACTCTTTTTGTTATTAGTTTTCTGTCAATGCAAAAATTATTGTTATATTTGTCAGAACTTTCTCATTAAAATGAAACTGAACACTATATAATTTAAATCACATTTACCTATTTATTAAGTGATAAATGTAAAAGAAACCAAATTTTACTGATTCCGAAACACGTTTGATTGTGTTATATAATTACGATAAGTATGAGTAGAAGCCAGATTTTTTCAATAACTAAAAAATATTAAATTAATATAAGTTACTGAGTGAGTAAGTATCATTCAAATTATCTAATATTTGGTCGTATTTTAATTAGGAAAATCTTACAAATACATTCATAAAGGTTTCACGAAAACAAAATTTTTTGTTTAAATATGCTTATATTAATGTTATAAGCGATCAAATGACCTTTGAACATCGGTCATTGTCTCGGCGCTTGATGCCGCATTTTTTCATTTCCTATTCTTTCCTATGGCTGTTACTGCCGACGAAATACTGACAGAGATATAAAGTTTCATAGATGATTCTGTATAGAAGTGAATTTTAATCCCAAGTCTTTTAAATTTATTGCGAAAATACTATATTAACTACGCAAGGATTTTGCTTATATATGAAATATAAGAATATAATTTGAAAAACACACACAACTTTGCTAATGTTAGGAGGTAGTTGGGGGGAGAGGGACAACTTTATGCAACATTAAAGAAATTTGTTTTAGAAAAAAAATAAACAAAAGAAAAATTCTTTTATCTGCCAATTTGTATTTCGGGAGTTGGAGAACTTTTGAAAAAATTAAGAAAGTATGGACTTAGAATATATCCATCTAAATATAAAATCGGCCAAACAGAACTAAATTTCCTTGAACATATTAATAAGGAGAGTTCACGACCACTAAACGACAGAGGCGAAAGTATCAATAAATTTACGAGGTTCGAGAATTCAACAAAAATTAGAAACTTCTTAAGTATGATTAATTATTACCACAGATTTCTGTCTGAAATTGTTGAAATTCTTCAACCTTTGTACAACTTATTAAAAACCAAAGACCCAAAAAAGAACGGACCAATTGAATGAACCAAAAAGCAGTGGATTATTTATTTTAGCTCATTTATTTAAAAAAAAAGCAAAACGGTGGCTAATAGACCATCAAGGATCAATATTTATTCCACAAACAAACATTTTAACGAAGAGATTCCAGCAGCATTTCATTGTCTGCCTTGGAGGAGAGAGTGGATCCCCTCCTTGGGCGGTGTACTATTGTTCAAGACGAAATCGCGGATCTAATGCCCGTGTGTATCCGGTGATTATGGTGCATGTATGGCGCGAACGCGAGACTCAAACGGGACAAGGTTCAGAGATGGAAGGAGCTCCTTCAGACCATCGATCAAGATCTATGGTGACACTCATACAAATTGATGTTGAATAAACTTCAACGTCCTTTTCCTCATGGTGGAGAGAGAGGGAACCATGTTTTTTGGTGAATCCGAACAATTGATTCATCGAGCTGGAGGTCACCGAGAAGAAGCTGGCTGCGGCTATCCAGAGGCTTGAGACAAACGACACTGCCTGGGGTCCAGACGATACACTCGGCCGAGTTTAGATCTTAGTTCTAGGAAGATTGCTAGGATAGTCCTCCTTCGGAATATAGACAGGCTTGGGGATTCTTCGTCCACGTATCGGTCTATTTGCCTTCATAACAACGAGATTAAACTGTTGGAAAGAATTGTTGACGACCTGCATCGTTGGATACCTGTTGCGAAGTGGCTCCGATCTGACCGAGTACCAGTTCGGGTTCTAGGAGGGACAGTCTACCATCGACGCGATTTATCACGTCTGGTTTATTTCGACCTCGCCCGTCTCTCCTTTAATACTCTAACCTGGAAGGCAATGAAGCTGGGACTCGAAGACCATAAAGTTCCCACCTATATAAGTAATTGAGGTCTCGTTTTTTGCTAGAACGAAGTCCTGTGACTTCTCATAAGAAAGCCCTGGCAGAACACAAACTTGAAGCCCTCAAGCATCAAGCCGACGCTTTAGTTAATACCTAGTCCCTTATATTATCTATCCAAACTCTGTGTATAGAATTTTATAATTTTTGAGATACCTAATCATGTGGGACATTGTAATATGTGGAATGAAACAGTTGAATGCAAAGAGTCAAATGAAATAACATCATTTTTATAGCAATTTATTAAAGAAAAATTTGAAGCGAGAATTAAAGAATTCGTATTACAGTGTTCCCGCTTTAAGTGTACGTTCTCCGGGACTGAAGAATCACATTTATTGAAAGGAGATAACTTTCTTTGTGTTTTACTAAGTGTTTGTGTTTAACTAGAAACGAATTTTAAATTCCGACAATCTCAAGACATGATATGCACATGAAACTGGTTCAGAGTATGTATTCTGCTGCTTCTTCTTTCTTAGCACTTCAGTAGTCATGCAAATAACAAACATACCACACCCTGATATGAACACCACAACTCAAATGAGAACACTTTGCAAATCGTAGCTGTAAAATAATCTACCCTATTATTCGTCATTTAAAGCAGACCATCTGATTCGAGGTCCACGAAGTACACTTGAACATTATCCGATTGAGTTCACGTTTTACTGAATTAATTTTTGTATACATTGGAATCATTCTAGAGGATGAGAGAATAATAATGTCAAGAAATAAGGATTATCTTATTGTATATATTGCTCGATATATTTTTTTCTTCCTTAATGGAAAAGCAATGCGTTGGTTTGGTCTGAACGAACAATTTTATGACAAATAAATGAGTCGCACAGGATCTATTGACTGGTCTGCTCATTCCCTAGATTTACATCACTTTTATTTTTGAGGCTTTTTGGAAAGGATTGTTTATTTAATACCTATTGTTAGTGTTCAAATACATTGTCAAATATATAACAGTGCTGTGAAAGAATCTACTAAATATTTGAAATTTTTGAATAATCGAGAAACTAAATGTCACGATACTTGAAAGAAGCTAACTTTAGCGTCAACGTAACCATTTACAGCATTTTCTATAAAAGTAAGCAACTGCATATTAATGAAGTACTAGCATGGCTATATTTCGGAGGAAAGGTAAATTCGGACACATATTTATATAAGCATTGGTCATTGTTTTGTGTTTCCATCACAGTTGAAATAAGTTCCGCATGCTTCAAATAATATATTACAAAATACAATGTGAAATATAGTATGTTACGAACTATTTTTCATATCTATTAGATACAAAATTATAGTACTCCAAACTTGTAAATAAAAAGAAAACATTTCCAGAAGAAGAAACAAAAGATAACTTACGCGTAATAAAGTATTATTCTGCAGAACATAAATAAGGCGTGGCATAGGTATTTCAGTTTTGTACAAAGCAACAGTTGGTATACTAGGTCCATAACATTCTAACACAAAATAATTTGTACTGCCTGGTGGGAATATTGCATTGTGATATTGACAAGGTTCTTCAGTAAATTCTATAAGTAGAAAAGAAGCACTTTGTTAGAACAGTAGAAAAGTATGCTACAAAGCCGTGTATCCGAGAATGCTTGTCTTCTAGACCTCCGAATTTTATTGCTACTATGACACATCAATTCTGGGAACTGCAGGGAAGTCGACACTTCAAATATCTGCGGTCAATATACACAAATGATAATGCACGCGATAAAATGAGCCATTTGTTAATAAAAATTAAAATTGTTATATTTTTCACATCTTCATAAGAGAAATTGTTATAAAATATACATCTATGAATAGGATTAAAAAAAAAAATAAAAGCATAAATAATACGCCCTCAATTTTCATCGTTTATTTACTCGATACATACTCTATTATCAAACTAACACTTGAATGCGTTAGAAAATTATCAGTTAATATCGATACAAGACACCCAACAAATTTCAACCTTGTCACTGTTGTGGGAAATTGTTACTTAGCAGGAATGTGAGGAATATAATGAAAAATATGAAACTTCAAATTTTCATTATACCATGACTGATTCAGAGCTTTTCACTTATCACATTATGAGGTTTACTCGGCATTGGTATGTCTCATACACTTTCATGTATCCCATTCACTCGCCTTGAACGGTATGTACAAGGCTTGATCTAAATATGTAATAAAAAATGTTGATTCCTAAAACAAATGATACCAAACTTTCCAAATGGCTAATCATCGGTGTCACAAGCCGCCAGCATTCTCGGAGACATAAATATAATATATTTGAATTTTATGTTCATGATTTTTAGAATCAACGTCTTAACCTACTGTACAAATTTTTAATATTTATTTATTTTTTATGATTTATATGTTATCATAAATAGCATCCAAAATGCTTTGCAAAGCTCTATCTACTTGTTAATGTTGATTGATTACATCAACAAATCAATTATTAAATCACTATTAAATGCAATTTTAGGAAATATAAATAGGTAAATGTAATTGAAATAAGCTTTACAAAATAAATATAAAAAACGCACTATACTACTCATTAATTGTGCAACTATAGAGTGGATGATTTCTAGAGACGTAATATGAAAAATATTTGAACCCTTTAAACTAATTTTTTCGTACTTGTTTCTAATAAAGACCTGTATACAGCGTGAAAAAGTTAACAACAGTATTATTCGATATGACTTATAATATTCTCATAGTTGTATTATAATTTGTGTCGTACTAGCGGAATATTAAAATATCTACAATTATCGATAATAAATTTTTATATTGTACAATTTATTAGGAGGCAGTCTAGAAAAAGATTTCAATACGATAAAGGGGAATAATTACTCGTTAAAAAATAAATTTAAGTTGCTTCTTCTTCTACAGCTTTTAGTGTAAACCTGTACCATCACTCTAGATATTTTAAGAATAGGTGGTCATACTTTAGGAGTGCGTGAAAAATATAGAAAAGCTTATCGACTGGTTTAAATCTCATAGATTTTTATTTACAGGTCAATTTTAAGACTCTCGTTTATGATACCTTGCTTATTACGGTAGAAGTACTCTGAAATCGTGTAATATTGTTGCTTCGAATAAAAGAATTCGAAATCCTTCAGGTATATTTTGACATATTCGATAGTCTATAGAACGTAAATACAAGACATACTGCATTTTTATGTTTATGGGTCTGAAAATGTCTCTTTTCAGACCTATATTCATATGACTTTTGTCATTCTTAAGCATGGATTTTGAACGATTTCGCATGACACGATTGTCGCTAGTGCCGTCATGAGATCCTAATTTTATTAGAAAAACCAAACATGCGGTCGCGCGAACAGCATTAACGACACTCGTGTTTCACGAGATCGCTTCCAATGTAACCACAGATTTCAGGTGAAAACACGCTCCTAAAGTTTGGCCACCTGTTTCCGAATTACCCTGTATAACGATTATGTAATTTAACTATCAATTTTCAAATAAAATTCTATTATACCACTTATATACTTACTTGGCGGTACATATACTTTTAATTTTTGTTTTTTTGGAACTTTCTCCTTTTGTTGTACTTGTTCCACATTTGGTGTATTATCTGTTTGTGCTTCATAATGGTCATGTATATAATTATTGCCAGACCGAGCGTTATGATGACGAGAGAGAGCTGTTCGATGATCATTTCGACTTCCTTCTGATGTTTCTGTGCAAGTAATGCAAACAGCGGGATACAGAGACGACCCTACATGCGGTAAAATTGAGCTCACGTAATAAAGATGTCTCTGACCTGGTCGCATAGCTGGAATACCTATAAAGTATCTATGTACAAGAATTAGGTTAGATTTGAGGGAAAATATCATTATAACATTAAATATTTTGCAATTAAATTTAAATTAATTAATTGAGAAAATGATCTCCGAAATTTCAATAAATTATCCAAATTAATAAGCAACGATCAAAGAATACATTGATTTTGTATATAGTATTATACGAATAACTGAAAAGTAAATCATGTCCGCTTTTGTTCAGTTATTCGAAAAAGATAGCAATTTTTTAAAAAATAAACCTTTCTCATTTAGAGTAATTGTGAGATCGTGACTTGTAAGCCAGCTTTTTGGATTCCAACAATTCAAGACAACTACTTCACGGAATACATCTGCTTCCCTACCAATACACGACCAAGTGCTATCTAGAATTAAAATAAGGAACACAAAACTCATACATTAGCATCTAATGAATAGAGAAGAACCTCCAACGTGCAACCTGCACCAAACTTCACCGACCGTGGACCATATTATTTTTCACTGCAGTAAATACTCGTCACTCAAGCAACGATATAATTTAAAGATTGACTTTGAGGGACCTCGTGAAGGACACACCATCTACGCAGAATCTCTTACTACACATGAAACATACGGGACTCTATAACAAACTCTAAGGTGCTTATTCAACCAGTTATTGTCATTAATAACTCCATTAGCGATTGATGCAACGTTGAATAATAAATTTAAAAGATGAAAAAAATTGCAATCTTAGCCGCAATTATAGTGAATCCATCTTCAAGCTCTTGCAAAATCTAGAAACAATTTGTAATTAGCCAGAAAAGCGTCTTACGCATACTCAACAGAGACAATAATCACACGTATCATTTATGAAGGGTCAAGAATTGACTGAAAATGATGTTTATCAACATCTAGAATTTTATAGTTGGCTTCCTTCTCTCTCTCTTTCAATTTTTTTCGATAGTGTTATGTTCGTAAACAAAAAAACATTCACGAAGAAAAGATCCATAAATTCTCAAACGTTGAGATGCTTCAAAAACTTACAGCGGACGTATTACTTGTCGATACCGTTACTGCTGAGTGCCAATATTGACAGCTGTTCTCATAAAACGAAACACGTGATGTTTCGTTCTAAGAATAGCCAAACTTTCCAACGAACTAACCCAGTCGATCGCTAAACGTTGCACGAGCAACATCGATCTGCACCACGAGACACTGAGAATAAAGAATGTTGTTTAACCATAATCACAACGTTATTTATTCCTCGTGTTACTCACACACTATTGATCAACGGAAAATCCCCGTTGATTTAGACAAATCGATAACAAACATCGATGGAATGTAAATATCTGGATTACTATTTCGAGGGATCGTATTATTGGACCACACTTTATCAAAGAACCACTAACCGGACTGAAGACCGAAGACCTCGACAAATCTCTAATAAAGGTCCCAATCGCGCTACTCTCGCACCCTATATTGTCACACGCATTTATTCCCTTTCATTCTAATCTTTAACTTTTCTCCTTCCATATATCTGGTCACGTTCACCTAGAATTCCTCGGTCTGGCACAAACACTCTTCACATTTTCTCAGAACCTTTCTCTTCACATTCTCAGGGAATGTATTTCATTACATTCCCACAGTATGCACACTTTTTAACAGAAACTTTATGGACATTTCTACATGTTACGCTATTGCAAATCCGACAAACAATATAAATCCAACAAGGTGGTTATCCTGCACATTAAGCAAAAGTAGCAAGAAATACAGTAAATCGAATGTTTCAAAATCACTAAATTTTCGAGCAATATCATCTAATTTAACACTCTTCGATTTTTTTTTTTACGGAGTTACTTGAAAAATAAGGTATACACACACCAAAGCTCCAACTACAGTTGCTGATATGAACGATCGTATCATTACTGAATATAATAAAATATTAACAGATACAAAGTGTAAGATAATCATTACTTTCTCCACCCAAATAATGTCATGATGTAAATAGTCATCATGTTAAACTTTTTCTGTAAATAAAATAAGTATATTATAATATTAACAAAAGACTCATGATTTCGTAACAGCGCTAAAATTAGAATGTCTCTTAAACTCATCATTTTTGGAATGCATCGACTAGTGTGATAAATATGCACTCTCATTTAACAAAAACATTAATAACCTTTATATGCCCTTGATATTTGCAAGAAAACTAATAATATCATAATGTGCCCGATTTGAGACTTTATATGAAACAATTTTCGTTACACATAATAATAGTGACGGAAATTGAGGTAGTGATGTATGATGACCCACCTTGTATATTAACAGAGATTTACAATTTGTGTTACATTGTTAACATAGTATTTCTCTTAATTTGTTTTCTTTTGAAGAAAATTGAAAGATCCTCGTAGAAAAATATAAAATAAGATATCATCGAGAATATAAGAACATTAACTAGTAAAAAGATTATGCACAGAGCCTACAACCATCATATTATTTTTTCTTTGTATATAATTCAACATTTAATTCTATATATTAAAGCATAGTGCAAATTTCATTCGATGTTACACAACATTTTAGCAATCTGAGTTTTTGCTGCTGTATCCATAATTGGATACCGTATGTTTATACAGGTTTAATTATGATTTTATAGATAATCAGTTTGTTTTTAATGCCTAATTTAGATTTTTTATTTGTCAGTCCAGTACATGTCGTTTCTTTTGATTTTAATTTGATTAATTTTCTTACGTATGTATTGTTCCTATATTAACTTTATATCAAGGATAAATCCTAAATATTTATCTACCATTGTTTGTGGAAGTTTATTTTTATGAAGGGTTATTTTAGAAGTATTTTCTTTATGGAAAGTGAAAGTAGTATGATTCCATTTATTGTATCTGACCTTTATTCTTCGTTAATTCAGCTATTTTTCTAATAGGTGAATTTGGTTTTATAGAATATTAACTGCTTCGTCTAGATATTCGTATATTGCTACTATTTCAGTGTATATATTGTACTATTTAACGTCGATAAAATATTTGATGTGTATAAGGTGTATAATATTGGGCACAATACACTTCCTTGCAGCATTTATTGAATAAATGGCTGAACACGAGTCTTTTACTTTTATATAGAAAGTCTCAAAAAAAATAAAGACCAGGAACTACTTCTCTGGAACAGTTTGATCGGGTGACAACTCGCCACAATCCACAAAGACACATATAAGTCTCAGCAGACGGGCGTACAAAATGTGGCAAGAAAATGTTAAAGGCGATTTGCTACGTAGATGCGAAATCTTGGGACAAACGAGAGGTATTGTTCTATGCCAATGCGGTAAAGATCAACTCGAAAAGAATGTCTCCAAACCCGGTGTTCTCACTATGAAATGCGGTGCACATATTCCCACCAAACGGAAAAGAACAGAACAGTCACATCACCATGCAAATTGTTCTGCCTCTGGTAAAGCAGATAAAGGCAGATTCTTAAGAGGAAGCTTACATTAATTGTGTACAACATTCATAAATCGTTGATCAAAAAAGAGGTTGCTTCTAGCACTTGGACACAAAACCTTAGAGAAATAACCCAGGTAGAGGTGCCTTCCAGTAAAGGTCCGATTTGCTATCGGACCCAAGAAAAAAAGCAGAACCACCAACTGGGTAACGTAAGTCAATCCGCTGGTCCACTAGCGGCTAAAAAAGCATCGAGACCGAGCCTATATCAGATGGTCTTTCTGCCGTATGCAGGATTACGTCGCAGTCAGGCGTGGACACGCGTCACACGATGAGTGAAAGTAAGTTTCCTCGAAATCGTGCGAGCATAGTCACTGTGGAGGTTTTAGCGGGTAGGTGGTGTTCGCACCCGGTGGTGCCAACACACATGCGCACATGCTTGTGGTTCAAATGCCAGAAATTTGGTCATATGACTAAATATTGCAAAACGAAGGAGGAGCTTTGCGGTCACTGCATGGAGAGAGGGCATACCATTGAGTAAGTTTGAGTAAGGCCCCGGTCTGCTCAGACTGCAAAGTCAGAAGCAAAAAGCACGACCATCGGTTAAAAGACAGGCGGGTACAAATGAATACGGAAATATCCCTCTGAGGCAATTTTAAATCAAGCAGCATAATATGCGACAAGTCAGGATTGTTCTCGATGAGGTAAGCGAGCTAATGCGCTCGCAAGGAGTCGATGTGTTATTCATGCAGAAGCTCTACTTCCACGAGGGTAATATACCCAGCGACGAAACTAGTCACAGGGGGTAGCAATAATAGCTGCAATCGCAATCAGAAATCGGAACTCACTGTGATCAAAATCTCGCATCTATGCAATTCATATTTGTCTTGTGCCTGCATTAGCAGTGATTTTGGCAATTTCTACCTAGTCAATTGGTACTTTCAATACTCTAAGGAGATTGAACTCAACCTGGCTCAATTAGAAAAAATGCTTGATCGTCTCAACCACACTCGATTTGTTATCGCAGCTGACGTTAATGCCAAATTCCCCTTGTGGAGAGGTATACAAAGAAACGTGTGGGGAGATAAGTTTGTGGCTGTGCTACCTACGCTTGCCACCAGAGGAAATCTGACCACCGACCGTTTCTCGCAAGTTCCCGTAGCTGCTCCGATCGGTACATATACGGTCTTTTACCGATCTACCAATGTCCCGGCGTATAAAGCAGAACCTGCTAGGATGCCTTACTGTCGAGTCTACTAGCAGGCCCGGGATGAAGCGCCATCCCTTCCTTTTCCCTCGATTTCCCTTCCTTTACCCTCACACTTCAAATTTAAGCACCCCAAAAGCTCGAAAAATATATCGCTCAACATAGTCCGACTGTATTAAACGAGAATCGTTTATTGTGTTATTGTATCCAATCGTGTATTGGTGTCACATTAATTACATGTAGAACTTTGTAAGAGACTGGAAGATCTGACTTCCACTGGACTTCCAGTGACCATTGGGTAATTTAATTTATGTTACAGTTCGTGGACTTAAGCGACTATTGACGTGCCCTGGAGTTCCAATTCCGTACGTTCCAAACGAACTGGCTCCGCTTCGATCATACGCGTTGCCTGGCGCGCGAGGCATTTACCCCTAGACGTCATGAGTTAAAGGAAGATCGAACATCTAACCTTGAAGTTCGAGAAATTCATCGTCCAAATGTGGAATGCCTCGATGTGCATCAAGCGATGGCACTTATAATCAATCGATAGTGGAAATAACAAAACGGAAGTCGCATGTGTATTGTTTGAGATGTACTTTCCACCGTGAAAGAAATCCAGAAAAGAAACCGGCTAGAAAGTTTGAATACCATCAGATACGAAAAGTCTACACAGCCGCAGTAGGAACACCAAAGTTTCAAACTTGAAAGAACTTTGTCACTGAGCAAAGAAACACGGAGCCATGGGGGATTCGCTACAAGATCGCCCAAAAGAGGGTGCGTATCAAGACAGCTGTCTACCATTCGAACGCAAAACGGCTATACGATGGACTGCAATTTAAGTTAGAATAGTATTCTTCTCGAAAGCAAAAACCTGGGTGAGGGAGAAGCTCCTAAAAATGTGGCAATTGAAATGATCGTTGTCCGGGAAGCGACTACCTTTCGATATTTCCCGGATGTTTCTGATTGTTCCAATGCGATTTGGTTGATCCTCGATCACTGTATAGTACAATTTTTTAGTGGACACAGAAATTTTCGTGAAAAGTTAAAAGAACTTGTCCTAGTGCCGAACGAGAATTGTATTTATAGTGATGCCGAATCACCCCATCATGTCCTCTTCAACTGTACGAAGTACTGGGACGCTCAAAACTCCTGGGACAAGTAGCGAAAAACAAGGCCTTATCATGCCGGTAACAAAACCTGAACTTATATGAAGACACTTATACCAGGAGTTCCGGAAATGCACGCGTACGGTCCTTATAATGAAAGAAAATTGAACGCAAAACGCAATGATACAGAGTTGATTATTTTTCCTTCGATGTTCGACATAAAATGATTCGAACACAACATGCAACGACATAGTACGTATTTCTCCATTATTCAACTTGAAATTATTCAAACGCATTAAGGTCTTGGGTTTTGGCCAAGATTTATTCGGGGCGAAAGCCAAGTCCCACTCACATCAGTGGGTTGGACTCGAGGTGACAGTCATGGTTCGTCGCCGTTATCCTCCGAAACGTAACGGTGAGACAAGAAAATAGATGTCCAAACACCTGACATGTAAAGTAGTATAGTTGGTATGGACAACAAGTCCAAAGAACAGCATATCCTTTCTCGTGTGAAGGGACATGGAACGCAACTATATATTACTTGGTCGATCCATCACGAACGTGGTTATCTCCCGCGGTGAGATAGCGCTGGCAGTATCATTGGATTTCGCCAACGACTTCAATACCCTGTTCTGAGGAGCTCGAACAACAACGAGCCTCCGTCTTTTTACGGGACATGGTCGAAGATTATCTCCGCGGTAGGTGAATAGATTATGCCGGCCAATGCCGAGGGGAGAGAGGACAAGGTTCCATAGAGACCCATGCTAGGTCCATTGTTATGACACATCAAATACGACACCGTCTTGTGTGACAAACGCTTCCTCGACGACCTGGTGTGTCAGACCAACGATACGTTAGTGCTGGCCGTCAAGGCCCATTAGAGAAGAACCGTCTAATAGGTCGAAGAGGATCGCCGATGCGTCGCCCAATAGAGAAGGAGGATTAACCTGGAAGTGGCACTCCGTGAGATCGAGGTGCTGCATTTTCATGTACTTCGACAGGAGCCCTCACCCCCTCTGATCAGGTGATAGGTGGTGAGTGACACCACTGTCGAAGTGAAACATGTAGGACTGATTCTATAAAGCCACTGGTGATTTGAGAAGCATTTCAGCTACCTGTTCTCGCGGTTGGAGAGGATAGTTGATTCCTTGGACTGGCTCCTCCCCAATTTGCGAAGTTCGAGCAGTAGGGTTCACCGCCTCTACAGGGGAATTGTCCATTCGGTGGTCCTGTATGGGGACCACCACTGTTGTGCCGGGGGTATAGTCGGTTGACTTTGCGAGTCTGAGTTATATGTCCTATAAGACAGCGACCGCTTCGTCGGAACTTCACCCGCTGGATTTGCTCACGAACTCGCATGTGGTTTATTATACCAACCGTTGTGAGTTCCGCGAGTGGTGGAAGATCTTGGCAGAACATGAGGTTAAAGCGCTCAAGCGTCAAGTTTGGCAGTTCATGCTGCAGCAGCGGCTGATTCAGCGAACTGCTAGCCAATTAACTGTTAGGGTTATCTGGCCACTCCTACCAGGTAGCCCTGAGTGGCTGGGTAAAAATTTCGGTAGCTTTACCTACCAAATTGTGTAAGTACTGTTTCAGCATGGTTGTTTCACATTGCTGGAACTATTTCGGTGATCGAGACACAACGCGGCACACCCTAGAGGTTTGCTCCATATGGGCGAGCAAAGGCTCACCAAGGAAAGAAAGTGAATGACCGTAGAATGGTGATATAAGCATGAGGGTAGAGGTCACGGAAGGAGGTGGAATCTCTCGAATCTCTCGTCTCATGTTTCCGTTCTCTCTTAAAACAACGAAAGACCAGATTATTACCACTCCCCTCATCCTTCTTCTGAAGATGCTGAAGATAATCGTTGAAGTGACAACTGTGGACTGTCACACAATGAAGTCAAAGCTCCGAGAATCTGGCATAAGTTATACAACTCCGCTTTTTTGACAAATTAACGTATTATCGAAGAATGCTAATATAAAAAAATAATAAAAATGACTTATATAAAAAAATAGAAAAAGAATTTTTTAAGATTTTGGATTTTGTGCACATAACATGTCTGAAACTTCTACAGGAAAAGATTTTGTTGAAATAAAATCGACCGTATAACTATTTAAATTTAAATGGTTGGCAACTATGTTTGAGAGAGTGAGAACAATCCCTAAACCAACGTCGATCGAATGATAAAACTAATCGGTCCAACGAAAGCATCGGATACAACGGATACGGAAATCTTCAGACAAGATCAACGTCAATATTGATAGAAACTTTATAATCAGCAAAGAATCTTCTTGCCGAGATTGAATATATCGTCGAAATATACCAAACCGATGATCGTCAAAAAAAAATATATATATATAAAAAATTAAAGAAAGGTCACAATTTCTACAGTTCTTGTACTCATATGTAACTTATAAAAAGCAGTTTTGAAAGATCTTCTGCACTTCAGTTAATGAGGTAATAAAATTTTCAAGTGGATGAATACTTTCTGTATGTAACTTGAAGTATTATAGTAACGAAACGCTGCATGCATACTTTGACGTGTAAAATTGTAATGGTTTTAGGAAACTTTCTGTCGTTATCCGATCGAATTTAAATTTTACACACAACTTTTTTGGAACAGAAATCCTTCTGAGGAGTGGAGAAGGAGAATAGTAACAAAAATACCGAAAAATGCGCATTTATATTATATGCTAATTTTATGATTAATATTTAGGAAATATATAAACTGACTATAGTCAGTGCAACAAAACTTACATGTTATTATTTATTTGATCCCAAGCCACTATTTGAGTAACCTCGAATTTTCCATGCGTAAGTGGAACCACTAATTTTCGAGCAACATTTACCCAGACAATGTGTCTGTAATGACCGCTTGGACCTTCCTTAACTGGATTTATAGTAATGTAACTGCTTCCGTTTGCTGAAAAGATAGGTGGTTCGTGAGGTGTGTCTACCCAGCCACGATCTTCAGGTACTATTTTTTGAATTTCCTATACGAAATATTGAAATTAATTTACAAATAATTAATTATTTAAAAAATAAAAGTCTATCTTAGTAGTTACAATATACCTGACAATGCCACATTGGACTCTTACAAATAGTTACAACAGACAGGTTTTGTGTTCGTGTTAACCATGTTATGCACACTTCCGTTAAAGACACCCAGGAAGCCGTTGTAAAGTAATGTTCTCTGTTTATGAACATAAACATTTATATACAGGACAGCATTTGTTTAATTTTGTCACATATATATTACCGAATGTTAAATTCATGAAAAAAAGAAAATTCTCGAAAACTGTAACTTTGAGAAAAATATTTCTTTATTATATTACTCACATTTCGAATTATATATTTTCATCGTCAAACTTTTTTGTTTGACAAGGCAATAATAATGATATTTTAAATTTACAATAATGCAATATTTGGGTCAAAGGGGAAAATTTTATCATTACCAAACTTTTTGCTACAAGTCACGCTTTTCGAGATTTCATTTTCTATCGGTGTATTATAGTTAGCTTATACATATTAATTTGTGTCTTTTCAGACTCATAATTTATTATAGATTCGTAATATTCTATGTTTATAAGAAAGTGTCAGAGGGATAATATTTCTTAAAATTAGGAAACAATTTTCGAGTAAACGCACTGGTAATCGAACACTGACAATGAGTCTGTGAGTAATTAATGAGACACGCGTAAAGAGAATTGTAGTAAATGAATTCATTATGTAAAAAAGTACAGAATATATGAAAGCAGTAGAATCCTGGGCGTATTTATCATTTATCTGAAACAGAGCGCACTGTGAACTTTAATTCTTAGGGTCTTAAGTTCTAGAAATTTACGAAAAGATCCAGAGTTACTGGGGTTTCCCATAAATTTTTCTAAAATATCCAACAGGACTGTCAATTTGCTTATAAAAGACACAAATCGTTGGTCAACTATGTCCACAAACTGTGCAAAAAGGAGAATGTTCAAAAGTGGTAAAAATTTAAGTAGTTCCGCCATCTAATGCCGTTTTCCTTTCCTAATCGTTGGGGTTTTAGTAGGTAAGTTCCACATCCGATATGTTCAGAATGCGGCAAACTCCCTCACTATAAGGCATTTTCACATGCAAAAAAGGTACTAGTTTGTCCATGCTACTAATATCTGTTACATGTATACGAATCTGAGAAAAAACCATTGATTTAATGATAACAATTTTGAACAGAAACTCACGTATACTCGATGATAGGTGGCGGCTTCACTAACTTCGTATGAATATTTTTTGGATCGGCCAAATCAGCCACGTAGAGTCGCGCCACAGGATTTGGTGTTCCAGCCTATGAAAGCAAAATAACATTTTTATGTATTTCTTTGCAAAACATATATTATTGTCTTTATACATCCTATTTGAAAGTAACATCCTGTAATATTTGTATACAAGTTTCTATGTATGCATATAACAAGTCATCACAAATGAATATTTAAAATATTTGTTTAAGTTTAACCCTACAAAAAGATGTTTCAGAAGTGTTCAATTTAATGTCACATATTGAATAATTGAAATTTATATTAAATCAACGGTCAAAATTATTTTTGTATTATTTTTCATGATTGAAAATATAATACATGTAAAATTAAGAAATATTTAAATCATCATTTTGCTAATTTCGAATATATTATATTTAAAAAATACAGGACGTTAAATTTTGCGATTTTTTCCTATTTAAGCGAAAACGGACTGTTCAAATGAATTTTAAACCGCAAAACTACCGTCCGTTCCGAGTTACTACCTTGAAAATCGCAAACTGTTACTTCACAAGCTTGCTATCATTTGAAGCACTTCAAAAAATATATGTGGCAGGCTTCTGGAGTGTGTGTGGTGGTAAAGAAAAAGGAGCGAGCGAGATAGTAAAAGGAAGAAAGCATCTTCACCGGACCTGCGAATGAACTCATCAGTAAGGTATCCTAGCAGGTATGTCTTATATGCCGAGACATTAGATAGCCGGAGAAGGATCGTATATGTACCGATCGAAGATTGTGCTGGAAACTTGCGAGAAACGATCAGTGTTCGAGTTTTCCTCTAGTGCCGAGTGAGGAAGGTGCCGCTACGTACACATAGTTAATGGACAACATAAATGGTATTCCATTATACTTGCTCTGCATCATATTGTAAGTCATATTATTGTCATATTATTTTGCAATATTTTTATTATATTTTTAAACGCAACACAATTCAAAGAATTTGTTATGAAAATCTCTAGCTCACTCTGTATGGGAATAAACGAAAGGATAAGAAGCTCTACATTTTTGTTGTAATTTTTAAAAGTATACGGCGAAAGTAAAACATTTTCGTGTTAAACATCGTATTATACGCAATCGAGAATTTCAGGTGTACCTGTTTCTCAAACGATTTTAGATGATCATTAAAGTTTTTATAGAGATGTAAATTGAAACTACTGTAAAATCTGCTGATTTTAGGACGCAACACGTTCTATGATGGTTTACTATAATGTTACTTATAAAGCAACCACCATGAAAGTAACGTTATTATATAGAGGAAGTTTCAGGAAATACGTTCATATTTACTCAGATTTGTAACAGTATTACTTCGAAATTCTTAGTTCATGCGATACATGGACAGGAACACCTGTTAAAGATTCTTTTCGAATTTTGAGTAAATCGATCAATGAAAACTTGAAATATATTGTCGGCCGGACTACAAAATGTGAATTTGAGAAAAACACGATTGTTTTTGTTATGCACACTCCCAGGCGTACATTGCTTTTTTTAAACGCTTGTAATTTCCTTAATTTTACGAACTCAAGGAAATTTTTTTACATGGATATATTTAAAAACATATATTTAAGAAATCAATTTTTCGAAATTCTAAACCTAAATATCCTCTTAAATGGACAAAACTTATAATATTCAAATTCCTATATTCTTTTAACAAATTGCGTTGTACGCATAAGCATTTTTATATGAACAAATCCCAATGTAAGTAAAATAGTATGTTATAAGACAATGTATCGCAGATATTTTCTCTTCGTGTTCCCTTTAACAAGCTAAATTTCTAACTGCGAGAAACACATGTGTGATGTTTAAATTTTTTTGCCTCTGCATCGCTGAGTCCTTTGTATGTTTTAGAGTCATCGTTCCTAATGTAATTTGAGTAGATAACCCCATAATGTTCTTGTGATCTCGTAAACGTTTCTTTTATTACGTCGATCTCCATTTTTCCTACAAATCCTTCATGATTGATAAGGCAGGTTTTTCATATTTTAATTTCCAACCTTTATGCTCGAACTTATTAGTTTTTGATAACCAACATTCAACATTTGTTATAAATCGATTTTACTTGTATATCAAGAACTTGTCCGCTATTATTTATATTGGATGGTATATCCAATGAGACTTGATACTTCGGAGGGTGAAGTAAATCCGCGTTTCTTCCAAGTCCCGACCCCATAAACTGTCAGATGCGTATAATCACTACCATTATTTTGTACTATCAATGTCTGCACTTATTTTATGATATTTCTAAATAGTAGTTCACACATCGCGGAAGAAACTCGGTATATGTTATTCATTATTACATTGTACGTACTTTGTGCAATAGGAATTGGTAAGTCCATTATTCCACAAAACACCTAATAGCCTCATTGCATAAATAAAACACCTATTTATTTCGTAGGGAAGACACAACGGAATTAAAATAGAATTACAGTCATTGCAAATACTTATTATTTTAAAACCCAGTCTACAAGTATTCACATTTAAATTTCATATCACTATCACATTTTGTACATTTCACGTATTATGAAGTAGTAAAAACTGTAAAAATATTACAAATTTTGTACCCAATAGTTTCCTCTATGGGTACAAGCACATCACTTGCTCTTTTTAATTTATTCACGAAAGTGCTCGTACTCGATTCTTCTTTTTCGCATCCATATCGATTCTTAGGAGGTATATTCTTTTTACTTTTATCCTTTCGGTACTCTCGAGAATAGCGTAATTCACACGATCCTTTTATTTTGATTTTTGTAACTACAATCAATGCACTGCTTTTAAAATTCTCGGATACACCAAACGGAATGAACTGTTCGATACGAGTATCAAATGGACCATCTGACAAGTATAAAGTCAATGGAAAAACCTCTGAGTATTAATCGGAAGTAATCAATGGGAAAATTACAAGTAAACCTCTTTTTTACGTCAAAAACAATAAATGTATATCTGGCGCCTGGAGTATTTGATTGGACTGCAAAGAATCCGATGAGGTACTTGTCTATGATAGGCTATAATTTCGACTATTTTACGAATTCTTAAATAAAATTTAAACCTTATATAGTTTAAATGTCATACAATCAAAGAAACGAATTTTTTAAAAATCGATTTTTTGTACCCATTTAGGTATATGCAATCCCTTAAAAGTAGTTGTAGGTAAGTGTTACCAGATATATATACATTATATGTGTATGTACAGATAACTCAGATAAATGTTAGTGTATATGTGTATATGTTAGTACATATACTCACATACGTCATAGCATAGCTCAGGACAAACGATTTCCGGGCCTTTAAAAAAGTGTTTAAAAATAAGTTTATTTAGATTGTGAACGCAGAGTTCATACTTTCTTAACAGTGTGGAACGCTACCTTGCCTTCGTGAAAAAGAATATAGTAAAAATGAAATCTGGAGTTATTAAAATGGCCTTCTCTAAACAGCTACACCTGTAATCTCGAAAATGATGCCTGAAGTATAATTAAAAATCAAATGAACTTACCTGTAAGTGAACTTCGATCGTAATTATACAAAGGCTTCGTTCAAAGGTATTACATCTCACTCAAATAAGGCTCAAAGAACTGTAACTGCCAAAACCTTTTATTACACAATTTCAAAGTTCAATACTCTGAAGGATGAGACGATAGGGTACAAGAGGAAATAGGCGGGAATATGCAGTTTATGTTTCAAAGCATTCTAAAAATCATGACATGTAAGGGACTCGAGGAAAATTACATCTTTAATCTCTTTGAATGAGGCCTTCATATAATTACGATCGAACTTCCCTTACATGTAAGTTAATGCGATCTTTAATTCCTAATCTGGAAGATAATTACGGAAATTAAGAGAAGTTCCTGTCCTGAATTTGACAGGAATCAGAATCTTAATTTGAATAAGCAAAATGGAATGATAGACCCACTAATTTGCAGCAGGCGAAGAAGATGAAATCTTTTGTATAAAGTTGTATAGATCTGTTCTAGATCTATATAAGACATTGAATTTTTCTGACAGAGTGGTAAAATGCTATACAGACTGTGACGTAAAGGATTCCATAGATTTTTTAATGGGCAACGTGACACCTTAACAACTATGGCGTAGATTCATATCTGTAATTTTTATAAGAAAAAATTTATGAGTGGTTTTCTATTTTCAATGAAAGCAAGGTTGATCCAAATATCCTTGAAGAAAACAAGGAACCTCAACCACACAAGACCTTACACGAGAAAAAGACAAACAAACTATTCAGGAGTTTAATTTTGTTATCATAAACGCAATTTGTTTTTAGTGCAAAGACAGTTATTAAAGAATTATTATCATAATATATAAAAATTAAAATTATGTAAAATACTCCAGAAACATGATTACTTAGTTCTCCAGATTGACTTTTATCTTGAAACTTATTCCACTAAATCCACCATTATAATAACAAACAAAGAAATTCTTACACATTTATTACTGATTTTAAAATGTAATTTTTCTGTCGAAACAGACACATGTCATTAATTTACAGTAAAACGTTTGATTATATATCGTCATGGAAATAGTCATTTTCGAGAACTTTTTTTAGTTCACATCAATACGCCTGCGATACAACATTGAAGTTCGGTCAGCTGGTCTATAAATTCATAACTGTCGGTCAAACAAATCAACAGTCGCTCAAACCGAATAATCTAAACTGGTGAGAACAACTCAATGCGTTTTATGAGAGACAAATACAGCTATTTATCGAAGAGTTACTGTATTGCGTTGAAGTGAAATCTGACGTATCGTTCAACATTATTAGATGGTGTATTTAATCTTATAATCTTATAATAATATATATCTATTCACAACTATAGTGTTATGATAAAATTGAAAAAGATAATTATACACGAAAAGATAATTGTATGAGTTTCATGTTCAAAATTTTAAATACAAAAATTTAACTTCTTTTGTCAACTATAGGCATTATGGAAATGTACAAGAACGGGAGACCATACCTTTGGATAACGCAAAGATCGTATATCGGGGTAAAGAGCTTTATTTCCTTCTCCAAACCACGATATATGCATTTCCTCAACGAGAGAATCATTAAAAGAAGCATATAGCATCATGTGACCATCTGGTGACATCCAAATTGCTTCTGCACAGTGCAATATTTCCTCTACGAAATAAAAATAATAACGATTATAACTTACGGTCTCTCAACAATACGAAAAAATATGTGTATTATATTACCTTCGTAGAGCCAATCTGGCAATCCATTTGACAAAATACCTGGAATTGCTGTGTTAGTAACTCGATATCCTGTGTTACTCATTGGACCAGTTATGTAATAAATATCGTAATCTTGCACCATAACTACTCCATGACCACGTGGAGTCCATTGTGCTAGTAAAAGATATGGGTGACCTCCTTTCTCTGGATGTGGAGTCAACGGTATAATTTCTCTGCAACAAATAAATGTTTGATGTGTTGTGCTTATTATTCGTCTAACTGATACAGAATAAGTTCAACCGAGCATAGTATCTAATTACAGTAGAGTTCCAATTCTCGAAATGACCTTTACTTGATAGTTTAATTATTTTTTTCTTGTACATATATGATTTATTATAAATGCAAATATTTACGTATATTATAAGGCAATCATTCTAAGTTACTATGAGTACATAACTTAATTGTATTCTCGTGTTTTGAATATAACTTGGTGTATAAGATTAAGCATTGCACTAAATAATATCTTTAAGATCAGACAAACATTTATTTTTAAAAGATTATTTTATCTCGAAGATGATCAAGAAATTAAGTTAAAGTAACAAGTAAACACTCAAAATTATTTAAATTAATTCATATTTTGAATAATTAATTTAGAGGTAATAAATAACATTTTTACGTATAAAATACTCAATATAAAGATTCATAACTTTATTTTTCCCTTTAATTGCGAATAATTAAAATTATGTTTTACAAAATCTACTCGTTTCGTCGAAAAAATTGTAACTAACTAAAGCGTTTCTGATCGCGAGATATTCTGCAGTAAAACTGAAAACCCATTTATTCAACCTAATTAAGGAAGAGACCTTTATATCTATAGAGACAAAGAGAGTACCATCTATATCTGTATTATCTTGGCTTCCATTGGTGAAAAATGAGATCGAATTTGGGGATCTGTTATGGAAGTCTTTGAGGGAAATTAACTTTGGAGGTTGATGACTTTTTACTAAAAAGACTAATTTCAATATTAACCTCAACAACAGAATGAAGAACTTCACAAGTACACAAAAATGGAGAAAAGATTTCATCAATTCTAAGATAGGATTTGACAGGAATCAGAACCTTAATTTGAATAAATAGAATAGAATGATAGACCCACTAATTTGCAATAGGCGAAGAAGATGAAATTTTTTGTATAAAGTTGTATAGATCTGTTCTAGATCTATATAAGACTTGGAGATAAGTTAAATTGGGCTTTTATATACGATGACTAGGGTGCTTCAGGCAGCTCCGTAATTGAAATAAATTTAGATATATTAAGTTTTTGTAGACATTTATCACGAATTAATTTAATATGCTCTTTAAAGTAGAGTTAGTAATCAAAAATGATTCCGAGAAATTTGGGTTAATCATTTGAGTTAAACTTAATTTTACAATGGTCAACATTGCTAGCAAGAGCCGAGAAGAATGCCTTTTCCGTTAAAATGAATTAAGATAATTTTCTCTGGGCATAGAGATAGACTCAGAAGATTCAGATCACTGCTTAAACAGTTGATTGCTTTCTTGCCTTTTCAATGGATCTTTTAGCAATGCGAGGATTATCAGAATATATAAAAAGAACTATGTCATCTGCAAATATCTATATATGGACATTACTATCGAACTTAACAATAAACTTTCTAACATACCAAATGTAAAAACGGTTTAAGCACTCCACCCTAAGGAAATTCCTTAAAAACCTTTCTATTAAGAAAGCAGTTGGGATGTGTGACAAGAGTAATTTTGTATTCATAAATGAGGAAGTTGACGAATTTAACAGTATTAATGGAACGTACTATATCGATAAGCTTTGTAGCAAGAATATCATTACCACAAACCCCCTTCACACCAAGAAAACACGAGAGATCCTCATTTATATGAAAAGAAGAGAAGAATGTTTTCATTGTTTTATACTATCTCTTCTACTGTACAAGTAAACAAAGTAAAATTATTACAGCAGGATATTCCAGATCGAAATCTAGCTTGTAACCAGAAGAAGAAGACTATTGACGTGATTTGTTCCGTCCGGTTCCTCTCGGCCTCGATCATCTCTCAGAATAGGGTGACATTGATGATATTCTGCAAGGAACATCACTTAAGTGTAAATCGCTGATTTTAATGAAACTTATATTCAATATAGTTCTTAGAAAAATATTTGACACGTACGTTCTTTTATCTGTTATTATTCATATCTAGAGGGTGAAATCAACCCTCAAAGTTGGAGGAGAAAAACACATTTTCCTCGATGTTTCGAAAATGATGAGAAAATCGTTGAATAAAAAAAAGTTGTTTAAACATAAATGGTGTATTTTTGAATAATAAATTTAAGCTTCTAAACAGTTTTTTAAAATATCAATTTATTTAAACAACGTAATAACAAATTTTCACTTTTCATACTTTTTTTTCTACAATTCATTGTTTCGCATCGTTAAAAATTTCTTAATGTAATCTATAGACCAAAATGGAAAATGTGTATATTTGAAAAATTTGATTTGATCCTTCCAATGAAAGTTAGCGTTGGTACAATAAAATCAGCTTCAGTGCGGAACGTGAATCTTTGGAGCTTACGTGAACAGTTGTAAAAGTATGTGATATAGTAGCTGTTTATATTATGGACACGTATTGTTAATACGTGTTACGAATTAGTCCGTGATTCTCAAAACTTGTTGTCCCAAGTAGAAACGTTCGGCAGTATTGCTTCTGATTGAAAACGTAGGGAAGACTTTCATAACCGAATGACTGAAACTACATTGGAAAATGCAACTACCTGAAAACTCTCTATGACTATTGTCAAATATTCCTTATATTTGTTTCATTTCCACAAATGTAATGATTAAGAACAGTGCTAACTGTATTGGATTTGGTACCTCTGAAAAACGACGAATACCAATCCTTGCTGTACTTCTATGTCTGCAAATCTAGCCAATTTATAGTTTTCTATTAAGTTAATATTTTTTGCCAATTCGATTTTGTTAGCATTACCATCACCTTCGATGCCATTTTCATAATTATGTGCTTCCTTTAAAATATTAAATACATTAATTGGATTGACTTTTATTTTTCTGTTAAAAATATACCCTATATCACAGGATACACATAACTTTCTACACAAACATGTGGTAAACATGGTTTACACCTATATAGAAATACACAAGTGTCGGTAATCTCGTTCTAATGACAATTGCTTAAAACACAAGCGGAAAATATAGCAAAATCGTATGTATCATGCTTTTATACATCTTCGAGAATAGTTACAGAAGAACTGAGGCTTTAAAATCATGTTTTTCCAGAGCTATCAAATTTTTAGAAACATACAACACACTAGTGATTTTACGGCATTACCCCTTTCATTTTAGAACAGTTTGAAAGATCTCATCCCACACCCAATACAATTAGCACTTTTCTGAATCATTACATTTGTGGAAATGAAACAAATATAAGGAATATTTGACAATAGTCATAGAGAGTTTTCAGGTAGTTGCATTTTCCAATGTAGTTTCAGTCATTCGGTTATAAAAGTCTTCCCTACGTTTTCAATCAGAAGCAATACTGCCGAACGTTTCTACTTGGGACAACAAGTTTTGAGAATCACGGACTAATTCGTAACACGTATTAACAATACGTGTCCATAATATAAACAGCTACTATATCACATACTTTTACAACTGTTCACGTAAGCTCCAAAGATTCACGTTCCGCACTGAAGCTGATTTTATTGTACCAACGCTAACTTTCATTGGAAGGATCAAATCAAACTTTTCAAATATACACATTTTCCATTTTGGTCTATAGATTACATTAAGAAATTTTTAACGATGCGAAACAATGAATTGTAGAAAAAAAAGTATGAAAAGTGAAAATTTGTTATTACGTTGTTTAAATAAATTGATATTTTAAAAAACTGTTTAGAAGCTTAAATTTATTATTCAAAAATACACAATTTTTGTTTAAACAACGGTTTTCTATTCAACGATTTTCTCATCATTTTCGAAACATTGACAAAAATATGTTTTTTTCCCCAACTTTGAGCGCTAATTTCAAGCCCTAGAAATTGATAATACCAGAGAAAATAGAATATGTGTCAAACATTTTTCTAAAAACTATATTATATGCAAGTTCCATCTTTGAGAGGTAATTAGGTGAGGACTAAAAGACTGTGAAGTCCCCACATATATAATAGTAGTTGTAGAATACTACCCTTGTGGAAAATGAATTAAGTACTCAGGATTCCGCAGAGGTTTGTGCTATAACACTTTCTCTTTTATGTGGAGTGAATCTTCCAGAGAAGTCTCCCCCTACACCTTGGAGTGGGATCAAAAGTAGTGTGGAGTTCCCCACATCGGGAAATACTAGTTGCGGAGTCTACTCACTAAAAATCCCACGATTCGTATGATTTCAGGAGTCACTGGAAACTGCTAACAGCATAATAGCCGGTGCTCTCCTCCCTTCTATGTAGCACTGTGTCTCATGTACAACCAGTCCTTTCCCTGAAATATACGGGGGCTGTGGGTAAATGCGATAACAGAGACCGCGGACAATCATGATATTGGAGCTTTGCAGGTCACTATCAAACGGGCCAAGCCCTAGAGATGGAAGAATTTCATACAGATCCTTGAACAGCATCCATGGTAGCGGTCATATAAGGTAATATTGAATAAACTTCAACCCTGAGCATCCCCGATCACCGAAGGCCTTGACCTCCAGCTCCTCAGAGATGTGGTCGGTACTTTTTTCCCTATAATTGGGGAGGAGGAGTCACATCCGCTGGCAGCCCCGGACACCTGGTCCACCAAATGGGGGTGATCGGAAAGGAGCTGACAGCGGCCATCCTGATATTAAGGACAAAGGAAATCCGTTCCGAGTCTAAATGGTGTGCCCGGTGGAATCCCTACGCGGGCATAGTCTAATCAGTATGGGTCTCGGCTCAGGGCGTCCTTCGAGACGATTTCCAACAGCTATTCAATAGCTACCTAGAATCCGGATTATTTCCCTCCACCTGAAAGGTAGTCAAGATATCTCTCCTTCGGAAAGTAGGTAGCCCTGTGGACTTTCAGTCCACGTACCAGCCCATTTATCTTCTCGACGATGCGGGTAAATTGTAATTCGGGTTCCAGGAAGGACGGTCGACCATCGACGCGATCCGTCGCGTCCGATTCCTCTCGGCCTTGACCATTTTCTACGGTGGAGTGGCATTAGCAGTGTCCTTCGATATTGTCAATACCTTTAACACCCTACCCTAAGCGACACTTATACTCGAAGAGCATCAAGTCCTACCCTATCTAAGAAGAGTTGTGAAAGACTACCTTCGAAACAAGTGGATTGAGTACCTGGATCGAAGCGTACTCCGGGGTTCCACAGGGATCCGTGTTAGATTCCCTGTTATAGAACCTTGAGTATGACACCGTTCTGTAGACTGTGTATTCTGTCGATACACCTTGACAGAAACCCCTGGCCCTCCCTTTTCCGGGTGGGTAAATCACCAACTTTAAGGTGAAGTTCCAGATAAAATATCTAGGGTTGATCCTCGATGGCCACTGATTTTTCAAGGGTCATTTTCGGATGCTTATTCCGCGGTTGGAAGAGATAGTGAGCACACTTGTGCAGCTTCTCCCAACCTGCAGGATCCAAGAGACCGAGATAACTATCTCTACGCGGGCATAGTCTAATCAGTATACGAGGCCTAATCAGTAGAGAGGGTCCCGTTTGGATGGGAGATCTGGCGACTTCCCAGCACAGCCAAATTGTGCTGCGCCGAGTTGATAAGCAGCTGGCGATGCGGATCGTCCGCAGCTGGACAATTGTGTCAGGGTTTCCTCCACTGGATCTGTTCGCGAACTAGTCTCGCGAACTAGAACGACGGAAGGACCTAGCGGGACAAGAGGTGGAAGTCATCAAATGACATAGACTCGACAGTCCATGTTGCTGCAGTGGTAGCAGCAACTGGCCCAATCAACGTCTGGTCAGATGACTGTCAGTCTGTCCAGCCATTTCTGCTGGAATAGTTGGGCAAGGGGTTTGGTACTTTCACCGACCATACGGTGCAGATGCTACCCGGGAATGCTTTGAACAGTATCTGCACCGTATAAGGAAGAAAGCAGCGGCACGCAGTTGGTACTCTTCCATGGACCAAGACACGTCGCAATACATCCTAAATGTGTATCCATCTGAGTAGGAGAACGCCATGTCCTGGTTTGCGTAATCGGAGAGGACAACCGTGACCTCCTTCTACAAGCGCGCAATATCGCAGAAAGAGGTGGCGGGACGGCGGGATCGTGACGCGAGCGTGAGCGGACAGTGAACTTCTCCCATCCCCGAGCAGTCGGCCTCAGTTATGGGGGCCACGGACGATTGTGAGATTAGGACTCATGGCCGCTTTCGTGCAGCCCTTCAAAAAGAGAGGCAGCGTACCTTTTCCCCGCTGTCGAATGTCCCGACTACGAACTCCCCTTTCCCAACGAAGTCACAGACAGACTGCGCGCTATACGAGGAGAAAGAAGGGAGGCACCAAGAAGCCATGTTGACATGCTGTGTCTAGTATGACTCCTGATCTTGTCCGAGGATAGCCACCAGGGTTGTTTTAGTGGTTAGGCCCCGCATCCGGTATTGTCAAATGCGGGGAATCCCACACACCTCCTGACCCGCCCTAAGGGGTCGGGGACGTCTTTTAAAAGATTTCATCACGTTAAAAGAGGGGAGGAAGAGGACTACAACTTCTCAGGCTCGACTCCGAATTGGACAGAGTGGAAACAATCTTGTCCAGAACGAACATCCAAGAGTTAAATCCTTGTAATACAAGAGATATGGGGCCTTTCTATATTTCTCGATGTTTCGGTTAAGAGAGGAGTTAGTATAAATAGTACGATTATTCTGTTCTCATTGTCTTTGCTTGTGATGGAGTTGATAAGTAGCCCGATCGTCTGACAATCTGTAAAAAGGTTAATGAAAGCTTCATTTTGTGAGTGTGCGCGCGCGCGTGTGTGTATAAAACCAATGGTCGAGGACTATCTCCGCGACAGTTAGACAAAGTACTAAGACAGAAGTATACTCCGGAGTTCGGCAGGGATCCGTATTAAGACCATTGTTATAGAGTTTCAGGTACGACACCGACCTGCGGACTGAAGGCCTCGCCAACGCACAGTGGTTTTCACACAAAAATTCTATGCCACTTCTCTATAACTGTTGAACGGCAAAAGATATTCATATGAAATTTTGAGTTCGATAATATAATAACGTTGAAAAAGGGATATGGCAATGAAAAAAATATATATCAATATTATTGTTATTAATTTATTATTAGAATTATTATTATAATCATATTTAATTATTTATATCAATTCATTAATAATTCTATGGCCTCTGGATCGAAATCGTTTATTTTTTTATAGTCTAATTTTTCTCTTATTTTGCTATATACGGATCTAATGTTAAAAGAAGCTGATATATAATATTCTTATTTGTCAACATTTTCGTATATTTTTTGTTTAATGTTTTAAAAATTTTTATGCCGCATCTTTTGTGCTTCCTCAAACAAGTGTCCGATGGGTAATAAGTAATGCGTGTTTTACTATTTCAGCCTCGTGCAATAACAATTTATGCACGAAAGTTGGCATATAGTACCATCCATAATGTTTAACATAATGTGTTGCAATTTTTCGAGTAAATTGTTGAAATTTTTTAATATTTACCTTGTATGGTGATGAAATAACCTGTAATAAGGTAAAGATTTAAAAATTAACATTCTCACCATTAATGTATGATGTTATATCACTCTAAATGCAATGTATTTGATTCTAAAGAAATTGCATACAATTTTATATCGAACATTTTAATTAACTCTTTGTCAAAACCAGTTATCTCTGACGAGAGTTGTGAGTTAATAAAGAATCTGCATATAATAATTTCGTCGTTTGAAGATCCCTATCTTTGTTTAACATAGTCAATAATCAAGCTCATCTTCTTTCTAAATTGTTTTTGTACATATTCTTTTATTTCTCAATTTTTTGCATCATCCGTTGTTACTTACCATTTCCTAAAGGATAAATTATATGATATATGAAACATAAATTCCAAACATCGAATCCATGTATTCAGTGATGAAATGCAAAATGCATATTTAGTAGTATTGTATATTTTTGAGTTAATAAGATCCAAATTATTCAATTCTATCAGAGTCGCTTTGCAAATATAGCATCTCATTGCAGATAAAGTGTTTGTTATTGTATTGCATATTTTATTATGTATCATGATTAGTAACATCGTATGTTCTATTTGTATAAATAATACACATATACATGGTATTAATTTTTGTATTTCATTGTTAACGCGAAAAATTTCCTTATCTATTACACATTTTGTTTCTACTTAAAGTGAAAGTGAATTGGTCTGCAGAACCAAACGGAGGAAATTTCGGGATGTTCCAATACTATTTTGCTGGTTAATTTATTTTCTAGTCTTAAAGATGCAAAGCTCGTTATTAAAATAGAATCTTCATGTGCATTATCACTGTGCTTGTACCTGGCTTACTGTGATGCACATTGCCGCATATATTTCGACGTGCAATAGAAGTTGGATGGCCGTACCCATTTATTTACATTGGAGAACCTAAGATATTTTTGTTCCGTGAATCTTATTTATTGCTAGTGTTAATTTAATTAAACATTCTGAAAATATTAGTTTTCTCATAGGATCTTTGTAACTTACTAAATCAGTTTTTGACGAACGTGCTAAGCAAAGCATCTCTCCTCCAAATTTAAAAGCAAATTATATGTGAAAAAATTTAGTTGTAGATTATAATTACGTATTATATAATAGTTATTTTTAGTTATAATGTAATGTAACATATGTATTATATATTGTTATAGTGTGGTATATAGTATAAATTTTGTACAAATCAATAGCATATCATTCGTGAACTTAAGTACAAATATTTCAAAAACATTGGATATTTAATAATGTCTGCAACGTCTTCGAATACAAAAAAATCAATTACTAACAATGTTCAATTATTTTGTAGTAACTTATCTACAAAATGGAAAAATTCTCACAGAGTATTGCAACAATTTAAAACATAAAGTTGTAAATGTCTGAATACATATTTCATTACTGAAAGATGCACAGATGCACATCTTGAACCTTCAACAACTGAAGACCCGGACGACTTCATCTATCATACAAAGAAAAATTTGCCAAATACTAAAGACGAGAAACATCGTATATATCAGAATAAATATATCAGGATATAAATTTAATAACTCATGTGGAATCAGTAACAAACGAAGAAACACGAACTAAACTGTCACTTTTGACAGTTAAAAAGTTTTGTTTCGTGATAAAGAAGGACCATTTCCTTTTCACCTGACAAAACTGTGTTTTACATACAGTGACCCACAAAAGTCTTCATACATAAAAGCTTTAATACGTTAAATTTAGTTTTATTGGCGTTTCAATAATATTTTTAAAAAATATAATTATACGTAAGTAAAATTCTTAATCTTTAATTTGAGATAAGTACAAACCGAATAAAATTATTTTTCTTTGAATAAATGAAAAATATTTATTATATAGTACAAGCAACGACACACAAGTTTTCGTATAGTTAGTATTGATACTATACTGATTGTTGCGGTACGCAAAAATCCGCGCGGTCCGTACGCGCCCTGGCGTTTATGGCTGGATTAGCGCGGGTGCCGAGCATGTGCTCGACACGCAGGCAATCCACCAGCAAACTAACAACCCTACCTGGGTTCTTGGAGGTCTGCTAAGCAGCTGCGGGGTCATTAAGGCGACTTTTGCTTCTTTATGGTTTTTAACAATTTTCACTTCCAGGAACCCTCGGTTTGCAACTAACAATCCCATTCCAGGCTTCCCTTTCCTCCGAGACAGTTGTCCCACCTCCCAAATTCCTCAGCTAATCGGATTTCAAGCCGAACGCATAAAACGGAGGGTTGACACGCGGAGTGCAACAGTGCAACACTCAAAACAGACTGTGTAACACAGTGCAACACAGTAAACCTTCAGACACAATTCTGCCAATCAGTTTGACACAGACTCAAACAAGCGAACATTTCGTCATCAGTTAAACACTACAAGAAACATACAAGTTCGACAGTTACACAAGACATAAGAGCTCAACACAAGTTGCAAGAGTTCGACAAACAAACTACAACCAACTAGAGATCGGTGGCTAGAGTTCCGTGGCCAGTTTACACAAAATATACAACCTAACAACTTTTACCAACTCTACGCTAAATAGAACACTGTTAAATACCACAACAAGGCTTTGTTCTTTAAATTTCCAACGATCTCGACACCCGTAAAAAGCTGTCGAGAAGTGTGGACGACGAAACGCTCCAATTCAACACCTCCCGTCGTCCAACGCACTACACTGATACTATAATTAAAGTTTTCTAATATTTAGAATACTTTTGATCGAATTACAGCTTGCAATTGTCTAGTCATCGATTTAACCGAATTGGAAATTATTTCATTACTAGTATTGTTCTATTCAGATTACAATATCTATTTTAACTTCTTTAAAATTGGTCTTTTTATGATTCTTGTGTCTAATTCCTCTTACAAATGGTCAATTAGATGGAGATCTGGGGATTGAGAAGGTGCGGTTATTATGCGAGGAATATTAAAAATTAATCATTGTTGAACTACATGGGACTTATGTTTTGGGTCGTTATCTTGATAAAAATTGAAATCCTCTAAAATCCCAGATTTTTTAACACTAACTTTTAAATAATTTTTTAAGACGTTTAAATAAACAGACTCATCCATAATTCCGTTGATAATGTATAATTTGCCTGTTCCTTTAGTACTCATACACCCCTGTACCATTATGGAACCACTACCACCTTCAACGCTAGGTTGTAAATTTTATTTGTTGAATTCTGCTCCTACTTTTCGCCATACTGTCTTCTTTTCATCGGATCCAGAAACATTACACACTTACTTTCGTCTGCAAATATCGCCTTTTCCAAAAATAAAATTGGCTTATTCATACAATCTTTGCGAATTGTAGTCTCTCTTTCCTGTTCGCTTCGCTTCTGATTGGTTTGCGTCTACCAGTACGTGTATAAAAACTTCTTTCATGTAATATTCAACGCACTTGAACGCATTTTTCCGTATGCACACTAGTTCCAATATATGCTTTTAATTCTTCAGCAATACTTGTTACAGTGGTAAGAGGATTCGGGAATAAGAGGATCACAAACTTCCATTTTTCCTTGAAATAAAATTTTCGTCCCTTGTTCCAAGTTTCTTAGATCGTCTCGAAGTTTAATGTTCACACATTCTTCATGTTTGTACTTTTTTACTATATATTGTAATAATATTCCCAATTTCTCGAAGCAATTTTTTCTGCTTAAGACAATTGGTGCAGATTATATACTTTTCTACTGTAGTAATATCTATAAGATACGTAATAAGGAACAACAATACGACACATTCTGTAAGATACTGAAACCCATTAAAATTAGAGTACATCAAGGAACCCGCGAACACGCTCTGAAATAAAAGGAAAGTAAGTATTGACAATGAAATAAATAAATCAGTACATTTGAATGAATCACACAAACACAAAATTTTAAATATTAAATTTAAATTAATAATGACTTCTTCAATTGATAGCAAAATTTTAAATATGCTAACCAAACTTTCATTTTATTAATGATGTCCGATATGTAGGGCCACTCTCATACGAGTTTTAAAAATAAACGATTTTCGAGCAAAAGAATTTACTCTTTAAAAGAAGAGAATCGACACTATTGATACCTTTATGCATGGATTCGATATATAGAATGCATTCTTCGTTTATCTCACAAAATAAATTTAAAAAAATGGCAAATAAGAAAAAGAGAAGATACAAAAGAGTACCTATGCTTTCCTTTCCCATAAAAAAATTCAGAATTTTTTTTAGAAGCGTTTACAATTAAATATAGATAAACTTAGATTAGGAGACAGTGGTACTACGAACGTTGAAAATTCAGCTCGTCGATCATTTAAAAAAGTATAAATATTATCTGATATCACAAATGTTCATATCGAAAAGAATTTGAAAACAATGTTGATTACCATCTCGCGTGAATTCCCAATAAATTTAGAAAAGTTCGAAACATTGTGTTTCGAAACTACTACAATATATAAAAACAAATACTTGTGGTATCTAATGTCTCCAACAATGTATTATACAAAATAGATGTTTTTAACAAAGCCGTGGCGACGTCTAATCCCTATGTGTCAACAATATCATTAGGAAGTAGTATGAAAGATTAACGACGAAAAGAAGTTAAATTGCTTGAGCATTTAAATAACAGAGAATTAGAATTTAAGGATTTTTAAAACATGTAAGTTTTATTTGCAAACAATTGACAAGAAAATATATTTGTATTTGACCACAATTCTTTTTTCTTTTATGTATATTTGTCTATTGGAGTTTCGATCGATGTACCTTTTACCAAACTTGGATGCCCTGGTGTCTCACCGCTACTCTAAGCTCTGCAGAAAAAGGGAAACCATAATGATACAAGAGGTGGCTGTCGAGACAGTCCGTAATTCTGCAGCAGCAGCTACGATTGTCCTACCTAACGGCTAGTCAACGGACTTTCAGGGCTCTCCGGCTTTTGCTTGAGGATCAGCTGCATAGAGGCAACGACAGGTTTACGTATCATCTGGTATAGGTAAGTTGCCTCCATGCATGGTTGCTTCGGATGGAAGGACTTGAATGGAATCAAAAGTTACTTGAAAAATTAAAGAAGGGAGGAATTGTAGAGGAGAGCCTATAGCCCGTGGAGACGGGATATCTGTAAACGTGATTATAAATATTTCAGGACCTTTGTATCTTTTAAGTTGTGCAATAAAGAATATAATTTGAATACTTCGATTAGATGTAAAGCAAATACACTTGCCTCATCTATAAGACTTCGTATCCAATCTCTTTGCGTAGTGTGGATGAAAGGAATTATTTGAGAAAAACAAGTCAGTCTTCTAGATGCTTTCCAGAACAAACAATTGGCGTTCGCCGAGAGAAATAAGTTTTCTAGATATTTTTGAAAACAGTCTATTTTACTTTTGCAGTTATGTCATGGCTTTATTTACTTACAATTTTCGTCGGGCAATCTATTACAGTGCCATATTCTTCTCAGTTTATGTTTTTTCGAAAATTGTTCTCTTTATATAGTTTGGATAGTCTTATTTGCTTATGAATTTTTAATTGAGTGTAAAGGAACGGATCGTATTTATTATATTGTTACTCTAGCAATCCATTGTTATATCAATATCATGTGCATTATCATTAATTGTTCTTAAATGGTGGCGTGGCCGACATTCATTCAATAACTTTAATATTAGGACATCATCACAATGGAGAAAAAGAATATTTCATCTTAAATTACACTACTACATTACGTCTTTAATTAGTCTAATTGACGTGTGCTGTAGTTAACAAAAGCATACATTTTATTTGTATAATGTATAACGATTATTAGATAATATATTTTAAATGAAATCATGTTTGATTTTGATGTTATAATAATATTCGAATACCTCGGAATGTAATAATTTGCACGAGCTACTTTAATATTTAACGCGGTTATTAGATATATTTACAAACATTATAGCCTCAGAAATCAAATGTATTTCAATATTTACTGAGTGGAACGTAAAAGAAACACTTCGTACAACATAAGCCAAATTGCTATTTTTCATAGTACAAGTGATAAATCGTATAGAGGAATTGCAGTTATGCTTAATATTAGTAAATGTACAGTGAAAGATATTATTAGAAGATTTAAATGTAAAAATCGGATAGAATATATTCCTCAAAGAGGGTAACCAAAAATCACGCATAATAAAAGAAATATTGTACATATCAACATATACGTATCAAACAATACGCAGAACATTTAAAAAAAGTGGTTATAATAGACAAGTTGCTCGGAATAAAACATATACGAATAAAATTAATATTTGGTTGTCCAGAAAGTTCGTACCGATTTTTAAGGAAAATTCAAAGGCAACACATTTAAATTTTGGTATACATTTATTGAATTATATAGTTGTCATTTTGTTCTACAACCTTTCTCCATCTTTTATGCAACTTAAAGATTCCGTCCTTCCAAAAGTTTTCAAATTTTACGGCAAAAAACTTTTCAATGTGATTTTTTATATTGACTAAAGAGTTAATGTTTTTGCCATTAAAGGAATTTGGTAAAGACCTAAATAAGTGAAAATTTGAGGGTACAATGTCTGGTGAATACAGCGGGTAGGTATGTTCCAACCACGCTCTAACAAGTTTTGTCGAATAGTCGAAGACACATGAGACCGCACATTGTTCTAATGAAATACGCCGCCCTTCTGATTCGCTAGTTCTGAATGTTTTTGCTCAATCGTTGTCTTTAATTAGTCTAATTGCAAGCAATACTTTTCTGAATTTATCATCTGGTTGTTTGGTAGAAGCTCATAATATAGGGTTCCTTTTCAGTCCAGACACAAAGCATAACTTTCTTCAAGCAAAGACCGACTTTTGTGGTCGCTAACGGGGGTTCATTTCGCTTTCTCTAGGATCTTCTCCGCTCAATATTTCTTCATTTCCTGTCACTACTTGTCTCAATAATTGTCTCTTCATTACGTTTATGAATGGATCGCAAATGAAAATACGGTTCATTAGATTTTTTCCATTAAATTGTGGGGAACTCATACATTAAAACGGTTTACACATCCAAGCTTTACAAAATGCTCGTGAATGTTGGTTTTTTTATATTTTTAACATTTCTGCTAATTCACATATCGTATAGCGAAGATTATTCTTGATCAGTGATTTGATCTGATCTTCACCAATGGTAGGAGGTCTACCTGAACGTTGTTGATCATCACGGTTGAAATCACCTTTTTTTTCCTGGGCAGACAATGAATCAACATTATTACGTCAATGCATGATAATGTACAATGAAAACAATCGGAGTTAAATAGTTAACACATACCGCTAGTGAACAACGGTACTCCGCATCCAATTTAAATGGTACAAATCATGACAAAATTTGTCTACAATTGTCCAAATAATCTTTTACCAAATTTCACAAATACTCTTAGGAAAATATTATAATCAATTTTACAATTTTTACAAAAAAAGTATTGTTTTAATTATTGATTCATAACTTACATTCTATGATTACTATTCCTTTTCTCCAAACGTATTTTGTTACATGTCAATGTTATATTACAGACAAGATGTATACATACTTCATTTATACATACTTTCTGCTCCATTAATCTTAAACTATTGAAATATTTTAATTTTGATGACACATCATATTTCATAAGTACCAAACAACACATCCTTTTACACATTTCTCACGTTATATAGTAATATTCCTCAAGCTAGTACATATTTTGTTTCTCGAGTTGACAGAGTTATTCCTACCACTGCACTATCTAAAGTTGCTCGTACCAAGTCTTGACGTTATCTCCGATACGTGTTTAGTGGTGTCTGAGATTACAAATGAGTTGCCGAAACAAAAATATAAAATTTGTATATTTATTATTTTATCATTTTAAGACCAATTTAGTTGGATCTGTAAGATTTTAGAATGAAAATGATACCAAATACAAGTATATTTGAACATTTTAAAAATCAATACATATGAATAGATTATAATATATTTAAACTTTTGCGGATGGACATTTTGGACTGGACAAAACGATTTTGAAGCAGGAGACACGAGCAATGCAAACGAAATTATTCAATATATAAATTTTATTTAATTTTAAATTGTTACATACATAAATTAAGGATTGGTTAAGATATGTTCAAACAGTAAGAATATGGTTTCGTATAATATGTAAGTTTATTATTGTTACTTAAACGAATGGATTTTTCGAATGCTATTTATAGAGAAATTAATTTTTCACTTCCAATTTTGAAAGTTGTTTTCAAGCTTTTAATGTGGAAATTTTCTACTAAAAAAACTAACTTCAAAAATGTGTGTAACTACTTTATACCAAAGTTTCTTCATTATATGTAGTGTTATGTAAAAAGCATTTAACAATGTTGACGGTGCTGAGTAATTTAGTGAAAATATATGCATATTACAATTAATCACAATCGTCATTAGATGATTTCAATGTTGTCGCGATAAGTACACAACTTATATACTTCACAATATTCGTCAATTGACTACAATGTAATAGTAAACGATAAGATTAATATCAATGCTTGTGTTTATAAAACAATACTAATGCAAAGATAAATTTTTTTTATTACTGGTTTTTGTTAGTGAAAATGCTATTGTTATATTTGTCAGACCTCTCAGATTAAAATGAGACTAGAGACGACATAAATTAGATTATATTTACTTATTTATTAAATAATAAATATGAAAGAAACATTGTTTTATTGCATTGTATGACTACAATAAATATGAATAGAAGAGAGACTTATTTAATAAGTAAAAAATATTTGATTAATATTACGTGTTAAATGAGTAAATATCATCCAAATTATATCATGTTTGGTCTCATTTTAATCAGAAAGATCTTACAAATATATTAATAAAGGTGTCATAAAGAAACAAAATTTGTTTTTAAATGAGATTGTATTAATGTTGTAAGTGTAAGCGATAAAATGGCCTCGATGTTCAGTGTCCCTTTCTCTTTCGCTTTTTCTCATTCTTTTTCTATGGCCGTCGTTACCGACGAAGCCATTTACCGATAAAGATGTAAAATTTCATGGCTAGCTTTTTATAAACGTGAATTTTGGTTCCAAAGCTTTCACATTTATCGCAGATAAATACTATATTATGAATTAAATGCCCACAACGATCAAATGTTAATTGTTCTCGCTCTTTCCTACTATTTCTGACTGTTCCCTATTTAATGTATCTATTTCTCACTTAACTTCACATTTTCCAACTCGCTCTGATCATTTCTCACTTGTTCTCCCCGTTTTGCACTGTTTTTCCCAACATAACCTCTACTATGTGAAGAAAGATAAGAGCTGGCACAACTCATTCCCAAACCCGAGTGTAACAATTTGGGAGAATTTCAATACTCTGAAGAAGAACCCCAACAAGGTGAAAGACATTACATTAAATATATGCTTAAGCTGAATAGGTTTAAAATTATTTTTATACGACATTAATTGTGTTGCAATAAATGTTGCATTTTCTACTGATTTCGATAAATCATTCACATTCCATTTTACACATTATTATGCGTTTTACATGTTCTGAGGTAATACATTCATGTGTAACTGAATTTAAGTAAACTATACTAACTAAATATTGATTGTGTATTTCTTCTCAAATCGCAGCGAAACATGTGCAATAGTGAATAGTTTAATACTTACTTTAATAACCTGTCTCTTGCAATTCGCCCCATTAGATTAATTCCATTATGGAGCCCGGTAATGGCTCAGGGGCTTTCTTCTCAAAAAAATTGTATACAATAAACCAGCGTTGATCAGTGTATGAATCCTTCGCGCGTCTCCTCTTTTTCCAACCCTTTCTTCCACACACAGTTTACCTACCTTGTCAAAGAAACTGAGTAACGTAAGAAAGGCAGCCATGAATAGCTTACGTTCCAGTCGTAAGGAAACTTACAGACGCTATGCATGACACGACGTACAGTTTATGTTGCACTCAGACAATAAAGAAAGAATCTCAATGGCCTCATCGTAGCTAAAGTCGTAATCAAATAGACTGTCTGGTCAAGAACACTTTCAGCCGACAAAGACTGTCCGCTTTTATCTACTCTTTCAGCCTCGATTATCTTATTCGGCACAATGACATTGATGCTAAAAAATCTATCATTTTGTAAAAAGAAATAGGAGATCTACTGGTTTGTGCTCTCTCCTCTTGAAGAAAGAAAGGGGCGGAGCAATCTGTATTAATATAGAATCATTATCAATTCTTTATTCCTCGAATATGGTTGCGGTAAAGAATTAATAATTGCATGCATATTATAAATAAATAGACAGATCAACAATTTTTCAAAATCGTGTCATTATTATCACGAAAGGAACAATTTTCTTCTGCAATACGTGAAATAAATTCTGAAATACGCTGTAACTTGTAAACAAGGTCAAGTAGGACATATGTTTATATGAACTTTTTCTCGTATTTCAATGTTTCAAATCTCTTCCTGTCGTACTTCCCATATACGACACACCGCCCCGTATAAATGTTTGTCGCATAAATCACATGCTGCAAAGTTACATTTTCATACAGCAAGATACTTGTATACAAAAAGATTAGTGAGAAAAAATTGTTATACTCACTGTTAATATTGTTCGAAATAAATAATATATACGTATGTATATTAAAGTGGACACTCTCTTATACTGAAAAAACTTATTAAATATTACAAAAAATGAAAAAATACACACTAAATCAAGTTTAGTAATCACTACATGTTATTTTAATTTAATAATTTTTGCACTTCAACTTATTTTTAACATATTATCAAGAAAAAAATTGAAATGAATGCATATGTAGTACTTTGTCGTTATTAAGGAAGCATTTTGGCTTGGAGCATTAAACTTACAAAACTCACCAGAATTTTAAAAAGTGTAATACTTTGCAGATACGTTTATACAGAGTGATTCTCTCGCCTATGGATTCAAAAATACTGTCGTCGTCTAAACACCTCAGCGATAAACCCGTGTCAGTCTAGTCTTCAGTTTGCAGACGTTACAAATACAGCAGTATCCAGTGCAGAAGTCGTTGTCATCAATGACACAACCGGGATATTAGCCATTTCATCACTACATTGTACGTATACAAACACAGGATTACCGGTGGGGTAGTTAGACGGCAGGATCGTATTTGAGTGCACTGGCAAAAGACAATTCATGTATGATTCAAATGCTAAAAACAGATTGTATAAAGATACAAAAAAGAATTGGTTTTTTTTTTAGATAAAGAACCAGAATGCTTCCTTAACAATAAAATCTATTAGCAAAAGTAATACTTCTACACCATTGTTGTGTGTTGGTCGGCGAGAATAGTTGATATCTTATCGAAAGCGCTTCTCGAAGAACAGGTTAGTGTTATCGAGATCGTTGAAAATTATAAGTATAGTTTACTAATTATAATTGTAAGCGGATTAAACTCTCACTTGAGTCACGATAGAGGAGTACTTGACTGTTGTATGATTTCTGACTGGAATTTCGGCGCGGAATGAATCTTTTCGGTTATGCTAACATATTTTACGTGTTCGATATAGAACACGCAACTGTATTAGATAATTTGTGCGTTAAAGAGGTGGAAAAAGTTGTATCTAATTGATAGATGGTTCGTATCGACAAAAGGGGAAACGCGGAGTGGGAATTTTTCCGTCGGCTGTCGGCCTGGGGTTCTTGAAAGCATAATTAATCAAAAGCGCAAAATCATGGAAAGGTTGTTAATTGCTTTATAGATCGTTTGCAGCCATCCAAAAACCCAGGCGATGGTCATTATCGACCGTAGTGATTAAATTATCTAAATTGTATATCGAGGGTCGATCGGAGACGTAGTGTTTGTCGAACACGCGCAGACTTTTTGCAAGCTGCAACAACCATTTAAGTTAAATGTATGCATAGGAAGGAAAGGAGAGGAAGAATGAATTTCCGGGTGCAATAATAGAACATTTTTAAGTAAAATTTATTAAAATAATTAAGAAACGTCTGACAAACGCTATTTCTAGTTAATAGTGATTTGTACAATAAATTGCTTCTCTTAATCTACAATAATTTACAATTTTTAAAGCTGATTTGTACTGTCATTCGTTGTTCATGTTGATAATTTGGTTATAAAATCTCTATTAATATTAAATTGTTTGAAAAGTATGTATAAACAAAAATTAAATTTTGTATTCCTAAATTCTTATATTTTGTTCTACTTTCGTGCGAGAAATTGTAATTTTCTCAAAATTATTCTTTAACTCATTATCAATAGCATAAATCATACATCTACTCTCAATAAGAATGTGGTTATTAAAAAAGAATACTATTGCACTTTCAGGTGCCAAAGACTGTAAATGGCCGTACAATGTTTTAATAGTTAAAATAATTATAGCTTTATTGATTATTTTATACGAATCGAAATCTCACAAAAATGACAGGTTTTGATCCAAATTGAGTAGATACTAGAGCTTCAATCTATACTTGAGTATAGAAAATGGAACATTTAAATGTGAACACGTAAATATCTCTGTTATTCGTAGTCGTATGAAAAATAAACTTAAAACGAAGTTACATTATCTTAAGAGCCACATCTAATAATGGAACGAATTTTATTTTTGTCCCATATTTTTGTAGATCGTAAATGATAAATTCAACTATCTACAGCAATGTATACATCTCATTCATTCCACATTCATATCTTGTTTTTCAGATTGTCACTCGTCGCTTGTTTGTAACTTAGCCATGCATCGTGCCACACAATTTTACATAATTATTAAAGTTTATTTTCGATATTTACATCACTTATTCTAATAACTTGCATTATTAATAATTCTGATAGTAGTAGCAATTATATCACTAGTTATTTTCCTGTCCATAATTTCAATATTTATTCATTATAAGCTTACAACTCTGGACCGGCGCGAGTGTGTTACGTAATGGGGACACGATCAGTGATACCAGACTCAACTTCGCGAGTCGTAGAGAACCACAACAAATTTTCCCCACCACCCCAAATATTAATACACAAGCTGCGTGTATGTTAGTTCGGCATTTTGAAGACAAGATCAATATGAATCTTTCTTTCTGGTTGAAACAGCTGAAGTCCTACTTGCTGATCTTGACCGCCCGGATATTTTTACTTTTTAACCTATAAGGAAGAAAAGTATTGTAATAAAGAAAAATATCGACAATATTACTTTTGCGGAAAAAGACATTTTGAAACCACCTAGATCACGTTTTAACTATTACAAATCAAATTTTGTTGAATTTATCTACGTATATACATACTATTATTTTTTTTTACATGTTATACAAAAATTTAATATAAAAGAATTAAATAAACGTTTTCACTATCTTCTCTAGTAAAGAAAAAATTCAATATTTAATGTGTTGTCTTAATCTTAGTGTTTCATACTTTTTATTTGGCAACCTCTTATTTTTTAAAACCCATATATAAGGATTTTAATAATTATATTCCTAAAAATATTCTGATGTTTAAATATCTATTTTTTCGATGAAAATTATATTAAAATGATGTGTTAAAAATGTATTGCACCATGATCATCCTTGTTAATAAATTTTTGTTTTCGTTGTGAAAAGCTTATTTACTGTTAGAATTATCTTTTGTAAATATTAAATATCGAACCGTCATAACAATCGGCAGTTTTACATCCCACTGCCTTGTGGATTAGTAAACTGTAATAGTAGTGTACTATATATTGTGCAGTTAAAAGTACAGGATCATGAATTCTGACTACTCGCTTTCGACAATCAATAACCAAGATACGCTACAATGTGTTAAGAATCTGCAGATCCCTATTACATGGACACTAAGTCAGAAAGTACGACCGCAGAACTATGGGAAATGCCAAAGCGAATAAACAAGATAAAACATAAAACCTACTAATGAAACCGAATTATCAGTAGTAAAAGTCAAATTAGTCAAAAGTTAACAAAAGGCCAAATGGCTAGATGATCTGAAATTGTCAAACAGATTCGAGATACTGCAACACACAAATATGGATAAGGAAAAGAAATCAAATTATCCAGTATCCATTAATTGAAACACTAAATTGCGATGTCTCTATCTCCTTGGCTTCCCACAAGGCGAGCATGACGAAATTATCATTGGAGAGGACCATTTTCATGTACCCGAAGTGTTGATGGAACAATGCCATGAATTGTAAGATAACACAATTCAGTGTTGACATGTATGGTAGCACAAAGGCCTCACCATGACTTAAGAGGGTATACTAATCTAGAGGTCAATTTTTTAGGTGTCATTTAGAATTGTTTTTAGGAACTATAAAGACATAATTGCGTCAGAATTTGTGGCATGGTTTTGACTTATATTCAGGAGTGTACACTATGTTTTACGTGAAAATATATTTAAAATTATTGTAGGAATATTATTTAAGTAAGTAGTGGTGGTTATAGAATAAGGGTGAATAAAGTTCTAGGATATATGTGTATTGAATGATGCAGTAGTAGGAACAAAATACTAACGAAACATACAATTAATAACTACGCTAACTACGCTGACTACGCTTACTACGCTGACTACGCTGTTCTTTCGCGACACGACGCGCTTCGACGATTTTCCAACGACTGTTCTTAATTGCCAATAACTGCCAATGACTGCTAAAGACTGTCCAAACGCTCTTCTTTCACACCTTATATCCTCACAGGTATTCATTCCCTTTCATTCTAATTCTCAATCTCTCTCGCTCAATGCGTTTGGTCATGTACGTCAAAAATGTCCTAGTACGGCGCTATCTCAATTGCTCTTCTTTCACTCTTCATTCGCTCGTCTATTCCAAACACTTTGGATTCTCTCTGGACAACACGCAATCTCCTTCATCCTCTCGCATTAGTACACTCGGCCGTCCTGACCCTGACATCTGCCCTCAGATGTCATTCACACCTTTATCGCCACTATTTTCATCCTCTTCGCCGAGGGAATCGTATATGTCGCAAGCCCACGATTTCATGTAATCTGCTGCAGTCGATGTGATTATGGGACCTTCACGGTCACCCACTTTCTCGACTACGTATCGATCGCCACGCAGCTTCCGCTGGACGCGGTACGGTCCTAAGAATTTACTTGCCAGCTTTAGCTCTGGTCCTCTTTGAGTCCGTTTAATTGCCACAGTATCGCCGGTGTGGTATTCGCGCGCGGCAACCCTCCTCCGGTTGCAGTTTCTCCTATTTTCCCTCTGTACTTCTGTTATTTTTTCCTTCGCTCGCATAGGGAGTTCATCACGGTCGCTCTGAAATTCTGACGCCCATTCTTTGTGTAATAACTCTCGTATTTCGGCGTTTTCGCTTAACCGGGGGTGGATTCCAAGCAACACATGGAACGGTGACATACCGATCGCTCATTGAACAGTGGTGTTCATATACCGCTGACCCACGTCGATGTATCGGTACCATTCCCCTCGCTTTGGATAGGCTAATTTTGTCAAGAGGGGGATCAGAACGCGATTCACGCGTTCGACTTGCCCGTTTGCTCGCGGTATACCGGTACAAATTAAGTTATACTTGATTTTCCGTTCTGCACAATATCCTTTGAATTCGTTTGAAGTGAAAGCAGTTCCCCGATCTGTTGCTATTCATCGCGAATTACCAAAAATAAAGGCTTGTTTTTCGAGTCTACTGATTACTTCTGCCTCATTCGTGGTTTTCGTTCCATAGAGACAAGTAAACTTCGAGAAAACGTCTATAACGACGAATATGTGGTTATAGCTTTTTTTGGTAGATTATTCCTTGTAAATATTCTCTGAAACGTCGCAGTGCTCTGATTACCCCTAGAATTTCTAACTCGTAGCTACAATATTTTTGTTCGGCCGCTGTAGTCTTCCCGCTCGCATAATATACTAGATGTAGTTTGTCATTGGAAGAATCGCGTTGCATCGACACTGGTATCGATTGATATATTGCTCCGTAGCCGTGCTTCGAGGCATCAATGTGAAATTTGGTCTCTGCATCTATTCGGTACAATCGTAAAACAGGCTTATCGCTTAAGATACATTTCAGTCTATCGAACGCGGACACTTCCTATTCCCCGAAGCGGAACTCGTTGTTTGCTTTTAATAAATTAGTTAAGGGCCTAGCGATGATCGAATACTGGAGTATAAACTTTCGAAAATAGCCGCTTCGGAGGGCCGAACGGTTCCCCTCTCCAGGATGTGTCCTAGATACTCTATACGGCGCTGCAAGATTTTACATTCCTTCCAATTTATGATTAGTCCATTTTGGACTGCTACGTTTAATACAATTTTTAACCTATCGTACCCGCTTCTCCAAATCTACCGAAGGTATGATTAAATCATCTAGATACGTCACCAAAACATTTTTGCTTATTAATTCTCTAAACACGGCATTTATAAATTTTTGAAATAAGTATGCGCGGGAGAATTGGATAATCCAAAAGGGAGTTTCCGAAACTCGTATTGCCCGTCTGGCACGATGAACGAAGTGTATTTACGGCTACCTTTGTCAACTGGTGCGTGAAAGAATTCGTTTCTTAAATCTAACGTACTAAATACGTTCGCATTTTGCAACGAATCAAGCTGGTCCTCGATCAGAAGAAGGGGATACCTATCTTTAACAATTTTTTCATTTAGCCTACGATAATCCACGCATAGTCTTTCCGTGCCGTCTTTTTTTTTTAACCAGAACTACTGGGCTAGCGTACTCTGATAAGGAGGGTTGCACTATGCCGTCATTTATCCATTCGCTTATTTGTCGATTGACTCCTTCTCCATCCACAGGGAACAATCGTCTAGCACGTTCATACACGTCCTTTAACACGATAGACATCCTTAAATCTACTTCGCGAGTCTTTACTGGATTATACTTCTCGACCAAATTTTGAACTTTACAACGGAGACTACGTTTGTTTATGTACGAAACGTCAACTGTCTCTTTCTCACAAATGAAAACCCGAAATACCTCTGGGACGTCATTGTCGGAATTTTTGGTTCTTTCCTGTACTCTGGCGATAAACTCATTTCCGTTTTTAATCTCGAGGTTGAAGTCTTGTAAAAAATCTATGCCTAGTAACACCTCGGGCTGCACGAGCTGATCCGGTACTACATGCAAAGTAATGGGATGCGCGTCATTATCTATCTCGATATTCGTTCGTATTTCGCTCAATGTTTCATGCGTATGGGAACCGATACCGCGGAATGCTAATTTCGTGTTTCCTGATCGCGGCGCGCCAATTCGGATGTACGTTTCGACACGGATCAAACTTAAATCGCTCCTGGTATCAATAAGTTCCATTACCTTTTACTGATCTACGGAAATTTCACGCATAAGCGTGTTCTCCTTCGCTCGGTAGGTTCTTCTTCGCACAGTTTCTCTTTGGGCAATTCACGGAGATATGTCCATAATCTCTACACTCAAAGCACTTTGGGCCCCTTTCTTTCGTGGGGCAATCAGCTGCCAAATGGTCCTTCGATTCGTAACCATGGCATCTTCTTCGCATACTTCCGTCCTGGGAAGTCTCCGTCCGTCGTGGTTTTCTTCTCGGCAACGTTGCTTCTACCGCGCCATAGTACTCTCTCGAACGCTTCTAGTAAGTCAGTTTTCGTTCCAAATCCCTGTACGTAGACCTGGTCACGAAGAGCAGGATCAGGAATTTTCAAGATGATGTAATCTATTAATTCATCGTCTTCTTCTATTGGTACGTTACTAACCAATATTATTTTCTCGTGAAAAAAATCACCGATCGCCTCGCCCTTTCTCCAGGTTCTTAGCAACTTACACGGCTGGCGATAAAACATACCGTAAAGCTCTTTGGAAAATTCGTCGATCAACGCAGCGATAAAACTAGGTTTCGAATAAAACCACTCGAGAGACCTTCCTTTAAAGCGAGACATCACCAACACTTTACGCGACTCCGACGACAACCCATACGTGATTTGCAATAGGCAAACTTGTTTCTCCCAACGCACGTACTGGCTTCCCGTTCCATCAAAATGATTCAACAAATCAGCAATCGCTATAATGCTTACTCTCGTTTCTTCGAATTACCTGACACTGTCTAATACAGGCGACACTGGTTGCATTGATTTCACCGACAAACGTTGCGTTCGTCCCAACACTTCGATTTCGCGACGCGCAATTTCTAATTCTCTCTCGAGGGAGTTCACTTGCATCTGTTGAACAGAATTCCCACCTCCAAGGTCGTTCCTCGCTGTCTTATCTTCCGCCTCAAGCATATTTTGGAATATTGAGTGAACCATCGTATCTGCTAATCAGGCTATAAGTTCAACCTTTTTCCCCGCTACGCACAAGCCACGTGTTTTAAACTTTTCCGTGAGTTCCACCACCGACAACTTATTAAGGTCTTTTACACTTAATGGCATCACAGTTAATCAACACATGTATCTGTCCCTACGTGGCGCTACACATTCACGTATATCCACGGTGTATATTCACTTATGGCTGCAACAATCCCGGCTGAGCCCCCAATTTTGTAAGAATTTTATTTAAGTAGTGGTGGTTATAAAATAAGGGTGAATAAAGTTCTAGGATATACGTGTATTGAATGATGTAGTAGGAACAAAATATTAACAAAACACACAATTAATGACTACGCTAACTACGCTGACTACGCTGACTACGCTGTTCTTTCGCGACACAACGCGCTTCGACGATTTCCCAACGACTGCTCTTGATTACCAATAACTGCCAATGACTGCTAAAGACTGTCCAAACACTTTTCTTTCGCACCTCATATTCTCACACGCATTCATTCTAATTCTTAATCTCTCTCATTCAATGTGTCTGGTCATGTACGCTAAAAATGTCCTAGTACGGCGCTATCCGAATCGCTGTTCTTTCACTCTTCACTCGCTCGTCTATTCCAAACACTTCGGATTCTCTCCGGACAACACGTAATCTCTTTCATCCTCTCGCATTACTACAATATTCAGTGTGAATATGACTGTCATCGTTACCAAAAATGTACGAAAATATTAAAAAAAAAATGTTTAGCAGCACTTGAAAGTTAGGTTATCGATATTTTGTGGTTTTCTTTCTAACTTTAATGTGCCAAAGAAATAGTTAGAAATATTAAATTTTAGAAATTTTGGTACAGATGTTAGAGACACGATAGAGTGTATTGAAGATACCCTCCAAATTTAATCGTAATCGGTCAACTAGAACTTAAGATATCGTGGCAACTATTTAGAAAAATATGGCTTCAAGAAAATCGTATTTAAAATTATTCATACAAGTATTTTGATCTTCTCATTTACGTTTCCCTTCCCTAAACGTTTCTTACCATGCACCTTACAATTCGTTAGCCAAGAAACATTTGAGGCAGATTTCAGAAAATACTTGCTATTGAAGTACCTGTCTCGCACAGACAAGTCTCTAGTCGGATTTTAGTATCCGACAATATTCGTTGGTAGAAACATTTTCGAGGACATATACTTTCAAAAAGCGAAATTAAGTAGAAATCGATTTTTTGAGATTCTAGATTAGAATACTCCCTTAAATAGTACTACGAGGATCAATAATAATCGTGTGGAACTAACGGAACCACTGACTGGTTCCATTCCCTGACGATTACTGGCAGCAGTAATCCATATCACCAGTAGAACAGAAGCTCGCCGTGCGAATTGCACAGTAAGTTCATTAATTCGCGCACTGTTGCAATAAAAATAATGCAAGTTTAGAAAAGTCTTGCACCGATCAATCTCAGTACACTGTAGGTTTGCAACCCGGTACCGTTTAAATCCTCGCGGTAAGTACAGGAAGGTTAAAAGAATCACGATGAAATGTTTACTTGGCAGAAAATACGAGCGATTGCCCATGCTAAGACTCTTCTAAGAAATTTGGGACTCTGGTCCTATCAATATTCTTCTTTCTGGCCTGTCTCGTATATTTCCTTAGGTTTTTTTTAGAATATCTGCAAACTGTAGTAATCAAGGCGCAATTTCTTGTAAAAAATTCTCTAATTGTATGATTATTCGTTGGTATCATGTAACATTATCCGGTGTCTGGGACCCTCGTTCAAACGTTAAATAAACTGTAGTATATCTTATACTTCAACAAATAAGCGGTATTTATGGCGAAGTGTGTGGCAGACAGTTCCTGGTCCCATTTGTATCAATGTCTCAGCAATAATCTGCTAAAGAGAGTAAATTAGCTACTAATTCTTTACAGTTCTCTGTTCTTTTGTGATTCAAAAAGTTTTTACACACTATTCTAAAAGTTTTCCACTTTTCACCCTAAACAATATTTTCAAATTCCTTGTCCTTGAAGAGTTCTGGAATTTGTGAATTTTACAAAATTCTTTATTGGTCCTAATTTTACATGTAAAGGTAGCAGTAAGATGTTTTTTGATTGTAATAATGGAACATTTTAAAGGGTGTCCCAATCATCATCGGTCGATTTACTTTTTGAATTAAACTCAAACGGTTTAAGTAATCTTGATATTTTCTTTCTTATTTAAAAGTACAAACTTGAGAGTTAATAATGGAACAAAATATCTTTCAAATGACCGCCTCAACTTTTCTTACACACCACCAATTCTTTCTCAAATTTTTTCATGACGTTTTTACACAAACTTGGATCAATTTCACTAACGACACGTTCGATGTTGTCTTTCAGTTCTAGAACCTTACCTTTGACGTGACCCTTTAGGCGCGCTAAGGATGTGTTGAAAGTAAGGAGGGAAGAAGGGAGAAAAGGAAAGGAGAATGGCGCTTCATCCCGGGGCTGCTAGTGGACTTATCGGTAAGGCAACCTAGCAGGCCCTGCCTTATACACCAGGACATTGGAAGATCGGTAAAGAACCGCGTATACACCGATCGGAGCAGGTACGGAAACTTGCGATAAACGGTCGACAGTTAACGGTTAACGATGTTTGAAGTAAGTTCCTCGTGCTGATGGTCCCGGGCGTTGATATTTCTTCCGTTGTTCGGTGTTGCGGCACGCAAAAATCCGTGCAGTCCGTATGCGCCCTACCGTTTATAGCTGGATTAGCGCGGGTACCGAGCACGTCCTCGACACGCGTGCAATCAACCATCAAGCTAACAACCCTACCTGGGTTCTTGGAGGTCTGCTAAACAGCTGCGGGGCCATTAAGGCAACTTTCTCATCTTTACGATTTTTAACAATTTTGACTTCCTAGAACCCTCGGTTACTAACTGTTGGAATGAATGCAACAATGACCTTAAGGGTGCTAGATGTCGATGTCAGTTTTAAGGACTGTCTCTATATTGGCGCGGAAGGGTTGTCCGCCACGTGGTCAACAGTTTGGCCGTTTTTCTTTTGGTTTTTCTTTCTAGTCGAGTTCCAAGTCGAGAGTCACGAAGACAACACGACACTGTCGTCGTTCACATCAAGACATATCACTGTAAACTTGTTTCTTCGGACTTTGTATTCTTATATGTACAAACACTATACTACTAAGTACGCGAGATCCCTGCATATTATAATAAACTAGATATTATAATCTGAACTTCACAACACTAACTAAAATTCCCACTCCAGGTTTCCCTTTCCTCCGACACAACTGTCCACCTCCCAGATTCCTCGACCAATAACATTTCGAACCGAACATATAAAACGGAGAGTTGACACGCGGAGGAAGACACAGTATAGACAGTACACGACACAATTTCACGATTATACTACAAGACACATACAAGTTTGACAGTTACTAGAAGACACAAGAGCTCAACACAAGTTAAAAGAGTTCGGCAAACAGATTTCGACAAAACACAGTTCGGTGGCTATAGTTCCGTGGCCAGTTTTCACGAAACATTCAACTTGCCAACTTTCGCCAACACTACGATAAATACACTATTGTTAAACACCATCGACAAGACTCATTTCTTAAATTTCCAACGATCTCGACACCCGTAAAAAGCTGTCGAGAAGCGCGGACGACGAGACGCTCCAATTCAACACCTCCCGTCATTCAACGCGCTACATTCGGTAAGGCACAACAGGCATAGGAGAAGGTTGTCCAGAGTGGTAGAAGGAAATGCTTCTTTTTCGTAATAGGTTTAGCTCTCGATCACGAGATACGCGTGGCGAGCATGTTACTCAAGCCGCGTTTCCGACGATGATGCGTTGGCGAGCGTACTGGTTCCAGCCCTAATGCCGCGCATTGCGTTAGCGAATGTCGTCGAAAAAGTCGGGAATTAGTCCGTGGACCGTCGTCGTGTGATCATCAACCATGTCGAGTCGTATATGACTGTCCCAGGGTTAACCATGATGAAAGGTGACAGAAAGTATGCGCTGGTTCAGCTCCGGCAGATCGAGAAATCAACCCTAGGAGAGAGATTACGAAATTTGCCTTACGTTGCATTTCTTGGATAATCCTGTGCTACACTGCCTGGCTGTTGCGCTGCGTTGCTTCTTTCCATTGCTTGCGTGTTCGTTGTCGGGCTCACCACTTTGGCGCGCTAAAGAAGTGTTGAAGGTTATGGAAGGAAAGAAGAAGGAAAGGAAAGCGAGGAAAAGGAGAGGATAGCGTTTCATCCCGAACCTACTGGTAGACTCATCGATAAGATATCCTAGCAGGCCCTGCCTTATACGCCGGGACGTTGGAAAGTCGGTAAGGGATCGTATATATACCGATTGGAGTAGGTACGGGAATTTGCGGGGAACGGTCGGCAGTCAGTTTCCCTCTGGTGGCAAGTATGGGTAGTGCTGCCACAACCCCTAATAAAAAAGTCCAAAGGTGTCAAATTTCATAATATTGATGACCGATTGACGCTTTGGAGCAAGGAGCGCCATCTTGCTGAAACCAGCCAAGTCAGAGGCTTCAGCCAAGGCCGAAATATCAGCCAAGTCAAAACCTTCCAATTGATGCCAGAAATATCCAATCGATATGTCGCGATATCGTTTCCCAGTTACGGTAACCACTTGGCCATCATCATTTTCGAAGAAAAATGAACCAATCACGCTTTTTAACCAAAAACCGTACCAAACAGTGACTCGCTTTGGATGCATTGGCAATCGTTCAACTTGTGGATTTTCCAAGCCCCGTATGCGACAATTTTGTTTATTCACGTAGCCACCAAGGTGAAAATATGCCTCGTCGCTGAGGATAATTTTGTCGAAAAAATCATCATCATCGTCTTTCTTCTGCAGCGCCCAATCCACGAACGTACGACATTGAAAATGGTCCAATGGTTCAAGTTCTTGGCATAATTGAATCTTATATGCATGAAAATGAAGATCTTTTATCAATGTACTTTGCAAACTGGTCCTCGAAATATTCAGTTCCTGAGAACGATGTCGAATCGATGTGCCCGAGGTTTCTCTCACACTTTCAGCAACAGCAACAACATTTTCACTCAAACAAGCGGTACGGAGATGCGATGATTTTCTCAAATTTCCAACTGAACCAGTTTTAACAAATCTAGCGACCAAACTTTGCACATTGCGTTTTGTCGGCATATTATTTCGAGGAAAATGATTACGAAGTTCCCGAATCGTTAGCGTTAAACATCGTGATTTTTCGTAATACTCTTGAATAATTTTCACGCATTTTTTTACCATGTACTTCCGATAATTAATTTCCCATCTATCTAGATGACATATCTGAAGTTTCAGGTTAATCGGTTTGATGTTTTAAAAATAGCGCGAAATTCAAATCGACCGTAGATGATTGGGACACCCTACATACGTGTTTGGCTTCTGATTCAAAAATTTACTGCTGGACCAAAATACTTTAATACATTGCAAATTACGAACATAACTTTACAATTTACAAAGGTAACAAGAGTACTTCGTAAATGCAAGAGTACTTCATTACTAATAAAATGAAAATTACTTTTAGGTCTGCACAAATTTTCTGATAATTTCTAAAGGAAGTTCTATATTGTAGTATATTTTAGATTAATCGTTGAATAATTTATCAATAATCTCCACTCTTCAAATTTGTGATTAAATGTAAACATCTTCGTTAAGTTTTTAATACCAGTACAGATTACTACACTGTTTTTTATCGTGAAAAATGTAGTTAATTCTTTTTTTCTATTACGATTGTTAAAAGATAGAAGCTTCAGAATGATATTGATTCAAGATCCGAGTGGAGAGGAAGAAGAAGAATTTCCGAGATTCTTCGATGTGCTTTTACATAATAACACTTTAGCTTTATTGACTAACTTATGAATTAAACTATTAACTAATAATCATAACAAACATAATGCTTAAACTGAGTATACTAATTCAGTTCGCTTCGACCAACAGAAGAAAGAAAAATAATGAACTTGTACTCACAAACATGTGACTGACTTGAGGAGAGTAGTTCGATTCACTTACGTATATGAAAATAATACACGATAGACACACGCGTATACATACAGAGCTGCTGAACACGATCGATCTCAATCAAACGTAAAGATCCACGCGAGAGTGAGATTGAATACCATGAGAGAAAATAATCAGACAACAATATCTATCTTTCCTGGACAACGATAAGTACAAATTTTTTAATTAATTTTAAAGAAATTCCATTGTTGCATCTGAAAACTAATATTTCTACTTTACATTTTTAAAAATTCAAATCTCTTATAAAACTACTTAATTAGTGTTCATTGCATGTGCTGGTAATAAAACGGCAATAAAGTCAGAATCATGCGAACTACGTAATTCTGATTCTAAAGCCTTTTTTGTAGCTTTTTCTTCTTCACTATTCAATCTCAAATCGTATTTTGTGAATGGTTCAGGAACAGGCAAACCTTGTAATACTGGACAAAGGACAAAAAGTATATTGGGATATTTCACTGTACCATTTTTTATAGTACAGTGAAACATTTTATGTTACAGTAAAATAATTATTTTTTTTCATAATTCCATATTAAATCAATGGTATACAGAAGGAACAATCTGTAGCATAATTCCCACCATATTAAAGGTACAGCGAAAAGTATACATCAACCTTTATAATTTAACCAATTCCAAAAATTGCAACCACAATTTTTGTAACTAATATGCGTTGCAAAACAGAGACCCGCATCACTGGGCATTGTATGTACTTGTTAACGGCGCATGTCATTTGTCATCAATCGATCATAATCGAATTATAATCTTTGCAACTTATAATCTGTATTGGGAAAATTAGAGGCAACACTTTAATTGAATTTTCATTTTCATAATGGGTGTCACACCAGAAACTATAAGTAACTATTTACAAGGGAAGAATCCCAACTTGGAAATTAAAGAAATTTTGAAACATTGGAGGTATGTAGAACATATATATATATATTTATAGAATTAGTTTACTACCCAAATTCACTTTAAGGCATAGAAATTGATCTTCAAATATTCGGCTATTTTTAATTTTCTTGTAACTTGAAAACTATACAAAAGAGAAAAAAAGTTTTCAGACACACGTTACTTCTTAAAACTGGATCTAAATGAGTTTTTAATGTTTTTAAACAATTAAATAAAAATTATAAATAAAAATCGATATTTCTTCAATTTCTTATTTTTTACGTAGAATCTTAATGAACGATTGAAGTAGATAAAAACAATATAAATAATATTTTTTTAGTATAAATTATATATTTATTATATTGCTGAATTGTATTTATCTATTGTCAAACAGCTACGAGAAATTTCACCAAATGTGTTAGATAATGCATGTATATAATATCTCACTGACAAGCATGGTTTGCTCACTACAGCGGTGTGTAAATTAGCATAAAATGAACTATGTTCCTACCCGCATTATATCAACAACACTTATTACTGTCAGTAGTATTGGAAACAGTTGAAGAGTGAAAAGCTATTAACAGTAAGAGAAACAACTTTCTTTATAATCGTCAAGAGGCATTAATGGCTAATTTGTATTAATTTTACAAAAGACTTCTTTAATATTGAATATGTATATTATAAATCCTGCAAATATTATTCAGTTACTTATCATAACTTTCCAAATCATGAATGATAAAATGAGACACCCATCAATAGAATAGAAATGGAGGTACAGGATATAATTAAAGATATATAATATTATTAAATCATAAGAATTTTTGGAACTGTACAGACCATATTGTACAGAATTTGTGGATTATATATACCCATCTTCATGAGATTTTTTAGAAAATATAGAAGCCGCAGACGAAGAATGTGTACCAGAAGTAAAAAATATCGTATCTTTGGTATATAAAACTAAAGCTGTTGCACTTTGGAAAAGTGAAAAGATGAAACAACATTCTTTAAAATCAGTAAGACATAAATGTCGATCAGAAAGATCTTTACAATTAGTATTAGATCGTTAATATTGTATGGGAAGAAACAGTAAGTAGAAAAGGTACACTCCGGGAAAAATTGTTAAAAATTTCCGAATATTTTTACAATAAGTTTATCGATAGAATTGAAAATCATGCGACTATTCATAATTTGTACTGTTATACCAAACCGTAATCATGCTACGATACCTACCGCATTGCATTCTTAGGATTAATCTCTGTTCCCATGCGAGCCAATTCATAGAAGTCGGATAACGTAAGTCAGCCAAAACACTTCTTGGACCAGCCTACGTGACTCCCTGTGTGAACCTCATGCTGGGATCGAACTCTTTCTTTGTCACCGAACGATATAAAGACCCGTCGAAGACCCCAAGGGTCACTCTTCTCTAAGTCATGTCTAAGTGCTAAGTACGTCCGTGAAATTCTTGTCAGTCGGTCTATTTCAATAAAACCTCAGTAAAGTGCCAAAGGATCGTTGAATTCTACACGAGTGTTCCTTCAACCCTTCCCTCCTGCATAACAGTACCTTCAAAGATATAGTTCGTCCAACGAGACGAGAAACCGAATGCGACGAGTGTACGTGAGCGCGTAATCAGATCAGGGCCGACTTCACAATACTTGGACCCGATGATTACATAGAACACTTTTTCTAAACTTCATTGTTATTTTCTTTGTAATTCAAATTATTTGACTTGCAATTAAATGACTTGTATAATCAACGGCACACATAATAAAGAAACTATGTTTTCGAACAATCATTTCTTAAAGAAATGTAAGATAGATTTAGGATAATAACGGAATGAATGAAATAAGTTAGACAAAATAATTCTTTTTTATTAAAAGTTTATTTTGAATCACTGTTTAAATTACTACCACTACCACTGCTACTGCTACTACGACTATCATCATCAACCGAATAATGTCCAGTTTGCTTAAAAAATATCAAACCGTTCGAATAAACCGAACAACTTGAGAGAAATCGAACAGTTTGAATTGAGCTAAGCGACTCGAAAGAAGACATGCCATGTGAATTTCAAACGTTCTTTCAAACCGTTCAAAGAGCTTTCTATAACTGAATAAAAGTCGTTCCTGAAACTGAAAAAAATAGACCTGTTTGGACTTCGCGGCTCCCTTCCAACAAACAAGGATAGCGGACGAGCGACAATCACCAACCGACGCGGGTCATGGCAAGGATCACTCATCGGGCGGCTAGGCCTTCGGAAGTAAGCGCGGCGAGGAGCGGTTAGTTTCAAGAGGATCGACAGTCACCCAAACAACGCGGAACACAGTAAGGATCACTTATCGAGCGGCTAGGCCTTCGGAAGATAGCCTTCCCAGAATCCGAGTGGACACCGGCTGACGCGACGCAGCTGCATTCCACGTGAACTAGCCGTTGGGTTTTGCACGCGGCACCAAGCACGCGACACTAGGCACACGGCATCAAGCCCGCGACGCTAGGCACACGACCCCAAGCCCGCATGGAGGGGGAAGGACGACTTTTCTTCCTCCAGAATGTGCCCGAAAGAAATCGACATTCTCACACAATCGACCTGAAGGAACAGGTCAAATCATTAACACCACGGGAGTGAACCTCCGAGTCAATACGCTACGGTCTTAGCATCGACGCCGATAAGCGGGTCGACTAAGCATAACGGGGGCGCCCCGACTTTACGATCACGAGCAGATCAAATCTACAACCATCACTTTCTTACATGCGTATCCATTGTATTAATTATAAATAATATATTATCTTTTAACTACAACCTTTTTTATCTTCAACACTTTGTCTCGGCCGACCATTACAAAAGTCGGCGAGAGGCAAAAACAAGACCAACAGCTGCAAACCATTTAACTAATCACACAGGCATTAATATTGATATCTCGTCCCTTTGAATGGACTATAAACATTTGCACTTACAAAAAGAGGTTGGATTAGAACATTTTTAAGTATCTTTACATTGGATTTTTAACTTCAAGAGAACTTATAGAATAATTTCGAAAAAAATCAATTAATTTATTACCCGATCGTATGGAACAGATACCACGCAGTTGAATGAAATTTTTTCATTGGGGTTTTATTGAAACCTCAAGTGTTGTTATTAATGTAAAATCTCGTATAAGTGACATCGAAACTGAAAATACATTTAGTGCCGATGAAAGCGGAATTAATCTAAAATTACATTCCGACCGCACTTTAGATGCACCAGAATCAAAAACCAGTAATTGTACAGTCTATACCCGCTACTGCAGAAAGCTCTACTATACTTCTTTCAGTGTACTTACTGGATATTTAGAACATCAATCTTTGTTTCGACAACATTTTTTCACATTTTCACATTTGGAAAGTTAACGAAAAAATTATTTAATGAATGGGCGTTAACAAGGGTATATTTTCCAAATGTATTATCTTAAAGCATTTTGTTATTAGACTCGTAGACTGGCCATTGTTAATCGACATTACAAAACATTATTTTTCTGCAGGGGAACTGCCTATTCAGTATGTTGAAATATTTACAATACCAAAAAAAAAAACTACAGGAATAATACGACCACTTAATATATATGGTTTCCATATATGGAAAAATTTCCTTTAAAATTTTCTGATTTTGCAATATTGCATGAATACGATGTTTATATGTACGAAACAAGATCATTAAATTACAATCTCATATACTAGGTTGTTCAATAAGTTTTGTCATTAGATAAAACTTATTAAACAATATTACATTGAACAGTACTGTTCGATAAGTTTTATCAAACGACAAAACTTATTGGACAACCTATTACACAATCAATTTTCGTCACCAAAGCGTCACAATATATTTGCATATGCATAGTACAAACGTGTATATATTAATACGAGACTAAATCAATTTGAAAATTCAGTAGTACTGAATATAAAAAACGTGTCTAAAATCCCTATATTATCTCACATGTTTAACTAAAAATTATTAGAAAAGTACGATAGTTACGCTGAAAAAAAGTTTTTGATAAGAATAAATTGTAGCTATTTAGTATATAATATTTCTTGCAATGTGCGAAACATGTTTGTGCAGTGAGATATCACATGTCATACATGCATTATCTAACACTTTTGATAAAGCTTCTCGTAAATGTTCGACTATAAATAAATACAATTCACTAATACAACAAACATTTAATTTGTATGAAAAGAAATATTATCTATATTATCTATATTTTATCTACTTCAATCACTAATTAAAATTCCAGTTGAAAAACTTAACATTTTTTAAAATATCGACTTTTGTTCACAATTTTTATTTAATTTTTTTTAAATATTGAGAACTCATTCATACAAGAAAGATCTGGTATTAAGAAGTAACTTGGATCCGAACATTTTTTTTCTCTTTCGTATAGTTTCCAAGATACAACAAGAAAGTTAAAAATAGCCAAATACGTTATCTTTAAAATAAATTTGAACAGCAAAAAAAATTACATGATACATATCTATATATTCCCTAGATACCACCATGAAAACCATTCCATGAAAGGAAATACATGTGGTTCGGAGAAAGTGAAGAGTGTTTGGGAAAGACGAACGATTAGGATGGCCGAACGTGACCGAATGTCTGAAGTGAGAGAGACTGAGGATTGGAATGAAAGAGAATGAATGGGAATGATTATATAGAGCGCGAGAAGAACGTTAAGGGACAATAAGACGGTATCACGCAGTATGGGACAGTATGACAAAGTATGACGACGAGAGTATGTCCGAAGAGTGTATCGCGGACAGTATGACTGAAAAGACGATAAGACGAGACAATTAAAAGACGTACCAAGCGAAACTAACCACCGACACTATATCTAACACTATTATCACTGTAATTTATAATAAATATACATATATCCATAAACCACGCACGAGTACAACAATTATTTGGGGGCTCGTACGGGGATCAATCACTCAAAGATCTCTTCTCAAGTGATTTGAAGAGAGAAAAAACAACAGAAATGACTACATTCGTTTAACACTGAACAAATATATTTCTTTTACACAAGTAACAAATATCTATATTCTTTGGCTGGTCTCATTTTTTACGTTTATCTGATTCTACTGCTGCCGCGACAATTGTTCCAGAGTTTCAAACCTTTGAATTCTTAAGTCATCAGCAACAATTACCCTGAGCGTAATTGAATCTTGGCTTGTCAAGAGTCATTTTGAGCAGCGATTTCGTGTGCAGTTCCCTCTGGAATTCTTACTCGTCTCATTATAGGTTCTCTAATGATTTGATCTGTGTAACTAATTCTTCGAATACATCAACGAAACTTCTTGAGGTATTTATCCCGCATGATTATTATTCAACATGGAGAACATACCATTTCCAACTGAACCGCTTCCTTTTCTGCGATAACTCTTCTGTTAACGCCCTATGTTTCTGTTTCTTCGAAAAAAGTCTGCATACATGTTATATCTCTATCATTTTGGTATGAAAGCTGGTTAAAGAATCTTATGTTTTGTTGTATATGAGTTTCACTCCTTGCCACTAGATCACTGTATCGTCTTCTAAAAGTGGCTGTAACTCTCAAATGCCCTTAGCATCGGTTATATTTTCTATGTATATAAAATCTTATAGATTCTGATCATAGAAATAAAATCTTCTAGTCGAACTTTGCTTCGGATACCATTTTATAACGTTGTACAATTTACAAAGCTTCCTTGTGACATCGGTGGCGGCGAAATGGCCTGCCAGTTCACTGAAATTGTACTCAACCAATACAGAAAAGTGGAATAATTGCGAACACGGGGTAATTGCAAACATAGCTATTTCAATCTTTTAAAAAAAAGAAAGTAGATATGTCCAACCGTCAGTCAACAAGTCTGAACGCGTTCAGTGCCAGACAACAAGCAGGAGACAGAAGCAACATATGCGATTCAAAGTAAATAAAATTGAAACTTTTAGTTACTTTTCATTTAATTTTTCGCGATGTTGATATTTTATGTAGTGTCTGCAATAAGAGTGATACGTTTGATATTTGTATAAGTTGTAATAAACATGATTCAAAGGAGACCGTATTATTGACAAATTTGTTTTACGTTTCAAAGTTCTAAAATAAATTACGTTTTATTCTTATCACATCGTGGGGCAATCACGAATGGGTTAGATGGGGTAATCTTGAACATTTGCTATTACGATCTGGAAGAATATATTATAAAATGAAGCAAGGTTTTTTATGGTTTAACTATTGAAACTATACAAAAAATCGCTTTTACGTTTGCAGAACAAAACAAATTCAAACACAATTTGAATAAAACAACCCAGCTGGCAGGTGAAGATTGGTATTATGGATTCATTAAAAGACATCCAAATATTTCACTAAAGAAACTTGAGTCTATATCTCTAAATAGGATTATTGTGTTTAATGAAAGAGAAGTGAAAAAATTGTCCAATCTAGAGATTTTACAAAACTCTTATCTCTTTGATGCTAACCATATATACAATGTTGATGAGACAAGCGTCATTAACATCTAAAAGAATTCTAGAATTTTAGCCTCTAAAGGGGTACTGTTACAACAGCTACATGTGCATACAGTGCTTCAGGAATCTACATTCCACCATTTTTCACTTTTAAGAGAAAACGTATGAATTTTTAATTACTATATGAAGTCATAGCAAACATAATTGCTGCAGTCAGTGAGACAAGTTGTATCAATGAAAAGTTATTCGTGGACTGATTACACCACCTCATTTCGTTCTCTAAACCAACGGAAGTCTTAATATGCACATTTCCTTTTATGCCGCCAGGATGTAATGATTTTATTATTTCTTCCTCCACGTTCCTCGCACCGTATGTAGCCGTTGTATTTAATATATTTTGGTCCACTAGAATGTGCTTATAATAGAAAGTGCGATTTATATATGGCTGAGCATATAGGACAAAGAATTACACAGTACGATTATTGAACTATTCACGAAGGCATACAAAATGTATGAGCAATATACAGTAAATAATATACAAACACAGTTAGATCGGCTTAACTTCATTGGATAACTTAATACCACTATCAGATATTGTCGCTGAACCTACTTTGCCAAAAAAAACAGCTAGACAAAATGTTAAGAAAAAGGAATCACTGTTTTAGGAAAATAATTAGTTTTCCAGAGAGAGAAATTTTGCAGGAAAAAAAGCGAAGCAAGCAGAGGTAGAAATAAAGAATAATAAAAACGCTAAAACTAACAGATTAAGGACAAAAGAAATGAAAAATCTTAAATTTATTTATGATAATACAAAAAATACAAAAGAACTACCGAAAAAAGATAAAGAAAAAACATAAAGATAATAAGGAAAATGAATATTATTGATCATATGTTATAAATGTAATTTGTGGCTGCATGAAAACTGCATTAGTGGTAAAAGCACATCTAGAGGTTTTTTTTGCGAGTTCTGCGATAAATAGATTTGAGTATCCACATGTTCGAAATTGCCCTATATATTGTTCGTGATTATTCTCTAGCAGTCGGGTAATTATGAACACTAAAGATTTTGTTTTTTACTTAAAAACTGTATTTCATTTTAAAATTTCATCAATGTTAATTAGTATAGTATAAATTAAGTACCTTAACTATAATTATAAACAATAAATAAACTTGTTTCCTACTCAGTTTTCATTTTATTTGTATTCTTGCTTAGGTGTTCGCAATTACCCCACTCTTCTTTACGTTATCTTTTCGGTCATAGCGGCGGCCATCTTGTTTCGTTAACTTCTCCTGTAGCTCCTTCGTGGCCTATCGGCTTGAAACGCTGTGGTGATTCTCTTGTAGCAATCGTAAGGTATAACGATAATTTCGTAAGAAGTGGAATCAAAATTTTCCTTGACGCTTCGTCTCTTCCCCACTCGAAACTTTCTCTAACAAGGTCAAAAAAACTCCTCTATCTGGTGATACGCAACAAAAATTATTTTCTTTCGGTACTTGTCGTGAAAACATATAAATCGTTCGTTTTCTGTGCATAACACATTAACAAGTTATGAGAGATATACCGCGCACATATCATTACTTTTCTATCTAATCATTTGTATCAAAAATTCACATCGGCACTTCACTTCCTTCGAGTCTATCAATTAAATTTCTTCATTCGTCGTTTTATCCCGCTCTTATTTTGATTATTGTCTTTATCTCTCATGACTTCTACTTAAAGCGCCAAATGTAAGACCAAACAGCTGTTGCTAAAGCGACTTATTCAATAACAACCAAGTTTGGCAGTCATTTAATTCGTTTTTCTGCCTTCTCAATATTATTCGTTTGCATTTTTAATAATGTCGTCTGCTTCTTCATCATCATTTATAATTGTTTTCGTTATGAATAGCTTTTATTTCCTTAACTAATATTGTAATTGCAGTACCACTGTCATGTTTTTCATTTTTATTGTTAATTTTTTCACCATGGGTAGATTTGCATTGGCGATGATTTACTGTTACAACTTGCAATCCTTTTAGTACTAACAAGTATTACATTGATTCGCTCTTCTTGGAAACTTACTTCAACTGAAGAATGATATAAAACAAATCGCGACATTGTATTTTTTAATTGCATGATCGAATTTTGCATCTTTGTAACTTACTAGCTCTGATTTTTTTAACATCAAAATTGCTTTTGCCCTGTACTTTCTAGAAATCAACAATTATGAAAAATAACCTTCTTGCACTCTACACTAGATATTTTCTCTTGTCTCATCGGTACTTTTATATTTTGCCTCTATTTTATCTGATCCGTAACCGATTTTACATTTCTTGAAATTTAAAATAACAATGAAGTGTAAAATAATATGAAGTGTAATTTGTTTTATTCTTTAGAAATTTATATATATATATATATATATATATATATATATATATACACATATATATATATTGATAAAAGAATGTGTTATTCCATTTAAAAGAACATTGACCTTGAATTATTGATACATGTTATTCTGAAGAAAAAATTTGCTTATCATAATACTCGCCCTGCCAAATAAACAATATCTTCCTTAGAAATATCTTACACTGTCATAAACAATAATGATATATTAAAAGATCAAATTAGTTTTGCTTGTTTACTTGTTTTGAGGAAACCATGTGTATAGTTGTACATTCTCGTAATCAGAACTCTACTGTACTTCTGAATCTCCTGAACGCTATATACATTGAATTAAAACTATTGTACAAAATGGTTTTACTAACCGTGTATTCACATCATAGATTGTATATTGCGCTAAATATGAGTGTCGGAAGAGTTTCTTCACATTATGTGCAAGAAGGAAGTATTTACGATCCGGTGACAACGAAAACTTGGCAGGATTCAATCTTCTCTAATTGAAAAAATATTTTTTAATGCTGTGTTTTGCTATAAGTCATGTATATAAATAAAAGGAAAATTTGTTAATGAACGTGATTCTCTATAATTATACATAATGAAATTCCACACATACCTATATAATATAATACTTGTGTTATGTTACCTTGTTTTATGTATCATCAAATACGATATTAAAATATTCTAGCAATTAACACAAACTTACAAACGTTTCATTAGGCATTAAACTGTGGGAGGTGACATTTCTTTGAGAAATATACAATAGGGAAATTCCGCCCCAAACATCTCTGTAGCAAATGTGTTGTTCGCTTGCCCATGATCCGTTAAAGAGAAGAGGCGTTAATTCTCCGGAAAGAACCTGAAAATTTATTAATTTTATATTTAAACAATATAAAGCTACTTATTAACGTTCCCTTATTAGTAATACCTATTAAATAATACAACCATTAATCAATTGTCTGCGAATGTATATGCACGATGAATGTGCAAAAAAAGCATATGCCATTTATGCACATTAAACATGTAAATTGCAAATGTGGACAAAAAATATATAAAATTTGTAAAAAATATACAAAATATAATATACGAAAAACAAATAGCATATGCAAACAACAATGTTCAGATTGATTCAAAAATACATATCCAAGTTGTAGATAATTAATGAAAATATTCCCCTGAAAACTTTCCTTTCGTCCTTTAACATTTTTATTTCGAAGTCCTTAAAAACCTATCATGTACTCAATGGAAGCTAACAATGTATAATACTATGCTGTGAAGCTGAAAAGTTGTCTTCTGGAAAAAATTGAGAATCGTATCGGATCAAACGTTTCAATCGGTCTTCGAAGGCCTGCAGCTAACAATAAATAAACATTCTTCTGTAACATGGTTCTACATTCGCCTTAAGGAAGTATTGTGGTAATCCTATTTCAAAAAATCGATTTTTTTTTAGTTCCTTTTTGTGATATAGGGCATACTACATAGTAGTATATCACAACATAGTACGTTCATAGGGCATTTTTTACTCATCTTAGTATTAGGGGGACCGGAAAGTAATGTCGTTTCCTTACATTAAATTCAAACACATAAATTTTTAACGAGTTTTTATTTTTAATCAATGATATAATCACCCTCATTATCAACAACCTTTTGCCATCTAGTGTGCAAATTTTCAATGCCGGATCGATAAAAATCAATTGGTTTTTGAGCAAAATATACAGAGATGGCATTTTGAATATCATCCAAATTTGCAAATCTTTTGCCACTTAGAAAGTGTTGAAGCGATCGGAATAAATGGAAATCCGATGGTGCAACATCGGGCGAGTATGGTGGGTGAGGCAGTACCTCCCACCCCAATTCATTAATTTTTGCCAAGGTTCGTCTTGCGCAGTGCGGTCTTGCATTATCGTGTTGCAGAATAACGCCTTTTCTGTTGACAATCGCTGGCCACTTTTCAATTAAAGATTTATTTACACGATCTAATTGTTCACAGTAAAGGTCTGCATTCACAGTCTGTCCAGGTTTCAGCACTTCAAAATGAACAACGCCGCGAATACTCCACCAAACACACAAAAGGGCCTTTTTGGGGTGTAAACCTGGCTTAGCAGTACTTTGTGGCGATTCATTTGGAGAGAGCCACTGCCTTTTGCGTTTTGGATTATCATAAAGAACCCACTTTTCATCTCCGGTGATCAAGCGATCAAAAAACGCTTCTGTATTGTGCCGTTGAAGCAATAAGTTGCATGTGGTGGATCGGTTAGCCTTGTTCTCTTCGGACAGATTATGCGGGACCCAAACACCTGCTCTGCTTACTTTCCCAATCTGCTGCAAATGTTCTTGGATGGTCGACCAAGGTTGGTTAAGACTGTTTGACAATTCCTCGATTGTCTGACACGGATTTGCTTCCACTTCCGCACTTAACACGTCATTGTCTAACGTTGTTGGTCTTCCTGATCGATACGAGTCGGAAAGATCAAAATTACCGGATTTGAACTTGGAAAACTACCTTTGGCATTTACGAACGTCTAATGCATTTGGATAAACATCGCAAATGTTTTTGGTAGCAACTGTTGCGTTACTACCCTTGCGAAACTCAAAAAGCATGCAATGCCGGATATGTACCTCTTCTGGTATTTGGCTGGCCATTTCACCCAAAATTGTAAAGAAAAATTTTAAATTTAATTATTTACAACTAAACAAGTCACTATAACCTCAGAATGTCTTTGCTACGACTTTAATGTACACAATGAGCTGACAAATGACAATCAAATAGTGACATGCGCAGAAACGACATTACTTTCCGGTCCACCTAATATATAGATTCACCCACTGAAGTATGGACATATATCTCTGAAGCATCCGATATAATAAATAATAATATAATATACAATCTATTAATGTATAATATTAACAATAAATGATATATTTAAATTTACTGAGGTTAATCGGTGAAGTTTGTCCATAAAAATTAATTTATGCAGTAAAAATGACTTCCTTTACGGAAAATATTAATTCATTAGCTGATGAAAAGTAAAGTCATACTTTCTCAGCAATCCTATGTAATCCATAAACAAAGTATGTAACAGGTACTCTGTTTTCGTAACCCAATTTTAAATTCTGCCTCCTTTGATCTTATGTGGCGCTGCATTTATCACGAACAAAAGAATACTTTCTTCGCTGCTATCCGATAGTATAATGTGTATACACGAATTAACAAATTAAGCTATGATTGCATGATTCGTTTTCTTTAATTCCTTAAAATACAATACGTACGGTTTGAGTACTTCATTTTCGCATAGTTTTCCTACCACTATATTCGTCATATATTGACCATTTTGTTAGTAAAATAGTTACATCTGTAGAAATTTATACACAATAATCTGCTATATCTTCCCTAATTTGTAGTCTATTTGAATTAAAGGAATTATCTAAGAAAGAGAGGCGTGACTCTCACTTTTTGATTAGTTTTTACACAGTAGTACGTGTTATGATATTAAAGCTAATGATACAAAAATCAAACAGTTTAGTGTTTTCGAAATACTCAAGATTAAAGTTCTGATTTTTATTTGATAAACTCTAAGCTCATATAGTAGAAGTGAAAGTAACATAGTTGGTAAAGTGTCTGTTTAACAATACAGTGGCATAGGTTCTCGAAGATCTTATTTTTTCTTTCCTTTTTTGCGTTTTTTCAAATATACGCGTGTTTAAATATGTGTTTAATTTGTAACTAACCTTCAATTATTTTATTTAAACAAAGAATTTAATTCCTCTTTTCAATATATGCATAGTGTGAAGCAGAATGATAATTATCATAAGTATTCGAGATCGAGGAGCTCGAATTTACAACAAAGAACATTTCGATAATGTTCGATATAACAGAATCTTCCGATAGTACAGATCACTCTGATCAGCAAAGCTCAGCTAGTTTGCAGAGTGCAAACGCTTTGGAATAAGATCGGAAGTTATAAGGCTCCGATCACGGGCGTTTAACTGTTGACCGAAACTGTTCGGACGAGTAACGTACTCGAAACTGCGCACGATACTTTTGCTTCGTAACGTACTATATTCTACTGCAGTATCTGACTATTATTTGTGATTCTTACTATGCAATACTTACTTTTTGACTGACGAGCGACACTGCAGCTAGACCGCACGATACCGCTGCCGAATTTCGCGCGGAAGTGGAATAATTAGGGGGTTGATTAGCTGCAATTTCGATAATGCGCAATCGGTTGGCGGACTGGACTCAACCATCGCGGATAATGTGTCATCGCGATTTTAACCGAATTCTAAAGATTCTAGAACATTCGATAGCTTAACGGAATGCGGCAGTCGAAATTTCTGGAATGAAGCCTTTACGGATCCGTGTAAGCGGCAAAGCAAAAAACCCTCCTTGAAGGGGTCATTGACATAAGAAGCGGCCGTGAACCGTTGAACGTTCCGATATGTCTACAAAAACCGCAGGTTATACTAGTTTTTGCATAACGGAATTCTAACTGTTGCACTTTGACTAAAATTACGAAATTCGTCGGTATTTTAGATGGATCAAACGCAATTCTGAACAATAAAAACATGTGAAACGTAAAAATTGCAGACACCATGTGCATTGAATGAACACTGTACTTTGACAAGTGTACAGTGTTTCTTTCGTCATGAAGTTTAACTGTAAAGTAATCATTGCGACGTTTATATACAATAGCATGTTGATAAAGAAATCAATGAAGTCAGTGTAGGATCAATGCAAAGAATCCTCAACACAGTTTATTAAGCATTACGGTAAATTCCATGGGACTGTACAGCCCGTAAAATAGTTATCTACAGAACTGACCTGCAAGTCTCTTATAGCTTGACATCAACAGTCGGATAATATCTGGGGGCCATTCACCAAAAGGCAATTGACAATATAACAAAGTGTCCTGCCGATGAAGACTGTGTAAAATTTGGAAAATTCTGCAATTTCTCCAATCAATAATAACAGAAAAATTATTTTCGTTCACTCAATAGACACAATCGATCAAAACATTCAAAATTGTACACAAAACTCTGATCGACACCATCTTAAAGCTAGAGCGATAAAATTTACAGAGATAGCGATGCAAACACACAATTTGTAAAATAAAGCATAGTAACTCTAAATCGATAATAGCGATGCTTTCCAGCAACATTAATTAATCGCGGGAACTGCAATTTGAAAATAGACAGAAACTGAGTATCCATCTCCACTTGTGTTGAAGAGTTCTTTCGAGGTGATCAAAAGGAACAGTGCTGTGTAAGAAATATTCAAAAGTGTCATTCAGAAAAATGTTTGTAAGAGAAAAATTTGATAATACAATGCAGACGATGATACGAATTAAATTCTCGTGCCTGAAAATATATTTGATTCATTGCTGTGGACCACAACAGAAGAATCGAAATTGGAACTCACAATTGCCATAATCTATTGCATAAATAATTATATGAACAGAGCAGAACATAATGATACCGTTATAGAAACACAGTGGAAACCTTATGATTTTATCTAGATTGATTGGGAAAATATTTAAACCAAAAATTTCAGAGATTATTTCTCTTTGCAATTTCGTGCATGACGAGAAGCTGAAATTTCAAAAAAAAAAAAGAAATGCATCATACGGATTCCCCTGTAATAAATCCAAATATTCTAACAGCAATATCATCGTTTTCAAGTGTAAGTGATAATTTTGACCTTAAATAAAAAACACATACATGTTCCTTTTCTAAAGATATATCCAAAATGAAAGAGATAAGTTGAAGAATATGGATCCACACCCGACAACTGATAAGAAATAAACAAATATGTATGTAATTGATATTGGGAAGGGAGGAAAGAAAAAGACATCTTATTTTTATATGAACTCCTCGGTTGTGAGCATCAGTAACTGCAATCACCAGTTTAAGAATATTTTAATTTCAAGGAGAAAAAGTAACTGAAATTAGTGTACAAAGCTTAGCAAAAATAACACCTATACAGTATTAATTTGTGTGGAAAACTTACTCCAAAAGTTTTTATTTGTTTCCAAGAAGTGAATCTTTTGGTCAAAAAATTAAAGAAAAAGTACAACAAACGATAAAACGTTATAAGTTACACAAATTTGGTAAACCCCAATCAAATATATACGAACAATTTCTAGATAACATAATTCCACCATACGAGGGACAGCAATCTCTTTTATACACGTAAATATTAGATTTATAGGGAGGAAATGAAACTGGACTATATTGTACAATACAAAATTTAAAGATGAAAATAATTTACCCACTTGTACACTCAAAGTAATTCCTCCCAAATGCACACCGTATATCAACCTTATGACGTCTACTTTTACCGTCACGTAAAAGGTAATATATGTTCATAAAATACAAAAGTATCGTACTTCACAAAATCCATATCGAAATTTAACAGCAAGAGAGGACACCATCAAAATTTAATCTCTAAAATATAATCAATTATAAACACCCACATAGTGACATAATAGGGTGTATGTGATTATATATTCCGTCTTGCAATTATACATATTTAGTTACTTTTAGAATAAAATTTTAATGTATTTGTTCTTATTACACAACAGATGTGCATGGTATGCATCGAGACTGTATAACAAACGATCAAACAGTATTTCCAATAGAATTAAATAAAAATACTTGCAATGGTTAAAATAAAACGTTTATTCAATGGACAGGTTTTACATGATTCTATGATAATTATCACCCTTCTACATGCAATTCTAACATTGAAAGGACGAATTAAATTCTCTGAAGGTTAACTGTTAGGGCGATGGATCGATCTCAAATAAACACTCTTTACGGTTTCACGAGTATCTAAGAGTATTGTATTTACAAACGAATATACATTTTAGTTTGTAGTCATAGAATGACGCGAGGCGTGTAGATTGCACATATTAGTTTCACGAGACACATGAATAAAAGAACGCGTGTAGATGAAACAAGAAGAAACGTAATTGGTTTTTGTTGCTAAAACGGGCACGTAATCAATAGAAGCACGACACCAAGACCGCGAGTTATAATCTCTAACACTCCCTCTCTCTGTGAGACGAGTTTTGTATTCCGAATGTTTTCAAACATTTTTGATGCTTGGATTCTGGTAGAGCCTTTGTGAGAACATCCGCGGCCATCTTCTCAATAGGTACAATATATATTGCGTCTCTATGCAGTAGTTCTTCAGATTTTATCTCACAAAATGGTGCCGGATATCAATATGTTTCGTGCGGCTGTGAAACATGGGGTTCGTGATCAGCTTATGAACACCTATGTTATCACAGAATAACACTTTACAGCGGCCAAATTCTCGAATCTCAGCTCGATAAGGAAGTGTCGCAAATGTATTGTCTTCTTCATATAGCATCAGTGATGTCTACACATTCCGTTTTGATCAACGAGAATGCAATGGTGCGCTGTTTCCGTGATTTACAAGTAATAGATCCGCTAGATAGAATGAATGTCTATGCCTATGTAGGACTTCTCAGGGGGGGTAGCTTCCTTTACTTTCTGCAGAACGAGTCTGACACACCTGAGGTACCTGATGCCAATCATACCGTAAGACTCCTGTTGGTTGTCGCAATGACCCACTTACAATTCCTCTTTTGGTTTTATGAATGGTACGCGATGGCAGGAGGGACGAGGGCCTTGGCTTAACTGCCCGGGCTACGAGAATGATAACTCTATAGCCTGGTAACTTCTTCGGAAGTGTGGACCGCCGCCATCCGTCACGGGGTGTTTATGGGACGACTACCTTCGCAACAGGTGGACTGAGTATTCGGGCCGGTGCGGAATGGAGCTACCGCTCTCACCAGAGGTATACTCCAGGGTTCCGCAAAAGTCTGTGCTGGGTCCCCTGTTATGAAACATCGAACACGACACTGTCCTGTGGATTAAAGACCTCCCCAACAACGTCAATCTGACGTGTTATGCGAACAACACACTGTTGCTGGTCGTCGGAGAGGATTAAAGGAGGGCCATTTAACAGGCCGAGAACGGTACCCAACGCGAAGTCGACCGGATCAGGAGGATAGGTTTAGAGGTGGTTCTCCATAAGACCGAAGTGCTGGCAATCCATGCACCTCGGAGAGAGTCGTCTCCCTTTCCTGATCCGGATGGGTGAGGCCATTGATGAAGTGAGGTGCCAGATGAAGTACCTGGGGCTAATTCTTGACTGTCACTCGCGATTTGAGGGGCATTTCCGAGCCCTGGTTCCGCGGTTGGAGAGTATAGTCGGCTTTCTGAGCCAACTTTTCCCTAAACTGCGGAGCCCGTGCGACGAGCATAGTTCATTCGATGGCCCTATATGGGCCTCAGTATGAACGGGCGACCTGGTCGCTTCACAGCTGTACAGTCTGGCTGCGCCGGGTCGATAAGCGACTGGCTCTACAAGTCGCCGTTGATGAAGGACCATGTCCTATGAGGCGGTGACTGTTCTATCGCGACTGCCCCCGTTGGATTTGCTCACGGGCGAGGGGTAGTCTTGGCGGGACGAGACGTTGAGGCCGTCAGACGCCAGGCCAGGCAGTCTATATTGCTGCGGTAGCAGCAACGGCTGGTTGAACTGATGGTCACCCGAAGCTTTGATGTTTTTAACCCCCCCGAGAACGTGCGAAAATAGTCACTGTGATGGGTTTTAGTGCATAAGTTCTATATCCGGCGTTTTCGGCCCCTCTCCAAGGGACCGGCAGAATCTTTCGAAGATTTCTTCCAAGTAAAAGAAAAGGTCTATGTAGAATCTCCTGTCCTCTGGACAATTGCCATAATCGACGTCAACATATTCTGCAAGAGGTCCTTATTGCGTCGATGTATGATGCCCAGTTCTGATGTTCCTTTTAAATAGCAAAGAATACGTTTCGCGATGCCCGGTTTAGTATCCGATATCAAGTACATCAGAGAACCGACGAGCTCACTTTAGAATAGCCTCAGCTTTTGTGTCTTCGTCGCGATGTGATATCTGCGGTTTTAATCAACGATCATTAGTGCAGATATTAGTTTATAGTTAGTTACCTGGTTGTGTTTAAGGATTTCCTTTATGTGTCCTCTTTTATGTTGACGAAACTCCATATCAAGACACTGATTCACCTTTCCCAAGTCCATTACTTCGAAACACCTCGCCAATCGATTCTTGATTTGCGCGATCTTTGATGTGTCTTTGGAGACTATCAATATCGACGTATACTGCAATTAATACGGAGTGCCGTCTTTAGTTGGCTCACTCTATTGCTGTTTCGGAGGTCCTCCAGCATCTTCTTAGCCTCCTTGCAACATTAGATTCTCGTCTTCCAGTTTGAACAATGTAGTTCAATACTTCATCCGTCATTTTGGGCACCTCCATATATATTTGCTGATTAAGTGGACCGTTCAGGTATGTCGTCGCCACATCGAGTTGACGTATCGACATATCATGCTACGAAACAAGAGCAGTATAAATGGAATCGAATTGAGGCGTGCAACTAGTGAAAAGGTTTAGTCAAAATCGATTCCTGGACGTTGGGAAAATCCCTTCGCAACAATCTTTGCTTTACGCTTCTTGAGTGTTCCGTATGACGCGAAAATTGTTTCACAGCACTATTCTTTTACTTTCTAATGCATGGATCGATCGAGAATATCCCAGGTACCGTACTCGACGATGCTACTAAGCTCTGTCGCCATAGCTTCGTACCACATGTCTGCATTGATACCAGTTACAATCTATTAAATTGGTATCTCGCCAAAATAGGATTGTTTCCATTTCACTACATTTGTATTAATGAGGTTATATTTTTTTCAAAAGCAACCTAATTTCTTTGTCATGATCTTGCGACGTCTCCCGGGGACTTTTTTTAAAGCTTCTGAAGCTTTGTCTAATTCTTCAGCTTGTTGTTGTTAGACTGGTCATTGAACGTTGTCGAGGTACTGGTTTTATGGCCCGTATTGAGATACATCCTCGATCCCATCGTCCAATTGTATAATTTTAATTTTAGAGCCCTATTGATTTTCTATCATTGCCTTAACCTACCTCTTGATGCAGCATACCTTACACCACCTTGACTTATCATCGATGAAGTTCACAAAGTACTTGGTCTTCCCGCAAGACTCAGTCTGTATCAGTCCGTATACGTATACGTCGATATGCACAATCTGGAGCGCTTCCACATACCGGCTCAATCGTCACGGAAATAGAGTCTGAGTCACTTTTCCATGGGGGCAGACATCCCATTGAACGTCGTAAGATTTGAGCTTTCCGAAATCCAAAATTTTAATGTATTGTAGATAATAATATCATTCATTTCCGTGGTTTAGGTACATATGAAATTGGTGTGAGATTTTTGTGAAAAAAAAATGTTACTGACTTTATTTTCATATATTCTTTCATTTTTATGTTATATATTTATTTATTTCTTACAATGTCTCGAATAGAATACAACGTAAAAACATGAAAAATGTATACATTCTCGACAACGTGAACATTTGATAAATTAAATAACACGTGATGACACGTCAAAAACATTATGTGAGCTACATTGCAGAATTTGTATTAAAAAAAGATTTTGTTTCTCTGAACGCATTGACGCATTCTTGAATAGGTATCAATAATATCCAGTATTAGAACAATTATAAAATATGCGTACACTATTTAAAAAGTGTTGTATATTTAGAATTGTTCATTTCTCTCTCTCGTTTTTTCTTTTGATGATTTACTGAATATAAAACTCATATATGATTATTGGCTCTGTGTTTCCTTTCTTCGTATATTTATTTTTCCAATTTTGATATTTATTTCGAAAACCATAAGACAGCGTTGATTAAAACGTTTGGAAAAATAAATCAGTACCCTTCTCTACAAAACATTTCAAGATCAAATTCATCAACGAGATGTTTATTAATATAAATAATTACTGAAGCAGACTTTATCTGTATAATAATAATAATAATACCATATTTATGTTTATACTTCCCAGTAAATTATAATCATAATAATTTCATGTACTTTACTTGGACCTGCATAAAACAATTTCTCTGAGAGCAATATACATTTTTTTAAATAGAATGACCTACTTTCTGAAGTAGGCTCATAATTTTATTTTTATGAGTTCAATATTGCTACAAATGTGTAAAGTCCAGTGTTTCCAATGATCCTTTATGTTCTATAATTAATGTATAAATTTACGAAACAATTTTTTTTAACTATCGATCTTTCCCTGCACTCGCACACGTTCTACATTGACAAAGGATCTAACTGCGAAACTGTAATTCTATAGAAGCGTGGTCTGGTATCAGTATAGCATTATCTAACCCAGAACGCTGAAAGTAGCTCTTTCAAATAATATTCACGCGCGAGAAGTTGACCGCTATCCAACAAGCTAGAAGTCATAGGGGAAAGGGGAATCGTCCACTCACATCGGTAGTGATGAGAATGCCTTACGCAGATGCATTGTCATCATTGTTAAGTTGAATACATGTAGAAGTTCACTGCGTGACGAGGAACGTAAACGAAACAGAACATGAAGAAGTAGAATGTAACGATAGCGTTCACGAATGCATCTCAAATACATTTTACAGTAACAATGTGGATTAAAGTCTCTCCATAATCAGGAAAATATAAAGAATATATTTAAAACACTTGCATTACAAAAAAAAATAAAAATTAAGAAAGTTTTGTTATTGTATTAGTACTGTGTTTTATCTCCTCGCACGGATATTCGATAGCAGATTCGATTACAGTATACGGGTTATTTGATGAGAAAATACGAATTGAACTTGACTACCGAGCTCCAGGGGACATCCCCCAAGTAGTTGGGATAAAAATTTTACTTGAAAGGTAAAGATCGTTTTCAAATATGGAGATACTTTACTGTATTGCATCGAGGTGTCACCATCATGTCATGATAGATGTGAATGGACAATTCCCCTTTTTCCTGTAACATTTTAGCTTTTAGGATAGTGGCCAATTAGCTATTCTTGTTGTATACGCTAGATAAAAGTTGATTCGAATCAGCAATCTGATCTTCTACCCAATAAAGTGCAAACACAGAACTTAATAAAAACTCAACGAAAATTGGACTTGGAAATTTTGAAGAGTCTTTTTATACATCAAAAAATAGATGACAAATGATATTAAGACAGCATGATTCAAGTTATTCTTTTCAAGATGATTTACATTACAAAATTAAACTTATAACATACATATATGTATATATAATAAATGTGTTACTTATTGTTGTACTAATAGTTTAAATAAGAAAATATGTAGTAGCTGAAGTGTCACATACAAAATTTGTATTACATACCTCAGAAAGTCGTAATCGGGTACCTCGCACTCTAGGACCCTCATCCGGTGGTGTCAATAGGACAACCGATGTCACAATCAAAGCTAGGACCGCAACAATCACGAGTAGAGCTATCAAAATGCCACGCCAATTCCTCTGATTCGGATTCGCTGATACTAGCTCCTATCACAAACATACTCACTAATGCCACTGTCAAATAATTTTAAATTATAAATATTTATGCGAGTTCAAGTTTGTTAAGGAGGAACGATATAGTCCGCAACAAAACACCTTGAAATATGTATATCATCTTTATTTTGTAATAACGTAAGTTTAGTGGTTTTATAAATATTTATATGTTTAATAGAATTATATACAGAATGCTTGACAAAAATATTAACACTTGTATGGAGTATTTGTACAGATATACATGTAAATTCTTTTCTTTGTAAATAGTTTATTGAAATAGTAACGAGATTACCTTTAGAATAAAAAAGAAAAATCATTGCATAAATTTGTTCTATTGAGAACTCTTTCTGTTAAATGTAATGTTTACAAGGGAATATTCTGTTTCTAGTCGACCACTATTTCCGTTTTAAATATCAACATTTGAGCCCGTTTCGAAATAGCCAATTTTGAGTACGGATCACAGTTAAAATGTTCTGCAGATTTTTTGTAACGATTGCAAAATCTCGTTGTCGTTTCAATCAATTGCAAATAAATAAAAGAAAAAAATATATATATTTATACACACACGTACATGAAAAAATTTGTCTGAAAACTAAACTATAATTAAGTTGTTCTTTAGTTGTTCTCAACTAAATTTTTCTCAATTTAGTGTACAATTAGTTGTCACAAGTGCTAAACTTACATTAACATTTATAATATTTACGAAAACATTGAAGTATCACATTTATAAGATTGACCAAAAATTTCTTCGATTTAAAAAAATAATTATTCTTCCAATTTGGTTTATAATTGTTTTAAACAAATGCCATAAAATAGCAGGAAAATTTTAAAAATCTGAAAAAATTGAGAATATAGTGCCATCTATCCTTCTCAATTAAGAAAAATGCTGTCAGTTTGAAATTGATTAAATGAAAATTATTTAAAGACAGTCTTATCCAAGCACTACTAAGAATCAAGTTCTTGAATCTGTTACATAAGAGATAGATCTGTCGTAAGATGTTACAACACAAGATGTTTTATGTCTCGCAACGAATGTGTGTTAAAACCATTTTTAAACAAGACGACACGCTATGCACATGCTTGAATTTGTTGATCAAAAGTGCCATTTACTATTCTTTGCATGAACATGTGCTTTGATATGCTAATATCAAATAATATGTTTATCCACATTGAATAGAAAATAATCGGATTTCCGCTAATGATAAATATTTACCATCAACCGCCTGTTTACTGTATTAAGTATTTACTAAATGACCAATTTTACGAATACTCGACTGTAGAGTCAGTTTTAATTACAATCAAATAGTACGTTAGAAAATAAATGTACCTTATGTAAACTGTACTTTCTACATATGTAATTTAATAATTGGCCGTGAACAAAAAATTGGAGTCAGTGAAATACAGGTGATATTGTAGTAAAAAAGAAAATTATTTATTTTTTAAATTTTCAACAATTTTTTACAGAAATATAAAGATAATTTATAATTTATTAAAAAGTTTCGATAATTACGGAACAAAGAAGATAAATTACATAAACCGAGCAATTGTCAGGAAGGATCATATCTAAAATTGATATGGTATAGTAAGACAAATTTTATTATAAGCAAAATAAATGTGAAAGCTAGCTGTCATAAATGCATAAGATTTGTTCAATTTTGCAAGCAATTAAAAAGAAGAAAACGAAGAAAAAAGCATCGAGGTGAATGAATCTTATTCAAAATCGATGAAATAGCCCCTCCCTATTTGAAGAAGAAATTCGTTTAGATATTTTAAAAATTGGACATATACGTTAATTTACGTAATCGTTATCAATTTTTAATTTGTCATCAAATGTCATCACTTGCTCATCAAATTATGACTCACGAGGCTTCTGAGTTGCTCCCTCTCTGGCCTCTCTTGGTTACCTGTTTGACATTATATGATTCCCTTAACAACGCAAGTACTATACAGAGATTGTAAGTTTCCAACGAATCAGAGTAGTTGTCGTATCTTGAATTACAAGTATTTTAATTAAAATGTCCACTTGCTCCTCTATCGTTTAGTTTGGAACTGAACAACTTACGATTTCTGTATAATAGGTATGCTGTGTGAGGAAGAAACAGGTTCCCGAGGTACCCCTATACTGGACAGCGTTGACATAGATATTAATTTTTTGTTTGTGTATAGATCGTGCGATGCCAAATTGATCACTTTTTGTACACGGGGTCAAAGGGTTTTTATGACATTAAAACGTGTTGTAGTCCACCATTAAAATATGTTACAATCTACATTAATATATGTTGTAGATCACTTTGTTAGTTTTGGACTTGTTAAAAAAAATACCGGACGTCAAAGTTTGTAATTTTTGAAAAAACAAGCTACTCAAGTATTGAGTAGTTACCCTTTTTTTTTCTTTTTGTCTTTCTAGCGTAGTTATTTCATAATTAAAATTTTAACGAATTAAAAGAAGTATTCTAGTCTAGAAGGTAAAAAAAATTAATTTCTTTTTTTATTTTATTTTCTTAATGTAGTAGGTTGTTCAATAAGTTTTGTCGTTCGATAATCTAATACTGCTACTACGTGAAACCAAATTCTGCCAACAGATGTACATTCCGCCGTTTGAATCCCATTGACAAGCGCCCTTGGTTTGTAAAGATAATTTCAATTGTACAGCGACAGTCTTAGTTAAGTTTCAGTTTCAAACGAGAAAAGCATAATGTACATTGCAAAATAAGAATATTGTATAGTAAATTGCTCAGTTTGCGTTTTGATTGTTTTCGTAAAGATGAATTCATGCTAAATGAAAAAAAGTGAAGGCTTTTCCGCAGAAATTAATATACCAACAAGGAAAAAGATTTGAATACTCCAAATTCGTAAGGCGAAAAATTAGAAAGTAAAAGAGATCTTACCGTGATCATTTCGAGCTCGTTTGACTATTTCAAACTTTTATGCGGTTTTTACAACACTTTCTACAGTGTAAGAAAATGAAAATGACCTTGACTTTTTATGAAAAAATACATTTGGTTAAAATATTTCTTTTGTCAGATTGTCGGAAGTATTCGAGAAATCGTGAAAAGTGTTACGTGGAATACTCTGGGTATGCAATAGTATCACTATGACATTTGAATATTACATAACTACCGTCCTTTAATATGAAATTTGCAAAAGAATATGTTTTTAATTTTCACATTTCAAAAATGAATATTTAACATAAAAATTCGTTTATATAACCAGTTTTTATGAAAATGGACAAGAATCACAAACTTTTCGTCCTGTTACTTTTAAACAAAACCAGAAAAACATTTATTTAAACCTCCCTTCTTTTCCATGGATTGCAACATAATTCAATTTTATTAAAATCCTTGATAATATTTTCCTTTATTAAAATCCGACTATAAAAAGTGATCAATATAACATGAAATGATTCAGTTGTGCCCCATTATTCGTAAGCTTGAGCATGTGTAGATAACCGTATATTACTAGTCAATTAATTGCAAGAAATACAATAGTAAAAATTATTTGCGCAAAACTAATAAAACCGGCTGACAAATGACTATAATATTAACTAATGAATTCTCGAATACTAAAAATATTTAGATCTAAGTAACTTTAAATTTTTCTTTCTGAAATAATTGTAAGGGTAAAAGTAACGCGTGTAAATATTATACTACTATTATCTTCGTGTGGTTTATTAACAAAGTTCTGAGAATAGTAATGTATACAACAAAATGCTATTCATATACAACATACATACTATAGTCGTTCTGCACTACAGTAGATTAAAGTTTTTCTTTGGTTTATTCTATTTTATTATATGCATATCAGTAACAGATTAAATACATGTTTTGATGTGTTTGATGTTAAGAGCAATTTATACTCATAAGGAAATATTAATTTCCCATTCCCCTTATTAATTCTACGTTTTCACTATTATGCAGGGTGTCGTTGAATTTGTTTTTTCATACGCAACAATTTTGCCGAGTGAAAAGTACACGATGACATTTAAAAATATTGTGACCTTGATTTTTTATAAAAACAAGTAGTTCACGAAACTTTCTATGTTGTACTTTGTAGCCAACTAGAAACTGATTGATTTTTGTTCAAAAGATTTTTTATTACACAATCGGAAATGGCTAAAAAATCGTGGCGACAGTTATGTGTCACACTCTGTATATAAAATTGACTATGACCTTCCAAGACACTATTTGTGTAATACAATGAAAATCATTCTGTCTAATACATTATTTTAATGTATCAAGATTTAAAAATTCGCTGACATAATTCAATACACAGCGAAAAAAGTGGTGCGTCTAAAGATTAGAATTAAATTTCAATACTAATATTATTTGTTTTATATTTGAAAATCATTTAAATAATTTAAATATCTTACATTACGTAATAATGCTTATACAAATATTTATATGTTACCATATTTCCAAAAAATGATTATGTTCGTAAGTGTTTGATCTTCAAAGCCTTAATGTAAACTAAATAATTGTTATAATAAATGAAATACAATATTAAATCAAATAAGTCATTAATAAAGTTAACATACAAACATACTTTCTTAGTGGGTGATAAGTTTTACAAACACACATACAAAACCTAAGTTTCGTTAGAATGTTCAAATACTTCATAAATTATTATGGTTCTATGTAAATTTCATAAATTCAGTTTAAAATGAATTACGTATTAAATTTTTCATTATTCTATAAAAACTATATAGACCAACCGATTTCGTGAGTACATATCTGAAAGCAATGGCCAGTCTTCTTCAATAAAATACGATATTCTTTACACTTTCGGTACATTCATTATAACTTTTTGACCACAAACATAAAAGTTATACGATTATGTAAAACAAATCAATGAATTCAAATATATACATTACATAAAGATTTTCAATCAATAATTCTCTAATAATTAACATATATTGCACCATTTACGGAATGTTGCTTTTAATTCGTATAGTTTCGAAAATAATTAAAGAACCATTATCATTACAGTAGAGTTTCATTAGTGTGCAGTCACTTAGAATAAGGCATTATTAAGAATAGGATAAAATTAACTAATCAAAAAATTATGCACAAAGTATAAAATCTTTACATTATTTTTAATTTGTGAAAAATTAGTTCCAGATTTTTACAGTTATTGACAGACTTATCTATCCTAAATGCTAAAATCTGCTTTATTACTGGTAGAGTAGTTTTGTAGATTTATCTATTTAAAGTTTATCTTTTGAAAAATGTAAGAAATTGAGCTGTCACACCAACAGTTTACCTTTAGCGTAAAATACAAAATCATAAATAGTTAGGACTATCGATTTGGAAAGAGTTTATTTTATAAAAGGTGGCCGAATTAGACAACGCAAATTACGATGCTAACGTAACCATTGTGTTTGCGGTATATATAGTGTTAAGACAATTATAGATGGTAAGTTAATGACTGTTATACTATCATCTGAAATAACTTCACGTTTATTGATTTTAGATAAAACTGTCCTATATAAAATATAATATAAGGTTTTTAATGAATTTTATCAAACAGAAACATTGTTTCAATTTTTTCGTGTCATGCATTTTCCAAAATATCAATGTGACATTGAATTTCTTAAATAATTCCATGTATTGTTTTAGCACTTATAGCCAATGAAAAGTTAATTTCAATGATGTGCAACAAAGTGATCTTGAAATAACTTTGACCCCTATAATGTGTAGTATTCCTTTAAATTTCTGTATTCATAGAATGATTACAATCTAGTGCAGGGATGAACAACTGAACTTTTTGCCGACAAGGGCGTCTGAATCTGCACAGATTCTACCTCAGGGGTAGATTCAACACAGGAGCAGGATGAATCAGTGCCCTTGTCGTATACGTACAAACTAGCGATCCTGGTTGTGAACCTAACCACTTATTCCTGTTCTTGAAACCAACTTATACAATATTTATGTGATTAACAAAATTCATTATGTAGACGACAGATTACATTAATATTCGTAAATTTTATTTTATACTATGTCATTTAATTTTAATAAAATGTAGACTAAAATAAACATGTAGGAATTATTATCCTTCTCTTTTGGTTAAAGAAAAGACCAACCTTCCGGATTAAAACAATCTCGAACTTCAACAACCAAGGACCAAACGCCAATTTCAAGAAACAAATTTTTAATATTTCAGAAAATTTGTACACAGCACGCACAGCTATTTACGATTGAAATTGATCGTTTCAGAATGTTCGGTAATATTTTAGATTATTTATTTATTTTTAACGGACGAAAATCCATTCGAGAGTTCAATTTCGAAAGTTAAAAATTCATACTTATTATGAGCGATTGTGTTCAATTATGTTTGAGATTTTGAATGTAATTAAAGGTTATTTCACATAAAAATGTTGTCTTTATGCACTCGAAATCAGAATTTTGATCAAATTGAAATACGATGAAGTCTATAACTTAGGAACACTAATTACAGTATCATTTTACTGTTTTCGAATTTAAAAAAAAAAACTTGAAAAACACAATAAAAAGAATGTAATTATGTAAGGTTATAGTTTCGAAAATAAAAATAATGTTTATTGAGTGGATAATGAGGAACCGAGATACTAAGAATGTATTTGCCGTAGATGAAATGAATCTCAAAATGTTCCCGCCGTGCTGCAAGCTGCTGCACGTAAGTCAAAGTTAAACATTATTCGAATAAAATTTCATTTAAATAGTTTTGCAATAAGAAATATGAAGAAAATCGAATAAATCTATGAGTAACAATATCATGTGCCAGTATCGCCCACAATGATACGGCATACGCATCAATGAATGGGAATAATAATAATTACGAGATGTTTCTTACGAATAGAACATAGAGTAGATAATTTTCAAAATAATATTTCACTTGTATTTTTCTTTATCAGCTATTGTCCATAGTAAGGGGGTGAAAACAACCCTTAAAGTTGGTGTCAAAGACATATTTTTGAAAAAAAAATTTTTTCAACTTTAGTGTTTACAAATGTGAGAGCTGACCAACAAATAAATTTGTAAAAAAAATTACCGGTATTAAAAATTACCGTCTTTGGTCACTTTTCTTGCTAAAATTTAATCAATTTTCTCTTGTAACTTCATATATATAAAGTATTGTAGTATCGTAATTTTAGAATAGCCCAGGTTTAGGAAAACGTAGCTTTAAGAGGACGCAGTTTTAGGGACCGTATTGTAAAAGAGAAAGTTGAAGTCGGCAAGGCTCGGAGCCAGGCCCGACGAAAATGCAACGGGTGGTTCATCGACGTTGCCAAATGGAGAGTCGCGAATGTGTTGTCAGGATTGTCGGGTCGAGAGTCGTGAATGTGTATAGTTAGTATTGTCGAGTCGAGAGTCGTATAGAATTTCAGCATAGTACGTTATTCACCGCCATCCATATCGCTATTATACGTATACATTTATAATTAATGAATAATAATCTCACAGTATAAATAAAAATAGGTGGTACGTGCCTTAGGAATTTTTTATTTCTTACCATGTAAGATAAATTTCAAGACGGAAATTGTTATCCAATTCGTGCGAAAAGGAGTATTCGAATGCGCATTGTAGAAGTTATTACACGCTTTGACAATATTAAAAATATTAAAAAATCGTTTGTTGTCCCTCCGATAGTTGGAACAAGTATCGTAGGTATTTATGAGACGCGATCAGGGCTATAATGGTTAGGTCGCCCACGGATATAGAACTTATGTACTATGAGGCAGCAACCGTCCTGTCGGGGCTACCTCTGTTGGATTTACTCGCGGATGGAGGATGGTCCTGTTAGGACGGAAGGAGAAAGCCCTTAGACGACAAGCCCGGCAGTCTATGCTGCTGTGGTGGCAGCAGCAGCTAGTTGAACCTACATTCCTGTTAGAGAGGTTGGGCATGGTTCACTCACCTTCCGTATGATGCAGGTGCTGTCCGGGCATGGTTACTTCGGGTGGTACCTGCACCGTATATGCAGGGAGGCAACGGCGCGCTGCTGGCACTGTCCAGCGAACCAGGATACGGCGCAGCACGCCCTGGAGGTGAGCCACGTCTGGGTTGGTAAGCGCCGTGTCCTGGTTGGCATTATTGGGTCGGATCTCTCGCTGCCGGGTATAGTGAGAGCCATACTCGGCAACGAGGGAAAGTGGAAACGCATGACCTTCTACTGCGAAACCGTAATTTCGCGGAAGAAAACCGCTGGCCGAAAGCGGGAACAGGCCGGGGAAAACAATGTTAGGCCCTCGATAAAATGGTGGACGAGGGCATGTTGGCTTTACGCTTCGTACCTCCGTTCCTACCTCATCCAAGAGGTGGGTCAGTCGAGGGAGTCTTTCGACTATTTCCACCACGCAAAAGATAAGAAAACTTTATAATTCAAGTTGAATTCAACTGACTTGCGGTCGAAAGACCTTCAATTAAACGAGAGGTAACAACCATATGGTAGTTTTATCTGAAATTTTTAATTCTCCACTTTATAAAATATAAGGGAGCTCTGAAAAGAGTTGGTTATTTATTAAATTTTTACTGCTAAATATGTGCAAACATTAATAAAAAGTGACATTAATTATTCTAAGTAATTGTTACAGTAGTGGTATTTTGTAAAAATATGTCGTAAAAATGAATGCTCTTGACACCAGGACCATTTAAGTATGACTACATCGCTATAATGAAAACAAATCGTAGCAACTAAATTAGCAAAACAGAAGTCAACGAGAATGTCAAATTCAACTGACCTATCATCTGTATATTCACATCGAAACCATGCATAATGATATAAATTTTTGTAACATGGCGCTGATAATTGGTTTTGAATTAACAATTATAATTGAATTATTGAAACTCTAGAATATAAATGTACATTATTGTTTAATATTACTGCAAAGTCTGATATTTTTCTGATAAAATTTTTCCAAATTCTAAATCCGAAAACATAATGTAATTGAATAATTTTGGTATTTATTGGAATTGCTTATCCTGTGGAGTTACAACTTGGATGATCTGCTGTAATCACGCCATGAATCTAACAAACGAACTGAATATTCCGGAGCATTTGGAAAGTATACACGTGATAATCACATCCTAAATAACTCCTTCATCGATTTACTCAATTTCGAATACTCAATATGGATATTAAATGCCGTAAACATTCGCCGTTGTCCACGTGGACCTAACTGTCCACTTACTCCTTTCAAAATATTAAAAAGGAGTAAAATTAAGATTCCATTAGTTAAAACAGTGGGTTATATGGTATAATTGTGAATAATCGCGAACAAAGATTGAATAATAGTACGTGTATCTTTTTCGCCTTTATAAGATATGATTGCATCTCCAATTAAAAATTACTTTAGTCAACATTAAAAATGGTAGGGGTTCCCTCTTTATTGCTGCCATAATTGCATATTTCTATCAAAATGTGAATAATGTTAATGGGATTAATTGCCACATTTATAAAATTGAAATTAGAAGTTAATATTATTGTTATATAAATAAATATAAAAAATAAAAAGGAAAATGATTTAAGTTGAAAATAGAAAAATCACATATATTAATTTAAAATTTAATGAATCAAAAGAAAATTTGTGATAATTTAGTCCTAAAGAATGTGAATATCTAATCCAATGATATTACTAATGTCTCTTTCTTCAACGTGCGAACACAGCGAAAAAGTACCAGTCGCAATTAACACAGTCAAATAAAAGTGTCCAATGCGCGGTACGCATCTTTTATTTATTTTCAATTAGCTAGTAAATTTATACTTTCTTTAACTGCGTTTACCAATCAAACTTATCTAAAGCGTGCACCTTTTGCTTAAGATTATATAAAACGCCGTTGTAAAATTTCGGTACGATCAGTCACCACTAGTTCTTTTCAGAGTTTCCATACATTTTATAACATGAAAAATTTTAAGTTCAAAATGAAACCACCATAGAGCTGTTACCTCTGCCCCAATTGCAGGTCTTTCGACTGCGAATCAATTGAACGCAACTTGGATCATAAAAGTCCTTAATGTCTAGTCCGTAATGAGCTATAGTCCACTATAGCTCTGACTGCATCTCATAAATACCTACGATACTTGTTCCTGATATCGGAGGGATTACAGATGACTTTTTAATATTGTTAATATTGTCAAAGCGTTTAATAATTTCTACAATGCGTGTTCGAATACTCCTTTTCACGCTTGAAATTTATATTATATAGCAAGAAATAAAAAATTTCAAAGACACGTATCACCTATTTTTGTCTATACTTTACACATATCTGTAACGTTATATATATATATATATATATATATATATATATATATATATATATATATATATATATAACGTTACAGAACAATTGGTTAAATTTGAACAAGAAAAGTGATCAAATAAGTAATATCTTAAACAAATTATTTTTTTTACAAATATATTTATTGGTTGGCTTTTAAGAACACTAAATTCGAACAAAAATTTTGTTCCAAGCCCAATAAATCCCAAAATATTTCTAAAAATATGTTTTCAACCACCAACTTGACGGCCGCCAAGGACCGTTTTCACCCCCTTACTATGAATGATGACTGATAAAGAAATGTGTCAATTTCTTTTTGAGAATTATTTACCCTATGCATTTCATTAAAATTATTATTTGTTGCTTGGATATGTTCCCTAGCTAGAACTCTCTCAAAAATCGAAAATTCAACCACATAATTCCACTACCCGAGCATAAACAAAACATACGTTATTTGTAAAAATAAGCTTACTTAGGAGAAAATGAATTTTTCTCGAAAAATATTATGTCTTGGGATACACCAACAACTCCGAAAAATATGGAACACGGATTATAGTGCAGCATATAATACAATACACACTAGGACAATAGTCATGTAAAAAATGCAACAGTTCATAGATTATAACGTTGTCTCGCTGCACATGGGTAACATTTCAAACGTGCTTTACGAACAAAGTCAAATATTTTCGAAATGGTAAGTTTTAATACTATTATTTCAGTACATGTCATTCGAAATCGAACATAAAATACTAGACATTCCGTTTTCAAACAAAATTGACTACTATATTTCCTTTCTGCTTCAATCTATTAAAAAAATAATTTATATCATATTATGTACTGTTATATTTGAGTTGAGTATGTACAGGGTGTAAGAAAAATAAATGTCACGACTATGCTCGGTCGATTCTACAACCTCGATTTGGTGGAAAACAATGTAAGGAAGGTGACGCAAAATTCACCTAAACTGGTTTTTTCAGGGTCAAAAAATTTTCAATTTTAAAAAAAAAAAAACAAGAGGAGTGTTTTTGGAAGATTTCCCGCACGTAAAAAAAAGTACATACAAAGTATCCCATTTAAGTTGACACAATGAAATATCTTACAGACAGACAAAAAAATGTAGAACATATCTCTCATAATTTTGAGAGAGGATTGAAATAGCATTTTTAGTTTTTAATACAAGGACGTTCTCAAAAATGTTTCAAGGTCTATTTTGCTTTTTTTGTTACGGTATTACATTAATTATTTACATTTATTACGTTAATACATTAGGTAATTATTTAGTTTAGGGGAAAATGCTCTAATGAACTCGACCTTTATATATGTTGTCAAAGATACCATTTTGAACAACTTTTTTCTTTAAAACAATTGACAGTCGCCTTTAGTTTACAATGTATCTTCTCGATTTTAAATTCCTTGTTAATGGTTTTTTAAGAATGAATATTTTTTCGCGTGCTATCCAAGCTGATGTAATGTTCGCTTACTACGACACGTGGATGAAAAGAATCTAGTCAAACTTAAATCTAATTCATAAAATTATCAGTGTCATAAAATTAACTTCAGTATTCTCGCATGCCGATTGCAATAGATGAAGCAACTGTCTGTATTTGTATGCGTAACATTCCCTACATTAAATTATTACCGCAATAGTTTTTGACAAATATCTAATAAATTAAAGGCAACCATCAATTGTTCAAGAGACAAAGATTGCTCAAAATGGTGCTTTTAATAACATATGTAGAGTGAAGATTATCAAAATAATCTTCGATAAATTAAATAATTACCATACATTACTATGTTAATAGGAATATAATGTAATTTTTTGGTACAAGAATCTTATAATAATGGTAACTTTCAGCTTTCAAATTCTTATTAATGTACTGTTCGACCATGGTCAATTGTATTTAATAAATGATTGATGTATAGACAATAAAGTTTCTTTCCTAATACTTCAACTGTTGTGATTCACTCTTTTATATTTTCTAGAGTGGTGAGTGGATTGTGATATACCTTTTCTTTAAGGTAGCCCCGTAAGAAATAATTTAGCGATGTTAGATTAAGTGAGCTCTCTGGCCGAGGAACTGGACCACCCCGATTTCTTTAGCGAATAGTAAACCACTGATCTAATCTTTGCTATGCGATATGCGGACGATAGGCATATGGACGATGGACAACCATCATGTTAAAGCCACGTGTTTCATCTATCTAGTAGGTTTAGTTCCTCAAATATATTGGTAATGTAAGATCTAAGAAGTTCCGATTTTCCTCTCCATTTAATGTACCACTAATAAAAAGTGGACCTACTACTTTATCACCGATTATTCCATCTCAAACATTGACTGACCACGAGCGATGTTTTATTTCTCGTAACCACTTTTGATGTTTGTTTAACTAATAATGCGTATTAAATTTCTCATAATTTGCAAAAGTTGACTCGTAAAAAAAGAATGCACGAAGAAAAAAGTCCCAATTGATTTCTACTTAACTTCAGACCCACTCACAAAATGAGTGAAGTTTTTGATGTAAGGACACCTTCTTTCTACTATAGGTAGAACTTACGACGCTATAAAATTCACTGAATACTCATTCGAGATATTTTAGAACTGCGAGAAACTGAACTAATTGAACTCACACCTAGAGTATGAGCAATTACAGCTAGCGCACAAACTTCAGTATTTCCATCTGTAACTATTTTTCGTCGTGGACATCTTTTCATTCATATATTTCATCTTGAGAAAACTTTTACAACGTGATAAAATGAACACTATGATAAATATTTTTTTCCAGGATATAGTATGTTGTAGCTGACATCAATACAAATTTATCGACCAAACATACTATGACTTTGAAATGATCTTGGACTGAGAAATTTAAATTTAATTAATGAAAGTTTTAACGAATGGAATACTTTATCAGATGGTTTCCTAAGTTATTTATTACAGTTGTACATACGACACATGTGTTTTAATTAGTAGAAGTACATAAACTCTAAATGTACATAAACTTGATTATCAACAGGCTATAGATACGTACATTTGTTATTTCTATCGAATTAGACAATGTCTCAGTTTATCGGTATTATACAAAGCAAGAAAATTTGATTTCCTTTTGTGATAGAAGATGTCTGTGATTTATACAAGCAGTCTGATTAAAAAATTTCGTGAAATTGTTGTATTGAATCTAAGAAACCTGTGAAAATAAAGACTGTGACAAACGAAGAAAATACAATTTATATTCTTGTAGAGCAAATGCGAACCCTCATACAAATACTAAACAAATCGCTCAAGAAAGTGCCATTAACCAATACAATATTATGCAAATACTGGATTTTTATAAACTTTACTCGTGCCGTGTGTTCTTTCATCAAAAGCTTTTCAAGAAAGGTTTTGAAAACCGTGAGAATTTTTGTCTGTGAGGTCTGGAACAAATCATAAATGATATAACATTTTTCACAGAAGTATTATTTCCGATAGAGCTACCTTTACAAATTGCGGTCAAATAAATTTAAAAAATATGCATTATTGGAGTGACAATAATTCTCGATGGTTACGAAAAGTTGATAAACAAAGACTGAAGTATCAATGTTTGGTGCAAAATTTTTGATAGTAAAATAATTGGATCGCACTTTATTCCCGGTACATTAAACGCAACGAGATGTGTAACATTGTTACAAGATATCTTGCCGTACCTTTTAGAAAACACTTCTTTAGATATTCGCCGAGGATGTGATTGAGTGCCCGCACATTCTTCACGTGCTGTAACAAAATTTTTGAACATTAAATATCCAAATCGTTGAATTGGACGTAATGGGCCGATATTGTAGCCAACACGTCTATCTGATCATCTGTCTTCGTTCGATTTCTTTTTGTGAGAATTGATGTTTACCGCGAGGAAACAACCACTCCACAGAAAATGGAAGGACAAATAACTATGTCTTGTACAAATATTTTGTTGAATATAAATTCATATTAACGTCTATAACGTATCATAATAAAAAAATACATGATTCTATTCAAAAGGAATAACTAATGATCTTTAAAATTGTGTAAAAACTAATCTTGAAAAAATTGTTTCCTATCGCTGTATGCATCTCTTCAAATAATGAAACGTTGTCTTGAGAAATTGTTTGATATAGCAATAAATAATGGAAATATTTCAGAATCCTATTCCTTGCGACTTCCCCTGTATATGTATGTAAACACTGTGGGCCAAAAATTTGTAGTATAAATGATCTCAGAAAAACTTCAGGGGTCCAAATAAGACGAAAAGAAAGAATAACAAAATTGAGTTACTTCTTTTGAGGGCATTTGAAAGATAAAATCGTGAAATACTATATTAACAACACTCGAAGATATGAGAAACCTTATTACTATAGTATATAATGTCATAAATCGCAGAACACTTGAACAAATATTGTCAACACTTATTCATAGATTATGCATGTGTGTTGATCACGTGCATACCGTATTATTATAATTAATAATGGGTAACATTTTAAGCGTCTTTTACAATAAACATTATTTAATGAATATCTCGGTAAGAATTAGTTTTCCGTCCCATGTACACTTATAATCTTTTTACTCGTGTACTCGCTCTAATTAAACGAAATCGCCGTATTTTCTCTGCCGTTCTAGGTAAACCTAAATTCCTTTCGACATAATCAAATTGTAAGGCACTCCGTGCTCCTTTGTCGAGATCAGTTAACCATTTCTTTATATCGAATCTTGCACTCTAGATACTAGGAACCTCTGATTCTAGATTGATTGCTATTAGCTTTTAAGAGTAACTGGAGGATCACTGGTTAGCGGTTCGCTCACTGTTTGTCGTCAATGTCAAAATAATTTGTAAAACTTCTTTCGTTGATGCAGTTAGCTAACCTCGTCGTCCATTATAGCCGCCAGTGTGATGAATAGAAGCATATTTGTGCAGTGAACAAAGCGTTAGAATGCAACTGCATTTTCTAACGTACCGTTTCTCAGCTAGTCTACCACTATCATCAAATTATTCAACGTTAATTGTGGCTAAAAGGTAGATTGGCTTTTATGACATACTTCGTCGGTTCTGAGAAAGGCTACATGCTGAGATAAGCTATAGTTATCAGCCATTGGGATTAGTTTTCTAGAAGCTGTGATTCTCTGTGCTCACGAAATACAGAAATTTGGAGATTTACAACCTTTATTTGCTATATTCCGATCAAGACAATTATCAAGGTGTACATTCGACACAGACATCATATTACGAGTCTGCGGGATTACTTTTCTTCCTGCGTGACGCAACAAGCTAGTCTCTCCCTCCCGCCATAGCACGGCTACCATTGCAAGGTTCGTGAGGACAGACCATTGTCAATAGAACGCATATGGTTGTCGTATCATTTAGTGCTATAACATCGACGTTCTTTTGTTCCAGGAATAACAATAAATAGGAATAACATTCGTTTATATTTGGCTCCTTTTCTCAGAAGAAAAAACAACTGTCATTTTAAGGATAGCCAAACGTGTAATAATTGTATAACTGATTCCTTGTGTTTAACCCTCTCTCTCAGTCGAGCCAACAAACATCGATAGAAATAAAGGAGTTAAAATATTTTATTAATGAGCAAACCTTAAAGCCTAATATATGAGAAAGAAGTACTATCGAAAGAATTTTCGAAGCGAGTAGAAGGGAAAAATACCACCACGAATCTACAACACGAAAGAACACGCTAATGCAGCAAACGAGAGAGGACGAATTCCTTGAATACACGCGATCAAAAGAGGTCTACGATACGTGTGTGGAAGATTCGGTGGAATGTCAAGGACAGGTAGACTCTTATTAGTCACCGACGCAGATGTAAACTTTACGAAACAAAATCTTATAGGTCTAAATACAGTTAGTCACAAATTAAATCAAATATTTCTAATAGGTACCGAGAAACATACGACAAGTAAAACAGTGAAAGTCACATGCTTAGGAAAAATTCATCAATTTTTAGTAGTACCAAACCATTTTCCACTAACAGAAGATGGAATAATTGGAAATCCTTACCTCGGAAGATATCAATACTTTATAACAACTCATTTTAGAAGATAAATCAATAGCGCTATATGCTCTAGAAAGGGGTAAAATCTTTCAAGTCTATAAATACAATATTTGATGCAAAACTAGTAAAAATGGATTGGCAATAAATTTAGAAGAAAAAAATAAAAACATCCATTGAAATCTTTGACGTAAATCCATCTATAGCTGACAGACTTCAAACTCTACGATATAACATACCAACCAAACATATAGAGATAATCTACAAAGAATTTATAAAAAAAATTATTACCAGTGACAACGACACGCTCGAGAGAGAGCGGCCGACTTGTATGAGTCCTATCAAGCGGTGTGCGGTCCTCAGTAGGTTGCCATCGAAGTGGTCAAGTCTCAAACCTGGAAGGAGCTCCTCCAGATACTCAAACAAGATACATGGAGGCGTCTAGATAGAGTGGTGTTGAATAAATTTCAAACTTGAGCGTCCTCGATCACTAAGGGTTTTCACCCAAACACCTTGTTCGCTGAGCTGGGGGTCACCGAGGAGAAACTGACAGTAGGTATTCCGAGACTCGAAGTGAAAAACACTACTCTGAGTCCTGATGTTGTGCCCGCCCGAATTTGGGTCTTGACTCTAGGCGACCTTGAAGATGGTCTCCAGTGACTGTTCAATCGGTTCCTGTAGGCCAGACTATTCCCCTTCACCTGGAAGGTAACCAGAATGGTCCTCCTCGGGAAGGAAAGTAGGCCCACGGACTCTCCTTGTCCACGTACCAACCTATTTGTCTTCTCGACTATATGGGCAAACTATTCGAAAAAATGCTGGCAGCCCACATCGTCAGATACGTGTCACGGGGTGGACCCGACCTGACCGAGTGCTAGTTCGAGTTCCGGTAGGGACATGTAGTATGTAATTGACGTGCTGTACCTCGAACTTGTCCATACCAATAATACTACTTTCGCCTGGTGTTTGAGCATCTGCTTTTTTGCTGCACCGTCATGTTTCGAAGGTTAATAGAGGTAAGCCATCACTATCACCTCGAGTTCAATCCAATCCGGTGTACACCCGTTGAAGCGGGCGGGACTTAGCTCCTGACCCGAGAAGTTTTGGTCGAAGCACAAGATCGTAATGCGTTTGACTGGTTTAAGTTTTATGATGCAGAGGAAATAATCCATCCTCTGGTCTTATGTTATGCGTTCGATTTTGTTTTATTGCGAGTCCCGTACAGGCATATTTCCACAACTCCTGGTATAGGGGTTTCGATACAAGATCAGCTTCTGTTACCGACCATAAAAGCCCGCTGCCTTTGACTACTTATATCTGGAGCTCTCACACGTTCCGATACCTCGAACAGTAGAACAGGGCGTGAAGAGGAGTCTCCGCCTTGCCACAGACACAGTTCTCATCCAGCAATAGGAGAGAAAAGCTAATTCCTTTAGTTTCGCACGAAAATTTCCCTGTCCGCTAAGAAATTGTACCACGTAGTGATCAAGATTTATCCAAATGGCTTTTGAACGGTCAGAGACATCCGGAAAGTATTAAAAGGTGGTTTTCCCTTTCCTGGGCAACGATCGTCTCAACTGCCACAGTTCTCTCTGATACCAAGCAACACACGTTCTGGAGCTCTGGCGAGAATAGTCTCCGTAACAGAACCAAGCAGGTCAGCCCAACCGGTAGCAGCACACGCCGTTATCGGTACAAAGAGATCAGCATACATTGTTCGCATAGCTCTATGTCCGAAACCCCAATTAGATTCCATAAGACGCGCTAACGCATAAAACGATCGTATGATTTTAATACTCAAATAATCAACATGGGAACTTATCCCTAGACCAACGTCGAGATGGACCCCTAGGTACCAGATGGTACGTTTAAGGGCCACGCTTTTTTCATTAATCTTTATCACAATAGGCCTTTCTCTGTCAAAGGAACCCTTGAAAAGGACCATCTCCGTTTTGGTCGTTAATAGCTCCAGCGCTTTAGCAACACTATCCAAAAACGACGTCTGCGACCATAGATAATCACGAGAAGGTCGTTGACGTAGGCTATGGGTTTACATTTCAACAGCTCGAACCGAGAATCGAACCCTATGGTGACTTTCTTGCACACAATGCTGTGCGTGGAAACTATCGTAACCTCAAATTCGGCGAAGTAGTCAATCATTATTCTCTAAAGATTACGGAGGCTTATCCGGATTTTCAGCTTCTGAACAATACTGGGCCAGCAGACATTATCAAAAGCCCAGAAGACTTCTCGTCACGACCAGACACCAGGTCTCACTCAGACACACTTCTCATTCTCATCAACATCAGCTTCCCCAACACTTTGCCTAAGATAGAGAGTTGGTATTGACCTCCTAATTGGGGTGGATCTCTCGCTGCCGGGCGTGGTGAGGGCCATGCTTGGCAGCGAGAGAAAGTGGAAGGCCGTTGCCTTATTTTGCGAGGCTGTAATTTTGCAGAAGGAAGCAGCGGGGCTAGGAAGAGAAAGGGAGCGGGCAAAGGAAGCGGCCTCTGGGCCACTCTAGTGGCGCACCTCCGCCCGGGAAGGAGCCGGCCCTTCCTCCCTAGAGCGAATCAGGACAAACGCCGCACTCAGGGAGTGCTTTGTTCCCACACCGCTGGGCGTGGCTGCGGGGGCTACAGGCGGTCGTGAGTTGGGGCCCATGACCGCCCATTTTGCGGCCTCTGCGAGTAGAGGCGGCGGGGCGGTGCGGCCCTACTCCGCCGCCGAGGGTGGACGAACGGAGCGGGTCCTCACATCGCGGCAAGGGGGAGCACCGGATGTTTTGATGTTTTCAGTTCCCGGTGCTTCCCCCCCTCCCCTCCGCAAAATACAGGGATGGCCGTCGTGGAGGTTTCAGTGGGTGGCCTCGCACCCGGGGAATCCCACACTTCCCCGGACCCCTTACCAAAGATCGGGGGGGGGGGGGGGTCTTTTGAAGATTTCCCCCACGAAAAAAGAAAAAAAAAGACATTGACTTCCGACAATGGTTCGTGGAGCCCTTTCAAAAAGTTCTGATCGAACCGACATTTCACCAGACGGAAAATATTCCTTTTTCCAGACACGCGTTGTAGAGACGAACAGCCTGCTATGAATGGAACCATATGCGCATCTCATCACTTTGGCCTCTAAACGATCCGGCCCAGAGCATTTGTCTCGTTTTAAACCCGAGATCGCGTCTCCAACCTCCTTCCTAGGGAAGACTGTATTAGACAGTCGTCCACAAAATAATTGTCCGGAATTAACACCTTAAGGAACTGCGAGGCAGTGGAATTTCAGTTCATCGTATAGCCGGCTTGTGTTCGACTGTTGGAAACAACTGTTTCGACTCGCACCTTCTTTTGGGCAATTTTATATACAAGCCCCCATGGCTCCTTGTTTCCCTGCTCGGTAACAAAGTTTGTCTAATTTTGATGCATTGCAGCTCGCGCCACGACTGTATAGACTTTTCAAACCTGATAGTATTCAGCCTTTCTAGTCGCTCTCTGTCTTTCGAATTTTTCTCACGCTAGAAGACACATCTCAGACAATACACGTGCGACTTCTGTCTTGTTAATTCAGTCGTCCATCAAGGGACGGATTTGGAGTACCATTGCTTGACTCGCATTGAGGCATTGCATTCTCTCCGACATTCGACGTCTCGAGGTGAAGCCTTGCACGCTCAAGCAATACATGATCAAAGTGAGACCAATTAGCTTTGGACGCGAGGAATCGGGGTTCCCAGTTCGCACAAAATTCGACATGTCGTTAGTCACTAATGTGACATCGATCCATGATTCTCCACTCTAGCTGAAGTGTGTAGGGATATTACCAACCTCATTCATCACAGTAAGACCGTATTGAGCGATGAACTCTTCGAGTTTATCTCCCCGCGTGTCCGTTTGTAAACCGTCCCACGAGGAAATTTGGTATTAACGTCCGTCGCGATAACGAACCGACTGTGCCTGAGAGCATGAAGTACCTTCTTACCCAATCGAGGCAAGCTAGTTTCTGACCACAGAAAATTCTGGGTTCCAGCCACAATTGCTGCCATTACCGGTAACCTCCCTGTGACTACTTTCGTTGCCAGCCTCAACCCGGATAGATTTATTTACTTATTTACGGGCAATAAACCCATCGATTTACAAAAGAAAATAAACATAGTGCGTAAATTAAAGAAAAAAGATTACAAAATATTATTTAACTGACAACCAAATTTAGCGAAAGATATATTGAAAAAGTCGAGAGATATAGAGTATTTATTAACCAAAGTGCAAACTCATTTGCATTACTCTCAAGTAATAGAATCAGAATTAAGGAAACGAGAGGTATATACAAATTTATACTAGTTAAAAGCTGCCCACAGTCAATTTGATAATTTATGATTTTTAACAAAAAAGATAAGTCAGCAATAGTTGTGACAGTTCTACGAGATTCAAGTGATTTCAAGTTCAGCATGCTCATAACTTGGCTATAGTCGTGATTAGCAACATCCATAAGTGTACCTAGTCTATAAGACGTAAATCTTAAGAATCTATGTTGCACTCTCTCAATTAACTGTGTATACACAATTTGTTCAAGTGATCAAATAACAGAGGCGTATTCAAGTCGCAGCCTAACGAGAGTACAATATAGTAATTTTAATACTGTGGATGTTGTTAAAATCAGAACTGAAACGTTTTATAAAACCAAGCTACTTACAAACCGCGTTTACAATAGTGTAAATATGAGGAGTAAAATTTAGTAACGATATAAAAGTAATTCCTAAATCTTTAACTACTGATATACAAGATATTACATAAATCGAGCAACAGTTCAAAGCAGTCAAGCGTCACAGCAGAGAGTGACTATACTGAGAACAATTCGGAAGATCATTAATGTATAGTATAAATAGCATGAGGCCCAAGTGGAAACCTTGAGGTACTCCCGATGAAGCATGGATTGTGGATGACTGAAAATTTGAGGATCTCTAAATCCAAATGAAAAAAGCTTAGATAATAACTAACGCCTTACTGAAGTTAATGAAGACAGTGTGAACCTATTTACCATGTTCAACAGCAACAGATACAATCTGTGAGTAAACATATAGATTGATAGCTCTTGAGAGTTTGGGCATAAAACCATATTGTTCTTCGTAAATGATGCTGGTGTCAGTTGGCATTATAGCATCCACAGTCAGGCTCTCAAAAAGTTTAGGAATCACATCGATAATACAAATGGATCTGTAGTTCTTCACATCAGCAACATTTCCAGATTTAAATATACGGGATAAAATAAATCTACAATGTTTGAAAAATATAGAATAGATTTTATCGGTACCCGGACCTTTACGCAGAGAGAGGTTATTTATTTTAGCAAAGGCATCGCTAATGTTAACATTTAAGCTGTACAGATGGGTTAGAGAATTGGAGTTAAAAACTGAAGATTTGACAGAGATAGAAGAATAAACAGAACCAAAGTGTGTAATAAAGAGGTTGGCTATGTCTTGAGCATTATTTGCAGTGTGGCTGTTAAGACGCATCTCATTAGATAGACTATGGCTTTTACGATTATAATTGGCAAGGCTCCAAAAAGCTTTAACGTCGTTTCCCTCAAGAATCAATTTCTCAGTACTAAAAATGTACTGTTTGTAGCACGCAGATAACATTTGTTTACTATTAGCTCTAAGAGAAGAAAAAGAAAATAGTCTTTATAATGGTTGAAACGTTTGTGATTGTCATGAGCACACTTCTTTTCTTTTATAACCTGTATAAGTTGCGGAGAAAACCATGTTGGAAAAATAGAACTTTTGGACATAATGTTAGGTACATAGAGATCGATAGCATTGTATAAATGAAAATATAAAATATCAACAGCTTGATTCGGATCAGTGTCTTTATGGATATCATCCCATCGGACAGTATTTAAATAGATTAATATATTGGGATAATTTCCGCACTTAAAATTATGAAAGTAAGAGCTTGAATTAAGAGGTTGTGTGTGATTTTCAGATTCGCAAAAGAGTTTTATGTCTAAAGCTGGGTGATAGACATTACAAGGTAGTACTGGATCCATAAACGACAATATAGACATGCAATCTTCAGTGGAAAAGAAAAGATCCAATGTGCCATAAATATTCCAAACATGGTTTCTCTGGAAAAGTCCACAAAGACTAAGCCCTGTATGTAAATTTTCATATGACACTGCCTCGTTCGAAATACAGCCATTGGTAGGTGGATTAGAGTCAAGGTCCCATAAAACATGCGCTAGGTTAAAATCATCCAATGCATGAAAACTGTTGTTGCAAAAACGATCATTTAATTTAATAATTGAAGTAGAAAAGTCAAAATAAAAAGATGAAGAAGAATGGAGAGTAAAGTAACTAGTAGCAAAGATGGTAGGAGTGTGATTAAAAAATACGTTTACAAACAAATACTCAACACTCAACAGATCAGTATTAATGCAGGAACTATTTAGCGAACTTTTGACTGCAATTAAAACATCTTTACCCCTGTTAAAAGGACTAGATTGAATTGTTCTATCGCAGCGATACATGTTATACCCAAAACAGATGAGTTCAACAGTGTCGATACCGGAATGAAGCCAAGTCTCAACGAAAATTATAAAGTCATACAAAGCAAAATTACTAGCTATATTACATTTCATAGGACTAAGTTTAATACTGTGCTAATGTGTGAGAATGAAAGGAATTGCGTGTGATCCGGAGAAAATGTGAAGTGCTTGAAATAGACAAGCGAGTGAAAGACAAGCAATTAAGATGACGCCAGATTGGGAAATTTTGAGCGAACGGAACCGGATGCATGGAGTGAGAAAAGTTAAGGATTAGAATAAAAGGGAATGAATGCGTGCAAGAATATAAGGTGCACGAAAAGCGTATTTGAGATCAGTCATTGTTGAAAAATAATCAAAACGTGTCGTGTCGCGTGAAATATGAATAGCGTAGTCAGCGTAGTTATAATTCGTGTACTTTGTAAATGTTTTATTCCTACTACTACTTCATTCAATAGACGTATATCCTAAAACTTTATTCACCTTTATTTCATGATAACCAATAGACGTATATCCTAAAACTTTATTCACCTTTATTTCATGATAACCAATAATAATTCCTACAATACGCAGGTCTCTTACGTTCTGGTAGTAAATCAATGGGTTGAGTTTACGTTTTTTATATTACGAATAATAATTTTGGGAATGCCATTAATGTAGCGAATAGTTTCATTGGGATCGTTCGTTTCATGTAGTCGGGTCCTGAGATTGGTGAGAAAGGCCCTTTGTTTTAGAATCAGGTCCTGAGCGATTTTAATAGACCCAACACATTTAAATCTATTTTTAATAATAAATAAAGGCAAAACAGCTGACGGAAAAGTCATACAGATAGGCCGAGGTTTGCCTGAAGGTTGAATCCTAGTCGACACACTGAGATGCCGGTAACATATGATTTTGCCTGGATGGTAATTAGAATCTCGTTGACAGATATCAGGTCTAACGTAGAATCAGCCTCGGAAACGTTGAAAAGGATCAAATTTCTTGATCGTTTACCCCTTTCGGAGATCTCATCAATAATCTCATTATCCAGATTGTCCTTAATATTTTTAATTTTGATATCAAGATTCACTATTTTAGATTTTAGTGGGTCAAGAGTAGAGTTGAGGAACTCAATATTCGATTGGAAAACATGTAGATCCTTTTCGAATTTTTCAAATTTAGTGTCCAAGATTTTACTTATTTTATTAGGTAAAGCGTTGTTTTCACTGTTAGCTGGAGATAATGGTGAGGAGATAGTTATGGTATCGTCGCAAGATAAAAAAACTCCTTTGTGACACGGATGAGCAGTGTGAGAAAGACAATTTTTCTTGAAGCAAAACAGCCACAACACCCGAATGCGAACACCCACAACATAGTTTCTTTGGCGGAGCCATCTTAGTCTCAATTGATGGTTTAAAAATGATTGAATAATAACAGTGAGTGGTAACTGTTCGGATCGCTGTTTGAACACAAACCATAGCGGACAAAATTGCCAATAATATGTTAAATCCAACAATCACAGCGAGAACACCAAAAATAATGGAAATTCATTTTTGTACAGTATAGGAAATAACAATTGGTTGTTCAAAATGATAATCGCGTTAAATTTGAGGAAAGTACAGAGATTACGAAGTGAAATAGGCACTAATGTCAAAATGAAAACAAACACGAAGTACCGTTCGGTAGTCAAACAGATTATGAGAGTATACTACCGTTGTGCAAATGGGGCTCCTGCGCGAGCAGCACATCGACTCCTCGCGAGTGCATCAACTCACTCGCTTCATCAAGAACAATCCAGGCTCGTTCGGGTTACTACTTGTTCCAACGCGACCTGATAGGACGTACAGGACTTGTCTTTCAACCAACGGTCGTGCTTTTTGCCGTGGGCTTTATAATTTGAGCATATCAGGGTTTTGCTCAAACTCATACCAGAGACAATAATGTGCCCTTTCTCGACGCAGCGACCGCAGACTCGGCTTCTCTCTTCAGTTGGTCGTCGTTCCGTTACTCCTCTTGGATCCGGTTGCAAACTAGACCTTCAGGGTGGAAGACACTTCTGCCTAAGTCATTTCAGAGAGGTTTTGCTTCCATGAACTAGAAGCGACCTTCTCTTTTGTAACTTTTTTAAGAACGTCATACACAGTGTAGGCTTTCTCCTGACTTGAATCGAAACCAAAAGTCCCACTCCTTTCAATTCTACGGAATTTATAAAGACCTTTAAGTCTTCTTCGCGTTCGGTTTCGACGAGTATGCCACCGGGGTGGATGCCATCGGATAACTTTAACGTAGATTTTTGCCTCTGTAGGCTTGACTAGCGACAGAACAATGTATTTTGTAATGTCACCATTCTGCTATTTTTCCTTCGGCAGGAAAATGCGCACCTTGTTTCGTGGTGGCATAACCACGCCTGAGGAAATTCTCTTTGCGTCAACTTTTACCGCATCAGCATAAATCGACCCCACTCTTTTGATGCTTGAGTTTGCATCTAGGCGGCAAGCTGCCTTCAGCGTACCCTTCATTGCGCTCTTCATAGCCACGTTCTGAGATTGCTTCAAGTCTTTATAGACCGCGGCGAGCTGTCCCTCAAGGAAATTGTTATGGAGAAGCAGTTCCTGGATGAACTCATAGAGCACGGAACTCTAACGGATGGTCTGGAAGCTGGGCTCCTTCGTTACCTTCGACTCAGATTTAAGGCGGAATGTCCGCACATCCATATCCAGGGCTATGGCTTTGTCTTGAATGAGATTGAGAGGCCTTATTTTAGGCCTTCGGCGATACCTCTCCTCTTTTCTTGTTGATCGACTCAACTAGTGCTGTTTTGCTGATCGACTTTGTCTTTCTGCAGACCATAACTCAGTCTCCACTTCTTTCATTTGGATCCGATGGGATCCCTTGCACCACACACTTATCCTAAGCTCTGGATTTTACGGCATGTAGCTCGTTTGTAGAGGTAGTCCAGGTGACGATACCCGGTACATCCTTCTTTTGCAGCTTAGGTGCTACTACGGACTTTTTAGACGCAGGTGGTGCGGGGATTTTATCACTTGAAGGCATCGCCTGACTCGAAGAACTGCAGACCAAATGGGACGAAGTGGAAATTGAGTCTATCCAGGAATCCTTAACAATGTAATGGGCTAGAGCGGTGATACGGAGCCTTCGAACCCCTCTCTATGACGTCCATAAGCCGAAAGACTGCACAATTATTCCAAACACGTTAGCTTTGCACGTGATGAAACTGGGAAGTGGAGCCCGACTATTCGGCAAAGAGTAGACAGCTGATAGTATATGCCCGAGGAGGACTGCAATTTTTCTACGAAATTCCATGCTTATATAAGGAGGCGCTTAAAGTTCTCTGTTTTGGTCAGCACTAAACACCTGTCAATAACATGTGCCAACCCCTCCTTCTCGGTGGTGAGTGATGGGCAGCCGTAGTCTCATTCCCAGTCGGCGAATGGAGTAATGTAGCTTGATGAGTTGGAGACTAAATGGAATAAAAATTAAGTCTGTCCAAAGCGATAGCTCAAAACAGAAAAAATCCTTAACAATGCAATCGGCTACAGCGACGATACAGAGCCTTTCCGACCCTTCTCAATGATGCTTGTATGGAAAGGATATATAAATAAACATGATTATTCTGGACACTTCAGTGTCCACCATTATAAGGTGAAGTCCGACCACCTGGCAAAGAGTAAACAAAGCTGATATAGGATTTATATTTAAGGTATAGCGCGTCCTTTCTTTTAAGGATTGAATTTCGAACTACAAAACTCAATGTCTATATAATTGTACCGGTCGAGAATTATCTTCGCGACAGGTGAATAGAGTACCTGAACCTGTACAGGATGGAACCGAGAGAGGTGTATTACGTGGTTCCGCAGGGATCTGTGTTAGGATTTCTACTCTAGAACCTTGAGTACGACATCATTCTACGGGCCGAAAGCTTCTCCGACAGCCTTGCCTTAAGATGTTACACTGAGTAAGTTATTATTGACTGTCGAGAACCACTAAAAGAGAGCTGTTCGGCTGGCGGAGGATACCCGGCCTGGATAGAGGAATTGGTCTGGAAGTGGCGCAATACACGCACCTCGACGGGAGCCGCCACTACCCTGGTCCAGATAAGTGAGAATAATGTCGAGATAAAGTCTCAAATGAAATGTCTGGGATTGATTCTAACAGCCATTAGCGTTTTGATGGGTATATTCGGTGTCTCATGGACGCCCATAGTGCGATCCCCTCGACGAGTAGTGGGGTAACGATAGTAATCCTGCCCGCCGCCGAACATTTCCAATCCCGGGCAAATAACCGATCCTATCCAAGGAACCAAAGCTTAGAAACAAGACGAAAATACAGATTTAAACCCAATACAATCGTAGCATTGGAAAACACATAACAGTTGCAATATTTTCTTAAAGAAACAAATATGTACCTAAAACTATAACGTCACAACACAAATTCGTCACGAAAGGCCCCGATGTCAATGTGAAGTTAATAGAGGTGAAGGGTTTGGAATGTCACACAAACAACTGCGCGTTTCGTATCGTTTGCTGATCACGGTGTTTATTGGTCGCGGCTTAACTTTATTCAATCGGTAGTAACACAGCGTCATTTCATGCGGAGCTTTCGCAGAATATATCGGTACAGTTCTTGCGCGCCGATTACAGGCCTAATGACTAAATAAAGGTCTCGGGAAGATTCTCGCTCGTCCTCTTATACCCGCGAAAATTTCCCTCACCCTTGCCTGTTCCTTGCACCCTTGGCGCGCTTTCCTCGGACAGGCGAGATCTGGTAGGAAAAAGGAAAGTTTGATGACGTAGCGGAGTTTTCTTCCGGCCAGTTGCCCGTGACTAATCGATTGCAGCCCTTTTGGGCCGCACGTGCCTTCCAAAACTTTCGGTTTATGACGCCTGCAATTAGCTATTGAGGTAGCGGCGAGAAGGTTACTTGCCCATGCCTGGGAGAAAGTTAAACGAAATATATTTCCTCAAAAATAGCTTTTGTCGATACGTGAGTCATAAACCATGCTAGCTGCTTGCACGCCAAACGTTTCGCTAGCCGTTACAGAGGCAAAAAAAGAATTACTGAAATTGAAAATCATTTTTCTTAACGGAACTTTTTCTGGAGGAAATTAAACGTGATGTATGTTTTATCTACCTGGAGCTTTTCGCCAGACTAAATGGATAGCTAAAGCCACGAATGTATTGTATTAAAAATATATTTATTGTATTTCGTGAGCAATATTTTTTAAATACTGCAGAAATATTAAGAATTGAGGATATATGTACGAGTGTAGTTAATTTATATATTTAAGTATGGTGTAATGCTCCGATTCCTGAAATGGAACATTACAGCACTACGATTTAGAATTTCAAAAAGAAACTTTATACAAATAGGAACAGTGACGAAAATATAACTCATGTAGAACTCCAAATCTGGCAGGCATTTGTGACACTTAATACCAACAAATGCAGCACTTTTCTTTCTTATAATATGAAACTGATTGTCATAACAAATATTAATTCGAATTAGTATATATATGACATTTTTACACAAAGATTCGTCAATTTGGGAAAATAAACCGTCAGACATAACACGAGTAGAAATTACAACAAATTTAAAAGTATTAAATAATACTACCGAGTATAGTATAAAACTAGTAATCGAATACAAGTTAAGTAAAACTAAAGCAAATAAACAATATATTTTGTAACTATTAGAAGAATATCGGTAATGTTATCCAAATGTAAATAAATCCGGATTAAAAGTATAATATGTGTTACATATTTGGTTTATATTTCATTAAGATTTATATTTTACATTTTATATCTTTATTTACAAGAAGATTTATGATAGCGGAAAAAATGAAAAGGAAGACCAGCACGGGTAAAAACAGCAGAAATCTTCAACTTTTAATAGTAAAGAAACCAGGGAGTATAATACTGACAGAAAAATCGAACAAAAGGGAAGCTTAGAGGTCACACAGAGGATAAGGCAAGAAGAAGCCATAGAATATAACCTGAAGTAAAGTGAATTAGCTAAGGAGGATGGATTGGAGTACCTTACGGCAAGAGAGGAAAAATATAAAGAAGTATAAAAGTTGATAGCAATATGACTGGATTAGGGAGAAGGATTTTTTATGGGATTCTGAATCGAAGTAAAGAGATACAAACAGATATCAGAAAGAAGATATCGCGCTGTAAAAAGACATTAAGGAATGAAATACAAAATATAAAAAGAAAAATGAAAAAGAAGGAAAGGAGATGAAAAAAAGAGAAGGAACTCCCAGATGAGAAAATAAAGAGGCTTTTAAAAAAATTATGAAAGGATGAGGATGAACAATAAAAAAAGAAATTAGAAGAAGAAAATGGAAATTAGAATAGAGTCAATGGAAAAGGTAAATGAGTATTGAGGAAAAAACAGAGAATGAGAAAACGATAAAAATAATACTAAAGAGAAACGAAAAAAAAGAAACGAGAAGAAACATTCTACTTATTGGAATTTTGAGTTATGGGTGAAATTAAATAATGGCTCGGTATTTCAATTTTATCAATAAATCAAACTTTATTAAATGCCGGAAGATCTTCTGCGTGCGTTTTATACGAGATCGGCTTTCAGACTAACTGTGAATCGCAGTTCGCCATAGTAACAAACAAACTCTAATTTTGTTTAACAAACATCACGTATCCGTAGAATAGAATCTTTTGGAAGATTTTAGAAAGACATTATACACATATAGTACACACACAAGCGCGTGCATACATACGGTTATCAGAGTTGAATTTTGTTCTATCATCTTTAGAAGGTATTGGAAATTCAACAATAATCAAAGTACCATAACTAACGGAAGGTAAAGTAATTGCTGCAAAGAAAAATTGAATATTGAAAATAAAGTGGAATCAGTAACGAAGATAAAGGTCAAGATGAACAAAAATGCATCAGCGAATAGTAAAATTATCAAGTATAGAAAACAAGGAAGCCATAATGAAGAAGTTTTTAAAAGAAACTCGAATCTACATTGACGATGATCTTACCAAAGAAGAAAAAAAAATTCAAAAAATAATTATTAACGTTAAGGCAAAAGAGGAACCATATATGGGAAATAAAGTTAGAATGAGAAGAAGAATTAAAAGATAGAGGTAAATGAAACATGGTTTAAATTAAATGAAGAAAAAAGGAAATTCAACGAGACAAATTTTCTAAGAAGACAGAAAATAATCAGAGGGAAAGAAAGAAGAAACATATATTAGAACGTTTTAAAAATAAAGAATGTTAAAAAAAGCATAGGATTACTTGAAGAAGTATAATTGGATATTGCTTTAAACAACATGAGTAGAAGACAAAAGAGCTGGACAAGCAACGCTAAATGAGTCGACTGGATACGGATTGTACGTCATGGGTGAAAAATGCAATAAGAGGCTAAAAAAAATTGAGGATGAAACCAGATCGTAAGGATAAAAAAAGAAATTGGAACTCCCCTGATTGAGGAATGGAAATACGGATTTTTTAGAGAGCTCAAGAAATGATTGAATATTTTACACAGTGAGTAACAACCACGAGAGGATTATAAGGAATTTCTTGAACTTGAAATTCTTTTACAGAGCGGAAATCCTGCAAAAAATTCAATATAAGCTCAGCATGCTCGATAGGTGGCAGAAGTTTTGTATGATTAAAAAATATATTTATTTAAAAAACAATTTTACCTACATTTTTAAAAAGAAAATGGACTTAGAGACATTTGTGTATTTCTGGCCATATTTATTTGAAAACGTGGATTCAAAGTCCAATCGTGGTAAAAGCTTCACGTCGAGCTTTGAAATTTATAAAGGAACTATATACATGTGGACACATACTTAGAAAAAAGTTTGCAACCGTCCATGGTATTTAGTACCGAAAGAAATGAAATTAGCCTTTTCGATGACAAAGTAGGAAAGAACATTAAGTTACGTGCGGTACAGACGATGAATAACGCAGCACACAGATGATTCTTGCAAAATCTGAAAATTGCTCCTCAAGATGTACAAAATTTTATTAATAAAGAACTGAACAATTTTGTTTCCCAAGAGTCAAACAAAATTTTGGAGAGTTTTTCAAAACCAACCGAATTTTAAAAAAGAAATCCTAACATGTAGAAAGATGATTACAAATACAAATATGGATTGAACGTTGCTCGGCAATTAGTAATAGCTGTCAATGATACTGCGGAACGTGATGCTAAACTTGTGGAAGGGTACAATCAACTTCTATAGAAAAATGAAGAAGAAAAAATATTCTTTAACGAAATATATGTAACCAATATTCAATAAAATTTATTAAAAGTATATTTTAAATAAGAATATTTTCATTCTTAATACCTCTAAATATTCTTTTATTTTTTTAGAATGGTTTTTTTATATTATTTCGTATATAAACCGTTTAAATATAAATATCTGCAAATCGTCATTATTTGTGAATATATTCTTTGAATGAAAGTATTACTAATTCACGAAACAAATCTGACGCTAAAGAAAAAAATTTTTCTTTCAAGATCGATTTCTAAAATTTTAAGGTCATTATTTTTTTTAATACAATCATATAACTTTTTTTTAATATTCTTATATAACGTAAAAAGATGAATTCAACGATGTACAAAACTATATCAAAATTTGTACTAAAACTAAGAAAAACGAGGTATGAAAAAAAAATTTCAAATTCGATATGGTACATTTCCTGTTACATTTTCCTGGTACAATCCTGTTGTCCAGTTTGCATGAAATTTGATACCAACTATTTTTGCACACAGTGTCACAATTTCAGGGAGCGTCCCGAAAAGTAATCGATTATCGAAAAAGAAAGAAAAAAGATTTTGAAGGAATGTCAAACGGGATTTCGCCCGAAGAGAAGTATTGGAAACCACATTTTTATCTCGAATACGTTGGTAATTAATAGGCTAGTAATTAAGAGGAGGGGAAAATTATGTGCAGTGTTTATAGATTTCAGAGTTGCATTTCACAAAATTAACAGGTAAATAATGTTGAAAAAAATAGATAAAATAGGAATAAAAGATATAATGAAAAAAATATTAAAAGGGATATATAGGAGAACAATTAACAAAATAAAAATGGAAGATGGGCTGACGAAGGAAATAGAAACGCTGAAATTGATAAAATTGATGGGGCTATTAGTTAACGGGTTAGGACACTTTGAAATTTGAAAAAATATCGAAATTTTTGTCTTAAATAGTCATTTGAAGTCTTCAAAATAAAATCTAAAAGGTTCCAGCCTTCAAAGCATATTATTTTTGAAACTAAGAAACCTCTAGCTAATTTCTATACCTATGTGCCCTATACCTTACGGTCCCTTTATTAGTGCAGCTGTAAGAAAACTGAATGTTGATGTGATGGAAGAATACATAAAGTGGTGTACTGAAGACAACTACCCCTATTTGGGAGGAACTGAACATTGATCACTTATTAGAACGTTGTGTGGATGGATTAACATTAAAACGAAAGTTCGAACAATATAGTACGGTGTTTAGCCCCCAAAAATTAGTTTAGCGTCATTGCAAGTGTAAAAATTGTTGTTTATATTGCTGCCAGTATTTTCAACACGGATTTTTCTAGTATACTATTAATTACGAGTAATATGAAAGTAACAATAGAGCCAACAGCTATTGCAATATGCTACACGATTAACAAACAGGAGGTACAAATAGCCAACAAACAAACTTTTCAAAGTTCCAAAGAAGATCGAATCGCCCGTAGATACGTTCGATTGGCCCTGCAAAAGGCTGAAATTGAAACAGAGGGCCATATGTATGAATCAGAAATAACTGACTAGTCGCAAGAGAAGAAAATATAAAAAATTACGTTTGAAAGGCCGTCGTAAAGAAAAATCATTCAAAGCGACTCCGTTAGAAACTTAAATGAATAGCATTTAAAAAAAATTTACGTTTTTTTTTTTGCAATTTCCATAATACTGTAAAATAAGCCACAAAAACTTATATCAATCAATCGTTTACTTTTCTTCTGCTGATCTTTTAAAATATGAGTAATTTTTGTACCCGTCAATGTGTCCCAACCCCTTAAATCTTACACGATTTAATATAATGATAGATAACATGGATGAAATCCGAGAAGGAAAGAATACAAGATAACACAAAGGTATTCGTGTTAAAATATACAAACAATGCAACACTGGTCGCAAAACAAGCAAATCTCAAAGAAATGCACAAAGAGTTGGAGAAACACGCTAACAAGAACAAAGTAGAAACAAACACGGATAAGGTAATAATCTTTGGTGAGGGAGAAAGAAGAAAAAGAACAGAAAGGTAGAAATTCTATAGGAAAGAAATAAAAATTGTGAATAGCTTCAAATATTTGAGATTCTGGTTCTCGTCAGATGGTTCAATTAGAAGGCACGTGAAGGTGTAAGCAAGAAAATACCAAAAGGTAGCAAATACAGCGTGAAGCGTAAGGTGTGATGTCAAGGTTATGACTAAATATTCCGAATAGAAGAGAATCGTGACAGATACGTTGATCAGAGCAGGCTTGCTGTATGCGATGAACGCGTTAGGATGGAAAAAAAGGAAGGAAACTGAAAAAGTACAAAATTAGTGCATAGAAATAAGTATAGGTCTCGACAGAACATCCGAACATATTTGTAGCATATGGAAACGGGTAAAAATAACATCGAAATAGAGCCGAAGGTCAGAGTTAGTAATTATTTATTGTAAGTGATAGAGATGAAAGATGATAGGTGATCCAAGATATGTCTAATGTAGCAACTAAAAGGATTAGCGAATAGGGTACTGTCGAATTAGATAAAGATAGTGAAGGAAGCGTTTAAAGACGTAGGGGACGAAGAAACACTGATATTGTTGGTGAAAGGAGAAAACAAAGCCCAGATTAAAGGGAAATTGAAAAGAGTAGTTATTACACGTATTGATTAAAGTGTACAGGAATTGTGATCGAGAATACAGGAGTCTACTTATTGCAAGGAGTGTAAAAATAGGAAGAGAAAACTCATCCACAAAGTTTCTAACTTTGTTAGAGGAGCAAAAGTTAAAAAGGAAGGGACAAGGAGCAATGGAGCTGTTTAAAATACGGAAGTGTCAAAAACTACAAATACAAAAGCCAAAGTTATGAAGCCTGTAATATACTAGGTTGTTCAATAAGTTTTGTTATTCTTTCCATGTGAAAAAAATACCATAACACTTTAACATTGAACAACTATAAATGTAACAATGAGTCGACAAATCTACATGAAACTTTACACATATTCATCGAAGAGTAGTACAATCTATAGAAAAATAAGTTGATCCTAATAACTCCATTTCTTATCCAACGACAAAACTTATTGAGCAATCTATTATATGTGGTAAAAAGGGCCATCTAAAAGGGCACATATGAAGTGCAAAAGTATGAATGCAATAATGTACGTAAGAAGTACGTAAAGGATGGGAGGAGAAGGTAGAAGAGATACTTCAGGGAAAATTTGATATAAAGCACGCAAATAACTAGAAGATACGAAAAAGGAATTAATAGTAAGTTTAGAGAAAAGAGAAAGAAGAGCCACTGAATAGGAAGATCCAGTATAAAAGTATTTCAATAATATAATTTATTCACTAATGTTGTATTATGTGATATTGTATAGTATACAATATTATATTATAAAACTTATAATTTGTTATAATTATACTATATACTACATGCCCGAAAGACATTGTCGAATTCACAGATGGTGCAGTAAATAAATAAAAAAAAAATAATGGAAGTTAATATTGTAGGCATGGATTTTCGCGGCCGAATCGCGTGAAGTTTGGGCAGCGAATTAGCGACTGTTTTCGGTAAATCGATAAACAAACAGGAGAGTTTAAATTGAACCAATGACCGATACGGACATGCGTCGACCGGTATCGCGAAAAATTGGAAAGAAACTTCGAGAAACGTGTACGTCCCGCAATGCGAACGGGGTTGCCCTTTTTTCCTTTTTGTACGTGTCGCGACCTTATTGCGCAGACCCGATATTCCGTCGTTAAACGAAGGGGAATATACATTTATATCCGGGGAAAAAAAACCCATATTAATTCCATAAACATATTTTTCCTCGCAATATGTAGTGACAAATAATGTTTCACTCACAAGAGACATCATTTAAGTGTAAATCACCAATTGTAATGAAACTTGCATATAATACAATTCTTAAAAAAATATTCGACACGTATTTTTTTTATCTGCTATTATCTATATTTATTTCGAAAATGATGAGACCTAGAAAAATGTTGTTTAAATAAAATTTGCGTACTTTTGAATAATGAATTTCCGTTTCAAACAGTTTTGCAAAATATCAATTTGTTTAAACAATGTGTTGAAAAATTTCACTTTTTATATTTTTTTTATACAATTTATTGTTTCGCATCTTTATAAATTTCCTAATATAACCTACAGACCAGTATAGAAAGTGTGTATAGCTGAAAATTTTGATTTGATTCATTTAAGAATAAATATTCAGTCATTAAATGCAGCACGAGTTCCCGTTGTTTGGCCAGTGTTGGCCAACAATTAACAATTTTGTATATGTTATTTTCTCACCCATGTCGTCCTTTAGAATGGTAGCACAAAACAATCAAAAGTTGAAAAATAAAAGCCACCGAATGCACACATATATAACGAATTACTTTTAAATTATTATCCTGTCTATTCGTTACTTTAAAAATTTTGTTTAAAATGTTTTAAATAACTTTTAAAAAGAATTAAATTTTATACAAAATACTTAAATAAACTTTCTCTCTGCCTTATCGAATAAAAAAAAGAAAAAAACTTTAATGAAATTATAAGGGAAAACAAATCAGCAGATCGGATTGCTAAACCGGAGTTCAAAGTCAAACTTTCCGCTTACTGGATAATTGTTATTTTGATCTTAAGCCAGCGCGAATTGTTGTAAATAGTTCAGTATAGGGGCCTCTGAAGTACCTGCTTCCGCTTCCAAACTTTCTCTTGCGCAGTGTGCCATTTCTTGAGAATGTTTACGTATTCACTTTTATTTATTTGTAAATTTCTCTCCAGAAGTAACGATTCAAAATCGTTAATTAGTATATACTCAATTGCGTGAACGTTCCATAATAACAACGAACTGCGATATGAAATCTCCCGGAAGTAAATTTTGGACGTAGCTGCATACTGTTATCTAGACTATCAATAATTCCTTCTTTCTTGGTTAAACTTCATTTTGACGAATATAAAATTTTCAACTTTCTTTAATGACATGTAGTATTTAACAAGTACACTTCGAAAGTGTGAGTCTCAATGAGCGGAAACTGTTTTTTAGTTATTAATGGTACAATACAACTATATTTCGATCAGAAGCTTTAGTTTATCACCGCATTAATCCGAAAATCATGAACAAAATTATCTATCGCCCAACAACGATCCCTTGGGAATCTTACTCAGAAAAACTAGTTCTCTGATTGTATTCAAATCATCTGATCGGATACGGGGGATCCTTACTCTAGTCTCCAGCACTGGTAAAGAAATTTACTTTTGGGTCATTTTTGCTACTGGAGTTGAACACAATTGTACCAGACTCATGAAAATACAATAATAAAATGTATACAAATTTAATTTTCACTGATAAATGAAATTCAATTTTCGGTAGTTCTCGCTGAACTACTGAAACTTAAGCCCTAGTGGAAATGATCCTAAAACTTTTGTCAATGTAAAAATCTATACTTTCAACTAGAAGTTTTTGTATTTGGATTAGCATCTTTGAAGCAGAGACTTAAAAACGAAATTATTTCAATATCAATGATTTTAAATCATACCGTAATCTACAAAACCGAAAAGATACCGAAACCAAAATTAATATTAGTATTTTTCATCTCACTAATATTATCTTTATGAAATTTTTAAAAATATATGCATGCTATACATAATATAGATGTATAATATTATGTACACATATAATTACAAATAGAATGTAAATAACGTTTATAAACAATTATGACATTGCTCATATATCATTCTATTTGAAATGCGACATTTTTTGGAGTATAATTTCAGATTGTGTTGAAACTAAGACATGTTATGATCTTTAGCAATATTACAATATACGGAAAGATTTTTTAAAATATTGAAAATTGTTACTTTTACAATTGTTTGAAAAATAATGCTGACTTTTTTCAATAAATTATAATTACTGATCTGACAATCATATAAAAATGAGCTTCTAGGTGTGCATAGTGAATACATAGAAGTAACAAATAAAAATAATTTTAGTTTGGAAAATAGTTTCGTTACCATTTTTTTACAACTGTTTAAAAAAATTTTAATGCCAGTCTATCTGTCTACTTTGAAGATATACTTATGTTAAACAATGATGACATTGTTGTCATCAAACAAAACTGATCACTTGTTATGCATATATATACACACACCTACATTTTATAAAAGTGCAAGACTATTATTCCATTATTATTTCAAATAATTAATAATATATGTAATTTTACTGACTTCCTCCATGTATTTGTATTAATAGTGTATAGAAGTATTTGTATTAATAGTGTCACATAGATCGTATGATAACATACATTTGTGCGATAGTATATACAAACATGTAGCGTTAGCTTTAATTAATTTTGATTCAATCAATTTTAAATTGTCACAATATTTAAGCATTTGTTCATAAATAAGACAAATATAACTATATTCTTTTCTCAAGTTTTTCACTTTGTCCTTGCTATTAAGAAAAATCACATTAGTTTAAAATAATTGCAAAGAAATATTAATCAAATAAAATTTATTCGAACAAAACAACATTCAACCTTAACAAATGATATTTCTATAACTGATGTGGATATTCATACATACAAATATTTTTTAAATTGATATTTCAAACTTGATTTGTTGAAATGGTACAATATGCGTATTTTGTGTTTCGAGATAAGTTTTCACTTTAAAGTTGGTGTAAGCGAGATATTTATTTTTTAATACTTTATAAGGTAGATTTTTTCAAGTAAATTTGAGTATTTATTAATATTTTCTTAATTATGTGTTAAGTAAAAGTATAGTATTTAATAAACTACTAAAATAGTGTTTAATAAAAACACTAGTCTTATAGTATATATAATACATCGAGAAAAGATAATTTCTTCCGCTTCCATATATTCATAAAATATAAATAACGAAATTGTACTTACTAGCAGTTAAGTATGTTTCTCACAATATTATATTTTGAGCACATATAAATATGACGCTTTTAACCCTACTGCCCTTCTTGGGTTTATATGATCCGAAATGAAATTTCATTTTTCATAGGTGTTACGTTTCTTAATTTTTGGTTTTACTTCATACATAGATACTTCACATTGTCTGGGAAAAAGTTATGTTCCTAATTTAAAGGAAAAGGTTGTGACGAAAAATTTCAGAAAAATATGACTTTTATCCTAGTATTACAATGTAAAACATGCGTATATATTGCCTCGAGTTTATTGTGAGTTACAAATATAATAATAATCGCTAAACGATTGCCCATCAATAGGATATATAGTAACTTCGATATTACATAGAATCCTTTCGTTTGTACGGAAGATAATAACAAGAACAAACATAATAAAAACTGAAAAGAATTAATAAATATTCAATATAGAAGAGCATTTGATAAGTTTAGTATAATATATTACAGATACCCTAAATATTTGTGCAATACTCAATGTCACTGCCTCGATTATAACAAATAATGTTATCTACTTTACTTATGTTTGATTATGAGTTTATACTATAAACTGTGTATTTTCCTGTAATGAACAATTTTAATTATTTGTTTTTTGTTATGTTTTCAAATTTTATACGTTAATACATTGGGTTAGTATGCCCAGAAAGGATACGTAAAATGTAATTTTTAAACTATTTAAAATATTCTGAATAACAAGCAGACCATATAATTAATAAAGATTAAATTTATCGCCAATTATATTTTTATACAGAAGAGGCCAAAAGGTTTCATGTAATTCACAAATAACTAAATGGTCTACTGAACGTCAAATAAATGAATATTCGAATAAGACATAGGAATATATGGTTTAATCAATGTTTTAGAAAAAGTAGTACGCGCATATTATTGTTTTGTATTAATCTTTTGGACTGTTTCAACAAATTGAATTTTTAAAAAATGTTTGAAATAACATTTAATTTTTACTTCCCTTTCCATCCAAAATATTTAAAAAACCTTGATAATCTATTTAAAACATAAAATAGAGTATGCAGTGAGAACTAATTAAAATATAATTGCTTTAATTGCTATTATGACTCAATATCAAAATTTTAATACTAAATTTTCCCGCCTTTTTACTAGGATTCGTAAATACAACAATCTCTTACGTCTCATGTACACGAATATTCTTGAAATCCATACGCATCTTACATTCCTTTACTTTTATTGAAGAGCATTATAAGTAAATTTTCATAGATGAAAAAAAATTAAAGTCAAAATGTATATATACATAATATAGTATGAATAAACGTCCATTAAGTGAAACATAGCAACAAGTACCATGTATAGGTAATTTTATATGTACATATGGAGAGAACCTCCTCAAATAACCTTTAAACTGTACGTTGTATTTAAAAAATGATTTATTCATAATTAACCCAATCTTTTTGATAATATTTGAAAAACTGGAAAATCTGGGTATATTAGCATTAAGCTATGGCGATGATTACGTAAATTGCGTTGATTAAGTAAAGGTAACAATGACTATTTGTATTAAAAATGCAACAAGAACTTAAATTCTATGATGAGAAATATCTCGACCGAAATCAGTCTTTAATTATGAAAGTGGTAATCCTAACTTTATAAAACACAAACATAAAAAACATGTTATTAATGAAGAAGTTATAATATATTATTCACATAATGTACATCAGAAGTTACACAAAACAAACTTCGTTATATTTACTACGAAGCATTTAAACTATACGTTACTTTGTCGTTAGTAAACACTGTATCGTTGTATTAGTGATAACGCACACAATTATGAACAACTAGTTTAGATAAGATAATTAATGAATATTGACAATATTTTTAGAAGTACCTTATTTATTATTTAGAATAAATCATAATACTATTTACTCGTTGAAAGTTTGCCAAAAACATGGTAGAGGAGAAATTATCAGAAAAACATGTGATCCTCTCAAAACCATATATGTATGTTTTGCATTACACATTTTACCACACAATGCACAGTTTATAAATTATATTTGGCGCTCATATTAAATGCTTTATCCTATATAGAAACTATATTTTCTTCTCTGTATAAAAAAAAATTTCAAAATTATGACGAATCACTTTCACTTATCAGACCGATGCAATTAATAAAATATAAATTTTTACAAGAACAAAATTATTTCTTTCGATTAAAATATTTTAGTTAGTGCAGTGTAAGTGTATGACAGACTAGAACATAAATTATTATGTGGAAGTACAATGATATTTTCAAAAGTATTTTTGTACATACTACTATTTTGTAAAATTTAAGAAATGTTATGTTTTCATGGTAACTTTTTATCATCTGGCACACTTGAATAACGTTAAAGAGATTCGTGCTTTTTAACTTTCTTTTGAAAGCGAAAAAAAAATTTAATTTAAATGGAAAATGAATTAAGAGATTACCTCGTCGTCGTAAGTATTATCGTGGTCTGCCATCGAAGTAAGTTGACTATCTGACGATACTATTAAATCAAGGAAGCAGACAACAGAAGATTATGTTAAAATGTAACCAGTTTCCAATCGTGCCCAAATTCCAGTGCCTTGTATGACGAAACGTATGTATATACCCACTGATTTAAGCACAACGGAACAAACGGAAAAAAGAAGAATAGACAGATAGACAAAGAGAACTTTATTGCAGATTCCCGTAATGATTGTCTGTCACGGCACTGTTCTTTAACTTCCACTTACACCGTGAGAATTTTTGGTACTGCTATGAAGATTGTCCCAGATGATGCTGCGAGAACGAAGCCTGCGCGATTCTGATACTGCGCAATTCTGATGCTGCGCGATACTATCCTTTCTGTTTTAGTCTCTCCTTTTTCACTTACTCCGATATGAAGTAGATCATTAAAGTTCTAGCGTAATTATCTTATATTGCAAAATAAACATGAAATATATATAATATATTTTATTAAAAAAATGAACTCGATCCGTAACGAAGCATAATTTGTTTAAAATTAAATACAATTACTTACCGACGAAATCTTTTAAGTAAAGAAAATAATTATTCAGTAGTAAAATATTCGAAAATAATTGCTCTTATGTACTTCACAAAATATTCCATCTATTTGTAATATTTAATACGTCAAATTCTATTCCATCACTTTGCGATTAGACTCGAATTAAATCTGATAGTTTATAAAACTAACATATTTTTACTAATATGTTTCATTAATCACTACACAATAATTTTGTCTCGTGTGGTATTTTACTTTCAATGAATTGATTTGCAAAACGGTTGAGCACATTCCTTTGCAGTTTTTAATGTTTATGTTAACACTTCAAATTTCGCAATCACTTAATTGAGTCTATTTCTATCTCTTATACGAACTATCGATTCGTATATGAATGCAAATTTTAAAATATAACTTTGAATTAAAGATTTTAAAATTTTGGAAAGTACGAATACGTTAATTTATTTTTTTTTAAACGTAAAATATTATAAATAATATTTATGTGCACGTATATTTATATAGCAAGTACATTTATGCATCTACCTGAGATACGTTCATGCATGGAATTTGAAACTATATTTGTAGTCTATGTCAAACCCAATCAATTTAGAATATCGTAGTTTAATATACTAATCAAAGTATTAAATTCCATCGAAAGCTTTAATTCAAGTTAAGTCAAATGTACCTTAGAATGTCGTTAAAAATATTTTAGACGTAAATTGAGGCTAAAACTACTATTATATTTATTGAGAATTTAAATGAGATCGTGTATAATTTTTAATAAATGCTGCACAATCTGTTCAATATTTTGAACGATTCTACATATTATTAACACACTTAACATTATCTTCCTATTTAAAGCAAGAACTAAGTAAGTAATTAAATTATATTATACAGAATAATACATTTAAAACAAGTCTTTAGAATATCTCTTTTGTTTATAAAAATAAAGAAAAAGTATTTGAGACCAAAGTTTCTTAGCATCGAAGAATCATCATTTTTTAACATTCTATTAATTAAATATTTTAAATATAATTTTGTAGATATGTTAAATATAACTTAGGAACACCACCTTTTTTAAATAGAATAATATACTTTTTATATTTATTTTATAATAAAGAGTTGATAATGAGTCCACTGAGTAGACCTATCGTTCAAGGTTACTGAGGATCAATCAAGATCAGATATAAACTAAAATGTTTTATTTCATCAAAGAATTGAACAATTTTAAACAGAATCTTTATTTTATCAATGAAATATTAAATAATTGCAAGTGTGCTAAATTTATATTAAAAGCAAAATATTACTGTATAAGAAAAAAAAATAACTAATATCTACACTAAATACTATTAATCGCCACGTAAAGATATTAATCTGTCCATTTATATTTCTAAGTAAAAAATATCTATTTTTAAAATTATTTATATACATGTATACGATAGAATTTATTAAATATATATACATGTATGTATCAATTTGATAGTAAGTTACAAAGCTTTACTATGTGACCCAGTATATTCACGAACATAGATCAATATTTACTGCGTTTGCGTGTAAGGTACGAGATATAGTGTCAGCGTCCGAATATTGTATAGACTCAAATTATTTGAATTTACTATAAAAGTGCTTAGTTATAACTATACTTACAATACGATAATCTATCATGTAAATATCCATAGTAATACACATGTGTATGTGTAGTACATAGTATGTACATACGTACGTGGAATATAAAACTATAATGTATAAATAAAAAGCATAAACAGCATAACGTTAGTCTATAAAAATTATCTCAATTTTTATTTTTATAGGCGGCAAACTGTGTTTCTTCCTCCATGAGAAAATGTGAAATATATAATATAAAGCTAACCTTTTGACAGCAATATTAGAAAATATGAAAATTGAGCTTTCAACTGAGATTCCCCTACACCAATTATACAATAATTATCATTAGTTCTTCTCCTATATTTTTTAAATAGGAAAAAATAAAATTGTATTTTTTTTTTTTTTTTTTTTGAATATTAAAATAACGAAATTGTTATTTTCTATATTTTACTAATATTAACATAAAGGAAGTAGTTAAATGATTTTTACATTTTCTTTATTTTTTACTCATATTGGTAGAGCAGATCTATACTTATGTTGTAGTTGAAGAAGTGACAAGAATAGACTAATTGGCTCTTGTCTTCATTTCATTCTTCTTCCCTTAGTTTCTAATTTTTTTGTATATGATGTCACATTTGTAATTTCCGAATGCTGCTTTGTTCTAGTCTTTCATTTCATGTTAACAAAATTTAAAATAGCAGAAGAAAACTGCTGTCACTCAACCGGTATTTCCTTATTACTGCTGACCGGGATTATCCAACAGACACATTCACGATTAACCTTAACTGCAGTAAAATTATTTCATTAAAATATAATAATAGTATAAATAATGTAAAATGTAGATAGTAAAATTTCCTTTTAAATATAAAATTTATTACTAAATCAAAAACTAAAATCAAAATAATAAGCCAAAGTAATATTTATAGATATTCGTTTTGTGGAAGAAATTACAATATAAACGTTAAAAATACTCGTGTAGATTGGTTAAACACTATATCTTACAATGGTGAATCATTTCACACTAGTTCACTTGATTAAATGTAAAGTTAAGTACTAAACAAAATGATAAAATATAATCACAAATGAAAAGTCCAAGGGGATGACAATCAGAGTCACACAAAGAAAAAGTTTCAGTATTTCAGAAATAAAGTTTTGGAATCCCTCCTCCTTCTCCCCCTCCCCCCCCCCCCTTCCATACACATACACACACTATTATTCAGAAACTGAAAATGAAACACACAGAACAGCACAATAGCAAGAGGTATCTTCTCGCATATTCCGAGTGGTCCTACAAAACATCCAATAAGAGAAGTTTACGACTTTCGGATCACCGATTTAATTGAGATTTTGTTACCTCATTTAAAAATCTGTACTATTGTATTGATCACATACTCATAATTTTTCAAGATATTTATGATTAAAATTTGAATACTCCTTGACGAACAGTTGAATTAAGAGCACAGAATCGGTGTTACCGCTCAAGAGATATATAGGTATTTACATTTACTATTACACAGGTATTTCCAGGCTGTAACATGACGGTGTCAGGGTTTTGTTTACCTATGTAATTTTCCCTTGTTTTTATTTTCTCCGTTTATATATAAAAAATACTTTAATTTTAGATTAAAAAGTTGTGAAAAAACATATTTTCGTGAAAATATTTTTATTTGTCATTAGTTTAAAGTATTATTTATTATACAAACAATTACCTATGAAAAAATATCTTTATTTATTGTTTATCCAAATATAAAAGTAGTACTTATCGTTATGCACAAGAGTGGTATTTGTCATAAAAGCAAACAGACACGACTATCTTATATTCATTTATCACGTTTATGATAATATCATATTTTCGTACCAATAATGATCACTTTGTGCGAAATTACAACAGATGCCTCACTATTAATTATATCCTCCACCAATACTAACTACTTTTCATACACTAAAGCATCCTCAAACAAGTCCCTTTGATCACTACTTTTATTACCATTATCTTGATGATAGAAATTTCAATGAACAAAGTCGTAGATCTAAAAGCTTGCTAATCCATTCTGATTATGTATTCGCTTAGAAAAGAACTAACTAATTGGTGAAGCTTTGTCAGGTGACATTTATTAAAAAAAGAAAAAGAAGGCCATATACATAAAGCAAGGATGGCTAATTAGTGGTAAGTAGAGGAAACCTATGAAAAATAAGGTTTGGAGACTTCAAACGCATTTTTCTCGAAACTGTGTCTTTAAAAACCGTGCACAAGATATCTCGAGAACCAATCAGTCGACTACTTTGAAATCTTGCAGATATCTTTACTATAAGATAGGTATTGGAGATCAATTTTATTTTAATTTTTAATAAATTTGGAAAATATAAATGAGAAACATACAAATTTGTTATATAAATTCAATGTATCAAATACAAATAGCTGCCATTTTGATCATTTTTACGAAAATGGAAGTGTCCGATCGTCAATGCCTGGAGAATACATTCCTATTCTAGTTTCAAGATCTTTCAAATTTTTGTTCCAGGTAATTCTTCTGGGTTTGTCAGGAATCCTGCACACCGTCAGGCCATCTTGAAAAAAGTTATTCAAAGCGACGCTATTAAAAACCTAAACAAATATCATTAAAAAAGATAATTCACGCTGCTTTTTTTATACTTTATACCACTGTAAAATAAAACACAAAAAATTAGATCAATCAAATGTTTACTTTTTTTACGATGTTTTAAAATATGAGTAATTTTTTAACCCGTCAAAGTGTCCTAACCCCTTAAAATGGATATGCAAGCTCAAGATACAATTGGTTTATTACTAAAAGATGAACAATTGCAAAATATTAAAGATATAAAAAGTGCTAAGGAAGTGTAAGAAGGATTAAGGAAATATCGAACAACCATTTTGATCAAATCAGGTATATAGTATGTGCTTTAAAAGACTGTGTAGTGCCAAATTAACCGAAAAGGAGTGTACGATAAGGGATATATCAACTCCATCTTAAATGTTATGGATCAACTAGTGGTTCCAGAAGAGGCACTCAAAGAAAAATTAATAATATCTATAATCCCTAGTCAGGGAAGTCTTCGGCCCGCAAAACGATATCATACCCAAGGTTAGCAAGGGTTTTAACACTGACCACTGCAGAACCCCAGAATACACCTCTCTCCGTTCCATGGATCTTCGAAAATCTGCAACTAACAATAAGTAAAATCTATCGACGCTGTCCACATTCTTCTTTATCATGATACTACCTGCTCCTTAATCCAGGAGTCATCTTTCCCGTTTCCAACTGTACGCTATTTGCAAGAAAGAATTTTAAACTATTTGTGGAACATTTTCTTAAATCGTCCATAACTCAAAAACAAATATACAGGGTGATTGACTCAAATTGAACAACCAAGTTATTTCTATTATGAAAAGTAGAGAAAATCAAGAAAGTGTTATTTAAACGGTTTCGAAGTGTGCATCTGTTGGTAACAAAGAATCGTTCTATCAAAGTCATTTTAATGATTTATTCAAGGTCACTGACATTTTTGCACATTAACATTTATTTTTATAGTGCAATGTTGTTGTTTGCATCGAGACAAATTCAATGACCTTTAATATCATGATCTTGAAATGAGGTCATTTAAAGAATACAGTGTAACTTACCTTATTTTAAAAATTGTATTTTTTATGGTATTTCAATAATATGTGAAACATGCGTATTTTTTGTACTACCAAAAGTTCTAGTTTAGTTCAAGTCAATCAATATAATATTGTAGTTCGTTCTAAACACTCTAACAACATTAGATTGCTTAGAAATGTAGAGAGAAATATATCGGTAGAGAAAAAGGGAAAAAATTAATGCCTTATGGTGAAGTTAAACAAAACATGATTAGAGCATGTGATTTGTATGCAGAGTAGTATCCATCAGAACATCCTTCTCGCGTTCAATTTTAAAGAATTATAGATTTATTTCTTGACAAAGAAAGTGTTTCTCCACGCAAAAGAAGTAGATATAAAATTTTTACAACCGAAGAAATTGAAGCTACGGTCTTGGAATACATTGCTTAGCATGTTTCACATAATATCAAAATACCATAAAAAATGCAGTTTAAGCATTCTCTTATCGTATACAAAAATGCATCGATGTAGGCGGTCGGCACTTTGAGTACTTGCAATAAAATAAGGGAAATTACACTGTTCCTGTAATCTTTAAACTTCAACTCATTTTTTAATTGTTAAGATCATCTCAAGGTGATGATAAAGGTCATTGAACTCGTCTCCATGCAACAACAACATGGCACTATAAAAAATAAACGTTAATGTACAAAAAATGTCGATGACCTTGAACAAATAATTAAAATGGCCTTGATAGAACGATTCTTTGTTATCATCAGATACACACTTCGAAACTATTTAAATAATATTTTTTCGTTTTTCCTTACCTTTCATAATAACAGAAATAACTTAGACGTTCAATTTAAGTGAATCACCCTACCCTGTATATAGGACATACTTTCATAGAACATGTTTACTCCCTGGAATGTGGATATGTATTTCTGAATCGACCAATATTTTTCGTAGTATTACATGACTAAATATTAAAATTTATATTGATTTATACACGTATTCTTCTAATTAATTAATCATAAATCTAAATTGTTTACAAAATACTCGTTACAAAACAACTCAAAATTGTGTTGCTATATTTTATTTCAAATAAGAAGGAAAAAATTATACAATTTTCAGACCGTCGTAAAAATTAACCAAAGACGTTTGTTAAGGTGAATATGAACATTTTGCACACATTTAAAATTTTCTAATAAATTTTTAAACTCTAAAATCATAGAAAAAATATTAATATTTTTTCTCGTAATTCGTTCCTTTTCCACTTTTTATTTAATGCCCTATTTCACATTTCTTTAATTTGAATACATTAACAGAATACTAACTTTACAAATTTAATATTGAATCAATGGACAAAATTTAACTAGAAATATTAACTCACATCAAATTACATTATAATTGAAAGAGTAACAAATATTGTAAGAGAAAATTTAAGTACGTAAATCCAAAAATTACCAATATCGCCTTTTACATTATATGTATACATATTACATAATAGTCGTACTATTGAACAAATCATATCTAAAGACTTTTAGAATTTATATACACTGATTAATAGCCAAGGTCTGATATTCGGGGCATAATTTCGCGAAGAAGTCTACGAGATCCGATAAATTTGTTTCTGGCTCTTTTTTCGATTTAGCCATAAGAGTCTGATGCAGTTTTGTTAAGTGGTTGTGTACCATAGACAATGTGGTCTTCATGCTCGGTGTGACAGCCACCATCAAACCAAGAGTTCTGTTTTCACTGTCGTGTAATATTATACTGGACCCCTGCTTCATTTTTGCATTGTACATAATCTACAAATTAAACTACCGTTTAATTGAAACTTAAATCTGACAATTACTATACGTACAAAATGATATACACTATCGGGCAAAATTTTAAGCATATATGTTATCGAAAACAAATTCATAACTTTTGCTATTGTAAGTTAATATAAATATAACATAGTGATAGGAAAAAGTATCCATACAATGACGACGCTTGATTTCAACTAATAATATCTTTTTACATACAAAACTAAGTTAAAATTCATTTGTATTAGATTATACTCAACAATTTAGATTTTACAGAATGTATACTTTTATTTTTATCTAATTAGCAACAATAACAATTAATATTTTGATGGGTTTTCCTTGACATTGTGCTGTAGTAGATGGTAATTATTTAGAATAATACAAGTAATACTGTTCCTTTTTTGAATCATTATTGAATTCTTGAGTAGATACGTTTTTTGAATAATTTTTATTCGAAATTGTATGTTTCCGAATGTAAAACTTTAACTCTTCCAAGTGTTTCTCTAAGCGTTTTAAATCTGGTTATTTGAATAACATTTCTAATAATTATAAGATAAAATAATCAAATACAACATAATTCTTAAACTAAATCAGATACATATTTCGGATTGTAGTAATAAAAATACTAGCAAACTGAAATTTTGAATTTTTCAGTATCTTGTTTAAGTTTAATTTTAAAATATTTAAATAGAGAATTTATTCGTTAGTAGCTTGCAACTCAAAGCCGGCACGAGCTTTTAACGTGGAAGGGACGTGTTTATTGAACGATCGTATCGTGCTTGTTTCTAATCGATGAGACTAAGTGACAGGAACTGAAAGCGAACAAGGGACAATCTACCATTGTAATTAACCATTGCACACTAAGAACAGAATATCGAGCGTATGAAAGACGAAGCAACACGAAACATCAATGCTATATCCGTCTCGTACCATTCTTCGCTTATTTCCGGTTTATCCAATTCACTTTCGTCCTATCTTTCTCTCGCTTTCATATAGTCGGAATGGATTGAAATGAAAGGGAGAGCATTCCATCTTCAGCGTATAAAGCAAACTGAGCTCCAAACGAATAAATTCGGTACATATTACATTTATTCAATGATATCAACTATACATTCTATAAAATCTATCACACACGTTGTTGTGATTTTCAGCAATTTGCGCTCTCTCTGCATATGGTTCTAAGAAAATTACAGATACAGTTGTCTATTAAAAAGTATCAAATCTTTGAAAAATTCTAATGAAATATAAATACTTAATTGCTATATAACCGTAGTGTTCAAGAATTTTCGTAATAAGCTATATATTTCATATCACCAACAATCTCGTGATGTTTAAAGATCTTCCAAGTACCTTGTTATGAAGTTCTAACTTCTATTCATTTGAAGAATATGAACTTTGTAAATATACTCGGCAGGGCATTTTAAAAATGCAAAGTAATAAATAAAAAACAATTTTACATAACTACAGTTACTTATATATATTTTTAAAAATATTATTCACTATTTATAATTAGACACAATTAATGAAATATACTGGGAACAATATAAAGAACATACAATTTCGAAATCGTAAACTATTGTGATTGAAGTCATTGTAAGCAAACTGTGGAAATATAAATCTGAAGAGAAAAGTCACTTAATAAAGCATTTTTTTTTTGCGCTAACAAATAATCATAATTTTTTTTCAGATGCGTATGGTACAAATATTATTTAAATACCGTGAAATCCAATTATTACAATAATAATATCGCGAATAATGATATCAATCGATTATTGTTATCATAATCGAGTTACAGTAATAAAATGTGCCTATTGTAATCAAACTTCAATTACTGATACGCGAAAGTGTATTGATCACAAACTGACCTAACAAATCTGTTGAATTAATGAAAATGTATAAAGTGGACTATAAAAAAAGACGATAATTAATTTAAGGGAGAATGCTTCGATAAACTTGACTTTCATATATATTGTCAAGGGTACCAGTTTGATCAACTATTTTTCCTAGAACAATTGACGGTCACCTTTAGTTTACGAAATCGTGGCACAAACCATTGCGTCAATTATTTAGTATGAAAAATATTATGCATATAAATATAGAAAGGCTCTCTATCTGTTGTGAACGGCATGCGAGAATACTGAAGTCTTGACCTTTAAAAGGTCAGGATTTTAAAAATCATTTCTGATGCATCAATAATCATTATATTATATTTTCTTCTCCAGAGTTGATGTCGATCATTAAATTTATTGTGAACATCAAATAAAGTTTTTTTCTTCTTTTACTATTATATGATTAATATCTTTTAATATTATATGATTAGTATTAAATTTTATGAATTAGGTTAGGTTCGGTTACTTTCTTTTTTGTTTCGTTCTAATATTAATGGTTCTACAAACACTAATAATTTTTTGCTTGCACATTAACCAAGCTGGTGTGATGTTCGCTCGCTACGGTTTACGGACGAAAAAAAAATTAGCTGAACTTAAACGTATTCCATAACAATTAATACCAATCACGCGATATTAGCAGAACAAGGTACATAAAATGAAATTCATAATCGAGAGGATATCTCGTAATTAAAGGCGATCATCAATTATTCTGAAGGAAAAAGTTGTTCAAAATATATGTGAAAATCCAGATCATTGGAGCATTCTCCCTTAAACTAAATAATTACCCAAAAAACCTTTAAATTTTGGTATAAAATAAAGTAAAAACGTATAGATTTGTGTCTTGAAGAAAATCAAAGAATTTTTGAGTGCTACGATAAATTGCCCAAAATGAGTCAATATGATATAACTGTGGATTTAAAAATTTCACAACCATCTTTGTGCAAGGTCTTAAAAAATAAATTCAATATAGAAATTTTCTAATGAGAACATAGATCGAAAGAGAGAAGAATCAGAAGATAGTCGTGTCGAGTTAGCATTAAAAATTTTGTTCAATAATGTTCGTGAAAAGAGAACTGCGGTCAATGAACTTATTATGCGTCAAAAAGCAGCATAGCAACTAGCAAACACTATGGGCAAAGAAAATTTGATTGTAACTGATAAATGGTTCAAAATGTGGATCAAGACAAAATGGCTAAAAATTATTGCTAAATATTCACCCCAGGATTTTTATAATGTAGTTGAAACTGGATTCTATTTTTGTGCAATGTTTGAACATAGTTATTTGTTTAAAAATGAAACTGTTAAAGCAATTAAATCTTCGAAAGAACAAGTAATAGTTTTTCGTTATGTTAATATAATAGGTGAAAAGCGAGAACAATTTGTCATTAAAAAACACCAAAATGATCTTTATATCTTCGAATCTACATCATTAATTCAACCATTTGACTTCAGCCAAGTATAAATTGAATAACAAAGTCTTAAAAGCAAGTTTCAGAGAAAACCACTTAAAAGTCCGAAAAGGTTTCGAAAAGGTATATTTTTAAAAATAAAACTCTTGTTTCCGAAAAACCTCGACTTACACCAAAAATTTGCGAAAGAATTCTAATCGGTATGTCTAATGACGTATTTGAAAATTGGATAAATATAAACATAACAATGAGTGCATCGGAAATATGTCAAGATGTTGCTGATAATAATTCTAAATTATCAGCAAATAATGAAACTAACATATTTACAGAAAAAGTCTCGCGATAATTATAATAAAATAATAAACGGTTTTCACTGTATTTATAATACAATTTCCGAAACTGTTGGAATTTATACTTGCAATATTAGTTTTAAAAAATTAATAGATTCTTTAACGTACACCGCATCCTTCAAACAAATCTTTTAATTTTGACCACGAATAAACAGAAAATCTTGTATTGTACAGTTGAGAAATTGCGATTCCATATCTTTCCGTGGTTTCATTCCACTTGGGCGTTTTTTGTGGAATCGTGTACGATCTTCTTCCACATGTTTCTGAGACCATTGGGACCTCGGCAACAAATTGATTTTTCTTCTCACTGTTTAAATATTTATATTATTATGAAATTAATATTATCGATTGTTTGAAAATTATTTTTTGGGTGTGTATGAAAATAGCATACAGATCCATTGTAACTTATTATAATTGCATGTCTAGATAGATTCGACAACTGTATTTCTTTTCAGCTAATTCTATTATGTTGAAACTAGCAGAACGTTCAATTTTATGACAATTTCTGCTTCAAATAATGCCAAGTTGAATCTTTTCCGATAATATGATGATTATTTTAAAGCTTGAGCATAGGTGATTTCACCCGAAAAATTTAATCAAAAATGTAGAATAAACATTTTTTATATGAGATTTTGTTTTCGAAATAATTGATTGTGAACTGAACATCCCGCAGCATATTTTTCATTATAAAAAAACTAAATTTTGGTTCAAATATACATATTTGTATCCGCGATATCATGATTGATGTGAAATCAGTTTCCTTGCAACAGGAACCAATTACTGTCAAGTGTACACTGAGTGGCCCCAAACTTGTTAGAATTAGACATACATCACAGAGGCATGAAATCAGTTGCTTTCGCACGTGTGTACCGCGTTGTCTAGTTATGATAAGTTTCTTGCGGGCCAGTGTATCTGGGCCAGTATCCTTAGTTGGAGTTAAAGATTTATTAGGGGGACCGGAAAGTAATGTCGTTTCCCGACATTAAATTCAAATACATAAATTTTTAACGAGTTTTTATTTTTAATCAATGATATAATCACCCTCATTATCAACAACCTTTTGCCATCTAGTGTGCAAATTTTCAATGCCGGATCGATAAAAATCAATTGGTTTTTGAGCAAAATATACAGAGATGGCATTTTGAATATCATCCAAATTTGCAAATCTTTTGCCACTTAGAAAGTGTTGAAGCGATCGGAATAAATGGAAATCCGATGGTGCAACATCGGGCGAGTATGGTGGGTGAGGCAGTACCTCCCACCCCAATTCATTAATTTTTGCCAAGGTTCGTCTTGCGCAGTGCGGTCTTGCATTATCGTCTTGCAGAATAATGCCTTTTCTGTTGACAATCGCTGGCCACTTTTCAATTAAAGATTTATTTACACGATCTAATTGTTCACAGTAAAGGTCTGCATTCACAGTCTGTCCAGGTTTCAGCACTTCAAAATGAACAACGCCGCGAATACTCCACCAAACACACAAAAGGGCCTTTTTGGGGTGTAAACCTGGCTTAGCAGTACTTTGTGGCGATTCATTTGGAGAGAGCCACTGCCTTTTGCGTTTTGGATTATCATAAAGAACCCACTTTTCATCTCCGGTGATCAAGCGATCAAAAAACGCTTCTGTATTGTGCCGTTGAAGCAATAAGTTGCATGTGGTGGATCGGTTAGCCTTGTTCTCTTCGGACAGATTATGCGGGACCCAAACACCTGCTCTGCTTACTTTCCCAATCTGCTGCAAATGTTCTTGGATGGTCGACCAAGGTTGGTTAAGACTGTTTGACAATTCCTCGATTGTCTGACACGGATTTGCTTCCACTTCCGCACTTAACACGTCATTGTCTAACGTTGTTGGTCTTCCTGATCGATACGAGTCGGAAAGATCAAAATTACCGGATTTGAACTTGGAAAACCTCCTTTGGCATTTACGAACGTCTAATGCATTTGGATAAACATCGCAAATGTTTTTGGTAGCAACTGTTGCGTTACTACCCTTGCGAAACTCAAAAAGCATGCAATGCCGGATATGTACCTCTTCTGGTATTTGGCTGGCCATTTCACCCAAAATTGTAAAGAAAAATTTTTAATTTAATTATTTACAACTAAACAAGTCACTATAACCTCAGAATGTCTTTGCTACGACTTTAATGTACACAATGAGCTGACAAATGACAATCAAATAGTGACATGCGCAGAAACGACATTACTTTCCGATCCACCTAATATTTTAAGTTTATCTTTCTCTTACCCCCCTAAATTGTACCACTTGATGAAAAAATAACATGTATAAAATTTCAGTGTTGGACAATGGGAACTCATCGCATTTGAGTCAAATTTCTAAAATTTCTTTTACTTACATACGTCAATTTTAACATAAATATGTTCCACCATTTTAGAGGCAGTACTGATTACTTTTTAATGTAAAATATAGTATATTTGACATGTAGATAATATTATCGAAACTTAATTTCTAATTATATATGTGGGATTATCCATCATGAGTCTCCCAACTAATAATACAATGTATGTACATAGCTGCGAGGCTGTACACTGTCTGCTTTCGCCCTTCTTTCTTTTTTCTCTAGCTCGAAACGATGCACTCATTTGTCTATATTCAATCAATACTTTCGGGCCGCTGCCCCTCTTCGCTCACACACGTACCTCGCTTTCCACACACATTCTTAACACGAATGCACTTCACTCGTTACATGTATTATAATAAAACTAATTATAACATCTTATAAAATCTAATATATTGGTTAACACACGTCCTCCATTACGGTTAATTTGCTCGCATTAGAATAATGCGATCGATGACAATCTTCTAATATTTGTAAAATGAATTGTTTATTTTCTTCATTTTTTCGTTAGTAAGCTATTCTATTCGCTGATAAGCTTCACGACTCGTTCTGCACTGTCGTTAACTACTTTTAAATTTATTATTATTTCTAACGTACTTTTGTTTCATCGTTTTCTCAAACTGCAGGGTATTTTTGTAAAAAAAATTCGGTACTTATATGAAATCTAGAAAAGAATTTACGACTTTGTGATGACATGAAATTTTCTATGCGAATATTAAAATAATTTTTTTACGTGAAACTTCGATTTGTTCAGAATCCAAATTTTGAAACATACGTCTCTTTATATCAGAAGACAATTCTGAATTAAAAACAATTAATATTTTGCATTCTCGAATTAAATACCATAAATGTCGAATCAATTTTTGTATCCTTACTTCATTTATTTTTTTTTTGTCTAGTTTTTTATTTTGTCGTTCGATGAAATTTATTGAACAACCTATTATATATCGCGAAATATGTGTATGTTTTTAACCCAAATAGTTTTGGTCGTCCATTTAATGAAAAGCTTCAGAGATATGGAAAGAATTTGCTTTTGTTAATGTTCTGACAAAAAAAATAATCATTAATTCGAAAAATGTAACGTTGACATTGTGACGACTCTCGATATTTAATTTCTAGGAATGGCTTCATCACCTCGGATCACCTGGAACGCTGCCAGCGCATCCCGATTCCCAAGCTCGAATTCGATGAACGCCCTCCTGATAAGACTTACTCCGAAAACTAGCCGTGTGAAACTTTTCAACCCGTACTTCACATAGCGCCATAGAACATTCCTTCGGATAACAATATGTATATAAACCCACCAAGTTCTCGAATAAAGCAGTCTGCAATTTGAAGTCTACATGTTGCCACGTCGCTACGCTGTTCGTTTTAATTCACTGTTTCTCGATTCCGAATAATTTCAAGTAAAAGTTCTTAGTTTGGATTAGGTAATCGTCGCGACTCTCGCCAATTTTCACTATATTTAACGTCGACGAATCAGGATTCGAGTATGACTCGAATCCTTCACCAATAACTGAGCCTGGAGTTTGCCCCGTCACAACATCGTAATTGCGATATCAAACAGATCGTTTTCTAGTATACTATTGCGATACATAGAAAATTTGATAGTAGGCAAAATTTAAAAATGCGAAATAAAAATTTAAAAATGATTGTAGAAATCAATACATACAGTGCTGGACAAAAGTATTGGCACAGCATCATTGTTCTGATACAAGTGCTTATAACTATGAAACAAATTGATAAAAAGGAGAAATTTTTTAATACATTTATTTATTTATTATTCTAGATTATTATTTAACAGAAACAGTAATATAAATAAAGTGATATGCGAAATAATAACAAAAACATATTTATTGAGCGTTTTAAGCGTGGACAAAAGTATTGGCACAAATGATTGAAAGTACTTAGAAATTAAAAATTAATATTTGGTTGGCCCTCCATTCCTCATGATAACTTCCTTCAATCGTTTTGGCATTGAAGTTACCAATTTTTTTGTAAAATCCGGCTCTATATTGTTCCATTCTTGTAAAATAATAGCTTTTAATTGGTTTTTGTTTGTTATATTATATTTTCTAATTCTTTTTTCTAATTCATTCCAAACATGTTCGATGGGATTCATGTCTGGACTCTGGGGTGGGGTATTTAACGTGTGTGCGGTATTGTAAACGATCCATTGTCGTACAATATAGGCAGTATGTTTTGGATCATGGTCTTGTTGAAAATAAAAATCACGCGGGAGATTTAATTTATTAGCACTTTTAAATAAGTTTTCCTTTAATATATTTAAATATACATATTTGTCCATAATCTCATCTATGAATACTAATTCGCCAACCCCAGACGCTGCAATGGAACCCCATACCATGACTCCACCTCCTCCATGTTTCACAGTGGCTTGTAAATGTTGTGGATCCATTTTCGTATTTGGCTTTCTCCAAACTAATACTCTGCCATCTGATTTAAATATATTAAATTTACTTTCATCTGAAAATAATACGTTATTCCAGAATGTGGGATCCTTTTTTATAAATTCTTTTGCAAATTCTTTTCTCATCTTCCGATTCTTCTTGGATATGTATGGTTTCCTTCTTGCGACACACGCAGAATATCCCGCATCTTTTAACACTCTCAGTATAGTTTTCGAACTTACTTCTTTTTGATTTTCTTCATTTAACTTTGCTCTAAGTTGCGATGAGTTTAATTTACAATTTATTTTCACTTCCTTTACAATTTTCCGTTTTTCTCTAACTGTTAACTTTGAGGGACGTCCACTTCGATTCCTACTTTTGAAATCTGATTGATTCTCAAATCGTTTTACGACACTTCTAATAGTGAATCGACTTCTATTAACACTTTTTGCTATTTCACTATAAGATTTTCGCATTTTGTGCAAATTTAATATTATTTTTCTCTCTTCACTTGTAGTTTCTTTCCCTCTCCTTGACATTGTTGCTTGTTATATTTCCTATGTTGCTAATCGACTGAACTTAAGGATGACTGTTAGAAAAAATGACTATCAGGGAATCCCCTACCTATACCATCAAGTGACAATCGGATTTTTTTCCGAGAGATACAACTACACTAAATTTTGTATAATGTGCCAATACTTTTGTCCACGCTTAAAACGCTCAATAAATATGTTTTTGTTATTATTTCGCATATCACTTTATTTATATTACTGTTTCTGTTAAATAATAATCTAGAATAATAAATAAATAAATGTATTAAAAAATTTCTCCTTTTTATCAATTTGTTTCATAGTTATAAGCACTTGTATCAGAACAATGATGCTGTGCCAATACTTTCGTCCAGCACTGTAGATGCTCTTAATATGTATTTAACAAATTGTACTTTTATTAAAAAAATAATCGTACATTTTTAAAATAATGCATATCAAATATTTATATAAAGTCGTTATAAATTTGAAACTTGAATGCAGCTGCAACCCTGATTTTCATTGTCCAATCACTTTGAAATTTTTCACACATCATTCTTTTCAGTAAGTGACACAATTTAAGAGGGTAAAATTTAAAAAAATCAAAAGTGTAAAATTAAAAATCATCTTAATGTACCTACATAAATATATGCGTGGAGTTCGCGACAAAAAGATAGCACAACCCATAATTTTGTTCTCAGCGTGAAAGTATTTAATAACCAGAAAGATCTGGTCATTATGTAGTATACTTTTATTATTGTAAATAATTATAGATTACTCTAGCTGGGTATTTAATATTAACTTAATCGAATCTTGACATAAAGATACACAACGGAAGTAGTGATACCACAAGCAAAATTTATTTACTTTCCAAACGATTATAGATCACTAAGTGTGTAGTATTTGCTTATTTCGACAAATTTGTAAATAAAGGTATAAATGTAGTACTATATACAATTTAATTCAGAATCACGTCCATCGGTATTCAATATCCCATGATAAACGTGCTATTTTAAAAGGAACGTTACATTCGGGATTAGTTAGCGTAAAAACCAATGTAACAAATGTATTACAATATATTACAGTGTTAAAAAAAATTATGCAGTTACAATGAAACAAATTACAAAAGAAACCACTACTAAAGACGAAAAATAAAAAGGATCATTTGAGATTTGCAACCCAACATATTGAATGGAAGAAAAAGTAGAGGAGAATCATCTTTACGAATGAGAAAAAATTTATTTAGATTGTGCAGATGATTGAAATTATTCTTATAATACATAGATTAATTACCATGCAAAGTATTATTTATTTAATTCATCGACGAGCAAATGAAAAAACGTGCCAAACAAATTGTTGAAGAACAATTTTTTTTATTTATTTTTAAACGCAATAATACAGCTGTATACATTGCAAACTATTAATGTTATTAATGCGTGCTTCTCTAATAAAATTAACAGAGACAAATACATCACAATATTTTCTGATAAAAACAGTGATTTCATTAAATTGTTTTTTTATCAAAGAAATTAGAAAAAAGGGTTATTTAATATTTTTATATCATATATAATTCTTATATTTGACATATATATTTGACTTATATATTAATACATTTTTATAATATTTTTAAAAATTTGTATAAATAACAAACGACATACAAAAAGAAGGCAAAGAACTACAAAAGGTATACTTCATTATTTACGGACCGATTTTTCTCAAAATCAATTTTTGCATACTTGGAAATATTAACAAAGTCTATACAAATTTTCTATACAAAATCTATACAAATCTAGCATGTGCTACTCTTGTTTTATGTATGTAAATTCGTATGTACGTGTATGTATATATGTTAACGCAATTGCGTCTGAACGACTGAATAGATTTAGATTTTCATTTCAAGATTTGATTTGAATGTGAAAAATCAATAGATGGATAATTGTTAGGTGTGGGTTAAAATTCACCTTGGGTGAATAAAGTTGCTTCTGGCACAATTAACTTTTCCTTTATTTTTACTGAGCTAATAATTAGTTCTAAACAGAAAGACGTCCCAAGCGCGGGAGAAACAACTAAACACAATCACACGCACACTGCGCATGAGCCCACACATTTAAAGGAGCATCTCAAATTCTATACTCAATACTCCCCCAGTTCAAAGTACTGGTTGGCTTAGTAACCTTCTTACATGTTTATTTTGTTTCATACATATATATACGTACATACATACATAAACGCGCACGCACGCACGCACGCACGCACATATCACGCGCTCACGTCTTTGAAATTTACCTTAATTCTATGACTACTTCTCTAGACTTATCAGTTCGATCCATCTATATAAATTTACTTTTGATAATGATTTCGTTAAGATATTCACGATCATTTCAATGGAATTAACAAACCTTGCATTAATTTCGCCATTTTCTTGTAACACTCTAATATTATAATAACGATGAAATACATTGTTTTTGGATAATTGTACTGCACTTTTATTATCACAGTATACGCTTACTTCATTGCTCACTAGTTTACTCAAGTTCATGTGTAAGAGTAGACTTTTTAGATATATTATTTCTTTTGCTGTTTCTGAAAGTCTCGTATACTCGGCCTCCATGATGAGTAAAGTCACGGACGTCTGCTTCTTGAACCCTCAATTTATAGGTCCGTTCGCCAACATCGCTACGTATCCATAGAGTGATTTGCTATCAGTTTCATCTTCGGCTCAGTCGGAATCAATAAACATCTCTAATGTTTGTCGCTTTGTGAATATGTTATTCTATAGTCTGTAGTGTTTTTCAAATATCTTAGTACTCGCTTCGCTGCTTTCCAATGATACATTGCCGAATTTATGTTAAATTTATTGAGGGCACTGGTCGCATACGCGATGTCTGGACAAGTCGCATTGGATAAATATGTCAATACACCTCTAGCGGCTAGCCGTATGCCTCAACAAAACGTCTGGTGTGCAACCAGCTAGCATGGTTTATAACAAAAACTATTTTTGAAGAAATATATTTTACTAAACTTTCTCCCAGATATGGGCACACAATTTTCTCGCCGCTACTTCAATAGCTAATTGCAAGCGTCATAAACTGAGAGTTCTGGAAGGCACGTGCAGCCCAAAAGGGCTGCAATCGGTTAGTCACGAGCAACTAGCCGGAAAGAAACTCCGCTACGTCATCAAACTTTCCTTTTTCCCACCAGACCTTGCCTGTACGAGAAAGCGCGCTAAGGGCGTAAGGAATAGGCAAGGTTGAGAGAAATTCTTGCGGCTATAAGAGGACTAGTGAGAGTCTTCCAAGGGCTTATTTAGTCAGTAACAAGTCCAGTAACCGGCGCGCGAGAATTGCACCAGTATATTCCACGATAACTCTGTAAGCAACGACTCTGTTCAACTACCGATCGCGTACAGTTCAGCCGCGACCAATAAAGGTACCGTGATCGACAAACGATACAGAACACGCAGTTGTTTGTGTAACAACCCAACTCTTCACACCCATTAACTCACGATACGGTATGTTGTGTCTGATAAAAAATGTTTCAGACAAAAGTTAATCAGTTTCTGATCGACTACAAATTTAAATATAAAAAATGACAAAAACTATTTTTTTATTATAAAAAGTCAAGGTCATTTTCATTTTTTTAAATGGCATTGCATAGTTTTTGCTTCGTGTTAAGACGAATTCAACGACCTGATATACCATAACCGTCGGATGCTAACAGGTATTTTTACATAAAAAAATTAATCAAACCATTGTCATAAAAAAAAATAATACTTTAAACATTAAATTTTGATATTGTTAATTGTGACCAATATCATAAAAAAATATTTCTTGGTAAATATTACAATAGCTTTCATGAGTTTATGTACGGACAAAATGTATCCATTGCTTTCTTAAAAAAATGTATTCTTTTCCTTAAGAAAACACTTAATTTTCTGATTTTTATTATTCTGTTCGCTCTGTATTTCTTGTATGTAATAATAAGAATGTCAAATTTTAATACCTTTGAAACATGTTCTCTTGGAGAAACATAACTTAATACTTTTTTGTAGAAAATCACTAGAGCCAAAACTGAGTCTATCATACAAAATATTTGATTCTATCAAGGAAAATTAATTATATTTCAAAATCATCTTTATTACTACACTTATAGAAAAACTGTTAATATTACACAATATTCTTTTTTATATTCACCCCTTAACCTACGATTTAGATTCGAAAATTTCGGGCCGAAATCGTATATAAGCTCGCGCAGCCTTCGAGACATTCGCATGGCTTGTTCCGTACGATGATCGGGCCAATCGTAAATATTATAGGTATCATTCGTAGTACGATAGTCGCAGTTTGAAATTTGCCCTACCACAGATAGCACAGACCAGGCTCGTGATACATTCTTATTATCTCTTCATATCGTGATCAGTTTCAAGTTATTTTTGGTCCCATTCGCACATAGAAATTGATTTCCATAAATTCTTGAGAAGCATCCCCACAAAATGATTTCAAGCAAAAGATTTCGTGATGAGAGAAGTGAGAATTGTGATAATAATTCTGATAACGAAGGTGACAGTAGTGATGATATATGTCGTGCGCGAAGAAAATGCAAGCGATCAGTTATTGAATATACTTCTGACGACGATCAACTACCAGAGCTCTGGCTTTGGGTGGAAAGAAGAAATAGTCCAAAAATCTGGGACTATACGATGACTCCTGGCATAAGAGAGGCAGCCTTACGCCAATTAGGAAGAAGTAGAAGAGAGTTAGATATATTTCATCTCATATTTGATGACATATTCTGGGACAATATTGTAACCGAAACTAATCGGTATGCAGATCAAATACGAGAGAATCCACGCAGAAGACGAGAACTTGACGACACTTGGTTTCCTGTAGATGTTATCGAAATTAAAAGATATGTCACATTGTCCATAATAATGGCACAGGTAAGAAAACCAAGGATACAAATGAATTGATCGAAGAGTGCTGTTATCAAAACGCCGATATTTCGAAACTCAATGCCATTGAAAAGATATCTGCAAATTACAAAGTGTATGCATTTCGCAAACAACAATCTGGTTTCCAATTCAGATAAATTGAGCAAAATTAAACCTGTGATCAATTTTTTTAACCAAAAATTTGAAGAAGTATATATAATGAAAGAAGACATTGCTATTGATGAGTCGCTCATGAAATTCAAGGGGCGCCTATCTTATAGGCAATTTAACCCATCAAAAAGGGCAAGGTTTGGCGTTAAATTTTATAAATTGTGCGAGTCCGATTCAGGCTATTGCTATGAATTTAAAATATATACAGGCCACGATAAAATAAACCGTGATGATAGCGCTTCAGAAAGTGTTGTCAAAGAGCTTTCTCAGTCAGTGTTGCACAGGGGTCACATTATGTACATAGATAACTGGTATTCCTCCCCAAAATTGTTTGACATTATCGTCTAATTATAAAACAAATGTAATTGGTACAGTACGTCGAAATAGGAAGCATATGCCAAAAGATTTATGTAATGTAAAATTAAAAAGGGGGGAATACGCAATAAGAAGCTGCAACGGAATACTAGCTATAAAATGGAAAGACAAGCGAGATGTATATATTTTGACGACAAAGTATGAAACAGTCGAAATGACTACACAAGGATCCAATCATACTCCAAAACCAAGTTGCATTGAGTACAACAAGAGTATGAATGGAATTGATCTCCAAGACCAAATATTAGTATGCTTTCCAGTAATGAGGAAATACATGAAAGAATATAAAAAAAATTATTTTTTATCTCTTCGATATTGGCCTTTTTAATTCTTACATTTTATGGAAGAAACAATGTTACGTTGACTATAGAATCAACATAGCCGAATCGCTATTAGCAAATATGCCAAAACCGAATTATAGGGAACAACTCTCAAACCTTGTAGAGTTTGCCAGAAAAATAAAAAATGTAGAGAAATAACGTGGGAGTGTAAGAAATGCAAGGTTCCCTTACATCTACCAGAATGTTTTGAATTATATCACACCATTGCCGATTATTAATTTTGTATTACTGATTTTTGTATAAATAAACTTTTTGTAGTACTTGCATCTACCACAATCATTACGTCCTTTACCAAATATTCTACAAATATTCATAACTTTAGAAAGGCGCCGTCGCTAATATTCATATTTGGCTTAATCATCTACTACGGGCTATGCCCGTAATATTCACGTTTGGCCCGATCATCTACTACGGGCTATATCCGTAGTTGTAGGTTAAGGGGTTAAATAACTCTTATGAGATAAAACAGACGTTTTATGGATTAAATATAAGTATAAACGAAACCTCGGGAGAATAGTTTATAGTCTCCAAGTTCTTTTTCATATACGTACTGAAATAGGAACGCAATTAAAATCTATTCCTTCTACTATAACAGAAATCGTGGCTAAGGCTCAGAATGTACGGCTCAAGTGGGGATGGGCGGTTCGGTCCCTTTTTCCCCTGTGCCAAGTCCTGTGAGACTTCAAGTCAGCGGTAAGAAATAATATATTGGTGAATTTTCCTAAATCGTTCATTCTAAATTTGCCTTCTAATACCTGTTTCATTTCAGTTAATATCTCCAAATCATTAGATTTTGAATTTTTGGGCATGCGGTCCTGATTATACTTTCTTTTGTATACTTATCTGCTGGTAAGGACCTTTGCGCCTCGTGGTCTTTCTACCATGCCCCATGTTTCATTTTCCATAAATAAATTATATTCCCTTTTCATTGCATTTAATCAGTCGAATCTGTCGTCACACTGCATTGCTTCTGTTGATGTGCTGGGTTCTATAGAACACAAATTTGGAGAATAATTGTATATTTTTCTTGGCCTACCTCGTGTTCCTCTTCGGAGTATTTTCGGCCTTCCTTTCATTCTCTTGTAATGTGATGCACCGTTTTCATTAATGGTCTCAGTGTTCACGTCCACAAATGCCGGTGGTTCTTCATTCTCTTCTTCGTTACCGTTAATCGCCACTTCTTTATCTGTTTCTATAGAACTCTCGCCAAATTGATACTGCTCTATCATAAATGTGTTGTTATTTGAATTTACGTTAGATTTCACTTCCTTGTGAAAACAAACATCTCTTCTTTTAATGACGGTCCTTGTTCTTTGGTCCCACAAATGGTATGCTTATGACTCTGACGAATATCCTACTAAAACATATTTCTTGTCTCTAGGTAAAAACTTATTCTTTTTTATTCGTTTTTCCATGGCAATTACGTTACTACCAAATATTCTAAAATAGCCAATATACGACTTTTTTCCCATCCATTCTTCACATGGTGTTTTATTCCTTAGTTTTTGAGTTGGGCATTTGTTTCTGATGAATACTGCCGTATTCACTGCCTCCGCCTATAGGCTCAATGGTAACTCCGCTTGCATCAGCATACTCCGGACCATTTCCACTATGGTCCTATTGGCACGCTCGGTAACACCATTTTATTGCAGGATATAATCTGTTGAAAGGTATCGTAATATTCATTCTCTCTTGAGGTATTCTGTAAATTCATTTGATGTATATTCTTTAGCATTGTCACTACGTACCTTTTTGATCAGATGACCCGTTTGTTTTTCGGCTCAATTCTTGTATTCCTTCTAGCCAGCGAGGATTTCCGACGTTTTTTTTAGTATGGCGACCTCTGTATATCTTGTTTTGTTATTGATGAAGGTGGCAAAGTATCGTGCTCTCCCTAAGGAGAGTATAGACATGGGTCCACGTATGTTCATGTGTACGAGTCCTAATGTCTCTTCTTCTTTGCTTTTTGAAGTTTTATCTGGTAGCGAATGAATTTTGCAGCTTGGATTACCTTGGGCCAATTCTTGCGATATATCTATTCCATTCACCATGCTTTCTCTGAATAGTTTCTTTAGATCATTAATGTTTAAATACTCTAACCTTTGATGCCATCGGAATAATTTGTCGTCCTGTTTTGTTACTTGTAGGGCTTGTACCTATTTATGTCGTCTATTATTGTGGAAAGATGGTAACAACGACATCTAATTATGAAGAATAGAATCATAAACACACACACGAACACAAACACAAATACGACAATAATATTAGGTCATCTTGTTGGAATGAATGCAACAATGACCCTAAGAGTGCCAGATATTGATAGCGAATGGTCGATGTCAGTTTTAAGAACTGTCTCCGTATTGGTGCGGAGGGGTCGTCCGCCACGCGGTCAATGGTTTGGCCGTTTTCTATTTTTGGCTTTTCTTTTTAGTCGAGTTCCAAGTCCAGAGTCAAAGACCACACGACACTGTCGTCGTTCACATCAAGACATATCACTGTATACGCATTTGTTCGAACTTTATATTCTTATATATACAATAACTATACTACTAGATACGCGAGATCCCTGCATATTATAATAAACTAGATATTATAATCTGAACTTTACAACAGGTTATGGGCCCAGGGCTAGTGTCTAGTGACTAAGGTGTTTATAAAGTCAGTGCAAATTGTTGTGTGTGATATAAAAGTAAAGTAAATCAAGTCAAAATGTCTGGTGTAAGTGGTGCTTTCTCAATCCAGAAACTAAACGGTGAGAATTATTCGGTATGGAGTTATAAATTGGAACTACTACTCATTAAGGAAAAATTGTGGAATGTGATGACAGAAGAGAAACCTGAACCAGCGACCGTTGCGTGGAAGCAAAAGGACAATGAAGCACGTGCTACAATTGAATTTTTAGTTGAAGACACTCAGTTGCAGCACATAAGGAATGCGAAAACCGCACGTGAAGCATGGGAGTCACTAAAGGATTATCACCAAAAGTCGACCTTAACAAGTAAGGTTCTTTTGTTAAAGCGACTGTGCCGAACGGTAATGAAGGAAGGTGGTGACATGGAGCAACACATTACCACAATGTCAGGATACATTTAGCGGTTGAGATCAAATATCTAGGTGTAATTATTGATGATAAGTTAAATTTCGACTAATTTTATAATGTCGATAAAAAAAATGGCCGGAGAGGAGTGGGGTATAAAAACCTATATAATAAAAATCTTGTTCTCTAATTGTGAAATTTAGAGAACAAGAAACGACTTCTACTTACTTCGTAGCATTCCGTACCTCAGTGTCAACTACTCAGTAATGCGCTCCATTCACAGCTATCACATTTTGTCACAAGCGCTCCGTAGCGAAAGAGTTAAAGGTTCCCTTTGGTCTGTGCAATTCCCCCTTAGTATTTCAAAATTTCGTGAATTGCATATTTAAAAATTTAATAGCCGCCAGGCGTGTATTGGTTTACATGGACGATTTAATAGTTTCGACTATAGATTGCGCAAGCGGGTTGGAAAATCTTGAGAGCGTGCTAAATACCCCGAGTAAATTTGGACTGCCCATCGACTGGGACAAATGTCAGTTTATGCAGTCCTAGGACACATAGTTGAGAACGGTAGTGTGCGTCCATCAAAACATAAACCTAATGCCGTTACGAGATTTCCAAACCGACGGAAAGCTCGGGCTTCCACGTCCGTAGCAGCATATACTGGTGATGACCCATACATCGAGAAGACAACTAAACATCTGACTCAAATAATAGGGAGTCATGAGTTGTTTTTAGACCAGATAGGAGTTGTGGAATCGAATAAACAAAAGTTGATTCCAAAACTTTATGCTCCTCCTCCGCATAATATTCCCGTCCAATATACTAGGACGAAGCTGGTCTATCAGGGTTGACGATTATACATCCCAGATGAATATGCACTGGACCCCTTCACTTGTCCTTCAGAGAGGCGAGTTTTAGTAGATGAGAATAGGATCGTAAATTACGATACTACAGCGTGTTTCGGGCTGTTCGAGTTCCCTTGGATGTCGTTCGGTCTACGAAACGCGGCCCAGACATTCCAGCGCTTTATGGACGAGGTGTTACGCGGACTCGATTGGTGCTACGTTTATATCGACGACATTCTCGTGGCATCGATCTCGGTCGAAGAGCACGAACATCATTTACGCGAACTTTTCAGACGATTGAACGAGTACGGAGTGCTTGTGTATTGCGTGAAGTGCGTTTTTGGCGCGCCGGAAGTGACGTTCCTGGGATACGCGGTGAACGCGAACAGCACACGACCGTTGCCGCAAAAAGTCGAAGCAATTCGAACTTTCCCACACCCAGAGACAGTTAAAGAACTGCGAAAATTCCTGGGTATGCTAAACTTCTATCGGCATTTCGTGCCTGCCGCCGCAGAGATTCAGGCCCCCCTAAATGCAGCCCTTCAGGGTAACGTCAAGGACCGGACCCCCGTCGACTGGTTGCCGGACAGAATCGAAGCGTTCGAACGGTGTAAGGACAGCCTCGTGTGGGCGGCATTGCTTGCGCACCCCGACGTCTCGTTGCCTTTGGCACTCTTCACAGATGCTTCCGATTTCACGGTGGGAGCTGCGTTGCAGCAGCGATCGGGCGACGGATGGCAACCATTAGGTTTCTTTACGAAAAAACTAACGCAGGCCGAACGGAAGTACAGTCCGTATGACCGGGAACTTCTGGCGGTGTATAAAGCTGTCAGGTACTTTCGGCATATGGTGGAAGGCCGTGTATTCACAATCTTTACCGACCATAAACCGATCACTTTCGCGTTCGCACAAAAACCGGGGAAACATACCCCTCGACAGTTTCGCTATTTAGACCTTATCGGACAATTTACAACCGACATCCGGCACGTGTCCGGGAAAGACAACGTCGTGGCCGACGCCTTGTCACGGGTCGCGCAAATTTCCCAGGCCCTCGACTATGCGAAACTCGCCGATTCCCAACAGCGAGACGAGGAGTTACGGGCGTTGCTACAATCAGCGGAAGTTCTTCCCGACGGAAGTTTGGCGGTGTACTGCGACACGACGACCCCCTCATTGCGACCATTCGTGACGAGGGAGTTTCGAAAACGCGCCTTCGATACCATCCACGATCTCGCGCATCCCGGGGCGAAAGCGACCGCGCGACTAGTAGCACAACGTTTTGTGTGGCCAGGTATCCAGCAGGATTGTAGAACCTGGGCACAGGCGTGCGTGCCGTGCCAACGAGCGAAGACCAGTAGGCACGTGTCTACACCGTCGGGTAGATTTGATACGCCGTTGGGGCGTTTTCAGCACGTCCACGTGGACATCATCGGGCCGTTGCCGATGTCAAGGGGGTACCGATATTGCGTAACGTGCGTCGATCGTTACGCACGCTGGCCGGAAGCGTTCCCCGTCGAAGATATTACCGCCGAGACGGTAGCGCATGCGTTACTCGCGGGTTGGATCGCCCGGTTTGGCGCACCCCATCGAGTCACAATCGATCAGGGCCGACAATTCGAATACGCCTTATTCGAACAATTGTCGCTCCTGATCGGGACGAAACATCTACGTACAACTGCGTATCATCCAGCAGCGAACGGCATGGTGGAACGATTCCACCGCCAGCTGAAATCGGCAATCGTGTGCCACGCGGACAGCTGGGTCTCGGCGTTATCGCTCGTCCTTTTAGGCATCCGAGCCGCCTGGAAGGACGACATCAAAGCGACTCCTGCCGAAATGCTGTACGGCGAGCCGATTCGCCTGCCGGGCGAATTATTGATAGAGCGGCGAACCGCGAACGACAATGAAGAAGCGTACGTCGCGAAACTACGCGAGCATTTCCGTGGGCTGCGCCCGACGCCTGTGACGTGCCACGGAAACAAAAAGCTGTTCATCTGCAAGGACCTCACCACAACGACGCACGTGTTCATGAGGCACGGCGGCCTCAAAGGCGCCCTGCAACCGGCGTACGACGGCCCTTACGAGGTAGTCGAGCGACACCTGAAGCACTTCAACATCTGTGTTAAGGATCGGGTGGTTCCAATGTCGTTAGACCGACTCAAACCAGCCTACCTGCTACAGGACGACAGGCAGGACGCAACCAGCAAACCCCCACCGCGGAAGGTCGACAACGACACCGGGGAATCCCGTACGAACGAGCAGGTCAAACGCACGACGAAATCGGGTAGACGTGTTCACTTTCCCGACCGCTACGTTGCGGGCTAACCGATAAGCGTAAGCGTACCCTTATTTTCACCAAGGGGGCTGGTGTGGCGGCCCGTGCTCGAGCACGCCGCCAGACCGTCACCACTTGATATATACAAATGCAGCAACGAAGCTGGTGGCGGTCATGTCAATCGTCGCCTGGCGATAAACCGGGCCCTAAAGAATTGTCGGAAAAAGAAGGGACGGCGACAAGGCCCGAGGCGATCAGTTTACGACCGATCTTCGACCCGACCGACACGACCACGCGATACGACCGGCTCCGCATTAAAGACCAGCTAACGAAAAGAACTAGCGTACTTTTCTTTCTCCCGAATACCCACAACATCAATACACTTAACCTTCGCTTTCTTATATATATGTCCATCATCTTATTTATAATTATTAATTTACTCAGTCTTTAAATTCAGTAACTACAATTCAGTATTTCGACCGGCCATTACAAAAGTCGGCCACGAGGCACAACACCGACTGTCAGGCATTTTCTATGACCATGCGGAAGAGAGACCTTCGCGTGCGAGTAGCTAGATGGGCTCTCTTGCTGGAGGAATACCAGTATAGCATCGAACACCGTAGAAGTATGAAGCATGTGGATGCGTTACCGATTTGCATGTATGTGAATGAAGGTGAAGAGAGTGTGACCGCACAACTGCGTGCAGCGCAACAAAAAAACCTTGAACTGCAGAACATTGCTGAATTTCTGCGCCAAGGTAAAACGAGTGATTACTGTGTAAAGAGTGGTTTACTGTTTAAAGTGGCCGGTGGGCATATACTGATCGTTGTTCCTAAGTTGATGCGGTCAACGGTGATTCGTCGTGCCCATGAAGAATGGCATTTCTCGACAAACAAAACAGAAGCACTCGTTAAAAGGGATTATTGGTTCCCGGATATGCGGGAGAGAATAGAAAAGTTATTCGGAATTGCGTCAGTTGTATACTTGCCAAAAGGAAGCAGGATAGGCAAGAAGAGTTTTTAAATTCCATTGACAAAGGAGACCTGCCGCTGTGCACCTACCACATCGACCACTTGGGACCGATTCCGTCAACGAAAAAGAATTACAAGTACAACTTTGCAGTTGTAGACACTTTCACGAAGTTCGTGTGACCCTATGCCACGAAGACGACAAATGCTGCCGAAGTTCTGAGTTGGCTGAGAAAACAATCGGTTGTATTTGAAAATCCGAAGCAGATCATTTCAGATCACGGTACGGCCTTTACGTTTCATGAGTTTAAGGACTACTGTAGGGAAGAAAACATACAGCACATCCTGACTACAACAGGTATTCCAAGGGCCAATCGGCAGGTAGAGCGTATTAACCGCACCCTTATTTCTCTATTGACGAAGCTGTCTGCGCCGATACCGCATGAATGGTACAGGTACCTAGAGTTGGCCCAGTGCTGTCTTAACGCTACGCCATGTCGGAGCACAGGTATGTCGCCATTTCAATTGCTACTCGGAACGCATGTGAGGTTCAAGAACGACACGACGATCAGGGAAATAATTGAGAACGAGTGGATAGCCATGTTTAACGAAGACCGAGACGAATTGAGACGACAGGCAAAGGAAAACATACTGAGAGTGCAGCAAGCGTCAAAAAGGAATTATGACGCAAAGAGGAAGAAGGCGAAGCATTACAAAGAGGACGACCTAGTAACTATCCGCAGGACACAGTTCGGGCCCGGATTGAAGTTTTTCCCGAAGTACCTCGGCCCATACCAGATAACCAAGGCGTTGCGGAATTTGGTATGCAAGGTGGGAGGGTGTGAAGGCCCACAGCAAACGTCGACCGCAGCAGATTCTATGAAGCCATGGATTGATGATTTTAGTGATAGTGACTCGCATGTGACTGACCGTGAAAGTGTAAAAGAGATCTGAGGACAGATGTCGAAGCAAGGTGGCCGAGTGTGGTATTGGATTTTCCGTGCTCACTTGGGCCTGCTTCAAATGCAGGCCTAGAAGAATGTGTAGTGGATCTCTCCGAATAATTTCGACGAAGTATATCTATGCGTCGAAAATGTAATTTGATGCGCGACAATCGCGCAGAGGACACGGCACTGTATAACATAAACAAGCGAACTAACCTATCGTTGCCGGCGGGGACCTGCACCTAACTAAGATGAGTCACCGCTGTCCGAAAGAAGATGATCGCGAGAATCGACCTCGAAGATAGTAGAGCAGCGATTGAATGCCAGTAAGCAGAGGTCGCCCGTAAAATAAAGAGTGAAGGCAGATCTTTTCCGTCCGTCGAACTATCCACTCGACTCTGACTTGCATTGCGTGAATTATTTATTACCTACGTACCCACATCCCCAAACTAGTGACCCCGACGTGATCGGTAGTAGAGGGGATAACGTAGGTTGTGTTACTTTTGTGATAAGTGCGAGTGGCGTAATTGAACATTATGGAAGATCAGCTAGCAAAAGGGACGGCTGGCGAAGATTCCGCTGAAGCGCGATCTGCCGTGAATGTGGCAGTGGCAGCTCCATTAAAAATTCGCACGTTTTGGCCACAAAAAGTCGCGTTGTGGTTTCAACAGGACGTACCACCAAGGATGATACAAAATTCGGTTATGTGGTAGCTCAGTTGGATGGAAAGTACGCGGAGGAGGTCGAAGACATAATTTGTAATCCTCCAGACGGCAATAAATATGAAGCCATTAAATGGGAGCTAATTAAGCGACTGTCGGACTCGGACACTACGCGGGTGCGAAAGTTATTGGAGACGGAGGAAATCGGCGACCGGACACCGACACAGTTTTGGCGACACATGCAACAGCTGGCAGGCTCATCGGTTAGCAACGATTTCCTGACTGAAATTTGTCACGTCGGTTTTTGATGAGCCACGTCCAGGTGGCCCGAAAACGGCTACTACGGAGGATAACGTGAACAAAATTCACGATCTCCTATTGGCAGATCGTCGATTGAAGGTGCGCAAGGTAGCTGAGACAGTAGGCATCTGAAAAGACCGCGTGGGTCATATCCTGCATGAAATATTGGGCATGAGAAAGCTGTCGGCGCGATGGGTGCCGCGTTTGCTTACTCCGGACAACATGCGCAACCGTGAGACCACTTTGGAGCAGTGTTTGATGCTGTTTAGGCGCAATCCGAAGGAGTTTCTGCGTCGTTTCGTGACCGTCGATGAAACATGGATCACTGATACACACCAGAGACCAAGGAACAGTCGAAACAGTGAACTTCACCCGGCGAACGTGCTCCGAAGAAGGCGAAGTCTGTCCTATCGTCCGGAAAGCTGAGGGTCACCGTTTTTTAGGATTCAAAAGGTGTGATCTACATCGACTACCTGGACAAGGGCAAAACGGTCACAGGGCTCTACTATGCCGGTTTATTGGGCCGATTCGACGCCGAATTGCAGGAAAAAATTGCACTTGTCGAAGAAAAAAGTGCTCTTCCACCATAACAACGCATCGGCTCACACCTCCGCCGTCGCCACGGCCAAATTGGTCGAATTAGGCTACGAACTGCTGCTCCATCCACCGTATTCTCCAGATTTGACCCTGTGCGACTTCTTTTTGTTTCCAAACTTGAAAAGCTCACTCGCCGGGCAGAAATTTGAGTCGAATAAGGAGGTTATTGCCGCCACGGAGGCCTACTTTGCAAACCTCCAGAAAACGTATTTTTCAGATGGGTTAAAGAAGTTGGAGCATCGGTTGCTCGATGCAACGACTAATTTGTTTGTAGTTGGACGACGGGTTACGGACAAGGTGGCGTCGGTAAAGACAATTAACGATTCGGTGTATCATCGGCTGCTCGCCGAATATCCGGACCTCACCAGGCCACCTGTTTTTCGCATGAAAACGGTGAAACATGACGTCGTGCACCATATCCTGACCACGCCCGGACCACCGGTTCATCATAAGCCCAGACGCCTTGCTCGGGACAGACATCAGGCAGCCAAGACTGAATCCGAATTGATGCTCCGTCAAGGAATTAGTCGACCCTTCAAGAGCCCATGAGCAATGCCGCTACATTTGGTAAATAAGAAGGATGGCAAATCCATGTGACCATGTGGCGACTACCGAGCCCTTAACGACCGTACCGTAGCCGACAGGTATTCACCTCCGCATATCGAGGATTTCGCTCAGAAATTAGCCGGTAAAAATGTATTCTCAAAGGTAGATCTCGTACGCACGTACAATCAAATTCCCGGTGCATCACAGGATTGCGAGAAAACCGCTATAACTACCCCGTTCGGGTTATATGAATTTGTTTTTATGCCGTTCGGGCTGCGGAATGCCGCGCAGACGTGTCAACGTTTCGTAGACAGCGTAATTCGTGGTTTAGATTTTGTGTACGCGTACGTCGATGACTTTCTTATAGCGTCGGAGAACGAGGTCGAGCATAAGAAACACCTTAGACTACTCTTTAATCGTTTGAATTAATACGGCATTGTCATAAACCCTGCGAAATGTACTTTTGGAGTTAGTGAAATTGAATTTTTGGGATATACGGTTAGGTGAGAAGAAGTTGAACCGTTAGTAGAGCGTGTGGGAGCCATTAGAAATTTCACTAAACCAATAACTATCAAGCTTTTAAGAAAATTCCTAGGAATGATCAATTTTTATCGTCGTTTTGTATCCGGCGCCGCAAATTTAATGAAAGCCCTAAACGATCTCTTGAAAGGTTCAAAGAAAGATAATATACCTGTGCCGTGGACTAAGGCGGCGGAGGAGGCTTTTGTCAATATCAAGGAGGCCCTTGCAAATGCTACGACACTTGCGCACCTAATTTCAGGTGCATGCATTAATATTACAATTGGTGCCGTTTTGCAACCGTTGGTCGATAGTGTTTGGCAACCATTGTTTTTCTATACGAAAGCCCTTTCTGCCGCCCAGTGTAAGTATAGCGCTTATGATCGTGAGCTGTTAGCGATTTATATGGCCATTAAAAAATTTAGACATTACGTGGAAGGACAAAATTTCGTGATTTATACCGACCATAAGCCGCTCACTTTCGCATTTAAACAAAAACTAGAGAAATGTTCTCCTCGTCAATTTCGACATTTGGATTACATAGGTCAATTTTCTACAGACATTAGACACATTAAAGGCATCGAAAATACGGTGGCGGATGTATTATCACGAGTCGAATCTATTTCCTCGCCCCCAGATTACAAAATGATTGACCAGTCACAAGAGAAAGATGAGGAGCTTAAAGGGATGTTAGCCTCTAATTCAAGTGCGCTTCACTTGAAGAATGTCCAGTTTCCTGGGTTCGAAGTATCTTTATTTTGTGACGTGTCGATTGAAACAATCAGGCCTGTAGCGACTAACCGTACGCCTTGACGAAACGTCTGGCGTGCAAGCAGCTAGCATGGTTTATGACTCATGCGTCAACGAAAGTTATTTGTGAGAAAATATATTTTTTGTAACTTTCATCAGGCATGTTTTACGTAGCTTTCCCGTCGCTGCCTCAATAACTAATTGCAGGAGTCATAAACCAAGGACTCTGGAAAGCACGTGAGGCCCAGAGGGCTGGACACGGTTAGTCACGCGTAGCAGGCCGGAAGGAAGCCCCACTACGTCACCAAACTTTCTCGCTCCCCACTCGAGCTGGTCTTTCCGAAAAAGCGCGAAAAGTAGCGCTAGGAATAGGCAAGGGTGAGGGAAGCGAGGCGCGATATAAAAAGGAGAAACGAGTCTCCAAAAAGAGCTTTTTCGTGATGAGTCTCTATCAAGTCCAGTTCACGCCCGTGACAGTCCGTATTCGCGAATCTACATCCATCTGTATACAAGTCCGACCGAATAAAACACCGTGATCATAAAACGATACTGAACACGCAGTTATTCGTAGTAAACTATAACGACTACGAGATCCTTCAAGTGGTGACCCCGACGTGATCACGGTACAGTGAAAACTTGGTCGTTTTTTATATCTTCACTTACGCGATAATGGCTACGCGAAGTAAAACAGCAGTCGCGTCGGACATCAGTGTCACAGAGGCTGATCCTGTCGCGCCGTCAACGAAAAGCCACAGTGGTGTGCGTACACCTCCCTTCTGGCCCACACAACCTTCGGTCTGGTTCAACCAAATGGAGGCCCAATTTCTTCTAAACGGCATCACGACTGACACCACCAAATTTTATTACGTAATGGCGCATCTTCGGGCCAAGTACGTGGTGGAAGTACAAGATATTTTCAACGATCCGCCAGAGAAGAACAAATACGAGACGCTGAAAAAGGAGCTCACCCTGCGCTTATCAAGCTCGCAGACTCAACGCAGCAGGCAGCTGTTGGAAAACGAGGAGATCGGCGACAGGACACCATCGCAATTCTTGCGACATATGCGGAACCTGGCAGGTACGACCATATCGGAAGAGTTTTTGAGGACGCTATGATTGAGCAGACTACCCGCCTTGACCCGAGCTATCATCACCGGGCTGCGAGATCTCCCTCTCGCGAAGCTGGCGGAAGTTGCGGATCAAATCCAAGAAAACGCCGCGCCGACTCACTCAAGGAGTGTGGGGAGCGTCGCGAAGGACAACGAGGCCAACACCGTATTGAAAAGATTAGAAAGTATAGAAATAGCATTCGCGAAAATGCAGAGGTCACGTCCGAGAAACTGGAGAAGACACCGGACTCGCTACTGCTCAAGATCCAGAAGCGCGAGTGCGAAGAGACGCCCTTTGAAGAATGGATACTGCTGGTATCACGAAACATATGGCGACAAAGCTCATAAGTGCCAACAGCCATGCCGTTACGTTTCGGGAAACGAGACAACGCGTCGCTGAATGCGGTAAACAATGATACCCCCAGAACCAACCGCCTCTTCGTATACGACCGAGCTAGCAAAAGGGAGTACCTAGTAGATACGGGCTCAGACCTGTGCGTGTATCCTCGCGCACAGGTAAAAGGGCCGGTCATGAAAACCACATACGAACTCTTTGCGGCCAATGGCTCCACCATATACACCTACGGCGTGAGGACGTTCCAATTGGACCTCGGACTTCGCCGTGCCTTCGCATGGAAATTCGTCGTCGCCGATGTCGACAAACCGATCATCGGGGCCGATTTCCTAAGCCATTTTGGGTTACTGGTGGACCTAAAAAACAGAAGGCTACTAGACCAAGCAACATCGCTGATCTCCAGGGGAAGAGTCGCCGCCATGGAAGTAGGATCGATCAGAACCATCGCGGAAGACTCACCCTACGACTGGTTATTAGCCGAGTTTCCACGAATAACGCGGCCATCGGCGACACCGAGCGAGGTAACCCACGACGTAGTTCATTATATACGTACGGTTCCTGGTCCCCCGACTCATTGTAAACCGCGCTGGTTATCGCGGACAATGTACCAAACCGCCAGGTTAGAATTCGAGAATCTATTAAATCAGGGGCACATCCGTCCTTCTAAGAGCCAGTGGGCCTCAGCCCTACATATGGTTCCTAGAAAGGACAGCGACTGGCGCCCCTGTGGAGATTACCGAGCACTTAACGCTCAAACGATCCCTGACCGCTACCCCATTCCACACATAGAAGACTTCACGCGAACACTGTCCGGGAAGAAGATATTTTCCACAATAGATTTAGTCAGGACATATCATCAAATCCCGGTAAATCCAACAGACATACCAAAGACCGCGATAACCACACCGTTCGGCCTGTATGTATACACCGTCATGCCGTTCGGGCTGAGGAATACCGCTCAGACGTTTCAACGCTTCATCGACGTGGTACTGCGAGGTCTAGATTGTACTTACGCGTATCTAGACGATATTTTAGTAGCCTCGGTCGATGAAGCAGAACACACGGAACACCTGAGGCAACTCTTTTCTCGCCTAGAGCGGTACGGCGTGGTGGTCAATTCGAACAAATGTGTTTTCGCTGCAAAGCAGGTCGAATTTTTAGGGTATACGGTCGACGCGACAGGTACGAAACCGCAAAATAAAAAGGTCAGTGCCATAGCTAATTTCCCCAAACCGGAGACCATCAAACAGCTGCGCAGGTTTCTGGGCATGATAAACTTTTACCGAAGATTTATACCTCGTGCCGCCGAAATACAGAGTCCATTGAACCAACTCTTAAAAGGCCCGAAATTAAAAGGTAACGCTCCGATACAATGGACGGGGGAAGCGGAGACCGCCGTTACGAATTTAAAAGAGGCATTAGCGGCCGCCGCCCTATTAGCTCACCCAAACAAGAATTCGCGACTCGCCATTATGGTGGATGCATCGGACCACGCATTAGGTGCTACCCTACAGCAGCGAGAAGGCGCTTCGTGGCTACTCCTAGCCTTTTACACGAAAGCCTTGTCGTCTGCGCAGAAAAAGTACAGTGCGTACGATAGAGAATTGCTCGCGATGTATTCAGCGGTTCAAGTACTTCCACCACTTAATCAGGGGTCGCGAATTCACAATTTATACCGACCATAAGCCACTCACGTTCGCGTTTCGCCAAAAACCAGAGAAAAGCACGCCGAGGCAGTTTCTGTATCTAGACCTCATAGAGCAATTCACGACAGATCTCCAACATATCCGCGGCAAGGATAACGAAGTAGCAGACGCTCTGTCGCGAGTAGAATCCATAAGGAAGCCGCTGAATTACAGCGAGTTAACAAAATCACAAAATACCGACCCGGAACTACAGAAGTTCCTTATGTCGTCTGATACTTCGTTACAATTAAAGCGAATAAATTTAATGTCCGAAGACACGAACATTGTTACGGATATTTCGACCGGAACCGCCCGGCCATTCGTTACACGGCCGTTTCGGCGACAAGTCTTCGCCGCGATACACGGGCTATCGCATCCTGGCGTACAAGCCACGTTAAAATTAATCAAACATGGGTTGGTGTGGCCGTCAATGAAGAAAGATTGTCGCGAATGGACCCGATGCTGCCTCGAGTGCCAACGCGTGAAGGTAACCAGGCACGTCTCAAGCCCCGTCGGGAATTTCAAGGTACCCTCCGGTAGGTTTGAGCACATACACATAGACCTGGTAGGTCCATTATCTGTGTCGCGTGGCAAACGATACTGCCTCACTTGCGTAAACCGCTTTTCGCGCTGGCCCGAAGCTTTTCCATTGGAAAACATCGAGGCCGAGTCAGTCGCGAGAGCCTTTGTTTCCGGTTGGGTTGCACGGTTCGGCACGCCGATGCGGATTACGACCGACCGCGGTAGGCAATTCGAGTCGGAATTATTCAGGCAGGTAAACGCCTTATGAGGAACGACGCATCTAAAAAAACAGCCTTCCACCCGGCAGCAAACGGCATGGTCGAGCGTTTTCACAGACAATTGAAGGCAGCTATCAAATGTCACGCGGACGACCGATAGACCGATACCCTACCGATAATCCTGTTAGGTATCCGCGCAGCGTATCGGCCTGAATTAAAATCTTCAACGGCGGAACTAGTTTACGGACAAAGTCTGCGTTTGCCGGCAGAATTGTTCATAAACGGTGCCGAGGATCACAAGCAACCACCAGACCTGGTGCGGCAGCTTCGCACACATTTCTGAGATTTGCGCCCGGTACCCGGATCCAGACACGGATGCAAACGCGTTTTCATATACAAAGATCTACCCACTGCATCACACGTCTTCGTACGTGTGGATGCAGTGAAAGGCCCACTGCAGAGCCCTTACGAAGGACCGTTCCTGGTTGTGTCACGTTCGGATAAAAATATACGTAGTCCGAATACGAAGCAAAGATAACGTAATAACAATTGACAGACTAAAACCGGCCTATCTCTTCGACGGGGTCAACGAACCCCAATGCATCGGAGAAGAAGTACCGACCGTCGTCATCACGCAGGACACAGCGGATAGCAATAGTAAAACCCAGGAACCCGTGCGAACCCGCTCGGGCAGAAAAGTTAGATTCCCGGACCGCCTACAAGTCGGTCACTAATTCTTTAAGCTAGTGTAACCTTGTAAATAGTAGTAAGTATTCATTGTAAATACCTAGTGGTAAGCTAGTAACTAAACCTTGGCCGACTTAGGTTAAATAGTAGGTAGCGTTAACACTGGTAAGGGGGTGATGTAGCGGCTAGCCCTACGCCTTGACGAAACGTCTGGCGTGCAAGCAGCTAGCATGGTTTATGACTCACACGTCAACGAAAGCTATTTGTGAGAAAATATATTTTTTGTAACTTTCATCAGGCATGTTTTACATAGCTTTCCCGTCGCTGCCTCAATAGCTAATTGCAGGAGTCATAAACCACGGGCTCTGGAAGGCACATGAGGCCCAGAGGACTGCACATGGTTAGTCACGTGTAGCAGGCCGGAAGGAAGCCCCACTACGTCACCAAACTTTCTCGCTCCCCACTCGAGCTGGTCTTTCCGAAAAAGCGCGAAAAGTAGCGCTAGGAATAGGCAAGGGTGAGGGAAGCGAGGCGCGATATAAAAAGGAGAAACGAGTCTCCAAAAAGAGCTTTTTCGTGATGAGTCTCTATCAAGTCCAGTTCACGCCCGTGACAGTCCGTATTCGCGAATCTACATCCATCTGTACACAACTTCGACCGAATAAAACACACTGATCATAAAACGATACTGAACACGCAGTTATTCGTAGTAAACTATAACGACTACGAGATCCTTCAGGCCTTTTGTACCTGGGTCATTACGGTGCACGGTTTTCGACTCGCTGCATGGACTGTCCCATCCAGGGATCCGTGCTACGCAGAAGTTGGTAACCAGCCGTTTTGTGTGGCCATCTATGAATAAAGATTGCCGCGAATGGGCACAGCATTGAATTCCTTGCCAGCGGGCAAAAGTTACGAAGCACGTTGCAACCCCTATTAGGGACTTTCAAAATTCCGGTAGATTCGAACACGTTCATGTCGATATTGTAGGACCTTTGCCTACGTCACAAGGCTGCAGGTACTGCGTAACGTGCGTAGACCGTTTTACGCGTTGACCAGAAGTCATACCGATCGGAGAAATCGACGCGGAAACAGTAGCAAAAGCGTTCGTGAACGTATGGGTAACGCGTTTCGAAGAATTACCGTTAAGAATTACGACAGATCAGGGACGTCAATTTGAATCTCATTTGTTTAACACTAAACGTACCAAGCGGGATCAAATGACCCCTTTTGAAAATTTACTTTAAATTCGTCCATTTATTGTTATTTCTGTCGGTCATTTGACTTTCTGTAAATTCTTATATCATCCGATTATTCAATTTCCCACTTTCCGTTTTTCTCGTAGCTTATTTTTTACCGACAAAAATTCTTTACCTACCTTACGTACCATGGGGGGTCATTTGACCCCGTACGAAGTTTGCGTATTTTTTAACAATTTTCCAACTGGAACCTTAATTCTAAATTCAGATACGCTTCTCAAGTGACTCTTTCTCAAGTGCGGTTTTGGCGTAAGCACTTGGGTGACCCAACCGGGTCCATATGACCTAACGCAGAAACAAAACCGACTCTTATCGGAGATTCACACGCAACACTCCCTCCAATGAGTTCTCTGTAGTAAAAAAAATGCAGTCGTATATTGAGAGTCGGAGAGTAAAGATCAGAGCCTACAAGAAATAAAGTTCGACAAGTAGTTACAATACACGACAGTTTTAGTTACATTTTGATCATTTCTGTTACATTCAATTGGACTTGTGTTTCACTGCAACCCTGAATATGTCCGCACGGTCAGTGAGAGAGTTGGAAAGAATTCGACAAATAAGTGAAGTGAATTCAGGTGAAGAAGATTCGATTTCTGAAGATGATCAAAGCGAAAGTCAAAGTGATTTTCCAGACAGTGAGAAAACTCAGGATGATAATGTGGTTGCCGATGAAAATGAGTATTTTTTAAATCTCCGTAGAGTACAGAGGCACTAAAGATTTTTATCGGATTCTGAAAGTGGTAGTGAACAGAATTTTGAAGACACTGTCACAGTTGTTGATGGAACTGTTTGGCAGCGAATCCGAGGAGGGCTGGCAATCGAAAGACCATCACTTACTTTCAGAGAAGTATCAGGTCCAACGGCACACGCCAAAAGAAATATTATGTCTGGTAAAGCCTCATCCGCATTTTTCGTGATAATAGATCACACCATTATTGAAAACATAAAGAAATATACAGAAGCAGAAGCTTTACGAGTTTAGGGGACTGCATGGGAGCTACCTATAAAAAAATTATATGCATGCATTGGAGTGTTATATGCACGTGGCGCTTATCAGGCAAAAAATTTATCCATTTCCCACCTGTGGAATTCGAAATGGGGACCTCCCTTTTTTTCGAATGCAATGAGTAGAAACGCCTTCTCAGAAATTTTGAGATTTCTGCGGTTCGATGACAGAAGCCAACGAATCCAACGTTTAGGTGTGGACAAATTCGCTCTCATTTTAGACGTATGGAAGCAATTCATAGAAAATTGCCAGAGTTGTTACAAGCCAGGTGCGGATCTCAGCATTGATGAGCAACTCTTTCCCACAAAAACTAGATGCAAATTTACACAATATATGCCAAACAAACCCGACAAATTTAGGATAAAGTTTTGGTTAGCGTCTGATGTAAAAACCAAATACCTTGTAAACGGTTTGCCTTACTTAGGACGTGATGAAACCAGACCGACGTCAATACCACTCAGCGAATTTGTTGTGATGAAATTAGTTGAACCTTTCACCAACTGTAGAAGAAATATTACAACCGACAATTTTTTTACGACTTCATCTTTGGCTGCAAAATTATTGGCGAAAAGGACAACGTTAGTGGGAACAATGCGTGCGAACAGGAGGGAATTGCCCGCACTTGCAAAAACAACGAAAGATAATTTGAAACTTCTTTCAACAATGACATACAAATCAAATGACTGTACGCTAACGATTTATAAATCAAAACCAAGAAAAAAAGTAGTGATATTGAGTACCAAACATAAAACCGTAAAAATCAAGAACAATAGAAAGAAGACACCCGAAACAATCAGTTACTATAATAAAACCAAATTTGGCGTTGATATAGTTGACCAAATGGCGCGAAAGTATAGCGTCAAATCGAAGTGCAATAGATGGCCTGTACAGGTATTTTTCAATATTTTGGATCTCGCTGGAATCAATTCGTAGATACTCTATCAGGAAACAACTGGGTTGGAGCTATCAAGGCAATCTTTCCTGTTACAATTAGCAGACGAGCTTGTTACAGAGTACCTCGAATTTTGTGTAGAAGAAAAGGAAAATCAACGAGAAGGAGTATCAAGCAGCTCCAATAATAATTCTCAATCTAGGAAAAAATGTCAAATAAGATTGTGCACAGGCAATAAAACAACACAAACTTGCATAATTTGTAAACAATTTGTTTGCGGGAAATGTACGAAGGAGAAAACCATCCTATGTAAAAAATGTAATTAGTCGATCGTTTTGTTTATAACGATAAAAATATGTGTTTCATTTTATACGAAATCAGAAATGATGTTGCAAATTATTTCCTTTACTAAACAAAGAATTTTTTACGAAAAATCTACGTTTATTTCATAAGGGGTCAAATGACCCCCTATGGTAAGATTAAGTATAGAAAAATGCCGGTACGTTTAGTGTTAAAGAGCTACTACGATTAATTGGTTCTTCGCATCTACGGACTTCTGCATATCATCCGCAGGCCAACAGGATGGTAGAACGGTTCCATCGTCAATTGAAAGCAGCAATAAAATGCCACGCAACCGAGGACTGGGTACAGATATTACCCATTGTATTACTTGAAATTCGGTCAGCCCTCAAAGAGGACTTAAAGGCGACAGCCGTAGAAATGGTCTACAGGGCAGGTAAACGTTTACCTGACGAGTTTTTCGTGTCAGGCGAGGTTAAGGGAGCTTCCGATTTTGTGAACCGGTTAAGAAATCACATGAAACGTTTAAAGTTCTCACCCGGTATGCGACACGGTACTCCCAAAACTTTCGTGTTTAAAGACCTTGCCACATCGCCGTATGTATTTCTGCGGCATGACGCTGTAAAGGGTCCGTTACAACCACCTTATGACGACCTATTTAAAGTTATAAAACGGAGCGACAAAAATTTCACTTTATTAATTAATAATAAAGAAATTAGGGTTTCTACCGACAGGGTAAAACCTGCCTTTCTTTTAGCCGACGATGGTAACCACCAATCCGTTGGTGATAGCGAAATAGCTCCGCAAAACGGAACAACAAATTATAGAGGCAGATCAGAATGATTTACATTCCGCGGAAGATCATCGTAAAACGGGATCCGGTAGACGCATTCGATTTCCCAATCGGTTACAAGTTGGTTTCTGAGCTATAGGTAATATTATATTGTATCATTAATGTACATTATTAGTTACTTATTGTTACAATTTGTAATTCTACAAATTGTATAGTATTCGTATTTTTCTTTCTTTCGTGTTTGTAATACGTTTAATTTTAGTGTAGAATTTAGTATAAGCGTACGCCAGTGATTTTTGTGGTGTAGGGCAGTTATAAGATATTTTTTTTTTCCTTTTGTTGCGTTATCACTGGTAAGGGGGTTGTGTAGTGGACCCCTCCGGATAGTTTCGGCGAAGTATATCTATGCGTCGAAAATGTAATTTGACGCGCGACAATCGCGCGAAGGACACGGCACCGTATAACATAAACAATCGAACTAGCCTATCGTTGCCGGCGGGAGCCTGCACCTGACTAAGATGAGTCACCGCTGTCCGAAAGAAGACGATCGCGAGAATCGGCTTTGAAGATAGCAGAACGACGATCGAATGCCAGTAAGCAGAGGTCGCCCGTAAAATAAAGAGCGAAAGCAGATCTTTTCCATCCGTCGAACTATCCACTCGACTCTGACTTGCATTGCGTGAATTATTTATTACCTACGTACCCACATCCCCAAAAGGAAAAAGAAGGAAGGGACAGAGAAGGAAACATCAGAAAAGAATTACAACCGAGAAGAAAACAAAACCACCTACCAGGTACCACGAAGAGTACATTTATGCAAACTATTGCGGTGTTAACGTTAACGTGCCGAGTTTTTAAAGAAGCAATAACAAATGAACATTCCTGATCTATGGAAATGAGCTGTAGCGGACCTCTCCGCATAGTTTCGGCGATGTATAGCTAGGCGTTGAAAATGTAATTTGACGCGTGACCGTCGCGCGGAGGACTTTTGGCGCCGAGTAACATAAACAGGCGAACTAGCTTATCGTTGCCGGCGGAGGCCTGCACTTGAATGGATGAGTTACCGCTCTCCGAAAGAAGGCGATCGTGAGAATCGTCTTCGAGGACAGCAGGGTGGCGGTCGAAGGGGCAGTAAGCAGAGGTCGCCCGTATAATAAAAAACTAAGGCAGATCCTTTCCGTCCGCCGAACTATTCACACAATTTTGACTCGCTTTGCGTCAGTTATTTAATACCATACCTATCGTACATCCCCAAACTGGTGACCCCAACGTGATCGGTAGTAAAAGGGGATACCGTAGGTTGTGTAATTTTTTGTGATAAGTGCAAATGGCGTGATTGTGCATTATGGAAGATCTGCTAGCAAAAGGGGTCGCTGCCGAAGATTTCACTGAAGCGCGAGGTGCCGCGAATGTGGCAGTAACAGCTCCGTTGAAGATTCCTACGTTCTGGCCACAAAAAGTCGCATTGTGGTTTAGACAGGTGGAAGCCCAGTTCACCATCGCACGTATCACGAAGGATGATACGAAATTCGGGTACGTGGTGGCTCAATTGGATGGCAAATACGCGGAGGAAGTTGAGGACATTATTTGTAATCCTCCGGATGGCAATAAATACGAAACCATCAAAAGGGAGCTGATCAAGCGATTGTCGGACTCGAACACTACGCGGGTGCGAAAATTATTGGAGACAGAGGAAATCGGCGACCCGACACCGACACAGTTTTGACGACACCTGCGAGAGTTGACAGGCTCATCGGTCAGCGACGATTTCCTAACGGAAATTTGGAAGAATCGTCTCCCAGTGAAGACGCAACTGGTACTCGCGGCGACATCCGATAAGGATGGAACAAAGTTAGCCGAAATAGCGGACCGGGTACATGAAATACCAGTGGAAAGAGGAAGGATTGCTCCGATTTCTCATCCTTCGGACATGGATCTGTTAAGGGAGGAACTGAAACAGATGCGTCTGCAGTTAAATGCAGTGACGAACAGGGCGCGTCAACGATGGCGATCGCCTCGACGCGAACAGTTTAGAAGACGATCGTCGAGCAGAGACTCTTCGCAAGGTGCTAGTACTAAACGTGAATTGTGCTGGTATCACGACAGGTTCGCCGAGAGGGCTGCAAAATGTATCCCCCCGTGCAATTGGGCAGATACGAGGTCGGAAAACAAGTAGGACCGTCGCACGTGAACGCGGCCGATACCGACGGTCCCAAAACCGGCCGCATTTTCGTCACCGACGAATGGCACACCTATCGCGACTTACGACACAACGGTGATAAGTTTTAACTTGTCGTTACGGCGCGAGTTTACGTGGCGCTTTATTGTCGCGGATGTGGACCCGCCGATCATTGGTATGGACTTTTTGGTGCACTACAACTTATTAGTGGATCCGAGAAATAAGCGGTTGCTCGATGCGACAACCAAATTGTTCGTAGTTGGACGACGGGTTATGGACAAAGTGACGTCGGTAAAGACAATTAATGATTCGGTGTATCATCGGCTGCTCGCCGAATACTCGGATCTCACCAGGCCGCCTGTTTTCCGCATGAAAACGGTGAAACACGACGTCGTGCACCATATCCTGACCACGCCCGGACCACCGGTTCATCATAAACCCAGACGCCTTGCTCCGGACAGACATCAGGCAGCCAAGGCCAAATTCGAGTTGATGCTTCGTCAAGGAATCATTCGACCCTCCAAGAGCCCGTGGGCCACGCCGCTACATCTGGTAAACAAGAAGGATGGCAAATCCATGTGACCATGTGGCGACTACCGAGCCCTTAACGACCGTACCGTAGCCGACAGGTGTTCACCTCCGCATATCGAGGATTTCGCTCAGAAATTAGCCGGTAAAATCGTATTCTCAAAGGTAGATCTCGTACGCGCGTATAATCAAATTCCCGTTATATCACAGGATTTCGTGTACGCGTACATCGATGACTTCCTTATAGCGTCGGAGAACGAGGCCGAGCATAAGGAACATCTTAGACTACTTTTTGATCGTTTGAACCAATATGGTATTGTCATAAACGCTGCGAAATGTACCTTTGGAGTTAACGAAATCGAATTTCTGGGATATACGGTTAGCCGAGACGGTGTTAAACCGTTAGCAGAGCGCGTGGAAGCTATTAGAAATTTCGCCAAACCGTAACTGTTAAGCTTCTCAGAAAATTCTTGGGAATGGTCAATTTTTATCGTCGTTTTGTACCCAGCGCCGCAAATTTAATGAAAGCCCTTAACGACCTTTTAAAAGGTTCAAAGAAAGGTAATATACCTGTGCCGTGGACTAAGGCGGCGGAGAAGGCTTTTGTCAATATCAAGGAGGCCCTTGCAAATGCTACGACACTTGCGCACCCTATTTCAGGTGCATGCATTAATGTTACGGACGATGCGTCTGATTACGCAATTGGTGCCGTTTTGCAACAGTTGGTCGATGGTGTTTGGCAACCATTGTCCTTTTATATGAGAGCCCTTTCTTTCTGCCGCCCAATGTAAATACAGCGCTTATGATCGCGAGCTGTTAGCGATTTATATGGCTATCAAAAAGTTTAGACACTACGTGGAAGGACGAGACTTCGTGATTTATACCGACCATAAACCGCTCACTTTTGCATTTAAACAGAAACTCGAGAAATGTTCTCCTCGTCAATTTCGACATTTACATTACATAGGCCAATTTTCCACTGACATTAGGCACATTAAAGGCATCGAAAATACAGTGGCGGATGTATTATCACGAGTCGAATCTATTTCCTCGCCCCCAGACTACAAAACGATTGAACAATCACAAGATAAAGAGATGAGGAACTTAAACGGATATTAGCTTCTAATTCGAGTGCGCTTCACTTGAAGAAAGTCCATTTTCCTGAGTTCGAAGTATCTTTATTTTGTGACGTGTCGAATGAAACAATCAGGCCTTTTGTACCTGGGTCACTACGGCGCGCGGTTTTCGACTCGTTGCATGGACTGTCTCATCCAGGGATCCGTGCTACGCAAAGGTTGGTAACCAGCCGTTTTATGTGGCCATCTGTGAATAAAGATTGCCGCGAATGGGCACAGCATTGAGTTCCTTGCCAGCGGGCAAAAGTTACCAAGCACGTGGCAACCCCTATTAGAGACTTTCAAAATTCTGGGAGATTCAAACACGTGCACGTCGATATTGTAGGACCTTTGCCTACGTCACAAGGCTGCAGGTACTGCGTAACGTGCGTAGATCGTTTTATGCGTTGGCCAGAAGTCATACCGATCGGAGAAATCGACGCGAAAACGGTAGCAAAAGCATTCTTGAACGTATGGGCAACGCGTTTCGGAGTACCGTTAAAAATTACTACAGATCAGGGACGCCAATTCGAATCTCATTTGTTTAAAGAGCTATTACGATTAATCGGTTCTTGGCATCTACGGACTACGGCGTATCATCCGCAGGCCAACGGGATGGTAGAACGGTTCCATCGTCAGCTGAAAGCAGCAATAAAGTGCCACGAAACCGAGGATTGGGTACAAATATTACCCATTGTACTACTTGGGATTCGGTCAGCCCTCAAAGAGGACTTAAAGGCGACAGCCGCAGAAATGGTCTATGGGACAGGTATACGTTTACCTGGCGAGTTTTTTGTGTCAGGCGAAGTAAAGGGAACTTCCGATTTTGTGAACCGGTTAAGAAATCACATGAAACGTTTAAAGTTCTCACCCGGTACACGACACGGTACTCGCAGAACTTTCGTTTTTAAAGACCTTGCCACATCGCCGTATGTATTTCTGCGGCATGGCGCTGTAAAGGGTCCGTTGCAACCACCTTACGACGGCCCATTTAAAGTTATAAAACGTGGCGTCAAAAATTTCACCTTATTATTTAATAATAAAGAAATTAGAGTTTCCATCGACAGGGTAAAACCTGCCTTTCTTTTAGCCGACGATGGTAACCATCAACCCGTTGGTGATAGCGAAATAGCTCCGCAAAACGATAAAGAGAGTTCACGCAATGACAAACAAATTATAGAGACAAATCAGAATGATCCACATACCGCGGAAGATCATCGTAAAACGCGATCCGGTAGACGCGTTCAATTTCCCAATCGGTTACAAGTTGGCTTCTGAGCTATAAGTAATATTACATTGTATTATTAATGTATATTATTAGTCACTTATTGTATTCTACAAATTGTACAGTATCCGTATTTTTCGTTCTTTCATACTTGTAATACGTTTAATTTTAGCGTAGAATTTAGTATAAGCGTACGCCAGTGATTTTTGTATTGTAGAGCAGTTATAAGATTTTTTTTTTTCTTTCCTTCTTTTGTTGCGTTATCACTGGTAAGGGGGTACTGTAGCGGACCTCTCCGCATAGTTTCGGCGATGTATAGCTAGGCGTTGAAAATGTAATTTGACGCGCGACCGTCGCGCGGAGGACTTTTGGCGCCGAGTAACATAAACAGGCGAACTAGCTTATCGTTGCCGGCGGAGGCCTGCACTTGAATGGATGAGTTACCGCTCTCCGAAAGAAGGCGATCGTGAGAATCGTCTTCGAGGACAGCAGGGTGGCGGTCGAAGGGGCAGTAAGCAGAGGTCGCCCGTATAATAAAAAACTAAGGCAGATCCTTTCCGTCCGCCGAACTATTCACACAATTTTGACTCGCTTTGCGTCAGTTATTTAATACCATACCTATCGTACATCCCCAAAGAGCAATGAAAAGGGAACTAAACAGCCTAAATAAAACTTGGAAACTTGTCAATAAACCAGATAAAAGAGTATTAAATGTAAAATCGGTATATACAATAAAATCTGATGGATCACACATGGCTAAACTAGTGGTAAAAGGGTACCAACAAAAAGAAGAAATTCAGCACACATATTCACCAACTTTTAAGACGCTGTAGCGGCACACGGTTGGCAACCATAATAAATAACAGAAACGTGCAAGTCTCGAAAAGGAATTTACAATTTTCACATGCGTGGCAGACTTCGCAGCAAGAGAAACCCCGAATCTTGCGCCCCAAAAACAGCGGCAAGGAAGCCTTAGCTACCCAAAGAACAGAGCGGGAGGGAGAAGAAGAGTAATCATGTACAAACCCCCGGAAAAGGCATCACTTCTCCGGGGACACATATAAACAGACCCGAGCTGAAACTTCACCAGTTGTTAGAAGACTCACTGTACGAAACCGCTACCGTGACGGCCGCGACGACCGCGTATCAGTAGTGTCAATAAAATACATCTTTAAAATAATCGTGTCACTCTTTACTTTATAACCTTACCAACGTTACAACGCAAACGTTAAAATTATTAGTATCATATTGCTGTAAGAGGGGAATCGAAATAGAGTAGATGGATGTAGAAACGGTTTTCCTAAATGGAAAATTAACATCGGAAATATATGTGAAACACCTAGAAGGATTCGACAAAAATAATGGTAAGGTATATATTATAGTAAGGTATTATAGATTGTATAAATATTTGTATGGTCTTAAGAAAGCTCTCGTATTTGGTACGAATGCTTTGATAAATATATGAATGAATTTGATCGAAATGAAATTGATTATTGTTTATATTCGAAAGTAGATGATGATGATTTAATTTTCATTTTGCTCTTTGTCGATGACCTTATCATACGTTGTAAAGATAAGAAAAAATTTATAAATGTTAAGACTGAAATAGCTATAAGATTTAAAATGCGAGATATGACAAAAATTAGTAACTACGTAGGGATAGAGATTAAGTACGATTATTCAAATATAAATACCCCTTAAACCAAGAAAGTTATATAGAAAATTTGCCTGAAAAGTATGATATAAAACAGTCAAAACTTTACGAAACCCCAATGGAGACTAAATTAAAATTACAGTCAGCAGAACGAGAAAATGAAAATATAAAATATAGAAATTTCTTAGATGCACTATTGTATATTAGCTCAACAACAAGGCCAGATATCTCTTTCCCTGTGAATTATTAAAGCAGATTTCAAAACTGTTACAGTGACAGCCATTATAAGTACGCTATCATAATTTTAAAATACCTCCATTTAACGAAGAATTTTAAATTGGTATACAATAATAAAATTATTGAAGAAATATTAGATTGTTATGTAGACGCCAATTGAGCTCGAGACGTAGTAGACAGGAAGTCCACAACAGGTTATATAGTACGATTATTTGAAAATATTATATTTTGGAAGATGCAGAAACAAAGTAGCGTTACACAGTTTTAATATTCCACGAATCGCAATTACTTCTGTATTTGCGATAAAATATATATATATATTTTTCTAAAATATATATATATTTTTTTTCTAAAATATATATATATATTTTTCTAAAATATATATATATTTTTTTTCTAAAATATATATATATATTTTTTCTAAAATATATATATATTTTTTTTCTAAAATATATATATATTTTTTTTCTTTCTCACACAAATATGAAGTGCATGATAAAATAAAAGAATACATATCGTTAATGAAAAATAAATTCGAAAAAGAGTCCAAAACAGTTAGGTCTGTCCGCAAAAAAGAATACGTTAATTATAAATTAATAAATTACTTTAAAGAGAAAAGAATTAAATCAGAATTGACAGCTCTATATTCTCCTGAGCAAAATGGAAAAGCCAGATGTTTATTTATTGACAGCAAATTGCCTAACAAATATTGGGATGAAGCTGTTGTAACAGCATATCATCTCTAAAACAGACTACCATCTCAAACAAAGGAAAAAATTCTATTTGAATATTGAACTAGGAAGAAACCAGATTTCAAGGGTTTGAGATCATTCGGTAGCCAAGTAAACTTTGTCTCGTAGATTACTCTGAGGAATCCAAAGAGTATCGATTACTCGATAAAGAAACAGGTAAAATAACGATCAGTAGAGACGTAATGTTCGTAGATAATATAACAAACCAGGAGGAGCAAGTAAAATCATAGCAAAGAAAGAACACAGTATTGGAAGCTGAAATAGAACTTACGACACAAGACAAACAAGAGGACGAACAACGAGAGGAACAAACAAATATTAGAGATCCAACCGATCTAATAAAGGAACCACCACTGCGATTGGGATTATATGCAGATACTGCGACCAACAATCAAAGTGAATCTTAATTTCTAACAATACTTGGAATCTAGAGGAACTGCCAAAAAGAAGAAAGGTAATCAAGTTACAACCATAAGGTTGTAAATGGATATTCAAGATCAAAAAGGACGAAAAAGGTAATATCGCAAGATTTGAAGCTAGATTAGTAGCCTTAGATTATAATAAAAAATCAGATATAGATTATTATGATATATTTGCACCTGTAGTAAAACAAACTACTTTCAGAATGTTTTTAGCCATAGCCAGCAGAAACACATTGACCGTACAACATTACAGTCTCTGCTTATTTATGAAACAAGATAATGATATAAAAATATATATAATTATCTGTGTGGACGATATATTAATCGCATCGAAAAATAAAAATGAGATCACATAGATTGCAAAGAAACTATCAACATTATTTAACATCACAGACCTTGAAAGTATAAAGAATTATTTAGACATACAGGTTAAAAAAGACCAAAATAATAATTTCTTCATACATCAAAAAAGGCATATAAACCAAATTTTAATCACACATAGATTAATACAAACAAAAAGTTGAAATATACTGTTAAACGTAAGTTACAGAAACACTGGAAATAATAATCCTTTGAAGAATAACACAATTTTAGAATCTAATTGAAAGCCTAATGTACGTGGCTGTATCGACACATCCTGATATAACAAGTGTGACCAAGTAAAAAGTAAAAAACTCCTACGATGATCAACTAGAAGGATGCAAAACGGCTAGCACATTATTTGAAGAACACGATAGATTATAAATTAAAACTCAGAAATAACAAAACGGATGAAGATTTAATTGGATACATGGATGCCGAATGGGGAAAGAAAAAGTCGAATAGGAAATCTAACAGTGGATACTTTTTCAAATTCCATGATAATAATATCAGTGGGCATGCAGAAAACAAAGTCTGTGTTGCATTTTTCTCGATCAAGGCAAAGTATATAAACTTCAATAAAGCATGTCAAAAAGCATTATGGCTCAAAAAATTACAGCAGGATTTCCAAGAGAATGTAAAAGAACCAATAAAAATTTGTGAAGATAACCAAGGTTGATTAGAATTGATAAAGCATCAAAAATTCAGCAAAAGATTTAAACGTATCATCATTAGATATCATATTATAAGAAATCTAAGAGAAGGTAATATTATTGATTTGATATATTGTAGTACAAACATGATTGCAGATATGATGACAAAACCAATTTGCTCAACAAGGTTAATCGAATTATCCAAAAGCTGTGGCATGATGATCAGTAAAGATGGCGATGTTCAGGAAGAATGTGTAAAGATGACAACTACGACATCTAATAATGAAGAATAAAACCATAAACACACGCGCGCACACGCAAAAAGAAACACAAACACAAACACAAACACAAACACAAATACAAATACAAATACAAATACAAATATAAATACGAGAATAATATATATTGCAAGGTATAGCTCGAAACAACAGAGAGGATCTATCATGAGCTCGCAGTCTAAGAAACCTGAAGTAATTAATAAAGTACACTGTTAAAAAGTTATTTAAGTATACTATTTAATTTTCTGGCTACTTTATGCAAACCCACCTTCCAATAATTATATACAATCCAGATTTCCTTTGTGTGGTTCAGACGGTTGTACCATCTCTGTGTCTGATGATGACTGAGTATTTATTAAATTCAATCCTGTACCCACTGTCCGTTATCCTAGATATTGAAATCAGGTTATTTCTAAATTCAGGTACCTAAATCACTTCTTTTATATTGTTTCCAAATTTACTTTGAGATTGCACTTTGATCCTTATGTTTCCTTCTCCCAATACATTAACTCTCTTTTCTGTTGCTGTATATACCTTGCTTTTTGTCTCTCCATTGTGGACTTCAAATTTACTTTTCTCATTGAACATGTCCATCGTCCCCCCATTATCAAGACACCATGTTCCTCTGGTGGTTAGAATGTTGGTATTGAGTGCAACTGCAGTTATCATACGTCTCACATTATTCTTCATTTGAGACAATTTTGTTTTGTTTCTGCAGTATTTAATCATGTGACCTACTTTGCCACATGCGTAGCATTTCTCCAGTGTTCTATTATGCTGTGCATACCCGGGTCTTTGACACACACTCTGCTTTTGTTGATTTTCAATTGAAGGTTTCTTAAGTTGCCGTATTCTTTTTGATAGGAGTGCCTCTTTATTATCATTATCTTAGGTTTTTGGCTCTCGATTCTTCCGATTTCCTCTTTGAGCAACTTTTTTTAATTTCTTCATGTCCGACATGATTTCTTTAGATTCTATGACTATACAGAACATTTCTTATTGACTCGGTAAAGAATTTAGCAGCACAATTAGTATTACCTCATTTGGTAGTTTAATGCCCACTTCTTCCAAGCGTTCCAATCTATAGATAAACTTGTCAATATATAGAGCCATACTTCAGTTTGAATTCTTTCTCATCTTGTAGATTTGCTTGAATAACATGCACTGCCACATGGGTCACTTTGATTTATAAACAGCTTTTATTGCTTGACATGTCTGTAATAACGTTGCAGCCTTTCTTACTTAATTATATTGCGTTTTATTAACTTTCTCGTCCTTCTGCATCCACAACATGGTGTTTTGTTCCGTTTTAACGATACTTCCGTTTACATAGCCTCACAGTTTATTATATCTTAAAACACTCTTTGTTTGTATGTTCCAGGACTCGTAGTTCGTGTTGTCTAATTTTTCGGACTGATGTAGGCTCGAGAAATTCATTGTTCTTTGTATTACTTACCACGTGACGAACCTAACCTTACTTTGTTTGTTCAATGGTTATTTGTTTATCTTGAAGTATGCCTGGGCCCATAACCTGTTGGATGTAGGTTGAGATTCATCTTCGGTAGCACAATTAACTTTTCTTTTATGTTTATTGAGTTATTAATTAGTTCTAAACAAAAAGATGTGCCAACCACGTGAGCGAGAGTCGGCCAAAGGCGGGGGAATCGCCAAGCACAATCACACACACTGCATATGCGCCCCAAACGAGCGTCTCGCACTCTATATTTGACAATAATGATAGTGTTACTTTCTGAAGTTTCTCACTTTTTCTCATTACAAGAAGTGACTCTTCAGATAAAATTTCACAATTTCAAAAGTACTAGGATTAAATGTTCAAAAATCTTCTGGTTACACGATTTCAAGATCTTCGGTAGTTTTTTTAAATTGGATCGTGTACTTTTTATTATAGTATATTGTAGCCGCTATCGATACAAATTCATTGACCTAATATTCTATGATCTGGAAGTGACCTTGAACTCAAAAACTTAGATTTAATTAATGAAAGCATTAACGAGTCAAATTACCTTATTTGAATCAAATTAAATGTTCAAACTGGTAACATTCACCATTAATTATGCATGCAATCATCTTATGAGGCTCCGAATGTTCATTTCTGATGAAATGCAACATACTACAATATAATGAAAAATACATGATTCAGTTTTTAAAAAAGCACCAATGACCTTAAAATCGTGTAAAAAATGATCTTGGGTATAAAACTCTATTTTGGGTATCATTAACTGAAAGTTAATCAACCATATTAAGCTTAAATGTGAAACAAATCAGTCACTTTGTAGCACTATTTTCAGGTACTTGTATTTTCCAATGTAGTTTCGGTCACGCGGTTACAAAAGTTTTCCCTACTTTTTCGACCAGAAGCAACATTTTGGACCTTTTCTATTTGCGGCAACAAGTTTTGACAGTCGAAGACTAATTAACAATGCATGTTCATAATATAAATAGCTACTGTATAATATATATTTAAAACTGTTCGCGTACGCTCCAAAAATTCACGTTCCGCATTGAAGCTCATTTCATTGTACCAACGTTAACTTCCATTGAAAGGATCAAAGCAAAATTACAAATGTACACATTTTCCATATTGGTTTATAGTTTCTATTAAGAAATTTTTAAAGATGCGAAGCAATAAATTGTATAAAAAAAATATAAAAAGTGAAAATTTGTTATCACATTCTTTAAACAAATTAATATTTTGCAAAACTGTTTGGAAGCTCAAATTCATTATTAAGAAATACGCAATTTTCGTTTAAACTTTTTTCTAGGTCTCGTCATTTTCGAAATAGCGAGGAAAACGTATTTTTCTTCCCCAATTTTGAGCACTGATTTCACCCCTTAGATATGAACAATATTAGACAAAACAAAATATGTGTAAAATATTTTTCTAAGAACTATATTACATGTAAGTTTCATTAAAATCGACAATTTACACTTAAATGATGTTCCTTATAAATACAATTACAATACTTTTTGAAACACAAGTAACATAATTACGATCGTACGAAATTATAATATTTTGTTCAACAAAATTGTTCATTTTATATTAAACATAAATGTAAAATTTATTTACTTGTACATTCCTCCTATTGCAAATTTCATCCAATCAATGTAACTTTGTACATAGGAATAATAAGGATACACATTTAGCACCATCGCTACTAATTTCTCCTCATACTTGTGCATATAACAATAAAACATAATAGTCAAGTAACCGAAGTAACCCTCAAATTGCACCCCTTTGGCAAATTTGTTTACAACTGGTCTTAGTTTAGTGACATCCAAGGAGGTTTGTGGCATCATATAAACGGGCGTTGAAACAGTGGTCTCTGTCGTTAAAATTAATACATTTCATAATTAGCCGTAAAATATTTTTCGACCACTTAACATAATATAGAAGGAGTAGCTGAAAATTTGAAAGCGATTACAGGAATTCTATTTAAAATTATACTCATCGCGATTTTCATAATAATTGTAAGTCGTTGTCAAATATATTGTACGATCAAGGACATTTCTTCAACCACGAAAATCGTGTCTCTTTTATCTCCTCTTTTTTGACGTCGCAGCGGGTCTCGACTCTTTTTTGTGGTATGATTATCAAAAGATGCAATCAAAATAGTGGCCAACAGCCACTACTACTACTCCAGGTGAACAGTAGATTCATCATGTTCTAAAAGAAAACAATGTATCTACTGGTTTTGTGCTCTCGCTCTCCTTAAGAAAGCAAACAGGCGGAGCAATCTAGGAGTGAACTCAGAATGAAGAAACAGAGAAGTGTTACTCCTCAGAGTCCTTGAGCAGACAATCCACTTGACGTCAACTATAATTATTTTCTCTAGAAAGCGAAGCACTTAAAACAGGTTCTCTGAATAACTCGTTTACTTTTTACGATAGACAAGAATATTTTAAATAAATTGTGCTGTAGTTTTTGTCAAATAAATTATATATTTGTTTACATATGAAGAATTTCTGTTTAACGGTTCGGATGTGTCGGAAATATTTATACAACACACAGGTATTACACGATAACAACGCTATTCCGAATAGGTAGAACTTCTTGGGGTAATTTACAACGTAATCTATTGAACTGTATCTAGAGTAGGCAACACTTCTCTAGATACTTCTCAAATCACCGTACGCTGAACTCAACGTCCTTTCGCCAGTCACATGCTCTTACAAAAACAATCTCCGTTCGTGGCAACGGTTTTTCTTATACTCTTGAGTTTTGGGCCTTGCGATCCGTGTCCCTTTTGTTGGGGTGGTCGAGGGTGAAGGCCGACCATGCTGGCTGGCTCAGGTGGTTGTCAGACCGCAACCAGCCGATGGGTCTCTACTATGTCCTGGTCGCGGGAATGAAAGAACAATATTGTGGACCTTTTCTACTTGCGGTGACAAGTTTTTACAGTCGAGAACTAATTAACAATACATGTTCATAATATAAATAGTTACTGTATAATATATTTTTACAACTGTTTCATCGGCTACGCACGTGTCGGTACGACCCTCGGCCAGTCTCGTACCCTCTCTTGCGCGCACGCGCACGTCTCTCGTTGCTGTCCTACACGTTCTTTTAAAAAAGTGTTTTAAAGCGGAAACAGTGTTAGTGGACCTATGGTTGAAGGGAATTCAAGATCACTCGAATTAAAAAAATAAATGAAAATATTTTACTTCAAATAGATAATCGAATTAGATCAAACATTATCGAATGTATCTTAAAATGTTCTATTAGAAGGTAAACAGAAAATACTATTCCAGTTAGAGAAACGAAGTTGATCTCCTTTAGACCTCTGCACGTACAAAAAATTACATCACTGAAACTGTTTTTGTCTTTCACCAAAAGTAAATGAGTTACTCAAGGAATCTGTTTTAAGTAGATACTTCCCCTTGCGTACGTAAAACATTGACCTCTCGAAGTATGACTGTAATTTTCATTAAGAAAGCTCATAGAATGCAATATTTATTTTCTATTCTGAATTTTGCAATCGCAGTATAGAGTAATACATTGTTAATTGTAGTGTACACTTGAATAGAACACTGTGACTCTAAGTATCTATTATATCTATTCTTTCTATTTAAAGAATAAATATGAAACCTTCGTGTACCAAATGCACGCTTTAGGGAAAAATGTGGTAATTACGAATAACAGAATTTAAAAAATACATGGTATATATAGTGACTAGAAAAAGCGTAAACATATAATCAGATATCTACATTTACGCGCATTAAGTTAATAAAGTAATAGTTAGAATTCTCGTATTTTATTTTAATTGAATTTTCACCTTTGTTTGTTTAAAACAGTTTTTCTTATTCAGTTTGATCGCCTTCTTGCAAATCGGCCTACATATGCGTGGTAGGTTGCGAACGCGACACAGTTGAGAGAGAGAGAGAGAGAGAGAGAGAGAGAGAGAGAGAGAGAGAGAGAGAGAGAATCAGTCTTATGCTAACTGTAATTACAATAGTTAAATAAAATTTTCGTACTCGTCCACCAACGATTTTTACCATTAGAACAATCAAGAAACAACGATTGTCACTTCGGGACTATTCCGTGTAAGTACAATTATATAAAAAGCATTTAATATTTTGTCAACAAATCATAGGATACGTATTTTATATTTTTAATTTTAGTAGTTGTTCGTGGCATCACGAGAGAAAATTGTTTTTTTTTTTTTTGAGTAATCATCGAGATACAGTAATTCTTACTTTCAAGAAACAAGTACCATCGGAGCGTTTAAAAGAGGAGATAAATAACGAGTTTTATCTCAAGCAAAGACCCACCGATTGTACTGTCCGATAAGAAAAATCAATAAACGCATCTCAAAATACAGTAATAACGAAAGATTCTTACAAGACATGACGTCTATGGCTGAAACTTCAACGCGATACTCTTATATGAGTAGCAATGTGTCGATCGCTTATTTCGGTAAAAATAAATTTAAATGCAATCTTATTCGAAAGTACGCATATTTACGAAATTCAGAAACGATCCATTTTATTAAGAATTAAAAGTAATCTAAATAAGTTCATGTTTGAACTCTTATGACTATTGACAATAGACTGTAGACAATATTGGCGATACTTATGCACGATCGTTAACATTATCAGCAGAATTTAACGTGTTTATTAGTTAAACGTTTCGATTCTTCGTTCGAACTATCCTCGATAACATGATAAGTTTTTGGCTTATATAAATATACAAAGATTGTTAAGTAATGTGCAAGAAGAAATACTTTTAATGAATCCATACATATACAGGCGTTTTTTGGTTATTAACAAGTACGTTTGCATAACTTTAATTTCTTTTTTATATCCAGGCAAAAAGGCATTAATCGATTCGATGCGGCGATACTCACAGTATCGCATACTATTATTTTGATTATGGAACATGTATATACACTTCCATATCAGTGGCATATTAATGCCTCTTTGCCTATGCATGAAAAACAAATTATTATGTAAACGTGATTGTTAATAGCCAAACAAGCACCTATACACATATGTATGGTGGTGACGGAAAGTATAACTAACAATATGATTCGAAGCACATTATAAGAATAGAGAACGATAAAACACCTTCAATTTGATTTGACAAATTATAATATTCTCGTCTCGGAGTAGAGAATCATTTGAATAGATACAGTGCTATCACTTGTTGCTAATAATGAGCAAAGATGACGTATAATTAATTTAATGGAAAAACACATTTCCGATTGGAAATTCACATGTAGCCACAATGTGACGTTCTACTGTTTGATCATTATCAAATGAACGAAAAAGCAAAACATTTGACTAAGAAACAGATTTATATTTCTTCTCAAACCAAATTCAATTTGATATTGACAGTACTGTACCAAATTTTTATTTCAACAGTAAAATACGATCCCACGCGTGTTGAATAAACATAAATAGGATAATTCCATTACGCAAATTCGGTGTAAAAATTGCCATTTGAAAGTGGAAATTACTGCACATTATCTTACGCAGAAATATGTTAAAACTGCCAATGGTCATATATATATACTTCATATACATATATATGAAGGATGTCGTACGTCGTTATGGGTTTCGACGAACAACTACGTGCACAGTATCGTTTTATGATCACGGCGTTTTATTTGGTCGGACTACACACAGATGAATGTAGATTTGCGAATGCAGGACTGACACTGGCGTAAACTTCACTCGATAGAAACTCGTCACAAAAAAGCTTCCTGAAGGCTCGTTTCTCCTTCTTATATCGAGCCTAGCTTCCCTCACCCTTGCCTATTCCTAGCGCTGGTTTTCGCGCGTTTTCGGAAAAGCCAGCTCGAGTGGGGAGCGAGAAAGTTTGGTGACGTAGCGGGGCTTCCTTCAGGCCTGCTGCGCGTGGTTAACCGTTTGCAGTCCTCTGGGCCTCACGTACCTTCCAGAGCCCTTGGTTTATGACTCCTGCAATTAGCTATTGAGGCAGCGACGGGAAAGCTACGTAAAACATGCCTGGTGAAAGTTCCGAAAAATATATTTTCTCACAAATAGCTTTCGTTGACGCGCGAGCCATAAACCATGTTAGCTGCTTGCACGCCAGACGTTTCGTCAAGGCGTACGGCTAGCCGCTACATATATATGTCACATCCTATTACTTTGATTATGGAACATGTTATGAAGAAGTTTACTTTGAATGTAAGCAAATAGTAAATAAGTAATAAAAATTGGTCATTTCATCAATATCAATAAAAGATTGATCGTTCCATTAAAAAATTTCAAACATTACCTCTAAGTCACGTATATTTTTAACGAAACGATCAATCTTTTATTGGATATTGATGAAATGACCAATTTTTATTAGTTATTTACTATTTGTCTACATTCAAAGTAAACTTCTTCATAACATGTTCCATAATCAAAGTAATAGGATGTGACAAAGTTCGTGACACATACTATGTACACAGACAGATAACGTTATGTTACATATTTCATATATCTAGAAATAATACAGTAATTTAAATTACCTATATCATTTCAATAAGTTTCATTATTTGGAGCACCATTGATCATCGCTAATATTAATATCGTATGTTTACACTTTCCCTAATCACTGTATTATAAACAAATCGATGCATAAATAATTATTCATACCCAAATATAATTTATCAGCTGTTCCCAACCATCTCAGTTTCTCTTTAGTCATTTTCTCAGGGATGAACAAACAAACTGCAACTGTATTATAATTTTTCTCCGCGGGTACTGCTTGTAGTAGACAACCAAATTTCTGTACATGATTATAAAATTCTTTCCAAGTATTGTAAAGTTTTGAAAGTCGAGTAAGATTATAAACGACTTTCGGTAGATGTTTTGTCAACTTGTTGAGAAATTCTTCCCGCAAACTGGCATGTATTGCCCATTTGTCGCCGAATTTCTCTCTTTCTCTTCGTAAAATTGGCATAAATGGAATGCTGATGTGATTAATTAGAAAGCGACCACAATGCTCCTCTTTCGATCCAAAGTTTAATCTGAACAACCACATGCAGACCTCGGTATGAAGAACTATCAAGTGTGCCAGAGTCGCGCAAAGAGTATTGTAATCGTATATATTTTTGGCATGAGGCGGTTGCAAAAGTCCAAAAGTGTCGATCATTTCAGACATTATGGACATGTTTAACATTTTACGTTGATAATTCATATCAGGACTTAATAAAGCAACGTTAAGATTGCCAGCTAATCTCATATCGCACTCATCGATGATCGACGGTAAGAAGTAAGCAGGTTTATCGGCGATTTTCTTTCTTATCTCGTTGAGTGACTTTTCGGAGCAATGGAGAATTCTGGAGAGATTTAGGGTACAACGTTTGAACGTTTCTGCTTGCGAGAGGGCGATAAAAGTGATACGTTTTGCTACATCTTCTTCAGGAGATATGGCTTCAATGAAATCTCTGTACATCGTTAATAAATCTCGAGTAGGTTTCACAGGTAGGATATAAATCACTTCAGAGTTTAAATTTCGTACGAAACAGATTCTTAAGCTTTGCATGTTCTCTAACATGGCGAATGTCTTTGTGGAGAACATTTTACGCATTTCAACGGGGAAACCGAAAGACGATAAATGCAAGACAACGTGTGGCTTTTGGATTACAGAACTAAATTCTTTACTTAGCTTCAAAGAAAGTTCTCGAGTAGCTTGTAACGACATTAACATTTTCGTTAGATAACATTGATGTAACTCCCTCTTTTTCTTCAGCGTAATCCAAGAAAACCATATAAAACTAGCAGCTACATAAAGACGCTCGGAATCTAATATCCTCTTCCGCAACTATGTAAAAATTATACTTTTTAAGGTTTCCATATGAATAGTATTTCGGTAGCTAGTAGTACAAGCGGCAGTACGATCATTCTATCTGAGAAAGTGGGTACATTGAAAATAAAGAATAACATTTTTTTAAACCAGGTTTTGTTTTCGAGAAAATCGATTTTAATAATTAACTATATTAATAATACTGTTGAGTATTAACTATTTTTCGTTTACCTTGCCATCTTCTAACTAGATAGATTTGCGGACCCCTTTTTCTGCATAGCTTCTTAAGAATCCGTGAATTAAAATTGAACAAAAAAGAGGACATGCAGGTTTGAGTATTTGGGAAACCGTTTTCAGACGTAGTATTTAGAGCAGAGGACAATGAGAAATCCATTTACGATTTATTATTACAGGAGAAAGCATTGGAAATAGGAAATGAAATTGGGACATCGTCCTCGTGACAGAAAACTTGAATTAAAAAGTTATGTCATTCTTAAAAACTTGTCTAACACGAAAACTAAACAATAAACGTTGGAAATAATTCATTTTTTATATGTTATTATAGATTTTATAGTTTGAATTTATCAAACGGAAGACAGATCCGTTTATACAATGATCCCTAACTTTTTTTATAACCATAGTAAAGGAAAATAATAGAACGACGATTATTTTTTTCACTAAAATACTTTCGGTTAAAAAGAACTATTATAAGTGACCGAAAATTCTTTTTCGTTGCTGACAATCATTGATAAAGCAAATTTATTTCGGTTGTTCATAAGAGTTACCCATAAAAAATATTTCGCTTCGGTCGCTCCTAACAATTATCGGCTATGAAAATTCTATTTTGATCGCTCGTAATAGTTATCGGATACGAATATATTCTTTTGATTATATTCGAGCAACAAAATTTTAAGCTTTGTAATTTATGTTTTATCACTGCGCTTAGTACTACCTCCGATTCAAATTACTGACAACCAAATATCAAATTCTTCAGCAGTTTGATGATAATAAATTCCAAAAAAACTTTTATCCCGAGGAAAATTATATTTATAAACTTTTTCCAAATAAAAATTTTAAGATTATCTAACATTATTTTCAAGTGTGCGAAGAAATTACAGGTGTACCCTGGCACTCATTCTTTCTTAGATAGGTGTAATGTTTGTCTCCGAGCTAAAAACAGTCATTTTGAACAAAATATATAATTATTAGATTTTCTTTAGCAATAAATACGATAAACCTGGATTATTTCGACATTGTTCGTTTCTAAATGTTTTATTATACATTTCTATAATTTTGGCAATCAATATCTCTTGAATAAACCGTTTATAAACTATAATACGTTCAGAGAAACAAATTCGTTTATTTTATAGTTGTAGATTCATATCTTAAGTCTGACCATTTAACCCTGAAACACCCTATATACACAAATTGAAGTTAAATAGCGTTTTTCGTATTTAAAATTTAAACACTTTGTCGCAAAAAAATTACGAATTCTAAATATTCTAAGAATATTTTTCAACGTTTTTATCATCTAGTTGTGAAGCCTACTGTAAGACAGTTATTCTCAGAATATCTGAAATTTACTTTTTTAAAACCTTCACTCTGCATCTGTTGAAATAAAAGTACAATACATAAAAATAACATATTCCGGTGAAACAAAAATTTGAGAATAATTAGCTGTTTTCACATCCTTTTAACGCATGGTTTATGCTATTTCTTAATTAACAAACCTTGCAAATACTATACAAAACATATCGAGATCAATTTTAACACTATTTCTATTGCACGACATAGTATATTTGTATTAATTTTGTAAACGCGATTTGAATTAAATTCTATAATTCGTAACCCAAACATCTTTTTTGATCCAACTTGTGTCATCCAAAAAAAAAACGTGTAATTGGGATAGTTTTTCGGTCAAATTTGAGAAGTACCTACTGTGCTATAACAATCAATACGGCTTTTTTTTATAGTTGGACAAACCGAAGAAATGAATATAATACATGTAAAATGAAAATAACTCGTATAAACTTTATATCATCTAAAAGCAGTACTTTTCTTTTATTTTCTAGTGAATATCTCATTATAAAATCTTCAATTATTCAAAAGTTATTAATTTATCTCATTTTTCATATATCTATGAGTGTAGAAAATTTGTAGCAAACCTAAAGAGAAGGCAAAAGTACACATAAGTGTAAATCACCGATTTTAATGAAACTTACATATAATATAGTTCTTAGAAAAATATTTTACACATATTTTGTTTCGTCTATTATTGTTCATATCTAAGGGGTGAAATCAGTGCTCAAAATTGGGGAAGAGAAACACGTTTTTCTCGCTATTTCGAAAATGATGAGGCCTAGAAAAAAGTTTGAACAAAAATTACGTATTTTTTAATAATGGATTTGAGCTTCCAAACAGTTTTGCAAAATATTAATTTGTTTAAACAATATGATAACAAATTTTCACTTTTTATATTTTTTTTATACAATTTATTGCTTCACATCTTTAAAAATTTCTTAATAGAAAATATAGACCGATATGGAGAATGTGTACACTTGTAATTTTGGTTCGATCCTTTCGATGAAAGTTAACGTTGATACAATGAAATGAGCTTCAACGCGGAACGTGAATTTTTGGAACGTACGCGAATAGTTGTGAAAATATATTATACTAACTTTATGGAGTGTGACATTAGGTCTTTCAAACCGTTTTGAAATTCAAGGTATAATGCCATAAAGTGACCGATGTATTTTACGTTTGTAAACATTTGACTCGTTATTCAAAAGTGTGTAATTTTTATTTAAGCAACTTTTTCCTAGGATTCATCATTTTCGAGAAAACATATTTCCCTCGATATTTGAGGGAAATTCTCTCTTAACTTTGAACACTGATTTCAGCTCCTAGATATGGATAATATCGGATAAAGAAAAATACGTGTCAAATATTTTTCTAAGGACTATATTTATATATAAGTTTCATCACTTAAGCGATGTTCCTTGTAAGTCCCTTTATTCGACTGATAAAACCGTTACGTTGAATAATGTCTGTTTTAAATGTGTGAAAAGTGTACGTACATTAATCTTTTTTATCAATCTGAATACTATTGTTAATAATAAGTTACTACGAGAAAGGAGAAAGGTTTCGCTTACCCAATAACCACGCCAAAAGGCTTGTATAAACGTTGCAGCGATATGTTTCCCGTCTATTGTTTTGAACTGTAACTTCCAGCTTTTTAACCAAGAAACTCCCACTCCATTTAGTAATAAAGGAATCAAATCTTCTTTTAACAATAACAAACGTGCTCCATTTTCCTGAATCTTCGACATAAACTTCAACGTAGCTTGCGGACATAGATGAATTGTCGGTATGCGACGGTCTCTTATAATTTCTTCTATTTGCGGACAGAGTGCTAAATGCCATTTTGACCCATATTGATTTCCATGAGCATCCAAAATTTTCAACCAAATGTTGCAAGTCATAAATTTTCCATCGATAAATTTCAGACTACTTATCATAGACACCTCATTTTCCTCGCGTAAAAAGTCAGAGGTTTCTCTCTGTTTAAAAATTTCAGCAATGTTTTTGATTTTCGATGATTGTTCAATATTTGCCCAACAGTTGTCAATATTAGCACTCGCAATTATTTCTTTATCACGTTTCCTAAGAGTTATACGTTTCCATAAAAAATGTACAACACTTGGTAGAATTGGTTTATAATAATTACATAGTTGACACGTATAATTTTATTTGTACCGTAGTTTAAATCTAAAGAGTAAAACGGTCACTTCAAATTCATTGTAAAAATTATCAATATCGTACTTTTACAAACGATGGAGGGATGGAGAGAATGGTGCGGAGGAAACTGAGAGCTTCATTTAACACACATACGTATGATTTACGTATAGTTCGTCAAATTTAATAATCATCGAAGAGAGTGGCTCGAACATAATGGATAAATAAATATCTTTATCGAAAGGAGGCATATTTTCACAAACGGAGATCCACGAACTTAATGGAAAACGTCAAATTCAGAGTCTACACGCGTGGACTTGTCTACATGACTTTATATAGAAAAACTATTACTATTGCATAATATTCTTGTTTATATTAAATAACTCTTACGAGATAAAATAGACGTTTTATGCATTAAGTATAAGCGTAAACGAAACCTCGGTTGTTTATAGTCTCCAAGCTTTATATTTATGTACACACGGAGATAGGGACGCATTTGAAATCTATTCCTACTACTATGGGAGAGTGCGTGGCTAAGGTTCAGAACGTGCGGCTCGGTTAGGGACAGGCGGTCTGTTGGACCGCTGGTCCAAAGAGGTGTTCCTCTTTGCCCCTGTGCCGTCCCACAAGACTTCAAGTCAGCAGAAAGCGATATGACGCTTATATATATATAATTATCATGCTGCGAAAAGAAACCACAAGTTGTTTACATCGACACTCCGCTCGTAGTCCGTCGCTGCTCCTGCGATCGCAAGCAAGAAGCGTCGTTGGTCAAAGACGGCGACAAAGATCGACGGCGGCGATTCCAAGTTCGAGCGAGAACGAATTCGTAGCAAGGTACATCGGCGTAGATTCCCAATAAAGCGTCAAGTGTTCCTAAACAAAATAATTCGCTTACAGTTTAAGTATTACCGCAAATTTAATACGTTACTCGTAACGAAAAAAGGAATACAATTTAATATGGGTAATATTCATTAGTATTTTGACAATTATTTATAGCGAAAGGAACTAAATTGTATTTATTAAAAATAATATAAATCCGTTTATACTCATTTTGCAGTCGATATGTAATGAAACAAGATATTTAATAAACGCTAAACACTGCTAGCAAGATCAGTTGATCTGTTAATGATATGATACAATAATCGTGACGCTCACGACGCTCGCTACTTTGCATAGTGGTTCAATGTAACGATTGTCCTTATTTTAATTTTAGTATGACTTGTTTTTGTGTAAATTGTAATTATATGGAATTTATCTGAATAGAAATGAGTATATGCGGAATTATATTATTTTTATTAAATACAAATTAGTTCTTTTGGCTATAAATAATCTTCAAAATAATAATGATTATTACGCGTATTAAATTGTATTCATTTTTTCATTACGAGAAACTTATCAAATCAGTGATAGTATTTAAACAGAAACGAAATCATTGTTTCTTAATAGCTAACATTTGATAAGAAAGCTTCGCCAATGACGCAGTATTCTCTCTCACTCGGTCTCGCTACGGTCACCGTAGCCGTCTTTGTCACCGTCTTCGACCAATGGCGATTCTTGCTCGAGATCGTACGAGCGGAGCGTCCATGTAAACAACCTGTGCCTTCTTTTCGCGGCATGATAATACATCAGTGCCCATTATACACTTTAACGCGTTAAATAATGTATCGTATCGTGTAAGTCGTAAATCGAATAGAAACAATAAATCTATATCATCACTATTATCATTCACATTTCCGGTGACTATCTTCCCTTATCATTGCCAAGTTTGCGACAAAAAAAATTGCTTTTCGAATGTAGACATCGGTTTGTGTTATTGCTTTTTTAGTGTATTAGGAAAACTTACTTACGGCGTGATTAACTTTCTCGGTAAGGAAAACATTTTCGTTCTGAGATAAATCATGTCCTGTTTAAATTTCAATTCAGATTCGTCGAATTCTGTCCGCGTGGTCTCTTTTGGCCTGAGCATAATGTTCCGAGTGTTTTCCAGATGCCAGTTTGATACATTTTCCCAAGTGTAACGACGGGATATTTTGTTCTTCGTTTCATCGTACATGTTGCAACAAAGGGGTATTCCGCAAACTTTTCTCGCTTTTCTTAAAGATAGGTGAGGAGGTGAGTGCACGTGACCCTTCGTTGCCGTTAACAAATCGATTTTCAACCGTAAAAAATACTCTTCGCACGCCTGTTCCACATTCATGAGTTCTTTCAGCATGCATTCGTAAAAACTTCGTGTGCATTCTAAAATCTCCAATTTCCTCGTCTTATCAGTTGCCCTGTTTTAATAATAACAAAAACAGTGAATTGTGTAGATAAAAAGTAATTTCTTCGAACAAACTGATACTTCCAACGTAACTTCAAAGTATAATTTTCAAATTCTTATTGAACTTTGCATTTCAGACGTTATTACGTAAATTTTCACGATTTTTTATTACAGATGAAACAAAATTTTAAAGGACAACTTTCAATGATTTAAGAAGATCTAACATTTTGCGATCCTATTTATTCCACAAATGCAAAGGCGCACTCTAAAAGATGCCATTACGTTCTTTCTTTAAACGTAACCGTACATGTTTTCTTACATCAATAAATTCTTTTAATTAATTTACAGAGAAAAGAAGTATAATACTTTTCAAAATATAGCACGATAGAGCAATTATGTTAAGGATAACTTCGATTCGAAGTCAAAATTGATTATCGATAGAAAAATTTGATTACCTAGCGAAATAATACTATACTTGGAAATAGAACACGTTCAAAATCAAACGCAAACAATTTTTCTGTATTGTAATGCTGGGAATTCGATGAATGCACCTTAATACTTTTCTGTGCAAAGGGAAGAAAGAAATAAAAGGCGTTTATATAAATTATGTAAAAAATCGATGATTTTGTTTAAAGAAAAACTACTATTACATTTTAGAAATGGATAGTTATATTTGCAAAAAGTAGAATAATAAGAAGTTAGACTTTCCTAAACCACTCTACTTTTTCCATTACTATCTTTTTTCTGTATAGATATATTCAAAAAAGAGATACGATTTATTCTAATTTCTAAATTACCTAATATAGACTTTATTTTTTAGACTATTAACAATAGAAAAAAGTTGTTTAATTTAAAAATGGATTCCTAATTGTAGATACGTTTAAATGACTCGTTTATAATTTATGTATACAATGTAATATAAAGTAATGTAATGTAACGAAAAATTTGTTTATTCTTCATTTAAATCGGATTTCAGAACTTAACCTAATTAAAAGGTATATGGATTCATTAAATACTTGGATTGCCTTTAAGAAATCGATAATATAATTCAATTGGAATATAAAGTATATATATTATGAAATTGTAAAAGTTATGAACGAACTTAATTTGTTTAATCACTTCTTTCTTTTGATCACCAAGAAATTTTTTAATTATGCAAATTTCTTGTTGAATCTCCACAATACAGTTTTTAATCAATTCTATACACTGAGAATGTAAGTCTTCTGTTCGTAATAGTTTGTAATGATCCTCCATTCTTCTACATAGTTTCACCAATAGGGATGAATGTCCAAATGATTACATCGATACGTCATTTTAATAATGTGGAACTTTTCTCCATAAATTACGTACAAGCATACATTTTATATCTTTTATTTTTGAGTCGTACCTAAACAATAGAACTGAAGTAATTAGAAATTAGTATGCTTGTAAATAATTTAATGTATATATTTAATGAACTATGAAGATGGCGCTCATTTTAAGTTATCTGTACGCTGTAAAGTGCTTGACTGACATGTGAAGAGGTTATATTTCGTCGTGCCTCTTGTAATATTCATATTGTCTGCGAACGTGTCATAGAAAAGTATTAAGATCATTTCACCACTAAAAACACGTAAAAGAATAGAAACGATAGTAGATAAGGCTAAACTCCATTGTTGGTAAATGTTATTGGATTAATAAGCTTCTATGACAGTAGATTGTCAAAGTATGTTTAATGTTTTTATATACTCTTTTATTTATAACTGTATTATTATCGTAATACAATTTATTGAAGAAATGTTTATGCCACATAATATAAGATTATCAAACATGAATTAATGTATTAAGTGTAAAGTCAAATCTGAGATAACTAACGCATTTCAAATATGTATGATGTATTTCTTACTTATTGTTATCATTAAAGATTCAATACATCGATGCATTTTCAGAAGCTTAAGGGAAGGCAATGGGGGCAACGCCAAGTCGGTACGATGATCTGTCTAAAAATGTTTATTTGGAAAGATTTTGTGGAAAAAAATGCATTCTTCCAAGTGATCCATTTTGGGATTCCTTTTTATCTTATAATGTCCGTCCACCTGTTACACGAAATGATCAAATAGAATTAGATTCTAGGTTGGACTCATTGTGTCAACAATTACTTGCTAATAATTTATCTACTGGCAATTTTGGTACTTTGGTACAAGTTGTACTTGTACGTGCCAGCAACTTGCTTGCATCGGTGCAAAATCAGAAGTATGATATACTTTCTTTTAATGAACCTTAAAATATGATCAAAAGTATAAACAAAAGTAGAAGATATTGTTGCCTGTAAATAATTCTACTTAATAATATTTTATTCACAGGATTATATCAGCCTGGCAAACGTATAATGCATTGTTCGCGGTAAGATGTATATTAAAGTATTTGATTGAAACAGTTGGTGAAGAAGAAATGGTAAAACATATAGAAGCACCCGAATTATCTGTTTTAACGCAATCAAATTCGTCGTATAGATTAGAAGAATTTTTCGAAGCATTAACCGACATTATAACAGATGTACCGCTATGGTAAGTAGTTTATGGTACTTTTATATTATTTTGTTAATATAACATTTTTTTTAATGTTTCGATATGTTTTATTATAAGACTTGTAAACCTTATTTTATTTGCATGTATATAAACAAGACACAAATTTTTGTACTACAAATGTACTTTTATGTACATATAATCTATTTTAAAACGCGCAATGTTTCATTATTATTTAATATTATTAGCTACATGTTTATAAAAAAGAATACATTTTATATCATAATCTTATCTTAACAGTGAATTCACATATGTTGTTCACCTAGAAGCAATAAACTGCTTACTCGTTCTACTTTCGGTACAACTATTTTCACAAACTGCAGCTGAATACAGCTGTATCTACAGAATAGCCATGCATTCGCATTCTAGTGAACATGCACCAGCAATGGTATGTACATTATTGCATAATTTTGTACAGCAAGAACATGCTCCTCCAGGAATACTTGCACAGCAGCCAGGAGGAAGTATTGTTTTCAGTATAGCTGGTATGTTGAATGATGAAAATAGGTATACTATCGTATATGCGAAGAAACTAATTTTCTTAAAAATACTTTGTATATTTAATAACCCAATATTTGATTCGATATAATAAAAATATCATTTATTACAATCGTTTAGTTAGAAAGGAATTGAAATGAAAACTTGTTAACTAGTTAAATGCATGATATAGCATTCGATATTGTCATTTTATTTATGAATCCCAAAGCAATTTATACGTGTTTTTCATATAGAACAAATAATATAAAACATATTTCAGCTGGATTGTGGAATGTCATTACAATGGGTATGGGTAGTAGTCTAAAAAATGTACAAGTTACAAGTAATGGTATCCCTGAAGAGGAGGAAAGAAAACGTGATACAGAGACACCTCTTGCTAGTCAGTCTTTATTATTACTATTGGTTTTAACGAATCATTGTACCGCAACGCAAAACCCGTACAGAAATGCACTTTTCACATTTGTTGACATGGAAGGTTAGTAGTTAAACTAATATATTAAAGAATAATTACTTTTAATATCAAATTGTACCAAAAAATAAGTAAATCTATTGGTTTTACATAAATTGATTTTAAAATTGATGAATATTTCTTTAGAAGACTGCAATTCTGCAATGCAAGCAAAAAACGCATTTAGATTTAATTTGAATAAATTGTACAATACTATATGTAAAATACCAAACACGGACGAAGTTACATTGTTGTTATATATGTTACTACATAGAAATTCAAGTGTAAAGCAAGACATCATGAGAAGACCAGATATACAACTATTGGTGAATAAAAAATGATTAGTTCATTAATAAAACAGTTTCAGATTATTATAAATATAATTGCAATGAGAAATAAATTAAATTATGAATTATTTAAATAAATAATATTTTTTATGCAGGTAACCCCAATACTACAAATATTATATCATGCTCCAAATAATACATCTCACCACATTTACATGTCTCTTATTATTCTTTTAATCTTGAGTGAAGATGAAACATTTAATAAGAGAATACATGAAATTGTAAGTAGGTTTTCGCATTGAGTAATTTAATTTATAATCTAAAAACTATACAATTAATATATACAATTTTAATTTATTAACAATAATCATCATTTTTCAGATGCTTAAGGGTGTAAATTGGTACACAGAAAGATCAATAAGTGAAATATCATTAGGAGGTCTTTTAATTCTTGTTGTTATAAGGACAATACAATACAACATGTTTAAAATGAGGGTAAAGACGTGTACTTTATAAATATAAATAAGTACTGCCATGTAATAAAACATTTTTAATATGTTGTAGGATAAATATCTGCACACAAATTGTCTAGCAGCTTTAGCAAATATGTCAGCGCAATTCACATCGTTACATCCTTATGTTAGTCAAAGATTATTAAGTTTGTTTGAAACTCTTGCAAAGAAGCATGTCAGATTAGAAACAAAAATACGCACACAACCTTCTACTTCTTCTGACAGTACTACTGTTACAGTGAATGGAACTACCACAAATACAGATTTGGTAAGATTCTATAACACTTTATGACAAATAGTATTAAATAAATAATTTAATATATAATGTATATATGTACTCTGTTATATTACAGATTCAAGACTTAACAATTCTTGAAGAAGTGTTACGAATGGTATTAGAAATTATAAATAGTTGTTTAACTTATAGACTTGCACACAATCCAAATTTAATATACACACTTTTATATAAAAAAGATATTTTCCAACCATTCAGAACACATTCAGCATTTCAAGATATTGTACAAAATATAGATTCTGTAAGTATAACAAATAATTTAAATAATAACTTAAATCGCTAAAAATTTAAATAACAATGAATAAAATTCATTTAGGTCATAAACTTTTTTTCTTACAAATTGGAACAAAAGGATCAATCACAACTTGGTGTTAGTCAAGTATTAACTACAATACAACAAGGTACCAATGAATGGCCACGTGACCGATTAAGGGTAAGCGTAAATCGAATAATTCCTTTCTTTAATGTAATTATGCATTTAACTTAATTATCATTTTTAATGTACATATGATACAGTAGAAATTTGATTTTAAACAAACTTCAAAAACATGTATAAAAGTGTAATCCATTTTTACGTAACATGATAAATCTATATTTTGTATGACATTTTAGAACTTTTAAAATAAGTAATACAATTTTAATAAGAATATAGTAAAATTATTTATCTTTACTTTCTTTTATTCAAATTATTAAAAAAGAAAATTGAAAAAATAAATTTAGAATGATGGATAGTACTTAAAAACAAATTCCTAATTTTTTCAATAAACTTTCACAAATATTTTCTTATTCAAATGAAATAAGAGTTTGAATAAACAAGTTTCTGTCACATAAAAAATAATATTATAATATTTATTTGATATTTTTCTTTAATATCTTTTAATTATGCAATATAACTGATATTTATGTATTATACAGAAATTTCCAGAACTAAAATTTAAATACGTAGAAGAAGAACAGCCAGAAGAATTTTTTATTCCTTATGTCTGGAGCGTTGTTTGTCAAAGTGCGCTTTTACATTGGAGTGCAGAAAACATCAAATTATTTTCACCTCATAGCGGCGAACAAACAACGATTATCGTTTGCTGATATTGAGATAAAAGCTGCTGCTTGCAGTAACTATATGTAATAGAAACCGAGTAAGAAATATGCGAAGCAATATTTCATAATGGAACACTTATTTGATACAGAAAGAAAATACTATTTTGATTATTTATTGTAAAAGTAAACTAAGGGGAGATTAGAAGAAAATTGTTTAAAATACAGATTCATTTTATGTATTGGAATCCATTTAACAGTATTTATCTTTTGCCTTTGTCAGTGTTTCATTCGACTACATTAATATTTTATTTTGTAAAATAATATTTGTTCAGGTTCGATAACAGCTGAAATTAATTAAGTTTAATGAAAATATTATAAAATATTATGGAATGGTTTTATATTTTTAATGCATGAGCCTAATTAACAGAATAATTATGGTATTATAAAGCGCTTGTGGTTTGTAAATGCTAATAAGTGTATTTACTGTACAGTAATGAAATTTGGCTCGATATCGTCATAAGATTGCGTATCACTAAGACTGGAGTTGTTCAATTTATTACTTTATAAAAGTTGCATTATTATATAAGTATTTAATTAAACACAACTAGCTAATAAAGATATCAAAATATTCAAAAGAAACGTCAGGAATTCTCAAAGAAATATAACCAAACATTTTTAAGTCTTCAATGGCATGGTAAACAGTAAGGGTGTGCAGGGACCCAAAAATATCGAGTCAAGTCTGGAGGAGACTTGTTCTCGGAAATGAGTCGGGTTCTTGATGATTTAAAAATTCTCAAGTGTTGGCGTTTCCGAAAATTCCGAGAACTCGTTAACCATTCGTAAATGTTTATTACCGATGTAAATATCCCTAAGTGATTCGAGAAATTCAAGTATATTTTAAAATTTGTAGTTATTTAGTAAAGGTTGTTTTGTTTAATACAAAATTTTAAATAAAACAATGCCTAGTGATAGTGACACTGAAGTTATGGTTGTAATAGGAAGTAGCAAAGATGTTCAAAGGAACAAATTCACGAAATGCTTTTGTTTAGGAATAATTTCAAAAATTAAATCAAGTTCTCGGAATTCTCTGGAATTTTAAACATTCTCAGGAATTCGATTCGACCTGATCTTTCTAATCGTTCTGATAATTTTCGTATACGTCCAGTAAACATTATCAGTGATAGGGTTGTGCCTAGAGATTTTTGCACCTAAGGCAATAATGAAATATGTCGATGTTTGGCAATTCACACGGATGTTTTGCAAACTATGCAGACTCTGCGACAAAGTGTTAATATGGTTAATTTAATTATTTTTACCATTAGAAGTGCCCATGAACATTTTCTCTTGTTCTTGCCTTGTCATGGCCCTAATCAATCATGCAGTCGATCAATGACACGACCCATTTAAATCAATGCATATAAATATTTTCTAAACTATTGGAGACATTGCAAAGTAGTACTAGTTGATTTCAATACATTTACGTGTAGTATCCTCTAATATTTACGCTTGTAAACGACAATACAAACGATATTGTGCAAGATATTTTTAAACGATTAATTGTTTAAGACTTTCATATCTTTTGACCCATACATAAGCGACAGTTTCGAATTTTACTTAGAAGATTATTAAAAATTATAATTTACGCTCTAAGCGAAATTGTTGACGTTTAATGTTCGAAGAGTACTAGAGATTGCAGAAAAGCGGCACTATGATATCGTGAAAAAGCTGAGAAATTTCCTAATTGTTAAACTAGAGCTGGTCCTGTTGAATTTACACTGAAAACATCAAATATGGCAGCATTGGATTATTTTTTTACTAGGTTATTTAAAAAATAAAAATGAGGAATGAGAGTTTACTATGAACGACTTGAAGCATAGAATCCTGCGGGCATGTCAATAATTTTCCAATGAAATACTTGAAAGAGGTTATGTAAGAATTGGGTAAATCTTTGAATTCAATCTGAAGTATATTTTTTTTCAACCATAGGAAGGTAAATATTGTTCTACCGGAAGAAGTTCTAAAAACTGCAATAGTAGAGGAAATGGATTATCGCGCAAGCAGTATCGTATAATTTACAGAATGTAAACGATCAGAAATTACTTTTAGGATACTTTTGCTACAGCACAACAAATGATAATAATAACAGACAAATGTAGTAACAAAGGATTCGGAGTACTAAACTTTGGCTTCGATAAAGTTTTAGTCGCCTTATAGAATTTTCAGTCACACTGTATACCTCTTCCACAGATGTTTTGTTCCATTCAACCAACAAAAGTTGTTTCATTGAATCCAAGTTTTTATCAAGCTTACAAGGGGACTTTACGGTAGTGGAAATCGCTTTTGAAACGGTAGTAAACGCAAGTTATAATACATACCTAGTTACCGACTTACCCAAAACTTGCTCCGTTAAAAAGATTTAAGTAGTTCATTACTATGTGCGTATCAAACTTTAAATCAAAACATCTCGAAAACGAAGGCCCATTTTGAACAAACCTATTAGGGTTTTTTGATACTAGGTATGTACTATAACTTGCATCTATTACCCGTTTAAAAGCGATTTCCACTACCGTAAGGTCCCCTTGTTAGTACGAGCCGTAGCCTCCTTAATCGATCGTATGACATAAACCATCAGACTGAAATCTGGAAAATACAGTAGTCGTACAGTAGATATCGTCAAATCTGAAAAATATTGCTTGTATCGCTATTGTGTCGCTTTTACACTGTTGCTCGACACAGACTTCTATAGGAACGTTCATTTTTAACTTCGGGAGTGTGACTGAAATCACGCAATCTAAAGAACACTATTAATGTTTTGTTATTTGCAACAAATTCTTGCCTAAATCGTGACTGGTTGAGGATCTTGATGGTATTCGACGGTGTTAAACGTTCCAAGACATTTAGCTGGTCCGAATAGCATCGTATCTGTAAAATGAATTTTTTCTAGCAATCAGCTATGACCTGACGTAAAAATACGAAATTTATAAAAATATAATTTCCTATTATATTTATTTTCGGCCGTTTGACAAACTAATTCCCACGAGCGATAAGGACAAGCTTTTCGATGACCTGTCGATTACAAAAAGTTACGATGGTGCCTTTCCTTTTTGTCCTTATACACTCATCACTGTGGCTAAGTTTATTAAAATACTTTTTACTCTTTTTGAAATAAGTAAATCGGAAATATCGAACATTTGCTTAACTTCGTACCGATGTTTTCCGATTCTCATTGAGAAAATTATTTCGTTACATGTTACGTAAAGACTATTAAACAGAAGATGGTACGGTCTGCAACGACTCTGATTAAAGTTTAATCGTTTCCTGACGATTAACAAGTAAATCTTTAGAAATGCATGTACAATTACCAAACTGAAAAATAACGAGGAAATCCCGTATCATAAATTCGATCTCATTCAATGTTTTTAATAGGCGGTGCATCGCCGATCGATAGAAACATTGTAACGCTCAACGAGGATAACAATTGAGCACGGAACGAATCATTGTTAAGTAGCCATTATGAATTTAAAAATGAACGAGAATAGACGTACGAGTGGTGGATAAAATTGAAAAGAGTTTATAAAAAAGTAAATAAATCATACCGGAGCATCGTTAATATATTTCCCTTTTTTATTTTCATTTATTTTGTGAGCAAGTCACGCCATACTATCTTCCCTATCAAGATTGTGCATCAGAGTGGCCGTTAACGTCAACAAGTACATCCGGAAGACGCACTACAAATTTTGATCGATCGAACAATTCTATTCGTATTAATTTCGTTTTCTCGACTAAACTTTCTTCCAGCAATTCTGGGTCGGCGCTAATAACTTTCCCCGTCGTTCGCTATCCCGACGAGACGAGGTTATCGATAACGATCTATCGCTCCATTCGCTATGTGGTCTATCAATGGGAAAACAGTGTCCATGCTCGGCAGGAGGAGTAAACTAGTATATAAGAAATCGTGGCCCGTACTACCGACCGCTAAAGGCATCGCCGATTCCCGTACGTGCGCCAAAACCGTTAGGCACAATAGGATTAAGATGAAAGAAACCGTGATCCATATCAGACTTGATTCTGATACCGACATCGATGTTGTTGTACACGATATGATTAAGTTCGTATGTAAGAAATCGAACCGACAATACCGTATCAGCGAAATCACTGCCGCTAGATTAAGCTAATACGTAAGAGTAAACGTAATAAACGATGCTTATACCTAGCTGACTCACTGTTACTCATTCGATCGAACCTCAACGCTTAACCGAGTCAGCAGTCCAGTTCTTTCACTGTCTTACCGGCAATCGTATCAGGAAGCGGTTACAAATTGGAGGTAGCTTGAACCAGTGAGACCATTAATTGGGTAGAGAACCTTACAAAAAAGGATTTCGTCGAGCTCACTCTCGTTAGTTAGCTCGACGTCATCAGTACTGTAAACCTGTTTCGGAAGCGAATCGTCAGATTGCTCCGGAGAGGGAGCAGCAACAAATCGGGAAGCCGAGTCCGTTTCACCGTTGAAGATAACAGAAGCACCGAGTACCACCATAACACGAGTGACATCAAATTTCTAGACCACCTGGCAGATGTACAGCGCAGACACTTAATTTGCCCGATCGGACCCATCGTGCCAGACACATTGTTACTTTGCGTTAAATTGGACAAGTGTAGAAGTCTACCGCGCGACGAGGAACGTGAACGAAACAATATACGACAAAGTAATATGCAACGATCAAGTTCGCGAACGCATCTCCGATACGTTTTGTTGTTTTTCGATCACAGACGAGTGTGCAAAGTTGTTGATCCCCGTACGAGCCCTCAAATAATTCTTGTAATATTTAAGAATATTATAAGTTACAGTGTTATTAGTATTAGACCGCGTATAAGACTGAGCTTATCGTCTTGATGCCCTCGGCACACGTCTTTATCGTCTTTGTCGCTTACGTCTTTTACCGGTCTTTCGTCTTAGTGCGTCTTTCTAACTGTCCCGTCTTATTACGTATTTTTATTCATACTGTTACGTACTCTGGACATACTGTCTGCGACATGCTCCGGACATACTATGGACATACTGTGGACCTACTGTACAGTGTCAAACGTTTCTCTCGCACTCTATACAGCCACGCACATTCATTCTCTTTCATTCTAATCCTCAGTCTCTCTCACATCAGACATTCGGTCAGGTTCGGCCATCCTAATCGTTCGTCTTTTCCAAACACTCTTCACTTTCTCCGAACCACACGTATTCCCTTTCGTCCTCGTGCATTCTCACGCTCGGTCGTCTCGCAAGACCCCCTGTAAAGGGATACTTGTGCCTTCCACGAAACCTAGCGAACAGATCGGCGCCAAGTGTTTATCCTAACCCAGGTCTGTCCGCACGCGCTATCTCTTTTAAGCCTACGCTCGAAACAGGCCCAAGTGGACACGGAAAATCCGATAGCACAGTTTTTGATCTCACATTGTCATGTTTTGTTTCGCTCGCGTTCCTCGTCACGCGATAAACTTCTACACATTTAACAAATATGTCGACACAATTTAGCCAATTTAACCAAAAGTGACAATATCTGCGTAAAAGTGTAACTGTTCCATCACGAGTGATGCGAGTCAATAATTCCCCTTCCCCTGTGCCATTTTAACTTGCAGAATCCCGGTCAATTTCTGGCGTGGCTACGCTACCTAAAGCGCTGGTGTACCACTGTTACGAATTGTAAAATAGCAAAATATGATAACTGGTAGCGATGGTCTGCGTGGCACACCTTACCTATAACTTAAATGATATTGCGGGGGTCGACAAATGTTGAGCGGGCCGACAAGTGGTTCCTTTGGTTCCAGTTACCGGTATTGTTTTCTGAACTCGATGGGAAGGATTATCGTAGTGGTAAAGATGACCCATATCGTGAACAGAGCTAAGGTTCGCTAGGTGAGTTTCAGAGTGACTATATCGACTCGTGCACTATTATAGCAGAAATAGTCAAGGTTTGTACGCGGTGAGATTGCAACCCAGTGCTATACCGATAACTAGGAAGAAGAGATTCAGTGTCCCAAAGAATTGGGACTGCATTGTAATCCTGGTGAAGCTTCTGCAATAACACAACGACTATCGCACAAATCGACAATTCCAGTGGATGCATCCCAACTTTAATCGCGTGGCAAGTAATATAACGAGTGTATCAAGAGGAGAGAATTCCTTCCCGAGTTCCTCGTTGAAACTTTTTAAACTGACCGTCCAATTCGAAAGGATTCTGTTGTAAAGTTCAGATTGTAATATCTAGTTTATTATAATATGCAAGGATCTCGCGTATCCAGTAATATAGTTTTTGTACATATGAGAATACAAAGTCCGAATAAACAAGTATACAGTGATATACCTTGACGTGAACGACGACAGTGTCGTGTGGTCTTCGTGACTCTCGACTTGGAACTGAATAGAAAAAACCCAAAAGAAAAATAGCCAAACCGTTGACCGCGTAGCGGAAGACCCTTCCGCGCCAATATGGAGACAGTCCTTAAAACTGACATCGACATCTGACACTTTTAAGATCGTTGTTGCATTCATTCCAACAGATTCAACTCCAGTCCCGGACCGAATACCAGAAAACCGGAATCGCCGAAATATCCGCTACCCAAATAACTCACCCAACGACACCTCTTTCCGGTTAATACGTTAAATATCGTATCAGTCACCATGACAATTTTAAACAATACGGAGATTATGAAAAAATCTATCGAAACATTACTTACCAAAAAACATTTTAATAAATATTATTGAAACACGATACGCATAAAAATGGTTATTCTTTGCGAATTCCACAGAGTGTTATAACTTTTTTTGTCAACTTTCTGACAATATCTCGTCCAAATTGCGCTGCATTATCTTCGTAGCCTTTTTACAGTATCTTCGAACTTCGGACGCCTTCCAGTTTTTGTTACAGTTTGTAACGACATATTTTAGGTATACTATATTTACCTCGCCGACCGGATCCCACGATACATAGTACATATAAAAAATCGCAATCTTACACAGATCTTCGGTTGCCAACGTATCAATGAAATCGGTTAGCGCGGCTTGAACGAAAACAGACTTGATACTTAACGCGTTAATAGAAGCAAGTAGCCGACTATACCTTGAGTTCGTAATGGCCAAACGAGACGAGATATCGAATGCGAAGAGTGCACGCGATGAACGCGTGATCAGATCAGGGTCGACTTTACAATACTCGGACCCAATGATTACGTAGAACATTTTTTTTCAATTTCGTCTTTATCTTTTTGTAATTTAAATTACTTGATTTACAATTAAATTACTTATATAATCAACAGCACATATAATAAAGACATTATTTTTTCGAACAATCGCTTCTTAAAAAAATACAAGGAATGTAGGATAATAACGGTATTTGTAAAATAAGTTAGAAAAAGTAATTTTTTTGTTATTAACAGTTTATTCCGAATCACTGTTCGAATTACTGTTGTGTATTACTATTATTACTACCACCACTACCACCATGTTGGGTTCCTTTAAAAAAGATCGAAACGTTCGAATAAATCGAGCAACTTGAGGGAAATCGAACAATTCGAATTGAGCCAAGTGGCTCGAAAGATGTGCATGCAGTTAAATTCCGACCATTCTTTCAAACCGTTCGAAGAGCTCTCTATAACTGAGTAAGCGTCGTTCCCGGAGCTGAAGAAAATGGACCAATAGTTGCAGACCATTTAACTGTATCTTGTCTCTTTGGATGGATCTCTTTGGATCCTTGTCGGTTCCAGAACCACTCGTCCATGAATCTGAAAAAATGTCACCACCGTCTGTCGTGAAAGAAGAGATAGACTTATCCTGGCCATTTTTCACGCAAGAGTTGCTAATGGGTTCCGTCGTACCGCTGGTCGTCGTCACTATCATCGACAACTAAGTACGTCTGCGTAACGATAAACAGTGCCAATGTGGTATTTAATTCCATTTTCATCGGGAAATCCTCGGTAATATTCACTCGTTGAGCGGTATGTCGTTCAGCGACTGCACTTCGAATTAACGAAGTGTAATCGAGTTGAAAGGATGGTTGAATCACGACCAAAGTGTTTAACGTATAAACTGTGATGTATCGAACGATACGAGGAGCAGAGTTTTCTTGATGGTTTGGTGATTCTGTCGTAACCGACGAGTCTCGTGTCTGTTTCGTCGTTGAAGGTTCGGTCGCGTCAGTGTTTGTCTGTGATTGGCTAAGTCGGTCGATATTCAGGTGTCGGGGCGGATATTTGCAATAGAGCTTACCAATGAGAAAGTTGGCGCTTTTCTTGCGGCGATGGAATGCAATGTTTAAACCGTTAAAAGATTACACAGCGTAAAGATGGCCACGTGGCTGGTCGATTTATGACCAAATTGGCTTGTCACGATCGGCAGACAGCTGCTCGTCCGATTTTTCGAGACTAGGTTTTTCGTGTTTACGAGGGGCAAGGGAAAATTGGTCCTCGATATTTGCAGCGCGACGCCACTAACTGAAAAATATAACAATTTTTATTTCGTATTAATATTGGTTCGACGATACGTGTACAATATCGTTTTGATGTTGCAGCGAAAGATCGTAGCGCGTAGTGTTCGATCTTCACTCGAGATCAAATGCGCTACCTATTCTATTTACTCGCTCCGTATCTTTGTGCTTATGGAATATTAGACACACCAGCGATTCACATAGCCCACTCACATAGAAAAACGATAGAATCTTTCTGCAATAAAAACGACACGTATTGATTTAACGGCTGCTTTTTAAAAACTATTAATTGTATTTTTTAACTATTGAACTTAAAGTATTATTTTATTATTAACTATTATGTTGTACGAAACAAACCTTTTTCCTTTGTAATATTTTTATTCGATGAAAGCGCATTGTCCATAAATTGGTGACATTTTTTTGACGAAAATAAGTCGGAACACAAATTTAGTTTATTTCTAATTTTACATTGTTGAAAAACAATCTTCAGAAATGATGTAATTACATTATAATTACAAATCGTCGGAACGAGGTCTTGTTTAGTCTTATTTACATTACAATTTCTCTCCTGAAAATATAAAATATCGGTGTTCTATTTCGTTTAATTTCTTTGTCCGATGACACCTGCGAAATAAAAATTACTATTCGTGTCTTGTTTTAAAGTTACTAGCGTTCTCGCTTTTGTCTCTAAACAAAGATAGGTAGAAATTTAACATTTTGAGCTAAGGCAAGAAACGATTCTTATTTCAAATCGAAGCGTAGTGATTTCCGATTTCCAAATTATAAATACCTCCGCGTTCATATTCCAACTTTGAATCGGAGTTTATGTCTCAAAAAGCGTAATCTAGTAGACTGATCGGTTATGGACACTTCTCCACGGGTGAAGAACGTCTTCTTTTGCGTCTTCTCTTTCAGTATTGTGGCAGACCTTGTCTATCATGTTTAGATTTAAGAGGTTGAGACACTTCGACATATTTAAAAATTACTCATATTGTACGACATCATCGGAAAAAAAGTAAACACTTGATCGAGTAAGTTTCGGTGGCTTATTTTACAGTAGTATGGAGTATAAAAAAAACAACGTGAATTTTTTAAGATGGCCCGACGATATGCAGGATTTCTGCCAAATGGAATTACCTGTAACAAAAACTCAAAACATGCTTAAAACTAGAATATATTCTCCAAGCATTGACGATCAAACATTTTCATTATTTGACCTGTCGAATCTGTACAAAAAAAATGTATGGTTTTTGAAAAATATATTATCCTCGTTGAAGTCATTTCATGTTCAACTTCATGGGGATTCTGTGGACGCTTCATTTTCCGTGGCCTACTTCCCACGAGCAATTGATGCTCACAAATCTTTTCTATTTATCCCTTTCACCTTATCCATAACGAATACTTTTCATGGAACGCAAATCTCTCCATCGAAACGATATTCATCGCTACGCTGTTATGACGGAACAAATTCCAAACTGTCACTTTTTAGTGAAGGTTTCGAGTCGCTCTCGAATCCTGATTCGTCGAAGTTAAATTTAGCGAGGATTGGTGAGAGTCGCGACGATTCACCTAATCCAAACTAAGAAATTTACTTGAAAATTATTCGGACGGGAGAAATAATAGGTTGGAACGGACAGCGTAACGACGTGGCGACCGGTTGATTTCAGAATATTGTGGTATCGGATTTTCCGTGTCCGCTTGGGCCTGTTTCGAGCGCAGGCTTAGAACAGATAGTGCGTGCGGACAGACTTGGGTTAGGATAAACACTTGGCGCCGATCTGTTCGCTAGGTTTCGTGGAGGGCACAAGTATCCCTTTACAGGGGGTCTTGCGAGACGACCGAGCGTGAGAATGCACGAGGACGAAAGAGAATACGTGTGGTTCGGAGAAAGTGAAGAGTGTTTGGAAAAGACGAACGATTAGGATGGCCGAACCTGACCGAATGTCTGAAGTGAGAGAGACTGAGGATTGAAATGAAAGAGAAGGAATGTGCGTGACTATATAGAGTGCGAGAGGAACGTTTGACACAGTACAGTAGGTCCACAGTATGTCACGGTATGACACAGTATGACGCCGAGAGTATGTCCGGGGAATGTGTCGCGGACGGTATGAGTAAAAAGACGCAATAAGACGAGACAGTTGGAAAGACGCACTAAGACGAAAGACCAGTAAAAGACATAAGTGACAAAGACGATAAAGACGCGTGCCGAGGGTATCAAGACGATAAGCTTAGTTTAATACGCGGTCGATCTACCTTGGTGAAAAGCGAAACTAATCACCAACGCCACGTATAATACTAATAATACTGTAACTTATAATATTCTTAAATATATATCGATACAGCGCACGAGTACAACAGTTATTTGGGGGCTCGTACGGGGATCAAGAAGTCAGATCTCTTGTCTAGCGATCCGAAGTAGAAGAAAAACAACAATATAGACTGCTTTATTCGAGAGCTTGGTTGGTTTATATACAGTTGCTATCTTAAAGAATAGTACAGGCGGAAAAGTTTCACACGGTTGATTTTCGGGCTAACTTTTATCGGGAGGACATTCGTCGAATTCGAGCTTGAGGATCGGGATGCATTGTTCCGGGTGGTCCGAGGTGACGAATCCATTCGTAGAAATTAGATATCGAAGAATTCTTCACACTGGCAAAACCAGACCAGCTACAAGAATTTTGAGTTCGTACTGACTAAACCGTTGAAATCAGATTTACGAAAAGAGAGGACACATAATGGTTGATCCTTGTACGGTTAGAGCACACAAAGTTTGCCCTACACGCTTTGAATAATAAAAAACCCTCGGTCAAGGATTGATGTGTTATACCTAGTACACAGGAAGGTATACGAGCGAGCTCGAGTCGTTTATACCCTAAAATATGTTGTTTTAAACATAAAGATTTTTTGTATCTTATTTCTGAGATTTCTATTTAAAACAAAACAAAGGAATAAAGGGTACGTGACAGAGGAAGTTACTCCTCGTAAACCTGAACCGGTCGGTCCACTTGAGTACGACTTGAATTACTTGAGCGATTAAGGCGTAGTTGTTGATGTTACCTTATATGGATTGTGGTTAACGCGATTTCCAATATTGAATAAAATAATTAAGAAAGTGAACATATTTTTATCTTTATAATATTTGGTAGTTCAGTTTCGTGTGATACACATATTTTGAAGCACTATTTTGGACAAAGTTCCATGTTACTGTCTACCTCGCTACTTTCACGTTCACAGATTCATTTGTCAAAGTCATGGTTACCAAGAACGAACTAAAAGCACAAGTTATTGGAAGACCGAAAGCTCAATCTTGATCAAATAAACAAGGTATCATTTTGTGGCAAGAAAGTGAGAATTAGCTGTACACAATTGTTTTTTCAATTTCATACTAAAATTAAAACTCGACAACTACAGGAAAGATACAAAGACTAAAAAATACAAGAAAATTAATATTTTCTAACGTTTTTTTTTTATTTTGTTCTCCGAAAAATGTGTTTTTATATTAATAAATTAGTATTTAAATTACTATGCTCAAAAATAACTTACAACGGTGATTTTACTTTTCATTTAGTATACTGAGTAGGCTATTGATTTATTTCTGTGACATACTCGTACACTTCCTAAACATCCCGATTTAAAGTTTCGTGTAAAACGTTTTTGAAATGTTACAGTCTGCTCTGCATACAATTGATTCACTTATTCTAGGAATGTTTGTAAGAAATTCTGTGGCAAGCACAGCGATTTCAAATTGGAGTAGAATATATCCATGTTGAAACGTTTTCAAATTAATATAGAGAAAATTAGTAAAATTGTTCTAAAGTGAAAAATAAATATCATTGAAACGGCTGCAAGACCTGCTCATATTAATTGTAAACATCATTGGGACAATAGAGTGTAAGAGCGGTATCCATCGCGACCTCTAACAAAGGCCTTTTCAAAGAGTTGGGCCATATTTTTTTGAAACTTTAGAAACTTTTTTGTTCCTATTTTTCACGTTACAAAAAGTGAGTGTTGGAAACAAAAGAAACATTAAAGACAAACACAATACGGTTGATAGTGTCGCAAATAAAAATTCATTTGTGCAGTCCATTTTGGTAAAAATAAACAAAAATTGCAAATTTTGATGTTTTACATCTGTTAAAAAAATTAAAAATCAATAAAATGGTGACTTAAATCGCTCCTAATTTTATGTGGACTGCAATATACTGCAATTTCATGAAAGTCCTTGAATTTAAGTATCAAAACAAACGATTTGGCGCAAAATGATCTACCACGTATTGTGTCGATGATCGCTGCAAAAATGTAACATCTTTTTTATTAAAAAAAAAAGAAGTGGAATTGTTTCGAGGTATTTTATAACTCTATTAAATATTGCTTTTTAAATATCTAAAAATAAATTGATTGTAAAATTAATAGGACAACCGCGACATTTTTCTCGTCAGTCGTTTTCGAAGCAGAGTAAGTATATTGTTACACTCGCTATTGCCATATATGGGAAATTTTAGAAAAGATATATCTATAAAAGAAATACACTGAAGCAAGATCTATAATCGGCAACTGCATCATCGAATTATAACAGACGGATCACGTGGAGAAAACGTGACTGACATCTTTCTCTCGCGAAAAGGACGAACGAGAAATGTGATTCCAATGCAAGAGATTAATTATTTCTTCGTGCATAAAAATATAAATTTTCAATACGTATAAAACGTCTTGATCGAATTACACAAGTATGAAAAGTATAATTAAGTAAACGCTATTAAACAAACATGTGTCAGCTACAGGTTGGGAGAAAATTAATAATGAACCATATTTCAGCCTCTGGGGCATATTAAAACGTATATGTTTGCAAATTTGGCATAGACAAAATTCAATTGCTGTCGAAACTATCGGTCATAGTTATTTCGTTGCAACACTTCACTTCAATATTAAAAAATTTGTACTTTAATTTCTTTTACGTTATTATAGTGGAAAAGTATTTTTTGAATTTATATATACTTAAAACGACAGAAATTCTACAATAGTTGCATTCCACTTCCAAAACGAGCATTTTGATTTGCAAACAATTAAATTCTAACGTGTCCCATTGGTTGTAAAAGCAGCTTTCTCGCTTTTCGAATGTACATCTTTATTAAACAAATACAGTTGACGTCTTAATGTTATTTATAATATGTCGTTATAGATAGTATTTCACTTTCCTAGCCTGTGCAGCGTGTATATGCGGCCGCGCGTTTGTGTAAATGTATGTGTGTGTATGTCTCTGTGTGTAAGTGTGTGGGTGTGGGTGTGCGCGCGCGCGCGCGCGTGTTACGTCGCGTGTACAGTCTATTGCTAATATTTCTCTTGTCGAACGATTTTCAATTGCGGAATAACAATGTAATTTGACGTTTCTGTGCGTCGTGTACAGACGCGCCGAGCAACTCAGTGTGTCACATTAAATTAAAGAGACTCCATGCCGTAAACTCTGCCTTAGCCATACTTCACGTCACGATTTGGAACGTGTTTAGCGTACAGATAGTATCGTTATTCATATTAATTAAATTCCTTAACTGTACTATATCGTTACTTAATCTTATTAGTTAACCCACAATCAATTTGCAATGGGAGGGAATTTAGTCGGCCCGTAATAATTTATTCGCGGCCTGGCTAGTCGGTAGTTGATTATTTCATTCATTAGATCGCCGTCACCGTAGGATTGGTTTAGTTTTATTTTCTCTTTCTTCCTCTAAACGGTGAATGATCTCAATTACGTGACAAACACGTACCAATGAGCCCAATTTCCGTGGTCTTGCTTTATTTTCCTTTCTTTTTATTTGGGATATTCGTTCCATAGATTTGTATACGAATCAGAGGCGAGCTTATATGCGTATATCTGCCGTGCGCCGAGTGCTGTAACAAATTTGGATCAAGTGTTTCGACCAGGAACAAAGATTCGCGCTCGCACGATCGCGATCGCGAACAATATTCCTCGATCGACGCAGCCCGAACCGATCGTAGAATTCAAAATATTTTGCTGACTATTTTAGGCGAACGGTACGTGTAAATGTCAAAGAGTATGTATATTTATAAACATAAACATACATACACGGATACATGTGCATATGTATACGTACGCTAGCTGCCTACAAAATACAATAGTACATTACAAATTCATACCTTCTCTCTTCTCTGTTTTGTTTTTTCTCTTTATATCATCATTTGCAAACAGCTTAGATATATTTTTATGTATAATATATATTATAATAGTATAATCTAGTTGGTTTTGTTCTGCGTAGTTCCTTTCTCTTTCATAATTAATAATTAAGTACATCTTTAGAGCAAGTGTATACACCTAGTTAGGTTGCAGTGGTGTCATTCTCTCTTATAGATTTCGTCGCTACCAACCGAGAAAGGAATCCATCCGATATCGTGTTCCAAATGACTCGTTAGACCGAGTGACAAAAGAATGCTTTCTCCATGTACACTAGTCGTTACGCTCGCTGAACGTTACACTTCTCGTTGAAATGTATCGTACCATGATTCGTATTCCCGCGGCACCCAATATGCTCCGAAAGCTAGCATTTTCTTTTGTGCAATTTTTACATTTTATACTTATGCCGTGTAAATGACTCAAGAAAGGATCTGGCGCTGTTGTGCGATCGAAAAAGAATGCATCGATCGAATTTAACGAACGGATGAATCTTTATGGTTTCAGCGGATAAATTTGTGGTCTTCGACGCATGTGTCGACTACTCATATAAAAATTGGAACCATTTTTTTCAAGTAGGATCGTTTCCCCGAGCGTTCCACTGTACACAAGTAAGATGCATTCAATGTTGGATCGATATTATTAAGGATAACCGAATGTTGCGTTTTCAAGAACAACGAACTGAAAAAACATTAACTCAAATTAAACATTTACAAATTCACATTTACAGTTTACACGGTCTATTGTACGAAACTTGCTAACAAGTAGAAATGCGCATACACGTGTGTCGCATGTACACGCTTACGAATGAAACATAAAAATAAATGGCAACGTATGTTTTCTTCACGCTTCGCTTTGGCGAGCGTTATTTTTATTTTCTTGATATTGTTGTTGTGTTGTTGTTGTTGGTGGTGGTGGTGGTTGTGGTGTCGTTGTCATCGTCATCGTCATCGTCATCGACATCGTCGTCGTCGTCGTCGTCGTCGTCGTTATTGTTGTTGATGTTTTTATTGTTATTGATTCATTTTGCGACATTTCGAACCGAAGTGTCGTTTGTCCTTCTTTAACTTCGAGCTTAAAAAATGTGTAAAGATAACATGCGTATCTTTATCCAAACGATGATAAAAAAACGAAACTATTGTTCGAAAACGGGTGAAAAATAAGTCGCGATTATGGCAAGTAACATCGTGATAGCGAGTAGCTATGTAGGAGCTCTTACGAAAAGTTTTCAAACTTCCGACAAATCTCTTATAAAAATGATATGATATGCTCGTTGGAAAAATAAATTGTTCATATAGTTTCTATGAATATAGATATTCGTACACAAACTTTCAGTACTAAATATTCAACCGGTCGGTATAACTCTAAATACATAAATACATACATAAGATCCTTTCATTACTTCGTAGCGAGTATGAATGCGCAGTCGTTACGAGATCATTTATCGAGAATTAATACCCTGCGGATCATTGCACGTATGAGGCATTATTTGACGAACGACCTTCTACGATCACCAAAATGAGCGTATTCCCGAGAATGGTATACACGTATCCACGTGTATTTACATTGTCGCGGTTCGCTTCGCTTTGATAAACGTATACGATCAATGTCAACGTATGGCCGATATCTCTATGCGCCTGTCTCTTAACACCTATGCCATTATAACAGTAATGTTTAAAATACAACAACAGTAGAGCAGCAGTTGCTTCCGAGAGTTTCCCGAGCGGTACGCCTAACATGCGAGATACTGATGAGAAATCAGTCCGAGTTTCGCTATTAAAATATAGAGTAGAATTCAACATACTAGTTGCATAAAGGCACGTAAAAATCAGTTTCTCTATGAAAAGAGTGATGATTGCACAATAATTCTTTAAAAAATAACAAACGATACCACCGAGGTTGATCGCTGCGCATTATTTAGAACAATCGTTTTTCCACGTAGATGGCTCCTCACCACAGAATAATGATCGGACACTGTATGTATATGTAAGTACACGTGTCTCATGCACATACACATGTACTTCATACAGTCTGTATACGCAATGGATTTGCATACAAATCTATATGCATGCGCACACATGTATACGGATATGATATTATACCGTATTTAATGGTGAAGCACTATCGTAAAATGCGCGCGCGGCAATGTCCTTACTAACAGCTACAAGTTTATAGATCGATTAGGAAGGAACATTGTGCAAATTATTACAAATTTCTCTTAAACGTAAAACGTAAAACTGGGCAAGTATATCGTACCATGGCCTAGGCTCAACCCGATTCACGCGGTACCGATGAAGAAATATTTTTCGACCCACGTTTTCGATTACTTATCATGAAAACGTTCTCTTCGAATACCAAAAATGCGATCATACGCAAAAATATACATTTACGAGATCAAATGTCGACTTAAAAATTTGGTTATATATATTTATATGTGTGTATATATATATATATACATATATGTATATATATATATATATATATACACACACACACACACAACTAAATTTTAGAAAGGAAGAATACGTCCGATTGGATTAACATCGTAGATTGCAATAACGTTATCGGGTCGTCCTGTGTATCAACAAAAATTATAATCGACAATAGCGAATATAGTCAGCGTTAGAAAAATTTATAATAGTAATAGTGGAATAGAATGAAATAGATTAAATGGCGGAAAAGATAATTGAGAGTAAAAAAGTCCCCTTGTCCTACTACTACTACTGCTACTACTACCACTACTACTACTACTACTACCACTACTACTAGTGAAAATAATAATAATAATAATAATAATAATAGTAATAATAATAATAATAATGATAATGATAATTGTAATAGTAATAATAGTAATAATAGTAATAATAATTAGTACTAATAATAATAATAATAATTAGTACTAATAATAATAATAATAATAATAATAATTAGTACTAATGAGTGACAAATATAAATTAACTGTTTCCAATATTTACCGAGAACTTCCCAGTAAACTTAAGTATTCTTTTACGCGTATCTTGTGTCAATGTCAGCGACATGTTGCAGATACAAAGAGTTTAACTATTCGATAAAGCGTCCCGCACTCTTAGAAATTTTGCTGGCTTTTATGGAGAGTACTAACCAATCGATGATTAACGTTTCATGATACCAATTTCATGTATGGGGACGGATATAATACGAAGCTTTCGCATTTACGTAGGAATATAGTGAATCGGTTGCCCAAAATCGAGGGAAACTTTGAACGTGAAAACACGACCCAACGAGTAATGGAACGATTGGAACAATTCTACGTGCGCTCGAAAATGTCGCGAAATAAAAAAAAGTAATAAAAATGATTATTTGAAGGGGAACGATGAAAAGCCATATGAGTTAGTACCCCGCTTAATTGCCATACGAAGAAAGGGGATGGTGAATGCAGAGGAATAGTAATTTAAACATCACGATGATCCCACTCCAAATCATGAGGTGAATTATGGCGGAGATGCCGACCGTTGCTTAGCTTGCAATCGTTCTCATAATCGGAGCTATCCAGATCATCCTCTCTGAACGATCCGTCTTCCGAATCTGAACTTCCAGAATCATCGGCATCCTCGTCTCTCTGGCTAGGATGGTGAGAATCGTGTTCCGTGAGCCTCTCCATTGGGTTAACGGTAATAGCGAGAGCCGAGTCGTCCCAAGCCATTTCGGTCTCGGCGGCCAATTCGTCACCGGCAGACCGTCGTCGTTTAGCAGCACCTCTGACCCTTGCTGCCCCGACCATCGCCATTAAAAGCAAGATGCAAATGCAAGAAGCAGCAACGATCGTTACAGCGTGACTACCACCCGCGCTCCTATTACCTTCACGGAGGACAGTCGTGGAGTATTCTTCCGGCAAGTCTGCATGATGGGGCGACAACTGCGCATGGGCAGGGATTGCTTCCACTAATCTAGCTATCGGTGGTTCGTCCGGAGTCGAGCGAGGAATAGCGGTAGTTTTCTCCTTCGGGTGAATAACGGCGAGGGTTTGCACGTACTCGTTACTGATAAACCGGCCGTTCAGCTCGGAGCAGGTCAATTTGAAAACACGATCGAGATAATATGCCGGTTTACGATTCGTGTACATGATTAAACGTATTAGCTGTTGGTAATTGTAAGGAGTGTCCGCGCCCGAGAGTACGACACCGTCTCGATCTACGCGCGCAGTGATCGAATGAATTCTACGCAGAGCGTCACCGGGCAAACCTAAACTCTCGTGATCGGGATTCAGACTCGGGTAAACACTGACGGCGCACGCATCCAACCTAGCCGCAGAACCGGCGGTGACACGGGCATCCGGGAATACACGCACACCTAAACGAAAATCTGCGTATTCCCTGGCTACGTAGCCAGTACCGTTCACGGTTATACCTGGACGCGGTGGAGGTAGTACGGTGACGTACGATTGAACGGTTGGTACCGGGAGCGGATTGTTCTCGCTACCTTCGCACACGATCGTCGTTTGCAAACGGAAATTACGACGGCCCGGTGTAGGGAATTGCCTGGAGTTGGAATAACCGATCCGACGAAGAAGCATTTCGACATTGGTACGATTGTCACCGTCGATTCGCACTTCGGTTAGGTCGGAATTAGTAAGCAACTGAGTTCCCGGTTGTAGTAGATCCATCGATGGCACACGGATACCTTCCTGGCAACGACGCAAGCAAGACAGAACGTCTGGTTTCTCGTTTCGGCCAACTAGGACGGAGAGTCCAGCCAAATACCCACGGAAATGATGTTTAGTTTTATTATCGGAACCTTGCCAGCATGCACCGACAACGAGAGTTGTGTTGACGCCTTTTGCAGGGTGTAGCGGCCAGTCGTCGATAACTTCAGGATTCTTCTCGTTCGTACGCCATTCCTCTCCGTCAACGTACAAGGTCACATGAGGGAAATCGACCTGAACGGCATAGTGGTGCCACTTGTCGTCGCACACTTGAACAAGTTTCCAACGCCATTCGGCGGGCCGAAAGATATTAGGATCACCCTCCGAGAAGTCACGTCTAAGTAATAAAATCAGTCTGCAATTTCTAATGAACAGGGCGTAATGGTGTCTATTCATTTCTGCAATTCAAACGGTCAATGCTTTAGTAGAATAATTTTCATATATCGTGTAAGATGCTCGTTTTATAAAGGCAATTAACAAAAACGAAAAAAGAAAATTGGTAAACGACAGAGGAAACTTACTATGATCATCAGCAGCGCATAAAATGTGTTCCTTGACGTGAGGATCTTGTCTGGGACGTGACCGATGTTTCACCCAAACTCCGATAGTAAATTTCTGTGCCAAACTGTGCTCGAGCACATCGCTAGGTATGATAGCAGCGGAATCAACGCCATCGAATTCGAAAATTTCATCCGCTTCCCTGCCTTCGTCTCGAGACAAAGATGCTGTCCAGGAAGTCGTAGGCCCAGGTGTTGGTAATAAATCTACGCTATCGCGACACGCACCGCATAATTTACGTTGGCTGCGTACGCCATACGTGTCACGGTCACAACCTTTACCTATGTGATCCGTAGCGAGGGTTAAAGTAGCCCTAACGTTACGCAGTATGCACGGAGCGTCGCAAAGATCCAGTTTGGCGGAAGGAAGCAACGGTTGAGAACCTACGCCAGCGGCATAATCGACCCTTTCTGGGATTCCTCTCCATCCAGGAGCGCAGACACGGTTCACCTTAACGGTTACCATGGCTGGCGCGGATTGTTTCATACCGCAATCGTACGCTACTACGCTCAAGATATAGTTGTGAGAACGTTCGTAATCTAACGGTTCGGTGTTACGTATGGCTCCTTCGTTATCGATGATAAACGGTTGATCGGCTGTCAAGATTTCATATTTGCATACATCACCGAATTTTGGAGTGCAATCCCTGTCGGATGCCTCAACGCGTACAACTTCTTCGTATAATCGACCTTCATCCACGGTGCTGACATAGGCCGGTTGGAGGAACTGTGGTGCATATTCGTTCACATCCACCACGGTAATATGCACCGTGGCACTAAAATGAAATTAAAACGATCCTTTAATACCTATTACAAAATATAGTAAACGGTACGTATCATGGAATTTTAGAATCGTGAAAAGGAAAGGCAGAATGTTTCTTTCTACGGTAATAAATGTATAATTATCGTACATGCCGTAATAGCCTAAAAAGAAAATCAACGATTTATAATTTTATATGTGAATCGAGTGTTTCAATACCGGTACTTTTAACATATTTCAGTATCATTGATATATCGTTAGTATCTATTGTTTTAGTTTTAGTTCTGTTATCTGTTTATGTATATATTGATAGGACTATGTTCACATGGTGTGCAAATCAACGACCTTGTAAAACGTTGATAATGGACAATAGTAAAGTCTTTCATCCACTCGTAATGGTGCGAAATGTGCCGACTATCGTTATATACAGTTGCATTAACTGTACAAAAATATAATCACAATAAGAATAATAATAGAATAATAGGCAAATGCAAATAGATATGAAATTTTAATTGAACGAGAGTTACAAGACTATGGTAAATAAAAAATACTTCGATTAAATTTTGCGCAACAAGGAAAATTTGGAGAAACGATAATACGATAATTTGCAAATTAAAAGAAACTTTGTCTGTAACAATTCACAAAATGAAGCAAAATTTAAATCTCAATGTATCTAACAGGACGATGCACAGGTTGAAAATGGATTTAAAACTTTCACAACGAAAAAGCAAACGTTCGTTGGCTTCAAAAATAAGAAAAAATACTTTCAATTTACTAAACGGTATATAAATGAGCTTACATTATTTTAACACGGTGATACATTGTAAGATTTTAATCTTATCGAAATTCTGTGACATTGTTAAACGAGTATATCCCTTGCAGTGCTTGAATTAATAAAGGATTATTTTAAAATATTGTAATACAAGAAGATTGGTATTTGAAAATAATATAATAGAAAATAAACAAATTTTGTCCAGCTATTTCTTTTGTACATTCCTATTTTTTTAACGATCTCTGACATTCTATAGTTCGTTTAACAAGACGAGATACCGAATATAACTGCACGTGACGAGTGCGTGATCAGATCAGGGCCAATTTCACAATACTCGGAACCGATGATTACGTAGAACATTTTTTCGAAACTTCATTTTTCTTTTTTTTGTAATTCAAATTATTTGACTTACAATTAAATTACTTGTACAATCAACGGCACACATAATAAAGAAATTATGTTTTCGAACAATCATTTCTTAAAGAAATATAAGACAAATTTAGGATAATAACGGAATAAATGAAATAAGTTAGACAAAATAATTGTTTTTATTAGAAGTTTATTTTGAATCACTGTTTAAATTACTACTACTACCACCACCACCACTATATCCACCACTACTACTACTACTACTACTACTACTACTACTACTACTACTACTACTACTACTACTACTATTATTATTACTAGTACTACTACGACTACCATCATCAACCGAATAATGTTCGGCTTGCTTAAAAAAAAATCGAAGGATTCGAATTGAACTAACCGACTCGAAGGAAGACATGCAATGTGAATAATCTAAAGTTCTTTCAAACCGTTCGGTTTATTCTGATCAGAGAAAAAACCCTCTATATCTGAGTGAGAGTCGTTCCCGGAGCTCAAGAAAATAGACCAATAGCTAAAGATCATGTAACTGATCACGCAGGTGTTAATATAAGCATTGGTATCTCGTCTCTTTGAATGGACTATAGATGCTATTGTTCGTCTAGCAGTCAAGTTTTTTTATTTCGATTTACAGTAATTCTCAGTTTCAAGATGGGATCTTGTCTTCGGTTTCATAAGGCAGTGTCATCTTTACCATAGTTCCTGCAACGCGAGAGACTCCATTGATTCGAGCGGCTGGCAAGTGTGCCGATAAATATTGGCTGGCTATAAAAGTGTTGTCACGTGCCGGATCGAATTTTTCTTCTAATAAAACTGAATATTTATATTTTTCAATCTATTTTTACAAGTGTTATCAATAGATTGGTGAGATTTCTCCAATGAAAATGAGGTCAAAGATAAAGTCATCGCCACTTTTACAAAGATGTAATGAAAAACATACTCCATTTTATATCGCATTAATAATTGCCACAGCAATTCAACTGCAATATTGCTCAAGATTCTTGCCGATGTTAGGTCCCATTCACCGTTCTCTTTGAGCGCGCTATTTCGTTCAATCGATTCTAAAAACAAATTCTCGCCTCGACGTAAAACTGATTATAGCTGACAAACTTGACGATTCGTCTTAAAACCGAGGATTACTGTACATTGTCACGTTTGCTTTTAATCATAATTACGGCAAACGTATTTAGTTTTAGTAACTAATTTTTCCCTATTGCAAAGGAGCATAATAGGGCAACACTTTTGTAACCAATAATTTTAATTCATTTGGTCCTTTTAAAGTTGAATCAATTCCAAAAAAACAACGGAAAGAAATATACAAATATTGTACTGAGACGGCTATGGTGCAATCGACCAAAAATAATTGAAAATTTCCCGTAGCTTTGATGAAAAAAGAGTTACGAAATAACTCACTTAAATAGAAGAAGTTGCCTCGGTAACAATTGTTTCAAATGAATAAATAATGATATCATTTTAAATCATAGAATAGTAAACAAAAAATAAATCATAAACTGAATTCATCTTTTAAGAATATATTTTTTTTTTATCATATCTTTAAAAACAGAAACGAAGTATGAGTGGATAACTATGGACGATAGCGTATGTAATACCAGTGACATGCACGTGGAAGAATGATACTCCTGCAACATGCATTTTTACTCGAAAACAAATATTATATTCTAAGAACATTGTAAAATAGTTTACCAAATGGAAACTAGTTTTAATAATTCTTTCCAATTCGTTAGTAAATAACTGATATATATTAAATTGTCCGTAAATTAACTGTAGCTTATTTAACTTCGCATTCACGAGATTGATCATAATACAATTATAGTTTCAATTGTTTAGAGAGGTTTCTGTTTTAAAAGAATATTGTAGTTAGAATATTGATATTTCGTAGTATAGCTGTTACTATTACATGAAACATAAACAAAGCACGAGGGGGTTTTCGGTAAGTATAAATAAGTATAATTCGGTAAGTATAGCAACCTATATTAAAAATCATCTACCATTCTTGGCTTTTTATTTTTATTTATAAAATGTAATTGATTTAGGAAGCATTGCAATTGGTATCACCTAATTAACTTTCATTACAAAAAAGTGATAGAAAAGTCAAAAAGTCGTCTCAAATATGTCCGAAGAATTCACTGATTCAAAAGTAGTGTAAATTTAGCAATCAAGCGTGGTTTGATTTAAAATCAACATTCAAATTTGAATTTTCATTTTTACAGCGATTGTACTAAAAATCGGTACTTAATTTCTGGACAAGCGAGATTACGCTACCGTACAAAAGAAATGGAACTTGATAAAGACAGAAATTGATACGAGGCTTAATAATTTCATTATCATGATTACAGTGCAAACTAAAATAAACTACTTAATTGAAACTTATCCTATGTAATTCTTACTTTTCCGACAGTGCTCCATTGCAGCCAACCGCTTGAACATCAAACTTGTAGTTGCGCCGTTTTTCGCAATTCAGAACTCGCAGAGCTCTTAGCTCCGCCATTCCTTTCTCTTTCAAGACAATCTCGAAGGGTGCTTCGCCATGATGTTTGTTCGCGATACGGAAGGAGCAAACTTTGGCACCCAAAGCTCGTATTTGTGGTGTAACCTCGACCAGAGTTTCATTTTCCTTCACCAGGCCGTGGTATCCGCTTTCGAGGCTATCCAAATCCAATCGTGGAACTAGAAACATGCACATCAATATTTAGCACTAAACCGAGCAAACATAATTTATAAACACACATAGTCAATTGTGTTAATCCTTTAGGTGTTTCGTTCTAAGCGTTCAATCAATCGGTGCAATTCGTAGAATAAACGTTTACTTTAACCCTCCGCGGGCAAACTTCATTTTCATTAACGCAATCGACATATTGGCTCTTTTATTCCTCGAAATAATTTTTTATTGTCCTGAACGTTAAAAGAATGTAAAAGAATTCTGATACACTTATTAAAGTCTCTAATTTAATTCACAAATGGTGTACACATTTTTCAAACGAGGGAAGTAGGTAGTCTGTCCCCATCGTCTTGATGGGGATGTTATAGCTGACAAACTTGAGGAATTAAACAATATTTTCATCTAAAACTCAAAGACCCCGAGGGTTAAAAATGACTACTTATTAGTTTAAAATTTATTTATATATACAGATGATACTGCAATGACAATATACACATGTTTGTAACGAATTAAAAGAAATAATATTTAACGAGAGAAGAATATACAGTAGTACGTCCAAATTAACACTGTATAAACAATATTTACGTGTATCTTTTTAAAACTAAGATGTTTGCTTTTCTAGTAGAATAATTTCATATTGACTGTTTCGCATTTACTCAAAATGGAATATGTACGATCAAACTTCATAGAAAAAAGAGTAGTATACTTTATTATTTGCACTGTAAATAATTATTGGGATTTAACGGATAGGAACATTCGTTACGTAAAAATTCGTGTCAAATTTGTGCAAAAATATTGTGCTTTTTGATATCAGCTTGTATAACAAGGAGAATATATATAAACTTACAAATAAGTATATCTACTACGATAGTAATTGCAACTATTTATTACGTTATATAAAATTAGCCACAATATGGTATACTACTGAATAAGACCATTTCAGAATTGCATCATCACGAAAAAAATAACTGTCAATATTTTTATTTGATTAAATATGACGTCGATCAAATCTTTTCGCAAATACTATTGTCAGTAAACGAAGGAATGGAAGAAAAGCCACGCTCGGGCGATAAACAATGTATGTAGAAGTATATTCGAGAATGTACGGTCAAAATATGAAATCGATACGTTCGTTGCATTTTGGGAAATCTTGAAAACTGGTTCGAAAAATACGATTTCGAGGTGAACGGAATCAACCTTATTGTACAGTGCGATATGTTCGACCAATTCGACACGTTCTCGAAAAAGCAGTAAAAATTAACATACAGATACGTTATGTAACGATATTAATAAACTTTCGTAAATGGATTGTTGCAAATGTCGATGTACCGTGCTACGCCACTACTCGATTTTTCTGCTATTTCTTCAGTAGTTAGGCGATGTTTTATGCCGATTAAAACCTTTAATGCCTCAACATCGAACGTTAGTGGTCAATCGATTCGTCAGAAAAGTCAAAATTACCATTTTGGAATTTAAAAACTATTTTTCACACTTTCTCAAATTTAAAAAACATTTACCATATACTTCAGAAATAGTATACATGTAGCAATCTCAACAGTATATGTAGTAACACTGCTTTTTTTAAATTTATACAGCATGTAATGCCGCAAATGGTTTTCGCTCACACTCATTTTTAATTTTTTCTTTTTGTATGAAAAATATCGATCAAACTACTTCCAATACACGTTGTTGACTGTCAAGGGAGTATTCCTTAAGAAACATTCGAAGTAGTTTGTATAAAAAAATCGTTGAGATGCGATACAGATGCTCATTTAATATAAGATAAGAAACGACGTTGCTTATGGAATGATCTAATAGAAAAGAAATATTACACAATAAATTACAAAAGTAGCAAAAGAGGTAGAATATCACTTTAAGTACATTTTTCATTGTGTATTCGGGAAACTACTAAACAAGAGTTTTCTCGTGTAGGAATGTTTCTTTAAATACTCATACTGATTAATAAACGTAGGTATATTTGAAGCATTTATTCGGGTAATCTCCTTCATTTCCACGGGCAAATATATTTACCTCTTTCTAAAAAATTACCGTTTTAATAGCAACATAATACATTTTATATCATTTTACCACAAATAAGTTTACATATAATATGACTAATAGTGAGAAAGTAATCCTTTTTGAGTATAATTAATAAATCAATCATTTACATTACCTACGTAAAGGACAATTTTTCAATATTTTTACATTTTCCTTCCAAGTGATTCAAAAATATAAATTAATCTAAATGCCACAAAAATCATAAAATTACTTCTTGTGAAAATTCAAGCAAAACGTGAGGAAAAAACAAATCGATGTCGTCAAACTCGATCGTAACTGCCGAGTTACGTTTTTAATTATTAAAAAAATCGTAGTGCCCTAAGAACTTACTACATTAGCGAACGAATTATGATCTTTATCTCTTAAAACCTCGTATTCTGCTATGTTTTTGAGAAAACAAACGAATTTGAAAATTTTCATTAAAATTTAAGTAACACGTTGTATATTTGATCGTGCCTTCATTGATTTAACGAGGATAAATTTAATTTTTAGGTTGTAATATTATTTTCATCGACGCATAACATGATGTCATTGTTGCGTAAGTTCTGATTTGTAACTGTGACAAAGTTTCTGAAAATAATTTCCTCGTAATCGCGATACCAGGAGTTCGCAGATTTGTAATAAAAATAATTATTTTGTCCCTTTAAAAGACCTATGTATTATAACGTCGTAGAATCGCAATTACTTATTTAAGTAAGATGTTCCTCGAGGCAAAAATAACACTCGGTGTGACCCAATTTCGCAACTTAATCTCTAAGGGAATTTTCTTCTTTTTTCCGTGAACTTGTTCGAAAAAGAAATAATAAAGATCTACAGAAATATACAAGAAAATTTCGTGGGAACTATAGTACCTCTCACATTATATTAATCGTTGTGTAATCGCTAACGAAAACTGTCGATGTTTGTCATTTCTATCTTACTACATCCACAGATGCGAATAATATTCTATCGATATTTTATAATGCCGTTATTTTCTCTAATTTAAAAATCTTACATTATGCATAATGATTTTTATGATACATTTAATTGAACGAAGATGTACATATTTAAAGGAGCAGGACAGTTTGGCCAGTTTAAAACCTATTATGACTTTAAAGAAACGATATAAAAAATGTACATATTTGATTGACATAAGTTTTTGCAGTTCATTTTAGCACGTTATAAAGTACAAAAAACAACATTAAATCACAATTTTATGCTACGGCAAAAAATCACAAATAGTTTGAAAGTATACAGTATTCTCTGAGCATCGACGATCGAACATTTCCATTTTTGTGAAAATTATAAAAATAGTAGCTATTTAAAGTTAATCTATCGAATTTATATAAAAAATTTACGTTTTTTGTTTATACTTCCCGAAATTATTAACAACCTAAAAAAATTCGATCGTCAATGCCTAATAAATGTTACACTAAAAATACATACCAAATTTTATAGAAATCGGTTTGCTAGATTCCGAGATGTTCCGCACATCGCTTCTAAAAACCCAGTCTCGAGGAAAATGCTTTTAAAGTTTCGGTACATCATTTTTTCATATGTATCCTTCACTTACCACCAATCAGCCATTCCTGCTTCATACATATGACCCTCTGCTTTAATTTCAACCTCTTGTAAGGCCAGTCCAAGATATTTACGAGCAATACGACTTTTTTGGAACTCTCAAACGTTCGTTTGCTGGCTATTTGTATTCCCTCTTCGTCGAGTGTGTCGCATATTGCAGTAGCTATTTGCACTATTTTGATGTTCGTATTGCTCATAATAATACATTAGAAAAGCCTATATTGAAAATATTAGCAATACGAGCAGTAATTTTTGCAGTTACAATGCCGCTAAACAAATTTTTTGGAGCTGAACACTATATCAATTGTTCGAATTCTCATTTTAATTTTAGGTGAATACACCCATGCAATGCTCTCACAAGCGATCACAGCTCAGTTCTTCATAAATGGAGGTAGTTGTCTCTAACAAGCAGCTTTATGGATTCTTCCATCGCATCGTCAGTCAGTTGTTTCGTGAACGTACTTGTTGAAGTTGCTTTGCTTTTTAGTTAATGCTCGCGAACCTTCAACATTTATCCCTTTCACCTTATCCGCAACTAATACTTTTCACGGAAAAATCTCTACGCAAGTCTCTCTATCGGAACCAAGTAAACCACACTGGCTACAAGAATTTCGAGTTTCTACTAACTAGAACGTTGAAATCAAGTTTACAAAAAGGGTGGCACACAGTGATCGACTCTTGTACCGTTAGAACCGATAAAATTGACTTGTTGTTCGCTTTGAACAATGCGAACAAAAGACTCTAGGACAAGGACCGCTGTGTTACAGCAGTACGCGAGTTGATATATAGTAGACTGAGCAAATGTCGTTTAAACTCCAAAATAAGTTGTTTTAAAGGCTGGGATCTTTTGTATCTTATTTCTAAAACTTCAAACTATGAGTACTATTTAAAACAAAAAAAAAGAATCGATTTTTTAAATATTCAAACTATTCTGCCCCCTTGAAATCTAATTAGACCTTGAGATCAGAAAATAAAGTTTAAATATAAAGTTTCATTGAAATTGATTCAGTACATGCCTGCATATGTACATACGTGCGTACATGAATACGTTAATATCCATATTTAACAAATATATTTTTTTTATTAATCAGAATACGATCGGAAAAACGTAAAACGTGCTTCTCTGTAAAAAAAAGATATTATTTCGAAATTTGTCTTGATGACAACTAGCTTCGTTATAGGTTGGAAAATAAAAAAGCCTCAAACATTGTTTTTGATTTTCATCTAGAACTCAAAGACGGCAACATCCGTCGCCGATTATACACTCTACGTTATTACTGCTTCCGTCCCCCTTTCACTTTACGTTTAAAGCGTACCACACAATATTTATATACAATGGACTAATTTAATATTACATTTAAATGGTATTGCTTATTGGATGAAGATAATTGCGCATTGTTTTGATTATAAATAAAATCTCCGATTAATTCCATGAGAAACTTCTGTCAAAATTCTTTATTATTCCATGGTTTTATATTTCATTCAAAGCCATATAACTTATACGAAAGATATAAATTGCTACAGAAACTTCTAAACCTTTAAAAAATAGTTTTCTTATGAAGAAAATAAATTCCTTATGACCATTATGAACATTACTTTTATTACACATGGAATTAACTTTTATTCACTATTTAGAATACCAATTTTGATACTTATCAGAACCGTTTTTACAAAAGCCATATTACCGATTGATTGATGAAATTTGTTCAATAAATATGAGCGTTAATACGTCATTTGAACTATTTTTTATCCCAATATTTTCAGAATTGTTACATTACTACATACTTCGTGGAAATGTTAACTTGAATCGAACCTCAGCGTTATCTCTGAAACACGAACGACGGTAGCTCGGGTTACTAATGAGTTACTGAAGCAGAAAAGTAAAAGTTCTGTATTTTTTACTGTATCGTTATAAAACTGCTTTGCTTTGAAACAACAAGTCCTTACTAAAAAGTGGTATTAAGCGCGAACATATTTTACAATAATCTTAAAAATTCTTCATTTTTGACAAACATCTTTGTAACCGACCAAAGACAAAAAAGCGTCCAATAATCGAATGTAACTGTATCCTATTTGCTCTCATTGTTTCCTACTTGCTATGACTGTTTCGTAAGATGGTATAGCGTGTCAAATCATATATTCATACGTAGACTACAGTCGACAAGTCAAACGTATATAGTCGTATAAATCGAACAATTGTAGACTGAAAACCAAATGCCAATGCTAGAAGTATAACTGACCCTTAATTAACACATTAAACGCCACGTCAGTTTTCTATACTTGAGGATGTCCCCGATATTTGTTCGAACTATTGCGTAAGAAGTTGAAATATTCGCTAATTTATCAATATATTTGTTATTTTATAGTATCACTAACGAGAGTAATATTATTTAAAAGCGTACAAGTATTAGAGTTCGTGTCTTGTAGGCGCTTTAGAGAATCGTTGTAACTTCGGAACACCAGTCCCCAGGGACCATTGTGGCGAATAACGTGTTAACTGACAGTGCTACGAAAAATTGTACATAAAAATTTCAAAATTCATTCGGTATCGAACAAAGTCGTCTTCGACGTATGACAGTCATTCTACGTAGAAAATTGATATAAAATATATCCAAGCGCGTACCCCCTCCACTTGACCGCTCTAAGAATCCTAGACTAAGAGTATAAAACGCATACTCGTACCGAGAATATGCGTTAGGGTGGTCCTTATTTTTCAACTACAAATTCTTTAGAGGGAACTCGAGCCGCGTTTAAGTTTAAATTTGAAAATCATAGTAATTTGAGATCAATGTTGGACATAAATGTATTTTGCCATTTTAAAAGTATGTGCGACTATTTTTTTAAGTAAAAGGACCAATAAGGAATACGTAGATAAAGTTCAAGCCATTTTTCATGACAAAGTGTTAACAAATATAGAACGATGAAAAGATGCGTGTATTATTTTAGAATAAGATATAAAAGTAAAATTGAACTTTTGCTTGAAGACTATACAACGGAAGCATCCGAGAGGTGATTATATAGAATTCTTAGAATTAATGATCATTTTCATTAACAGGACATTATCGAAAGAAAATTGACTTCGAGCTTTACAACATGCTGGGTGAATAGCTAAAACCACTTAAAGTATATTTATTTCGCAAAGAATTTTTATCAAGTAGCAAGAAAATTTTACTAATCAAGGATTGCATTTTACTAATCATGGTCAATTTGCAGGTACATTGAAGCATGGTTTAATGTTCCAATTCCTGGAGAAACTCCTAATCAAAATAACTATTTTCTTGTTTACAAAGTAAGCACATTATTAACGCACAAAATAGAAAATATAAGTAATTGTAACCTTAGTCCCATATAGCAATAAAAATAAATCGGATTTTGTAAATCCATTTAAAGTTGGATACATTTTTTCCTAGAAAATTACATTTTTGACACTTACATTGTTTTCTACAAAGACTTCTCTATTATAATATAATAACTCCCATAACAGTGTAAGTGCAGTGACTCAAACTCTGTGTTATAAACCAATTTTAAAAACCTGAAAAATGGTGTATATATTTTTGAAAATTACACAAATATTATTATTACTATACATCTAGGAAATTTACTTTCATTGAAAAATATTCATTACTGCGTCTGGAACAGCAGAACACAATTATATTGAAACTGAGCACATTTAAATGGGGCACGAGTTCCCATTGTGCATTCACTTTGAAATTTTGCACATATCATTTGCTCACCTAGGGTAATAATTCAGAAGAGTAACACAAACAAAACACGAAACAAAAAAGTTGACCTCTATAGTTGAGGGGGTACACACTCTAACGAGTTAAAGAAATCGAATTTTTTTTGTTCTTGTTTTCTTAAAGTTTGAAATGTGTAGATTGTTATGTCGAAAAGATATTTCGATATTCAAACATTTAGTGTAGTTACAGGGATAAATAATTGGACGGGTCGTGTCACGCGAAAGCTCTTGTGGATCGTACGTCACGTACCGTTGACCGAATGAAACGGAAAGATTGTTTTAAGGCAATTCTTTATTACTCATAAGAAAAGAGTTCTATTGAATGTACTTCAAGTTTCTTATATCGTATCTACAGTGCAATAAACTCTGAACGTGGTCGCAAATTATAGCCGGGTAAGTAATCTGCAAATAGCGTGGGAATGACAAGTGTTTGGAACCGTTTGGAAAAGATTGGAATCTTGACTGATAAGTTAATAAACGAATTAACAATAAATTATGGTCTTGCTATTTGATAAAATTCCTATTGCAAGGAGGCAATGAAGAAAGTAATATGGAATACGTTTTTCACAAAATTACACTTTTCATTTACGTTTACTTCACGAAAGGTACAAAGAGTATAGAAAAGTAAAATATTTATTGTAAAATTTTTAATACGTTACTACCTCATAATGTGAAATTGTAAAGGTATTAAGAAATTATTTAAATTATTATTTATGATTTCAATTAACCCATTTGCATCCAAGCGCGGAATAATCCGCGAGTCGCGACTGTCGACTATCACCGAGCGCGGAATAGTCCGCGAGCCTACAACTCCCATTTTATCAGTTGCAACAGACTACGTTTAACCACTTCTGAGAACTTTTTGGTTCCATTAGTTTGATATACATCAGTGTATTCTAAATAAGTTTTACTCTTTTGTGAAAATCTTTCAAACTGCCACTATGAGTGTTGCGATAGGCAAAAATCCGCGCGGCACGCAAAAAACACTATGCGAAGGTGCAAAAGAGCCTATAAAAAAATATTTTGCTATATAATATTGTGTATTAATCGTTTTAAACAGTATATTGTTAATAAACTCCATAAATAATTTTGATGCTCGTTACTGTATATACGATCAACCGCTCGCGATGATACGGGTCAGTCGTCAGTTGAACGTCGCTGATGTTTGAACGCGGCAGCTTAAGCAGAGCGATGATGCAAATGGGTTAAATTCTATATATTTATGTAAATAAAAGTGCATTAAAAACATTATTCAATATTAATAAATTATGTAATAACAATTGTTACAATTTATTATATGAAATTTATTGAGTACGTATGTACAAACATTGTCCATATATTTTAAAATAGTTTCAATTTAAGATAGGTAGCCATCCAGATACATTATATACACTATATCCAATTATTTTAATTACATTTAATATTTTAATCTTAGACATATTCCGTTCGACTGAACTAAAATTCTGAATAAAATAATTCATATAATTTTTAGAAAAATCTTTTCTTTATCAATTGTGGAAAAGAATTAAAGCAAATGGGAGCAGTACTAATGACTTGCATGCTCATTTAAAAACAGTGGACAAAATAAATTTATTAAAATAAAAAATAATCGATTCTTATTCTAAAGTAGAGAATTTATAATTAAATTTAAAAATCAAATTTCAGAAGAATTTTTATTCTGTAAAAAAGAAAGCACGAAATTCAGTATAACGATTAGTGAATGGACGTCAAAAAGAAACGGATGATTCATAAATATCACAGCACATAAAAACGGTAATCTCTGGAATCTGGACTTTGCGAAAGTACACGGGAAAATGCCTGTTGAAAAACATGATGAGGTATTAAGAGTTGATTTATCAACGTTTAATCTCCATTATGAAGATTAAACGTTGGCATAACGACAGATGGTGTTTCACTAATAAAAATATTTGGTCATTATGTGCTAATGATTCGTCAATTCATCGATAATTATTGTGAAGGTTCTTTACGGAAAAGTTACATCTCCAGTCGAATTAGAAGTTGATAAAGAAAATAGTGCAATGACGAATTCTTCTGACGACGATGAAATTTTAGATAAAGAAATAGATAATGACGGTATTATGAATACTACCATTAGTTGCTTATTTCAGAATGTTATGAAAAATCCAGATATTAATGAGTTTGTAGGTAAAATGTGAAAAATTGTTAAAATATTTAGAAAATCTTTAACAAAAAGCGATGAAAGGATGAACTAATCATGTTTTACAATTTCTCCATAACTACGCGAAAATCAATAACGATGATGAATATAATTTATTTAATGTAACATTGAAGGTTATTTCAACCAAATTAATTATAGAAACAATTGAGCGATTGTATGAAAGCAATGAAAGTTTTCATGTCTTCGACAACAATGACGATGATAAAGATACAATACATCTTCGTTAAAAGAACGTTTTCATCGGATGATTAAGAAACAACAATCTCATTGCAGCAAAATGAATACACAAAACAACAATAACAATATTTCTAAGATAATAAAACATGCAATGTTTTACTTTGTAATAGTAACATGCGAGGAAAATATTTAGATCTTGTCGTCAAAAAACGCAGCCTTGTTTTGTACAAGAATTCGATTACGTCTAGATGACGTGACGTTAGATAATTTATACAGTCTATAAATATTGTTTAACAATGTAAATTAAAAATTGACATTTCTTATGTAACACAGTTTTTATTCTAATAAAATATTACTGTAGTAATTTTTATCTTATATTTTTTACTATATTATCCTCGATCAAAAACCAACAAAATAACGTTTGTTTATTACCAGTATTGCCGATAAATACTGGTAGAAAACTTTTTTTTTATATTACCGGTAACGATAAAAGTCTGTAATTTTTCAATCTTTACTCGCAATGTAACTATCTTGGCAACAAAGTCCCAGCAGCCACGCATAAACATCGACTTACCACTTATCTCACATATTTATATTATTTGTTTTTTATAATAAATTCGTTGAGTTCATCCGTCTGCCGAATCAATCGATCTCAGACCCTGCTTTCGCTTCTTTAACTCGTACAATTCTAAATAATTCTGACAGTCGTTTTCGATGCACTGTTATCGAAAAATCCTTGTTAACCCATTGGTAACATTTTCCTGAAGATATAATGAAAAATATAAAAATTAAAAATTTCATTAGTGATTCAGTCTGCGCGCGATAAAGATCGCTCGCGATTGTTGATCGCCACAAGCAGGGAGACCAAACTCGTTTACTGTTGCTCTATCTCATTCACTCTCATTGTATCCTGTTTATTCTCCTCGTCAGAAAATACACGCGAGGCTCGGCCTAGATACGAGATAAGAAATACTTCTAAAAAAAAGTAATACCTTCCACAAATGTATTCACACAAACGAACCGGTTGCAATTGCAGCAAGCTAAGGTTACTGTAAGATAACATTTACACGATATACATTTTCTTTTTCATTTCCCCAATGACTTATTGCAAAAACAAAAGCCTTATTGTTCAACCTCTTACCGAAGTACAAGTCATCGATCGTCTGTCAATAAAGATCAATTGATACTATGCGCATTATGTTCGAATACTAATCAAACTCAGTTATATTATTTAATAATTTTCCTCTTCTTTGCCGCGGCGAGTGCTGCAGACTGCGAGCAAGAGAGACGGCACATGACGGCGGCAAACCATAAAGGGTCGGTTCGAATTTTCAGCGGTTTCGATTGTATAGGGATACAGGAAAATAAATATCATCCGTTTTTTTTTAAAGGAAGGGTTATTTAAATTGACAAAAATTTTAAGAAATTGTACTACTACAATTATTATTGCAAATGTGTGTATTACTACAGTTAAATTATTATGGACCGGAAAAGAATCTCGTAACACTAGAACTAGGATAAATGTGCCAGTAGTCGATCCTTAACCAGTAATCAGCCTCGTCCAAAATAAATATCTAATAATTAAGAAGTAATAACAAAATCGCATAAAATAAAATATGCTAGTGGTCAATCTATATCTCCACTTCCGGTATATACAGTTTCATGTCCCTAGTGCTAATACTGTGCACTACAAAAATTCTTGTTCTGACGGCGATTGGCTAAGCTGATATCACGTGACGAAATTTCAATGAATTTAATAACAGAAACAGGGATCTAAAATAGTGTCTATCGTTAGTAAACGTAAGTTTTAAATATTAATATTTTATATACACATTTAGTAATAGTTAAATGAAAGTAATAGTTAAACGTCTTTCGGTAGGACCGACTACTAGTATTAAAAATATAAGCAAAACTAATAGCCGACCCCCACAACCATTGGATAATGTTCAAGATTAATGTAAAATCAGTAGTCGGCCGTCAAAATATAAAATAGCCGTGGATTGTATCTAATAATACATAGTTGGTCGCCAATAAACTGAATATTTGGAATTTTCGAATAAATGCATTGTTTGAAATTTTTTAACGGAAAAATGAATCCAAAACTAATTATAAAATGAAAATGATTCAGGAAATGAATCGAAATCGTGCAAATTTAACTAAAAGTCAAGATATTTACAAGACAGAAGAATTTGGAAAGGAAAATAAAGATCCGAATTACGTTCGATCTACAATTATTATAAGTAACGAAAAAATGGATGACAATGTCGTTGCAGAACTATTATCACTTTCATCATTGCATGAAAAAATAAAGAATGAAACTGATAGCAAAAACAAGAAGAAAGAAAGAAAAAGTAATTGACGATAAATGTGCGAAGAAAAAAAAATTAAAAAGAAAATAGTTGAAAGCAAAGACAAAAAAGTTACACTACAAGCTGATACCAAAGAGAAATGCAGAATATGCATTAACGATATATATATTGTAGTATCGGATTTTCGGCGTTCGCTTAGGCCTAAACAAGAGAACGCGCGCGGTCGGACTTGAGTTAAACTAAACATTTGGCGCCGATCGGTCCGCTAGCTTTCCTGGAAGGCATGAGTATCCTTTACTTGTGCGACGACCGAGTGTGAGAATGCATGAGGATGAAAGGAAATACATGTGATTCGGAGAAAGTGAAGAGTGTTTGGAAAAGACGAACGATTAGGATGGCCGAACGTGACCGAATGTCTGAAGTGAGAGAGACTGAGGATTGGAATGAAAGAGAATGAATGGGAATGACTATATAGAGCGCGAGAAGAACGCAGTATGGGATAGTATGACAAAGTATGACGACGGGAGTATGTCCGAAGAGTGTGTCGCGGACAGTATGGCTGAAAAGACGATAAGACGAGACAATTGAAAGACGTACCAAGCGAAACTAATCACCAACACTACGTTTAATACTTGTATCATTGTAATATATAATATCATTAAATATACTTTAATATACCGCACGAGGACAACAGTTATTTGGGGGCTCGTACGGGGATCAATCACTCAAAGATCTCTTCTTAAGTGATTCGAAGAGAGAAAGAACAACAATATTGATGCAGAAGATGACAATAAAAAAAATGTAGGATGCGACGAATGTTCTACATAGTTTCATGTTAAATACACAAAATTCGTAGACCAGTCTTGTACCGAAACCCAAAATAAATCATTCATTTGTTTATTGTGTGCATTTATTAAAGTACTATAAGTGTTATTAAAGTAAGTTTTTTTAGTCTCATTTTCTATCACATGCATAAAAAGAAAATTGTTTTCTTTTATTTTATTTTACTTTTTACTCGTCAAAAAAAATTCATGTTTTGTTTTTGTAAATTAATGCATTAGTGCATTGTGCAATAAATATAAATAAACAATTCTGTCCATTTAGTTACTAATTTAGTTGTTTTAATTACCTGAATACTTATGCTACTCTTACAACGGCTGATTACTGACATGGGAAAGGCTGGACACAGAACTTTATAGACTGACTATTGGCAAAAATGACATTTTTGCATCTTCTTGTCCATTGTGACTATAAATTAATATATTATTGAACGTACTACAAGATATTTTCAAAATGCGTACTTTAAAGAATGTAGCGATATATAAAATGTTTAGAAAGTGATTTATTAACAATAATCACACATAGGTTGAGTTTCCATGATGGCTTAAATAAAGGACCGACTACTAGCACATTTCCCCTACCAATAGATTTCGGTATATTAACCCTTTGCAGTGAAGGCCTTTTTCGCTGGGGACTACCAGCAACTCGAGACGATTTGACGCATATTTAGTGTATTCCTTATAGCTAACTTAAAATGATTTCATCTACAAATTAACGTATACATTTATTATATTTTAATATTTTATATATATTTACACCTTAAAGAAGAAAATTTCTTAAATTTTAATCTCTATATTGTTGCTTAGTATAAAATTTTATAAAACAATTATCAAGATATATTCCTGACTTGTCGGGACAAGTATCGCAGTAATACGTTGTTTAATGTATTTTGTCAGGCTTATTCCGTCGATAGCAGCTTTCCATTAAAACAGATATCATGGAAACTGGAGATCGAAGCAAAAGCTCGATTATGTATCTGTCGAAAATCTGTCAATTAGTTAACTAAAGTTTTTACATATCGCAGATGACTAAGCGACTGTTTTTTAATGTTTTAGAAAGAATATGTAAATTAATTAAACATACTTTGAAATTTTCCTTCTCTCTATTATCAGAGTGCCCCGTATGTATATAGTGGATGCAATTTCATCGTTTAACAGCGAAAAGTCAAACCCATCTTTACTTGAGTTGATTTCATTATCACATTTTATGTTTATAGGGCTCAAAAAATTTGAAAATAATATTCCTATTACCACGACTGCTAAACTTAGATTAACACCGAAGACGCAACTTGATCCGTGATTAAAGACTAATTTGAAGTAAGAAAATCCCATAGCCATTTGAAGGTACACCATTCTACACTTCGTAAAATTATACATAAACAGCTTTAAAACCAACATTGAAAATAAATGCATTCATGATGCAAAATTCCAAAGAAATCAAACTTAAATAAAAATCGTTGCCGCCCGACTTACCGCATCAAACCTAGTGATGACTGAGAGTCACCTCTCGAGTTACTGCATCAAATCAAGTGGCGAGCGAGTTACCTCTCAAGGGCAAAAGTGTTCCTCGTACGTATCTCAGAAAAATCGATGATTGAGGAAAAAGAGGAACTTATGAAATTGAATATAATAAAGTCATAACGTCTTTTGAAAATATGCTATGGAATTTAGTAAGTAAGTAAATTTATTTGTAACAGAAAGGAAGATTGAAATTTTCAAAAAGTTGAACGCGGCGACAGCTATCCCCAATTTAGCAAAACAGGATCAAATCTGTACAGAAACAGCTCGACGCATTCAACACGAAGAAAGTAAATTAAGAAGCTATGCAGCTAAAGAAATTCGTTAATTGAAATTAAAAAAAAAGAAGGACACGATTTGGAAAACCGTTTTCAGACATGTATTTTAGAACAGCGGACAATGAGAAATCCACTCACAGATTTATTATTACAGGAGAAAGCATTGGAAATCGGAAATAAAATTGGAATACCGTCATCATTCAATGCCGGTAGGGATTGATTAACGAAATTTAAAGATCGTCGGAATATAAGATTAGTTATTAAAGACGCCAAAGCTCGAGCAAATTTTATGGTTCGCCGTTGTCATATGCTGTCTCGCTCACTCGCTCGCTCGCAGTCTGTCGCACTCGCCGCAGCAATTATAAAAACAGTGGAGGGGATAGAAAGACTACTTACAATTAAACACAAATAACAACCTATAAACGAGGCAACACTGTATCCACGAGTGTCGATGCAACGCCGAGAGGCACGAGTATACCAAGTATTTAGTTGTGGTCCACCGCTTCACGTTAGAATTTTATCCTCGAATGAGGATACATTCCCACCATTGTTTATATTTTTCCGACACAAGAAACTCCTTGACTTGAGCGGGCGACATGTGTGCTGACAAAAATCAATTAGTCGCTGAGAACGTTCTTTGTCGCGCGCGTCAAATTTCGTTTTGTGTGGGTTTCTCAATGAAACTAGAGTCTAAACATGACTCTATTCGGATTAATTTTAATTACGTGTAAAATGAAACACTTTTGAATTCTTTAAGTGCGCGTACTATCTAATAAGATCATGTTTGGGTACATTTTTATAAAGAAAATATTCTCAATCCATTCAAAGTACTTTCACATTAATGTAATGAAAATTAAACAATATTTTATATTGTATTAGTGGTTACCACACTGATAAATACGCGCGTGGTTTTACTTTCTTTAAAGCTTGAGCTACTCACGTAGTCCTGGTGTTGTTTCCATTCACTGTCCTCTTGGAAAGGACGGTGTTAAAAAATGCTCATTTTTGGCATTGTTCAGAAATCTAAATTTCACGTTGGATCTTTTAGAGTGTCTCCCAAGGAAGACACTCAAAGTATGAATAGGATGATAATCGAACTTACGTGCATTTTACATTTCATTGCCTTTTTCTTCGGATATCGAACTGTCCTCGAAATATTAACGACTTTTTATACGTATTTTAATTACTTCGACAATATATTGACATTTTGTAATCAATTTCGATGAATTAACTTGTTCAACTATTAATGGTTTCCGAGTTTCCACCATAGAGTAGGTATCAAAAGCCACGATCCTCAAAGAAAATATCACTCGGTTGAAACTACATACGTATTTTAAACGACAGTATCGAATATCTTAGAAATAATTAATAAGAATCATTAATTAAGATTAATAAATCTTACCGACTAATAAATCAACGGACAAATGAATTAAAAGTAGTAATCTAACAAACTGGAAGTATATAATCATTGCTACATAGGAATAAATGAAAATTGTGAAGAATCAAAGGAAAGAGATATTGTAACTAAAATAATCAGATCTGCTTTCTTTTTTGTCTCTGAGATTTAACTCTTGTTTATATATAGGTGAGAACGAACTATATAATCGAATTTCATTTCATAATGAATGTTAAAATTTTTATATTTTTCATTATATCTTAATGCAAGTATTACTAATTTATCGACGAGTTGTTCACAATGAAAATAAGTTCCAACGCTAATTTATTCGAAGGCGTACGTATTTGCGAAATTCAGCAGTAATTCATAATATATCGTACATAATTACGAATAATTCGGATAATGATGAAAAAATATAAAAATTGTAGTGAATAAAATTTTATCTGATGCGTGTGTTTATTTGTTTGAACAGTTGTTTACCGACAAATGTGTGCAAAGGATTGCTCGAGCCGAGTAAAAATGAGAAAGTAGATGCAAAAGAATGAAAGAGAAAGGCAAACAGATTTCATTGGCAGTAAGAAGACCGACAAAGGTTTGACTACACTCCTACTAGTCCAATGTATTCGTCCATGTCACAGAAAAACGCCGAAGCTCGTCGTGGGAGCATAAGAGTGCAGGTAAAATCAGCCGGTCCTAACCAATGGAGATCTCTGACCGACCAAAATTCTTGAATACGAGAATGATGTTATAATGGCCGCTGCAAAGATCCCGGTTTGACTTCCACAAACCACCTATCTACGAAACCACTTAAAAAAAAATATTCCTATGAATGGTGGAATAAATAAAATTATTTTTCTCAATATTTTTGAAAAAGTTGAATCAATAGCATCCACAAATAATTGAAAAATTAGTTTACAATGAACTAAATAGTTTACTAGCAATTATACATACTGAAGGCTATAAATTCGTATTACGAAGTTAAATAAAAATGTATAAAATAAAAGAAAGGTAAGTCGTTAATAAACGTATATTCCAATACTGTTAAAATAAGGTAATTATATGTATAACTATTTGTTATCGTTCAAGTTACAAATAATTTATATTCTCTAATTATTTCCATAATCACTGCATAGATATATACATTAACAAAAAATTAATTATTATTATTTAATATACTATAAATTTTCTTATATTCTCTTAATAGTTACTGTCTAAAACGACTGTAAGTATAGAAATGACAACATAAATAGATAGTGAGTAGTATCACAATAGTTTTGATATTACATATTTTTGTTTGTAATTGATATATATCAATTGGTGCTCTGTAGAGAGCAAATAGGTATTTTTCCCGTTTTATATCCGCATAATTAAAATAGTTTAATGTAAAATGATATTGTACTCTCTAGTATAAGTACTACTCGTTCTATATTATTACTATATCAATTGAGATATGTAATTATATTTGAAAATTCCTGTTGTATGTTGAAAACAGTACCAAATTTGCTGTAAACGTTCATGGGTGACATTTAATCAAATACGAATCAAAAGATGTATGCTACTTAGTGGATTGAATTTGTCTTAAAACTTATAAAATAAAAAATTAAGAAAAATCTATAGTTTATGTAAAAATTAAAAAAATAAAGATAGTTTTGAAATCTCTATAATCAATTTCCCTTTCCAATGCAACCTATGTTTGTACACAAACCTCCTTGTTCCGTTCAAACATTTTCAGTACTAAATGTGAATATGCTACACAGTTACTATCATTTGATACACATTTCATGCAACATCAACTTCATATGAAATTCTACACAATCTACATACACTGTAGATGCAACAAAACAAATATCTTTATTTATACAATTTGCAATTAGTGATACATATTACAAGGTATTATGATGGAATACAGTGAACATGTGTATAGTTTATTACATAACAGTTTTTTGTAACATATGTATCAAACATACTCTTATTTTCTATATAATTTATTTGACAATATTGCCTTACAGCAGCAGGTTGCATTCTTTCTTTTTCAGTTTATGACATTTCCTCCTCGTTTCTTTTTGAAATTGGAAAAGATATTATTTGCATACAAAGCCCAAAAAATTGTGTGTAAAATACAACTATTTATGAGCTGTGTACACCTATAAATGAGTAGAAATTAATGATATTAAGAACTACTTTGTAATGACAATTCTTTTCATAGTGAATATTAATTAAATTGAATAAAATTTATTGGATGAATCAGAAAAAGGTGTTTTGCTCTAAGTTTCTAATGAATTCGTAGATTAGGTTTGTCCAGCAACCCTTGCTTTAAACACAATTTGTGTATTGAAATTGATTCTTGTACAATAGAATCATTTGCTTGAAAATTTATAAGAATAAGTTGAAGAAATAGCTATCTAGTATTGTTATCAGGAGATTAGAATTTAAAAACCAAAAATAAAACACATTATGAACATTGTAAGCAACTAAGAGAAAAAATTCATTGTCAGTCGCAGTTTAGTCACAGTATAATAATTGGGTTGGATATATCAATTATGTATTAGTATATGAAATTTTTATATATATAATAATATTTTTCTTAATTGATTTGTATTATATTTAAATGCTTATAGTAACTCTGGTAGTCAGATTTAACAGATTTAAATGCCCTGTAGGAAGTCAAAAGTACACACAGGCTTCTAAAAAATCATAAACAAATTGATATAGATCACTGTAATATTCCAAGTTGTGGTCGTTATATCATTTTTAGGTCTCGTAAATTTGAATGGGTTAATAATAAAAACAGTTAATATTCTAAACAAAAAAATTATCATGGATCACTGGTTACCCACATGGTACAAAATGCATTAATGAAACACACAAAGAACATTTTAATTGATTACGCAAAATATTTGCAAGAGTATTGACTCTAATATCATGTTTAATCACTGTAAAAGTGAACTGAACTAACTAACACTACTGTGTTTATTTATTACACCAATAAATATAAATAAAACCTTGCAAGTTGATTTAATTATTTCTACATAAAAAATTAAAAACTCTGTCAAAACTTAATATTTGTCGCTATTGTTCATGAGAGTATTTGCTGAATGATTGATCAATAGTTTACTTTGTTTATCTTAATAAATGCACATTTGTATACCCAATTGGACAAGTGTAATACAAATTGTACATAGTTCCATTAAAAGAATGATGTTAACATTAAATTGTCTGCAATACATTTAAAAAAAATCCATATCTAATGTATATGTTTCTCCCACCAAATTAAATAATTTTTTAATAAATATCTGTTTCTCAATTTTTCATAATATGAAAAATAACATAAGAAATAATTTTAAATATATTTAAATCAGGTATTCAAGATATGTTATAACAATATCACAACTGTTCTATTTAGTACAATATTTTATGAAAACTCGTGTTATTGCTTTAACTAAACAAAAAGTTATTGACTTCTGTCGCAGTACAAAGTATTATTTATATTTAAGTAAAAGTAAAAACTAAAATGTTGAAATTAAGTTGAAGTACAATTTATATAAAAATCGAATTACATTATTGCAACAGTGTTTAAGTTTCACAATGCAGCCTAAAAAATATTTAAACTAAATATTATTTGAAACACTTTTCTTTAGAAATTTTTTTTCATATATATATATATATATAATATTTCAAATGTACATTTATAACATTTAATTGATTCAAATAAGCTCCCAAAATAATAGTTATTAATTTCCTTTTTATTATTCTTGAATTATTATTTATCATAAAATACACCATACAATCCAATTACATATTTTGTACAAACTTTTTAACACTCAAGCAATAAAAACAACATTTCCTTTCAAAGACTATTTCTTATGTCAAACACAGGTAATAATAATTACATGTGAAAGTGTTAATGTATGACATTTATACATACATGACATTTCACAAAATGAATAGATTTAATTATTTCAAGCGTTCGATAAAATGTAGGCACATTTCAATGCAAAATTTATACATTGAAATTTATTTCTCATGTGAATGTGATCATTATTTCTAATATTGATAATTATAAGCGATAAGAGGGTTCAATTTTTTAAAATATACGTCTAATAGCATCGTATGGCGTTACTTTAATTATCCAATTTTAATCGAATATGTTTTCGATGACTTTAAGTCTAACTTGATAAATTCAATTTCGTTATCGCAATAAATCTATTTCGTTATCGTTAATGTTGATATAACCGGTATCATAACACATAATCCGTACTTATATTTGACTTAAGTTTCTTTACTGAGTTCCTGGCACATCGACCGATTCAGGTACAGTGCAAACACGTATCGAAGGGCCTATTGAGTCTAGTCAATGAATTCGCCATAACAGTTTTGGTGACTGCAGGTGCTCACGAAAGAATAATTGCACCTGCGAGTTACCCATTTAACAAACATTATACCGTAAAATGAAGCGCAACTTAAGGAAAGGCACGAAATGCGTTCGTTATAGACAATATTTCAAGGAAAGAATGGATATGTAAAAAGTTCAGGTAAATGTAGGGCATGAGAAAAGAGAAATGAAATCACCTCCATGATTGTTGAAGGAACTCGGTGTCGACTCGAGGGCTGGGATGTTGGCGTGGGAGAGACCGAGGGTCAATCCGAAAAACACAGCACTAGCCGCCAGCAGCATCTTCCTTACTTCCTGTCTCCAGGATACTCCGATTAACAGTTCTTCGCCTAACAGCACTTGACTTATCACTCGTAAGAACTCGCTTTTTAAAAGAGCATCGCCGTCTACTGCACGACTCGCTTGCGACACCACTCACAATCGCGAAGTCAATATTTGAGCAGAATATCGATTCGCCTGAAAAAGTAGTGGCGATTCTCGTCGCTAGTTGGCGCGCGAGCTCCATACTCGGAAACAGAACAAATACGGATGAACCGCGTGACTTGGAAATTCGAGACTAGAGTATATCATGTAAACTAAAATTTAATACAATTGCAATTACGGATTTTGCATACGCATAATAAACGCACTGAGTTTTCTCTTGATGTAAATAACATTTATGGAATAGGACAAATTTCCAACAGTAAAAATTGAAATAAATGAAAATGCGGATAAATTGAGTCAGATGACCGAACGCTACTCGACCATAGTCATTTGGTTTGTTCCTGTAGGATGTGTTCATGTGTCTATAATTTTCCATGTAGATAACTACGGTGGAAAATGCTATCATGTGACTGCATTTCAGATGATATTAATTACCATACTATCGATATGCCAAATGACATATGTAAAAGCGTTGATTTAATAGTAGAAATGATTTCTGGTATTAGAAATAATTGTAGAAATAATTTCTACTATTAGAAATAATTGTAAAAAGAACTAATTTATATACATATATAGATCCGTGTGATATTGTAATATTCAGTATTTATAAAATATTAATATCATCATTTATTATAGTTCTACTAAAAATTATTCTGATTCAATTATTGCCAGTACAACAAAATGCAACTATTTCCTTTCAAAAAACATAATTATCAACATTTAATTTATAACCGTCAATTTTTCTTATATTTTTATTTTCTATAAATGAAAACCTAATATACAAGTTCATAAAAAAGGAATCGATTCCAAAATGATTTTCATAATAAAATGGAGAAATATCAAATTTATTATTGTTCATTGAAGTTAAAAATGAATGGATATAAACAGTAATATCTCGCGTGATCAGAATTTTATAGGTTCATTGTGTTGACACAGACGCGTTAGGTAAAGGTGTATTGCAGAGTATTGTAGTAAATTCGCCGCTTAGAAGATCTTAATACAAAAAAAAACATGACAAACAATTGGAAAATTAATGACAGACTTTCATTAAAATATTAATTATGTACATATTATAATAATGGTAATATGCACCCGGGGAGAATTCATACCATGAGAGGGAAAAGTTACTAGCTTCAGTTATCCTTTCTTTTTCGCATCATGTAGCACGGTTTTACGTACTAGGTATTTGTCGAAGCGATTTTTAACCTTTCAAAACATCTTACTCTGCGCGACAAGTCGCACGAATTAATATGAAGTAATAATGCTTTGCCAATATCTCTGAAAGGTAAAAAGTTTTAAATAAGTTATCAATTCAAGGATTGGACTATTACTTATTAAATACATTTAATTAATATTTATCAATAAATTCGAATGCGTGAAACTTTTAAGTGACAATTTGTGGAAATGATTATTGGATGAATTTTTTTACATGTCTATTAACATCTGTATTTCTTGAATTATGAGTTACTTTTTTTGATCATGCTGGGGTAAAAATAATAATTATTTTACTGCATATTATGCAAATAGTTGTGTACAAGTAGTAATAGGTAATTATGTACAAGCAACCTATGATCATCATTTAATGCTCTTGGAAATCCAAGTGTTGCTTGTGCCATTTTTTACATAATTTGACAAATTTACAAAATCAACATTTAGTAGATCTTTGTATAATAATATATGTATACTTTTAAGATGTAACTGTACTCAGGAACAAACCCGAGTATTGTGCAAAACCATTGGTATATACGAAACGTGCAACATACATTATAATGCTTTAAAATATAATGATATGTACCATACATTACAATGCATCTAAATATTCATAATATGCAATAAGGTAAACACACTTCGTTCTGACAGTAATCCAATTAATATCACATTTTACTTTAATTCCTGGTAAAATCACATGTATACTTTTCTGGAATTTAATATCATAAATGTAAACTATAAAATATTAGCTTTCTTATGTTAGAATAGTTATTAGTGTTATGTCTGTATCTACTATTACAAAAGCAATTTTAGTAATTAGGGTATTGTTGTGTCAATTAATTCAAAATTTAATGTGTTTTACAGAATCAGAGTGGTCTGTGTACATATTTAGATTTTTCTAGTATTCTGCGAGTTTTTGTAAGTATGATAACGATTTTATATTTATAAATGATTTATTTAAATAAATTAAGCAATATCTCCGTGTTTAATTTACTCGAAATTAATTAATTTACTATGCCGAGCATTGAGATAAATAAAACATAGTGGTCACAAATATCGACACTGTGACGGTGACATATAACCTCAAATATTTTTGAATTAGTTGGATCCATTTGTTATTACATATATTATACACATATTAACTGTTGTAATGCTTAAAAATTTCATGCTTAAAACTAACCAAGTACTCTAGAATTGTATTAACGAAACTAATAACAATGATTGGTACTATTTATATGATGTTAGTACATGCAGTTACACAGTGAAAATTGTACAGGTTATTATCATGAAAAGTGCTGCTTCGGTACAATAACAGGATAAGAAACTTGGTCAAAAAAATATTTATTATTCTTTAGATCAATGTTTAGTAATTATTCACACAAAACAAAATATTTGTAAACATTAATCTTTACTATGAAAAAGAGTGATAACCACATCATACGCTAAATTGTTCTCGCATTCAAAATTATATATAAAGTATATATATAAGTATATATAAGTAAGTATATTATATAATTATATATAAGTTTTCCAAAAAACTTGGATCAATATTTTTCTATTCTGTCCGTATTGCTACTTATAATTGATCTTTGGTTAATATTTCATATTTATTTACTTTTAATTTCAATTCATGCCAAGAATGCTCAATTACATTTAAATTAGGCAATTGAGCTGGTGTGTGAATAACTTTGGGACAATTATACAACAGTTATTCTTGAGCATTCCTTGATGCATGTTTCATATCATTGTTATCATAAAACATGAAGGAATCCAACAATCCTAACTTGCATATAATATGTTTTAAGTGACTTTTCAAGATATTTAAATAATACTTAATTAAACTTGTCCATATTTCCTGCAATGAATTTTTAATTTCCAACTCCTATTGATAAAATGTCTAACATCGTAACACTGCCTTTTCTGTGTTTAATAGTTCAATTTAAGTTTTATATTTTCTACTGTTGATTCAATTTCTGTCATTCTTATTTTACTATTATTACCAAACAAGTTAATTTATTTTTTTTGTAAAGATAACATTTTTCCAAAAACTTTATTCATATAATGTTTAGCAAACTCTAATCTTTGTGTTTTATTCCCAATATTTTGATCAGACTATACAACCATGATATTCATATCATTTTAAAATTTGACTAATAGTTTTTGCACTTACAGATGCTCCTGGATATTGTTTAATTTTAATTGTAGCAGTTAGAGCACTTAATTTTGGATTTTTCTTTATTTTTCCAAGTATTTACCTCTCTTCGTCTTCAATAAATTTTTTCTTTGAATTTTTATTTTATTCTTTAAACAGTTTTCTTCTTTATCGCGTTTTATTATATATTGCATACTGTAAGCACTTCCATTTAACACTTTAGCAATATTCCTATGTGATTTATTATTATTAGGATGATAAATTATAAGTTCATGTTCCTCTAATGTCATTTATCTCATATTTAGATGATTATTTACATGGAAGATCATCTTCAATTGATACAATGACGTGTGGTTAATTTCAAGAAATAAAGAAACGTAATTTTACTAGGCTGTACAATTTTGAACGTGAGAATGATTTAGCACATGATATGGTTATCATTTTTTGGTCTTAATAAAGAATAATGTTTAATTTCTTATTTTCTGTACAAATAATAACTAAGTATTAGATTATAGAATAATAATTTTGTTTGAATCAAATTTCTTATTCTGTTATTCTACCAAGGTAGCACTTTTTATAATATGATCTGTACAACTTTCATTGTCAGTGGCTGTACATATATATTTTTTAAAAAGATACAAATAGTTTTTCATAACGATCATTATTTTTGGTCAAAATCAGTAACATACCTTAAATTGCTTAATAAGTTTTAATAACTTTTTCAATGGTATTAGTGTTTAGATACTTTTTAGAATAATTTTCTTTAATTAACCATAAACAAAACAAGAAACTTATATTAAATAGATATACAAATTGTCGATAACTAATAGTGTATGAAGTGTCAGATATTGTAATATTGTAGTCTTTATAGATTTAACTGATTTATTTTGATATTTAATTTATTTTAATATTTAAACTTTGCTGAAGTTTATTAATCAATGTATCAATTCAACTAAAAATATAAAATGTATGATGTAATTTTAGACAAAAACTTAATTGGAAAGTTCTGATTCGTAAAACTTGATATTCTTCTTATACGCAAAATGATAACTTAGATAAATGACTGTATGCTATATATTCTCTATATTTTTGGTACCACCAAATGCTGTATGTTTTATATATTTTTAAATATTGTATTGAATATTATATATTTATTATATTTTTAAGTATTGTATTGTATAATGTACTGTACACTGTGTGTTCTCCACATATTAATAGTTGTCAATGATTTTTGCACATTGTACAATGTATATTGTACAGAATATACAACATACATTACAATACTCCAAAATATAAAGAATATACAGCAAACAGTGCAATTAAACAAGTTGACATTTTGCATATACTGTATATTATGCATATTTTGATGTACTTTAAAGTTTGTTTTATGATGCATATTCTGCAAATATTGTTTGTAAACAAGAAGAAAATATCTGGGGAACATATGCTAGTCTTAATGTAAAGTTCAGAAGCAGAAGCATATGTCTTTTTTCTAAAATATGTTCTTAAGTCTTTTAATAAATGTACTATATTCTTGCAAGCTTGAAAAAGAAGGATTACACTTCTAACAGGATTAGGTAACATCATTGTATAGTACGATGCAGAACTTTTAGATACCACAGCTTTTACATCTAATGAAACAGAACTAACAGCAAATACGTGGGTCTGGCTTGTAACAATTACCTTCAACTGTTGATGAAAAAAGGATTAACCTTATATTGTGCTTTTTTAGAATTTTATGTCACTGCTGCAAAAGAAATAAGCAATTGATTTTGACAAATTTCTTATTAAATTGCATATTTTGAGTCTTATTTGGAATTAATAGATATTGACTAAGACAATTCCTTCTGAAATGTTCTCCTTGTTGCTAAAAAATTCAATGTTATAAACGAAGATCTTGCAATTGAAGGTAAGCAGACACTTACCAAAATGAATTTTTAAGGTTTTTAGAAAACAATTTTATTTATGTGGAATGAACAAAAACATATTGAATATCTACATATGATAAAATTATTAAACTCAATTAGATCATTCCCAAATTTGAATGTTAATCGTGAAATATCATTTTTCATATTGCCTAAGGTAAATATAAAATAACGAGAGTAATAAACTTTTTTCATTCAATGTTAATGTTATTTATCTAATGAAATTAGTGTTAAAGGCGTGTCAGAAGACCAGACCAGGGAAGAAAAAGACTACGGAGATAGATGACAAATATCTCTTTCTTATGTCTATTAAGAATTTGTATTCCAGTTCTTCCATAAATTACAGTAAATTACAATTACATGTCACAAATTATGTATATCGGCGTTGCAGATTTTTTTTTTAGTCACATGATATGAATTACTAATATACAGAATATAATCAATTTGATTTTTGAACATTGTTAATATATGTATAGTTAGCCATTGGATACACCTCCTGCAATTTCTTTGGCCATGTATTTTATTTTCTGTTATTTTGCTTCCATACTGTAAACAGTATTTGTAGAGAGAACATCGAGATAATTATATAGATTAACTTTAAATTTATCTACAATATTACACAATAGATGTATTAAATGCACTTGTATAAAAAATCAATTGTAACTTGTAATACATACACCCATGTGTAATACGAGGGTTATCGCTCGCGTCAAAACCGGTGTTTAATTTTTGATTAGGTTAAGCGATAAAGTTACAGTAGGAAAGAACATTTATTTCTCAATGCAATTTCGATTTGCATCGCAGTATTTTTGCCATTGGCGTATCAAGGCGTTAATACCGCAAAAATATTGGGTTGTTCGGAAAGTCAAAGAATCGTTTTCCAAAATGGAGAATATATAATTTAATAAAATGTTTATACACTCTAAAATAATAGTGTTTTATTTTGATCAAAAAACAAAAAAAAAAAAAACGAAATGACTCCGAACAATCCAATAGAAAGATTTGTCCTGACATCTAAAATATTATAACACACGTTTTAAGTTCAGTATCTATCTAAAAGAGTTTGCTGTTCAAATGTCCCTTCAAGGACCAACCAGATGGAAATTTGAAGACATTACATTAGTATTGTAAAAAGGATGTTTAAAAACTTCCCAACTGAATGTTTGCAGTTTTTTTCTGGTTTTCTACACATTGAATACTATGAGAAACCTATCGAGAAACATTATTAGTCTACATACTTCAGCAGTAACTAATTTTTCTGTTTAGATCATATTTTGAAAACATTTTAATAAATTTTACTAATTTCATGTTCTAAAGTATTTATTTTTTAATTAATTCTTTATTGACAAAATTGTTTGACACATCAGTATTAGTTTGAATGAGAAGTTTTGGAAGTATATGTCGGAGAAATGACTTAGTCAAAGAGTATAAAATTTTTTATTTTATTTTATAAAAACAACTATTTCTTTTGAGGCCACTTATATAAAATTCAACATAAAATTTATCATCGTTTATATGTTAATCACAAAATGCCAAATCTTTTATGGATTTTTTCGGCAGTATTATATAAAACTTTCTAATATAATTATAAGACGCTTCATTGTAACATATATAACTTATCAAAGTATACGTAAAAATGTAGTATACTTAGCTATTTTGCTTTGTAAATTCGATATAAATCTGATATAATTAGTGGAAAGCACGTTCTGAAACGATTAATATTTGGTGTTTAAAAATAAAAGAGCAACAATATTACGAGCGAGAAAACAAACTTCACATTTACTTTCTTGATTCTCTGAAACTGTCTGAATTATCACGTACTGTTGACCTTTGAGAAGAATGTTACTAAGCACTAGTAATTTTTTTTCGTGTTAGTAAAAACTAGGTCCAGCACCAATTTAAACACCTGAATAAAGGAGAAAGAGGTTTCGTGCCGGAGCTGGTTACTTAATGTTTATACAGAAAAAATTGCTTCTTCCCAGCGACATTATTCTCGTGTGCGTGGTATACACACGCATTAGTATGTATCTGTTCTCCTTATCACTAACTACATGGAATAAATAAATCTCCCTGACACTCGTTTCCAATTTGACACTATAATAAGTAGGGGATAGTCAGAGCAAGTAGAAACAGTAAGAACGAGTAAGGTACAGTTAAACCTCTTTTAAACTATCGATTTTAATACTCTCGATCAAGCTCTTGTACGACTAAAATGCTATATTTCATTCAGTGACTTATCATAATAGAACTGCGCCACTTGTAATAAAATCGAAATGTCTGGCTGCTGTGCGGAGTAATTCGTAATTCATATTACAAGTGAGGTCAAAGAGATTTTATAGCTTAAAATAAGATGAAAGTCAAGAGTAAAGAAATTGTTTTTGGAGGTATTGTTGTCAAGAAAAATGGATTTGAAAATCAATTGAGCACGCGTGCAGCTAACTAATAATTAACTTTACGGATTTCACTAAAGACGTTAAAGGGCTTTCCGCACACCCAAAGGACCTGTTACTAGGTAAACATTGATAATAAACAAGCTCTAACATTGCATCGTGTACAAAAATGGCCACAGCAGCTATCTATAGTGAGATCTATAAGGCGAATCATTAGTTACATGTATGCATATTCAACTGACTTCCAAATGCATTTTTAAATAAAAAAGGATGCGTCTAACGCAATTTAGGTACATTTTACATCTACAAAATAAATAGAAATTGTACAAGGTATTATTTATGTATAATAATTATAGTCTTGTAGTAAAAGAATCAGTAAGAGAAAATATATAATGATATGAAATAAAATAACACAAATAAAAATATATTTAAAAGATTTGACATAAAAATAAATTAAATAGAATGTTTTTAAAATTTCGATTACGGGTCACGTTATACTCACGTGAACTCCCGATGCTGAGTTAAAAGTGACCCATATTACAATTATTTTCGTGTACATTTTGGAAGATAAATTCAAATTGGGTTCTTATAACACATTTACATTATAACATTTTTAAAAACTATATTTTTCAAAAATTACTTTTTTTTTAACTTACTTTTTCTCAAATAATTAATGTCCAAAACTTGTATTTGAAAACCTTGTAATAGTTTTCGATCTAGAGTGATCTTAGGTAAAGAAAATATATTTGCGAAATATAGATGGAGAATATTTATTCTGTTGTACAATATACGTATATAATATTTTTCTACATTTTCGAATGCTTTTATAAACATATTGGAAACATGTATCGCAGTTGATACCAAATACAGCTACACAAAAAGGTCAAAAGTGCATTTAAACTGAATTCTACTGCCACGAACTTTTTAAACGTTAATTTAAGTCGTCCTTAGGCTCATTTTTTGTTTAAATTAATTACATTTTGAAAACATTTTATCCTAAAATATACATAAAAATAATTTTAAAGCGCTTTTTATATTACGGCTTCTTTTATCACGTATTTTTCCAATTACGGTGTTATTTAATATTTCCTATACCAAACTCTTAACATTTAACAATTGTGGATGAATAGTAACAGAAATTGTGTGTAAAGTGCTTAATTAATAATTAAGTGTTACTTCCTCGATATTGAAAATTTTGTTAGTCATTCGTCGAAGGTAAATATAATTTTTTTAATACAAAAGGTTATACCTCTGATTTTTTGCATTTTGGATAGCGTATGCCACGTACAGTGTTAATAAAAGCAAAATATAATTTTGGCACGTTCCCAAAGCACATTATTTTTTCGTCGCAATAGGTATTACAAAAAGTGCAATATATCCATTGCATCATATTATTGGTAGTGTGAAAACTGTACAGAATTTAAGTTATCAAATTCCGTTTACAAAACTGACTGCAGAAGAATGAGGTAAAAAGAATGAAATGGAAGTAAACATTACCCGATAAAGTAAAAATCTGAAGATAGTTAATAGGTTGCTCGATAAGGTTTGTCGTTCGATAAGAAATGGCGTTATTAGGTTGGTCGTTTTATTTTTCTAAAGGTGGTACTATTGTTTGATAAACATGTGGAGAGTTTCATATAGATCTGTCGACTTAATCGTATATTTACAATTGTTCAAAGTTGAAGTGTCTTTCTTTACAATGGAAAAAACAACAAAACTTATCGAACAACCTAGTATGTTTTCATATTTTTTTAAAGCTTGATCCATTTTACTTTCTGGTTAAGAACCTAACAAGTACTATATAAAACGTTTTAAAATTAATTGTAACATTCTTATTTAGTAGAAAGTAATTTTGTTAAGAGGCGTGTGGAGTACGATATAGTGAAATATAGTGCCTTTTATCATTCAGATTCAGCGCATGCAAATTTGGTTCTATCACATAAATTTGTAAGGTGTCGCAAGAGCTTTGAAAATTTTATTCTACGTTTTCTTAATTAAATGTTTAACATTTTTACTTACCAACATTTTTATTATTTTAAGAACATATATTCTTATTTTTTCCCCTTTCTTTGTGAACCACGTTGAAGCGTTATCGAATTGTGGCAAAATACAAAACAATTTACTAATAAATAATATATACTAAACTATTTAATAGTGGAATCGAACATCGAATGAAAGTGTCATTTGTTTAGGAATTGTTGCATCGCTCTTCGTAAACCGTTTGATGTTTGTGCTTAACAAAATAAAAGCGGAAGTTAGCTTAAAATACATACAGCGTGATTTTTGTTGCGAATTATGTACAAAAGAAAATGACAACATTAAACGATTTCTAAGAATATTAAAACCAAATAAATAGTTCAATGCCCTGTATTTGGCTCTCCATGGGACTTGAAGGATAGCATTAATCGTGTTAGGATAGTGCCAGAATACAAATGTATTTACAAATTCGGTGCGTATTGCGAACCCGATTGCCGTCACACAGTTATTGCATTATAGCAAGGCAATTCAATTTGAAAGTGTCATAATGCAATAGTGGAATTGAAACACTCGTACACTAAATTAGTGCCTGTATCCTAAGACTCCATCCATTTCAGTGCAATCTTTTCACGGCAGTAGTCGATCTGTTGGTCAACGCATTTGCAAAAAGTTCTGGAAATGAAAATTTTGAATCAGGTTTCATGGAAATTAAAGGGCACATTGCAAAAACTTTCAATAATGAGATAAATATTGGGTTGGAACGAAAGTTCGTAGCGTTCGCAATAGGTTACTTTTGGCGACATTTATTTTTTCTGGTGCGAATAAAACAAAAGTTATGTGTTTAGCGTATTTCTTCTTGCGGTTTGTTCATACATTTATAAATTTGACGTGTGTTTAAATTAGAGGTGGGAGGGAGAAAAATAAAGTGCATTTTCAATACCTAATGCTTTTTTATTTCCGAAAAGGGAAAACTGCAGTTCAAACAGCAAAAAAGATTTATGCCGTTTAGAGAAATAGTGCTATTTATCGCTGAAAGCACAATTCACAAGTGGTTTTCGCGATTCGAAAATAATAATTTTGATTTGCAAGACGGAGAAGGTTTCGGTAGGCCTATTGTCGGTGTTGACGATCGGATCAAAAACGCTGGTTGAAAGCAATCCGTGTCATACGGCAAGGAACACGGTAGAGATACTTATACGATGGTTATGAGGTGTTTAGAAGCTCTTGAACTCCTGCCGTACAATCAGACGTTGAATTCGGATAAGTATTGTTCACAATTAAAGCGATTGAAAATCGAAAAGTGACCGAAACTGGTCAATCGGAAGGGTGTCGTTTTCTACAAGCACAACATTAGACCTCCTGTCTCTTCGCAGACATGTGAGAAATTGGTGCAATTTGGTTGCGATGTCCCGCCTCACCCATCGTATTCGCTCAACTCGACACCTTCCGATTATTATTTATTCCGGTCGCTGTAAAAATTTCTTAATGGGAAAAACCTGGGTTATCTGGAAACTTGCAAGAAGTACGTACGCGAGTTCATTGGCCAGAAAGATACAAAGTTCTGGGACACCGGAACGATGAAGTTGCCTCAAAGTAGGCGAAAAGTACTAGATTAAGTTGGAAAATATATATAAAAGAATAAATATATGTATAAATATATAAAAATTGTTTTCGGTGCTCACTCGTCCAAGTGCTCACTCGTCGTCGCTTCATTTTCTATACGGTGATGCCCAGCTACTTTGACAGTCCGCTGACCAATGGTGAATTGAGCCAGCCACTGCTGCCACTGCAGCAACATGGACTGTCGGGTCTGGCGCTCGAGGGTTTCGACCTCGCATCTTACTAGAACCTCTTCTCGCTTATGGAACTCGTATAAAAGCGGCTCTTATAAAAAGGTGCATACGAACTCGCAAATAGCTCAGTGGGGACAACCTCGACAAATCGCTGCTCCATAGGATACGGTCCTACGATCGCAGGCGATCTTTGAGCCAGCTGCCTGTGCACCCGGTATAGCAGTGTCGTACCGCTTCATGGGAGGTGGTTAAGTCGCCCGTCCAAACGGGAGCTCCGTACAGGGTCACCGAACGAATCATGCGCGTACAGAGCTAGCGAACCTGGTGTCTCAGACCCTGCAGATTGGGAAGGAGCCAGCCCAAGGCACCGATCGTCCTCTCCGATCGCGAGCTCGGACAGCCGAAGGACAACAGAACATACATTACAAGGTTCTATTGGGTGATATTAGGGACAGTTTAGCTTATAACTTTTTTCAGATAACAGTAAGCGTAATTGACGACAGGACAGAACGGTACTTTTGACGAATTCGCAAAATACGACTGTACCGAATGTTTTTTATTGGAGCACACTTGGCAATATATTTAGCGTTAAGTAACAACTCGATTTCGATAGATTCGCAAGAACACTCGATGATATTAATGGATAATATTTCTGATTGCCATCTTATGACATCGGTCGATTTAATAGACATTTTTTCTGATTGCGATCGTAAACATTGTATTGTAATGGCATTTCAGAACATTCAGTATCGTTAATCGTTTAACATAGGAACGTTGTACATATCGTGAAATCTAAATAGTTGTTTATATGTCTTTATATAGATTTTTTATAAATCAATAATATATTGCGTTTGCAATGAAGATTCGAATTGCTGAATAATCCACTTGTCGAAATCCATGGGGATATAATATAATATATAATATTTATAGGATACACCTACAATCTTTATGATTTTTGTATTTTTTCTTTTATGAGAGAGAAGTGCAGTTGTAGTGTATAAAATTGTGTCTTGCTATTCTACAGTTTTTGCTCGACCTCAATATTTGTTTCATCGGCTACACCTGTATTAAGGCTTCATTCTCCAAAAACAAGGTGGCGACCGACCACCTAACAAGGGCCATTGCTTTTGTATAAATCGCTGATCTTAACGAAACTTACCTACAATATAGTTCTTAGAAAAATATTTGACACGTATTTTTCTTTTATCTCGTATTATCCATATCTAGGGGGTGAAATCAGCCCTCAAAGTTGGGGGAAGAAAACACATTTTCCTCGATATTTCGAAAATGATGGGATTTAGAAAAAAGTTGTTCAAACAAAAATTGTGTACTTTAAAATAACGAATTTAAGCTTTCAAACAGTTTTGTAAAATATCAATTTGTTTGAACAATATTTAAATTAAAAAATTTCACTTTTTATAATTTTTTGTATAATTCATAGTTTCGCATCTTTATAAATTTACCAATATAAACTGTAGACCAATATGCAAGTAATGTATATTCGAAAATTTTGCTTCGATCCTTCCGATAAAAGTTAGCGTTGGTACAATAAAATCAGCTTCAACGCGGCACGTGAATTTTTGAAGCGTACGCGAACAGTTGTAAAAATATAGCTGCCTATCTGAAACTACATTTCAGTGTACACTGAAATTTTTACAAACGTACAACACACCAGTCACTTTATGGCATTATACCTTTAATTTCAAAACAATTTGAAAGACCCGATACAGTTAGCACTTTTCTGAATCATTATATTTGTGGAAATGAAACAAATATAAGGAATATTTAACAATAGTTGTAGAGATTTTTCAGATAGTTGTATTTTTCAATGCAGTTTCAGTTACTCGATTATAAAAGTCTTCCCTACCTTTTCAATTAGAAGCAATACCGCGGACCATTTCCACCTGTGGCAACAAGTTTTGACAGCCGAGGACTAATTAACGATACGTGCCCATAATGTAAACAGTTGCTGTATCATATATTTTTACAACTGTTCGCGTACGCTCTAAAAATTCACGTTCCGTGTTGAAGCTGATTTTATCGGAAGGATCGAAGCAAAATTTTCGAATATACATATTTTGCATATTGGTTTACAGTTTATATTGGCAAATTTATAAAGATGCGAAACTATGAATTGTATAAAAAATGATAAAGAGTGAAAATTTTTTAACAAAAATATCATTTGTTCAAACAAATTGATATTTTACAAAACTGTTTGAAAGCTTAAATTCATTATTTAAAAGTATGCAATTTTTGTTTAAACAACTTTTTTCTAAATCCCATTTCTTCTAATCCAATTCTAACTAATCCCAACAATTGTAAGCAACCGATATTGGAGTGTAAGACACGAGAGATAAAAAATTGACAATTAGAGTAGTCGCCCGATAAGTGAAAAAATCTGATCGCCCAATTGTACAAGCTTCGCTTTAACAAAAAGTAAGAAATATTTTCACCGCAATGTTGAATAAAGTTTCTAGTTTTTAAATCGGCAGCACGATGTGGGATCGTTAGCCATCCTTTGACATTCTTGCTCTTTTCAACACTGGATACCTATGCAACTTCAAATCGGAATCATTCTTCGTAATAGCGGTCAAAGATGTAACGATGCATCGTATTATGAGCCGTACGTCAAGTTATAACTTGTATAGTGGTGTGGTAGCGTTGCATTGCAATCTCAAACAAATGTGTCTTGCAACAGGTTGTACAATTTCCATACGTTTTACAATTATCGTTCAAACAACTTGTTCCATTCTTATTCTTAATTTAATTTACTGCCGTGATCAATCCTTTTCTGTGAGTGTATAGTTACGTAAATGTTACATTTCTAACAATGTGACAACTTTACCTGCCCCGAATCGATAACTTGCAGATCCTTCAGATCCCGAAAAACAAATCACCAATTAGAAGCCTTCACTGTTCGATAAAAATGTAAAATATTATAAACGCAATCATTGATCTCTGTTTGATATTGCAAAGATACATACTCGTATTATTTATCAGTTCTCTTACCAGAAGTAGCGATCTCTACATATGCCGACATACGCTGGCCATGGTACAGGGTTTATAAACGTAGTAATGACACGGGGATTCCTATTTTTTATAATAAATTACATGAATTTTCATTATCTAAAAAGCGACTAAAGTTTGTCTCTGTATTTACACGTATACTTACTTCTTAGACAGTTTGTAGAGTAACAGAATATAGAAGGCGTGAACTCTAAATCAAATTATACAAAGATAAAACTGGGCTGATCTTGAACCATGTTGTCAACGAAAAATGTTATCAGGGTATGATTCTATATCTCCTAAGGAATACGAAATACACAATTATTTAGCCGGACAGCAATGGGAAATTTATTAAAAATAAACGTAAATTTCGATATATTGCCGACCGTAATACTTATCAAATTCTTTGATATTTTCTTGCTTGATACGTGATTTATCGGTAAAATAATCATTTTAAAAAATCGAAGGTAAATTCTTCGTAATTTAGTGTCAAGTATATCGTAAGAATGATAAAATTATAATTATATAATCGTCGACCCATGTACCAAAATTATGATCAGAATAAGGAACAATGTTTAAAACATTTAACATTAAACATTTAACTAAAAGGTAATATTGTTTGATTTTTAAATATTTAAAAATATATATGTGCTTTGAAGAATATGCGCGAGAGTGTCTAGCAGCCGCTAATGTATCGTTCTTATGAACACGTCACGTGGTTGACAATAATGGTAACCAATCATTTGTACGACAGGTGTACCAAAAGAAAAGCGACGTTGAGTCGCGTGAAGTCGCACTCTACCTTGACTTCATTCGTCGCTATTAAAAGAGTATTAATTTCTACGAACTATGTTAAAGTCGTGCTAGTTTTTCTCTCGACCCCACGCCATTGCGAACCACTAACGAGTTTACAGAAAGAATAGATAAGCGGTAGGCGCCTGGTTTCGCGTATTGACGCATGTTCCGCCACGAACGTGCATGTATAGTCACAGCTCAACGTAGTAGTACCGACAGAAAGTAAGACAGACTACAGAGGAAAAAGTTATTCCAAATCTTGTAGCCTACAACGTATTCACAAGTAATCGAAATCGGTGAGTAGGCTAAACTTCTAAATAATGATCAAACCTTGTTAAAATAGCTCGAAAGAATTATTATAATAATAATAATGGCAGATGGTATTATAAATTCTGTTATTGGATTGAAAAGGGATCTGTAGGTAATGCTGATTTTTCTGCACAAAGTAATTTTTGCGGAGGGAAGTTGTTCAGAATTGGATCCTTTAAATTGCAAGTGAGCAGTAAAAATTTCGAACGTGCGTCGTAAAATCGCCTGCCGCGGTTCACGAAGGCAAAGGTGATCATTTTAAGCGGTTTTTAGCCCGCTTCTGAAACGTTTAGCGGCTCGTGGTACATTTCTTTTCCCAATAACTCGTCGAAGGATGTTTATTCCGTCGCGTTGTTTCGCCGTGCTTCTACAAGTTTCCATTGCTACAAATTTCACGAGCCGTTGAATATTTCAGAAGCCCGTAACACACATATTTCGAGGCTGCGATGATTGGGCCGCGACACCGTACGATCGCGAAGTCGCGACACCGTGGCCCAATCGCGAAACAATAATTTCCCCTTCCGCGGGAAGAGCTGGAATTCGGCAGCGGCGGCGCACGGTCTAGCCACCGCGTTGCTGATTAGTCGCTTCTTAGTCGCTTTTTAGTCGCTTCTTAGTCGCTAGTAAGTCACGAAAGAGAGTCAGCTGAGAAGAAATCAGCAGAGAGAAAGCATCGTAAGAATCACCGCGCGGAAAAGTCTTCGGATAAGTTGAACAATGGTCGAAGTCGTCGCCAAACGCCCGTTTCGCAATATACATTGCGCCCTTCACTTTACAATAGTTTCATTTGAAGTAAGGTCTTGCTGCCCTTTCATTTCAGACTCTTCATTTCCTTCCACTCACCGTGCGCCAAATCGACGCGGATCTATCAATTTTTCGCGGAAAATCAATTCGAAAGATCGTTCAAGATGTTCAATATCAACTGTGAATCATTTTCAAAGTCAAGTTACGCGTCTTGACAAAAGTCAATACGAGTTTTAAAAATGTTATCGAGAAAGGAATGCTTTGAAATATATATTCAAATAAATATTTTTGTTTCTTAAGGTGCTTGTGCTTGTTCTCCGAATAGGAAAGTCGATTCTTTTCAAATTCCTAAAGATGTAAATGAAATAGGTGTGTATTCGGTTAGATGACGATTGAATAGTTGGTACCTTCGATTACTTTAAAGGTATCCCCTTAACAGAATTTAATATAGCGTAATCTAGAGTAAAATGTTTTTCCGGTGTGACACAGTAGGAATTTCTGTTTCAAACCAGAGAGGGTAAAATATTTCCCTCTTTTCGAATATTTCGAAATTCGTACACTGTGTTTCGTGAATTCGAAATAAAGATTTATCGTTAGAGACTTATCTATCGCGTCTACGATATAGATACGCGTTTGAAAACCTTGTAAATCAGTGGAGAATCGAAAGGCATACTATACGGCAAGTACTTATCGTCAAGCTGTTAGGAAATGTGTTTTAGAACAGTTCCGTGTACTACAATCATCTGTATTTATATCAGGTGGAACATACAATTTTAAACGCTCAAACTTCGCATTTCAATTAGAATTGATTTCATCGGATGGTATTTTATCAGATTTCTTTCGGATGGATACCATGTGGAGCCATTACGAAGCAGGAGATATTCTTCTTGTTGATCGTGGCTTTCGATATTCTACAAGTGCACTATCGAAAAAAAAGATCTGTACCTAGGGTGCCAGCATTTCCGGTTGAGTCAAGGAAGAATTTTACAGTAATACGAGTCAATTAGTCTCGATTTGTTACCAAAACTCGTTACATCGTGGAGGCGATTAGTGGATGACTAAGAAAGCATTTTGATTACTTTGATCGTACGATAGAAAATACTATTTTGTCTACTTTATTTAAAGATTTCAGGAGCAGTTGTGCTTTTCTAGATGCCATATTTAAACCGGCTATTACGTCAGAACTTGATCGGAACATTGTAAACAGGATGCTGCAAATGTGTCACGAAAGCGATCACTTATCTCGGTTGGTATGGAAGGAATACTTAAATTTGCGGAGGTCGCACTTTCGTCGTATTACACTTATATAATTGCGGTACATATCAAATAAAGCAAGCTCCTGAATGCTACGTTGAACACATTATTAAACACGGTGATTTTGTCATCTTCGTCGAACAATTATCGAAACTATGAAATACATATTAATCCTCAAAATGTCATTGATTAAAACTTAATTTAGTTTGTGTTATTCGAACACTGTCGAATATTTTGTGTGTGTATATATTATTAGATAAAAATGAAAATGGATTAGAAAGGGTTTACCGGTTGCTGTTACAATGCAATGGTAATTTTATGATTTTTTTTAATTTCTAAATGAACTACTTTGACGATAGATCATCATCGAAAGAAAACATTGAATTATGGGGTTTTTCAATATTCGCGGTGCAACCTTGAAGCGAAGTAAAATGAAAAGCAGGAAAAAAAATTTCATGCTTGTTTTATTTCAAAATACATTCGATAGTATTTTATACAAAGTGCAATATCATTTAAACATCCTCGGTTTAAATCCATATCGTTTAAAATCGAATGGTTTGATCAACAACTGAACCAGTGACTTCGAATTTTTCCATTAAATGACGAATCGTGGGTTCTGTTGGTCGATTACGTGCACAAAACGTTCAAATTGAACAAAAATTTCGATAATAAATTTTAATAACTTCAACACGTTGAGCAACTATGTATCGACCCTCGATGATTTGCAAAGCATCGCCAAATACAAATCTGTTACACGAATCTGAAAATTTAATAATATACACAACAGCTGTGACGATTCAAAGTTCTATCGATTTTATTGGAAAATCTTATACGTTAACAGGGTTAGGTCCGTATTGGTAAGTATTGAAGAGAATACTTTACACTTATTTTTAATAACTTATCCATCGTAACTTCCCGAATAAATAATTATGTATTTCATATTTTTTAGGGATATAAAATCACACTCTGATAACTTTATTTTTCAATGAGGAAAGCACTGGAACATAATTTATATGTGTATTATAGGCGTGACCCATTTAAATTGGTGCAACGGTATATCTCGTAGACAACTAATTAAAAAAAAAAGTAGAATGTCTTTCATGATTTCGAGAGGGTTTCGAATGACATTAATAGTTTTGTTTTGCTATAATCGGCTTTAGAGCAGCGTGTAGATGTAAATACAACATAACTTCGGAACCAATAGATCTACAGATATGAAAGTTTTACGATGTACGTAAAACAACTAAATAAATATATCGTCTATGGATCGGGCAGAGGTTCTCAATCTTTCGTTCTCAATTAATCAACGTTAATATGTTACACCATTTACGCAATGTTTGCAGTAATTTAGGATAAAACATTGCAAAAAAATATAATAAAAAACACATAGGCTATAAAACCTTACATTATTTTTTAGTTGCGCATGACTTAATATAAAATTATATACAATTTTGTATTTAGCAAGCTTTGTCCGAAGCAAAACTCAAAGGTAACCAAACGATTAACGATAAGCTGAAAGTTGAACTGAATCTGATGCTTGGAAAAATTAATTCCAGTTTTCCACAGTCATTGAAACTGTTGCGTCGAAGGTTTAACTTTAGCGCGAAATACGAAATCGTAAATGATTAAAGTAATCGCCAAGTGAACTGGCCTGTCAGGACCACTTTCCCTTCAGTGAAAAACTCTCATTTTACTTCCTCTATTCAGACTTCTTCATTGCCAATCAAATTTATTTTCTTGTTTCTTTCACTTTTACGTTTAGTATCTTGTTCCTACTCGATTTACAAAAAAGCACGTTCAATTGATTGGAGGGTTTTTGTTTTTATACAGGTCGAAAGCACAAGTGACAAGGATTACAGAAATGTAAATTAGAAATGCTATTGAGATCTGGTTTGTCCATGAGAATGAACAAAGAGCGAGAGAAGACTTATTTAACGGTTACGTAGCACGCCGTAGCACGCCGTGGCACGCGTTGCAGCAGAATTGGGTACAAAATTTCAATAAATGTACATCATGTCGTAAGTAATATATAATGGAAATATTTGGAATTGTAGCGGATAATATTTTATTCACTATGCATACAATATAGAGAAAGTGTAACTCCGCTGAGAATGAAAGGTTCGGAAGTTTTAATGGCGTCGCAATTAAAAGCCTTCGATACACCATGATGATATGTCCGAGACGAAATTCGGTGACTCGCTTATTGTTTTTCTTCGAACGAGTTCATCTCAATTCTCGAGAACCGTTTAAAACCGTTTCTTTTGCATTTTATCCGCGGTAATAACTCGAAACCGTACAAAGCTTAAGTTTCAAAAACTGTATTGTCTCTTCTAGCGATACACTTAGCCTCGAACCAAGTGTACTGGTTAATTTGTTAATACTTTGGAGCTAAAGAAAGCAGACCGATTTTTGAAACTCCAGTTTCGATTTGTTTCCAGACATTGCCGAGTCACGAGTGTTTAAACAACGTCACTGGACAGAATGTGAAAGAAACAGTTCTCACGCGTTGCAGCTATGTACTACGGAAATTATTTTTTTATTTCCTCCGATCGATAAAATTATCACAAGTGCAATAATGCATACTTATTCGTAATCTACGCGAGATTTTTTCGGGTCTTGAACATTTCTTTTCCTCTACGATGTTTCTAAAATTCAATTCTACCGATGCTCCTGCGATTAAACACTTGATGTCTTTTTTACTACGAGGGAATCAATTGTTTACTTTTACAGTCTATTACCCGGTCTCACGAAGTAATGCAACGAATGATGCAGATCTTCGATTTTTCGCTGCTCGATCGTGTTTTTCCTTATTCGTATAATTGTAAACCACGAAAGCAGAAGAGTATCGAGGACGCGTGACACGTACCGCGGTATTTACGCAACTACACCACCGTTAACATTAGGAAGAAATATTACTACAGATAACTTTTTCACTAGTATATCGCTTATAAAAAAATTACTTACACAACGTACAACTTTGATTGTGACTATCCGAGCGAGCATGAAAGAGTTACCGAAACCAGCAAAAGAACGCAACGATAAAATTATTCTGTTTTCCTCGCTACATTAGAAATTGGATAACTGTATTTTCACTATTTACTAATGTTAACCAAAAGTAAAAGTATTGTTACTAAGCCCAAAACATACATTTGTGAAAATTGAAAACGATTATACACATGTTCCAGAAACAATTAAATTTTACAATAAGATCAAGTTTGAAATAGATGTAGTTGATCAAATGGTGCGTAAAACCAGTGTAAAAGCAGGATCGTTCCGGTGGCCTTTTCAAGTTTTTTATAATATTTCAGATTTGATAGTCATAAATTCTTAGATATTATACAAATAATGCACCGGTTCGAAAATATCCAAAAAAAGATTTTATATTTGAATTGGCTAAAGAGCTTATCGACGAATACGAGAAAAAAAAATCAAAGATTTTTTTTCCATCGGTTAGCAGTTCGCAAAAACGCAAGTCATGTTAGATTGATTATTGCAATAAAAGTAAAAGTAATAATACTTGTATTAAGTACCAGATTTAATTAACTTATACTAAATGTATTAATATTGTAATCGTTTTTAAATTTAATTGATCGTTTTTAAATTTAATTGATCGTTTTTTTTTTATTATTTTTTTTTTAAGTAAATACCTGGTTTCCTCTACTCGTCAATTTGACGGATGTCCGTAGAAATAGGTATACAAGGAACGTCTGCAAACTTAAAACAAACCGTTAAATAGTTTCTTTCTCGCTCTTTGGTTGTGTCTCATGGACAAATCGAATCTCAATAAAATTTTTAATTTACGTTTCCGTAATCTCTGTCATTTAAACTTTCGATCTGTGTAAAAAATGTTGTGTGATTTCGCTATCAATTGAGTGTGTTTCCTTGTTAATATTGTGGATCTCTGTCCACGTGCATTCGGCAATAGATATTGATATTCGACACCGTAATTATACTTTTTCCGACGAAATAGATTAAAATTTGATAAAAAAATCAATCATAATTATTCTCAAGAAAAAGAAAAAAAAATTAATTTCACGAAATTGTATATTGATTATTGTATGTATAAAAATTTATTTTTTACTTTTAATTACGAATAATCGAAGTTTAAAAAAGTTTATTTTCATTATTTCTCAGATAATCCATTGAAAACTCCATGTCCAGATAAGATAGCAAACTTTTATAGAGTATCGTGTCTTAATTATGAACAAAATTAAAACTATCTGTCACTGATTTTCGATACAAATTTTGAAACTGCTGTAACGATAAGTGAAACACAGGGAAAGCAACATTTCAGTTCTTAATAATTCTACAGATTTTTAATATTCTCTCATTACTTATTGAACAACATTTACATCTCAACGATTACATCATATTAGAAATATCTAATTAGTTACGCACGAGCAAAATGCTGATTTTATGCATTTGTGACGTATGTTAATATGGAGAAACGTATGCAACATGTATGTAGAATATATCATTAATTAATATAACAATATTAATATTCAATTTTACATATGTATGTTCAATATATATTCTTCATATTTATATTCGTCACAAATGCATAAAATCCACAGTTTAGTAGATAAATATAACCTACATGCGCATTAATTTGTATTGAAATACATACATGTACACGATGGGAATATATATTTAATATACTTTGTGGCATGCGGAATCAGAAAAGTTTACACATTTCGGCCGTCTTCTTAATTCTTTTTTTGGTAATTCTTGTTACTTATATTTCTCGAAATTTCAAAATTATCTATAAATATTCAATTAGAAATTAAATGTTTTTTTGTAACGAAAGTTGTGGGTAGCATTAAACGAATTCGGTGATCTGTAATAAAATGGAGCTGTAACAACTTTTAAAGAAAGTCGACCAATTAATGTACCAAAATATAACTAATACTGAAGATATTTACTTGTTTAGGAAACTTATAGACGGAGTTATTGAAGTGGTCACAGTACTTTGTAAAATTAAAACATCTCCTAAAATAGTACAGCAACAATACTGCATTAAAATATCACACTTGTCCCTTGATAAACCTTATCGATCGTTTCCACTACTGCTATGTAGCTCAAGCTGGCAACAATGTGAGCTTAAAAATAAACTAGTTAAATTTCAAAACAGTGTCACATGCATATCATTGGGACAGCTGTTAATGCAACTTTCATATTTTTCATTGTACGTTCATCAGAATATTATCAATGAATTCAATGGCACCGTCAAAAGTTGGTTGTCATAAAAGAAACTACAATTATTTGTCAAATTAGGAAAAATTACTTCACTTCTAAATTAAAAATGGTATTAGTGCAGCCAGTTTCCATGCATAAATTTTAAAGAGAAAACCATATATTAGCGAAAAAAAATGAAAATACTACAACTCAATTTTACTAAACGGTAAACTAATAAATCTTTTTGCAATACAGTGTTGTTTTTCTCAAATTTTTTAAATTTTTCTATGTGGTAAATTAATAATTCTTTTTAAAATATAGTGTTATTTTTTGACTAAAGTAAATACAATATTTTTAATGAAAATAGATGTAAAACTGTACAAAGGAAGTAAAATATATAATAATTACAATCAAAAAGACTACAGTCAATGTTTAAATACGAAGGTGGATTGGTGCTAATGCGAAGCCATATATGAGAGTTAATGATAGAATTAGAAATTTTGTGTTTGTTATTGGGATTTTACATAAAATGAAATATTTAGAAATTTTGGGAAAATTTGACAGGTGATTATATTTAAATTGAGACTATTGTGAAATTAGTGCTTGCAATTGAACATTTAAGTCAAAGCATATTGCAAAAGTTGTCAAAAATGAGTATTATGTAAAGTCTCACACAAATTATCATATTCGTTACAAAGTCTTCGTTCAAATTCCACTGAACATTTATGGGACGAGGTAGAGAGAAGATTAAAAGACATAATTATTATATTAAAAAAAAACATTAAAATAGAGTGTTCTTGAAGAATGGCAGCCTATTTACCTAACTGTTACCTAAATGTAACATCAAAATTAGTGTATTCAATGTAAAATCATGTTAAGACTATAGTAACAGCAAAAGATAGATGAACTTCACACTGAAATTTTGAATACTTTTATAAAATTAATGATGCTTTCAATTCATATTAAATGTATTGTTCGAATACTTTTGTGTCTCACTGATGTTAAGTGTTTGTAATAAATATAACATAAATACTATATATTATAGACCTATTTTTTAATTTTACAAATATAATCTTGAGACATAAACCTCGTTCTATATAGGGTTTTCAGAAATACGTGTCTATACTTTAGGAGATGAATCTACGCAGTTAGATAAGTAAGAGATGTTGTATGAATGGGTCCCGTATAGTTCGGTTTTTGAGTTACGAATGATTAAAAAAAATATCAAAGTATCCAGCTTGTGTCTTCTTAACATATGTTAGTGCATGTCTTAGCGCTGAGTTCTGCTCTCGTTAAAAAATACCAGGTATTCCATGAACTGTTTCAAATCTATTTTGTACTCTTTCTCGCAGATCATATATAGTTGGAAACTGGAAAGATAATTATTAATTAAAGAGAATACAATACCATGTTACAAGAGTATGGACAGTGTCGAACGATTTTTATTTAGTTGCAACCTTCGAAGGCCAATTCTTAATTTTTTCAAGAGGTTAACTTCTCATCTCCGCATATTACATTGTTGACTTTAATTGAATACATAATAGATTTTAAACAGTTTCAAAATAAAAATGCTGAAGCGTAAGGTGGACACTTTGAATATTTTCTTTAATCATCCATAATTAAAAAATTAAAGTATATAGGATTTGTATTCATACATATTTTTGATACGTACGTCGGTGATTGAATTGAGTATAGTTCCCAAAAGAACTGTACTTAAATCTAGAGGTCGCTCCAAAATCACTGATGTTTTACCAGGTCGGTAATTCAGTTCGTATGACACCAACTCTCGTAAGATAAAACGTCCATTTTATATATCGTCTTTGAGAATATTGCGGAAAAAAAAATCAACAACTGTAAATCATAAACATCACCGCCCGTTAATTCTATTTAAAAATAAAAGATTCAAAATTGAAACAGGAACTGTTGAGGTGAATACAACTATCTGTCCATCAAGAAATACCTCACGGTGAGATGTATATGTAGGTACATATCTTTACTTCCCAATTTGAATTAAAAATTTTAGAATTATATTTTTAACTCTGTCATTCTTAATGCCAAGTTTAGTAGCATCTACGAGAAAACATTTGGATCTGAGTAGGACGTAAGATCCTAACGTAGTATCCACATTGATCCTAACGTTAATTTTGGTCAGATCTCGATACTTTACATCATATTTGCAATAATCACTTGGATATTACCTTCAAAATGGGCACTTGTGGCGGACTTCTTCGATCAAAGAAAGGTTAAGATATCAAACTTTTCGAGGGAATACAAAAATTAAATTTTTGGACACAAACAAAGTTTGTTTTCTTTTTTAATTATTTTTTGCTCGTTTGAAGCACTTAAGAAACAAAATTGTTACAATATGTACATAAAATGTTACGATATATACTTGTTATGATATGTAAAAATTGTAATGAAAAATAAATTTTGTGTCATTAGTTATTGTTTTGGCTTGATTTCGTATATTGTTATCCACATTTCCGGTTTTTTGAAATTTTGTTATAATATTTGTAAAGATAGAGAGAAAGATTATTTATAAAATATTTTGTTAAGAAAAATTCGCAACATAGTAAATTCAAACTTTTAGTGCGTATATTGATATACTTAAAAAATTTATGAATTTATTACAACTTTATATAGTTTATAACAAATGTATAAGGAAGTTCCAAAAATGTATATATGTAAATAGCTATTCGTTACAATTACGATTATAATTACAATATACATATAATTATATATATATATAATTGTAGATAAATTATTCGAAAAAAAATTATTCGTTAAGGTAATTACACATATAAAGATTTATTCGAAATTATTCTTATCTTATTATCTTATAGGAGAGGGTGCGAATATGGATCATAATTTTTGTTTCAAAGAAAACATACAGTTAAAACGCAAAAGGTACATGAATTAGAGGTGGAAATGGTAGTTTATAGATCTAAGATAATATATCAACAATTCTATTGCCTAAAAATTGAACTATTTGGTGGAATCCTCGGCATTTTTACGAAAGTTTGTCAAAAACATGGTCTTAGAAATTGGAGTGGTAGCGGAGTGGTAGATTGGAGCGGAACAAAAAAAGTAAAAAATTCATAGTAAATAGTTAATTTTTCTCACAAATTAACTTGTGTTTTAACGATAATAATAAATAATAATAGAAAGACCAGAAAAAGTAAAAAACGTTCTGCGTAAAATCTAACGAAAGTTTCCAAAAAAGTTAGAAAATAGTCGCAAATAAAAATGTCGTTTTCACAACCAGTGCACAAAGAGTGGGCCCATTCTCAACACGTCACACATTTCCTAATTGCTTTCTTGGCCCGGTGGGACACCTTCAAACAAAAACAGAGGAATAAAACTCCTCGAAACAAGAGAGGTTGTAATATGGATCGTCATGGTTCATTATGCCACCTCCTGCCTTTCATAGAATTAACCTAAATATTTCGACATAAAAGAGATATTTTCGTCCAATTAAGTAAAGCGCTTTGAAGCTTAATCTTACGACTAAGTGTACTTTTATACTAAGCGTTTTATATTTTTTAAATAGTATAAGAGAAAAAGCAAATTAAACTTACCTTAAAAATACTGTAAAATAAGTGCAAATACTTGCACTTGCACATATAATAGCAATTATCAACTTAATATTTATACTTTCAGCTCTTGCAATATATAGAACACACAAGTCCTGAAGTATAAACCAATCCAGAAATCGCACTTAACACGCCTAATTATCATAGGAGAAAAGTAGACGATCAATATTAAGACATTGGTACATATGGACTGGATATCTTCTCCCCTGTAGACACGATTTAAGAAAATTCGTTAAATAATTCATCGTAGATAATGTTCAAGATGCAAATGTATTGCCTTTGGTTCAGGTCGCTCGTGCCTTTGAACTTAAAAGCTACAACGTTTGGACTTTCAACTCCTACAGCTTAAAGTTCGAGAACGCATATGTATTAAATATTATAAGAAAATTACAGAGCCTTTGAAGCACTCACGCGCGGAGTTCTTTCGACGTTTCTAAGATCAGAAAGTACAGCAAAAAAGTAATCTGAAATCTAACTTGTGTGAAACGTGCAGCACGTGGAAAGGAAAGAAAGATGAAGCAGTTGACAAGTACGACAGCTGGTATGAAAATCACAAAGTGATACCTGCACTATAAACCGTACCGGTAGTGCAGGCAAAGTGGAGATCGATGCCGTGCAGGAAATGTTCATCGGATCAGAGGTACCATACGGTGTCAAATACACTACGTATATTGGAAACGGGGATATTAAAACAAAGTGCAAAGTTATTTTGGATATCAGTCCACATGGTGAAGAAATTACTATCCAAGAAAATGAGTGTGAAGGTCGTGTGGAAAAACGAATGGACACTAGTTCGTGGCACATAAAGAAAGCAAATAAGGGCATCGGCTACATTTAGGCACGATCCGCCTCTTAGCGACAAGGTCATAGAAATTATGAAAACAATTTATGAGGATTTATCATCGGAAGATTTATTACGAAGGTGTCTGGGCGCGGAGAGCCATCGACTTGGTCATTTGTTCCAAAGCACATTCATTGTGGACTCTCGACAATTGAAATAGCAACAGTTTTGACTATTAATATCTCTAACGAAGGTTTTTTTAGGAATTTTGAAAGTTACGAACGAAATGGACATAACTGTTGCTTTGGTTCTTTGTCGTGTATATTCAGTACGTGTGTCGCTGCAGCCTGCACTTAGATCAAGTCAAAATCGATATAAAAAGAATAACCAAGAAAATCGATATTTCACTTTCAAAATGCTGCCATTTTTTTAATTATCAATTTCTTTCTGTCTTTCCGATATCTGCTATAGACAAATGTGTCCTGATTAAGAATCTCTCTCGTTTTTTTTTTTTTTTGCTTTAAACAAACAGAATAGTTAAAATCGTGGTAACTAGAGAACATTTTTTCGATACGCGATTGCTTATAAGGCTCTGTACTGCCACTAATTTTGACTAATTTTTATCGCGAAACGATTAAAAATCTTGATATGTTCGTATATGTATGTATGTAGGTACGAACTTTACAAATGATAGATACGATGTTCCTAAATGAGAAGCTATTTTTCCATCCTGTATGTACAGAGTGTTATAGGACGAAATGAGGTGACTTTATACGAAAAAGTAAGTCGAAAATGTAAAGTGCCAATTTTCCGTACAGAGTTCCAATTTCGAACAAATCGATGTTAAAGATTCCTAAAGTACACATACGCTTCACTATGGTATAAACTAGCCTTTGAGTTTATAAACGGTAGCAGTGTCATGGTTTGTTATGATTTTTTGTATCACGAGATGAGATCGATCATGAGATTTGTAAAAGGTTTTTTGGACAATAAATGTCTCGGTTGAATCACGGTCCTGGTGATGGAGTAACATAGCCACCATGATTTTTGAACTCGATGTCGATAGATTTTTATTTATGGATCCGTATCGAGTCCTTTGTTTAAAACGAAGAAATTGCGGGTGAAGAACACATCGAACCGAAAATACTGTTTTCTATTTAAAAATAGAGAATTTTTAAGACTGTAAAGTATTTTTTACCTATAATTTTGTTAACATATTTATTCGTTTTTTAAGAAGCTGTACAAATTGTCATGTAACAAACAAACGCGTTCCAAACAATTTTCGTTATTTTGTACATTGTTTGTAACTTTGCTTGTAGGATATACTTATGAAAACAAACAGATTTCGTTTAATTTAGTTTTGTTAAATTATGTAAACATAAATAGTGTTTATCTAATTATAAATAGATACGGACAATGTTTTCGTATGCTGTGTCAATGAAACACCAGTCCATTGTTATTTTATATTTTTTGCTATAACTTCATAACAAATCATTTAAGAGACTTCGTTCGAATATAGTAATTTTTTCTTAATTTTGCTTGTAAAAAACAAACAGTGTACATCTGACAATATACAATTGTCAGATATGTAACAATTTGTGTAACCGTTACCTTTCCATAATGGAGATTCGTTTAGGAGCTGAAAATTAGTATCTATGAAGAGAATCTAAGTTTTCATTATTATTTTGTGTACTTGTTCAGAAACATCATTCTAATAATTAATCTGTTGTTAAATTCGTTGAAAATGTATTTAATTACTTTCGTTGTAAATGTATTGAATTTAGTGTACATCCTATCTACTTAAATATCTCAAAATATATAATAAATATTAACACAAGTTTTTAGGTATAGAGTGTAAAATGACATTTGAAACACGCGCATCTACCATATTTACGTAGATACAGAATAAGTATCTCTATAATGAAGAAAATAGCTTTGCGGTACCTAAAACTTAACTGTTCTTGCTATTTTAAATTTGCATTATAAATGCTGATTCGATCTTTCTTAAAGAAATGCTGATCGACACTCAGCATTCGTAAACACGTTGTTAATGAAAATATTTAATTAAAGTTCACAAGTGCGGTCGGGGGTGTTTGTAACACTGGCAGTCGTGGACGGTTGTAACGTTACGCACTTTGGCTCGAAAAGAGTAAAAGTTGAAGAAGAAGACAGTAATATGTCCGTAACGATGGATCACAGAGCTTGGAATACAATTTTTAACGAAGAGCAGAAAAAACGAAACTTTATTAACAAAAAATGAAGAGAGAAATAGATGTACAGAATTTAACCTTGAATTTGTGAAACCGTTTTGTAAAGCTTGGTCACGATAGGTTTTAATTAGAGGTAGAAAGAGGTAAATGTCTACTATACATACCGGTTCCTCTAAAACGGAAAAGATCGAAGAAGAATGTGAAAAAAAAACAAACAAAAATATAGAAAAATGAAAAAGAGTACTATTGTCTGGTGTGCAATGAATCCTATAATAAAAGTAAACCTAATGAGAAATGGGTGCAATTTATATACATATTTTCCATAATTGCAAGATCCAATAACGGAGAAAAAATATCAAAATTTTTTATTTTTTGTCTTTAATTTTTCCCCTTTCTTTGTACACGTTTATGTAAGAATTTTCGTTACAAACGCAATAGCATTTGCGTAATCGTATTCCAAAGTGTTGCTACTGAGCCCTAATACAATACATTGTCTCGATATTATTTCTCGTCTATTGTACGGAGCATTTGCTGTCAATTTTTCTAATATGCCACGCAACCTTTACCATTGTTACATTATAACATACATAGTTAATAGGCACATAAAAACATAAAATGTTATTTGTACGTTAAGACTATAAGTGAAATACGGTTGGAGAAACTCTGCCCATATGTGCTTGAAAGCTCGAAATTTTCCTTGGTATTTAACTTCGCTCATATTTCGAATTTTATTGTATATAAGCAAACTGCGTATGCCTGTACAAGTTTTGTATAGAAAGCAGATAGAGAAGTGGGACACGTATATTGAAATTCGTTTCGTCGCAACGTCGTTTGAAAAATGTATCTTTTATCGTATAATAGATATTTTGCGCAATGCGTACATTTTGTATATTTTGGTTAAATACCATATGTACGAATATGTACGATATGTTTCGTGTGTAGATACGTTGCATATTTATCTGGTAAGATTCAGAAATCGGGAGTATTTAAAACGGTGCAAATGTAGAAGGGTGGGAAACTGCTCTTGAACGAAGCCCGTTACGAACCAATAATGTTTAAAAAAAATCGAAATCTTTAGAGCAGTGAAATTCCCTTCTAACGATAAATGTATGCCATTTACAAATTATTTTTATACAACAATCAGTTACCGAAATACACCTTTGTAAATTGTAAATTGATGAAATAATTTGATCTATTGTGTTTTACAGCACGTACACCGTGTACGTTGTCACTTCATGCTAATAATGATTTTTCTCGTCTTATAAGTATTACAATACACATCTTGTACTTAAGTTACGCGAATGTCTTTCGTTTTCTGTTGTCTTTAACATAAATTTATTCCTGGAAAAAATCGACCTTTTTGTATATTTAACTATCGCTAATACAATAGATGTCTAAAACGAGTAATGTGTTCGAAGGAGTAATAAAAAGAGTAGAAAATGTTTTGCACTCTGTCAAAATGTACAGAGCTAATGGAATTGTATGTTTAAATGTGTGAGAGTCTTGTTGGATTCTGACAGATTAGAATTGGACGTTAGTTAAATAATTGAATAAATCTTTATTCGAATATTTATCCGAAGAAAATGGTTTATTATATTCGAACGATTTATAGAGACAGCCGTTATTTTTGGAATTATGCGGATAGACAAACAAATACGTATGCATTTTTCATTTTAAAAATAGATAAAACTATCCATTACGTATGCGCGCGTACGTTGGTCCGTGGATAGTAGTCACTACCGAAACAATTGGTTCTCGGTATATTTAGTTTGAATTCCTGCGCTTAGCGGCGCTGAATTTTTATTCCGGTCTGAATTGATAACGTTGGAAACGACACGAAAATGGTAAGAAGGCTCGCGAGACTCCGATCCATGTGACACGAGATAGCATTGTTTGCAACGTTTATTTTATATCCAGTTTGTACACAAAGTTCCAGTAAATGCCCGGTCTATTCTATATCTCGTTTACGCTGGTCTCAATTCTACTTTACCGACGATCAGGTATTTTGTATTTAAAGAGTTTCTGGAAAGTATCGCAAGATGGCCGCGGAGCGTGGTCGTGCACTTGTAATGACAGCACGTGCTACAGCTGAGTGGCGGTTTCGATCTCGAAAAAGTGAATATAATCGTGTTCTAAAGGTGTTAAAATCGCTTTCTCGGATATACTTGGAGTTTACCTATTATTGTATCGGTTCTGCACTTTGAATTACATTTTCGAAAGGATTCCAGTGTCGATGCATTTTCTCAAATTACACTCGTATTTACTAGACGCTCGCACGTGTGCCGCCAATGCTTCTACAATAAACTGTAAATTAGTAAACGACCTTGGTAGAGAGTTATGTCCGGCAATAAGAAGTGCGTGTCGAGAATATCGTAGAAACAGTGGAAAAGATATTGTATCGACCATGTGAACAGATATTTCTTACCAAGGTAATATTTCAAATGAATTAGAATCGTGATTTCGGTACTAACCTAACCCTTTGCATTCGTGTGCCGAATCATCGTTAAGTGGAACTTCATAATGCATACTTCCGATGTAATTATTTAGTTTGTAAATACATAGCCGAAGAATCGTCAATAGAAGAAGAACAGTGTAGAATTTATTCGTATTAATTGTAATACGGACGTTGAACGAAACGTATCAACAGGTATTCAACGTTGCAAAATAGCGGCAGTAGCGCAATATTGTTTTTTTCTCGAACAATGTTACTCGTACGGAGTGCATCGGTATAGAAAATTAAGATTTTCCTTGCGTTGAAATTCAAAATCGAGCTGTTGTATGTTTGTTAATAGTTGCGAATGCTTTAATTTCGTATTATCCGAATGGCGGGGAAAATATCGAAATCGTGACAATCAATATTGTAAATACACGAAGACATCCGCGATTGGCATTTTTCGATCGAAACTTTTAACAATAGCGTTTTTTTATATTGGCTTTACGAAGACCACGATGTAAATTCAAAGAGTAGTTCACTCGTAATGCTCGCTAAACCGTCATTACTTGAACGAAATATTGGCACCTCCGATATTTTCTATATATAAATTAAATACGAATACTTGATCGAATCACTTTCTACAAATTTTCTTTCGATACATTCAAATATATTTACTCGTCAATTGTATCGACGATGAATACGAATTTAAAAGAAAATCGTTACTGCCATGTTTTACCATAGGTTACAAGTTATACGTGTTCATTTTACCGTTAAGTTTTCTCCGGATTAGCATTTTGCCACGAGATTTGAACGCGATCGTTTCGAATTACATTCTCGATACTCGATTGATCTTTAAACGTTTCATAACTTTTCCGTGCTTTTCTTTTCTTTCTTCATTGGTCGTGCTTTCGTTTTCTTTTTCTTCCCGACGAGAAAAGGGCTTCTTTTCGTTTTTCGATTACCTCGGCCGAGTCGATTAATCGTTCAAACGAACGAACGACACGCAAGATAACTAACTCGAGTTCCCCGATAAGATTCGTGGAATCCTCGAAAGAACGACGATATACCGTACATATTTTGGTTTGCGCGCCACACTTTTGTTCGTTGAGAGATCGCTTAGAAAACGAATATTTCTACGATAAACTAGGGCACGAAGAACAGAGGTTTATCGAAAAGAAACACCGTAGCGAAATTCTTTTCGCAGTTGTAATCATTTCTATTCGAAAAGTTACATCGTACCAATACTTTCGGCGGTTTTTGTATCGTTCCTCGCGATAGTTGAGCTGCATTTGGTTTCTAACGGCCGATAAATTTCCGTAGTAACGATTTAAAGATGATTCGTAGCAATTATTTCCACAAAGGTTCGGAGTCGTTTCGTGCTCTTTGACGCGTTATTTGAAAGAGTGTCCTCAACGGTTGTCCAAACTACAGCGTAAAGAGCAAAAGTATTCGATAATCTTTTGGTGCGCTTAAAATTGTACTTACCAACGAAAGTATCGATATTTCACGCGTTAATAACCACGCCATTTTTCTACACTTAAGGATGTCCCCGATACTTGTTCGAGTCGTGGAGTAAAAAAGTTGACGTATCTGTAAATTTTCCGATGTACTTGTTACTTTGTAGTATTACCAACGAGAGTAACGCCATTTAAAAGTTTACAAGTATCAGAGTTCGTGTCTTGCGAGCGCTTCAAAGAATACTTTTGCATCAGGGCTCGTTTTTCGTTAGCTCTTTAAAAATACGTTTTCGATTCGAAGCACCGGTATCGGTAAACGGTATCGTAGATTTTCTCGCAACGATCTCGTGATACGTAAAAAGATGGCAGATGTAACGTAACGTATCATTTTAATCGTTCGATTTGAAGAGGATTCGGTCGGTATCGGTAATAAGATGGCGGCGACTTCTTTACGTTTAAGTCGCGTAATGTATACATACGTACAGTATCGTAGAAATGTATTGGTACAAATGTACCGTGGTTTCGTATGAATAAAGATTTACACGCGAGCACACACAAATATTTTACACACGTGCATCGTTTCCAGCATTCGTTACGATTACTCGATACCTTTCGGTCGAAATGTTTATCGAAATAGAAACTGATCGAACGAGCAACTAAAATAACGCACGTAGGGGAAAAAAGGTTTCCTGTATCCAATAACGTTTGTAAAAGGACGAGTGGCGTCTTTACGTTTTGCTATTTATAGAGTCGTTGTCGAGTAAACACAACAATAGGGATTCTTTTTTTCTAGACTTTCGTTAATCAGGCACGGAAATAACGCAATTACGGAAAGCTTATCGATCGTATCGTTCTACGCGTACTGCACATTTAAAGGGCGTTTCGGTAAAATTGACAAATTTTTCAATCGTTTCCATTTGCGAATTGTTAAACGCACGTTTGTTAAAATTTTAGAGATCGATGCAACCTTTTGGCGAATCTCCGTGAAACGGTACACGATTCGATAACGAGTAGAAAATATTCGAACGATTGTTCGAATTTACCACAAAAATTTCCATTCGAATCGAGTTCGTTCTTTCTTCAGGGACGCGTTGGGTGAAAAGTGTGCGGCAACGATCTGTAAACAATTGAGCAACTCGTATTGTAAAGAGAAGTCGAGGTGGTCATTTAAACGGTATTACACGCCGCAAACAGCGCCATCGAATACACTTTGTAACGAACGAACGATTTCGAATTATATTTCGCAAACCGTTCGTTTTATTTCGATCGAAGTCCGTCGATCTTATCGCGACACCGTTTCGATCGATCGCTAAAATTTGCTCGTACTCTGGATAGCTAACGTGGCTATTTTCATGATTTCAGGTGAAGGTGTTCAGTGATAAAGGACAGTGTTTATTCGATTTCCGCGGGACACGTGAGTACTTTGCAAATTTCAATTTCACGATGCGACGAGCTTCGTCGTTGGACGAATTACCGAATTCGTACAAAGGATCGCGTACAGTCTTTATCGGCGCGAAATATTTTAGAAGAAGAGTGTAAGAAACAAAAACAAAAACACAGGGAACGTTCAAGGTCTTGTTTCGTTGCGAAGAGCACACAATTGTGCCGTACTCGTATCGTTCCGACAACCGTTTCGGTGTAACTGTACACAGAAACCAATATCGCGATACGAATTTATTCTAGGAACAACGGAACCGAAAAATAAAAGACGAATCTTATTTACGAGGTTAAATATATTTTATGGGCGGTAAATTTTGGAAAGAATACTTCAACCGTTCGCGGTTAACCGCGTTTCCATTGAATTCGATCGAAGTAACGCGCGAAAGGATCGAGAATTACGCGCAAAGCGTAGGACGTAACGGTCGGGAGAGATACACCGATCGAACGAATGTACAAAAACGGGCATTTTATCGATGAAACATGTTTATTAAAAATCTAGTATCATTTTCCTACGTCTACAGTAAATATCACAGGTACACGTTTCTCTATCACAAAATCCTCTGCTCGGTCATATTTATCCTGCTGTCGATTTAAACGCGACAATTTCAATTTTCGTGCAATCGTCGAGCGTAAAACTTACACGTACAACCGACCGAGGAGATACGTACATAACAACGTTTTTAGCGCGAGAAGAGTTTCTTTCTCGTGTCGATTCAGGTGTTAACGAGACCGCAATCGACGCGAGAAAAAGGTCCAACTGTACGAATGTTCTCGCGCCAAAATGGACAAAATAAAAAATTCTCGATAAAAGTATGAAATAAACAATAGATAACTCTAACTGTCTAGTGAATTAAAGCTTGAGCCGCGCGACCACTTATACGCGGGCGTATCGTTACATCGAGATCCTAGTAGTTTCCAACCGTTTTAACAGCGTTTCGTTAACGAATTTACAATAACCAGTGGACGAAATTACAAAAGAACTTATATCGTTATTGCTTGCTCTCCTTCTTTCTCTCTCTCTCTCTCTCACTCACTCTCTCTCTCAAACATTTATGTTCTTCTCCCTCCCCCGATTTCTCCGTTCACTGTGTTTCACTCCGAGTGTCTTGAGCAAATAAAAAATATCTTAAGTCTATTTCTCTTCGGTTCACGAATCCGTGTTTGCACACCCCGTAGACGTTTCAGATGTAATCATCGTTGTCCGAATCTCGACACTTTAACGGCCGTGTGCGGTTCATCGGCGAACCGTGAGACGATTTTCGGTCGGGCGGTTAAAGCGCCAAAGGACGAATAATTTCTCGAGGAAAAGTGAAGTCTTTCATCCGTCGCGAGGTTCCCTTGTTGAAAGGCGCACGAGTTACTCGTTCGAATCACAGACAAAATTGCAACACCGGTAAAATGGCTCCCCGCGCAACGGATCGTTCGGAAAGAGCAGGCCAGGATCGGTTGCCCTCGACCCAGCGGCGAACGAATCCGATCGGTCCGGGTACGACGGGGGTTCAGGTTCTTCCTTCGCTCGTTTGGATTTCGAATCTCGATCGATTACCACGGTCTCCAAATCGGCTCGTTGGGTTTGGCGACCTGCAGGAGACCCTGATGAGTCTGAGAGATGGTTTCGATGTCCGTTCTGATCGGAGAGGGTTGGCTGGAGGCTGGTGTCAGGGGCATCGAGTATTCGTCGGAGCTGAGATCGCTGCTCGAGGACGGGGATGATTGCGGCGCGGACACGTGGATGGTAAGGGGGCCCGTTTTGTCCATGGAGTTCAGTTTGTGACCCAAGTGGGTCATCAATTTGGTTCCGAGAGCTACGTCGACTCCGGGAGTGGCGGCGAGGCAACGGCTGACTTCGTTCGCGCAGTGCGTGTAACCCGCTCGGAAGCGATCGGCGTCGATCACCGGATTCGCCGAGAGTCGTTGCTGCCTTTGAAGTTTGTGGAGGTGACGCACGGTCAGCTCCAAAATGTCAGCCTTTTCCAATTTCGCCACGTTCTCGCCGTCGCCGGCCAGTGCCGTCACCATCAGGTCTTTCAGTTCGTCCAAGCACCGGTTGATGCGTGCTCTGCGTTTGCGTTCCAGCATAGGTTTCATCACCTGTAAACGAAAATTAACCAACCGTTACGTAAACGGCGATACTCCCCGAAACGAATTTCGGTCGATCGGCCGATCGGAAGGAAGAGACCGTCGACAATTCCGATTCGTTTTGTCGAGCGGTCGCTCGAAACCGATCGCGAAGGAACAACAGGTGCCGCGGATCGATATTTCCGCGCGTCCCTTACCTTTCTGTACTGATACGTCCTGGAGATCGGTTGCTCCTGTCCGTCGACCATCATGATCTGTTCGTGCATCTGCATGGTTAATCCTTGGGTCGAGGGTAGCTTCGCGCACCGATAACGAAACCGAAATTTCACTGATTACGAACGATCACACTTGTCGTCAAATGTCTCCTTTAATGTCGCACAGGTTAACGAGGAGCGTTCTCGACCGGTCGTAATTCGCTGGTAATTCGCTGGTAATTCGCTCGTAATTCGCTCGTTTCGACGGAAAGGAAACGTATCGAGTTGTATCACCGACGCGTCTCCTGCTCGCACTTGGTCAACGATCACCGTGATTGTGGTGGCTGTTGGCCGAGGCTGTAGCTTATATAGTCAAGGGCCCTTCGGCAGGGCGGGGCAGGGGGCCGCTGTCGGGGTCTTTAGTGGGGGACAGGCCTTCCGTGGGAACGGTCCGTAGAGGTTGGTTCCCAAGCAAGCACACCACCTGTAAGCGGCAGCTGCCAGACACGCGCCCACACCAAGCCATCGTCACCGTTTCTTCGTCCTCTGTTGCACCTACTGCTCGAACCCGTATTTCCTACCTCCTCTGATCCTCCTCGGGTAGTCGTGCCACGGTATGCACGGTACATATAACGTTCTTCTCTTTCTCTCTTTGCTCCTTTCGGCTCGCTATTTCACAAACGTGCGCTCATACGGAAGAACCCGATATCGACCTCCTCTCCTCGTCTACCTTCGGCAAAATAGAGGGAAGGGGAGAGAGAAAGAGAGAGAGAGAGAGAGAGAGACCGGGCCCCCCTCGTTCCACATAGTCTTCCTCCTTTTTCCATTCTAGTACCCGAGGAGGGTACTCGTGCTACATCTTCTTATCGAGATTCCCATCTTTCTTTCTCTTCCCTCTCGGTGGATCGGTGCGTCCTTGTTCGTGCAGCAGCCGCGTGGAGCGTGCTGGGCACAAGTCCAACGTTCTCTCCCGATTGCAATCCCACTAGTTACACGTTACTGAATCACGGTACATACGTGTGTCTATGTTACCAAGCCACCGCGAAACGATACGGTGCCCGCTGCGCTCGCTCGGCTCGCTTCCTCTCGCTTCCTCTCCCTTCCTCTCCCTTCCTCTCGCTTACCTCTCGCTTCCTCTCGCTTCCTGTCGCTTCCTGTCGCTTCCTCTCCGCAATTGAACAATCATTTTCTGCGTATATTAACCGTCGCGTGAGAAACGCGCCATGGACGCGGAGACAAATGTTGCGCGATGAACCGTCGCGTTACGAGAAGGATGCGACGAATCGTTTGATACGGTTCCAGCGTGGGCGCGGACTTATTAATTATCGTTTCTTCGCCGTCTCCTCGTTTTTTCTTTCTCCCTGCCTTCGTTGTTGTCGGTAGCGCGAGCAGCGTGTCTTTTCTTCGTCTTTTACGATACCTACGTACGCCCAAGTACCGTTCAACGTGTACATTTTCCCTTTACGAAAATCACGCCAACGATCGCGGCTCGGAACTTTTACCCTTTTTCCTACCAAATTTCCCGGCAATTCTTTTCCAATTTCTTTCGTCGCTTTCCAAAGGCAACTTTTATTTTCGTTCGATCGCGACACCGTCCATCCATCGTGCGGTAGCTTCGATCGGACCTTCGTACAAACAACTATGGAAATTATCGAGCCTTCGAGTTAACGGTGTTTTCCTAACCGCTCCGACCGATTTATACCGTTTCGATCGAACCGCGAAAGCTCCGAAATTGTTGTTGCTCGATGCATCGATATCGAGTCGAGTCGAGTCGAGTCGAGCGTGTCTCTTCTTAAGGCCAATTTAATCGTGTTCGGAATTTCAGTCGGCATCGCGATTACGCGCAACCGTTGTCAACCAGAAGTGATTTTCGCGCGGTACAATGAACGCGTGCGTGCATTTCGATACGACCTTGCCACGGTGACGCACGAAACGGTAGAAAGGTTACGAATTTTCGGCTTCAGCGACGGATCGCTCGACGAAAATCGCTCGAAAGTAGCTCGAGGTGAAGACTCGGTTGTCCGAGCTTTAATTTCGCGAAGATGCTCGTTAAAGCGTCCTCCGGTTCGGATAGTCATCGTCCGGAATGAATAATCTCTGCACGCTTTACGTGTACATCCTGTCGGTCGCTGGAAGCACTTCCAGATACTAATTTTGCTGAATTATATCCTTGGTACCCCGTACTACTCTTTCTCTATCCTTCTTCTTTTGCGTTGCCATTCTCTCTCCCTATTTTTTCTTTCTCCTCTTTTTCTTCGCTCGCTGCTTCCTCCTGCCAACCACCTCGCTTATTTCTCCGCGAGTAGGGTACTTAAACATCGTTCGCACCGAATAATTACGCACGCTAGTTTTATCCTTCTTTCCCTGTCCGAGTTCTCGTTCGATGGACCACCTCCTTCGTGCTACTGCAACTTTACCAGTCTCTTTTGTCTTCTTCTTCTTCTTCTTCTTCTTCTTCTTCTTCTTCATCATCATCATCTTCTTCTTCTTCTTCTTCTTCTTCATCATCATCTTCTTCTTCTTTCTCTTCTTCTTCTTCTCCTTCTTCCTCTTCTTCTTCTCCTTCTTCTTTCTCTTCTTCTTCTTCTTCCTCGACTTCTTCTTCGTCGCATATCCGTACCTTTCTCGGCTTTTTCTTTTCTTCGTTGCGCCCTCGAGCCAGCCAATTGCACGTGTCCTTAACGACTCTGGCACCTCTGTGCAAGTTACGCGATGCCCGAGATAACGCGAAGCAAAACGTTCAACGAACGATACAAATATCACGGATACCTTTCCAAGACCGATAAGAGGATGTCTAACCGCGTAGAATGTTTAATCGAGAGTATCGATTGAATCGTTCGAACGTAGTGGTAACGTTTACGAAATAAGAAACTATTTTATCGAGGAAACGCGATTTCCTTCGATACGAGTTTACTTCGTTTGTAACATTTGTACGGAATCACGGTGGCTGAGTCACGCAATCTGTGCGTCAGCTATTGAACCGCAGGCGAGTCAGTCTCGCGCGTAATAGAATACGTTAGAGGGTTTCCTTCAGCAAGAAACGAAAATGAGAGAAACATTGGCCCGGAGTGATCCGACGAAACCTTTGACGCGTTTAACCGCATCGCTGATGCATCGCGATAAAACGACAAGAGTACGCAACGGGGAATCGGAAGCGGTGCTTGTACCGATCGAAACCGATTCGATTCCTCTTGTTAACACTCGGATGACGATGCCCGGGCCCAGACCTAACCCATTCTGGACCTAGGTAATACGCTTACTTGTTCGATACGCGATGCGGTTTGTTCGCGTTGGAACGATAACGAAGCGTACACGGCTCGGAAGATGCATTTCTCCTTTTCTTGGGTGTGCCCCGAAACAGTTCGTTGTATTCAAATCTAGAACATCGTTGTTCGAACGTAATACGATCTTTTGCAATTATTGTATCGTATTACGATGTCTAAGATGAAGGACCATTCGTCGGAAAATAAAAAAGTTTTTCGCGAGTCGATGGATAGCGAAGGCAACAGAGACAATGAAATTTCATCCGATGAAGAACGTTCGTCGCGTAGCGATGCTACACCGGAACCAAAGAAACCAACAAATCTAACGGATCGAAAAAGAAGACGTCGTGTATCTACTGGATGTAACGATAAGTGTAGAGTTGAGTGTAATAATTGTCAAAACCATATACGCGGTGTACGTACAACATCGCAATATTTTGTACGCGTTGTACAGAATAGTAATAAACAACGTTTCCACGCACACTCTCGTTTGATACGTTATTCTTCTTCTTCTTTTTATCATTCGTATTATATTTTGTACAAATGATCAATTACGCGTAATTTTGTGCGAGTTTACGTCGGGGTCCGAACGGACCCAGTACCGGTGCTCGCGTAGTCCCCCGACGGTCCGCAGTCCTCGTTAAACGTCGAAACGTCGAAACGTCGAAACGTCGAAACGTCAGGAGGCGCGAAGTACAGCCGACGCGACAGTGATGAATCGAACGTGAAGCATGGTACTGTACTGCGCGTTCCTCGGATTCTGAAACGAGATTACAGTTATTACGCATGCACAACTGTTGCGACCGAACCCAAGACCCACGCGACCGTGTAACTACCTTTAGTTTTTCATTCTTAATCGTATCGCAACGAAAAGAGAGAAAATATATAAAATATTGATACGTAGTTCTAACGAAAGGAAGACTCGAAAAGATATTTTGTTCGTGAAAGTTTTTTCACCCTTTGTACTCCAAGTCTTTTTCCTACCGAAAACTAGCACCTCGATGAAATCCTTCGAATCGTGTAATTTATTTCAAACGAAACACTTTCATTTCAACGTTTCGTGTACATATATTTACATCTTACAAGAGAGGAGTAATTGAATTTTAATTTCAATTTCGAACCACGATGGTTTTCCGAATTGCAGAAAGTACACCGAATTGAGTGGCGATCGAGGATCGCCTCTCGAATGGGCGTCTTTCGATTTTTTAATCTTGGTGACGCGAGACTGTACGTAAGTTGCACGATACGAAACGTTTACATGTACCAGACGTGTTCCTTATGGCGATCCAGGAGGAAGGTTGTGTGGGAATATGCGGTAGTATATTTTGGAACAAATTGTTAGCGTTAAAAAGAGAAAAATATCTAAAGAGAAAATGTCGCGTATGTACTACAAACTAAAGGAGGGACGACACACGATATATTCGTAAATTTTGCTTCGTACCTTTCCATCGGGGAAATTGTCTTCGAGCGTATCGCACCGAAAAAGGTTACTAGAGTTATCTTCAAACATGCTCGTTCGTTTTTAATCAAATATTTTACTTGTCAAATGCTATTGTAATATCCATCATTTTCACGTTCGTACTATTTGTTTCCGTTAGTGGAACGATTTAAATTTCTATCGTCAGTTGCATCGGGGACTTGCAAAGTGACAGTGTTGTTAGATACGACGAATTAATTTTTCCCCGAAATTTTCGGTCCGTCCATAGAATTTTATACGAGGAACTCCATAATGGGTGGTATTGTACAAAATTTAACATTCTTGATAGATCTTTAAGAAAAATTATTAACCGAATAATTGGAAAGGTCTGCGAGTCAATTTCTTCTCACGTGCCGTTCGTTGATCATTGTTTTTGTACGATTTGAACAGGTGACACCGAGTACGAGGGCACGGGTGGATAATATAAACTTGTGTAAACTCGCGCATTTCCACGTTGCGATTAGTCCACGTGTACGGTTACACGTATCGCAGCTTTTACGCTGTGTTCGCACGTGCTGATGCAACATACGGCTCGGATCAATGTAGAGCACTGGCCGTCAACCTTGAAGGGACAGGAGCTACTATATTTACGTTAATTAAACTGTTAAATTTCAATACAAATCCTACTTTCGCTCTCCTATATTTTACTTTTGTTTTATTCATGAAAATCAAAGCGGATGTATTTCTTTTTTCTTACGATTTACCTATATATATATATATATAATGTTACGGTGACTACCTTTAAAATGACCTCAATCGCTATTGTGGCAAGGTCTCAATATTCGCTAGTCTTTCGAGACGAAGGGAATTTCAGATTGATCACGTTCGTCTGTATTTATATGTTAATTGAATCGCTTTTCGCGACCCACTTGTTGAAATCTTATATCGGTATCGACGTATAAATGTATACGATGAATGTCAATAAAGAAGGGGAATTCTTTTTTCATAAAAGAACCGTACTACCTTGAATTTAACGAAAAGGTTAACGCGAAACTGTAACGGTTATTTGTTACTAGTTTTGAGACTATTGAGACTAGAGAGCAAATATCGCTTTGGAAAGATACGGTTTTTTAATATATCGTTGCAGTCTTTAGCGATATTTAATTCTATCTTGAAGTATTTTGCAAAATTTGAGAAATTGTTGATTTTATGTGTTACTTGAAAAAGAGTGTCGTCTTTTGTTTAATAATTATATCGGTTCAGTACGAGCGTTTGGGTGCTTACGTTCACCGACGAAGAATTAGCAATAAAAATGATTTCGGTTTAAACAAAACTTGTTTAACAATTTTTTGGTCAATTCTTTTAAAGAAATGCCCGTGTGTGATGTCACGGTGAATTTAAAAATACTGAAAAAGTTGAGGATGTAGTTGTATTTGTCCTTTTCACGGGGTCAACTTTCAAAAAGGGTGGTACTTTATAATCGACGACAATGGTGAAAAATGATATTCGTATTGTTTGGTATCATCGCGTGTATTATTCGTTGTTACAATTGTTGACATTAAAAAAATATAACGAGCAATCACAGTTGGGACTGTTGTTCCATTATACTAACGGAGATAGTGTCTAATCGGTTGACTAAAATCTTGACTTACGGTCAAGGGTAAAAAATTGTAAAAATGTATAATCCGTTGATTGCATAATCGATCGTTTATTTAATTAGGTGTTAATGGATACGGTAATGTATTTATCCATTAATTCGATCCTATTCTATTTCGTTTTGTCCGGATGGAGGAAGGTTCACCACCTTGTTGTGGTTTCCATTGAACGGTGATGATTTGAATGTTTTCAACGAGAAGTGTCACTGACAAGGAGCGAGTTCTCAATATTGATTTACCGTATTATAAAGGAAAGCTATTGGAAATCGTTTCCGTTAATTCTTGTCCGAGACCTTGCAGCGATCGCAAACCCTATACCACAATGGCAGGTATAGCTACCTGGATACTAACTAGGGCTGCACGATCGAACCGGTAAGCTCCAACGCATCCTTAACTTTGATTAATTTTCGTACAATTCGTTTCAAAGTGCAAACTCCCTCCCCGTCCCCTGTTTTTCAAAAATTACTTCGTAAAGAGAACAGATGGGACTTCCTGTTAAGAATGTATTTCTTTAAAACAGTTGCGAAGAAAAATATGAAACCTCTTAAACCAACGTCATTTTTATCTGGTAATCCTTTGCCTTCGATAGAAGCACTCAAGAGCTTATTCTCGTCCGATTGTTGATTTTACAGTTGCAACTTATCGAATAAAAGTAAGGGCTATTCTTTAAACGGTTATCAAATCAATAGTTTGCAATATTGTAAAAAATCCTGCGAGACGAGTTCAAATATTGGTAGAAGTTACAAAGTATTCGAATTTCATCCTGAACAATTTTACTCCAAAAAGTATCTGCTTTGGCGTTTTAAGAGCTATTCCTTTTATTTCCGGACTATTTTCTTCGACTTGTTCAATATTGCTGGATACATTTTCAATGTCAAAGTATTGCGACACATCTGTGATGAGATCTCATTAGCGAGTACTCGAACATCAGCTGTTCGTGAACATATGTTGCGAGCTGTTTGACTCGTGCCAACGAAATCGTGATCCCATCCTCCCCTGTCTCGAATTTCAACCCCCGTGACATCGATTCGCACGTGTCGACTTCTGCGCGAGTGTATTTAATATCGAAGGGGAGTTCACGAGGGTTGCTCAACAGATAACAACACTGAATGCTTATAACAATTTCGTTCTCCTCCTCGTGAGAACTTTTTCTAATTCGATCTTGTTTAGCCTCTATCGTGTCACTTATTATTTGGATCAACGGTTGTTGTAAACGGAATTCAGAATACATTTCCAGAATTATTTTTTCTTTTCAATTTCTTTGATCCTAGACGCTAGGAGGGCATAATTTCCGTACTGAAATTTGTAATACAGTTGAATAACATTTACAAGTATTTAACAGTTTCATTCAGATTTGATTCGTTGTATATTATCATTGTTCGATATTATATCGAATTGAAGGTTAGCAGACGTTTGTGCTAAGAAGGTTACCGCTTTTATTCCAGTAACGATTGGACAAGATTCAGTTTCCTTTTGATTTTGGCAAACTTTGTTCATTGAACGATACATTAACCGTGTCACATAAAAGAGAAAAGCAAAGTATTAGCAACTTTTTTTAATCGTAACATTGAAACATATCTAGACTTGTTTAGAGATATTACCAGAAATTATACCAATTCGTCAATGGGTCAGAAAGGATTCGGTATTTTTTTTTTTAATATTCAGCGAGCAAAGAAAATTAGCTGAAAATGTTTGCAGAGAATTTCGTTTATCGAACAACGTTCTGGCTCACTTTCTTGAAGTCTTTTCATTCAGGTGTGTAAAAGTCATAAAGAGAAGCGAGAAAAATAGTTACATAGGTATACGAACATGGCTATAGAATCGAAAAGTCTTATAAAATACATAGAAAATATCAAAGGAAGGAGATTACGCGATTGATATAAAATTTGTAAACAATTGCATGTTTATACTACAATTAAATTACACGAATAAACAGATATTTAGTGTACATTGCGACAAATACACACACACACACAGACAGAGTAGATAATGGATTTAAAAATTATCCTGTTCATTGGAATGGTAGATGAGAAATATTTTTGAAAGACCCTATATATAATAAAAACAGATTACCGAAATAGACGAATGTCACGATCGGTTATGGTACTATAAACTTTAGAAAGGTTTTCAGTGTGCCGCTTGTTCTCCGACTTTACCCTCCGATTGGTTTACATCGTTACTTTCTGTTACCTTTGTTGTCCTCGAGTTTACAGAAACAAAGGTATCAAGAACGTAAAGAATGGCATTCTACGTCGTAGAATTTTAGGCAAAGACAAAGATAGCTCGTTAGTGTTGAATGCCATTATACATTATATATATATTTCCCTTTAAATGGAAGGAACAATGCGAGAATCGATACTACAGTCCGAATCCAAAAACACATACACGTGTACTATACATACATACATAGACGAAGATGAACATGTTTAGTTCTTGGGAAGTTCGTGTTTAGAAGAGCTGAAATTTGCATGTCGTGCCGTTAACATCTCCCGACACAAATAACAAGAGACCTTCTGACCTACTGTTCGAGTAGAGTAACCATGAAGAACGGGAAGAAGAGAAGACGAAGAAGTGAGAGCATTCTCACGGAATGTTGAGTTGTTCACCTGGCGGCGTGTGCACGCACCATGTGCACTTCGCCCTATTTAAATGGCCTTTTCTGCCTTTCCTCTTTTTTAATTGAATGCTGCTCCGTAGCACGTGCTCACAATACCGACACACGTCATCGCTTCCGTATACACACGACCCCGCTCCACTTCCTGAAGATCATCCAATAAAACCTGGACTGCTTAACTTCCTGTGACCTTCGACCTATTTTTTTTCTCTCTTTTTGTCATTCAAAGTAGTACCAATCTTGCAATAGTAGAAGGTACCCTTTATTTACCTTATTTAGCATAGTTTGATCGAAGAACCCGTACATGTTTTCGTTTAAATCGATTTGTACGAAATTGATTTCTTTACATCAATGAAGAAATTAAAATTAAATATATACAGGGTGTTCGTAACGTAACGGTATTCACGGTATTCGGACAAAGGAAAGTTATTATGTACGCAATCACTCGGGTCGATTGGACAGACGAAGGTTATACATAAAAAATTAATGTTTCTAACCCCCAATAAATTATAATATTTCAAATATTCGAAACATTTTATGTCCTTTACCATTTGTCTAGAACATTCGCTGGAAAATGTCAGTCAAATTGTGACGTTTTTAAATAAAAATGTATTTCTATCGTATCTCTTTACTTTGTCCAATCGTAGAAAGTGTTTAGAAAACCATTGATACATACCGTTACGGTGAATATTCTGTATATAATTTTTTTGTTAATTTAGAAAGGAAATAAATGTAAGTAACAGATAAAGCACGAATTAAGTTATCACTAGGGGCTAATGTCAAAGCTGAATGCGATTGTAACAAGTAGTCTGACAGCTTCAACACGTGCGTCAAGTCAACGCATAATGGTTAGATAAGATCTCCCATTGATCGTATCAGGCACTCGGTACTCGGTACTCGGTACTCGGTTATCGGTTGAGAATTTCTACGTGTCGTTTAATATCGCGTTTCGTTTATCGAAATTAATTTACGAATTTAGTGTTATCGTATTCAATTATATTTCATTGCTCGTGTGTTTGTACTCCCGTTTGTTACTCCGTGGATGGTATTACTACGAGTCTTTTCCTGTTTAATAATCATAGTTCATCGGAATATGTTCCTAAATACGAGCATTGAGTTTCAACTGTTAACCGGTATGGTAGTTATTTTATTACATATACGATTCGGTGGGAATTATAGGACCACGTGTAATTATGTAACGATTAAATATACGTAAGCATTTTCAAGGCAAAAAATCTGACATGCGAATTACTTTTCTTAATCTATTAAGAAACTGAACGAAATGAAATTTTTGGCAATAACAAAATTCGCTGGGGTGTGTCAAACCCCATCTTACCAGTTACGGGTCAACAGAAATATAAAACGTACGAGTGTAACTTCATTTGTTTCTTCAATTAGTGCACAATTTTTCTTTGTTTTAGCGATTCATCATCTAATGTTAAATATCGTAAACATTAAGGCAGAGAAGATGTATGTAGACGACACGTTCGAATATTTCGGTGTAAAATACATCGAATAATCGGTGCCTCTTGAAAGTAAAGGGGAGTGGTTCCGATGGGCCCCCAAAGGTTTTAGGACGCATCTCTACTTAATTCGAACCGCGAGCTGAATGCCCAACAAATTATCCAATATCCTGTTCCTGTTTTTGAAATACGCATATTTCAAACAAGGATCTTCATTATTATACCATTCGAACGATGGTCCGACAAACCGTTCAATTGGAAGCAAGTGTAACGAAGCATTTCAAAACAAGCAGGCAACTCAAGGTAGTTCCGAAAAGAACAAAGCATTCCATCAACTATTTTTCACTGTATCCAACCCGAATCATACAGAATCTCTGTTCAATAGAGATTTAAACGATCTACTTAGATGTTCCTAATTAAAAGCAACCCGAATAAATTCATGTTTAATACAATAAAATTTAATACGATAAAATTATAAACTATCCAGTCTTTTATTCTGTTTATCAACCACAATACTTTTACTCTCTGATAAACTTCTGATATGAGATACGCGCATGGACTCGTACACCATTATTGATAATAAATCAAATAACGAATTAATTGATGAGTCTTTTCTCGTCTCTGTTACCGGTTCACAATATCTTGTTAAATTTCGTTACGCAATATGGATATTTACCATAGGTGTCCTTAATAGTTTATCTTATTCTTTCGTGGTTACCTGTTTTATTTTCTGCGTTTTATTTCTTTTCATTTTAACTTTACACTTTCTCTTTTTCTCTCTCAATTAGGACGATGTAGTATAACTTTTTAGTTTTTGAACTTTTTTCCAATAGTAAACAAACAACGAATCGATAAAATAATTTTGGTGGAGAAATCATAGAGAACCTTTACCACAATATTCTATTCTCATTCGCATTATGAACGATCAAATTATCGAAATACGTACTCTCATTTTTCCTCTTTTTTTCACTTTATTCTTTTTTCCCTATTTCCTAATTTTTAATTTAACAACTCACAGGCTCTTCTCGTTTATTCTAAAAATTTTGTATACTCTTACATTCACACCGAAGAGAGTTCAAACGTTGTGCTACAAAATCAATTTTCAACATTATCTGTATTTCCTGTTGCTCTAAAATCCCAACAAGAAAGGACTGATTATCTTCTCTATAAATAATACTTTTACATCGATGTATTTATTTACCTTCTACTTTTAGTAGAAATGAAGTCTAGTTCTTGAATAAAGGGGCATGGTCACTGACAGAGATTTTTATTTTATTTAAAGTATTTTGAGGATTCAATTAACTTCAAATCGTAATAATACTAAATTTTATTAAAAGAAACGCAGTTCGTCTTTCTTCAGCCAAAATTTGAACTCGAAAGTATCTGCAATAACTATAGGATTAATCATATCTGGAAGTGATTTACCGGAACTTAAAAAGAAGAAAACAGTAACGGTAAAACGTAATCGTTCAGTATGACAAACGATCGTGGACCACATATCGTTCAAAACAGATAACTACGCGTCTGATTATGAAATGCGTTATGCAACAAGAAAAGGAAAACTTTGGTTGCTTATTGTGTTTGGGGGCTCCTGACTATGGCAGAAGAGGATCGTCGGTATGGGACAACTTTCTCGGCTACATGTAGTGGATCAGAAAAGTATTTGTATACTATATTATAAGAAAATTCCTCTAAGCTACAAGTCTGATTTTAATAAAAGTTTGCGTGCACAAAAAGCATACTGGGCCATATACGACATAATTTTTTGTCGACAAACAGTGTCTTCGAGAGGATGAAACGAAGAACGGAAATTTCATCATTGCTTCATATTTTTAATACAATTCTTTTGAGGTTTTTTTTTCATAGTTGAAGGATAGAACACTAAAAAATGAACATTTTTTGTAAGAAAATTTTTGTTGTATCTCGCACGAATACGAAGTTATAAAGAAAATGAAAGTCGTTGCAAAACTTTACAGTATCACTTTCTCTTCGATTTTTCAAATACGACTTCGCAATAGTACGAAACAAAAAAAAAAGACATTAAAACCTTCGAGAATTGATTTCACCATCTCAAAGAAATTTTACTATTATGTTTTACATGTACTTTCACTATTATGTTTTACATGCACACGAATTTTCATTAGAATCAGACGAGATCTTACAGACAAGAAGAATTTCCTTATAATAGAACGTACGAATACTTTTTGGAACCATTGTAAAAGATGCTGATAAGTTTCACAAGCATCTCTTTCGCTTATACTCATTTTCCATAAAAGAGTAGCTTCTATAAACGAGAGTACGATTTTAGAACAGGGAACTGAAAAAACATTTTTAAATTGGAGAAGTTACAGTGAAGCAGAAGGAGGATCGTGTCAGTTTTGCGAAATATGTAAAGTGAAAAAATATTTATATTTATTCTTAAGCGAAAAAAGATTCAATCTGGGTTGTCCATGCGGCCTCGATTATTACTATCATCGCATACAAAAAGAAGAATCGACAAAAGTGCGGCGTCAAATGGTTGGAAAAGACTAATAACACCGTATTTTTTAACGACCGAACGAATGCTAGCCGTTATCTTAATTTAATACAACAACAAAATTAGGAAGTATGCGGTACACACTGTAGACAGTAATTTCATTTTTTAGCAGGACCATAGCAACCTGGAGTCCGTACTGCCAAAATTGTTAAAGAATATTTTTTTTCCATTTAAAAATACTCCGTATCTTGAACTGTCGGCACACTCTCCTGATTTAAATATCATTAAAAATTATCGGAGACACCTTTTCGAGTTGTCCATAAAAGAAATAGGCAATTTCGAAATATTAATGGATGAAAAGTGTGCTTTTGAAAATAATGAAGTAAATTATCACAAGATCGTATTCGTGGATTGTTTCACGCTTTATTGAAACAAATAATCGAAAATAAGGAAGAATTTACACGCTACTAAATAACCAAAAGTGTTGTACTTTTTTTCGATTTATTTCATTTTTGTTAAATAAACGTTTCATTTTTTGAAAATGTATTCTATTATCGTGTATTTTTCTAACTCTATTTCACACGTTTTATCGATAAATATAAAATATTTTGTATTAAAAGCTAATGTTTACATATCATTCGTCGAATTTGAATAATTTTAAATCTGTCTTTGAAAATTTAATAATAACGCGTTTTTGTCCCGGAATGTATTGTAGGTACATATTCGACAGCAAGTTTGTGCAAACGTACATAAATATTTAACAATATTTTTCCATGTTTCGAGATCCGTCTCTGCATTATATATAGACTTTGGAATATTATTTTCTGAAATTTTAATTAACTCTATCTACAGATGCCATTAGATACTTTCCACAGAAGGTTGTTACAGTATGAGGTAATGTTTTAGATTCTCGGCAAATTGTAATATCTTCAATCTCTTTAATTAGGGGATCTAAAGCAATTACATATTCAAAGTTTAATGTCGTCTTTCCTTAAGAAGATACCTTTATTTGCAAGCGAGAAAAGATGTGCACGGAACATTTTGTAAGGAAATACAATACAAACAAACAAAAATACAAACAAAGACCAACATAAATACTTCGATCAGAATTAAACGCCATAAATACATTCAAAGCGATCAATACATACGCAGTTCCAGTCTTAACGTACTCATTTTGGATAATTAAGTGGTCTAATATTATACAAACCTCGAAGAACTGAACGGTGTAAATAGTCGTTCGATAAAACTTATTGAACGGTATAGTACTAGGTTGCTAGCACCTATTATAATAGGGATCGCATCAACAAAATTTATACAACAGTTATCGACAATAGTTCTACACCCGTAAATACACATAAATATATTATACACAAGGCAGCACATCGTCATATAATAAAACCCAAAAACGTGAGAAATCAAACTAACAATAACAATAATAATAATAATGATAATAATATTCACGAAGATGATGATGATGAGAATAATGATAATAAAGTTTTCATCGTTTCAAGGAGAGGTTTAAATTCATCGTTAAATATACAAGTAGCTAGAAAAGTTTCAATTTGAACGGTTTTCACACCGCAAATATACGTTTTGGAAAGAATTGTTAGTTGTATCGTAACTTTCGTTATTATTTTAAGTACGTCTTACGAAGTATCGCTATAATAAATCTGAAGAATTATGGCAAAAATTATCCATTTGTACCTATTTGTTTGGAAAGATTCATGGTGGAAATCAGAGTTGTTTATACCATTGTACAGTTTAGTCTCGATATTGTGATCCACGTTACGTTCCTTTGTCTATTGCCGATTCATAATGGACAGGCAGGTTCATTACTATGACGAATCTTCTTTGAAAATCGCTAAAAGTTTGTTTAGATATACACGTTTATGTATGTCGAAAAGGTTTTCGGTGCGGAAGGAACAAACGAAAGATATATTTTGACTTCTTCATTTAAGGGATATAGCCGCAAAAACGCGTGCCGATATCCTCCTTTTCTTTCTCACCCACGCACTTCACCTACACATCGAAGCGGTTGCACTATCGACACATATTCAAATTTCACAATTTTCTCGTAAGAGTTTGCTTCAGATACTCGAAAGTGTGCAGTAATGCAAAACTTTGGTTTACCCTCAAAATGGGGAGATACCCTTAATAGTCTGTTTCTATTTTGTTTGTTAATTACTTTAGACGATTTAAGGTGTTCGTACAATGTAAATAACAGGCGAGTTTACTATTTACTGGCAAATATGCGAAAAGTGGCAATTGATAACTTAGAAGTCGCAGGTTTCCCACTTTTGTGTTAGGTGGTCCGTCTCGGCGTTCCATTCGCCCTTCGGCTCAAGTGGAGACGTACCCTTCAAGATTGCGCACGTGCTCGGTTTTCCCACGCGTATAGCACGCAGCCGGTCTACGTCCAGCGGTGGCAGGCGGGCGGGTGGGCGGACGGACGAACGAACGAACGGACGAACGAACGAACGAACGAACGAACGAACGGACGAACGAACGAACGAACGGACGAACGGACGGACGAACGAACGAACGAACGAACGAACGAACGAACGAACGAACGAACGAACGAACGAACGAACGAACGAACGAACGAACGAACGAACGAACGAACGAACGAACGAACGAACGAACGAACGAACGAACGGACGAACGAACGGACGGACGAACGAACGAACGAACGAACGAACGAACGAACGAACGAACGAACGAACGAACGAACGAACGAACGAACGGACGGACGGACGGACGGACGGACGGACGGACGGACGGACGGACGGACGGACGGGCGGGCGAACGGACGGACGGACGGACGGACGGACTCCGTGGTTGAAATGGGACAGAGGGCATTGTGTCGAACACGAGGCTCAGACATTGAAAATTAAAGTGCCCTCTGCCTTCGTTTTTCGTCCTTATACCTATGACAAATAACTAACGTGAATTATCGGTAACCGAAAAATTAAAAGAAAACGATCCTGAGAAAGTTCCTTCGCTTTCTACCTAAATCTTTAATCGTGCAAAAAGAGGCGCCATTGGACGTATCCTTTATGTCGAATAATAAATGTACATACATAAGGTATTCATGAATTTGTAATTGCAAGAGAAGAGACTGAAATGCACTAGGTTCTTAAGTGGGCATTCTTGTCTAGAATGCGATTATTTCGGCTTTATACGGGATTTAAAAAAAAAAAACTACAAACCTTTTTGGGTATGGGTTGTGACACACGTACTTACTGATATTTAAATTATAAAAAATTATTTTTCTAAACCAAAAACAATAAAAATTACACGAATTGAGTTTGGCTGAAAAAGGTATTGTAAAGAAAAAGTGTTTTGCCGGTGTGCAAAATTCCGACCGTTTCTTCAATCTGAAACAAACAAACAAAATGGTATCTTATTTTGTATGAATATGGTGTGAACTACCAGAAATGAAAAATCTTGATAATCAAAGAAGTGGCAACACTTTGAAATTTAAATATCGTTTCTCTTGTTTTTTTGAGTCTATAACGTATTAAAAAAATATAAAAGAATAAAAATTTAAAAACCGTGGTTCATACGATAACGGCGTGTCGCCGAAGGTTTTCTGCAAATTTAAAGTTAATTAGCGAAGTATAACTTGAGATATCGTGCACACCGGTTCAAGAAACGAGTTTTTGAGAAAAACACGTTTCAAGTTTTACTTATCGGTCCGCTGTAACTGTCAATTGTGCTCTTTAAATGGCTGTAACTTCGTAAATATTACGTATTCAAACAAATCCTGTTGCAGACATATTTTCGTCGACGTATACTCTAAGGGAAAACGTAAAACAAAAATCGATTTTTTTTTCATTTTAGACAAGAATACCCCCTTAAGATTCTTGGAAGAGAGGAAACAATGGTACATATAAGGTCAAGATTAGGATCTTTCGGTGGAAAATATAGCGATTAGAGTTACATAGCGTCCGTGTGCGAGTACGGAGGAAGTTGAAATTTGAAAAAATTGTTTAGACCAATAAATTATCCACAGATGTGCTCGCGCCCGTTTGTGCGTGCATGTGTATACATTACGTATGACACATTATTTTCCTCGATCAGCAGCCATAATATATAATAATAGTAGGTATTGCATAAAAACTGTAATTACATTCTAATCATTATTACATTATAATCGTTAAATTGTAATCATTACATTGAAACGAATAGGATCACGAATGACATACAATGACATTCTAAACTCGAAGCGAAACGAATACAATTTTTAATAGAATCGAAAGTCCGACTATTTGTCATATTGTATACGGCTTCTATTTTAACACGATTGAATTGAACAAAATTTATTATGTTTTAACTTCGAATAAAGAATTATCAGAAATTTCACGGTGTCGTATTAAAAGTACGTAACGACGGCGACAATTTTTTCGAAACGTCGCGTTGTAGAAAAAGTTTTCTCGGATACTCGATATCACAGATCGAGCAGGACATTTCTAGCTCGACATTGGTCGCAAGTACCGTAACAGACGTAACTTCCATAAATGTAATGCAGAGTTATCTACGTTGGATATATCTGCAACCGTACACGATAAAAGTTGAAAATATAAATTAACATTTTAATTTTAAGGACTACGAAGTCGTCGCGATGACTGGTCAAAATATGTACGTATACACAAGTGTATTTCGTGTATTCAATTTCTTTGTAATTTGCAATTGTCATTTGCGTCGATCCTTTACATTTATTTTCCAGGAGTGATATTTATTTTCAAAACGTCTATTTTATTTTTTATCGAAATATTATCAATGCGACTGCAAGAGAGTACAGAACGTGTACCGATACACAAGGGTAGTAATTACCTATAACTTTCTTTGTAGAACGGGGTATTGTAATCAAGCTGAATAACAGTTTATAACAGAAATTGAGATTCGGTAGAAAGAATTAAAGATTGTCTTTTGATTGAATAAAATCAGAATTGTGAATTCTGATTTTATTAGTTGTATTGGTATTTTTTTACGCTCAAATTGTGTCGGCTTGTTCGATTATATTACCAGCCAAGGCATTCCTTGAAATCCTGACGTTTACGTCAGGAATCAAGTAATTCAAATGAAGTGGCGTACAGTCGCGCAGGCGCGCAAAGGCGCACAGTAGCTACAAAAGTGAAAGGAAAAATTTTATCTCTTATTTTTTCACTTGCGCGCAGTTCGAGCACATATTTGTGTTCTTCCTGGTAGGACTTTTTTCTATCAGTTTGAGTTTTTCGAAAAGGTAAAATTTTAAGTAATGCAGGGATTTCAGGTTGAGGGTAAATAATACACGTTTTGATCGATGTTACGTATAGTTCAAAGAAAGAAGAATTCCTTCGTTGCAAAACTTCCAAATTCCGACATGTCTGTCAAAAGACTCTGTATATTGCTTCGTTTGCATATGGTTCAGGAATGAAAGGGTTCGAGATGAACGAAAGCCTATTTGTGTAATAAATAAAATAACGACTTGACGCTCAACAGTGGCTATGACCACGCGACCTCGAAAATATTTATCCCTCTGACTCTCCCGGTAGCAGCTATTAGCAATCAAATTTGTTTCCACGATTATTTAAAGGTCTTCCCCGACCCAATGACGGTAAAAAGGCCACTGTCTTTTATCACGTTCGTTTTAAAATGACAGATAAGAATAGAATATACGACACAAATAAAAAATGTTCAGTGACGTCAAAGTGTAATTCGGTAAAGTGCGTATCTGGCTTTCTTAATTTCATCGGTTGTCCATCGGTGTCGAAATACAAGGAACGATCTCCAGTTCGGAGGTTGGATAATTTGAAGGCGTATAACCGCTTGATAAATCGACGAATCTCGAAAAATCTAAACTTATAGCCGAAAGATTCGATGAATTATCGGTGTAAAATTCTTTGAAACGAGTCTCTTCCGGCTTTGTCGGGCAAACGCCTCGGTCTGCGGCGCAGCGATGAGATAAGACGACGCGTACGTCGAGATCGACGATCACAATGGTAGTTAAAGGCTACAATTACAAATCCTTTGTACGGTTATGTAAAAGCGATTAAGCGTAAATATCGATACAAGCGTAAATTGAATTTCTCGAGTTTCCATCGGCTTCCTCCCCCGCGTCACCCCATCGGTGGTGGACTTGTTAACCAAATGGATATCACGACGGACGCGTAAAGAGGCGTCGTCGAGTCGCTCGTAATTTCTTTTTAATCGAGTCGGAAGTTCTTGTTCAAGAAGCCCCTTTAATTGGTCCTGGCTTCGGTTATCGAACAAAAATATGTAACCGGCCCCTCGTCGATAGGCGCTCGACTCTCGCAGGACTATCCCTACCTGCTCGCACACTTACAGCGCGTACACACTCGCGTGCACGATCGTGTGTACAAGCATACGTACACGTGTAATATACCCGCACGAATGAATGGCGCTGCCAGGCGGAGAGGTACATCTCTCGTTTCTGGACTCGGAGATCTAACTACCACCTGCCTTATTTTCCCACGAGCTCCGAGCGAACCTCTCGAATACGAATGAGATAGACGAGGACGAGAACCGCGTATAGGAACGAGTACGGCTCGAAGGACAGCAGTGCACGCCTGTGGGAGGGAGGCTCGAGGGGACCGAGAGAAACGAAGAAAAACAGGGTCAGACAGAAACAGAAACGAGGGAGAGGTCCCTTCGCGTTGACGAAAGGAGAAGGGGCCGCAAAGGGAGCGAGACGGACGAAGATGCATGGTTAAAATATCAGAAATAAAGACGGAAAGGCTCGAACCGGGGAAAAATGAGACGGAGGGGGAGTCGTTTGAAACGGTGGGTAAACGCGAAGAGGGAGATACTTCTGGATATCCTCCTCGAACCATCGGTAGTTACGCGTGTCTCTGTACGCGTACGCGCGAGCACAGCACGTGTGTGGGGGGCAGGGGAGGGGGCAGGGGAGGGGGATTCAGAACCAACGAGAGGTCCTTCGAAGGCGGGCAGGTAGAACACGTGCTGGCACGAGGTGAGTCAGACTCGCGGGAATATATCGAAACGCGAGCTTCCTCTCTCCTTCTTTTCTCTTTCCTCGCACCTTTGTCTTTTCCCGGACTTTTTTGCCAGAAATCTATTCATGGAACGCTTTTTGGTGGCGCTTGATTCATCGGATGCTCGGTGTCTGTCGATTCTTTGCCTCGACGAGCAAAACCCAACACCTCGATACTTGTGCATTTACTTACCCTGATTTATTATGGAAGGCGGTAGATACTCGGACGGTTTTCTAATTAGTTTTGGTTCAACTGATACATCATCGTGTAAACTTTACCAAGTAGTTACGGTATCTTTCAAATTGAGCGGTGCCGTAAGGGTAACGTGTCGGTATTCTACGTTAGCAGAACTTCAACTCCCAGTATGTTTTTAATATATCTTCTCTTTTCGTTGATCCAAATTGATTAGATCGTGTTTTCTTTTTTTTTTTTTTATGCATAACAAATCGGAGCAAGTAAATGTACGAGTGTGCAAAGCTGCATCTAGAAGCTTTAATCTCCTTATGAAACGTGGAAGCTGTCAGTGTTTGTTCTAGCAACTAACGCAGAAACTTCTGTTATACGTACACAAGTTAAACGATGCAAGGCGCAAGGGAAATCCGTTACCCGCTTCAACTAACCTTTATACTTTTTAGATTCTTGGTTATTATTGGTCAAGTCGATCGCGTCTTCTGCTTATCGCGTAACAAAGAAAACGAACGAAACAATATGCAACAAAGTGAAATGCAACACAGTGAACGACGTTGGCGTACACGTACACTCAGAGTATAAACTATCGTTGTGCTCTCGGGCTCGGCGTTTTTGGGACGCCCGATCGATCGGTTTGTAAAAGTTTAAAAAACTGGAGCTCACCGGATTTATTTACCGATTTTTTACTGCTTCTTTTTCATCACATATTTCACCTATACGTTAATTTATACCGGGAGTTGTTGCTACAATTTTTGCTAAAGTGTACACTATCGAGTCTTTGAAGAGGGAAATGAAAAAGGAACAGTTCTATTCGCTGAACGATGTTCTCGAGAAGACTGCTCCGAAGGTTTCGATCTGTTCCTTCGAGCATTGCAAATTGCAAGTAATCATTCTTTATTTAAAGTCAAGAAAGAGAAGTGTATCTACTTTTCTTCTTTAAATTTCTTTACGGGCGTGTCGCTTCACAGCATGGATTTAACGAAAGAGATCTCTTATCTCTAAGAATGTAGGGTTACGAGCTATTTTAAACTGTATCGCTGTCCAAAGCCAGTCGATCTTTCTGCATTCAGAAATTATATAATCCAACTAAGGATATTGGAAATTATCTAAACGAAAAAAATAAATTTCATTGTTTAATAATGTTTAATATTGTCCAATAGTCGTGTTAATTGACATCACAGTTTGATATCGTTCTATCCGAATTTCTGTTTCAAAGATATGTAGAATTTTATAAAAATACAGAAAACCAGAACTCTGTTCGGTAAATGCCTCGTAGCTGAAATCGTACGTTAAACACAAATGGTTGAAAAAGCTGCCCAATTAACATTTTAATATCCGGTTAGATAACCTCGATTAAGTTTCATCTCCTGCGATCTACTACTAGTATTCGATATCGATTTTATTACTTTTTCGATAAAACTAAGTCTGGTTTAAATCTGGCGATTGCGGGAATTTATTTATTACCTTTCTACCAATCGTCTCTTTGGCGATGCACAGTTAGGTTATTCTACGGAAATGGAAAAGACGATATATAAACTTATTACTGGGATTTTGCAACGGTGTTCTGTTGTTTCGACACGGATGATTCGATTTTCGTATTATCGTAAAATGTTAACGATTTAATTGTACGCAATAATGTAACTTACGGTTGTATAATTATTGTTTTAAACCGTATCTCGACGTAAACTACTTTCCTCGTAAATTATTCGTAAGCTGTTTCGTTTTTTATTAATTGCAAAATAAACGTTACGTTGTATAGGTATAAAGTCCGGTACGTGACACATTCGAAGGATCTACTGTGTCTTCGTGGCGTCTGCATTTCTTATTTCTTTATCCGAGCAATTTGTCTGTAATTGTCACGACGAGCTGCGTTTCATTTAGCGATAATGGTTTTCAAATTTCGATCCACATTACTGTACAGTAGTTGTTATTGTCATTGACCCATTTGCATCATTAAGCGAAATAATTCGCAGACAATAACTGTTGCTTATCACCAAGAACGGCATATTTCGCGCACAATTACTTTTAATTGTTCAATGATAACGCATAGACAACTTAGTATCGAAAAGACGGCCAAATAAATAAATAAATACAAAATTACTTTTAGTCCTCGGCTTATCATCAAGCATGGAATAGTTCACCCAAGCTTCACATTTAGAGCGAAGATACAAATGGGTTAATATGTTTCCGAGAGTGTGGTATACAATTTCTCGTGCGAGTAGATTCCAGAGATATATTTGTCGGTTCGTTAAATGCTTGCAAGTAATTTATCGATAGCGCGCATGAATTTGAAACAAGCAGAGAAAGCGATAAAACTTACAAACAATGTGCGTTATTTTTTCACATCTAGCCAGTAAAGGTTTATTCATACGATTGGAGAAGTTCATTTTCTCGAAAGAAACGGTATTAACTTAATTTGTTTAATTTCGTTTCAAGCTCAATGGAGTTAATTTTAATTCAATATCGAAGGAATTAGTATTGCGGGTGGTGTCGAGTATTCGTCGAATCGTGCGGCTAATACTATATGTAGAAACGAAATATCAAATCAGAAAAGCAATATTTTTATATTTTTCAGTTTATCGTTGTAAAATTACTATAAAAGTTACGATTCAAACGATATCACCACACACGAATGTAATCAAACGATTTTAACTTACACGAGTAACACGTGTCTTTTTACCGAGGTACATACTTTTGAACGACGAATTCAACGACGTAAGTATGATTTTTTTTTCAAAGAAATCTATTTATTTAATCATTACCATGATACATTAAAAATGAACATGTATACGTATAGTTTTCAAGACAGTTCTTATTTTTTATTTAGAAATTTTTACGAGAGAGATCCTCAGAACGGATCGAATACATGAAAAAGAAACCAGTTTTATAAAATATCAGCGTGATCGAATAACAGGACAATGTTATTCGAAAACATAAATTTGTTTGTCTATCGGTAGGTGTACGATCTTTTAATACCTCTACGAACGAGCACGAATTCGATTCGAATTGATCCTTTTTACAGCCATTTTACCCGGGACTCTCCGATCGGGTTGACGGGTCTATCGTAATCAATTTGTAATTAAAATTAAATCGATCGAAAAAGGCAAGTTGCGCTCCCTTGTGTCGGGCGATGAGAGAAACGTTAACCTTAGAATGGTGACGTACGTCAAATTGACTCCGTATCGATTAATGGTGACTTGACATCTTCAAAAATCTTGTATTAAAATGTATTGTTCCATTATTGTTAAGTGTATCGAAATAAAATTCATTATTCTAATTTTATTTACAAAAAATACATTTTATTTATAAATTATTATGAATAGAATAAAATTGTCCAGAGAATAACAAATAATAGCATTGACAATTGAGATATACCTTCATTTAAGGATACGTCAAATTGACGCGATGTTACTATTAGCGATACAGAGTCAATACGACGTCACGTTATCACTAATGCTATAAAAATAGTGGCCACCAAATTGAAGGTTAAAACAGCGAGATAGGTGAACAATTTTTCTATAGGTTTTGGAGGAGCAATGCACGTTGTACAACATGTAAAACTTCAAGGGCTGTGAATCACGTTTTCTCGTTACCCGATCAAGCTAATAATTTCTAGGACTTATTTTATATACGGACCATTCGGAGAGTTTCTCTATCAGAATTTGGAAAAAACTTGAAACATCGTATATATTAAACACACACACACACACACACACACACACACACACACACACACACACACACACACACACACACACACACACACACACACACACACACACACACACACACACACACACACACACACACACACACACACACACACACACACACACACACACACACACACACACACAGAGCAAAATTGATACGACTCGACAATGTCGAATCGGTAGACAATATTTTCGATGTAAGACTTTTTATTCCAAATGTAATAATTTTTACGAAATCGTATTCCAAAATTAAAGTGTTATTACTACCGCTCTCTTGTTTATCCTACGTTGTATCTTCATGCGTCGATAATGACCATCTTTCTAAGGTAAGACCATTTTTCGCAGTTTCCTTTAATGACCATGTATCCATTTTTAGCTCGTTTACGAAGCTTCCGTTGCGTGAAATGAACTTGTATAACATGAATGATCGACAGTTATGGCGTGGTATGTGCGTCACGTACATTGATTCCTTTAAATGAATGAACACGAGAAACGAGACTTGTATTCAATTTCATTGAAAATCGCTAAGATAGATCTTGACCTGAAAACGATATCGTTTCTACAGAAACACGCTCGCTGATTAAGCAATTAATAATTTTTTGATATCGTACTATCTCGTTGACTTCGTGCATATAACTACAATACCATAAGTAAGACACTAATATTTCGGTTACGCATATAGTATAACGCTACGTAGAAATCCAATGGATACTCGAAAGTGTGATCTTTGCTTAAAAATTGTTGAACGAATTGATTAAAATTCAAGGATTGGATTAAAAGTATAAATAATGAGAAAAGTTACAAACGAATTTTAGTGTACTTCGGACCTAGCGAGACGTATTGGGCAATTTTTCTTGTTACTTTTTAGCTTCTCGAGGTGAAAATCACCTATTACGGGTTAATATATGCAAAAACAAATTTAATGTTTTTTTTTGTGCCGTATAAAATTATGCAATCAAATTGTTAAAACGGATGTAGAGAAATAGAGTGACACACGAGTGACGTACGATATATTTGTAAATTTTGCTCAGTACCTCTCCATTGGAGAAATTCTTTTCAAGCGTATCGCGCTAAAAAATCTTACTTATCTTCAAATGTGCTTATTAATTTTTAATAAAATATTTGACTCGTTGGATCGATCATTTATGAAATAATTTAAAAAATTTGTTTGCAAGTAATATTTAGGTACGTTCTTTTACGATCTCCAAATTTATTGATAGGAGAACGTAATTTTTTAAATCGTATATCGTCGGAAAACAGTGACCGAGGCGGACAATTGACACGGCGATCAACTTGTTAAAATAGATAACGATTCGTCGAGATTACATTGATCGTCAACTGTGAAATCAGATCGCCCCTGTCCTCAGGATTCTTATTATATTTGCTCAATTCCACGCCAGAACCGATTGGCGCTTGACTGATACGACTCGTCGAAATCGTTAAGATGTTCTCCTTCGATTCAAGCTCGCTACTCCGCTTTCACATTTGCGTACACTTGCAAATGTAAATAATGATTTTTATTTGTCCAGAGTGCTTTCCTTTCTTCGGAGAAGAAATTCGAAATTTCTTTATACCTACTATATAAGGTAATATTACAGGAAGTAATAACGTTGTTACTTTTTTTTAGTAAATATTGCACGCGTTTCGATAATTCTGCGTTTCATGCCTTCCGCTACTGTCATTGCTGGTTCACGGTAAACTGAACTTTGTTTTTTCGGATATCGTGGCGGCCGTAACAATTGTTCATCCATAACTAATTCACCGATCACAAAACAGCATTTGCGGTGCTTCTTTTGATTGCTGTGCAGAATGTACAGGGCAGCCATCGTGTCGGTACCGCATTACTTTACGCACACATAATGGTATTTCCTTCGGTAAAACGAGCAAGGTTTCTGTTAAAAATGTCGAATATTTTTGGAGTCTGTCGCATGTCCGTCAACGAAGTAGGCTCCAATTATACGTTTGAATACCAATAATGCGTTAACAGCCAATTGACGCTAGGATCAATTTCACGAAGCCAACCAGGGTCTTCCGGTTATCGATCGTTCATACTTCTTAAATTAACCTTCCCATAACTGGTAAATGTTGCTTCGGTGGCGAATAGGAATGGCGTGTGTTTTACTTAGGAATTACCGGTAAAATCGTACCGTAACGTTGTATTGTAAATAGTTGCGTGTAATAACCGGTGAAGTGTAATACATCACGTGGTATAGATACATATTTGTTTTCGCAAAGAATTCGGATTACACATCGTTGACTTTTATCCAAAGCTTGTCCCTTACCGACGTGTGCATTTACTTCTTTCGCTGTTAAAATGGCAACGATATTTTCTTCGTTATCTGTCGTTTACATACGTTTTCCAAGTTGCAAACTACCGTACCTGCACGAAGATTGCCATAATCTTTTAAGAATTCGTCACGACGATCGATCTCTTTCTGGAATATTTTGGACGCGGTGAACTTGAATTTTCACCGCAAGTACCGTAAACAAAAAACACGACTACTATATTACTTCGTTTTTAATTTCTTCCGTTTATTGTAAAATTCACTTGAACGAAGTAACACAGTCCTTTTTACACGTGCTCGTTAGAGGTCGATACGAAACTATGGCGGTCTTCCTCTTACACAATCTGTTAGAGTTAATGTTTTCTTCGACTTTCTTTTTCGAAGCACGTGCGTGATAATTAAATGTTTTAAAACGTTAGATATAATTCACGATACAACGTCAACAGAACGTTACACGTAGCGAAAATCGAACTCAAAAAATATTCAATATTTGACATGGACTCATCTTCGTTAAATGTACCGACATGTGAATTATCGAAGGAGTTTTCTAGATATACATAAATATAGGATTCTCCACGATAAGAAGTGCCGTTTGATATATTTCACGTACAATACAAACATTTATGATCTTGATCTTGAATTTCCTCAAGATAATTTCAAAGTTAGAAATTGACATCAATCTGTTTTTCTGTACTTTCGTAATACCGGAACAAAAATATAGGATTCTATTTAAAAAAGACAATACTACCTGCGTATCAATATCTTGAAAAATCCTAGATGAAACAATTTTAAATTCGTCAGAATTTTGTCCCATCGGTTACCGACGTATTAATACTTGTATCGAACGATACTTATTGCGGGACACTCTGTACACAACGACGGATGTATTATAAATAATACTAAAGATCTGCGCGACAATTACTAAATGCACAGCAACCAAAACTATTGTCTTCCATAATTTTGTTTAAAATTCTTTACTCGACATTGATTTTAATATGGATAACGCCAAATTTTCCTCGTATTTTGCTCTACTACTTCTGAAACGGAAAAAATATTATGCAAGCGCATAAAAAGTTACGCGTAACTTAATATAACATAACGTAACTTGATATAACATAAAATACGATAGTGTCAGAATTGGTTTAGAAAATTTCGGTTCGAAGATTTCGATATTAGAGGTCTTCTTCTACGCCGAGGAAGAACAATCGAGTCACCGATCGACTCGAATCAATGTTCGAGGACGCGAGAAATTGCCGAGGGACTTGACGTATCAAAATCGAACGTTCGGAACCATTTTGGACGACTTGGATACGTTGGTAAGCTCGATATTTGTCGTTGTACCTCGTGAGCTCGAAGAAACCACTGAAAGAAGGTATTCACCGAAAAAAGGTTGTGCTGTCAGTTTGGTCGGATTTCAAAGAGATTGTTTACTTTGAATTGGTTCCAAGGAATCGAACCATTAATTCGGACGTCTACTGTCGCCAACTGGACAAATTAAATGATGCGATTCAAAGAGAAGCGTTCCCAATTGGTGAACCGCAAAGGTATTATGTTTCACCGAGTAACGCTAACCCACACACAAGTTTGATCGCTCGTGAAAAACTGATACAGCTTGGATGGGATTTATTACGACATCCAAGATATTCAACAGACCTGGCACCATGTCGTTACCATTTATTTCATTCCTTAAAAAATGCGTTAGATCGCAAATCCTTTATCGCTGGCAACAATGTCCAATTGTCCCTGGAACAGTTTTTCGCCGAAAAAGACGAGACCTTTTTCGAACGCGGTATCACGAACTTGCCCGAAAGATGACAAAATGAAAAATACACACGTGCTTTTTGTTACGGTACTTTATACAGAACTTATACATAAAGTTCTTGTTTTTATTTACGGAGAAGAAAAACGCAACGACTTATTGGCCAACTCACAAGGGTTATCACTTAAGTGTAAATCGTCGATTTTAACGAAACTTACATATGATATAGTTCTTTGAAAAATATTTTACACATATTTCTTTTTTATCTGCTATTATCCATATCTATGGTGTGAAATCAGCCCTCAAAGTTGAGGGAGAAAAGATATTTTCCTCGATATTTCGAAAATGATTAGACCTAGAAAAAAGTTACTTAAACACAAATTGCATACTTTTGAATAACGAATTTAAACTTTGAAACATTTTTGCAAAATATCAATTTGTTATACAATATATAACATTAAAAAATGTTCATTTCTTTAATATTTTTTTATACAGTTTATTATATAAAGTTATCAATTTATAAATTTGCCAATGTATAATCTATAGGCCAAACTGGAAAATACGTATATCTTAAGATTTTGATTCGATCCTTTCGATAAAAGTTAACGTTGGTAAAATAAAATCAGTTTCAATGCGGAACGCGATTTTGGAGCGTACTCGAATAGCTGTAAAAATATAGCTGTCTACATTACGGACACGTATTGTTAATTAGTTCTTAGCTGCCAAAACTTGTTGTCAGAGGTAGAAACGGTCTGTGGTATTGCTTCTGATTGAAAAGGTAAAAAGGACTTTTATAACCGCGTGACTAAAACTACATTGGGAAGTACAACTACCTGAAAACTCTCTATACCTATTGTTAAATATTCCTTATATTTGTTTTATTTCTACAAATATGCTGATTCAGAAAAATGCCAACTATATTGGGCGTGGTATTAGGTTTTTCAAATTGTTCTGAAACTAAAAGGATAATACCATAAAGTGACTTGTGCGTTATACGTTTGTAAAAATTTGGTAGTTCTGGAAAGATATGATTTTAAATCCCCACTCCTCCTACAGCTGTACTCGAAGATGTATAAAATTATGATACATACGATCTTTGCTATATTTTTCGCTCGCGTTTCAAGCAATCGTCATCAGAACGAGACACTTGTATATTACTGTGTGGGTGTAAGCTGAACTTGTTTACATTTACAGATTGATACATTTTTAATATAAAAATGAAAATCAATCCAATTAATGTGATTAATATTTTAATGGAAACGTATAATTATGAAAATGGCACCGAAAGTTATAGTAATGCTAAAGAACATTACTATCTTTAGATAGTACTACATTGATCAGTGCTACCATTGATAAAACGAATTACGACGATCAAATACTAATTACACAAGAAAGCCACCATTCTTTACCATTTTACAACTGAAAAAGGCGAAACGATACTCGCATAGATTCTACCGTAAGGTTGCAAGAGAAACCTCTACTCAAGCACCGAATGATCGATCATGCCAAGCATCTTCTCTTCCAATTCGAAAATACTGTGAACTCAAACTTTTGAATGATTGGAGCGACGAATGGAAATATTACGCCCCCTTGTTTGCTTTAGAAGTAAACGAAACATTTTTCAAAGGTGTATAAATATGTTCGCAAAATTGTCGATCAAAATACTTTGCAGTTTCTTAAAAAGAAATTACCATTATTAACTATTTTTAGTTCAAAAGAGAATTAATAACCTTTCGAGTGAACGAACAATCGGGCGAGGATCGTTCAAAACCTGGGACGCGTACAGCTGAAATTTAACGTTTAATTTTATACAAAAGATACGAAATTCCGAAAACGGTTGATCTTATTTTACGATTTTGATCTACTAACGGAGTAGAAAGATCTTTTCGTATGTAAAGGCTGAATTGTACGACAGACGTACGTAAAAATTATCCAACATAATTTTGACAAGGATGGAATTATTTCGAGAGACGATTAAAGCATGAAACATTTTAGGAAATTTAGATAACTGCGATGCAAACAAATTATACACTATGTAAAACTGTGGATTGGAAATCTGTGTAGATATAAAGTTTTCGAATTCTCTTGGCTTGTTATTTGTTCAATCGAATCGAAATCGGACACGTGTAAATAATTTTACGCATCTAGGAGTTAAAAATCGATCATGAATCGAAGACCGGTATCGAGAATCTTTACATTTTAATAGTTTCTTTGAGTAATTTCGTCATTGTGAAAATTGTATTTAATCACTTTTAGGTCGTTTAAAGTTTCAGCCTTTAACAACAATTTCTTATTTCTATTTTGCGATTTGTAACAGTTCATATATTTTTACGTTGATCGATTCCAGCATATTTATTTATACCTGTTATTTCAACCTATCATCTTCCGAGTTTCAAATTGATAACACCTTTAAAACAAACGATTTTTCACGTACATGACAAAATTCCTTTTTCTCTCTATAAATTACGTAGAAAAAGCAATAACTGAAGCAATATATTTTTTGTCATAAAAGTTTGCTACTTTATATTCAATAGTTACTCGACTCATTTTCTTTAAAAAACGTTGAATAGTTTTTTCGAAAACCGACATAATTTCTTGTACGCTATGAATTTTATTCGAAATGTTGTATTCTCCGCAAGACGTACGTTTCTATTTCCTTTTTTTCGCTTCCATATTTTTTTTCGACGTATCCGGGCACGATTCGCAAATATATAAAATCTCATTCCTGATAAACACATTAATTACCGTTTACCTAACTAATAATCGATCGATGCCCTGAAAATTAAAAGAAAGTTCTTATCTTGAGCATATCTTATTCTTAAGCATTTTAATTTTTTATGCGGACCTACATTGATCGAAATTTGTAGATTTTTCTTAATCGTAAAACCGCAATCGATAAAATAATGTAGACAATTATTTTTTGTAAATTGAAAATCTAGATTCGGAGTAGTTGGTAATAGGCATTATTTTAGGAGATGTTTAAAGCAATTTTAAAGACCAAAATAAGGTGAAAATCAAACACGACGAACGAAATTTTGATTATTAAGAAAGAAGATGGCTGTTGTATCTTTGTCTCTCTCTCTAGCATGCACGCCCATATCTATTGGGTATCTACCAAGTATCTACCAAGACGAGTTTTAACTGTAGATGATCGATATATTTTTTCTCAAATTCTCTTGAAAAAATCTTCCAGAATTATTGTAAAAAATAGGTACGTTTCAATGATGATTTTGAGGTTCAACGTGTAAAATTATCTAGGCGTAGTTTTGCCACTACTTGAAACAGCGTTCCCATTTGTCAAATTTCTCCACTTACTCATGTGTATAGCATTCGTTTTTATTTGTATCTACCGATATAGAAACGATCTTTTCCAAATCGGTATTGGGCTACTCCGAGATTATAGACAATCGAAGTGTTTGCGTCTCGCTCAAGGGAATAGAATGTTTTCATTCGTGAGAAAATAATTTCTGTAAAAATTTATGATCGATTCGATCGTAGGAGAACGTGACCGATGGTCCTTGACGCTTTACATATAAAACTTGATATCGGGCTATTTTATTATTCATCTCATCGTTTCTATTCGTTTTCGATAGATATAATTCGCCCTTGTCTGTGGGAGTATTAAAAAATTGTTCACATACCGGTAGATGGAAGAAAGGAAATTAATGCTAGGTCCACTGTCGCTCAAAAGTATGCGAACACCTTCTTAACTCTTACTACTATCTAAAAACAATTATGAAATCTTTAATAAACTTGATTAAATTTCATGTAAGATTAATAATTTATTAAATAACTCGTAAAAAATAATAAAAAACAATTACATCTTCTTCCCATCAATATATAGCCATGTGCTTTTATAACCGTATTTACGAGTATTCTGGTTGTTCTGGTGTTGGTCTTTTTCATTACTTTACTGTCAATTAGATTTTACCTCGATTGTAAAATTTCCCATAAAGGTTTTTCTCACTTTGGACATCGTTTTCGGACTTGTCCGTTCAAGTGATCCCATAGTTTTTCTATGAGGGTTCAAGTCAGGCGATTGGTGTGACCATTCCATTATTTTCACATTACAATTTTCTTCTAATTGTCGTAAATCATTTCGACATAATTTGGCCATTATCGTGCACGAATGAAAATTATTTCCAATTATTCTGTGCCTCGAAGGAATGGTGTTCTCACCCCAATTTACTTTCAATAAATCTCCCGTTATATTGTTGCCGAAACAACCCTACACCATGACTGAACGACCTCCGTGTTTAAGCACAATTATCATTTAATTTTTCGTTCACTTTGCGGCGAAATAAAATCCAGCGTTTCCACCCAAACACTTCGCATTTAGATCATCCGTCCGTACAACTTTTTCCCAATCTTCTAATATTCAGGTTTCACGGCACATTGAAGCCTTTTTCTTTCATTTTGGATTTTTAATAAAGGTTTCTTTAATGCGACACAACCACAAAGGCCGCCCTCTACGAGACACCTTTTCGTCGTTAACGTTATCAAGGTATATTACATATATATGTATTCAAAACAGAATTTAACGATACTAATGCACGTTGTATTTCGTAGTTTCTATAAAATTGTTAAATGTCCATATAGTTTTGAGCGACAGTGTACGTGGACAAATTTGGTGCACCGTTTGGAAAATTTCAAGAGAAAAAGATAAGGACCAGCCGAGTGTAGGGTGTATATTCGTGTTACTACGTTGTGCGATGCACTTATTGAAATAAATGTAGTTCGATGCGTCGAACCTATCGAGAAACAAAATCTTATAATACAAGCGTAGCGTGCGATCGCAATTGGAATCAGGCGTATCGTAGCTGGCGGTGATTAATTGCTTCGTTTGCCCCAGGACTAATTATTCTCGATGCGATCGAAACTTAACACGCGGTATGCGTACATGTTCGCTGGTACGACACTTCTTATTATCGGTACTCGTACGTATGGGTTAGGTCTGGTACAATATTTCACGATACGTAAGACGATTTGAAATATCAGAATGCAACTTGACAATGAATTTTGCACGGTACGATATTCCTAGTTTAAACGTATACAGAGACTTTTCTTTAAACGCAAGTACAGAATAGTCGATACAAGCATTTCGAGACGCTTCGGTATGAAATTTGATAAGAAATACGTCTTTTTAACGCGCAAATAAATGGCAAAAATAGTAATAAGTGTAGACAATTGTTGTTTAGATTTGTTTAAAATGGCATTCTCTACTTGTTTATCGATAGCGAGCGGACCGCTTGTTATATTCGTGTTTCAAATTTATCGAATGAATAGACAAGGTACGCTGTAAGTTGTACGTTAAAAGTGGAAAAATCAGTGCAGGAGCTTCACGAATGTTGATGATTGCTTTTGGCGATAACTGTCCAGAGAGGCAGTGGTTTACCAACGGGTTAAAACGGCCCAGATTGAGAAAATAGTTCCTCCGGTTCGTGAAAATGTTATCCTTCCTTGTAGTTCAAGGAAGGACACGACAAAACAGTTAACCGGACACGAAGGTTTACCCGCGGGATTAGAAGAAATTCTGGTTAAAAATACAATAACCGATAATACTTCCTCGCATTGGCTTCTTTGTGATTGTTCAACTTTATTGCAAAACGATTATCTCGCGTTTCAACTCTTTCGAATTGGAAAAAATAATGAGCGACGGTGTTAAAAATTGTGTACATTTTTATGTTTCACATCGCTATATTCAATATACTTGGGGATTAAATGTAAAAATTTCGAGCATCGAATTATAATTTGAGAATAGAATGACCGTCAAACTGAAAAGTTTGGGACAATTGGGTATTTTATTATTTCGGATGTGAAAATTATTATTCTCAAAGTTATTCTTTCAAATAAAACAATGTAACCGCTCTGTAAAAACGAAACGACAGTGAAATCAAAAAACAATGCGAATAGTATTTCAAGTGACATTGTTTAAAAAATGCAAAGATTTTTCATCGTGATAATTGCACAATTTGAAAGTGATAAAAGTTATTTTACTTGTCATCTTTAGTTGCAACGGTATTTGTTCGTGCTTCGCGTAGCGTTCTAAATGTGACTTTGCACGGATCGGCATAGTACAAAGGTGTGCGTATGTACATACATACATGCATCGATACATACGTACATACGTGTACAATATAATCACACGTTTGACCCCTGTGAAACGATCGGAAGAACTTGGACGTTTGTCTCGCCTCGAAAACCTGGCGCACGGGTTATCGGCACCTTTTAAACAGTCTTCCTCGAGAATCACAAAGAGTCCTTTCACTGCCTAATTAGAATGCTCTCGAGACACTTGTACGTGGAGAATGTCCCTCTTTGACACCGACTGCCTGACTATATTACTGTTTCCAGACTTATTAACGAGTAGGGAGAAATACGTTTTACGGTCGTTCAACTGCTTCCGTCCGTATTCAGAGTAATCCTGTTACAAAAGATGCGATTTTTGAATAGATATCGAGGAGGGTGTTGCTCGATACTTGTACGTGGGAAAGATTTATGGTAATTATTTAAAAAGAGGAGATTTTGAACAACTTTTTCCTGTAGATGTAACCGTTGCTCGGCCTTAGTTTCTGGAATATTTACAAAAAGAAAAATAATCGGTACCGTTGCATTGAATTCTGTCTGTACGTTTGTATCCGTATCACCATGTACGTTAACCCGTGTCGTACACGATCCGAATGCGTCAAAACGCGAACTAAATTAACAACTTTGTTACTTATTCGATTTCTATTACAAACGAGATTATTTTATAGGTTTCTCTGATATTATTTTTTTAGTACAATAAAAAACCATGCAGCTTTACATAGGTCTCGTCGTTAACTATACTAATTAAGTAATTATTTAGAAAAGGAGGGGGTGTGCATCAATTGAGACGATTTTTGAACATGTTCCAGATACAAACATTTTGAACAACTTTTTCCTATACGTGTAACCACTACTCGATCTTAGTTTCCAAGACGTTTGCAAAAAACTCTTACAAATATTACATTCAATTTTGCCTATGCATGTAAATTAATGGTAGCGTGTGCATTACTAAAAAATGTAGTAATTATCGGGTAGTATTAAATTTGACGAGTTAGGTTAGGGTTGAACATATTTTTCTGTCGACATTCGCCAGCTTCATTAAACGAATAGAAGCTGACTAATATATCGTACAATGTATATTACTTAATTGTTAAATTATTTTTGTATACGATAAACTGTAACTTTTTAATATATCTATGATAAATTAAATACGGATAAAGATTCATACTACTCCTAATATATATATTTAAATTCACTTAAAATCGCTTAAAAGTGGGATATACCTTCGTTTAAGGATACGTCGAATCGACGTCGGGTCACTATTAGCGATACATAGTTAATTTGACCTTAAGTTACCATTTTTGATAGGAAGTCAATTTCAGATCACGTTACCGCAAGTGTTCCAAAAATAGTGGTCACTTCTTGAAGATTAAAACAGTAGGCTGATTCTAAAAGGCCCGGAACATCCATGCAAGATAGTAATCAAAATTGTCTTGACTTTTTTCTCGATTGAAATATTTACGGAAAGTAAAAAAGGCTTGAATGCAAATTCGTTGTTCGTGTTTTTAGTCTTGTTTGAGCCCGTAGAATCATCCCCAGGAAGGATTCGTTCACGCGCGCGTGTTTGTTAACGATACGAGGACAAGTTACAAATTAATCGGTAGTCTTTCAGAAATTTTGCGCGCCGAACTTTGTGCTCCATGGTACCTTAATTGTGGCAAGACGAATTTATTTGGAAACATTTTTACAGAATGCAGGTGGATGCATACAACAATCCTTACATTTTTAGAAACTACATACGTACTTCCTTTTACGGATAGATATATGTACGATTTAACTTGGATTTGGTTTTAAATTGAAAATTTTATCGTAGTTGGAAATATTGGAATTTGATCGCGCACGAGTTAATTATTTGAAATATATTTATCCGTTTATATGAATAATTTTACGTAATCGCGTATCGTTATACTCCAGTTTACGTTATAGAAGGTTCAATTGTAGGTTTCGTTTATTTCTAATATGTTACGCTATCGGGATTTTAATCTTCGTTCAAAGCACCAATTTCGTTAACCATCTTTGGTAGGGTTATCGATGAAACTCAACGATTCTAAAATTTTTCTCACGCACAAGAGAAGTATAACGAACGAGAGAAGAGTACGGGAAAACTAGCAATTTATGCAATCTTTTTATAGCTTGTTACATCTTTTGAAATTGAAGAAAGCATTCGTACAGTTATATTTTGAAATTCGGAGAAACGACGGAGTTACAAATATTTTCGAGAATATGTCGAATTGGTCGAACATATCGCCTGTACAATAAGGTTGATTCCGTTTACCTCGAAATCGTATTTTTCGAACCAGTTTTCAAAATTTCCCAAAATGCAACGAACGTATCGATTTCATATTTCGACCGTACATTCTCGAATATACTTCTACATACATTGTTTATCGCCCGATCGTGGTTTTCCTCCCGTTCCTTCGTTCGTTTTCATTTTACGTTGAAAACATCAAAAAATTTGATGCAAAAAATGGTAATCTTCAACTTTAAACGAGAACCATTGTCACCAGTAATACGAATAATCATCGAGCTCGAGGATAAATCGCAAATATAATCTTTTCGAGCCGGCACTTCTCTTATCCCCCTTGAGTAAGTGTTTTGTACGTTTGTATTTTCTAGGAAATTGGAATTTTATCCCCTTAAGATAAATAGTTACGAATTTCCAGTTTCATCTTTCTTAGCAGTGACGAAATGTCATTATCGAACCATAAACTATAACTTTGCGGTATCTGAATATCGGAAGTATTCAGAAACGAGCGAAATAGTACCGAAAGAGAAAATTCGCTTATAGCAATTATTGATTTGTTTATTAGTAATGTTATTCGTATTGGATATTTCACGATTCGCAGTTACCGACGCCACGTTGCCTTGAAATTGCAGCTTCCTCGGTTGACGTCAATGTGGCTCTTAGGTTCGGTAGACACAAGCTGGGCTTGTCACTTTGCGCAATACGCGATTTCCGACGTCATCTTGGCGTCTGCTTCAAACCTTGAGAAACTCGTACTTCGTTTCCACCGTTTTCGGCGTTTAATTCGTGCATAAGAATTTCACAGTTGTGCCGAAAATAATTGAAAACAAATTATTTCGTTTCATTCGAATCGATAAAAATGAACTCATCCTTCGATAATTTTTGCATTACTTCTTTAACAGATTCATACCCGACACGATACGGGTCAATAATAACCCTTCTTCTCCGCTCTGTACGTTTTAACGTTCTTGCGACGGGATTTTTGCGCGTCACTTGTTAAAATAAACTATTCCAACTAAGAATAGTTAAAGAAACAAATCTTTCAACCAAGAAAAATTGTAACGCGTATCTACTCGACTTTAACGCTTCGATGAACCGTAGTAAGGTTTAGCAAGAGACACGACGTATATTTAGTTAAAAGATTAGACTTGGATTGGCTTTGTATTAGAATGTGGTTCTCTCTCTCTCTCTCTATATATATATATATATATATATATATATATATATATATATTGTCTTGTTGATTCGAGTTTACAGTAGGAGGTGAGAACGGGGCTAGGACGAAGTTCGGTCGATGTGATTTGGTTGTCGTAATTCCTGGAGTGGAGGATGTTTCGGTGCGGTAGAAGGGGAAAATTCGGTCGATGTTATCCGTGGGTGCGTTATCTCTGAACGATGAGTCGTTCCATCCGATGTCTCACATCTTCGTAGCTTGTTGCGAGTACCCGAAATAAGAAGTTGTTTACACGGCGCGATAAGACTGGAAACGAGGTGGCTTTAATACGAAGAGAATCGGAGGCGCAGGACGTGGCATGATTTTGACGCGACCGTAAAGTGACGCATGTCGCTCGTGTGCACCGGGCCTTAGCACGAGCCCCCTATAAATGTAACAGGATCTCATACGGGTGTTCTTGGGTCCGTTTCTTACGAGACTACGTTCCCACACTTTCTGCTCCATTGAAACGTACACCAGAAGAATTCACCCCTATACATACCACGAGGGTGGGAGCTAGAAAGCTGGGAACCCATAGAAATTAAAAGCACCCTTCGTTCGGGAAGTCTTTCAGTGGAAGCGTGCAATGCACGAGCTGGACACGGCATTGAATGAACGAACCGTTTCCGCGTTTTCTAAACTTGACCCCGATACCATGAAAAATCCTTTCTTCTTCTCTCTCTCTTTCTCTCTTACTCGCCTTTTTCAGCGGCGAGCAAAATAGGTACACCGAGTTCCGAATTACGGTAGTAGGGTTTAACCAATAATACGGAAGTGATTCACGAAATTATTCGTACGCTATATTATAAGGAAGTTTTCCAAACCTATGAGTTCGATTTTGATTAAAATCTTTGCACGCGTAAAGCGTACCGGGTTGCGTACGATGCAACTTTTTCTATCCATAAAAAATATTCTCGAGAGAATAAAATCAAGCTCCGAAAATTCAACAAGTTTGTCCAGGATTTTTTTCACAGCAGAGCGATAGAACATTAAAAACTTGTAATATTATTTAAACTTGGAATATTCTTTTCAAGAACACTTGTCTCCGATCGTATAAAATCGATCGAAATCAGCCTCTAAAGTACTTTGTCTACGATTTTTCAAATATAACTTCGTAATGATGCGAAATAGAGTAAAATTTATCGTACGAAAAATGTTTAGTCCTTGCGATTGGTGCTTCGTCGATCTGTGGCAAAAAAATTCCAAGAAAAATTACATTGAAAAAGTAAAAAAAAACTATCGAAACTTTCGAGTCTCGATTTCATCTTCTTAAAGAAATTTTCTACGAACGAAAAAACTATTCCATACATGCGCTCTCGTGTTCTACACGCGCACAAACATTTATTAAAATCAGATTTGCAGGTTAGAGGAATTTCCTTATAAGAGAGTCTATGAATACTTTCGTGACCGATCGTATATAAATAAATCGTAACGAAGAATTTCCCCGACCTTTGATTCTCGAATGATCAAGACCATTCTTAAACTTGAATTTATACGATAACATATTAATACGAAATTGATAAAAATCACTCATATTTTAAAGATTGAAAATATTATATTATTATACATGTACAATACGTACTTAAAAATAATGGAAAATTAAAAAGAGACAAGTATACAAAATTACGATAAAATAACGTAAATTGTTCTATTTATTGTCGAAACGGAAGAAGAGAAAAAACAAAATATTACAAATTTCTTAATTAAAATTTATGATGAAATTATTTCAGTATTAATATTTTGTAATATTTCAACGTGTGCGTATAACAGCTTTGATGCGTCTAAACTGTTGATTTGATTTTTAATATATAAATATTATATATTTATAATTTATAATGTATAATAATCTTTTTAATTCGTAGCTAGCAATGTACATAATTGACTGTGAAAACTTGCAAAACGAGAAATTCTCCTACACTCCTAATGGTCCATTGTAATCGGACGACGTAACGGAAATTGATTGTATTGGAAAACGTTGATCGCGCAAATAATTCAATGAAAGTAGTTCCTTCCATTTTCGTAGAGTAGAAATTTCCTTTCCATTTTGTGTCACGTGGCACACAATTCTTCGGTGTTCGTTACGATTCCGACAGAGATACGCTCGGACGCGCGAAAAATCTTTTGCATTCCAACGAGGGTGCGTGCAGGTGTCCCGGGAAAATCGAACCTGGAAAAGAAGTGCACGTGTGGTGCGAACAGCGCACCCACGGTTCCATCAACAGGTAGTTGTCTTCTCTCACCAGGGATCCATTTACAACGACTCCTCTCCCCGCGTCCTGCCCTCAAAGCCAATCTTTTGTATCCAAAGGGGGAAAAGACCGTTAGAGTTACGACGAGAAAGGGGACGATATTTTCGGTATCGGTACACTTCGATATGCAAATTGTGTTCGAAATTCGAGTTATCGACTTATTGATCTCGGTTTGTGCATTGTATATTAATAAATTAAACTTTCTAATATACGATTCTAATATCAATTGCATACAGTTCAATCGCATTCGGTTCTAATTTAAGTTACTGTGGATTAGTATTAAATGTTTTCCAAACGTTCTATATTTACCAACGAAAGGTAGATAGTATATAACGAGAATTGTCTTTAACGCTAGGCTTATGGACGTTTCTTGTACACCTATCTCTATGGACACCCATTCTATTGACGGGTAAAAGAAACCACGTATTTTCTTTAAAAAGAGATTAATTACATTCAAACACAATTACAATATTAATAAACCTAACATAAATTATATACATTTGTTACTTAATACAAGTATTATTACTCCTCTTTTTATTACAACAACCGATTCGACATTGTTTGCGTTTTTGCGAACTGTTAACCGATGGAAGAAGAATCCTCGCTCGATGCGTCATTCTCGTATTCGTCGATAAGTTCTTCGGCTGGTTCAAACGTGAAATTTGTTTCGATATTATCGAACCGGTGCACTTTTTGTACAGTGTCGAGGAATTTACGATTGTCGAATCTAAAATTATTGTAAAAAACCAAACAAAGCCACCGGAAAGACCCTGCTTTTAGATCGTACTTGCGCGTCGTTTAATCGACCAGATCTACTCCACAATTGGTCTTATCGTAAAAACTAATCGTTTCCGGGACACGCGTATAATTGTTCTCAATTATCACAAATACGTGTTTTCCGTTTGGTAACGATATTTTACATTTGGTTTACTTTGGTAAATAGTGAGAATACAGTCGAGGAAAACGGTGCATTCTTATCGTTGCATTCTTTTGCTGGTTTCGGTAACACTTCCTCGTTCGCTCGGATGATCCCAACCGAACTTGTATTTTGTCCAAGTAATTTCTTTATAAACGGTATATTGTCGAGAAGGTTGTCTGTAGTAATATTTGTTCCTCGGTGTAAATGTGGTTCGACCAATTTCGTGACTACAAATAGCCCTGAATCTACAAATAGCTCTCATCTTACTTTACGAAAAGACTTGAATCGCATTCCGACGATGCGTCCATAGGAACTTCCCTCTATACCTCTTAACGGTGCTATTTCGACAGTCTAGATGAAAATCATTCGCGGCATTTTATGCCATACGAATTTCAAAAAGGCGGTACAACTACAGATAAAGCGCAGTTGGCAATATTTGCGAAACGTACGGTGAACGTGTGTCGAGTTCGAGAAAGTGTCAAAGATGGTTTTCCAAGTTCCGAAGCGGAGATTTTAACCTTTACGAGGAACCAAGCTCCGATCGGCCAAGAGCGTTCGGTGCCGAGGAATTTACAACATTTGTAACACGAATATTCTTCGTTGCAGCGGACCGCGGCGTGTCCATATCGGGTTCTCCGAGCCATCGAAAGATATTTTTCTTGAATTACGATTTTCATTTCTTATCTACTTTCCGACTACTTTTACGAATTTCACGAAAAAATCCCGTTCGTTACAGTTCACTGCGAGTGTACGCAACTTACCCGTCAAATTGTCAGTTATCCAAAGTAATGGGCGCGCGTCGTGCTGAATCTTGAAATCGCAGAGTTGAAAGAGAAATAAATTCGAATACGCATTCGTATCGTTCCATCCGTAATAGTCGGCATAAATTGGAAAACAAAAATAATGGTAATAATTTTGGTAATTTTGTTCACGAAATCCGTTAAATTGACGTGTAGTCTAAGGTGTCGTTGTTAATCTCAACGGAATGAATTACTTTTTTTGCGTTAAATAGAACTGTGTTACCGTTACGACATATTCCCACGCGTTGGCAAAGATCTGTTAAATCACTACTCGCATCCTTGACAAGTAATGTCTGAAATTCGTCTTCAGTTAAACGTGAAACTTGTATAAAAATAAATCCGTCGGATCTATTCATAGGTAATCCATAGATCGTCCGTAGTTGTCGATCACACTTTTCTTGCTCCGCGATATCTTCGCGACAACGCTCGTTGCGCAAACAACGGGAATATTGAAATATTACTCGATGGAATAGGTTCCGTACCGTCTCAATTTAGCACCGAGCACCACCGAACGCTAACGAAGGTCATGAATCTTGCCACCGCTACAAGAATCAAGAACGATTAGGTACAACCTTAGTAGGTGTGCATATCATTCGTTAAACGTCACATCCACTCTACCCTGTCTGCTCTCTCTTTCTCCGTAAGTCATTTTCCTTAATCGTCGACCATGGTACTCCTTGAACTTTCCCGCCCACTCGAAGGAGAGGAAGAGAAGAGTACTCACGAAGACGCTCGAGGAAAAAAGAAGTGGCCGACTGGCTCCCCAATGAAACGGGAGCAAGCAGGACGAACGAAAAGTAAACGAGAGCCAATCTTAGCCACCTACTTAATGGTGATTCTTCTCTCTCTCTCTCTCTCTCTCTCTCTCTCTCTCTCTCTCTCTATCTCTCTGTCGTGCGCAAGCCCACGCGCGTGCACCGACACGTGTTCACGCACGATCGCGGTACACTCTTGTTCCGACACAGATTGCGTAGCACCCGAGTACTTGGAATTATTGGTACCGTGCTACCATGGATGCTCGCTCTACGACGTAATTTACTTTTGAATATAACGCTTCGAATTCGTCCTAAACGTATGCATTGCGACCGAGTGCAATGGTACATACATTTCTACCTATTTACCTACGATTATACGATCCAAGTCTTTGGAACTAAAAACGTGTCAAATGTGTGAAACCTGTGGGTTTAATTTTATAATATAAAATTGAGAACTAGAGGAGAATCCAGTTGCATCTTAAGAGAGTATTTATGTCTAGAATTAAAAAGAAATGAATTTCTTTTTTTATCACTTTCCCTTAAAGTATGCGTCGTTGGAAATGTGCCTGCAACAGGGTTCGTTTGAATTCGTAATATTTACGAAGTTACAACGTTTTAAAGAGCACAATTGACAGTTACAGCGGACCGATAAGTAAAACTTGAAACGTGTTTTTCTTAAAACCTCGTTTCTTGAACCGGTGTGCACGATATGCCAAGTTATACTTGGCCGATTAACTTTAAATTTGCAGAGAACCTTCGACAGACGCGCCGTTATCGCACGAACCACGGTTTCTAAAAAATGTTTATTCTTTTATATTTTTTTAACACGTTACGTTTGTTCATTTGTTTGTTCCAGATTAAAGGACGGTCGCGATCTTGCACACCGGCAAAACACTTCTTTTTACAATACTTTTTTCAGCCAAACACGGTTCGTGTAATTTTTATTATTTTTAGTTTAGAAAAATAATTTTGTACAGTTTAAATATTGGTAATTACGTGTGCCGCAACCGATATACAAAACGGTTTACGTGTAGTGGTTTTTCATTTTGTCAGATTCCTCGTGCGTGTCTCGGGAAGATCGATGAACGAGGAAAAAGAAGAACACGCGAAATTAATTGTACGCAAAGAATGGAAAAAGTGGTAACGTCTTTTGAAAATATGCTACGGAATTTAAAGTAATTTTCTTTGTAAAAGCAAACGAAACCGGTCATTTTATCCGGTTTGTGAGTCTAGTATCAATCGTAGAAAAAGTACACGTTACGGGAACGCGATGAGTCGCAGAAATACCCGAAAAACGCGCCAAAGTTAAAGACACGTGTACGTACGCGGTTCCTTTACGTTGCGGAAACTTTAGAATACTTTTAAGCGAATCTCCAGTACAATTTGCGTATTACGATATCGAGTACTTAAAGAAAATGAACGTAAAAAATGTCTGGAAGGAATCGGTACTTACGAAAGAAAACATCGAATCCTTTCGATCGCGTTCGAAGAGGAACCGGGAGACGTTGCGCGACGAAACGGGTCAATTAGAGACGAATAACGTTGCCTTTAACGGAACGCTAAATCGATTCCACAATCACGGAATAACCCAACGAATAATGGGACCGACCCCGGTAACGTCGAGGAATTAAGAGACCGGGGGTGCGGCGCGAGAGAAAAAGAAGGAGAAACGAAGGTAACGGCGAAAGAGAAAGAAGGGAGGGAATCGAGGGCACATTCGTGTGCCCGAGTAATACGGCAGATGAGAGGCTGCAGGAGTCCGTGGGAAACATCCTCGGTGGTTCCTTCCTTAGGAAGGCGTGTAGGGATTCTTAGTGGTCGTGTGCACGTACACACGACCGAGCGAGCGAGCGAGCGAGCGCCGCGGAGGAGTTTCGGGGCAGGCCATCTGCCCGAGTCTCTCACGATTCCAGACCAGCTGCCGATATCTTCGCATAAGCGTGCATCGTGAAAAAGCCTCCAGGCGCTAAATGCGCGCCTCGCACACTTATTCGCGGCTATCGTCGGGCAAATGATAGAATCGACTTGGGAGACCTCCTACCAGTTGCCCCGTTAAGGGGAACTCTTCCACCTCTTACCGCTCGGTCGGCCGGTTCGGGTGCGGACTTCGGCAGCATTCAATGAAAGTAGCGACGGGATCGAGCGTATCCCATCGGACCTTCGCTTCCACGAGTATCGTTCCATTCAAACGAACTATAGACGTTGAATTCGTTGGCACGTTAAACGGCCAGTTATCCATACTTAAGAATATTCCCGATACGTGTTCGAACCGCGGTGTAAAGAATTGAGATATTCGATAATTCGTTGATACTCGTTTCGTAGTATTACCTACGAAAGCGATACCATTCAAAAGTTTACAAGTATTCGAGTTCGTGTCTTGCTAGCGCTTCAGAGGATCGTTGTAACTTTTTCGATACGCTTCGATATTATGAGTAAAATTCGATGTAAACGTTGTCGGAGACGATGGACGGATAGGTAACGTACAAAGGATTGTAGCGATCCTTTGGTAGTCGAATGCTTCGAATACTTCGCTACGAGCGACGGTAAGTGGGGGTTCTTGCCCCTGGAACTTGTTCCCCTATCCAAGTCGATTCTTTCGTTTGCCCGACTTCAGGTGTGTTAAACTGTTCGGACTGGTGGACCCGTTGAGCCTTCTCGATCGCTCTGTCCGCGCCGATTTTTCGTCACTCGACCACCACTGCCACCATCCCTTCCAACCCTGCGTCTCGTATTTCTTACGCTCGATCTCGTGTCGACCACGTGCAATGCGTTAGTTTTACGTGTCAACGTTTCACCCATCTATCACGGAGTACACACGTTTCGACGAGCCTTTTAACCGTCGATTCCTTTCCAAATAAATGACAATTCTCGTTAAACATTATCCACCGTAATAAACGTCGTTTCTAAATACGGAACACTTGAAAACCACTAGCTACCGATTCACAATTACCGAATTCATCGTACGAATTAAAACCGAGTGCAATTAACGCTAGGTTTACGGAACCTGACAATTTCACGTATTTCCGACTTCGTGAACAAAATTACTAAAATTATTATCGTTATTTTTGTTTGCCAATTTATGCCGACTATTACGGACGGAACGATACGAATGCGTATTCGAATTTATTTCTCTTCCAACTCTGCGATTTCAAGATTCTGCACGACGCGCGCCCATTACTTTGGATAACTGACAATTTGACGGGTAAGTTACGTACACTCGCAGTGAACTGTAACGAACGGGATTTTTTCGAGAAATTCGTAAAAGTAGTCGGAAAGTAGATAAGAAATGAAAATCGTAATTCAAGGAAACTATCTTTCGATGGCTCGGAGAACCCGATATGAACACGGCACGGTCAGCTACAACGAAGAATATTCGTGTTACAAATGTTGTAAATTCCTCGGCACCGAACGTTCTTGGCCGATCGGAGCTTGATTCCTCGTAAAGGTTAAAATCTCCGCTTCGGAACTTGGAAAACCATCTTTGACACTTTCTCGAACTCGACACACGTTCACCGTACGTTTCGCAAATATTGCTAACTGCGCTTTTATCTGTAGTTGTACCGCCTTTTTGAAATTCGTATGGCATACAATGCCGCGAATGATTTTCGTCTAGACTGTCGAAATAGCACCGTTAAGAGGTATAGAAGGAAGTTCCTATGGACGCATCGTCGGAATGCGATTCAAGTCTTTTCGTAAAGTAAGATGAGAGCTATTTGTAGATTCAGGGCTATTTGTAGTCGTGAAATTGGTCGAACCACATTTACACCGAGGAACAAATATTACTACGGATAACCTTCTCGGCAATATACCGTTTATAAAGAAATTACTTGGACAAAATACAAGTTCGGTTGGGATCATCCGAGCGAACGAGGAAGAGTTACCGAAACCAGCAAACGAATGCAACGATAAAATCACCCTGTTTTCCTCGACTGTATTCTCACTATTTACCAAAGTAAACCAAATATAAAATATTGTTACCAAACGGAAAACACGTATTTGTGATAATTGAGAACAATTATACGCGTGTCCCGGAAACGATTAGTTTTTACGATAAGACCAATTTTGGAGTAGATTTAGTCGATTAAACGACGCGCAAGTACGATCTAAAAGCGGGGTCTTTCCGGTGACTTTTTTTGGTTTTTTACAATAATTTTAGATTCGATAATCGTAAATTCCTCGACACTGTACAAAAAGTGCACCGGTTCGAAAATATCCAAAGAAGATTTCACGTTTGCATCGATCGAAGAACTTATCGACGAAGACGAGAAAAACGAATCGAGGATTCTTCTTCCATCGGTTAACAGTTCGCAAAAACGCAAACAATGTCGAATCGGTTATTGTAATAAAAAGGGGGGTAATAATACTTGTATCGAGTAACAGATTTAATTAATTTATATTAAGTAAATTGGAACAGTATCATCGTACCTATAGCCTAATTCGATAATAACCCAACAGACGCGATTAATAAGAAGATACTTTGCGCCTTGTTGCGCATAATTTGCAATAACTTTTTCGACTGCACGTCGAAACTGTCGTACATATATCCCACGAAAGAAGTCGGTAGATTGTACTGACGATCCGCTTTAATCGAACGCTAATTACGATATCGTTACTCGATCTTAAAAATTGAAAGTGCTTCTCCCTTGTGAAGCACAGAATCCTTGCATTTGTCTATCAATTTTTATCAAACGCCGCGTATACACGTGGGGGCGTGACCATGATAATTAAATGGAGTTCAATTCGGAGCGTAGCAATTGTAACGAAATACGAAACGATACTCTGTAATTTTGTAGATATGTACATAGTCCGTTCTTGAAATTCGATTGCGTCGAGAATGAAAAGGGGGTTGAGCAGAGACAATTGTTTCCGTCCATGATTCACTTGCGTCTGTTAGAAAACCCATCCTAGTGGAAACTTTATACAATATGCTGTACTGTCGTGTTAGAGTTTGTCAATAGTACGTAATTGAATAATTTCACAATTTTCTGTTCGTTACCGTTGTAACGAATCTCAGGATCGTAAGTCAAGTAATTCGCAAATTGATGGATAAAGTGTAGAAATAGTTATTGTTGACAATAATGCAAGAGAAATTCTTTTTCTTTGAAATTCTTCGAGCGGATGAAAATTCAATAACCGCGAAATAAGTTTTCTCGGACGATTAGTTTCGACGACGAATATTTATAGTATATTGCTAAATAGAACGTGAGAAGAAAAAGATAACGAATTGTAAAAAGGAGCTGGTTCGATGGCTCGCCGATGACGCGGTAATTATTCCCTTGGAGCCCTCGAGTATTTTGACAGGTTCGAGGAAATATCAACCGTCGGCGTATCGCACCTGAGATTCTCGGCGCTACGAAGTGCCTTTAAAGCGGTACACGTGGTCCGTAAACAAAAAAGCACTTACTCGAGTGGTGTGGAGGCTGTTTTGAAAGGGGAGCTCCCGTTCGAAAAAGCGCGGCAAATGGACGCGCGTGCACGTGAGTGCACGTGGCCGTCCTTCGTTCCCGCGTGGGACGGTGTGCGTGCTCGTGCGTGAGGTTTGCGCCAGGAGTGCGGAGGTAGGGACGCGTTACGGGCCGACGCGGGTCGATGAGGCGCGGTGAGGCGCGGCGCGGCGCATCCTTCGTCTTTTCTCGTGGCTGTCTCACAAGGTGACGCCGATGCCTCGGGACTGTGGGAATTCGGGACATGTGCGTGCCTACACACGCCGCGCTCGTGGTCCGCACACGAGGGGGACATCTCGTGATGTTTGGAAAGAGAGGAGTAACCGAGAGGAAGAAAAGGAAGGGGAAAGACCGGACCTATCCTGTCCGCGGCGCATACATAGGCCGCCATAAGGCAAGGAATCCATGGGAATATCGAGCATGTGCTTCGCTCCGCTCGTGTGCTGCACGAGTTATGGGGTGGCTGGCCACCCTTCTTTACCTTTTTTTTTTCCCCCGCCTTCCGTATATAGGATTCCGTGACCTGGCGCATTTGGGGATTTCTTAACCACGTGGCTGCTGAGGGAATCAGGGTGGAATGCGGGGTGGTCCGCCCTTGTGTTTTACCCCCCGTAGCTCGTGATCGCCGCGTGTCGAGTGCTGGGAACATTGCGACGCCGACGTCCCTTTTCAATTGTATCGTTCGATCCCGTTTTTTCCTTTGGGAATTGTATATTTCTTTTTCTTTTTCTTTTTCATCGTTTCTCGCGGTAAGGAGAATCGACAGTGTCGTTACATTGAAATTAATTTTTCGGTGCCGTTTGATTTTGCGATTCGCATATTTTCACGACGTTTCGATTCGCTCGGTACATTTTGCGCGTCGTTCGCTCTCGTTGTGCGGGATACGCGTACATAATTTTCACCCATACGTCCCTTCGTTGAACGCAATAACATCGCACGGGCGACCTTAACGCGTTAAATGCCACGGTGGGCCCTGGGGACCGAAAAACCGTTCACGCGACACGAACTCCGATACTTGTAAACTTTTAGCAATGCTGTAAAATAAAATGTATCGTTGTTATTGCTATAAAATAACAAGTACATTGACAAATCATCGAGTAGTTAAACTTTTTACGCTACGGTTCGAATAAAAATCAAGGACATCCCAAAGTATAGAAAACTGGTGCGGCGTTTAAAGTGTTAAACGATGATTCGGAACGACACAATTAGGATTTTTTCTCGCCTCGATAAATTTACTTCCGCAATTATTTGTCCACGTAACGCACACAAAATTCCACCGCGTCTATCTTTATTGACCGTCATCGTGAACTCTTCGAACCGATTTTATCGACCGAAATTTCATCAACGTTTTATCGGCGAAAAGAAATTTATAAGAACGAATAAAATAGAGGCGATTCTACGGATTACCGAAACGAAATTAATTTATACGGAGTTTCCATTACTTCGTATCGATCTTTTCCTCGCATATTACGAGTACGGTATTATTTTATCTGGGTATTTGGTAGTAGGTGCGCACGTACGTATGCGGGTACGTTTCCCTAGTTAGGTATATAGCGGATTACGCGTACTATTAAAGAACAACGATAATTATTACTCGACTTTCGATTTGTTTCGAGTCGATGTAACGGTCGTGTCGAGATACGAACTGGTAATTGGAACGTATTATTGTGTTGTTTCGTATAATACGCGAAAGATATTGCACTTTAAGAAATAAAAGGTTAACAAACGGCGAAACATTCGTTTATTTCGTTTATCGAAGTACGAATTGTACTCGTCTTTCTTCGATCCGGAAGGTTATACGTCTGTGTATGTGTACGTATATATTACAGCGTTAAAAAGAAAAGACTGTTCAGTTGCTTCGTTACCGGGGGAAAAATTCTTTGCGAACCGGTTTCAATTTTTCAGTCGAAAGTGCTGGTTTGCACGATTCTTTGGACGCGCGTTCGCGAGAGGGGAACGATTAGCTCTGTTACGATATAAAATACTTTGTATCGAGAAAATGAATTTTTCTTTTACGTTTTTCTTTTACAACAGTGTCTCGAGTTTCGATAAACGAGCGTAATTTTAAAATTAACCGATCGAAGACTCTTTCCACAGATATCGCATACGACGATCAAGTATCGTTACCACTGCAACCTTATCGAATCTCGAGTCGCGCAGTTTTCAATCGAATTATACACGATAACCGATAGTTGGTCGATTATCCTTTGTGTCCGAACGAGACATTTTCGAAAGATTTTTCGTTTAATTATTTAAACGAAATAAGTCGACGATAAAATTTTACAGGGTACCGGTCTCTCCGTACAACCCGACATCATTAGTCATTGCTCGGAGCCGATCGTGTTCCGTACACATTACACGCTATATTATCCCGTTCGGGGAACGTAACACGTCTGTGCACGATATTTTGGAATTAATAATTTTGCGATGTATAACGTACAACCTCACACGCGTGTGCTGTGTTTAGTTATAAAACTACGCAATCATCTTTCGTACGTATAGAATTCGTTCCACACGGCTTAAACGTGAAACGATCGATCAGCGAATTAAGAAAATTCGAATAAACAAAATTTTCACTATTTTCATCGCTAGTGGTAACGTGACGTCAAATTGACTTTGTATCGCTGGTAACGACGTCAATTTGACGTATCCCTAGATGAAAGTATATTCTACTCGTATCGAAACGTTATTATTCGTTATTCTCTGGATAATTTTATTATGTTTACAATATTTCGTAAACAAAGTGTAATTTTTGCGAATACGTTCGGAAATACGAATCTTATTTCGATACACTCAATAATAACGAAGCGTAACGCTTCGATGTAAAATTTGTTAAGACGTCGAGTCGCCATTAATCGATACGGTCAACCTGACGTACATCCTTTCTCCTATACGTTCGTTTCGTACAATCTGCGACAATCAACGGGAAATTTAATCGATTCGAACCGTTCGGTGTATTCGGTTATTCGTTCGACTTTAAGATCACGATTCGTCGAGAAACCGACTGTCGGTCAACGATTGACGTAATTTTATCAATCGATTAATTAATCGGATACGTTCGCGTTTACAAAGTAATGTTCATTATTGATCGATTAATCGAATATCGGGCGCAAGTATATATTCGCGCGGGAATTTATTCGTTCGAACAGCTTTTACGAGATGAAAGAATGAAATTTATTTATTTAGCGATAAGTTTTCCCTATTTTGAAAAGGCTGCTTCGTAAATATCCCGTCAAACTGGAGCAGCGGATGGAAGATCAGCCGATAGAGGTAACACTTATCGAACGTTGCTCGTTTCCTTTCACGCGGAGTAATTGGTCGGACGAAGTCTCGGTATTACGAGACGGCCGAGGGATAGAACGAAGGATGTACGGTCATTAAGCGGGATATACTTTTTACGTTTCACTCGATACTCGTGGCCTTTCGTTACTCATCCGTGTAAGATCGTTAGGAAGGGGTTATCCGGTGTCCATTCACTGTGTTATCTTCGCCTCGACGGATGCGAGAACGATGAACTTTTTTTTTCTACGGTCCGTGTCTTCCTTTTCCACGTTGGCTACTTTAATCGCATAGCACCCGATTGACTTAGCCGACGTAACGTTAGCCTCGACGGCTTTTCGGATTAAGTAGTTGCCATTCACTCGTGCCTCCGGCCACGAGAACCACGACGGAAATACCAATGATTTGGAAATCGTTCCGCCGCGCAACCGAGTCATTTATTGCTCGAATAATTTCGTACAAACGTTGGGTCTGTGGGAAACTTCTGTCGCTTTTACGCGACCGTCGCGAGTCGAAATCGATTCGACTCTTTCGAATAATCGAATAATCCAATTGGAAGAGTTTCGCGAGAAAAACAACGCACAAATGCGATTTCTTTCTTTATATTTCGATCGATGGATATTATTTACGGTTAAACTATTGCTACAACAGGCTTGTAGACCTCGTTTCGTATACCGAAGTAAAGCACGCAACATCGGGACGAACACGGCCTGCTCGTCGAAAGAAGTTAACGTTCTCCGTACGCTGAAACAGAAGGGACGAACAACCGCGATAACGAAAAATATTGTCAACGACCGATCGAATTTAGCGCACCGAGTCCTCGGATATAAAATCGAGCTCGCGCTCGTTAACGGAAGAGCGATTGCCTTCCACGTAGCGATCGTTAGTAAAAAAAATTCCTCGACTCCAGTTCCGAATCGATCATTGGTAACGATACCGATGATCCAAACGCAGCGTATCCGATCGACTTGTCAAGTTTACAAAGAAGACGAATTTCTAATGAAATATCACGGACGAATCGTTACGAAATATTATCGAGAAGCATTGTGCCTAACGCTCAATTTCCTTTAGAATTTTATTCATTTATTTACATAATTTTGCAATCTTGTTTCTTTGGAACTTCATTTGTAATTATCTAAAATAATCATTTGTATCGTAATCTTGAAATTTCTTTCTTCCCTCTTAGACAGGATTGTATATTTTTTCTAGATCCTGAACAAATTTTGATACCGTATCAAATTTATTCGAAAATTTTCGGAAAGCGAGTTTCGACACAAAATAATTGACCGAATATTGTTACAACCATTACGACGGAAATGAACGATTTTTCAAAATCTCTAAATTATGGAAACAAAAGTATTTTATCCGATTCGTTCGTCGAATCGTTCGGCCCTTGTTCGATGTTTACTCGAGGATTTGGAGTATGTACCGCAGTCGAGGGAACGTTTTACCGTGTATTCGTTGTTGCGTCCGTTGAAAATTGGATTAGGATCCACTTTGGAAATCGAGTAGGAGTGCGGTAGCGGTTGGGGTATGCCCGATTTTTGTCCACTCGAGACCGTAGAAATTTCGCGACGGTTCTCTATCTTTATTCGTTTACTTTTAAAACAAACTCCACTCGTGGTTGCACCGATTCAAAAATGTTTAGGGCTCGCTAGAAAATATTTCCGAGGATCGGTGGAGCAAAAGTTTCTTTTCAACGAGATTGGTTTATTCTACGAATAATTTTCTCTTATTCGAGCAGAAGGGAGGGATTGCTGCTTTTAAACTTTTCATAGGTACGAAATAATTTCTATTCGAAACGAACGTTGTTTTCACGACAGGAATCGGTCGGTAGAAAATCGGTGATAAATATTTCGTCCGATATTGCGAATCGAGGGACAATTGTTCGCGGACAAACCCAAAGTGTGTTCCCGGTCGTTTTTGTTGTTTTAAACTGGTTGCAAATTATCTCGATGTAACCAGTGTCGTAAAGCAATTTCTTTGGTTTTCGAGTGTCTTCGAGCGTTGCTCGAGCCATCATTACCGGGCCCGTGTTATTAAATGAAACAGCGATGCTTCCACGTACGAAGAATCGAGTGGAAAAAGTGGCGTCTTTTTACTTTCGTGCTCGTTACGAGACACCTTGCCGGACAATAAAACTCGACCAAGTTTATCGGCGCCTAACAGTGAAACACATTTCACGAAGAAAGCAGGTCATGCTCGAAGCTACTTGTAAACTCAATCAATTTCTCTCTCGTTACACGATGAATAATCGGTGATCCAAGTGCATCCGAAACGTCGATAAACGACGCGATCGGTTTCCATAAGAAGTAATTATCGCGTAATTATTCGTTGTCGGTGGTGTACGAGGCTGACGTGACCACGGGGCTTTTCTTTCTTCGAATGACAATTATTATCTCTCGCCGAGGAAATACAGCTCGGAGAGCGCTTTCGAAGTGTTCGGTAATTACACTCGCGTAATAAATCATCGCCTGTCACGCGATTTGCCTCGTAGCAGCCATCGATGCGCGGCATCGAATACGGGAGGTCGACCGTACGATCCATTTGGGAGGTCGTGCGATTCGCAATATTAAAAATAATATTATCATCGTCATCGTCATCGTCGTCGTCATCGTCATAATAATAATGATAACATTTTTTATTTTTCAACGAAAAACAAATTTTCCACGAAAACAGAAACTTTAAACGATAATGTATTTTCCATTTTGTTCGATTACATTTCGCAAGTTCGTGATACCGCGTTCGAAAAAGTTCTCGTCTTTTTCGACGAAAAACTGTTCCAGGAACAATTAGGCATCGTTGCCAGCGATAAAAGATTTGCCGTCTAACGCGTTTCGTAAGGATTGAAATAAATGGTAACGACGTGGTGCCAGGTCTGGTGAATATCGTGGATGTCGTAATAAATCCCATCCAAACTGTACCAGTTTTTCACGAGCGACCAAACTTGCGTGTGGGCTAGCGTTACCCGGTGAAACGTAATACATTTGCGTCGTTTAATTTGTCCAGTTGGCGACAGTAGACGTCCGAATTAATGGTTCGATTCCTTGGAACCAATTCAAAGTAAACAATCTCTTCGAAATCCGACCGAACCGACGGCATGATCTTCTTTCGGTGGTTTCTTCGAGCTCGCGAGGTACAACGACAAATATCGAGCATACCAACGTATCCAAGTCGTCCAAAATGGTTCCGAACGTTCGATTTTGATACGTCAAGTCCCTCGGCAATTTCTCGCGTCCTCGAACATTGATTCGAGTCGATCGGTGACTCGATTGTTCTTCCTCGGCGCAGAAGACCTCTAATATCCAAATCTTCGAATCGAAATTTTCTAAACCAACTCTAACACTGTCGTATTTTTCAGACGTCTTCGCCATTCGCATCGCGTAACTTTTTATGCGCTTGCGTAATATCTTTTCCGTTTCGAAAGTAGTAGAGCAAAATCCGAGGAAAATTTGGCGTTATCCGTATTAAAATCAATGTCGAGTGAACAATTTGAAACAAAACTACGGAAGACTCCTTTCAAAATTAAGTTTAAACCGTAACCTATCAGGATTTACAAAGCTGTTTCGACATCTATCGAGAAAAAACCCATCGACTTATTAACCGAGCCAATAGTTTTCGCGCATTGTACGCATTGTTTCACAGCTACCGCAATAGACGCGTATCGTACAGTAAAACGTAAAAAGGTTTGAAAGTTAACGCGATTCACCTTATCCTTGTTACTTCACTCTTCGAGACAACGCGTAAGTAATAACGGTGATAAAGGTATATCTCCTTTATTAGTTCGGATACGGGAGGCGCGACGCGAAACGAGTTTACATACACGTGTATATACGTACGTACGTAGATATGTACGTACGTATGTATGTATGTATGTATGCATGTATTTAACGGTCAGTTATCCGCAACGCGTCGTTAAGTTTGCGGCGATTTAAATCCGGCTGTGATCGATAGGCCCCGCGACATTATATGTATCTACCGCGTTTATAACTTTCATTAACCGTAAAAGAGAACAACTGTGTTATCCGGCTGTCGAAGCTTTCACGCTGTCACGGAGAGTTACCGTTCTTACGTTCCCTGTAATTTCAGCTATTTCGTATGCATACTCGAATTTATATTTCAGCGGCATCGCGATGCATGTGCCACGATAAGAATCACCGTTCCGTTGACTTTTGAAAACCGCCGATCCTTAATAAACCATAAACTCGGTGTTGCAACTTTTTTCCAGTGTAGACGACACTGTTTATACTTGGACGGCGATTAAGTTTTACTTTCCAGCCGTTACGTGAATCGGGGAGAAATTTTATTACCGAAGATACGACCGTTTGATTAAACGGTACGTAATAAACGGGAGCTAAATTATTTTTTACGCGCCGACCGACCCTTTATCGACCACTTAATAAACGAGGGCGTAACTTTTTCCTAGACATAATTGGGCTCGCGACTCGTGTAATTTTTAACTCGCTCGGAAGCTCGCGTTAAGCCGGAAAGTGTATTTCGAGGAACGCTTTTTACAACAAACGCGCAATGTTCGTTTTGATACTTTTCAACGCTCGTCGAATATTTTGTTTCGAAGCCCATTGTCTCGCTCCTACCGACACCCGTCGCCGAGTAAGATCAAACGGAAAACGATCGTTTCTACGGAAATAAACAAACGATACGTTTATTTCGGAAAAGGCGTAGACACGTATAAGAAAACTCCATATTACGAAACATTGTTATCTTGTGGTTTCGAAAAGTAAGTATAGTTAATACGTGCCTACGTACTTTAGCGTCGTTTCTTCTCCTTCTGCTGGTTCTTGTTCTCGCGACACGAAGCCACGAACTCTTAGCTCTTTGAATAATAATATTGATTTTATATCGCGTTCGTTTTATAGAATTATGTCGTTCGTTGCGCAATAAATCGGAATCGAGAAAATAAGGATACCTGGAATCATTCTAGTATATTTTTTTACAATTTGGATTCCATTACATTTTTCAACATTTCTCTATATTACAGGTTCGCGCAAGTTGTCTTCCAGTCGACAGCTTGCAATCTTTCTTTCTTTCTCATTTTGTGGTAAATAAACGCATACATCCTTTTCGCGTTTGCAACGATGAAAAGTGATTTAAACTAATATTAGATCTCGATCGTTGGCGCGCGTCATTTATGTATAAGCTGTGATACGATCGTTCCTTCGTATCGACGAAGGAAATAAACAACTATTCGGGATAATTAATTTTTTTAAATAGCAAAAATCATAATCATATTTTTTAATTCGGTATTTCGTAAAATTAAATCGATATCGGTTGTTCCCAAAAACTTTTGTTGCGGAATATTTTGAAATTATATTTATATACGTGAAACTGAATCAACGAACTAAAAACTGTTTTCTAAGATGTAAATAGACCGAGGTGAAATCCACGGATCGAAGTTACGGAATTATGGAGAGTATGTGTCGAGAAAAAACGGAACGAAAATTCATCCTCCGTAACGTGTTCAATTTAGGTACGTACTTGGTGGTTGCGAAATGAAAATTATTGTAAAAGATGGCCGCGGTTTCTGACATTGTAAATGATATCTAAAAAAGTATTTGTCGTTAAAATACTTATCCATTTTCGAAGGAACGAAACAAAGAATCGGTTGCAACTGGATCATTTGTAATATCGTGTTACGTTCGTTCTACGTAAACATCTCGTATTAACCGAGTCGTTGTACATATCGCACGTGTATTTCCATCGTAACGCAATTCGAAAAAAGACACGATTTTTTAACTTACCAAGACGAAGGGGTTCGGTAAATATATATATTAACCTTAGAGTGACGACGTACGTCAAATCGACTTGCTATCGATAGCGGTGACTCGAAATCAAATTGACTGTGTATCGATTGATGGTGACTCGACGTCTTGAAGAATCTTGCATTAAAATCTATCGTTTCGTTATTGTTAAGTGTATCGAAATATAATTCATTATTGTAATTTTATTCACAAAAATTACACTTCGTTTATGAAATACTATAAATATAACAAAATTATCTAGAGAATAACAAATGATAACGTTCTGATACAAGTAGAAGTAACATGTACAACGTATACAAGTCTAAGGATACGTGAAATTGACGTCGTGTCACCGACGATACGGAGTCAGTTTGACGTCAAGCTACCATTATCGATAGAGAGTCAGTTCGACGTCACGTTACCACTAGTGCTACGAAAATAGTGGTCACCGCTCGAAGGTTAATCACCAACAGTACACGCTCTAACGTTTCAAACGGAATTACAACACCTTGTAGAAAAGTGATACATCGTCGGTGTGCGTGAGCCCCACCGAATAGCGAACGTGCCGACAAAAAATGACATTTCATCGTTATTTCCCGGGGTCTATTTTTTCTGTCAATATTATTTATTTGGTAAATAAGATTCTCTCGAGTTTGAAATACACGCGCGATAGATTGCTCCGGTAAAGTTAATCGTTTATTCAAATTAGTACGCACGAAGAAGTTAAATACACGAAGACTACCGTCCAAAGGATTCGAAATTCTAGAGTTGAACAACTTTTAAATACATATGGTTGTAGAATCGTAACACGTTTATTTTTCGTTCGCGTGGATGGTATTGGGTACCAGCGATGAGTTTCTCGCTTATCGTTGCACGGTTTCACTACCTATAAATTTCAATATTAATTTACTTCCTAATCGATATCTACTCGTCTCTTTCAATTTTCGAAAAAAGAAATAAAATAAAAAGAAAGTATGCAGTTAAGGGTTGAACGTTTTTCCTCGGTGAAGGAACGTTGATCTTTGCTCGTGTTCGTGTGGGGTATTCCAAATGGAACCGTCACCACCTGGGTACCACTTTCGTTGATCGAACAAACGAAGACGGTAATTTCGACTTCAATGTTGCACGGTATAAGAGCGTTGCGAACGATTACGCCTTCTCCAGTGGAAAATTGTTAAGAACGATTTTATGATTTTTCGGTTCTTCGCGATACAGTTCGCACCCGTTGATTTTTTCTCCGTCGCGAACGAAGATAAAAGGTAATACGTAAACGAAGAACGAATGTCAGTTATTTCACTGCATTTGTAAACGTTCTCTCCAAATTTCCCATCGCGCGCTTCTTACTCTTTTTTCGAATATATTGGAAATATTTTGAAACGATTCGTACGTTCTTCTTCCATTTCGAAAAATAAACAAAGTAATCTATTAACCGCAAACGCAAAACTGCGGAAACGTGATCGCTCGTTTCGAAGAATTTGTAACGTACGTTATTCTTGTAGATTTTCAAGACGAAAGGGGTTGGCTCGTTCGAAACGTAACGACACCTGTTAAGTCGAACGAATAAAAGGATCGGTCGGGACGAAATTTTATTGAAAACAATTTGCCATGTAATAACACTGTTCACCATTTTCAAACACCTTGCGGCTCGATGACTCGATGCACCGACAATGTCAGCACAATTATCGATTCCAGACCGTGTCGCTGGTTATACAGCCGGGGGCCGCGGTTTAATGATCAGCGCCGCTCAAGGAAACGCAGCGCAAGAAAAGGCAACACGAAGAAAAGAGCCACGTTCCGTACACGTTCCGTGCACACGCCTCAACGGAGCACCTAGATTACAATCACGACCAGCGCGGATAGAAGAACAGCATCAAGGGGAAAGGGCGATGAGAGAACGAGGGGGAGATACATAGAGAGAGAGAAAGAGAGAGAGAGAGAGAGAAAAGTGGTAAGCGGTCGAGCGTATAATACTCGAGTCGGCATGTCGTACACGTACACCTACACAACCTTCTTATAAATATGAGACAGTGCGTGGCGCACTTGAGAGAAGGTGCGTAAGTCCGCATCTGCCCGAGATTCTCACGCGCGACGCATCTGTCTCGAGTTCCCACGAGAACGGCCGCGGAGAAGCCGTGGCCGGGAGTCGAAGTCGAGAAAGTTTCGTCCGCCATCACCGTCCCGTCCACGTGGCCGAGGCGTGCTAAGATTCGCCACTGTCTTTCCTGTCGCTGTCTTCCCCGATCACTCCACACGGATTAGGGAACCAACGTACGTGGAATATCCTTGAATCGAAAGGATTTCGTGCCTTCTCTTTTTTACTATCTACGAACATTCGACGATACTATCTTCTACGTATACGTACGTATAGCGGGCGCGTGCGCAAACACGCGCAAACACGCGCAAACACGCGCAAACACGCGCAAACACACGCAAACACACACACACAGAGAGAGAGAGAGAGATTCGCGTATGCATTAATATTTGCGTATACATGCATACACGCGCGCGCACACACATGCGCACACACATATACATACGCGTGCACACATGCATACACACATCCATCCATACATACACACACATACACAAACATACACGCGCGCGCGCACACGCATATATATATATATATATACATATGCGCGCACACATGTACATACGCGTGCACACATGCATACACACATATATACATACACATTTTACATACACACACATACACGCGCGCGCGCGCGCGCGCGTGTGAATACATGTACCCGTGCGCTCATAATTATGAAAGTGGTCTAAGTCATATATTTCTTGTTTCAAGATATTTAAAGGACTACATTTGAATAAATTAAAAAATATTTCTACATTATGGAATATTTTAATTTAGAATTTTATTAGTCTCGATTAATGAAAATTTATTATAAATACGAAATTTTTTGTGAATCTCGTATGAAAATGTTTTTAAAGTTTGAATTGACTTAGACCGTTCTAAAAATTAATCGAATTACTTATAAATTATTTAAATCGATAAAAAACTACGACTTTTATCGAAAACAAATCTTTCAATGAAATTTACATTTATCAATTAAATAGTAATTCATTTTCAGCATTTGAAGCTTTTATTGCTACGAGTTTTGAGATTTTTAAAATGTTTTTGAAAAACTGGAGGAACGTAGAGAAGTAAACACATTATATTTTTATGTTTTTCTTCCGCTATCGATTTATTGGTGGCGTACATTGGAAATGAGTTAATATTTTTATATATTGTTTGTTGGCCTTCTTTTAGATGAAAGATCCAAAACATGATTCAGACACAAATTCAGAATCATCCAAAGAAGTTTTATTAAACGTCTTATAAGGTACATTTTTCAAGCATCTTATCTATCGAATTTTCAACCAAACTTCCAGTGGTTTCGACGAAATGAAATCCAGTTGAAATATTTGTTTTACCGAAAATTTATTTTTTCTTCCACACTGTTCCATCAATTCATGGTAACGACCCAAGGTTGTATAAATAATTTGCTTTTTTTTATCTTCGTTTCTATCGACCCAATAATAATTCGTTAAACGAGACGTTTGTCAAATGCAAAAAAATGTGTAAGCTGAATTGCCCGTTTCCTATGAAAAACGTGATTGTTTTAGAGTGTGGTTTATTATACGAATGGGTGTCCGGAATAAAGGCGTATGTTGCAATTTTGCCTTCTGAAAAATTGGTACATTTTTATATTCCATTTTACGTTTGCGGTTAAAAATTACTTTCTGTTATTGACATCGAGCAATGGTTTGCGTTTTGTCATTAGAATGCCACGCTGTTGGAATTGAATCGTCTGCTAAAAATGGCGGGGCCAAACATTTCTAAACGTTACATCGGAGAAGCGTTCGAACTTGTACATCTCTCCAACAACGAATAGTGAGTGGTTTTGGTAATTATTCACCGTTGGGGTCTCAACATCGATTTCCCACAATATTATCCATTCTTGATTTACAGACAATGTCACGATAGCGGTGAAAGACATTTTGATACTAGAAAAACAAAGTTTCTATCTACAGTGGCTACAAAAAGTATTTGTATGCTACATTACGAGGAAACACTTATCTGTAAAATCGATTTTAATGAAAGTTTGTGTGCACGCAGAGCATAATAATGGATATATAGAAATATTGTTTCGTTCGCAGAAAATTTCCTTAAAAAGGTGAAATCATGTTTCGAAGGTTTTAATGCTTTTTTTTTATTTTTCAGTTTAATAAAAAGTTTGCAACGCAAAGTAACCTCAACGCAACCTTAACGTAACGCAACACAATGCAACGCACCGCACCGCACCGCACCGCACCGCACCGCACCGCACCGCACCTCACTGCACCGCACTGCAATCTCAATGCGACCTCAACGCAACGCAACGCAACGCAACGTAACGCACTGTAATGCATCGCAACGCAACGCAATCTCAACACGACCTCAACGCAACGCACTGTAACGTATCGCACCGCAACACAACTCAACGCAATCTCAACGCTACCTCAACGCAACGCAACCTCGACGCAACGAAAACGCAATCTCAATGCGACGTCAACGTAACGCACCGCAACGCAACGTAATCTCAACGTGACCTCAACGCAACGTAATCTCAACGCGACCTCAACGCGACCTCAACGCAACGTAATCTCAACGCGACCTCAACGCAACGTAATCTCAATGCAACGCAACGCAACGTAACGCAACCTCATCGCAACCTCAAGGCACCGCAACGCAGTGACATAAATTCAGGAACATTTTATGTTGTACGAATCGTTCATTAACTTCTTTATTTATCGTCGAATGATCTTACATCGAAGGGTGTTCTTATAGGAATGAAAGAGTATAGCGTATCGTTTAGAAAAATATAGGTCTTGGAATATGATCTTGAAATCTCCGGAATCACTTTAGCTGGAAAGAGTTACTACCAGCATGTTACAACCCCTTGTGGCATAACTTGTATAACTTTTGTACGTGTATAAGTTTATCCATAAGTTGTATAACTTTTAGAAATAAATTATTTTCATACATCTGTCTAATCTTTCTCTTCTGGCGAGGCAACCTCTGCTTCTCAATGAATCCTTGTAAAAGTAATCATAGGTCGAGAAATTGTTTTTAATAACGACGATTTTGCATTTAATGATCGAAAGATCGGCAAAATAGAAAACCGAAACGAAAAATTGTAAATTCTCGATTTCCAGGTTCGATGAATAAATGGACACACGTTTGTACATAGATGTGCTCGGCATCCAGCGAATATCGTAAGCACGGAGCCGGCTACGGCTGTATACCGTCGATCCATTACACGTTTTTAATAATCGGACCATCTACGTGGAAAAGATTGCCGGCAACTGAAGTCCGTTCGTTGTTCCTGTGTAAACGTTGGCGAGGAAACCATAGATCATGATACGACCTTTCGAACATTTACTTGCAAAAACGTACGATCGTTCTATTTTAACGTCGCGCGGCACAATCTACGAAAAGGGAAGCAACGATTCGTAGTAGAATCGTTCGGGATACCGCGTAACGCAACACGGGACGGGAGAATCGCGAATATTCGGGACGGGACGGGACAAGACTCGAATGTAAAGCGAGATCTCGCTTTGTATTCGGACCTCGTCCCGTTCCGAATATTCGCGATTGTTCCGTCTCACGTTGCGGGATTCCTGCATCTTTCGAGATCCCGATCGGTTCTCGGTTCTACTCGCGAAGCCGTTAACGCTAAGTTTACGGCCATTTCTTCTATACATATTTCTACGGACACCCGTCAAATTGATGGATAAAGGGAATCGGGTATATTCTTTAGAAAAAGATTAATTAAATTTAGAAACAATTACAACATTTACAGACTTCGTATGAATTAATTAAATCGGTTACTCAATACAAGTATTATTACTTCTCTTTTTATTACAATAGTCGATTCGACGTAACTTGCGTTTTTGCGAACTGCTAACCGATGGAAGAAGAATCCTCGATTCGTCGATAAGTTCTTCAGCTGGTTCAAACGTGAAATTTGTTTCGATATTATCGAACCGGTGCACTTTTTGTACAGTGTCGAGGAATTTACGATTATCGAATCTAAAATTATTGTAAAAAACCAAAAAAAGTCACCGGAAAGACCCCGCTTTTAGATCGTACTTGCGCGTCGTTTAATCGACTAGATCTACTCCAAAATTGGTCTTATCGTAAAAACTAATCGTTTCCGGGACACGCGTATAATTGTTCTCAATTATCACAAATACGTGTTCTCCGTTTGGTAACAATATTTTACATTTGGTTTACTTTGGTAAATAGTGAGAATACAGTCGAGGAAAACAGGGTGATTTTATCGTTGCATTCGTTTGCTGGTTTCGGTAACTCTTCCTCGTTCGCTCGGATGATCCCAACCGAACTTGCATTTTGTCCAAGTAATTTCTTTATAAACGGTATATTGCCGAGAAGGTTATCCGTAGTAATATTTGTTCCTCGGTGTAAATGTGGTTCGACCAATTTCACGACTACAAATAGCCCCGAATCTACAAATAGTTCTTATCTTACTTTACGAAAAGACTTGAATCGCATTCCAACGATGCGTCTATAGGAACTTCCCTCTATACCTCTTAACGGTGCTATTTCGACAGTCTAGATGAAAATCATTCGCGGCATTGTATGCCATACGAATTTTAAAAAGGCGGTACAACTACAGATAAAAGCGCAGTTAGCAATATTTGCGAAACGTACGGTGAACGTGTGTCGAGTTCGAGAAAGTGTCAAAGATGGTTTTCCAAGTTCCGAAGCGGAGATTTTAACCTTTACGAGGAATCAAGCTCCGATCGACCAAGAGCGTTCGGTGCCGAGGAATTTACAACATTTGTAACACGAATATTCTTCGTTGCAGCGGACCGCGGCGTGTCCATATCGGGTTCTCCGAGCCATCGAAAGATAGTTTCCTTGAATTACGATTTTCATTTCTTATCTACTTTCCGACTACTTTTACGAATTTCACGAAAAAATCCCGTTCGTTACAGTTCACTGCGAGTGTACGCAACTTACCCGTCAATTTGTCAGTTATCTAGAGAAATAGGTGCACATCGTGCTGAACTTTGAAATCGCAGAGTTGAAAGAGAAATAGATTCGAATATGCATTCGTATCGTTCCATTCGTTATATTCGGCACAAATTGGCAAACAAAAATAATGGTAATAATTTTAGTAATTTTGTTCGCAAAGTCAGAAATCCGAAAAATTGGCTATTTCGGTAAACCCTGTGTTAACTTATCGAGTCGCAGTTGTTAAACGCACGAAACGATAAGAATGAGCGAAACTAAAAATCACATACGCGTATTTAACACGTTCTCGTTAGATTTTTGTAACGCGATTAAAAATATTAATCTCGGACTCTATCGAAATTGGTTGAAAGATATTCTAGTTATTCGAATGCCAGGAGGAAATATCTGGTTTGAAGAAAAATGCGTTCGAAGTTTCGCACATTTAGTTTCTCACGATGATTTCGAAATTGTTCGTTTCACCTTGAATCGGCTTATCGTTTTTCAATCTTTTAGGAATTCTTGCTTTCTTGGTTAATTTTAGAACTTTGTACCATCTAATCTTTCGGCCATCGATTCGATTTCACAACCAATGGTAAGAACGCCCAAAACATTAATTATCCCTATTTTCGTTTTCCTTTGTTTCACACGCAAAGGCTATTTACAAGATAGAAACTTACAAAGTTGAAACCAAAACGACGAACTCTACTTTATATTTTCGGTATTTGTCAAGAGTGCTGAAGAATGTGAAAAAATTCAATATCTTGTAACTCGTAACCGTGCACGGGCTCATCGATTTTCGTTTTTTATTTTATTTCGAAGCGACTGGTTGGTACATTTCGTTGTCTACACTCGATCTATATTCGATCGCCCCTTATTGAGATTTTAACATATTTTTAACGAAAATTATAGTCGAGGGAATTTTCCAGTTCGTACGAGCAACTCGATCGGTATGTTTGTAGGCGACATATCGAGGAATCGAAAATGTCGTATGCATTGCTTTGGTTCGTTTGACCAAAGTATAGCGTAAAATGCGAGGCAAGGACGAGCAGTAATCTGTTCCGAGTGACGTATCGGAAGCGAAATTATTAGAATGGAGTTGCAACACGATCGATGAAACTTGGAGTAAATTAATATTTGCGAGAGGATATATACGAAATGGATTCCATCTTTGTAAATAAATGACGAGACGAGTAGATCGAAAATTTTGAGTTTAGCGACCCCTCGAGAAACGTCCGAGAATTGTAAAACGCTCGCGTGGCCTCGTTCCAATAATTGTACGACCAATCGCGGAGTTGCGCGGGAAAAAAAAAGAAAAGAAACGCAAACGCGTCTCTACCGCTGCAAATCCGTAGGCGCGCTTCGACTTCCGATTGGTGGAATACGGTTGGATGCGCGGACCGATTGGCGACGAGTCTGTCCGCATCGGGCGTATCGCGCAGTTAATCGCGCGAAAATAGCGGGTTCGTTCGAATCGATAGGAACGCCGTTGTCTGTTATTCCTTGTCGAGCAGCCGGTTCGAATTCCAGCGGGGCTTGGCTGTGCGACAAGAAGGCTGCCGTATAAATCTAGGCTGGGACACGCGCAAAAAGAGCAGCACTCGCGGCTGCTATCGCTTTTATTCCATATTGCTCGGCGCGCGGGACTAATCGGTGCTCGCGTCACGCGCCTACAGTTACTCACAGAATCGCGCGTACACCTACGGTGGATCGAAAAACTATTCGTACAGTATATCGTAAGAAAACCTATACCTCGAATAACGATAACGAAATTATAGATCCCTAAATTAATCGGAACATTGAGAAAACGTAAAGGTTCGTTCTTTGACGAAAAAGCTGTTCAACGTTGTCTCTGGGTTCTTTGATCGTTAGACATTGTAATAATAATTCTTATAATTTTTTTGATTATTCTACGTAAACCTATATCAAGGAACGTGCAAAATTCTAGCCCTATATTTTATCAATTCACAAATTTTTCACAAACATTGAAGCGATTGGAAACTTTTCACCGGTAGTATACCTGCAGTGGCTCGAACAAGTATTCGTATATTATACGGAAATTCTCTCGATTTACAAGTTTGATTTCGAAGAATATTTGCGCGCATGTAAAGCATATTACGTAATTTTTTTTTGTCGACAAAAAAAGTTCTTGAGAGGATAAAGTCGAGAGACGAAAATTTAACGTTTCTTCATTTTTTAATAGAATTTTTTTGCAGGACTTATTTGACGGTTGAACGAAAGAGCACAGTTGAACGCTGGACATTTTTTGTAAGAAAATTTTGGTCGCATCTCGCACAAATACGAAGTTGTACAGAAAATGAAAACCGTTGCGAGCTTGCACGAAGCTCGCACGAAATCGGCTGACACCAGCCTTTACGGTGCCACTTTCTCTTTGATTTTTCAAATACAACTTCGTAATAGTGCGAAACAGAGCAATGTTTTTCGCACGAAAAATGTTTCGCTCGGTGCTCTATCGTTCTGTTGCAAAAATAAAGAGAAACTTTGGATTTATTTTCATTCGTCGATAAATGTACCGTTCATCGCTTTCCGTTAACAATTTTTTCCTTTCCTTGACCCAGTGTAAATCGGATTGTTCCTTCGTGTCCAAACTTGTTCATAATTGTTCAAATAGCAGAGTGCGTTCTACCGCCTATCCTGCCTATCCCGCGCAACAACTTCCCTGGTAAATGTAATTTTACAACGAGATTTCGTATCGAAGTATCGATTTACTTCTTCTTAGTTTTAATCTTGCAACTTGTCGTTGATTCACGTATAACGGATGATCGTTTGTTTTTGCTCGCGTAGTAACCGCAACTTGAATACGTGTCGCGGGACTTGGCCCTTCAAGTAGTGTCAACATTTGAACAATTAGAACTCGTATAACGCGTAAATGGCCGTGTCCACGTTCAATTACGAATCACAAAAATAACTATACTTGAACATTTCTTTTTTAAATTACCAAAGAGTCCATTTTATTTAAAAAGTGTTTTACGAATTACGTTCTACGATGTACGAATAAAATACATATTGCGTTTTTATTTTCGAATATACCCATTTCCGTGTATTTTTCCGTTTGTATTATTGACTAGCGTAGACGCACGCTCGATTTTGCTAATAACCGTAGCTTGTTTTATACGCATAGTCGTGCCGTACCGATCGTACCCGCTCTTGCCAGCACGCCGCGGCGCGCTACCGCTACGAACGATGCTCGATCCCCGTGATTTCTTGCCACTTTTTTAACAAAACGCTAAACGAGACGGCACGTTGCCCCGGCGCGACGATACGCGACGGTACGCGACGACACGCGACGACACGCGACGATACGCGACGATACGCGACGATACGCGACGATACGCGACGATACGCGACGATACGCGACGTGCCACCGTGATTCATCCGAGATAAATAAGTTCGCACCTTGGCGCGGGATACGATAGTTTAAAAGTCCGTGTCGACGTTTCCAATTTACGTAAATCGCAAAGAGATCGAAAGGATATCTCTATTAACACGTCAAATGTCGTACCGCTCTACTTTCTGCTCAATTTCGTACAAGAGAGCCTCATCGTGAAATACGTTTCAATATCGTTTAACCGCTGCATAATTAACGCGTATAGAGAAACGATCGTATCATGGTCCATCGATGGCCTTCTTTTTCCCGATAATTATTTTTTTAGTCGTATGGATGTTGTAAATCATGTCTTATAAACGGGTATAATGAATGCAATAACGCGAACCATCGCTGGCCCACGCGGCTGGAATGGAAAGTTGTGCAAAATTGGCGCGGCACTTGACGCGTTAAATACATTGGTGATAATCGGGTGCAAAATAAGCTTTTTACATTGTGCGGTTTACATCGAGATATTTACACGGGGAAACTCGGCCGAAGATACATGGATGTACGCAATCGAGTTATTCTTTTAAAAATAAAAGCTAATGGAAATTATGTAGTTCGCGCTCGCAGCTGCAGCGAGAACAAATCTTCCGAGTTCGATTATATTTCGTTGAAAACGTAATGCGAGTTATAATTTCCTAGATACGAATCGTCGCATAATCTAATCAATAGTACCAATGCGAGAAAATTTATTCATCTCAAATTCGAACGTTCCAACTTACTTCGTATTTTCCAATGATCGATCTTTCCCGCAATGGGCTTTCCTAAGATCGTTATTTTGCCTAATTGATGTTTCGGTAGACGATATTCTACCGTATTCGTCGACTACCTATGTATCCGTCTATCTGTACATAGATACGATAAACTGTACAGAGAAGTTGCGAATAAAAGACCTGCTTGGCAATTTCGTTGTTACGAGAACGGTACAATTGTCGGCAAGTAATATATTAGCAAAAATGATTAATTCTACCTATATTCGAATTACCAGTAGATTACAAAAACTACATTCCATAGGTCCATACCGGCTTTATTATTACTTCGTAAATTAACTTACATTAAATGTAATAGTAACTTACATAAAATTTATTATACGTTAGTTAAGTTATTATATGATATATAATAACTTGATAAAATTAATAACTTACTTTCTGTTTATGGAAAGTTTTACAATTGCAGTGGAACATAATTGACAGTGAAATAATGAAAATACTAACAACCAGAATGCTACAGTTCCCAAATACGGTTACAAAAGTGCACGACAAATATATCCATGAGAAGATATAATTGTTTTTTTATTATTGGTGAGTTACTCGATGAATTATTGGTTAAATGTATTCTTTAATATTGTGAAAACCAGCATACGTAAAATTGAATCGAGTTTATTAAAGATTTCATAATTTCTTTTAAATAGTAATACGATTATGGTTTAGACAGATGTGTGCGCGCATATCCACATATTTTTGAGCGACAGTGTATATACATAGTGTATAAGATCGGTCCTAGAACCGTTGGCTTAGGGAACGTCTACTTCCATCCGATAAAGAGTAGTTGTCTCTTCTTGGTATTTTAGTTGAAAGAATCTCCGAAATAAACGATATTCTTCGTTTTCTTTGATTTTCTTTTATTTCGTACGAAACCTCGGTGTGTCGGACTTTATGGAATACTTGGCTCGCATCTAAGAATGCCCCCTTGAACAATTTTTTTTCCAGACTGGTTCTAATATAATTGGCTATTCGATGGTTGAGTGCTGCTTTTCAAATCGCCCGAAATAATATTCTTATCCGTTACAAACGGTTTAAATCTACCGAAAAATAATTTTTCAAATACTTTAGCTGTTATCGGTAGTAGAGCAATTGGTCTATAGATAGATAGTTTATTAGGAAGTTTTCCCAACTTTGGAATCATAATTATTCGAGCGACTACCTTCCACTGCAAGGGAAAGTATTTAAACTATTAAAATTCTCGATCCAGTACGAAGCATATTAGTTTGTAGATCAATATTTTTGAGCGACAATTCTTTATACATAAAGTTAGTTGCCCTGTTATTGAATCGTAGCTCGAAGTTATCTTTGGATCTAGGTTACATTGTATTACTTTTGCGTCATATGTATCTAAAATTTGCGACGATCGCCATGATAGATTTTAAATTTACTCAACGTGTTAGAATCGCTCGTGTTACTATCGACCCCGGTCTTTTCTACTCAAGGTCTTTGGGTAAAAAATATCCCAAATGTATGGAACTTGTGCTCTTGACTTTATAAAACAACGAAGAGACTAAGCGAATACAGTCTGGTCTATTACAATACGGTTAAATATAAGAAAACGTAACTTGTATCGTTCGTTAATTTTGTACACTTAATTGCTCGTATGTGCTAAATTTGTTGCCTCTTTCCGACTATCTACCACTTTCTTGTTCCAATGCTACTTAAAAAATGGTCATCGATGATATTTTTAACGTTGATAATTGTAACTTCCTTGATGTGTGTGCGCGCTTGCATATTCTACTTATTTTATCTTAGTTTACAATTTACGAATTATTTTGTCGGTACACGACAATTCAGATACGAATAATTTACACGAATAATGGAAGTTTGGGATCGCGGAAAAAGTACTCGGAATATTTACTATATAAAAGTACTATTTTCTTTTATCGCCATTTTTCATTATAATCGTTGTTGTCATTTGTTGCACGATTGTCGTTCAATCTGATCACTGACATTTTATGTACGGAGCTTCCAATGCTCCGATAACGCGTTTTTAACGATTAAAATATTTTGTGAAAATGTATGGTTTCGATAAGCGTTATGTATATTTGGGTGGGAACATTTTTTAATCAACCTGGCTAAATAGATACAGCCTAACCTAACCCGTCCATCGCGTGCGCGGAAAACATTATATTGCATTCGTTCGATCTTAAGACGTATTGCTGTGTGGATTGTCATTTTTTTGTTCCTTTTACGATTTCTTTTTAACGATAAGTAGGCTGTTTTATAGGAAGATTTTCCAGATATGTTCATCCATCTTATAAATGCATGCAGTATTTGTTTCATCGGGAAGTGTTAAAAATAATTGGAGTTACTCTTCTAAAAAAGATGCTCTATTGGCTTTCACGATTCCAGCTGTTCCGTTAATCGAAAACAGAGAGTGAGAAAGTATCTTCATTAGGAAGGATATAAAATAAAAGAAAAAAATGGTGAAACTTTAATTTCTGAATTTATATTTTGTAGCCTTACTTTGTGTTTAGCGTGTTAACAAGAAATGGTAAAACTCAATATTTTAAGGAATTTCTAGTTCCGGTGATAAAGGCGCATCTATCGGAGATTCTCTCCAAGTACGAAGTCAATTGATCGACTAGATTTTGAGATATCATGGAATCCAATTTAAACAATAACGTTTTGAGAAAAACGCATTTAAAGTGTTTCCCTTATCAATTTTGCACGTAGCAAAAATGTATATTCAAACACTAATCGAAGCAAATAGTTTTGCACACGTGTGTTCAAAGTCGTACACTTTAAGAAAACGAAATAAAAAAGAATCGACCTTTTTGAAACAGCATTCTTACACTCGACTGTACATTCGAACCATTTGGGTTAAATATATTGCCAAAGTGTGTAACTCGTGTGTTTTAATTTTACAATAGCAGGAGAGACTTAAGGAAGTACAGGAGCATTTTTACGTCAAGTAAAATTGTATATATACGTACGTATTGTATGGGTCGAAGAGGACCCATCGAGGCTGTACCGAAAACGATTAAAAAAGGTGTGGAAAACAGGGCTGTTGGTGATTAACGAGGGGTTTTATTCGATGAAAGAAATACTGTTTGACTTGACTTTCAGATATTGCAATAATGTCTCGATAGACGAACGTGACAGAGAAATCAGTTACGAGCGGGCGTGCAACCGGTAGGAACGCACGCACGCTCGCACGCAGGCAGTCACTCGCTCGCTCACTCACTCGCGCACGCACGCACGCACGCACGCACGCACGCACGCAGAGCCCTGTCGAGTTCGTAGGTGTGTAAACCCGATACGACGTAGACGGCACACGTGACGCGCGTGCGTACACGGGCGCTTACATCGCGTGAGCACGTGTACGCTGGTGTTTATACGGCGTTCTCTCGGGGCCGTGGGAATGAGCGTGCACTGCGACCGTTCTGGCACGAGCGTCGCGACGAGCGCCGACTCGCGCGAAAGCGGAGACGGACAAGGACACAACGGTCGATTACCGTTCCGCGCCGTTCCGCACCGTGTCGCGCCGCGAGCGAACTGGAAGGCAACCGCGCGCACCAACCCGCGACACGTGCTTTTCCTCGAGCCGTAAATCGCCCGGAGAAACGTTACCGAGAAAGTACTGCGGATGGAAAGAATCCGTTTCTTGTTACCCGCGCGTATAAATCTGTTTCGCCTCCGACCGAAGCTCTCGGAAACCATACGACCGATTATTCGGCCACGCGATTTAATCACTGGGACTATCGATCAATTTTTAACGGACAGGACCATCTTCTTCGAGTTAACGGGGGAAAGTACTGTGCTTTACAAATGCTTTGTAAAAGCTCAAAATTGCTCAACATTTTTCAGCGATACTAGCTTTTACCGATACCGTACTGTTCAGTTCGTATTACCGTTGTTACTGTCTAAGAAAGTTGAACGATTTCTTATTTCGGAACATCCAGTGAAAAATTGTAACAATTGAAACAATTTCTGGAGGCCTTTCACGCTGGTTCTTATTATATCGATGTAATAATTAAAACTCTATACGAAATTTTTACAAGAAGTGGTTCAAGAAACGTATATTTCGAAAACGTTAAACATTTATTTAATTACAGTGTCAAATTAACCTCTAAAAATTCTTGACAATTGCTTTTATCTTTAAACATTCCGGTGGTTTCCCCCCTTAACTCGAGTCACTTTCGAAACAATTTGCTTTTGCGACGCGCAATAATTCAAATAAATAATTCGGTGAAATTCTGAACGATTTGTGCCTAATGGAAATATCGAAAGAAAGAAAAGTTCGGTTCTCGGAAGAATTTATCGTTCGTTAAAAATGGTCTTTCGTTTGAATCGTTTTCGTTGCAATCGAAATGTTATGTAAAAATTAAACCGTGTACATAAATATTATGCGCGAAGCTTGCCAGCGTCAAGTCCAATTAGTTTTCGTACGCTCCATTTTTAAATGTCCGCTTTATTACATTTTCCAATAAAAAACTTTGAAGCAACTGCAAAAGAAACGATTAAAGGAAATTTGATTTAAACCGAAACAATTCTTATTTAATACTGTTGCACCTTCGCGGTAATCAGCCAGAAACTCGTTCTCGTTGAAGAGTCGGTGTAACGGCTGTAATTTATCGAAACAACTTAACTATTTTTCAAACGGTTCAAGAAACATCGCTGAAAACTAAAACATATCCGAGTTTCGTTAACATTCGAAATGTTACTCCGAAAAGTCTTCGAACAGGCATGGTAGTTAAATTCGTCTCTTCGAATCGATACTAAAATGCGGTGGGACATCATCGTGCGTAAACCACACAATATGACCACATTTTAAAAGTACGCGTGCGCGTGTGTACGTGCGTGTACATACAGATGTCGTATTCAAGTTCCGTTTCAACCCGACATCGTTATTGCGCCAACGTCGATTTATCGATTATTATGTAATCAATTGACCGAAAACCAAAGAAAAGTCTGACCTCTTTCTCGTCGTTAATTTCAACAACGTAGCAACATCTTTCAAGAATTCTCTTATATGTACAATAATAAATATCGAGAAAGGAACAATTACCATTTCCAAGACATTGTAAACGAGATTTCGTTTCAAAGTTTCGATCGTTACTTTTTAATACACTTTTAAAAAATAAAAGTTAAACCGAAGGTAAGTTAAACTCGCTGATTGCGAGGTCGTGAACAAATTTTATAGCGTTATTTATTTCCAAGTACGTACCAATGTTAACAGTAGATCGTTTAGGAAACGTCGTATGGACTCACAATCTGAAATAAGTAAAAGTGTAAGTTTGGTTTATTTTATTCTGTAATGTAGCGTAACGTTTTTAGTTTTCAAACGAGGATCTCAGATATGGTAACGCAATGTGTATAATTAATTAATTTTTATGAACTGCCCGAGGAAAATTGAAAGAGTAACGATCGAAACGTCGAAATAAAGTTTCGGTCTAGAATGCTTTGGATATTTGAATAATTGGAATTCTCTTATCTTGTTCTTTAAAATGTTACAGGTTCGTCAAATTTCTCGATAGTGGTGCTTTAATTGCGTAATTTGATCGTGATCGGGTGAATTCTGATCGGTAATTATGCGCAGTTGGTCGTGATCACTCGTGGACGAAAGTCGTTACGAGTGATTAGAAACGAAACAGAAATGTTTGCGTGTCACGATGTTTTCTTATATTATATTTTCGTAACATTTGATCGATCGTGCGAGTCACTTATATGTACACACGCAACGGAACTTCGTCTATTGGAAATCTAGCGACTATCGAAAAAGATTGTCCGGTTTTTGAAACGTTTGAAAAGTTTCGTGCGATCGCTACAAAGAAACGGTATTCAGTGTACGTTAAAAGTATTAAAAATCGTCGAACGTTCGACTCAATTTCTGTAAAATAATTTCTATTTAAGAGTTTTAACTCTGCGGAATGTTACTTTAATTTTGTCGCGATGCAATTGCTTAAATACGAATTCTTCTATATTCAAGAAAAACTGATCATTTTTTATGAGAAAGGAAAGCTGTTACGATTGTTTACTTGTTATTTTCAGGAAGTTTCGAAATTACGCGCCCAAAAAATGGGATATTTTTAATCGTGAAAATTATAAATTTATTAGCCGATGTCCGATCCTTATCGTGTAATGAAGTCATATCGTTATCGTTATTGGCGGTAATAATCTTCATCGAATTCCATCCGTGCATAGTAGCAAATTTAAAATTTCTTCGTTAAAATTGGATATTCATTAAAACTTCCGTCATAGTGTTAAAGTATAACCTCTTATTGGAAAATAAACCGTTAATAAACACGGCAGTTTTACGAATATTTACGAAACAGGTGGACAGTGAAAATGGGAAGCGGCTCGAACCAACACGGAACGGTACAAAGTTGTGTCGCAATTTATTTGCAATAAGTCGATACGGTTGTTTTATAATTATCTTTTAATTTCGATTTTCTACGTAACGTTTTCACCTTTTACCCACCCGTTCTTCGTACAAAGTAAATATCGCGTATGCTTTATCCGATTTATATACGTACATGCATACATATATACGTACGAATATATATGTACACAGATTATACGATATAATACATCGAGTGGTCTAGAATGTGTGGTAAATGCGTAACGAAGTGGTTTCTCTTAAAAAAATGAATGGAACTGGAATTATTATCGATTCGATGGATGAACTTGTTCCTGATATTAATTATTAATTAATAATTAAAACATTAATATTTTATTATTATATAACGTAGATACTGTGTCGATAACATGGTCTTGATCTGTGTTTCTCGATCGTTTCGACAATTTTTCCGTTCGTTTCAAATCCGTTTCTAGTAATTCAGTTTCGAAGATGGTTTCCAGGTTATAAATTTACAATTTTCGTGCAAGACGCGTTCCAAAATTTGACCCGCTTCTAACGCGTGTCCGAGGTTCAAAATAAATGAAACTCGAGAGTTTCTAAATTCAAGTACGATGTATCGAACGAAATGTAACAACATTATAAATATTTTTAAACGTTCACTTTTATCACTTTTGAACTAGGAATCTCGTTAATTCTGGAAACGTGTCGTCCAATATTTCCCTTGGATAGGGTAGGGCAATCATTCACGAACAGCGGTGTTAAACGTCGTGTCTTTAAATTTCCATCTTTAAGGGACTATTCGTTTCTTTCTTTTTTTCTTGTTTGTTTCTTCAAGGGAGATGGAAATCGTAAATGAATTTAATGACTTTTTATACGTTTCACATTAATGTTTGAACTCGGTAGAATTTTTCTGGAGAAATGTAAGCCAAATTTCTCCTTTCGAATCCTCAACCGAATCCTTGTTCTTTCTTCTCGCTAAATAATTGTACACCGTAAACTCTACGGTAAATAGATTGCATAACTTTCCAGGGCCTTCACCTCCGATTCTCCGATTCTCTTTTTCGCATGTTTCTGGACGTATTCAACGCATTCTTTGTTTACCATTGTTCGTACGTGCATAGCTTCAAAGATGTAATCTCGTAATTTCAGATGAAAAAGTCAATTTTCTTTTACATTTCCTTCAAAGATTCGAATCTTAAAATCATTATCGTGGAAGAACTGTTGAGAAATTCGAAAAATTAGTTACGTTACAGGACTTTCGACCGAACTTTTTATACGGCCCAACATTATAGACTGAAACTTTGAAGCCGATTTTCCTTTCAACAACAAATTGTAGTTTCTGAGAAGAAAACCAAGTTCTTTTACGGTTCTTTTTTATAATTTTGTTATATTGAAACGTGAATTATTTTGTATACTCGAATACAACAATTTTAAGAACCCTTTGTAGTCTCATTATTTCACTCATTTTTGCCGCATTATGGACCGAGCGAGTAATTTTGTGACCAATTCTATTTTAATTTTCCAGTTATGCGTAATCGAAAAAGAAATATTTAAAGTGTCCCTTTCGTTGTTTAACACTTTTATTTCAGGACGCAATTGAACGTTGAGCTCTGAAGGAATTGAAAAAATGTTTCGTTAATCGGTCATGGAAGACCTGCAACTATAAGTAAAAAATTGCTCGATGCTGTCCACTATAACGTGTTATTCCTCTTAACGATATGCACTGATAATTCAGTTTCAAAAAATCGACTTTCTTTTGGACACGGAACATTTCTTCATCGTTCATAACTAAACAACTAACGTATACAAGGCATACGTTCATAGGACTTTTTTTATTCATCTTAATACCATATAGATTCTTCTCTATGTAGTACGGGCATGTATTTCTAAGTCTTGTGTGGTAGATAATTCTGAATCGAAAAGGTTACGTAGACGATGAATCTTAATTCATTCTCGAGATAGCCGCAGTTTATATTATACTTTACTCGAATAACGCGTAAAATGCGAACCAAGGACGAACAGCGGACTGTTGCCAATGTCGGTTCCTCTGATCGGAAATTAGATTATTAGAATCGACACCCTGGGACACTCCGTGTATGTACAATGGATTAAAAAAGTATTTGTACACGATATTGTAACAAAATTCCGCTAACCTACAAATCTCATTTTAATGAAAGTTTGTGCGTATGTAAAGCATACAGAGTCGCGTACAATATAATTTTTTTTGTCGACAAAAAATGTTCTCGAGAGGATCAAATTAAAATCCGAAAATTCAACATTGCTTCGTTTTTTAATAAAATGTTTTTGCGGGACTTTTTCACATTTGGACGATAGAGCGCTAAAAACTGATCACTTTTTGTCAGAAAATTTTTGTCGTATCTCGCTCGATTACGAAGTTATAAAAAAAATGAAAGTCGTCTCAAGCTCTCCGAATTGGCTAAAATCAGTCTTTACAGTATTACCTCCTTTTCGATTTCTTCGGATACAAATTCGTAATAGTGCGAAATAGAGCAAAACTTTTCGTACAAAAAATGTTCAGCTCTTATTGCTCTATCGTTCTGTTGCAAAAATAAAAAAAAGGAATATTAAAACCTTCGAGATTTGGTTTCACCTTCTTAAAGAAATTTCCAGTGGACAAAAAGATTTCTCTATACCTGCACTATTATGCTTTGTATGCACAATAGCTTTCATTAAAATGTAGCAGTATGGGACTACTACACATTATATGTCACTATATGTGACTATACCAGTGTTACAGGTAAGAAGAATTTTGTTACAATATAGTGTACGAATACTTTTTGGAGCCACTGTAGGTATATACACTGCTGGTGAACAATTTTCAAACACTTCAATGTTTGCGAAAAACTTTTGAATTAATAAAAATTGGGCTACAAATTTTCACGCTCCTTAATATCTAATCATAAGTCGATGTAGTATAATACAAAAATTATAAGAATTATTATTCCAATTATTGATAACAATAATTACTTTGTCTATGTTGATTTTATAAAGTAATCCTAATTGAGGTGTGTGGGATTTATGGGTAGTATAAACAGGTATAGAAATAAATAATTTATCACTGACTCGATAAGTTTCTCGTAACGAAAAAATGAATATAATTTAATATGGGTAAGAATTATTAATATTTTGAAAATTATTTATAGCGAAAAGAATTAACTTATATTTATTAAAAATAATATAACTCCGATTATGCTCACTTCCATCTAGATAAATTCTATATAATTATAATTTACACAAAAACAAGTCACGCTAAAATTAAAACCGACACAACTTTTACATTTTCTTACATTACAAAATTCTCTGAGGAACTATCGCCATTTGAATCCGATGAATTATAGGTATTGCTTCCTTGATTAAATGTTCAATTTATTATAAAACAAGTTCGAATAATTGAAGTTACATTCCTATGAAACAGCTCCTCGGAAAATTTATAATGTAAGAAAGCATAAAAATTACACTTGCTTTGATACTAACATGATTTGCTCTCGTATAAATTATAATTATATAGAATTTGTCTTGATGGAAATGAGCGTAAGCGGAGTTATATTATTTTTAATACGTAAAAATTAGTTCTTTTCGCTATAAATAATTTTCAAAATGTTAATAATTATTACGCATATTAAATCGTATTCAATTTTTTTATTACGAGCAACTTATCGAATCAGCGGTAGTACCCAAACCGCAAGAAAATTATTCTGTTTATGAATTCTTGACGGTTTTATTGGGAGCCGATTAATCTTACCTACGAATTCATTCTTCACTTACTCGGACTTTGGATCACCGCCGTTGGTCTTTGTCACCGTCTTGTCACCGTAAAAGATTCAGCCGATTAGACTAGAGTGGGGATGTCAACACGCTGTGCCCTCTTTTCGTGATCGAATGGTACATATGCACGATTAAAAAGGAGATTCCTTGATCGTTAAGATGGTGCAAGTTAACATCTAAAAGGAAAATCCGGATTTACGTTAATTTTCTTGGAATCAATGTCCAGAGAAGTCTCGTTGATTCGGACTTGGATCGAGGGTTCTACGAAACTTTAAAGCGAATTTGCGTTATTGTAAGTGCAGTAGATAGAATCGAGGACAAAATTAAGTGGACGAGTAAATGATCATCGTTCGAGTTTGGTCTAACAAATAAAATACAATTTTAGTCTTAGGATGATCCCGATATTGATCATATTTTCCATTTTCAAACCAGATTTTCTCGAAAATGAAACGTTATTTAAGAACATGTTATTCTTCACTGCACACACACACACACACACACGCGCGCGCGCGCACGCGCACGCACGCACACACACACACACACACACACACACACACACACACACACACACACACACACACACACACACACAGTTACTCGATTTAATATTTGGACACCGTGGTACTTGACAACGAAACACGGTGATGGAAGCCTGATGGTATGGGGCTGCGTTTCAACCGCCGAGGTAGGAAAGTTAATTTTCATTGATGAAATTTTAGATAAGAACCAGGTCATAAACATATTAAAGCGAAATTTGGAAAAAAATGTATCGAATATGAGTACACAAGACGTGTACTAAGTTGACGTGTGACTAACTCGAGGATTATTCAAGAATTTCTATTATACAATTGTCTAAAAGTGCTCCAACCTCCGTCAAAGTTACCAAGCTTAAATTCCATAGAGAATTTATGGGATTTATTAGATCGTAATATTCGGACAACTCCTGTAAGAATAAAAGAAGAATTAAAGTTACGGTTAGCAAAAGAGTGGAGGCACATCGCTCAAAATTATTTAGTTAAAATCGTGTAAAGCGCGTTACAAAACAAAAAGGACATCCAACAAAGTATTGAAATTATTGCAATTTTGTTTAAACGTTATATTTGAATATAGAGGAGAAACCTTGTGTAATGTTATATGTACAATTCATTCTGTACAAAATAATAAAAAATAGAGCAATTAATTTGACATATTTGTAAACTAAAACGTTCAATTCTAGTCCGCTATTCGTGACGACAGTTACAGACACATGTGGACTGAGTGACGAAGAAGGTAACGAGATAGAGAGAGATAATGAGCCCCATCGACATCGACGTACATTAGTTATACCTAACGCAGGACAAAAATTTGTATTGGTTTTTTAGGATACGCTAGGAAAGCATTAGTTACATAATTATTAGTAGAAGTAAATAAAATTCTTTTCAGGAACAAAAATTATTTAAGAAAAATATAATTTAGAAATAAATAAAAATTAATTTTTTTATTCATTTCGAAAGAAATTATACACAGTGTATTGCATACAATTGTCGCCACGATTTTTCAGGCACTTCCAATAATTTGATGAAAAATGTTTCGGACAAGAGTTAATCAGATTCCGGTCGGCTATAAATTTAAATACAAAAAAATTTTTCTTGGTAAATATTATAATAGCTTCCGTGGAGTTGATGTACGGACAAAATATATGCATTGTTTTCTTAAAAAGATGTACACTTTCCTTTAAGAAAAGACTTCATTTTCTGATTTTTATTATTCTGTTCGCCCTTTTGATACCTTTGGAGCTTTATCTCATGGGAATCGTGGCTTAATACTATTTTGTGGAAAATAACTAGAGTTAAGTCCGATTGTGTCATACGAAATATTTGATTCCATTAAGGAAAATTAATTACGTATCAAAATCATTTTCGTTGCTTCACTTATAGAAGAACTGTTAATATTACATAATATTCTTTTTTATATTAAATAACTCTTATGAGACAAAACAGGCATTTTGTGCATTAAGTATAAGCATAAACGAAACCTCGCTGGTTTATAGTCTCCAAGCTTTGTATTCGTACACGTATTGAAACAGGGATGCAATAAAAATCTATTCCTACTATTATGTCAGAGACTGTGACTAGGGCTTAGAATCTGCGGCTCTGTGAGGATGGGTGCCGTCCCGCAAGACTTCAAGTCAGCGGTAAGGAATACTCGTAATCGATGCCGATAGCAATTGTTTTTTTCTGGACACCAATTTTTACCAAAACCGATCAATCTTTGTAACTTCTTCTCGTTGAATTTCTCGAACGTGTTTAACTTCTTTTTCTCACATACGTTCTTATAACTACCAAGTTGTAAATTGAACATTAATTCCAGAACTACAAGTACATTTGTCCACTCACTTTTCGCTTTAATCCTTTTAATCCTTTAATTCTGAAATTTAAGTAAAACGTTAAAAAAGAAACTATTTTCATTTAATAAGTTTGTTGCGGTCGTTCTACCTGGAAAACAATATTTGAAACGCACACAATTTCCAAATACAACTAAAGCTGGGTTTGGATCCTTTATTCGAACTCGCTAAAAAAGAGTTTTCGCCCAAGTATCACGACGCATCCTTATCCAAATTCATCTTTAGTGACCATTGTAAAGCATTATTTGTATTTGGAAATTGTGCGTGTTTCAAAAATTACGGAAGCGTGGAAGAAAATATAGTATCAGTGGATTCCAATTTATAATTTACAAGATTCTTTTTCATAATCTCCTATCTTATATTTCATAGAACTTATCTTTTCATCTATCATTGAGTCAAAAATTGCTAATCATTTTCAAAGATATTGCTCGAATCGGTCCCCGTCGGGCAACTAATTTCTCGTCATGGACTTCATAATCATCGCAATTACTCGACGAAAAGGTCTCGCGGCGTTGCAACAGAGAGGCTTTCCGACCGATTTGCTCGTTTTGTCGGGGATTCGGAATAAAACGAAAAAGGAACGGCCGCCCCAGTTACGGCGAGCCGTGTAATGAATTAATTTCGTAGCTGGAAACGCTGTCGATTAAGCCGATCGACGAAAAATGTCTGTATAATTGATACATTTCGTGTAGCTATCCTGTTTATCTCCTTTAAGTATACATATTTGACATTTGCAACACGAGGGAAGTGTCGCATAGCCGGTTCGGCTTAATGCGAATCGGATAATGTCCTTAGATGAAATTTCTCGAAGCAGTTTCGTTCGAGTATGCCCACGTTATTTATGGCCAGCCTATTCACGGCGAAACATCGACAATCGGAACAACGCCGATGAAAAACTAACAGCAAAGAACAACAACAACAACAACGACGATAATAATAATTTTTACCGATTAATTTTTGTATTAAAATGTTCATACAAATACAACGGTTCGTTTACAGACGGATAATAAGAAATTCTCGTTATAATTTCTCTTTATTGACGGTTATCGAAATCCTACAGAATTACACAATATACTTCGACGGTTGCACATTTTTCTTCCAAAGTATTTCAATATCGTAGCATTTTCATTTTCACGTTTATCGTGCATTACGTTTTACTACGTAAAACCCAAACTCGTGTTACGATCAATATCAAATTTACTCTCATCTCGATATTCTTCATTGTATATCTAATCACAATTATTGCCGTGATACAACACTTTAATCGAATAAGCGAAGTTACAAATAAATATTCAATTATCATTGTAAAACACCTTTTCTACTCAAAGTTTTCACTATTCTCTACTTAAAATTATTACGTTAATACATTTATCGTAAATCGCTTATAGATTTACTTTAGCAGAAGTGATCTCGAATGTGATCTCATGTCCCTTAACTTAACAATGTTTAACCGAACTATCTATTATTACGACTATTTTAAGAAATCGCTCGCTCGTGAAACCGTTTCGCATCATTGTACATTTCATATTTTTCAGCGACAAATACCTTGAACTCTATAAATTTTGCTTCACGATGGTAGTTGCAACAAAAATTATTAGAGTTGTACAAAAATCTCTATTATATTTCACGCCTCGTTGTATCCCTGTCTATTCTTTTCTGTTTTACAGTTTTCATCGTTTTAATTTTCTGTCGTCGACTAAAATTAATTACTCACAAAAAAAAATCGTATATACATATAGATTCTCATGTTCGTTGAAATTGTTCCATATCCTCTTTAAAGATCTTATTAATCATCGAACACGAGTTCGATGTTTGGCACTGGTTATTCCTAATGCAAGGTCGTACGAAGGGTTGCCTGCCCTTTAGGCTTCTACTGTCTTCCTCTCGATTCTTTTTCGAATTTTATTAAACAGGTCGATGTGTAATTTTTATAGGGGTTTCCAAAAATTTTCTACAAAGTGTGTCTTGGATGTTTTCAATTTTCCAACGTAGTATCGAAGCATTTACCATCCTATCGCACATCGATATTGTCTTATCGTAAAAATATTATTTTCACGAAGTTTGTACAAGAATCTGTTAAAAGTCGAAAATTGATCCACTCTTGCGACTTTTATGATCAGTTTCGTAACATAATTGTACACATAACTTGGTTTTTCTCGCAGGCGAGATCCAATATTCTTGGAAATATTATCGGCGATATTTGATAGCTAAACTGTTATAAATTTAATTATTCGTGTTCAAAGAATCAAATAAAAGGGCGGAAAACGTCGCAATTTCTTTGCAACGATCATTTTTACGTTACAAAATCTTTTTATAAAATATTTCATACTTTTCCGAGAATAACGACTGCAATTTATAACCACCGAAACAGTGTCAATTTAAGCACACGTAATCATCTTTCATTTTTAAAACCGCGTCCAACAATCGAAAACATTTATAATTGGTAAGAGCGTCTACTTATCGCAAAATTAAATTCTTAATTATTAAGGTAAAGTACACGAAAAGAGACTTTATTGTATTTTATACGTAGCTACATACATGTGTACGTAATAGGTTGTTCGATAATTTTTGTTCAATAATCGTTTGATCAAACTTATCGAGCAACCTAGTACTATACTGTTCGATAAGTTTTATCGAACGACGAAACTCATTGAACAATCTAGTGTACCGTGAAACGTAACGATGATTAATTTTTCAAACTATATTCGCTGTATCGCTACATTCTCGATTGCTACGATGGAGAAGTGTAACGATTGAAAAAATAATTCAGGACAGTTTTGCTGTAATCGATCGACAGTTCTTTTACTTCTTTGTTCTAATCTTGAACGCAACATTTGCGGTTTTCATCCTATTGAAAAGAGCATTGAAACGACCATCCGTTAGAAGCTCACGGATGGCTGACTGTTAAGTAGAGAGAACCGGGTTAACCCTATCGGTAGACCGTCCCCAAATTATTCACCTCTTGCGTTATTGTTCCGTAACGCGTATAGGAAACACGACTATCGGACACACTGAAATCTTTTGTTATTTTTCGGTTACCCCCGCCATCGGACATATGGAAAATCATGCGAGACACGTGCTTCTCGTACAAGTACAGACAACACGTGTCCCTACTTTCTATCTAGATTCGGTCTCTATGATACGTACCTCGTAAATCCACTTCCTAAATTTCGCTCCAGTTTTGAATCGTACTCGATAAGCCAATGTAAACGTAACGGGTAATACAAGTATCAATACTCCATTCTCGGCACCGTTACTATTAGGGTAATCTATTACAATATCTTAGAATATCGATATAAATATATATTTGTAAAAATGTTTTACAAAATTAATTACCATAAATTTTACAAACTTTGTAAACACGAATGAAGTTTATTCACTTTCGATCCCGATTAATTTTGTGTAATTATAAATTTAAAATGTATACACGATTAAGTTTATGCCAGCTTTTCTTTATTTCTAATACACATACGTACGTTCTGATTTTATTGTATATTATATACATATAATTTCGACTATTTTGACAAATGCAACGGAAGGAGGTAATTTAACATTACGTAAGAAACCTGTTTCGATTTGCACGAAGAGCGGTTGGTGCATATGTCGATCAATTACATAAAAACGAGTAATCGAACGAAAGCATTTAAAAAAGAGAACCTTTCTATCGATATTTGGTTCGATTGTAAAATCAATAACAATGCGGCAATACTTAGAAAGAAGCCGATTCTACTTCTTCGATGAAATGAGAAAATGAAAAGCTCGTTGACTTTCGTAAGAATATTAAACGGTAAATGTGAATAAAAGGGCTCAACGATTTCGATGAAATTTAAATATCTCGCGAAACGCAACATTTCGATCAACTTTTTTCCATACGTATATAGCTGCTGTTCGATGCAGTTACGGTTACAATGAATTCTGCCTATTTATGTACGTAGCTACTCATTCGTGGCAGAGTACGCGTAAATGTACACATTACGCGGAAAAGTCTACCCCCGATCGACACCGATCTCGTACTCGTGAAAAAATTCAAGATTGTACGAGATCGGTGTTACATTTGTCCCGACCGCGTAGGTTGGAGTTTTTAAGTTCGCTCGTTGTACACACAGTGGATAAAAAAAGTATTCGTACACTGTATTACAAGGAAATTCCCATAACCGAGAAGTCTGATTTTAACGAAAGTTTACGCGCGTATAAAGCATACCGGGCTGCAGACGACATAATTTTCTTGTCGACGCAAAATGTTCTCGAGAAGATAAAATCAAGATCTGAAAATTCAACATTTCTCCGCCTTTTTGATACAATTTTTTGGGGGCACTTTTTCCGCAGTTGAACGATAGAGCGCTAGAAACTGAACATTGTGGGTAAGAATATTTTTGTCGTATCTCGCATGATTATGAAGTTATAAAAAAAGCGAGAGTCGTTGCAACTTTATAGCGCCACTTTCTTTTCGATTTTTTCCAATACAACTTTGCAATAGTGTGAAACGGAGCGAAACTTTTCACGCGAAAAATGTTCTTAGCGCTCTATCGTTCTGTTGCAAAAATAAAAAGAAAAGCGTTAAAATCTTCGAGACTCGATTCAACCTTCTCAAAGAAATTTCCCGTGGACGAAACAATTTCTCTGTACACGCGTTACCGTGCATGCTCTATATGCACGCAAACTTTCGTTAAAGTCGGTCTTACAGGTAGGAAGAATTTCATTACGGTACAGCGTACGAATACTTTTTGGAGCCACTGTACGTACATCTTGTTTGCTAGCGATTGTCACGTGTTTACAGAAATACTAGACAAGCGTCGCGTCGGTAAGACGCTTACGCACACGTGATATCACGGACGCGTGTAGGTGCAGGCAGAATTCATTGTTGAGTTTCGTTCTGACAACGTATTTAAATTTCATCGAAAATGGTGAATGGCTAAGCGAACGATTGTATTTCTAATAATAAAAAAACCAGTCGAGATACAGCGAACGCTTTTTAAGAAATTCGTATCGCGGAAAATTTGTCAAAGGTTCCCTATGGAACCCTGTGGAATCGTTCTCTGACACGGTAAATTCGAAATCCTCCGGTGAATCTTTTTTCAACGCATCGAAGGGCTGAAAAGTCCCCCGAGGCGTTTCTAAACCAGTTTCAGGTACGAATGAACCTTTCTTTGGAGACTGAAAATCAAAGATATCGCGTTGGTTACGAAGGGCTAATCAATTATCCTCCGAACCAACGATTTATCCGAAACGAGCTCGTTGTACACGTATTTGAAAACAGTTTTAAAGACGATCGTTCGACTGTACGAAAATTATTTCGTTCCATTGTAGATCAATTACGATCGACTACTCGACAAACGCGGTAAGGAATCAATGAAAACGATACAGGTTGAATGGGCTTAAAAGTACATTTATTTTCTTAATAAATTGGAAGACAGTAGGTAGGTTTGTCGGCTCGTACCGACGATATTAAAGCCAATATCACAATGTATACGTTACGATTAATCTAGTAGGTACAAATATCACAATTGCGATCGAGTCGTTGCATCGTCGCAATATTGGGGAAGAAAAAAAGAAAAAGAGAAAGAAAAAAAAAAAAAAAAAAAACTAAGAGAAAAAATATAACATTCTTCAAACATCGAGTTCTCTCTAACTGATCTCTGAGCGGACGTACAATTTATCGCATGCGAGAAACTTCACAATATCGTTTTTACCAAGCGACTATCAGTTAGGAAGCGATCGTAACCTAAAATCTATATATCACAGTTTCGAAGCAATCTTATTTAAGGCAGTCTGACAGGAGGAGAATCGTCTTCTTCCGTACGCTGTCCTCGGTCCTCGGTCCTCGGTCATCGGTCCTTGGAACCTCCAAGGTACGTATACTTTGGAAGATTCGACGAGGAACCGTATCGGTGTCTCGTGTATCTCCAGGGGATACCGGAATCTCCGTATGAGGTAGATGAGGTTCATCGAGTCCTCTGATCGAGAAGATCTCTCGTTCCTCACGCGACTTGCATCTCGGGCGTTTGATGCTGCGAGAAAGCACGCTCCTTGTAGCACAGGTCACTGTCTGCCATACTCAGGGTCGTCCAGTAGAAATCCCCTGCGTGGGTGTGCGCGAAATGAACAGGCACGTAGCACTGACCAGGTACAACCGGCACCACTGTCATTTGCCCGTCCAAGCAGACCGTGATGGCAGCTCCTTCCTCGGCGTCCTGAAGTTCTGCCAATAGTCTCCTCTCCAAGGCCTCGTTCGCGTTGTTCTGGTTATCGACCTCCTCGGTGAATATCTCCGCTTGCGGTACCGTCTTTTGCTCCTTTCCCTGTTTACCGCTCCTGTTCGTGGTCCTCTTCTTCAATAACCGCAGAATGGGCTTCAGCGCTCGTCTGAGCCGCATGTTGCTCGCGGTAAAACTGGCGGTGCTCTTCCCCGACATCTTCAGGTTGTAAAGATTGTCGTTCAGCTCGTTCTCGTACTCGAACTCGAACACGTGGCCCATAGTGGTGGCGGCGGCCATCTTTGCTGTGTTCGTCCTCTGTCGATCGTCGACGCACTGAACCGGTTTTAAAGGAGCGTTGCCCGAGTCTCGCACGTTCCGTACGAACCGATCGCGCTGCAACCTCGTTCGAACTCGATCCCCGAAGAAGCGTGGACGAAGCTGCTCCGAAAATCAGAAGCGAGAGAGCGAGCGTACTTTTCGGATGCTTTGGAACGAACCGCTAGTGAGCGAATGATGCCTTAGACGAGCAACCCCGGACCTTATATAGGCCCGGTCGAGCAGCACGGGGTGACAGAGTGGGGAGGGCAGGTGCACTCTGGCTGTGGGAACTTGGGGAATTCGGAGCTTCCCACGTCAGGATCCACGCCGACCATCTGCCGCTTTTCTCCCTCCTCTGATACCCTCCGACACTAATCCAACCTACCACCCCGACCTGCACAGGTCCCTGCTTCTTCACCCACCCCCGCGATCACCCCCTCGTTCGTAGACCCTTCCTCTCGGTGGATCCTTCCTTTCCTTTGGCTCCTCTCCGGTTTCCATCGAGAGACCCGAAGCCGGTTCTTTCGGCTCCTTTACCGCGCAGTACCACCATCAAAAGGGTGGATATTTTCCCAATTCGGGGGAGGACCGGCTCGAACCTGTTGCGACAGGTTTCGACTTGTCGAGCGAGTTTGCGCGCTACGGAATAGATTTACGCCGGAGCCGAAAACCGTACAGCGTTTCGCCTCCAACGAGATCAAATTGATCGCTCGCTCTCGCTTAACCGACTCTTCCGGATAATCGAATCCAAACGAAAGATTGTTAGCGCTAAATGCTCCTACGCGCAATCAAGATAATATCCTTCGAATTTCGAATCCAACCTAACGATACTTTTAAGAGTACCCCTTCAACGCTCGCGAACCATCCACGTCACATTTTTCTACTCGAAAGGGAGTCACTCGCGTTAACTACCACGCTCGCTCCTAAAAAATATTCGTACCCTATACGATAAGGAAATTCTTCTTACCCGTAAGGTCGATTTTGATGAAAGTTTGCGCGCACCCAGAGCGCGATATATTTGTAGAGAAATTCTTCTTTTTTTTTTTATCCACGGTTTAGTTGCGCAGCTAACTTGCGTTAAAATCAGACCGGTGAGTTGGGAGAATTTCCTTATAATATAGTGTAAAAATACTTTTTTCATCCACTGCGTATTTTCTGCGAAGCTGCAAAGATAATCATCCCTCCGAACTCTAATAAACAAGTCGGCGTTGAAGATTTCACGATACGGTAATTAAAGAGCAACATCGACGCCCTTCGTCTTCTTCCATTACCACACGGAGCTCGAGCGTGTAGACGCGTCAAGACAGCCCTGACATCCGTCAGAGTCACCGTTAACTACGCCTCGGGGCCGCTTCTTCGAACCTCTCTTTCTCCCTCTCTCTCTCTCTCCCTCTCGCAACTGTGTCCGCATCCCCAGAGAGGGTCTCACTAGACGACACCCTCGTAATAAGCAACGAGTGAAATCTACCATTTGGCTCTTCTCTCTATTTATATCGGACTAACAGGTTTTTCTACCAACCTGTTCATCTTTCGAATCGGATGAATCTTCAATTCAGTCAACTTTTACGAGTTAATTGATCGAATTTTGAAAATTTATCTCACACAGACACACACGCATTATTTCTAAGGTGTATCGCTATACGCAGACGCGTACAGACGATACAGACATATCGTGCACAGTGATTCGTTCGCAAGTTCGTTCCAATATTTGAAATTTTTAGGAAATAATAATAGGTACGAGAACGTAGGTATCTTTCTTCTAGGTGTACTTGGAATTGAAACATTCTAGTTACCTTCCTTATACTCTATATTCTCAAATCTCTAGTATTCTGGTACTTCAATTTCTCATTTTGTTATTATATTTTTTTCTTTTCTTGCTTTATTATCAATTCTGTAGCAGACAAGGAGGTCACCAGCCGTTACAATTATTATTATCATATTATTGTACGAACTTTTATACAATAGAATGAACACCGATCTGTCAAAATTTGCAAAAGAAAATCTAATGCTCTAACAAAGGATATCACTTAAATGTAAATCGCCGACTTTAATAAAACTTGCACATAAAATAGTTCTTAGAAAAATATTTCACAGATATTTTTTTTATCTGCTATTATCCATATTTAGGGAGTGAAATCAACCCTCTAAGTTGGGGGAGAAAAACACACTTACCTCGATATTTTGAAAATGCTGAGACATGGAAAAAAGTTCCTTCAACATAAATTGCATACTTTTTAATAATGAATTTAACATTCCAAACAGTTTTGCAAAACATCGATTTGTTTAAACAATACTTTAACCAATCTTCACTTTTTATACATTTTTATACAATTCGTTGTGTCGGGTCTTTATAAATTTGCCAAAATAATAGATCAGTATGGAAAATACGTATATTTGAAAATTTTGCTTCGATCCTTCCAATAAAAGTTAGCGTTGGTACGATAAAATCAGTTTCAACGTGGAACGTGAATTTTTGGAGCGCGCGCGAACAGTTGGGAAAATATATGATATAGTAGCTGTTTATATTATTAACACGTATTGTTAATTGGTCCTTGATTGCCAAAACTTGTTGCCATGGGCAGAAACGGTTCACGTTGTTGCTTCTGATTGAAAAAGTAGGGAAAACTTTTATAACCGCGTGACCGAAACTACACTGGAAAATACAATTACCTGAAAACTCTCTACAACTATTCTTAAATATTCCTCATATATGTTTCATTTCTATAAATATGCTGATTCGGAAAAGTCCTAACTTCTTTGGGTGTGGCATTGGACCTTTTAAACTGTTTTGAAATTAAAGGTATAGTGCCATAAAATGTGTGTTGTACGTTTGTAAACATTTGGTAGCTCTGAAAAGCGTCGAATACCAATCCTTGGTCTACTTCTATGTCTGAAAATCCAACCAGTTTACAGCTATCAATTAAATTGATAATACTTTGCGTCATCTCGATTTCTTTAGCGTTACCATTACTTTCGGTGTCATTTTCATAATTATACGGTTTCTTTAAAATATTAATTACATTTGAATTAAAATATCTTCAAAATAGACGTATTAAATTCGGACAAGGTAACGCTATGATTTGGAGATTTACGACGACCAATGGCGCAGCATTCTACCAATATTTTAGAAAAGATGTTAAATAAAGATGTCGCGTTTCAATAAGATAAAGATTGAACGGCCATCCAGTCTTCTAATTTAAATTCGATCGAGTACCTGTAGGGTTTATTAAAAACATCGATAGTTGATTTTAACGATCGTGCCTAAAATTTGGATCATTTGTCGGAAAAGGTGCAATTGAAATCGAAAGAACAGATGCTCTTTTAAAAACAAACGCCGGTTATACGAAACACCTAGAAATAGAAACTAAATTAATTCACGTAACTGATCGTAAACGTTTGTTTCAGTCTTTCTATTTTATCGATTATAAAGTAGTTTGTTTTGGAACGAAAGCATCGTGCTATTTGCAAGTCTAATTTGTATTAAATATCAAATATTTCTAACAAGAAATGTGATTGTATTTTTCAAATGAATTTAATATTAATTATATATATGCGTATATTGTGTAGAAATACAAGTATACACAAGTGTCGCGTAAATGTCGAAATGCGCAGACTCATACGTAATACCTTGTGTTAAATTACACAAGGTTTACGTTCATGGGTTTTACCAAGGACACGAAATAAAATTGTAATTCAACGTTTTTGCTTTGATTCTGTCACTTTTCTTCGGGAGAAGTGATCAATTGTAAAATTATAAAATAAAAATGCGCTCAAAATTTGATCAACGTATCAGGGATGGATAAATATTTTCTACGATACAATATACCTAGATGATTGTAATAAACAGTGGAAGCGATTTACACGTTACAATATACATATACCTAAGTTAAAACTGTTACGCGAAAGTATGATTGTGCTGTTTTTGGGTTTCCGGAACATTAAAATTAGATAAACGTACAATTGTTTAAAATGACACTCGAAAGAACAATATCGTGGTCGTAACGCTGAAAACGAATAATAAGGTTTTTCGAATCGAAGAATCGAGAAGAAATGTTAATATTGCGAAGAAAATATATTAGTATTTTATAACGCGCGGCATACGCGTGCCAACCTATATGCGATGCTCATAAATAAGCTAAAGCGAAATAAGGACGGTAGTGTCGAACAAGCGATTACCGTGAGCCGTATACGGACTAAAATATGGACTGCGATTTATTAAACTCAACGCGAGTTAAAGAATAACAAGATCATGGTCCCATTGTCCGGTAGTTGCGAGTAATTATATTTCTAGACTCAACAGCGGTTGAATTGTTGCAGTAGTAATCGTTTACGGTTCGAGAAACGGATAAATCGTTCGTCCTTTTTCAAAAGTGGGCACGTGTGGCATAGTTCAGGGTGACCCTTTTGAACGAACCTGTTGAGGTCGGGAAGAGGGTTCGTGAAGGTCGTGGCAAATCCCGAAGGGCCAACGACGCGACGTATCAGCTGGATCGCTTCGTGGGGTACCGTCTGACCTCCTCGTGAACAGGTACACTGGGGGTATTTGTTTTCACTTTGCGTTTTCGAACTACAGTTCGAGGCAGGTGAAGTCGATGCGCTCGTTCCTATAATAAGAAACAATTTTCCGTGTATCGAGATACGTTCTCTCAATGTTTATTTTTTATTCGCTTGTCGAAAGACTCCGGTAAATTCGTACGGAATTTTGGTCAACGATATTGCTCCGCAACTAAGTCTATTATTGTATTCTTCGTTCGGATCGATGATTTAAACGAAGAATTTCGAATAGCTTTTTTTTTTCAGCTGTCTGGTGTAGGAATACAGTTCTGCGATTTTTTACAAGAAATACGAGGACTCGAGTTAATATTTAGAATTCGGAATAATTGAAACGTGTTTATTTATTAAAGCTTATATCGTGCACAGGCTGCTATTAGAACGAATCTACCGATATGTGACTATTTCTCTATTCGTCTGTACCGTTCGTACATTGTCAATTGTTCGGTAATGCGATATCTATTACTCCGATCTATTACATACGACAGTTTTATCTACGACAGTGTGCAGTGTTGCGTCGAAGTTGTTTTTAATCTTTGTTTTCTTGCATGTATTTGGAGATGTACTTGTAGTACGGTACGTGTGTTTTTGTTGGTTCATATTGTGTCGAAAGTTCTTGGCGTTTCCTTTTCCTGATGGCAATATTCGCACGTGTTTGTATCTATATTTTCTTTTATTATGCGTTTTCTATAATTGTTTGTGGCTACGATTCTGTCCTGTATTGCTACAATGAATCCTTCTTGTTCCGGGATAGTTCTTTATCTGTGTTTGAATTTTGCACGATGTGTAGTGTTTACCGTGTAATGGTTTTCTTGCCCATTTTTGTTTCATCTGCTGTAAGGGTATAGTTGATTCGTTGTGTATTTTCTTATCATAGGTTGACTTACCGTAGGTCTATATTGTTTGTTTGCTTTCGTTAGTGCTATACGAAGATCCGTAGTTTTGTTGTGGAAATAGTTCCTATGGTTTTGTATTTCTTTGCTGTGTAATTTTCGAATGTCTATGGGACCTGTCCCTTCTTCCTTCCGGCTGATCGTGGTTCTCTCGATACATGTATTTGGATGTTGTTTACGATGGGCTCTGACCACTTAATTATCCTAAATGAGTACGTTAGAACCGGTACTGCGTACATATTGATCGCTTTGAATGTATTTTTGGCGCATAATTCTCACTGAAATATTTACGTTAGTCTTTGTTTGTATTTTTTTTCAGTTGCTCTTTGGAATGTTTGTGCGTATGATTTATGCTTGTATTTTGTTCGAATCTGAGGTGTGTGTGTGCATTCGGGTTTCATGATTCGTAGTATTTCGTTGTCGAGTGTTTCTATCGTATTTCGTATTTGATATTTCTCTCTTTCTATTGTTAATATTCTGAATTTTTCGATTTCAAATTTCATATTTGTATCATTCGTTGAATCTTCTATTATTTTTAAAAGGGATTGCATTAGTGTCTTGGTTGCTGCAAAAATTTGAATATCGTCTATGTACAGTAGGTGTTTCAGTGTGTGCTGTAGTATACTCTGGTGCTTTATTTTGAAACCATGTTTCAAAACCTCTTGAGTGTGCGCTTGATAGTGAGTTGATACGCATGCAAAACCATAGGTCGCTGAGCGAATCTCCCTGAAATATTCCCCTTTGTTTCTTGATTTCGTTTCTTTTGTTCTTATAGTCGTAACACATTTCCCTTATTAATATCATTATCATTAGCATTATCGTCGTCATCGTTTTCATCATCATCATCATCATCATCATCATCATCATCATCGTCATCGTCATCGTCGTCGTTATTATTATTATTATATGCAGGCGACAAGCTCAATAGACCACTATATAATGATAATTTTTAACTGTAAACTGATTTACCAACCGATTTCTTTCTGACTTTTCTATATAATACGTTTTCATTATTATTATTATTATAACTTGTTGCTACAATATAATCATTAAACTGCATCCACACTATGTAACAAAATGCATTATATAGCAAGGTTCTATAACTTGCTATCGAACAGAAAAATAAAATGTGTTACATAATATTTTTTTCTGTAACTTTGCTGTATAACATGTTTTATTATATAGTAGAGACAGCTTTAAACAGGAATAGTCCGATACCTTGGGTATAGTGTTGAAAAACGTCTAACAGAGTCTGTCAAATTTTAAAACTCTATTCTCGAGTTTTCTACACCTCCTTTAGATATTACGTCTTTAATTATGCTATCGTGTAGTCTTCAACATTATTATGTGTGTTGCGAAAGTCGTTTAATTAGCCGCTTACAGATGACACGTTACTTGCATTCCTTATGAAAAATGGGAATATTTCGTGCCGATCATTTACAAGGAAATGCTACATATCAATATCGTGACTAACACGCTGTTTGTCATTTTTTTGTTAAAGTTTGCTTACTTTTTCTATCTATGCGTGAACGGAACATGGTAAGATTAATGTAAATATTTATTTACATATTCTAATACAATATCCTACCTTTTTAATTTTCTGTTAGGCTTCGATTGCACATCTTAGTCGCGTGCAAGAAATACAAGTTTTCGTCTCGTAGTCACAGAAAAATAAACCACGATAAGTGGAAAATGAAACTCGTCGAAAAAAAATTAAGAAAATCGTGTTATTTATGATCGATATAACGCGTAATAATTTTTTAAATAAACTTTATCGCACTTTTATTTCGATTATACTAAGAAACCGATAGGTATGACGGTGGACGATTATTTTTAAAATATCAGTGTAGATTACGCGATTAAAATTTCCTCTCTTTCAGTAGGTGGTGGTTGGGGAGGAGGGTGGAAGGTGGGAAAAAAACAATCATGTTCTTTATAATCGACTACCGTGCCTTCGGTTTATGTAATATTGCCAAGTATTTGACGCGTTTAAATTTTCATATACATATTTTGCTACCTTTTATCTCTCGAGAATCTATAATAGCTCGAAATTACTGGACCTTATAGTCGTAGCACATTTCCCTTAATTTTCAAATTCTTTGGCGTTCGAGAAAATTGAGGAAATGGGTAATTTCCTGCATTACTTGTTTTCCACAGAGACAAAAACCGGTTCGCCAAGAGACATATCTCGATTGTTTTGTTAGAATAGTATAAACCACTGCACATGTGCATAGATACATCTGTCCATGTCTTTCGCAGCCCTTGAAACATCGAATGTACGTTCTCGTTATTCCTTCGAATGGGCTTTGTAACCGGTTTCCAATACGATCGTCGAATTCTAATTAATGCGAGATCGGTCTCTTCGTTCCGGCTTTAGAAACACAGACTTCGTTGGTCTACATATTGCTCTATATATCCATGTGTACCAATGCAGGTATAGCGTTTGTGTGAAAGAATAGTCGAACGTGTTTTGGTAAATTAAAATTTACGAATTAACGGTAATAAAAGGAAGGATAGGCAAACGGAACCATTTCGCTACTATGATAAAATCAATCCTAGTGTTTACAAATTGCAATATTAACGGTTTTATCATTCTTATTATTATTGTATCTCTGTTGAATTTCATTTTTCCGTGTGCATTGAACACCGCCAACATTTTTGAAGTTTAGCGGATATTTAATTAGTTTTTCTCTCATATTTAATTAGTTTTTCTATTACAGAAAGAGAAAATAAATCTATATTTATTCGCACATATAACAACGATTCATTAATTACAATTTGTTAACGTTTAATCGTACACTTGTTGAGAATCTAATTTTCAATACAATTATTAAATGATTTCATTGAGAATATTTATGTTTCGTACAAAATTTTTGATTTATAATTTAAACGATTCATTTTGTATACCGTTTAATTTCGATTGGTTGAATACATATTAAAATGATTTCTCGAAACACAAATTAATTATAAATTATTTACGATCCATCGTGTTACATTTAACAGGTTAATCTCCACTGGATGTAGAATATGATACTGAGAATACATATTTCGAAAATTAGTGAATCAATTAATTAATTTATTGCGACGGGAAACGCTCGACTGGTAAACATTAAGACATAATGCAATTAAATTCTGTTATTCTATAAATTGGGATTTGTTTATGAAACATTTTTGTAATGCTCGAAAAATATTAACCGGTCATTTTTTTTCTTTTTAATAATTATGACATTTAATTAACGTATTGTCTTTGCAAAGCGAGGAAAATGCTACAATTATAACTGTAAATAATGAGCAACTCCTGTAAATTTGTTTAAGAGATTTACAAGCAGAATCATATATATTTATATATTTCAAAAAAGTGATTTGGCGTGGCATGATTCTGCTTGTAAATCTATATATATATATATATATATATATATAGATAGATAGATAGGTCGCAGTTGCGAGTTTTGTCCAATTTCAGGAAAACGTACTATATAAATATTAAATGCATTTTTATTTCCGAAACTGTTAACCACGGAATCGACCTTTCGAAATAAATATGTATTCTTTTCCATGTAGGTCGAAAAATGATCTTCCCGACACAAAATTGATAAAAAAATTCTTATTTGCAAATTCCTGAATTCACGCGCATATGTAAAATTGCCAAAAGACACAACCGAATTGATTCTGATGTTTTTCCTTTTTCGATATTTCGTTCCGCGGAATAAGGTGTGAAGTGTGATCGAAAAAAGGAACAACGAATCGGGACGAATATGGTTTCGTTCTACGCTTCGGTTAAAGCGAGGGATATTAGATTATGCAAATATCCAGGGTAGGACGAACGTTCATCAGATAAAACGTTGGTTCGCGGACCAACGATTCTGACGTTGCTGGTGGCATTAGGTGAACGAAGTGACACGATCTTGATTAAAACGCCATTCACCGGAATTCCGATTGTATCGTCGGTTCGTGGACGTTTTCGCGGTCGTTTTAATTAATAAGCCTGATGTGCGGTTGCACAATTGAAAGAGGCTCGCGCTTCTTCCCGTCACGCGTCAACTTAATTTTATGTCATTGATTTAAAAGGTTGACACCAAACAAGCGCACTCTAATATTAATATCTACAAGAATGAATTTCGTTATTAACCCTTTCGCTACTACCGACGACTTAAACCGTCCACGCGATATACTTCGAATACGGGACAAGAATCGATACATCGATCGTTTTTAAAATGCTCGAATCTCGAATGGTATTCGATTTGAGAAATAATTTTGAAAATAATAATCGTATATCCGAAGATAATCTTGGTTCCTGACGAAATTTTTACTCTAGCTTTTACGACTTCGGCATATGTGTGTGTGTGTGTGTGTGTGTGTGTTTACGTTATTTGCAAAATTTATAAAAAATGTTTTACTTGAATAAATTTTTTTTTTCAACTCTGCAATAAAGAACAAAGTCAAATGAAATCTTATTCGTTGCGTAATTAATACATTTGTACGTCGACGAGTATTGCGACGTAATCGTTTTTCTTCATTTTTTTTTTAACCGTCCAATTGTTTAAGATCAAGTTTTTCTCCGAACGAAAAACATTCTCGAAATTTGACTAGATTACAATGGTTTATAGGCCGGAAAGTTGTACAAATTGTTTGTATTTGACATTATATCTTTATGAAAATATTATCTATCAAAACGTGTGTACACTTAATTAAAAATAGTTTACATCGGGTTTAGTCTATACGTATCTCCAATGGGAGAACCTCGCCAATTTATCGATAATATAGTCGTATTATAATGAAAAATATATAATTTTTTATTTTCCATGCGTGGTTGACACGCCGAGATACGCCCGTGTAATTCCTGTTAAGTTTTTCTTTCTTTTTCGATAGATTCGGTTAATCATTTTCTTTAGACATATGCGCGCGCGCAGAGAGAGAGAGAGAGAGAGGCGAATTTGAAAATTTGTACTATTCACGTAAGAGACATTGCCACGATTTTAGACTGTTTATATCGCTACGCATAAAATTATAAACATTGGTTCCGATTTGGTACGTAAATACCACAACCGTAGTAATACAGAATTGTCTAATCCCGATTTTGAGAGCTTGCGATTGTAATGATTCCGTTGCACGTCGATTGTATATAGGAAAAGATTTCTCAATCGGCATCGTCCCGATAATTTATCCCGACAAACGATAATGTGTATTACTTGAAGCGTATCGTAAATAATTTTTGTAACAGTCCGTAATTGCGACAAAGTGTCTATCTTATAAGAACGAAATAAATTTAGCTGCAAATGAAAATGCTTTATACCAAATTTTGCAAATCTTGCATTTTTTGTTCATTTTCTAATACGGAATTATCCCCTTTTCGGTTGTGCTATGAATTCCGCCGCATCTTGTGTGTTTGTGTGTTTGTGTGTACACGTAAAATAATATATATATAAAATATAAAATAATAATATAATAATATACAAATTTAAAGCGAGATCGTGATATTACAAATATTTAATAAGTAGCTGCATGGTATATTTATTATAACTATCCTTTATGTTTCAAACAATGTTTCGTGTAGCGCAGAACGCTAATAAAGCATTATCGCCGTATATTTTCCTATTTGCTAAAATTATATTTTAGACTGTTCGATAGTATCGTATTGAGAGAGAGTACTATCGCATTACATTATTTATCGAAAGACTTTTTCATGCTGAAAATATATCTTTAAATATGTTCTTTCATCTTGATGTTGTGCGTACACTTGTACAATTACGAGGCTGCTTTTAAGCAAAATAAGAGTTATCACCTTCTTAAGAAGAAAAAATTGTATTTGCGTCCTGTTCGACATTCGTAATCGGTATCTCTATTCTCGCACACGGTAATTGCATCATTGGGGCTCAACCGATCAAAAGTATTCAACGTGTACTTTTTTCCAACCGCATCCTCATATCGAGCAAATATCACGCCTTTCTACGAGATTTTCATTAGCATATAAATAATTCCCGAGTAAAGGGGAGGTGAGTGCTCTTTTCGCGATTCTTCGTGTAGCCCGTGTTGCGAAGTAAAGGTAGAAAAGAAACAATGAGAAGAAGCGGAGGCTGTGCTGAAACAGTAGTAGTGACCCCCGGAGCTGTACAGCTCCAAACAAGAAGTCCCTTCTGACGTCACCGGCAGGTGCATCCAGAAGGCCATCCTCTTCGTGCTGTCGCTCTCCCCAACATTTCTTCCCTCTCGTTTCGCCCTTAGGGTTTTTCTCCTTTCTCCCTCTCGTGCTCGACCATGTAATCGTACTGATTTCATGATCGAGATACCAGGTTTCCCTCCGCTCGGCACGGATTTGGTTACCTGCTTACACGATGCTGCCCGTTTACGTGTTTGTTTTACGGTGCACGGAATGGACGTAGAGTCCTTGTTCGTGGACCGTGGCTTCCAAATAGAATAATAGCTACGAGTCTAGTTGGATCCATTTTTCGATCATCGTTCAGTAAAAAATGTCGCGTTTGTGTCATCGTTTGAATCTAATAATTAAAATATCGAAATTATCGGGCATCTTCAGCGGATCGATGGCTCCCTTTGAATCTAGAAATCAGTTTCTTTTTTTTTGAGTCGTCCTTCGATTTTCCAGCACAGAAGTTACCCGCATTCTTTATGCGTACAGTGACTTCAAAAAGTATTCGTATCCTGTATTGTAAGGAAATTCTTCTTACTTGTAAAACTGTTTTTAGTGAAAGTTTGTGCGCACGTAGAGCATAACAGTGCACAAAGAAATTCTTTTGTCCACGAAAAATTTCTTTAAGAAGGTGAAATCAAGTCTCAAAGGTTTTAATATTTTCTTGAATTTTTTAAATGCAATTTTTCTCGGGGCTTTTTTGCAATAGAACGACAGAGCGCTAAGAGCTGAACGTTTTATCGTACGAAAAGTTTTGCTCTACTTTGCACTATTACGAAGTTGTATTTCATAAATCGAAGAGAAGGTGGCACTGTAAAAGCTTCACGAGAGCTTGCAACGACTTTCACTTTTCTTTATAACTTCGTTATAAAGAAATTGGCGAGGTGCAGCAAAAATTGTTTCACGGAAAAATATTCACTTTTCAGTGCGCCGTACAAAAAATTTGTATGAAAAAATTAAGAAATTTTGAATTTTCGGGTTTTGGTTTTATCCTCTCGAGAACATTTTGTTTCGACAAGAAAACGATGTCGTATATGGTCCAGTGTGCTTTACACGTGCATAAACTTTCATTAAAATCAGACTTGTAGATTAGGGGAATTTCCTTATAATACAGTGCACAAATAATTTTTTTATCTACTGTGTATTTTGTGGTCGAAGATACGCTTCTTGTATTCTAAAAATATCTCGAGATAGGAGATAAGATCGATTTATGTATGCAATATATATATATATATATATAGTTTATGCACGGTTATACAGGTTGCATCAAGATTCAACGACCAACCAATGCCAATATCCATTTCTACGAGTTAAAATTAAAAACAAAGATCTATAGACATAGTCGTCGAACACTTTATTAAATACTTATAACAAAAATATAAAACCATGACAAACTCTCTTTCAGTATATTATAGCGTATACATAAGTCGATAATATATTTGTGTAATATGTTTATTGCGTTTGCATTGTATTTGCTATTTGAAATCACCCAGGATGATTCGTTTCGATTTCGTTATACATATTGTACTGGTATGGATTATTCATTGACCTAACTCCATTTTTTAATCGTGTCGATCTTGACAAATATGACCATCATTTTGAAACAGAGTAGTCACAGTACGAGATTAATAGAAAGTATTATATCCAGTACAATGCGCTTATCAACACATTAAATGAACATCATCGACTTGTTCTTACACTATAATGTACTAAAGAAAATTCGTCGTGATTTCATTTTTTTGCTACACAGCTTTTTCGTAAAGCGTCTACTCGACTATGTTTATAAATTTTTTCTGACACACACAGACCCACACACACACCTTCCTGTCTTCGAATTCGCTTCAGATTGTTTTTTTTTTAGCATCGATTCGTTTTCTGATTTAGACATTTTTAAAATTTTACAAATGCACACAATTTGTGTAAAACGGTATTTACCGCAATTGTTATTACATTATTTATAAATATATTCAGATACAACTGTGTATGTATTTTTACAAAAGAATGAAAACTCTAGTATACCACATAAGATACCGAACCAGTATGTTTTACAATTCACGAATGTATTTAGTTTTTGGTAATTATCTCTCAAGTTTATCGTATTATATTCTAGATACGTCGCACCTCACTAATTCTCTTCGAAAAAGGGCTTCGCTATAGGTCGGAACGTTGAATCGATTACTAAATCGACTTCGTTTAATTTTACTTTCCTCGGTATGTCAGTCAAAGGATCAACAATTAATGTTTCGATCCCTGGTTTGGATCCTCGTCGAATAATGGTTTTGTCAAGTGTAGGAGATCAAGAATAGGAGATTATAATAACAGAATTGTATCAATCAGTGTTCCAAATGTAAATTCATTAAAAAAGATCATGTAGGTATCTATCGGTAGAACAAACGAACCGAATATACGAATATTATATGCAGGGTGTTCATTTGAAAACTTTACATCCGAGTAGATTTTAAAAACAACGAATCTCATTATTTACTCGTTGAGCGTTTTCGAGGTTATCTATTTTAAAGTCAACTTCGGTTTCTTTTTTTTTAACAAAATCATACTTTCATTTACAGATTCTTATTCTACAGTAAAACATAAAAAACATCTCTATGAGATATGTTTTTGACTAGACTTCATCTTAAAAGATATAAATGTAATAAAATAAAAATGTTTTCAGTGTTCAAAGTAGTAAATGGAAACTTGAGCCGCACCAATGAAACTTTTTTATTTTTTTAACGACTAAATGATGGTAAGGTCAAATTAATAATTACATTTTCTTATGTGACTTATCTACAATACGAAAAGAAGCGCATAATACTTATTGTTACTGTATAAATAACGTGAGTTGAGTAATAACAATAATTGGTGAGGCACATATAAAATATTTAAAAATTACGAAAAGGAAAGAAGTGTCGGGTAACAGAATCGTTGGTAACAATTACAACGATGTCTCTAGAATGCACAGATTTTAGAAAAATTACATTTTTATTTCGCTGCAGGGAAATCTGGGGCAATGTCGCCTAACGCGAGACGCCAGTCTGTAATTCGAAAATCATTCTTTGTTTTGATAAAATTGTGCTTGTGTCTAGCAAAAGTATTCTCACCATTCTTTTTGTTCACTTAATGCGAGCGATAAGGGACGTGTGCGTGATCTAACGAATGCAAACAAAAATATTTTCCGTATATCGTTGTATCTTCGTGAGCGTATTATCGTTTGGAGGTTTTTTAAGTATATTTAAGTAGCGTACCGTAGAGCGTCAATTGTCCGAATATTAATTTTCTCAAATATCGATTACACGTAAGTCTTACACCAGTGTCATTTACACATTGGAACTTGTACCCGTCGTGTGTAAAAAGATGCGATCAGCTTCTATAATATTCGTTAGAACTAGAATTCAAATATCAGAAGTTGGTACTTTTCGCAAGTCTTAAATACAAACTCTTACCTTTAAAATATACGTTTTATAAGTTATTTATAGGTTTCGTGTACACCATGATTACTAAAAGTAAAAGTTTGTGCTCAAATTGGGAAACAAGTTAAATACTATCGATAATGCTACTTAAATTGTTTAAATAGCACTTTTAAGAAATTTCTAAGGAATTCTTTGTCAACGAACGATATTGATATTCTTATCTTATCGAGTACAATCGATCTGATCAAAATGCCAAGAAAATTTTGTAACCTAGGGATGCACACGACGCGATGGCGATAGAACAAAGTTTGTTCCTAGCCCTACTGCTCCATTATGGTTCGACATTCGATAAAGGTATTGTTACGTCACTTTGTACCTATGCATAAATATGATTTAAAAAAAAAAAAAGTTATGTATCCAGGTCAGTATTTGATCGTTGTAAGGAGGCAAAATTTTCATCTAGAATATCGTCTGGCGAGAAGAGAACATAGAAAACCAGTGATCATAATTTGAGAGACGCGTTGTTAAAAAAAAACACTTTGCCTTTGAATTCTCTTCCCGGTTCAGAATACGCGTAATGCAAGGCGTGACTGCAAGAGTGACCGATTAAGTTTGACCGATCATCGCTTAAACGATTCGTCTGAGATTCTCTTTAAAATTCCATGGATTATGGTGTAATCGGCTGTTACCACTGAGGTTAAATGACTTACTTGGTAATTTCAATATTGCGGAAGTACCATTGCTGCGCGTAAATAATAACTATAGAAAAATAATTAATTTCACCGCAAAAACAACGAAAAGAACCGGTTCGTATCTCAAGTACGAGCTCATGGCGATGTAAAAAGGAAAACATCACCTAGCACGTTATCAGTTGTCAATAATTACGACAGACCGATGAATACGGATAAATTCTTCCCTCTACTACTATTAATTTTTAATGTAGCATATTTTTGAGATATCGAGGTAACAAAGAAAAATTCAACGAGCCATTGAAAGGCGATCTTTCATTGATCTTGAACCATAAAACGAAACGAAAATTTGCGAAGAGTAACTTTCTCGCTCACTTTTAATGTATCCATTCAAAGTATGCAGGTGGGTGTTTTTATCGCGTTCTGTAGTACGTATTCAGAGTTACCGAAGTAACAGATCATTCTGACCCGTTACAACTGAACACAATTTGTGCAGGAAACACGTAACGACGTTATTTGCCCAGTGATTAAACTATCTCGAGTGCTTACATTGGTCTCAAGATGAAAAGTAAGCGACGAATTTACTCTCCAGAAATTGCCATTTTGTTTCAAGGTTCAACATCGATGGAAGGTTGCCATATTACCGAACACTTATTAGCGAACAAACTACATACAAAGTTATTCAACACGTTAAACACCGCGTCAGTTTTTTATACTTGAGAACGTCCTCGATATTCGTTCAGACTGTTGTGTATAAAATAGAAATATTCAAATATTCAAATAAGAATGAAATACTTTTGGGTTATCGAAATCCATCCGGCGTGTCTTGTCGAATACACGAAATTTCGTTTGAAATCATTCTTTATCAAGTTAACGGATAGCGAGTTATTTCAGACGCTATTTTGTCGAAGGATTATTCATTTTGGTTTTTATTCCGTGAGATGGAATTAAAGCCGTTTTTATTCATTTTGGTTTCGCACACATATTTTCAAAGTCGTACACTTTAAGAAAATGAAATAAAAAAAGATCTATTTTCTTGAAATTATTGTCAGATATGTTTTTATTCATCCGTTCCGTACAAGCCATTTAAACGATAGCGCCTATAAACAGAAATCTTCGTCAAATGCGAAGATTTAGCGGATGAAAGAAAATATCAATTTCGTTGCATTATCTTTATTACCGTACTCCCTCCATTCGCTTGCAAGTTTCCCCGAAGGCACAATTACGCGCACACAGCAGAGAAATGGAACAAGTTGATGAAATTTTACGTCGGAGTTTGCGTGGATGGAGCACTCGAGAGGTTCAATTTCGAGCTTTTAGAATTTATCTGGAATTTCGGTTTATCGCATACGTCTGTACTTTACGACGGTTTACACAAGAACAAAAGGACGAAGCGTATTCGCGCGATCGCGTATTACATTGTAAACGCGCTACACAATGGCAGACATAGATGTCGCGATTAGAGTGATTACTCATCGTTCAGTTTTTACATTTTACTTGTAAAGTAGGCAGCGAGAATCGAGCGCGTCTTTATGGAATTCGTAGTATCTGATCTCGAATTAGAAAAAAGGGAAGATCGATGCGGAAAACGGAGGAAGGGGGTTACGAAAAAAATGGTGGCTCGTTATGTTTCTGACGAAAACTGGGTAATACGGATCACCGTATTTCTTTTTTCTTTCACGCTTCTACGGTGCTGATAATCGCTTTCGGCAGGTAGGCGACGGTCTCGGAGATAGAGATCTTATAATCGGAATTTTATCTCCTCCTTCTCCTCTTCCTCCTCCCTGTTCACCCGCCTACTTGGACCAACGGTGTGAATTTATAATAACTCGAGCCTATTACACTTTTGTCTCGGTTGTTAAATATTTTTTAGGGGTACCACTGCTCCGTCGATACGAATTTTCAGTTATTAGGGCAATGACCTGCGCAATCGAACAGAATTACGCGCGCTTGTGCTTACAATTGCCATAAAAAATGATCAATTTTCAAAATAAAGTATAAAATTAAAAATGTACAGACGTCGAATACTACGATTTCGTCTTTTCTTTGTTACGTTCGATGCGTGCTTGTTAAATCGATAGTAGCCGCACACTGGAACTCTTTAGGCGAGAAAAGTCGCGTCACTTTTCTCGTCGTTACTTTCCTTTGGTAAAGTCAAAAGAATAAGAATTGTTTTGTCACCCTTTAACGGGGTATTCTTGTCTAGAATTCAAGAAAAATCGATTAAATACGTCTGCAACAAGATTCGTTCGAATTCGTAATATTTACAAAGCTACACCGAAAACCTCATTTCTTGAACTGATGTTCATCGACAGATGTCTCAAGTTATACGTACACAGAACCTTCAACAAACGTGCCGTTATCGCACGAATCACGGTTTTTAAAAATAGACAAGAATGCCACCTTAAGGGAGTATTGCTGCCTAAACTGTCATTTTTTCGGTTCCTTTTGTGATATTTTCTTTTTCAACCGGTGGTAGGTTATTTTACAGTGAGATTTTCCGGACACGTTTATCCATCTTCTAAATAAGTACAGTATTTTTTTCGTGCAGAAATATTAAAAATTATCGTAGTTATAACTTTTTGTTTAATGGCTCTTCTAAAAGAGTCAAGATACGGTTATAGCAGGAAGTATGGAGAGAAGTCGAAATCTCGGTAAGTAAAAAAATGGTGAAACTTTAAATCCTGAATTTATATCTTTTGGCTTTATTTTGTGTTTAGCGTGTTAGACAAAATAGTTGGATGAAATTCAATATTTCGAAGAAATTCTAGTTTCGGCGATAAAGGCATATCATGGAAGCCGGTTTAAAAGACAAGGTTCCGAGAAAAACGTATTTAAAGTTTCTCTTGTCGATTTCACGCGCAGCAGGAATGTACATTAAAACGTCTGTATTATCGATATTTTTACGGATCGAAGCAAATGGTTTAGCACACATATTTACAAAGTCGTACACTTTAAGAAAATGAAATAAAAAAAATCTGTTTTCTTGAAATTCTAGACCGCAATATTCCCTCGACTCGGACGCATTTTCGTTGATTTTTGCGTCATTCTTTCCCGTTATTACATTCTCTCGATCTATTATTTAAATTTCTATACTTGTGTATCATTCTCTTTTTATGTTTTGTTGCAGACAGGGGAGAGACGAAACGACACGGGGTAAGTGCTTTAAATTTTAGAACCGAATCGACGAACGATCGAGCGCGTCACGAAAATAGTTTCGAAACGATTAATCGCAATAAAACATTCGAGTCTTCGACCAATTTTGTTATTATATTCGCTAGCTTTTAAATTGCTCGGAAACGTGTCGAAACTACTTTGACGATTTGTCATTTATATTAATATTTTTCTTCGGATAATTTGGTAAAAGAAGAGGATACGTTATTCAGGATATTAAAATACATGAACGGAAACTCTTTTATTTTTTTACACTGTCGAAAAATGCTTCGGTAAGATTATTACGATCGTCTTTCTTAACGAAGAAGATGTACACAATGAGTATAAATGCGAAATGTTTATGCGTGTTGTATAATTGATCAAATTTTTCCGGCCGAAATACCGAAGAAATTGTCACCTAAGAAATCAGTTTACTGGATCCGAATGAACGCAATCTCGTGGGCGCGTAGAGATTTATTAACAATTAATTGTACAAGTATCGTTGAAAGTACGGTAATACGTCTAACAAGTTTCAGATTTTTAGTTTTAGAATAGGATCTATTGATTCACGTGTTATGTCTAACGGATGAGTTTTTCAGAAACCATCGTTGGACGAATTGTTGAATTTAATGTTGGTTGTTGAACTTTTCTTAGCTGCGTGCATAGATACGTACACGAATTACGTATTGTGTTCCATAGGAAAGAATAAAATCGATGTGATCTTGAAATCTTTGAAACTTGGTAAAATATTAATTTCAAGTTACAGTTGTTCCTCCCCGCCCGTTTATTTTGCCACGTTGTTGCAGTTTCGCTAAAATCGAACGTGAACGTAAACGCGAGGATTTTCGATCGCATGCTTTTTCCCTTTCCGGTAAGTTCGGTGACGGTTGAATTCTTTATACGGTCCAACTCGGCTGTCCATTCTGAAAAACCACGCAGAATCCTTTGTCCGTTGGACCGGTCCGGGTTCCATATATTCGGGGGCACAATAATAATAATAAAGGCTGGTCGTAAGGACTCGACACGGACGGACCCTTTCGATCCGTTTGAGAGGTTCAACCGACAACGGAGAAAGGGGAATGCAATATTATTCAAAATCATGAAATTCTCCTCGATGGAATTTCGTTATTTTCGGGTCTATTCAGACTCGTAGATGCATATCTTCCGTTGTTGAATGGCTCAGCGCAACGTTTGTTCGTATTTTCCCTTTCGGTATCGAACCGGTGAAATCCAGGTAAAAAGGGCGCGTTGCGAGGATCTCTCTATTGGACGCAATCGTGAACGCACGTTTCACAACGAGTCACGGTGAAAGAGGTTTCCGGATTCCGCTTCGATCTCGATAGGGAAATATTTATGGAACGTCTCCCTTGAGAAAAAAATTAATCGCAATTACCGTTCTCTGTTCGATGAAACTTCGAAGTGTAGAAAGCGTCGTCGGTTGAAAGATCGCGCGAGTGGAATAATAGATAATCGCAGGACGAGTATTTTGTTCCACTTGTCGCGTGATAGTATATCGGGCAGTGATTCTTTTGTCCCCGATCTGGAGCGCCTCGCAGGTGAACCGTTCCTTGTCGTTGTTCAACCGTTTCCGTTAACCCTTTCGGTCGAGGCGCAGGTAAAAGGGTTAGAAATTTGGGTTAAGAAATCGCCGCGAACAGGTTAATCTTACCAACGGTACGGTGAACGTAATATCGTTACGTTTTTTCTTTTCGAAAACTTGAAATATTCAAGAAGGTGGTCGGCCAATGTGTTATTTTTCTCCGTAAATAAAAGAAATTTTTTATAAAAACGAATACTTTCATCGATGATGTATTTTCCATTTTGCGCGATTACACTTTGCCGTCTTTCGGCCAACTTCGTAATACCGTGTTCGAGAAAATTCTTATCTTTTCGAGGCAAGAAACTGTTCCAGGAACAATTCGACATTGTTGCCAGCGATGAAGGTACTGCCGTTTAACGCGTTTTTTAAGGAAAGAAATAAATGGTAACGACACGGTGCCAGGTCTGGTGAATTCGGTGGATGCGGTAACAAATCCCATCCAAGCTGTACCAGTTTTTCACGAGTGACCAAACGTGTGCGTGGTTTAACCTTATCTTGGCGAAACATGATACTTTTGCGGTTCACCAATTCCAAACGCTTCTCCTCGATGGCATCGTTTAATTTATCCAGTTGGCGACAATAGACATCCGAATTAATGGTTCGGTTCTTTTGAAGCAATTCAAAGTAAACGATTCTTTTGAAATTCCACCAGGCTGACAGTACAATCTTTTCGAATACTTGTCTCTGATATGTTTCGAGCAGGTTCGTTGTGCTTCCTCCGTGATTTTTTCCGTTCTATGTTGTTGCGAACGATCCATTTTTCATCGTCTGTTATTACGCGCCTAAAAAATGGATCATTTTGTTCACGTTTGAAGAAACCATCGACACACACAGCGATTTGAACCAATTAACGTATCCAAGTCGTTCCAACAGACGATTACGATACGTTAAGATTATCGGTCTTACGCCAATATTAAATCTTGGGATCGAAATTTTGTAAACCAGTTCTGATACTGTCGAATTTTTAAGACATCTTCGCCGTACACGTCGCATAATTTTTTAGGTTCTTGCGTATCAATTTTTCCTTTTCGATAGTAATGCAGCAAAATATGTTGAAAATGTTCTTCGGAGTTAGATCCGTATCCGAATCGATGCCAAATAAACAGTTTTAAAGAAAATTGCGAAAGACTCTTTCTGAAAATAAACGTAAACCGTAACCTATCGGGATACACAGCGAATTTGCCATCGTTTTAAAGTAGAATTAGTTACGTTGTAAAAGCTGTATTAACATCTATTAGGAAGAAACGCATTGGACTTATTGCTCAAGCCAATAATTTTAGTTCCAAAATTTAGGTCATGGATGCAATAAGGACGTGAGATTATTCCAAGCCCTTTTTGCGTACATCGGCTAAATACATTCTACACTTAAAGAAGTATGTGTCTATTTTCGAGGTTTCGTTTCAACGTCTCTAAAATTGAAATATAAAAGGAGCATTATGAAATACAGCTTATCGATTATCGTGTACTCGATATGCCGCTATTCTCTCTATACTTGTGCATAGACGTTCGATGAAATAAAAATACGTAGCGCATGTATGTATGTATGTACAATTCACTATGTTGCGTATTAAACGAAATAAAGAAGAAAACAGTATTGTATTATAAATGGTATTTCGATGAATCTCCGGTAAAGTAAGAACTGAAATGAACCGATCGCGTGACTACGATTATTACAAAGGTGGATGGTTATGATATAGAAAAAATTCACGTGCCTATTCACGCTCGAAAGAACAAAACAAGAGAGAGTACTCCACCACGCGTGACCGACCTTTTATATCGTTTCTTGTCAACTTAAACACTTATATTTGACGTATCGTTTTGCTGCTAACGCACAGATCTATGTGTCGCATAGTCTACTAAATCGCTAATAATTTACATTGTAATTCGTAAATTTGGTCGCGGTTAATTAAACGTTTTCTTCTATTTACCTTAGAAATGTACATACCGACAACTTCAATTTCGATAGAAGTGTACACGATTAGCTTGCAGCTTGTAGATCCATTCTAATCTCTTGAAATTGAGATACTTACCGCGAATTTCGATTATTAATAAATCTTACGATACCGGTGATTTTGTTCGCAAACGTCGCGCGCGTGACTCCTCTCTGAAGTACGGGCATGCATTTATCGATCACTCTGCATTTGAAAAAACGAGAGGGTGTGTTCTGTAAATTGTCTACCTTAGTAGCCTTGGCGGCTTTACTCGCAAGTCACTGTTCATCGGCGCTGCGCCAATTGGATTTATCGCATACTAATTAGGTAAAACGTGTCGGTATGTATACCCGATTGGATTAATTCGTTCCTTCTTTAAGGGAAACTTTTACCGTTGGACGTGTTTCTTAAATTGTTTTTTCCACGTTTTTGAGAAAGATACCGCAAACCGTTAAACGTCGATATTTCTCGTGAATATTTACGCTTTGGTAACATTTACCAAGCTTTCCGAACAAAAAGGATCAAAATTGACATCGATACGATCCCCCGAACGCTTGTCGCTCATCTTCGAATGACTTCCATAATTCATACTGTTCTACTTATCTGGCATACAAAAAAATAAAGGAGATTCTTTATCGGCATTAATTGGACTATCGTAGGTAGCAAATCTGAACAGGAACTCGATAATTTAAAAAATGGTGTTACTTCGAAGTTTGGCTATCAATTTTTGTTAGTGTCTTTTTCATACTTCTTGCGGGCTAACAAAGTGAGAAAAAAAGATTCTGACTCAATTCTGATACCTACGTGAACAACACGCGCGTTCAAGGCGCATACAAATATTTGGGGACAATCGGTCCAGTAGATCGTAAGATATCATGGAAACAATTTCGTAACGCATAGTTATTAAAAAAAATACGTGAAATGTGTATACATAGTTTTGCAAAATATGCCTACTGTTAAGTAGTATAGTATAGTAGTATAGTAAACCTATACCGAAATACCAATATCGGTATTTTGATCGAGCAAATTAAAATAAGAATTAAAAGTCCAATGTCGGACTGTCGCTGAACTTGGAAATAGGCTTATTTGTATTCCACGTCACGCTATTTGTTATTTTATTCAGGGAAAGACAGTGTGTGCGTACGTGTGATACTTTCATATATTTCTTCGTTCGCGCGCATCACTCCTCCACCTTTTCGTTCTCTCGTTCCCACTGTACAAATATCCAAATTGGAGAATTCAAAATAGGGCACGTTGTTTCGATAATTATATTTAAAAATATTCTACTTATAGATTTACATTTTCGTTTGCTCAAAGTAGTAGTATATTATGAAAAATATCAGCACTTAAACGATAACGTAACGAAGAAAGTATGTACTTATGTACATACATATTTTAACGACGAGAATAATCTCTCTACACTGGCTTGGGTCGGTAGTAATGTCAGAGCTATTTCCGCCGAATAATATAAGTTTGGCATAGTTTTTTTTTTAATAAAAAATTAAGATTTCACGGTACCGTGTGGATAACGTTTTGGAACACTTTGTCATTTATTAAATTAAAAAAGCGGTCGTGTGCTGTAACTAAATTCATACATTCGTTTGACTCTATTATTTCTATTATTTTTGAAGTACTTATTTCACTTTCGTGCTCACGTTTCTTGTTTTACAGCATTACAAGTGTAAATTCATTTGGGCGAAACACCGACTGGTGCGCGAGTAAATTTGTATCGTAATTTCTCTAAATATTTATATCTTATAAAATAATAATCAAATACGTACTTACAGAGTTATAAATTACACAGTTACTTAATCGTATTTTATAAATGCTCTATGCCGATTACAGAGTTTAAAAATGTTGATTTTATGTTTATAAATTCTTCTTTTTAACGTTCTTATCGTTTGTTCGGTGCAGAGTGTTCGACTAGTCTCGAGCACCTTAAAATTTGAGATTTCATTTTTGAACGTTTCTGTGATTGTGAACGATACAAAGAACTATCGGAGATATGTATTTAGTTCGAAGGAATAAGTGTCACGATTGGTTAAACTTTCTTCTCGTGGTCACCGTTGCCGTGATTTCGAGATCAAAGGTGTTTCTTTTTTAACGGCGTATTATTTATAACATTGCCTAAATTTGAAGTCAATACGTTCATTGGACACATTTCGAGAAATCTTTAGGAATATATTCTGAAATGGTTAAACTTCCTAAAAGTGTAAAAATAATTTTCCGCATTGTGGTTATCCTGCTAAAAAACGATAAAATCGCTTAAGAAAAATCTACACACGTGCTATACTAGTATTTATGTATGTATTTCCAATGGACTCGCTTCTTAGCTTCTCTTCGATTCAAGTTCTCTCCTAGGAGTGCCGAATTTGATCGAAAAAGTCGATTTTTCGAAGGTTGTAAAATCGTTTCGTATCGGTATAAAATAATCGATTCAAAATTGGTATCGGTCACCCGTAAAACGAAGCGTGTTCGAACTTGCCCGAGACTGGTTTCCTCCAAAAATGGTCCTACCGAGCACGATACTAGAGACCTGCCGCAAAGCGGTCCACCGTTTCAAAAGTAAATGTAACGGGAGTGGTGGGTGGTGGAGTCCAGTGAAAGAGAAGATTTCAAAGGGACGAATTGTAACTCGCTCGCTGGATGCAACGGCACGCACTATTCAATAGCGAATTCTGAAAGCATCGAATCAAATGGGAAGACTTCGTATTACAATTGATCGTATCTTTGTATCTGTCAGGTTTCTACCTCTCTGTGCGGACAAATAATGCAAGATTGTCCAATAACGCTCAGACTTGTTTTCAGACGATACTTTCAAGGATCACGCTGTTATGTAACGAGAGTTTTAATTTAAATTGTTATTTAAATAGTTCGATAGAAAGCGTGGCACAACTTTTTCGATTTTATCGAACGTTCGTAGACACCCGTAACGATCAAAGGGGTTAAGGGAAGTCTCGAAGACATTCCGTAAATCGAACCGAGTTCGACTTTCGTACACAAAGCACGAACAAATTTTATCATTAGAGGAATTCCGGCCACTATGATTACCAGTTTAAGAGTGACGGTAATAGGGTAGCATTAACGAGTTATTGTTTTTGCTCGGATGCAGGTGTTCGAAAAACATCTGGACGTAAATTCAGAGGCGAATTGAGTGCGTTCAAATAAGAATAAATATTCGTAGAAACGTATACCCGATACGGGGTACCGTTTGTTGTACCAGTTGTTTAACCACTTTTATAGAAATTGTTCCACCTTCGGTTCGAATGCAAGCTCCCAAACATCCTATCGTAGATTCAAGCACATTGGAAAATAGTGCTTTCTGGAACAGATAGCAAGGTCGTGTATAAGATGAGAAACGTTGCTTGTAAAAAGTCCGAGGAAAAACTCAGTTAATCGTAAGAATTACTGGAAAACAAGTTTACGACGGTTTCTCCTTATTCTAGTAAACACGCTGCATTTGCTTCTCAAGTAATACTCGCGTGTTTTGGAATATTCGGTATATTATTTACGTAGAATTGTGGTAGTTTCAAAAGAATGAAACAATCGTTCGCGTCCCAGCCGTTACCTTAGACACAGGGTTCTGTATAAAAAATGTTCGCATAATGGAATATGGACCAGAGATATTCTAGTTATGTTTTACGTTGAACACACGCGACCTCACATTTACGTTCCTGTTTTCCACAGCCGTAACGTTACGGTTATGTAAACGATAGAACAATCATCTCTGCGCGTTTGCGTTTGTACGTTTCTTCTGTGTAGATGTGTAGAATATACGTGAAATACGTATATTTAAACGAGTATTTTAGTGATTTTTGTGCTATTTTTATGCTGTTTTGTATATTTTTACGGTACTTTTATAACACGCGCATGTTATAACACGTATTAAATATAACGTGTTAACGTGTATCGAATAATTAAGTATTTAATAGGTTAATGGCCGATGTCGCGTGTGTTTTATTCTTGTAGTATTCGTGATTTTCATTTGGAGTGTCTAACGTTGATGCTACTTTTCTCGCACTCCCTGTACGTATAATACGATATTCCTTTCTTTTTGCGACGGGGGTTCCGTTAGTCTTATAATTTGAAATATATTTTTGTTATTATACTACCTTGATCAAAAAGTTTTAGGACTTTATTCATAAAATCAAAAATACAAATTTATTCGTCCAAATCGATATGGTCCCCTTCAAAGTAGTCCCCATTGACTGCAATGCACTTGCGCCAGCGCTTGATCCAATCCTCGAAACACCGCTGGTACTCAATTTTCGGTATGTCCATCAGAGCCGTCTTCGATTTTGTCATGACCTCCTCTCGGGTACTGTAACGCGTTCCGCGAAGCGGTTTTTTAATTCGGTTGAACAGAAAAAAGTCGCAGGGAGCCAGATCTGGTGAATTTGAAGGCTGCTGGATAGTGTTCGTGTTGTTTTTCGTCAAAAACTCGCGGATAAGGATCGCATTGTGCGCCGGTGCGTTATCGTGGTGCAAAATCCACGAGTTGTTTGCCCACAAATCTGGCCTTTTTTGACGAATTCACTAACCAAAACGTCTTGAACGGATCCATAAGCAATGTTCAAGTCCTCTGCCAGCTCTCTGATGGTCAATTTGCGGTTTTCGGACAACATTTCTTGAATTTTATCGATGTTTTCATCGGTTTTCGACGTTGTCGGCCTGCCACTGCGTTTGTCATCCTCGACCGACTCACGACCACTTCTGAAGCGTTCGTGCCATCGAAAAACATTTGATCTCGAAAGAGTATCGTTGCCGAAACACTTCTCCAACATATCCAAGGTCTGCGGACCGTTAAATCCGTTTTTTACACAAAATTTAATGCAAACTCGTTGATGCTCAAATGATGCCATTTTCAAAATCGAAGACACGAACAAAGGAGATGTGCTCAGTACAACGTAACTTTTACAAATATCAAGCTATGATGCTGAAATTGGAAGGAAGTGTTAATGACAGATATGGTAACCTAACAAAAAAAAAAAAGAAACAATCGGGTGATTGACAGCGACACACGGGGGACAGTCCTAGAACTTTTTGATCAAGGTAGTACTTCCGTTACAAATCTATGTAAAATGATGATAAATGTGAAGAGGTTATTATTGTGTCTAACGTTGCTCGTATCGGTCACTTCGTGCAGCTTAATGCAGATAATTTTTCTTCCGGTTTATCTGCATTTGTAGATTTTATCTATACTGTTTTCGAGTCGAAGGGTTGTCTACTAATTTCTGAGACGACCCTGGAGTAGAAAGATCTTGCATATCGTCGCTTTGTATCTAAAGTGGCGAGCATCTACTCAATAGTGTTATAGAATTCACGCTTGCTTCTTTCCTTCTCACATTCCGAAGTACAGGTTCAAGGTTTCTTTTACTTTTATTACCGATTTGATATTCACCTTGCCGTGCAGCTGGTAGTACGCTAACATTATTGTTAGCCTCGGGTGGCAAATGAACCGACATATCAATATTATGGGATATTATCTGTAAAAAACTCCACCGAATATTCAGGTTCTGCGTTCGATATACTGGATATTTGGTCCATGTGGAATGGATTAAATGTGGAATGGATAACTTCATTATCCGAAAAGAAGTCAGACCAATGAGGTTATCGACTATAGTGAAGTTATTTGTGAAATTGAAGTTGGTTTTACAGAATCGAAGAAATAAAATGATTCCCAGTTATCTTCTACGAGAAATACGTACAATTTATCAAAAGTATCGTATAAAAACTCAGATCAGAACATAGCACGTGCATCTCTATGAGATGCAACCTGGTGAATATGACGTATAAATTATTAACTTTGTGTCGTTGTGTGCACAAAAATTTGTGACAACGGATATTGGAAATTGACAAAATGACAATTGTTCGAAATGAAAATACCGGTTTCGTGGATAAAAATTTAACCTCTTTATAGTAGAAAAAATAAATTCCGATGCTGTAGATGCAAACATATCGAAGGTATATTTAAAATTTCAATTCTCGAGAAAGGTATATTTAAAATTTCAATTCTCCATAGGTACATGGAATATACGTGCACATGGAAGGAGTTTGTTGCGATTTGACTTCCGGAGTGAATATAGTTTTTGTTTTCAAGTTCTTTACGTTTAATCAAATTTTTTTTAAAAACCTTCCATAAACACATATTATGGGATAAAAAGTGTTTCGAAACTTACAAAATGTGGAAAACTCTGCGTTCTATGGGTACTATCAACTATTGAGACTTCACACCGACAGAAAATTCAAGGAACAAAATAAACAGACGATTTTACTACTATTTTCAAAAGCGAAAGTCGTTTAAAATTTCTTTGCAAACGATCGCGTATAACCTCTCCCCGTGTATTTGTGGTTTCATTTCTGACATTTTGGCGACAAAAAGATCGAAAATATTAAATTTACAAATATAACAAATCTAATAATAGAAACCGTAATATCGTTCGGTATTCTTTCTTACTTCGTTCGAAGATATACAGCGTTGTTTTTAATGAAAGTTTGTACGCGTGTAAAGCATACTGGGCCGTATATGATATAATTTTCTTGTCGACAAAAAATGCTCTCGAGAAGATAAAACCAAGATCCGAAACTTTAACATTTCTTCATCTTTTTCGTACAATTTTCGTACACAGTTGAACGACGGAGCGCTAAAAATTAAAAATTTTTTTGCGAGAAAATTATTATCGCGTCACGCACGATTACGAAGTTATAAAGAAAGTGAAAATCGTTGCAAAACTTTACAATACCACTTTCTTCTCGATTTTTCAAGTATAATCTCGTTATTACGAGGTCGTGAAAGTAAAATAGAAGTAAAAAATGACTTTTCATGTGAAAAATGTTTAGCTCTTTGCAAAAGAAGTCCCGAGAAAAATTTGCATTGAGAAAAATTAAAAAAGAAACATTGAAAGCTTCGAGACTCAATACCGCCTTCTTAAAGAAATTTCCTGAGAACGAAAGAGTTCCTCCATATGTGCACTATTGTGCTCTACGTACGCCTAAACTTTCATTAAAATCGGTCTTACGGATAAGAAGAATTTCCTTCCGATACAGCGTACGAATACTCTTTTGGAGCCACTCTACGAACGAATCGTCGTGAAAACGAAGAAATTGTCAATTCCATCTCGACAACGAGCAACCCTCTTGCGCGAAATCGGTAAAATCGTCTTATTATCCGATCCTATTTTCCAGCACTCGAACTCGTCCACGCGACAAACTCGTAAGTCAACAGAAGACGATAAAACGAGAGAATCCCAATATCAAACATTGCTCTGTACACCGAATTCGAGTGTCTCGGTTAACACCTACGAAGAGGTCGCATACAGTCGTCGACTCGTTGGTAACGATAACCGATGATTGTTAGCGGGAAATGCCAGAAGAAAGATTCATAGATCGAGAGGTATCTACGTGGGTAGAAGCGAAGATCCGTTTCTATTTAGAAGGTCCCATTATGTCGCTGAGTAAACAGCCTCACGAGTCCCGCACCTATGTAAACACGAGATCCCGCGGACGACTCCCGGACGAAGACGATTCATCGATTCGAGATTCATCGGTAGGGCCGTAAAAAGAGAGATTTTCAAAAGGACGAATGGAAAAGCAGCCGTGGCGAGGGTGACGTACGTTCCGGCACATTGAAGGTCGTAGAACCGTGAATCTGCCTCTGGAGCACGGATCCATTCTTAAAGGATTATCGTTATAAATTATACATTTCCCTTCTTCTCGCTGGATGACCGGTAGCGGCTTAGAGATTTCTATCGTTGGATTAACGTAGACCGTGTCATCGCGGTATCCTGTTTATTCGATTTCATTCTCCGTTTCTTCGCGAAGGAAGGGGACTCGCGATCGACCCTTTTCGGCCGTGCACTTTTTCTCATTTTCATTTTTTATCCGGATCACTCGTGGCCGTTCGATGGAGAACAGCGCGAAATGTTTCGATACGTTCAAAGTATATTTATTCGTACAATAGAGCGATACGAAACATTTGGGTACATCTTAACGAAGAAATGAACTATTAAAAATGATCAAAATAAATGCTGAAACGAAGATGCATTTTACTTAAAAGTGACTTTCATTCGAGAGGAAATGTTTCATTCGAGAGGAAATAAGGCTTATTTGTTCCGAGTTATTATTGTAATCCATTGCACAAGAAACTCGTTTTTACTCTGTACTCGTTACAAACTTACTTGAAACGGTTTGAACAGACGATGATCGTTTCGGCCAGTTTCGACAATATTTCTCGTCTGTCGAGAACGGTGTCTTACCGCGACACCGATGACATCTTCCTTTGCTGCTCGTTTCTTTTCTTTCTTCCAAGAGATCAGCCTCAGAAGATTTATTTTCAAGAATGGATTCAATTGCATTTAGGATGTGTCTTCGAAGTTCGTTAATATGTTTTTGCTCGCATTTCAACCAAAGAGGTTATAAGTTGAAGCTCCGATCGAAAAATGAAACCTCTCGGTTGCGAGTGAGAAAAAAATAGTACGGGAATCGATACCAATTGTATCGATCAGTACGTAGAGTACAGACAATTGTACCAGTGTTTCTTTTTTCGTAGAACAAGCATGGGTCATCTGGTCAGCGTGGTTCAGTCCTCTTTGGGTTTTGTTTTGTTTTGTTTCGTTGAAACTTTATGTTCTTGTGCATTGTACAAAGTATAGAAAGCATAATCGGAGCATACCTTTTAGGTTTAATATTTGGAGTATAAGACGCCAAAACTGGAGGAGGATTAGGTCTGGGTTAGGTCCTTCAGGCGTAAATGCAAACAAACACGAGTATATCTCACGGTTTTCTTTCCAATGTGTCCACGATGGAAATACCTTTAGTTTCGTTCAAGTCCTCGGCTGATTCGATCGAAGTATAATGTTGATCGGTAACGAGATTCGCGTTACGCACTTAATTATATATACATTTTTTTTGTTACGAATTTTAATTGTTTTATTTTAATAAACTACTTCCTCCTAGCCACTCCAATCTTCTCTTCTTAGATCTCTTCGACAGGTTTCTGCACTCGCTTATTTGTTAAAGCACTTTTCGACAAATTCCGGCAATTTTATACCAGATATTGCCGAATCTTTTTTTTATTTCTACTACAATTGCTCTCCGAGTTCTTCGGAGTTCCTTTGCACGATCCATTTAATTTAACATCGTTTACGACATATTGCACCGTCGACTTACCTTTGCTTATTAAATTTGTAATTTGTGAGTAAAATTTACTCCATTTGTACGTACAAGAGGTACCATTTGTACATATTTAATTATCACCGTAAAAACGAAAAAGAACGAACAAATCGTCCCATAAACAATGTTTGAGCAATGTTCTTCGTCGAAACGAAGTTCGACTAAACATTGATCTCTGATAGCTATAGCGACTTTTTATCGTAGGCACGAATCAAGCGTTATTTTTTGTACAGGCGCGCGTTCCAACGGACAAGACACTTAATAGAAATTGTAAATGCGGTATCGTTGATAAAATTCAAGGAGAGTCGACGACATCGATATATATTTAAAAACGTATCGATGGACAAGTGGCAAGTAAAATGAATAAACGATATCTGTTAAACGAAGAGTTTCAAATATAATCTTTTTCCTGTCTCTTCGACGGTGGAGAACCTTTCTTACTCGGAAGGATGCCCGAAGAAGGATCGTCTTCTCCTTCGGTTGGGTATCTCGACTTTCGGACCTTGGTGGCATTGTTTTTGCAGGTCAACGGTAATAATAGAATCGCTGTGGCGTTTCAAACTTCGAAGGTGACGAAAGAAACGAAGACGGTCAAGAGATTCAAGAAAAACGAGACAATCGTTCCTCTCTCGAATAAGCAAATTTTTTTCTTTATGTTTCGATCGTATCTGGAATCGATCCAAAAACAATCGTTACCATTCGAGAAAACAGCTACAATTACTTTTGAATCTTGTATCAATATTTCCTGTAATTTCGCGATATTTTTACAATTGTTTTATCAGTTTTCGCAAATATTTGGCGTCCCACTATCTATCGTTATCGTTTCTTTAAACTTTCGTAGTTGCAAATAAATAATAGGGAGAAACCACTTTATACTTTATAGTGAGTAGATATTGGGTTGGAAATAAATTAAAATTGAGAAAAGTTCGTTGTGAAAGTGGTACGGCAAGCGAGAAACGAAAAATAACCATGTGCGTTTAAAAGTTTAGTTCGAATTACACGTTTTGTTCCGAAGATGGTGAATTATATTCGAAATTGTGCAGAGTTTTTTAATCGAGGAACTATTTCCCCGGTTTCTTCATTGGAATCGATTTACGCTGCGAAGAAGGCCGTTCGAGTATCCAGCCCACAGAACGCCCCACACATCCCCTCGGTTGATTGTTCGGTTGACTTCGCCCCCCTCGAGTACAAGCAGTCAATCCTCCTTCGTTGAAAGTTCCGCGATAACAGTTACTTCGAACCAGCCGTCGTTGTATTCGCAACGAGCAGATAGGTCCATCGAGTTACAATGACTTTTTGCAAGAGGAGCAGGGTTCCTTCGTCTTCCCTTCCGTTCCCTTTCCTCCCACTTTCTTTTTTCCCGGCACAATATAGGCGTTAGAAGAAACTGTTCGACGGATTTTTCTCGGCAGGAAAGGTCTTGTGGGCGGAGCGGTCTGCCGAGAAAAGATCACGTCCGGATTCAGGGTTTTTGACCAGCAGGATGAGAAACCTTCAAAGCGGCTGAAATCGAACACGTGCAGGGGTGACTTGGAAAGACGAGCGAATGGGGAGAGCGAGAAAGGAGTCTGTGAAACGGCAAGCCCCGTACGCGGACTCCTCGAAACATTTCCGTGCTACGATAACGATCGCGTAGAGCTGCGTCTTGCCTTTTTCTACGAAGCTAGCTCGAGAAATATTTTTCTCGGCTCGACTTACAAGAACAATGTTAGACTTTCGTTCTACCGATCTAGATGACGCTTTGCGTACTTGTACATTTACTCACTTTGATTTATCATGCGTGTAGCATTGTAAGAGCGGATGCTCGATAGTTTTTTAATTATTTATAGTCAAAGTTTCATCGTTGCGTACAGTCACAGAGTGGTTGTAGTGGTTCTCATCCTGCTGGTCGAAAAGTTGAGCGGTAGCGTAGCGGTGGGGTGTGCCGAGTTCGATTCTTTTCATTTATTCGAATTGATTGGATCTCGATTAAAATAATTCTATTTCTTCACATGAAATATAGGACTTATCGTTGTATATACAAATGTAGGTACCGTTGTTGTACATAAATTGTGTTTTTATTTATATATCTATTAGATATCGTGTAGCGAATAGTTTTCATATTTATTTTTCTTTTGTTTTCAGGAACGACTGAATAATTAATTCTACGTATTGTGTAATTAAATGTATTTTTTATTCATTTTTAATTTTTTGTTCAATTTTGTAAATAGCAATAGGTTTTCAATGTTTCTTTCTATATGCATCGATAAATACCATGTTTTATGTAAAAAAATAGAATTATTTTAATCAAGATCTAACGCTACCTTATTCTTACGTTACCGCGCAACTCGAAATATACTATAACTATTCTCTATTTATGCACAACGATGAAACTTCGGCTATAAATAATTAGAAAATTATCGAGTATCTGCTTTTACAACGCTATACGTAATATATCGGTGTAAGTAAATATGAAAATGTTCAAATATGAAAAGCCTCGTCTAGATCGGAGAAACGAAGATCTTGCGTTCTCGTTGTTAGTTGGGATTTAATTCCTAGTTTTTTAAATGTTCTCGTTCGAGTGTGTCACTACTTTTGTTCACCCATAAAATACCCTATAAATACAATTTTGTTATTATTTGATAAATCGATGTATTTGTATCGTTACTTCTGTTACGTAATAAACTTGGATAAGTAGTAAATTAATGTGCCGAAAAGTTTTTCCTTCGAATCAATTTGTTCAATAGTTATAAGCATTTATATGGCAACAATCGAGATGCGTAAATACTTTTGTCCAGCATTGTATATATACCCTACCTAGCTCCAGAGTTTCAATGAACGTCCAAGTCGGGCATCGTCCCTCGTTAGAAACTTTGATCGTGTACCAATTAGATAATTCATTCTTTTTTACAAAAGCGTGTTATTTTATTCGTATAACGACGCCTGTTCCGAGTCCGAGTCCGATTTCATTTCGTCGTGCTTTATCGCTGAACCGTATTTGACGCTCGTTAACGTTTCATAATACACGATTTTCTTCTAGGTAGTTCCCCACGGAACAGCGTTGTTGCGTACCTGCCGCTCGAATTAAACGAACCGCGCACCCGAGAGTTTTCTTTGAACCGGATGTTCCTTTGCCTCTTCCGATGAGAGAAAAGATTCGAGGGGTAAACAGCGGAAACAAAATTACGTAGGCTTCGATGACGTCGAAACTATTGTACAACTTAAAAATGCTTCGCGGCGAGCAGAAAAAGGCCGATTCTCGGAATCGCGTGGCGGAAATGAACGTTCGAGTATTTTCAACCGCGTAATTCATTGCACATTAACGAACTCGATCGGTTTTTGCAAATTTTTGAAAGAAGCGTTCACAAGCGCGTTGTTTCGGAGAAAAATGAAAGGTGAGAGTTTGGTGTAAAATATATGTATGTATATACTAGCTTGTTCGACAAGTTTTGTCGTTCGGTAAAACTCTTTTAATCGAACAATACCATTCAATGCAGTACTGTTGAAAAAAGTTTTATCGAACAACCTATTACAGTGGCTCGCAAAAGTATTCATTCATACGGTATACCATAAAAAAGATCTCCAAAACTATAAATCCGATTTTAATGGAGATTTGTGTGCACGTAAAGCATACTTAAAAATTTTTTTTTGTCGATAAAAAGTATTCTCGAGAGAACGAAAGTTCCGAAAATTTAACAATTTTTTTTATTCGTTTAACAGAATTTTTTCCAGGACTTTTTCACAGTAGAAAGCTAGAGCATTAAAAACTGAACATTCTTCGTAAGAAAATTTTTGTTCCATCTAGCGCAATTGCGAAGTTAAACAGAAAATGAAAATCTCTTGGTGCTCTATCGTACTGTTACAAAAACGTCCCAAGAAAATTTCTATTAAAAAAATAAAGAAAACATCGAAGCCTTCGAGACTTGATTTCACCTTCTTAAAGAAATTTCTGGCGGATAAAAGAATTTCTCTATACATGTACTATTATGGTCTACGTGCACACGCACTTTCATTAAAATATCTTATAGGTAAAAAGAACTTCTGCACAATATACGAACAAATACTTTTTATTTACAATTTTTTATTTACATTAGAGTCGACCGCTCTGATTTCGACGACCTTCGAATATATCGTAAAGATCAACGTTCCGAATAACTTTTCCTTAGACGTGTATCGCTGTTCGGTTTTAATTTTCGAGGTATTCGCGAAAACGTACTCGATACTCGATGTATATTTTGTTGTTTACGACACGAACGTTATTAGTTCGATTCGAGTTTCCTGTGCCTGGCTGAAAACCAGAGTAAACATTCCACGCCACGGGATTTGCGAAGAACGTTCTGTTTCTTTTTAACGGAATTTCTGTTTCGAAGGCAATATAATTTTGCTATTCGAACGATTGGTTTCTTTCTTCAATATTATGGTCGAAATATTCTCAATTTCGAATAACGATAGTATTCTTGTGTATACATAACACAGAGCTTAATACGAATTATAATTGTCTTATTTATTATTCGTTATTTAAACTCGAGCGCATCTGAAACTTTGGAATATTTTATTGCGGGTGCATGTACAGAGAAGAGTCATCGATTATATAAATAATCACTAAGATATTACGTACATATTGTATACGATTTTCTTCAAAGATATTCCCAAACGTTCGTTTTTCTGAAAAAGTATCGTGGCAATGAAAAAGATCTAAGAATCTTTTTATAATAATCAATATTATTGTATATAATACCAAATCAGTGTTTCCCAAGATTTCTATTTACGAACAATTTTTTCGTTTACAATAAATGAAACGATGTTAACGACTTTCCGAAAGTCCGAGATAGTCGTTAGGTTATTTCACGTATAACGTGTTCTTCAATGGATCCTGTTGTTCTTTTTTGTGCTCCCCTTGGGGATCCGTAACGTCGACGTGGCACTTGTTGCATCGCTGGGTGCACGTGTTCTAATGATGCGTTAGGCTCCCCGAACGAGGAGATACGCAGGAAGGAAAAAAAACTAAAATTGCTTTCTCCGAACGAAAGTTAGATTTCAAGATTTCTCGTACGAAATCGCTCGAAACAATGAATGGGATGGATAACGATGTACTCAAATTTTCGATAGCGTACAGCCGCGTTTTTTTTTTCCTTTTTACTCTGCGAGGAATTTTAGAGTTTTAACGGACTTCTATTCGGTATTATGTAATTCTTTCTCTCTCTCTCGTGTGTCCTCTCGATGTTCTCGTACTTTCCAAGTCATAGCGTATACAAATCATGCAGACCATATTTCATTATGCTCACTTCGTAACACGAACCTTAATTCCTCTATTCAATGTTTTTCATATATTACATACGCGTCACGGTCATCCTTCCATACAAATATCGCTCACTTTACCAGAGTAACTATACCAGATCGTTACACAACTTACGATAACCGTATCATCACAGGTAGTATAACCGAGATGGTTAGGTTATTTCCTAATTCCAAGACTTCGATACTCGTGACTCGTATTTTTCTTTCTTGCGATGATTTATTCCGTCTGGGAATAGTATTGTTGTCCCCCCGTGAACTGTGCGGTCGAGGTGCTAAGTGTCGTAAAGGATATGTCCATATATCTTAAAGTAAGTTTTGCTGGTGAAACGAGTTTCCGATATCAACTTCTGTAGTTGGCAGGGTGGGTTTCCTCGTAATTGACACATTTTGCTGGTTCGTTTTTTGGCTCAGGTACGTTTGCGTAATACCTTCCTATTTTCCTTGGAAATATTTTTCGTTCCTGCGGATTTTTTATGCAATCCTGACAGTGGTTACCGTTGTATCTAGCAGTTGTCGTCGATCGATCGATGACGAACAGGGACATCGGCTACCTCATCGCGATACAGAAATAAGAGAGGGATTTATCGTTGGGTTAGGTCTGGATTAGATCTGGGTGTTTCGGCACCGCGGCGATACTGTCTTTTCTTAGTTCATTGGCGAGAAAATCACCTCGTCGAACTAAATAACACAAATATGGAATGCATATTTACCGTGTCCCCGTTAGAATAATAAACGGACGATGTAAACGAGACGAGAATAATGCTCATCGAAGAGTAAAAGTTACGTTCGAAAAGAAAATTGTATTTACGCGATCGTCGCCATGTCGGTCACCGATGACTGACGCTATACTTTTCGTTTGGACCGCGTTAGTCATCGGTGACTGATACTTTTCGTTCGAATCGCGTCATTTGATACCATATTATGGATTTTCGTAACGAATTATTACAGGCACTTGTTCGATCAGATGTATCAACTGCTGCTTTTCCTGCATTATAATCTACTACAGTTATCGGTTTCGAGTAGGAATCGAATATCACCGAGTTAAATGGAAAGGAAAACAAAACAAACGGTGACATTCGTCAAACTGACTCCTAACGCTAGTGGTGATGTACGTCGAATTGACTCCGCATCAATTAATGGCTACTCGACATTTTAAAAGATCTTGCATTAAAATGTTACGTTTCATTGTTATCAAATGTATCGAAATAAAATTCATCATTGTAACTGTATTCGCAAGAAACATATTTTATTTACGAAATATCGTAAACGTAATAAAATTATCCAGAGTATAACAAATAATAGAGTCTTAATGCCGCTAGAATATACCCCCGTCTAAGGATACGACACGGAAAGCAGCGAGTGACCTGTTGTCACGGAGTATTAGTGGTGTTTGTCGGTTTTAGAAAAAATGGAAGAAGAGAAAGGCACAAAAGTAACCAACGCGTCGTCTCCTCTAAATACCATCGTGAGAAGGGATGATCGTCGAGAGTGTGGGTATAATGGGATATAGGAATAATTTAAGTTTGAACGATTAAACATATGTATATGTGTATATATATATATATAATTGTGGGTAGAGTGGGACAATAATAATTCTCTTTCTGGTTCTTTCTTTCATTCGCTATCCTCTCTCCTTCTCTTCATTCACCGTTTATACGCCGTGGCGTCGGTTTGCCGACTGTCTTGTTCATAACATTTTTTCTCTAGACTGGACTCTCGCGTGTCTTATTTACACCACGGATTACAAAATTATAGACAAAAGACTTGTACTCATCCAACGTTGCACACGTATACGCACAAAACCGATACTCGTAGAAAAGAGAAGCGAGAGGAAGAAAGAAACTGGTATTGGTACAGAGGAGGCAGGAAGCAAAGAAAAGGAACGAAGCTCGAAATTGGCGTATCGGGTAATTTGAAAGGGAGGAACGAGCGAGGACACGACTACCGTAACGTGCCGGAACGGGTGGTCCTATTCGTGAAGAGTCGCGCTACCGAGACTCTTTTTTCTTCTGCTCTGCCGAACGGTCCTTCAGGATTTGTTCGGAGATGTTAAAGTCGTGCTGGTCGAATCCCGCGTAAATTGGCGTGACGCGGATTTTTTTTCCACCGGCAAGGCGCGCCGTTTTATTCGTTCGACACCGTGATTCGGTCGCAACGCAGCCCTTCGGGACGAATTGTCGGTCGAGCTCCTCGACACCGTGGAAAATCGGCCGATTGTACTCAGCGTTCGGTGCAACTCTCGTTCGAGAAAACGCGGAAAACAGCCAGGAAAATTCTGCGGCGACACCGTGGCTAGTCGCCGTAGAGAATTATTTCGATCTAGAACCGAACCCGAATAATTTCCTCATAGTGTACGCCCGTTTAGAATCGATCGGAGAAGTACCGAGGCGAATCGGATGGCGCTTTAACGCTTCGTTGAACCGTGGTAAAGGCAGGTTTACCAACAGACGCAACGTGTCTTTAATTTAAAGGTTAGATTTAGATTTGCTCTTTATTGGTCCGCGGTTCTATGTACATGCACGGTTTTGTCTCGTTGGATTGGGTTTAGGTACGGTAAACGAAAGTGGGGCTAGGGCAAAGTTCGGTCGATGTTAACCTTGAACGTTGTTTCTGAACGATGAGTGGTTCCGATGCCTCGCATCCACGTAGCTTGTTGTGGGTATTCAAAATAAGGAGTTGTTTACAGGACGCGATAAGTCTGCGGACGAGATGGCTTCGCACTGGAGCATCTCGTCGCGGATCTCTTTTTCGGGAACTCGAATCCAGTCACCGGAGGATTTCGACAATTTCGAAACAATTCGAGAATTCTCCCTTGGAAGGAGGATTTTTACTGGATCGTTTTCAGCGAGATGGCCCGCTCTTTTTAAAAGTGTCGGTGTTGAACAAATACTGCGTGTTCGGGTAACAGTGGTCACGATTCTTTAACGAGCACTTACGGTATACCGAGAAAGATCGTCTTGAATGAAACTGACTCTTAGAATTTTCCAAAAAATCATTTTTTCGATAAACAGCCAAGGGTCGTCAGGTTCTTTCCCTCGATGACGAAGGAGAAATATTACAACGTCTATTTTCAAATCCGGCGATTTCTCGAACATTGCTACTGATAGACCAGTGTCTCTGCTCGATATCATGGCTAAGGTTCTCGAAGCTATTGTTACGCACAAAACATTCTTCGTGACAATCGACATGGCTTTATCGCGGGACGCCTTACCATTCGCGATCTTGCTGTCTATTGCAATATTATCTTTGAAACTTTGGACAAAAAGTTGGAAATGGATACAATTTTTGATATCGTATTCTAATCGATAAACTTGTACAACTCGGCGTTCAAGCTATCAAAGAGCTTTTTATGTTGAACATTCTCGTACATTACTGATCGAACCTTCGCATATAAAAATTAATGGCCATCCGTTGAAACTTATCCATGTTATATCGAAAATCTTCTAAGAATCACACGTCGGACCTAGATTTTGTTAATGGTTTATAAACGATGTCGAAAATGTTATCCAACGCTTTACCGATTATCTCAAGATTCACAGAATAATATTATCGCTGTCCGACAGTATTAAACTCCAAATCGATTTCGATAGATCGACCGACCGGTGCATTCATAATGAAACGAACACTGACAAATGTCGCGTCATTAAGTTCTCTAGAGGCATTGAACCGACCACCTTGCTGTTTCGATGGATCCTTATTGCTAATACAATTTAGCACCTTGTTCGAGGTGCTGAATACATTCCCTGATCCATTACCAATTATCAGCATCGATTTTCGAGGATACGATATTTATGGAATGTTGCAAAATTGATGAACGAAAGATCAATTTTTTTTAATTATCAATCGTGTATATTTTTTGGAAACAATACGAAAAGCGAAACGTGCACGTAATGCGTTAGCATTTGTCAAATGTTCGTGTTGCTGAGAATGTATATGTTTTTCACGTGTTTACGTTGCATTCCATCCGAGGCATTGTAAATAATAAAAGACAATAAAAGACAAAATAAATGTATGAAAATAAAGAGAAAGTGAATAAAAATATAAAAAATGTATAATAAAAATAAAGGAAAACAAATTTGATCTCTTACGAGATTCAAATTCTAGAACCTCGAGGTACGAATCTAAGTTAGTATTCTTCACCGTCACCGTTGCAGCAACTGTAACAATGCTTTTAAGAAATCGTGTATAAGACGAAACTAAACATCGTGTTCACTTATACTTGTTCCAAAATCACCAGAAAAGGTTTGAAGAAGATCGACGACCCATAAGCAAAACTTCTCCTTGTAAGTCTACACCTTCGGGGTAGTTTTCGTAAATCGTATCGTTAAATTTCTCCACTGGCGTGTGAAGATTCTCAGGGTAGAACTCGTGTTTTCCAAATAGGTCGTTCCAAGAGGGTACAATCGGAGGTTAATCTCCGATCTACCCGGGACGAAAGATTCGGAAATTCGGAATAAGAGATCGCCTTTAAGGGGGTCAAGAAGCGTCTTACGCACCAACGATATTTTCTATCGCGTCCTTTCTCGGCACGATGTCTACGGCATTTGAAATTTAGCGAAATGTGCAAGTCTCGGATTTATCGTCTTCCTTGAAGGACCGAACAGAAGTTTTCTGTACGGAGGTTTTCGTGTAGAAGCTTCGAAGGAGCTCGCGTGTGTTGAAAACCGATCGAAAGTAAATTGTTGGGAGTAGAGAAACGAACGAAATACTAACGATTCGATTTACATACGTGTACCAAGATGGCGGGAGATTTGAAAGAAAGTATGGGAAAATAAAAGGAATGTATCGAAGTCGCTTCAGATCACGATACATGCAGTTTTAGAGTAGAATAAAACAAATCGAACACTCGGTATCGGTATATTTTTGCATCTCTTGCCCATAGTATGATCGAAATTATTCAATTTTGGTTTTCGAATAATCGAGACAACGGCGGCTTTGGTTTTCTAGATTTTTATCGGTGAAATCTACCAATTGACCCAAATACCGGGAAGATTGCAAATACTGCGCAAAGCTCGAATTGTTGTCCAAACAGCAATGGAATCCAGTACGTTGCGCTGTGCGGAGATCCCTATTAAAACTTGAGAACGTATCAAGGTAGGTATGTAACGACAGAGCTCTAACTGCTCTACCGTTCCGTTGCCAAAACGTTTCGAGAACAGTTGTATTAAAAAAATAAAAAAGACATTGAAACCTTCGGGACTCGATTTCACCTTCTTACAGAAATTTCCTGTGGATAAAAGAAATTTCTCTCTGTATGCACTATTGTGCTCTACGCGCGCACAAAATTTCATTAAAATTAGTCTTACAAGTAAGAAGAATGACTTTTTGGAGCCACTTTGTATCGTTTCTCTTTACAATTGAACTTATCGGAGATTTCTGTATTTCCTTAGCCCTCTTATTGCATTACGAAGTTAAAAAGACGATTTCCTCGCATTCGGTACGTATTTGATTCGAGTGGAAGAATGCTTCGAGGTTAATCGATAGGTACGTCGAACGACGTAGCGGTGGCAAAGGTTCGTCCGAAAGCTTGCTTCCCGAACTCGATGATAAATAACAGAGCAATTACGTTGCGCGTAGAGTAGGAACGTACGTAGCGCTTTGACGAGGAACGCAATATCGGAGCCGATGTAGGGGGCCTTTCGAGAAGATCGAACACCTGCACCGGACTTAGTTAGCCCCGATCCTGCATACGGTCCTTTCTCTCGGTTGCTAGGGGCAGCTCTCCGCCTACAAATCCACGGAGTCCCCATAGAAATCGTACAGCGGTTCCAATTTACAGGCTCCCCGTCTTTTTTCCCCTGCTCACTCTTTATCTCTCTAATGAACGGACAGACAGGGACACGGAGATCGCTCCGTCAGCGACACGGGAAGAACAGGGTTATCGTTTCAAACTACAAATTTCACTCGTATTTCTAGCCACCAGAAGTACTTCTTCCAGATTTTAAGGCTCGCCGATAATACCAATTAGCACCGTTCAATTTTCTTCACCACTTTCCAATTTACCCTCCATCTGGGTTAGGTTCGTGCAATCGGTTCCCAGTTTTTAAATTACGTACGCTCTACGAGATTGCGATCTACGTATTTCTTCCTTCTTTTATTTTCTCTTTTTATTGCTCGCGTTTCATACGATGACGCGTTCCAAAAAACATCTATGCGTGTGTGCGTGTGTGCGTGTTGCCCGCTCGAATTCGATCAATTTTCAAAGCCATTTCTCTCGGAAATGAAGCTTCGTATAAGAAAATTTTATTCTATATTTTTTATTCAATTTTCGATGCAGAATCGCCTCCTTCCCGCTAGTACCACCGGTTACGCGCCACTTTGTATTTTACGAAAGAGTACTTACAATAGGTACTCCAGTACTATACTTATCGAACAGTATGGTACTAGATTGCTCGATAAGTTTTATCGAACGACAAAACTTATCGAACAATCTAGTATATCAGTTGAGCACAATTGGAGAATTATATAGAGTAGAATTTTACTTCTACGCAAAAATCGTTCTATTCACGTTTTGGTACCACGAATCGAAACATTTTTTCCGTGAAATCAATTACCCGGATAGAATCTAAATTTCCATCGAATAGTGCAACGATAGCGATTCTTTCCATCCGTGTGCGCGTACATCGATAAGAAGTTATCGGAACTCGAAACGTTCGGAAAATTTACGTGGCAACGTGTTCGTTAACGTTTCTTGCGCGTACGATACACTTCGATACTCTTACCGCGCGTTGTCGAGAATGAAATGTACTTTTGATGGAAAAAAAAAACGGTCGAGCGACGTTATCCAGATTAACGGGTGCTCTTAAAATGCCGTTTACGCTTCCTTTGATTTAACACACGACTCTTTCTATCTAAATAAATGGGTCTCCGAAGAAGCGAAGCAGAATCTGCTTTCACTATCTTCAACCGAGTAAGATATCGGGGTTTTTCTCGGCAAAGAGATTTTAACGTTCGGAGACTTTTATGGGTGAGATCACCGTAGAAGGTGAAGGAGGGCCTGTTTTTAATTCCAAAAGGGCCGCAGCTTTATTGCTCGCGTGAACACCTTGTAGCGATATTTAATCTCCGTTCGTCCTCTTTAGCAGTGGAATCGGATCGAACGTTTACAGAGTTCTCTCATCTTACCAGCTTGGAGATTTAACAAATTGAAAAAGGTCGAACAGGAACGTCTCGGTCTCTTTCAGAATCGATATTCTTCTGAAATTATTACAGTACGTTGTTTAATCGACGCTCCGTTTTATTTCCTTTGTGTCTTTGTTTAAATAACTTGGACGAGCTGATTTCGTACTCGTTACGGATATTATGGACAGGCTGTTCAGAAATCGGTCCACTAAAATAAGAAAAAATGTTCGTATAAACGTATTCTCGATACGACCTTGTTTCCCAGTTACGGCCGTTTGTATCTTCCGGTAATTCTTTCTTTGACTGTTTATAACTAACGTTTCTTGTTTCGACGATTTCTTATGCAAACACTATTGTGCAATGTTCGATCGACTGGTTACCTCGATCGTCGGACTTCAATCTTTTGGATTTCTATTTGTGGAAACATCTAAAGTCTATTGGTTTACAACTCGCCGTAACATCGAGGTACTCCGGTTGCGTATTCAAAAGGGAGATTAGCAAATTTCAACACTACGGTATCTGACTCAATTGGGAGACAAGTCTCGATGATCGATGTTTTCGGATAATCGATGCAAAAGAATCAAATTCTTAATTGTGTCATAAATCGATTAAAAATTAAGCGATCTTTCAGTCCGAATGGTTTACACGTAAACGAATATAAATAAAAAATTAGACGTTCTTAGATATTGCCAAAATGTGAATTCCCTTCAACATAAATATTTGTACAGTATCTATTTCATTTCGATGTTTTGCCCATTCCAATGCAATACGAATCAAAATTGCTTTCATCGTCCAATTTCTGTTGAAAGTTTAACGATTTTGTTTCACTGCTTTTAATTTTCTATTCATGGATCTTTCAATATTATATTCTTTCGCTAAATCGGAGGTACATTCACCTTCTTTCGAAAGTTCAATAATGTTCAACTTATGTTCTAATTTCAACGCCAATCTTTTGCTTTTAACACTTATCGTACGAGTAAAATCTGTACGTATGAACATACTAAATTCAGGCAGAGTACTAAACTCGGGCCTTTGAACAGCTAGAATACACGTCTCGTAACATAAACATTGAACAATTTCTATGTCAAGATAGTTGAACAATCGGTATAATAAAAAAAAAAACAATTGTGATTCGACCTTCGAAACAAGATCGCATCGTTTATATAAACTTTTTTTCTTACTTTAGTGTGCTGAATTCGCCTTCGAATTTATGCTCACCTGTGTACCATTTTAGTCGAATCTGAGGTAGTATCGATTTTACGATAACAATTATAACCTAAATACGACGAAGAGTGGTGAAAAATGAGTTAACCAACAACGGTTACCTACCTATATAACCTTTCGGACTAAAAAATCATTCAGTTTTAAGGTTTTCGCTTACCTACTGGTTTCGACATATTTGCGTAAAAATGAAATTTATTTCTTCCCAAGAGTACTTTATTTATTACATTCGTGGCATACTCGATCGACGTTCGCGTTCATTTAGCGTGTAATACTTATTTGAAATGTTCTACCGAGAGTAAATTACAGTCGAGATTATACATTATCGATACGAATGAAAAGTTTCTTGTTTTATTAGTAGTTGGTTATAGTAGTTACTATTAGTAGTGTTCTATTTACTACACAATACGTAAGAACGTTACTACAAAAGAACGATCTCGGAAAGCAATAAATATACATAGGCTGCGACCCATTTATCTATTTTTAACGTAATAGTTTTAATCGAATATTTGGAAGCAGTTGCTACGATATACATAAATCTTTTGTATACTAAATGAATAAAAAAAAAAAAAAAAACCTAACCCAGATTTAACCCAGCCGATTGCTTTTGCAATCATTTTAATATTCGCGGGATTAATATCATTTCATTGAAAAGAAACCATTCTTCGTTGCTATTATGTACGATTAAAGGAAACTTGGCCGCATCTTCGCCGTGGCAAAATGCGTACAATAGGCTATGCAAATAATTGCACCCGTGGAGGATAAGCAGAGCATGGTCTGCTTTGAGTATCTTTACTTGGGCAGGATCCTCCTTCTCGACACCCTTGGCCTCCTTATCCCTCGTGCTTCAACAAACCTTTTACCAAGGCACTTTTATTAATGCCTGGAGTTTCTCTCGTGGCCAGATTGAAGTGTGGCAACAAGAAGGCTGTGAAGGGCGGCCTGTTTTTATCTGTGAAAAGGGACAAGCTTGCCGTAATGCTCGAGGGGAACTAGCAGCTCATGCGTGGATGAAAATCATCGCGGTTGATCGACCTCTAGGGCGTCGAAAGTGACACCGTCTGTTGGCAGCCCCAATGGGCTACGTCTCGGTTCTTCTTACCTATTACGGCCGAGATTACAGCCCGGTAAAGGGGAGAGATTAAAGTTAGCTATTTTCAAAAGTTGTTCGCCTTGAAATTTGTCGAGACGTTTTTCGCGTTTAATTCGACTATTCGAAGCAACAAGGAATAGAAAAAGCATTTCAAAATTGTAGAATTTATTCGATCCGTTACCTCGATGTTAATTACATTTTAAATCTATTTATGCGCACAAAAGTAGTTTAAAGTCGAAACAGCATACAGCGTACCGTTTTTATTTCCATCGAAATGCAATATGTATCGATCGTATACAGAGGCCGCGTACAGTTTATACATATTTGTATAAACATAGGCCGCGTTAAGCGTTATAGATTTATCTATCGAAGATAAGTAGAGATATCGAGTATATTGTTTTTCAAAATTTGAAGCGCACCGAAGTCTTTAGGATGTCTTATGCGATACAGATAGTACTCTTACCAGATTACTTTAGGTGACTCATAAAAAATCTTTCTTGTCTTTGTAGTATAACGAAAGCTTTTACAGTTCTAGAATACATTTTTATAAAGAGACAACGTTTATTTATTTTTGAACATCGTCAGTATCGAGGGCTACACGATGAAAATTAGCTGTTGATAAAATCTTTGGGCACGATGTGCAACGTATTAACAATGACACATGGCGAGCTAATAAAATGTAAAATTACCATTCGTAACGAAAACGGTAAATTGCTTTTGTTCGATAAGTTTTGAGATAATATTCGCAAATAACAAGTTATTTCTCTTAAGTAATAAAATTTTAATGTACGATTAGAAATGAAATGATAAATAGTAGCAAGTTGTATAATGTTTCGTGTCTTTTGGGTGGATATTTAATTTCTTTAAATTTTGTTCGTATTTGTTTCCAAGTGCTCGAACCATTTTTTTTTCCATTCTCGTAACATCGAAGAAATCGCCGATTACTGAAATAGCTAACAATTTTTTCATTCCCTACGGCTTATTACAATCGATGCATTATTACAAAATTGTTGCATCCTAATAAACTGTTATGGCCACAAGATTAACTTCTCCAAATAATTCCTGTAATTACGTTGCACGCTCAACACGATAATTATGGCCACATCTTCGAATAGACGTTTCAATAATTTATATCGCTTAAATTATGTCCTAAACTTTCTGTATCATTTATTTCGTAGGAATCTAGACCAGTTACAAGTTTTTGAGTTCTAACCTGCTGTTTCCGCCGCCTTTTCTTGGGGTTACTTGACCCAGGTATATCATAATCAAATACCTCATAGTATAAAATAATACGCGTAACATTTGTCAATTGCTTTTTGCACCAAAAAATAAGGTCCATTCTAAAGTACGTACACAGTTCGACAATGAGTCGGTTAAGTTAATAGTGGTTTATGGGATTCCGAAGGTGCTGCGATTGATTGCGTAGCTAGTTTAACAAGTTTAATCGCGTGGAATAATTCTAGCGATAATTTATTTTTCAAGCTTTTTCCTTAAAAGTTTTCACATTTTCGAAGACGAAAAATATTACTTTAATTCTAGTTTTGAAAATTCGAGTTGGGCCGTCAAGCAAGTCGAATGTGTTAATAAACGTAGAGGAAAGAATTGCAGCGTTCACGTCCACGTTTATACGGTAGTAACACGTTTGCGAAATAACAAATACGAATGCCAAATAGCGATTTAATTACATCGACCGTCAATCGTATACGATAATGTCACCTATTGAATTAATCTTATTCGACGTGTTTGGTACTTTGCATACCGAGCAACACATTTGTCAAAGGGAGGACAATGTACTCAAAGAAGCTGCAAATCTTCGATGTAGCTATAAAAAATCAAAAAGGTGCTTCCAGACGATCACGATCTGTAAAAAACGATCATTAAAAATGTAAAGAATTTAAATTGACACCAATAGCGATCAGGAATCCGATATCGAATCAACGATTGCTCAGATAAAAAATACTCTTACTCAACGCCCAAATACCTGTGTGGTAAACTATAAGTTTAAGAAACTTTACTTCAAAAATTATTGATAATCTCGATTGTGCGGAAATAGTCAGAAAATGCATCGATCGCATACATGCGCCAGCCAGGATCCTACACGCGTATATTTATCCAAGTTTGGTTTATCGTAACATCAAAAGTCGATTAACAAGAATCATTAAGAAATTAGAGAAATCAACACTCGCTACTTATTTATCCCATCTTAACAATAGCCATGTATTAATTACGGCTATTTTTAATTAAATTGAACATTTTGAATGCTAGTGTATACATACATTTATTGCTCCGAGCGAATTTTTTATACCAATTTGTGATTATAATAGTTTCCTATTATTATTTCTATAAATAGTGCGGTTTTTTCGTTCTATTTTCGAAATTCGATACATTTTTTCATCTGTAACGCGCTAAAAATATCACTCACATATGTTTTAAATATGTGTTACACGTAGATGTATTTGTGGCTCAATATTTTGCTAAAAAAATTAACTAAAAATATAACGATGAAATAACGTCAAATTAATTGTAAGAAATAATGATACGATATATGTGAGGCTTGCAGCTAAATATTAAGATATCAAATCCCTATGAAAATGATCGAAACAAACGTTAACGCTGTTTCCTTTGCATAACATCGTTATTAATAAAAATTTACACGTACCGTTTCACGGTATAACTAGCAGTGATGAACAGTTTCACTCAATTATGAGCAAATTAGCACAAAAATATCGTTAGCTAATTGTCCTCGGATAAAGTCGTTGTCTCTACCTAGAACAATTGTCCGGGTTATAAATATTTAGTCCTATTCTGTTAACACGTTCCATCCTAAGCCATTTCTGCTCGACTTTTCATTCAGGCCATTTAATGTTTCGATTAAAGATCGATACATTATTGCACAATATTTTATTACATCGTCGATCCGTAATTAGCTTGTATAGAGTAATTGCCACATCGTGTATCATACGTGCAGTACACGTGGCACTGCAATTAGTTTTAACTTTTCGTTTAACAAAAAGAACCTGCCGTGTTCGAATTTGTTGAGTAAATAACGAGGGAAATCAAATATTTAATAAAAGAGGAAATAGATATGTAAATATACATGTTTATTGTATAAGAACATTTTTTGTTTTTTATTTGTTCTTTGTCTTTGTTGGAAAGCAAGTTTCTTTCGTTAACTTTTATTAGTTTGTTCTTTCATCTTTTAATTTTTTCTATTGAAATTACGACAATGTTTAGAAAACGTTATGAAATTAAAAAACAAGACAAAATGTACAAAATTCGGTACTGAAGTAGCAAAACAAAAAACTATACGAGTAGTGACGTTTTGCAGCACTTGTCCAAACAAATCTTTTTTATGCATTCCTTGTTTTAACAAAGCGAACGATTATACGTAATTATTAGTCATTTGATACGTAACAAACTAACAAACAAACAAATAAACATTGCTTTGTTTTATACTGCATTTTTACAATGCTTCGTTCTTTTGGTGGAAATATATTCTACAGCCTTAATTTTGTTATAAAATATATGTTTTTGGCGCATTAAATAAATATGTCAGCGTGAATCCGGTTTCAAGAAAAATCCGGTTCGGACATAAATTTCAATGGATGACAAAGAGATGTCAGAATCGTCTCGAGATTCGAAAGATTTGACTGCGCCCTCTTCTTGCCCCGTTTACACCCCCGTAGCCAGGCCAAACAAGAGCCAAGACGGGACCGAATCCTATGGGTAACCGTACCAACCACCGTGGCCTGCCACAATAGGGAGCATGCAGCACTGTTGGCCTATATGGCCAATGGATTTTCTGCAAGGTCGAGCAAACACAAGCAAACATAGGGGATGGCGTCCCGCTTCTCTTCTTTCCTTTGCAAGGTCTCGACGAACCCTCTTTCTTGGCCTCCTTCGTTTCTTCGTTGAAGAGTCACTGATTATACCCACCTATGGGAATCACTGACAACTATTTCACTCGCAAACACGTGTACGACTGAAGATCCATTTAGCCACTGTCGGATCAAGAGACACGGGACAAATGGCGAGGTAAATGCCACTTTTCAGAGAGCAAAGGAAATCGTCGTCCATTGTATTTTGACGGAGATTTATATTCTTGCGCTAAGAATTCATAGGAAGCTTCTGCAGCGTACAAAGAAACGAAAGTAACGTGTAAAGTAATTGCTAAACTTTTCTACGATCGAATTCGTACGAAATTGATTTTTCGTTCATAAACGTTGAATAAATTGAAGCTGAGATCGAAACGACTAAGAACTACGTTAACCGCGATACATTATTAACGTACGCATTCTGTGGTTTGAAAAACTCTTACAGACTATCGGAAGACTATAACAACGCTTGTATAAATTTCGTTGCATCACGTTGTTCATACTTCTCGATATTAAGAGAGAAACCTTTATCATCTCTTAAAACGGAGTCACCTGTTTTGTTTATACCTATCCGAAAGAATTCTTAAATTACAGAAGATATTAAAAAATGTTTCAATCGAAACATTTTTCACGTTGTACCGTACTTTTACGGAACAGTGTTCTCCTTTTAAATATTTCTTCTAATTTATATGGGCATAAATAAAACGGGTGGCTTTATTATAAGTTGCCAGGTCGGACTCAACGAACATTTGTGCACATTTATTAACACTAAGTTTACGGGGCACGTCAATTTCACGGATCTCCGATTTCACGAGCAAAATTACAAAAACTATTACTATTATTCTTTTCCAACTTACGCTGACTATTATGGATGGAACGATACGTCGAATATTTATTCAAATTCATTTCTCTTTCATTTCTGTAATTTCAAAGTTCTGCACGATATGTACTTATTTCTCTAAATAACTGTCAAATTGACAGATAAGCTACGTTCATAGTTAATTGTAACGAACGGGCTTTTTTCGTGAAATTATTTCTCTGGTAACAAATGTAGAAGTAGACAGGAAGTAGATAAGAAATAAAAGTCATAATTCAACCAAAATATCTTTCGTATACAACATAAAAATACTAAAAATATAAACTTTTTACTAATTTATATTTCGGATAACGTATTACATTATACCATGTCGCATGGTGTTTCGTCGAAACATTCTAAACACATTTGAGGTGATTTTGGACAATTGGAACAACAGATCGTGGTTTTTATTTTACATTTTTCCTGGCTTCTTGGCGTTTAATAGTTTGCCTTCTGTTCCGGTAACACAGGGCACACATCCTTCTTATAGGCTTGTCCTGTTGATTCTTACGAATCTCTAAATTATGGGACACGTTTTTTGTTTCATTTCTATTATCGTCGAGCGTATCATTTTCCGAGGACAACCATTCGGCAGCGAGAAGTTCCCGAAATTTTCTTATTTCTGTTTCTTTATTTGTGGCTCTCTGGTACACGATGTGAGAATTTACTATACTTGTTCCTAAAATCAAATGTAAAAACAATTTTCGATACCACTTGATAGTTTACCTCCATGTTACATTATTCATTGTATCTGCTTTGGTGTAAAATAGTAAACAATAAATTTATAAAATTTTCATTCCATCATTGTGGCATATGACATGTGGTCGCTCCTGTCGATGCCAGTTTTTTCATTGTTATATGCCAGTACTGCCAAGGGTTTCCGTTTAGGAGGACGTCCGCGATGAGTAGAATCCGAGGTTGATGTCATAATAGTTTGTCACATGTTTTCTTGATAACATCCTAAAATCGCGAACATCCCTCCATTTTAGCACCACAATACCGTTGTCGTCTTCCCTTGCTATCGTTTCACCTCTCTTCAATGGGTACGACATTACAAAACGTGGCATAAATTTTTTGTTGTACCGCACAGTCCCAACGACATGCGTCTTGAGATTTAAAAACTTCACTGCTGATTCATAGCTTGTGTTAAAGTTGTCGATAAACAAAGTTCGTCCTTCGTTTATCAAATTATCTGCAAGTTCAATGCAGACGTTCCATTTACGTTTCGGTGTTTCGATAGTCGGATTTGGATCCCACGAGAAACTCAACCGAATCGCGCTGGGCGACGAACCTGTTGAACTTAATTAATCTCTTTTTAAAAGAAAATACACTGTTTCCTTTATCGGTCAATTTGACGGGTATCCGTAGAAATAGATATACAAGAAACGTCCATAATATTAAAATCAGCATCTGACAGTTGGCAGTGTCTTCTCGGTATAAATGATCGATGGTTACATTTTGTTTTCAACTCTTTTATTTATGAAGAGCATCTTTCGAGGAACCTCGAATACACTTCTATCGGAATAAATGTGTTTCTTGTATCGAATTCGTGGAATTTCACGTTCATTACCAACGATTTCCGTTTGTAGATAGTTCTTACGTTGTACATTGTGATCCACAGCACCTTTGAGAATCCATTCGCTAATTGAACGGGACAGTAATAGTATCCGGAAGGTGGTCTACGTATATTTATTCAACATTGGCCCCGCGGGTGATCCCGTGAGTCATTTGTCGGGAGTCGTTGAACACAATGCGAACTCGGCCAAACGTCGGGAAACGTGAAACCGGATGCTGGGATTACAGATCTCTGCGAGATCACCGAGAAGACACCGTGAAGGATAAAAGAGCAAAGAATCGCGTTTGTATTGTGTAACATTTCCTGTCCGGTGGCGTTGAAACGGGCGCCGCGTTGTATCGAAAATAAAAAGAGGAAAGAGCTATGGAGGAAAGGCGATTAGCGGAAGAAATTATAGTAATTCGAGTGGTGGTTCGAGATGGTTGTGCCTGCTTAAAGCGTCACGCTATTTTTTCTTCGTCATCTCCCGTTCCGTGCGACAATTGTGAGAATCGCAGGTGCCACTACGCATTATATTACGAGAACCAAAAAAAGGAAGGCCGAGGCCCGGATAGATGTAATAGCGGTAACGGAACTAATGTCTCTATCTGTGGTGTTTTTAGAGCAGATTTGAAAGAAGCGGAATCAACGCTGGCGGAACAGGTGTAGCTTTTTCGTTGGTTTCCGTGGTACCTCGATTCCTTTTTACTACGATTTAATAATGAATTTCCTTGGGAATCGAGACGCACAATGACAGAAAAAAGGTATCCACGTGTAGTAACCACTCCTGATTTCGATCAGTAATTACGATATTTAGTATCAAACAGTGACAAAACTTTTACCAAGTATCGTATATTTTAATGTTATTGGCTAAACTCGAGCTAGACCCTAAATTTGTAGCGTTGCGTCAAGGACTAAAATAAAAATCGTAATTTACATGTTTAGAAAAATCAAACGAGACTGCGCGACGAATCGTCACTTTTACCTACAAGTGTAACAAAAGCGATTAACTCAAATAATTATCGTTCAATTTAAATATGTAGGTACGCAATGAAACATTTACATATATGGAGATATACGTATACGATTTATGTATTGTCCACTTTAGAGAAATTTTTCAATATTAAATATAATAAAAGATTTTGTCATTCGCGCTTTAAAATGATTATTCTGTGGAAAAGATTGGATCGAACAACGTGTAACATTACTCATTGTATCTGCTTTGGTGTAAAATAGTGAACAATAAATTTATAAAATTTTCATTTCATCATTGTACTATAAACTGAAAGCAAACCGAACGAAGATTACAAATATGGAAGATATAGTATACGAAAACAATTCAATTCATTAGTAGTTGTGTAGTTCAAAGTGTTGGTGGACGACACCAACTATCGTAACACAAATGTGTTAATTGATCGAAGTGTAAAATTGGTAACGAAAGTGGTACAAAAAATCGTAATTTCAGGTACAAAATTCTTTTAGTTTTTTTTTTTTAAATCGATCGTAGTTTTCTTAAACTTCGACGAAAATGCCACAAACAGTAATACCGTATTATTATATTTCTTTCCTTAACCTTCTATTTTATCTTCCGGAAGTGAAATCATTTCCTGATTATTTATCCCGTGAAATAATTAATACTCGAACAAAAACTGAAAGGGAAAAGGAGACGATAAAAGATAAAACGATGAAGGTGTATATTGAGCGGAGAGGTGAGGAGATCTGGGGCCAGGAACAATATAAAGTGAAACAAATATTGGACGAATAATAAGAATAGAATGCGTATGCTATCCAGGAAAGTTGGAGGATGTAAATCCACGGGTAATGGACCAATATATTTAAACGATGAAATAATAGAACTCTCAATAAGACAATGAATTCTCTCTCTCTCTCTCTCGCTCATAAAGAAGACCATACTTGCTACACTCATTTCATAACACTCATCCTTAATTCCTATACATAATGTTTTTCATACATACGCGTCACACTCATCCTTACATACAAATATCGCTCCCTTTCGTATCGCATACCTTACGATGAGGTATTGGGCTGGAAAAGGAAAAACGTGGATAATGCAGATGGATTGGATGTACGAGTCTAGGTTAAGAACTTGAATGTAAATCAAGTCCATTTCTTGCTCGAGAAGTCTGAAATTAATACTCAAATTGCTCGATAAGCGGTTTGTGTATCTACAAGAAAATACCACGTGCAAATCTCGTGAAACTTCGAAACTTTACAAGTACCATTTTCATTCGATTCCAAATCGGTCGAATAAAGAATTATGATTTACATTCGTATCCTTAAGAATCTGTATATTTTCAAAGAGAGCATCAGAAATGTATTTACACGTTTTGGATGATTAAAAAATGGAAAAAAAGCAGCCGTTAAGTTTTACAGAAAGGTATATCGTAAGAAAGGCTCAAATTCTCCTTTATTGTCACTGCTAGCAATTGGAAGAAGTTGTGATTTTTCCACGACGGGGCTCCCCGTTTAAATTGTCTTTGGTATTACGCTACCGCAGCGCGGTTTGAAATTCGAACGCAATCGTCCCGCCGTAAATTCATCTGGAATATCCAATTTCATCGTTAAAAACTTAAATTGGGAGAAACCTTTCCATTCTCAAATTGCCATAGGCAGGTAAATATCTCGTTTCAGGGGTTATTAATCAGATGAAACCTCGCATCGTAACCCTGTGAAATTCTACTCGCGATTTACCAGGTCGAAACTCTATTTCTGTCTCTGTCTCTGTCTCTGTCTCTGTCTCTGTCTCTGTCTCTGTCTCTGTCTCTGTCTCTGTCTCTGTCTCTGTCTCGACACCTTTACGATTCAACGACTGTTCATTATTAATGTTGCGTTCGAAAATACAATAGATCAAATGCACGCGCGATATATTATATGAAAAATATTAAAGAAAAGAGGCAGAAGAGGGTTGGATCTCATTTTATACGGCATATATTTTGTTCGAACTTTTTTTTATTATTTTAGTCGACTATGAATTTTCTCTTGTACGAGCATACGAACGATACATATGTACAATCACTTATAGTGAAAATTATACAGGTTGTATCGTGAGAAGTGCTGTCTCGCTAGAATAACAGGATGAGTTTGGTTACAAAAATGATTATTTTATAGTCTAATACTTAGTAACTATTCACACAAAGAGTAAAAAATTAAATATTAATCTTTATAGTGAAAAAAAAAATGATAATCTCATTATACGATAAATTGTTCTCGCATTCAAAATCGCACATAAAAATATAGAGTGTATTTGCATGGTAAAAAATAAATATAATTTAAAAAACTAGTTCAATACTTAATAGGGTAACCATTATTATCTATATCTGCTTGCAATTTCCGTAGCACAGATCGAGCTAACTTTTCCAGAAAAATTGGATCAATGTTGTCCTATGGTGTCCGTATTCCTGCTTTTAATTGATCTTTGATTAATGCTTCGCGTTTATTCACTTTTAATTGTAATTCACGTCAAACATGATCAATTATATTTTAATCCAGACGATTGAGCTGGTGTGTGGATAACTTTGGGACAATTGTACATCAGGTCTTCTTCAGCGATCTTTGATGCATGTTTCGTATCATTGTCACCATGAAACAGGAAGGAATCCAACAATTCTAACTTTCGTGTACCATATTTTCCTTAACGAATTTTAAATATCTAATTTCTACCGATGAAACGCAGCCCAACATCGTACGCTGTTTTTTCTGTGCTTAATAGTTGGATTCAAATTTTGTATTTTCCACTGTTGATTCAGTTCCTGCCAAATTTTTATTTTACTACTATTTTCAAATAAGTTAATTTTACTTTCATTTGTAAAGATGTTTTTCCAATAACTCAAATCTTTGATCGGGGTATACGCCTACGATATTCGTATCTTCTTAAAATGTGTCTAATAATTTCTGCAGCTACATATGCTCCTAGATATTGTTCAACGTCAGTCGTAATAACCGGAGCATTTAATTTGAAATCTTCTTTTATTTTTCCAAATGCCCACTTCTTGTCAGTATCGGTAAATTTCTTCTTCGGATTAATTTTTATTTTATTTCTTAAATGGTTTTCTTATTTGTAGCATTTTATCATATATTGTATAGTAGAAATACTTATATTTAACATTTTAGCAATATTTCTGTACGATTTATTATTATAAAAATAATAAATTATGCATTCGCGTTCCTTTATTTGCCTTACATTTGGATTAGACCATCTTCGACCGATACAATGCCATTCGATTAACTTTAAAAAAATAACGAAACAAATGAAAATCGGTATATTATGTAATACTTGTTCAAAGAAATGCGATATTACTAAACCGTACGATTTTTAAAGTGAAAACAATTTAGCGTACGATGTGGCTCAAAATCATTTTTTTTCTCAATAAAGAATATTGTGTAATTTTTTATTTTCTGTGTAAATAATTACCAAGTATTAGTCTATAAGACCATAATTTTTTTCAAACAAATTTTATATTCTGTTATTGTACCGAGGCAGCTCTTCTAACAATATGATCTGTAAGATTTTCACTACGAGTAATTGTAGGTAATACGTCCTCGTATTTACATTATCCAACAAAAAGGAATGCACTTCCAAAGTACTTTCTGTAAAAACTTTTTATAACGGTGAGAACTAATTTAAATCGAGGCAATTTAACGCGAAACTTGCATATAAATACGTAATCGTAGGTATATTGCGACGATATTATATCGGAAATGTGCAAGTTAACTGTAGAAATAAAATTCGAAGCCTTTAAAAAACGTGAAAATACCGAAAATACTGTAAAATTAATAAAGGTATACAACATTGAGATTAATTTTGAATCAGCTGTACAATAATTCCGTACAATTATAATGAGTCACAAAATGATTGGCGCACACAAATTCGTGTATTTTATAAACAGAAAGTATAAAAGGATCTTTTATTTTCTTTATTTTACCTGTTATATCCGTGTTTCTGTTACTCACAGTAAATACATATATATGTTGAAAGATTGTTGCAACGTATTGATCGGGGAAAACACGAGACCTATCAATTTTTAAGATCATTTTTTTTTAATAGGTATAGTATTCTCTAGACTTCTAAATACTTCGTTCTTCTGATCAAATACGTTCATGGGGGACACCCCCCCCCCCCCCCGCACAACAGAATTAACCAAATCATAGGTTTTTTCTGCTCAAAACAGACGATACTGTGGCGCGACAAATTCTCGTATGTCACTTGTTAGTGAAAGATTCGAGCCGCGCTCGAATCCTGAACCATTAAAGTTAAAAAGTAGTAAGGAGTTGGTGAGAATTGCGAAGGTTTGATAAATTTTGATCGTAAAACTGGCAGAGTAATAGTGTACCGAAAGATCGGGAGGTCCAGACCGAAGAGCTTCACACGGTTGGGAGGTTCAGGTCGAAGAGTCTCACATGGTTGAATTCTGGGTGGTACTTGTCAGGACGGTTTTCTCGGAGTTCGTATCGAGAAGCGTCACGATGTACAAATTTTTGCAAGAGACGTTGAAATTGGACCGTATATCGTGTATTATAGCATCCTAATACTGGAAGCTGCCTAAGCTAGAGTTTGCAATTATAAAATTATTATAGCAACGGTTACACTGAAGCTGCGAGGAGAGAACCGAATAAAGGGAAGAGTTGCTGATGGAACACTGCGGTGCACGTTTACACCCAAGCGCAAAGAAACAAAGAACGAAATACGTTATATGTATTTTTCTTCGGTGTGTCTCGAAATTTCTAGTATCTTTATCGAAACGTGAAAAATTCGCGCTTGCGGAAAGTACTGCGACTAAATATCGTACATGTATCAACTTCGCATCGTTGGATCCATCGATCCGAACGATTGACGGTCGTGCCAGGCGAAAATGGTGAGACACGTATGCAGGATCGAATTTCATCCGCTAATTGAAGTCCGAATTTATGGCTTAGTCCAAACACGGCCTTATTAGAAGGTCCGCGTGTTTGTGGAATTCAGAAGGAATTCGTGTTAATTAAGAATAATCAAAATTAGATCGTATTTGCACTAATTTCTGGAGCAAACCTCGCTAATCGATCGACAATACTCGCATTCGGATGGAATGGAAAATATAAAAAGTATTAGAAAGATTCAATCTCGTGACTGGCCTCATCGTGTAGAGGCTACCGAAGTCTCTTGCACATGTCCACGTTGAGAAAAGGGAGGACCGTTGTGGATCTTTTATTTATTTTTAAGACCCTCGATCACGTAATTGACTATATACTTATTCTTGATCCGATAAAACTTAAGATTCTCCCGAGGACCTTACGAGATACGGACCTTGTTTGTCGTTGTGTTGATAATGGCACTTGTCATTTTACGAATTCCTGCGTACCTGTTATTAAATCTTGTACCATGTGATTTTTTCTTTCTCGGATTGTATGTATTGCCTTTGTATGATTTAAAGGAGCTCCTAGCCCGTAAATAAAATAGTAACAACAATAACAATAACAACAACAACGACGACGACGACGACGACGACGATGATGTGAAGCATCAAATGACTTCTCGTTCGGAGATAATCTATCGCTAGACGACATCGGCCGAACCTTGTCCTTGCGACTCACCAAAAACAAGCCATAGTCCAGGAATGAGTACCTGGATGACATCGGTTGAACTTTGCTAGTTTTATACCAGTCCTCGCTCTCACCTATCGTAACCCAAGGCAATCCAACAGGATAAGACTGTATATATAAATCCATGTGCGAATAAACCGGAGAACCTAAGTTTAACCTTTAAATTGAATACCTTCTTTTATTTACTACGGTTCAACGAAGCGTTGAAGTCGAGTAGATTCGCGTGACAACAGAATTTTTTCTTAGCCGAAAAGATTCGTCTCTTCAATGATCCTTAGTTGGAATTATTTCCGTTTCGAATATTTTATTTTATCAAGTGACGCGTAAAAGTCCCATCGCAACTGCAACGACGACGAGGACGAAGACGACGACAACAACAACAACAATGACGACGACAAGCCTCACACTTATTGTACCAGAGGACACAAAATGACCAGACACTAATATTTTAATACTGCATGTAATTGTTGATGCATTTGTTTCTCGAATCGATAAAATTATCCCAATGACATGTATTTTACACAACTGCATAATATTTTCACACGATTTTCAACAAATGTCATTCTTATTTTCACGAATACAAATACTACAACGATTTATACAAAATCTTCCCTTAAGAAGCGACAGAGGTACTACAAATTCATTTCGTGTAAAAAACACATAAAGATTTTTGTAACAGTGAATGTAAAAGTATCAAATGGTTGTATTAAGAATTATTCGTAAGAAAATATAGATTATGTTCACTAAACGAAAAGAAATAAAATGATTATACACGACTTATACGTTACGTACCTGATTCATTGTATATTTTTCCAATTTCCATCCATGCAGCTTTTTTTCTTTTATCGTCGCTATAATTTTTCTTCTCTTGGCAATACAAAAAACTATAATTTTGAAATAATTCGATTAGATTTTCATTGTGCACGGTTTAAAAATTGTATTACACTTCTTTGACTAGCGATTCTTTCACGCCCGTTTAGGATCTTTACAATGCAAAAGTGAATTTTCATTTCAAAAGAATGTTTATTGCTTCTAAGAGACGGAAACATGACACGTCGAAACAGATCCGCAACGCTGTATATGAACAATTGAATCTTTTCAGCCGTGATAATGTTTACCCGAGCCAAATCGTGTCGTAAATGATTCGTGTCTGAACGAATAATAATATAACTCGACCTTAAACGTGTACAATTTCTTTGCGGACAGGAAACAGAAAACACGAAATCTCCGTTGCAAAAAAGGAGAGTCGGGTGATCGTATTTCGATGAGGAGTAGTTGCACGGTTAGCTGAGACAAGTTACCGGTGAAAGAATACCGGAAGTGGTCACTCGAAACCAATAATTGGCTCGAAGGCAGGCGCACTCTCGACAACGGTGTTCAGGCATGTGCGCAAAATTTCGAAGCGTCGAGGAAAAAAAGTACTCGAGGTCCGTAATACGAGACGCACGTGGTCGAAAGTTGAAACTGTTTTGTCCCTCCCTCTGGTCCTTTCTCAGCGTCTTTGACAAATATAATATCGGTAGATGCTGGGGAGGAAAAGACTTTTCGGTTCCTAACGATCCATGGATCATAGTGGTTCGAAACTGGCATCATCCGGAGAAAGTAGGACAACATCGATACGAACGAGATGTCGAATTTATTTATTACGAACCGGTAGTCAGAATTCATAAAAATAATAAATATTCGATAAAAGCCAAATGGTGGATCCAAAATTGAGAGGAAACACTAAAACTAATTGGTAACTCCGAGAAAAAGTATTTGTCTTTTTAAACATTCGACACTGAAGAATTTCCCATGGTGCAGCCAGCTTGCTAGCCAATTACGCGGTAGCATCGTTTCTTTATGGCTGCACCGGTAATAAACCACTTTCCCAAGTCGCCGTTCTTCGTAATAATTTTGTGACTTAAAACATGGAAACAAGGAATATGAATATTGTTCTATCTATTGAACTGGAATGTATGGGGATCCAATTATCGAAGAGCGGGTTATACGTTACGAATATAATTTTTGAACACGTGAAAACTGCAGGGGTTGTGAAAGCACACCTAAAGGCTTTTTATACAATTTTTATAATAATTAGATTTAATTACCAACTTTGTCAAAATTAGCCCATAAAGTGTTAGCGATTATTCCTTAACAGTCGGGTAATTACAAACACCAAGAGTTTCGTTTCTATTAGAAATGAATTTTATTTTTAAACACTATCGACGTTGATTATTCTAGTTAATAAACGATTAGTTTAACTATAATTTTAAGTACTAAATAAACTTATTTCTTACTCAAGTTTCAATTTATTTGAGTTTTCGCTTAGGTATCCGTAATTATCTCACTCTCCCGTAATATTCGTAAAGATACACTCGATATGCTTAAAAAAACTTTCATTTTCGATAATAAAAGAAAGTATTGTTGCAACATTTACAATTAAATAAATAGTAACAGTTGAAACCTATTTATTTATGTTCTCTAAAGTTTATTGAACAATCAGAATCAAATTCGACATTGACGCGAATTGCCGCAAAAAAATTACATCTAATTAAAGCCAATTAAAAATTCACTCGTGTGAAATTTGTGCTGTGCTGAAAACAACAATAAGATTATTGATTCGATGTATGTTACATATTCCATTTTCATGTATATAAATAAATTATTGAAACTTTTCTTTATTAAATTTTCTCAGTTATTTATAATCTCAATTTTATGTCTTCTGCTAACAGTAGCATCTATTCTACATTCCCACTTCCATATTATATTTTTCGTATATATTTAAGATATTTTCCGAAAATTTTTATCGATTTTGATACTTTACCTATTCCACTATGAAATTTTATTAAGAAATAACTCCTTCCATATCATTAAAAAAATTAGACGTTTTTCCTGCTTTGAAGTGTACACTTATTTCAAATTACGTTGCGAAACTGAACGTTTTTAAGCAAGTTTTAACTACGATATTTACAACTAATCGTAGATTTTTCGTTCCACATATAAGAAAGATCGAGGAAAATATTATGTTCGTATATGTTATACTTCGTAATAAAATTATTTCGTTACCATGATATTTTTATATATACAAACAAAGTAAACATGGTTTCAAACATTTTGCAATACCAATGAAATAAGAAATTAATTAATTATATTTAATTAATTAGAAAGTAAATTGCAAGGTAGACTAGTTTCGTATAGTTTTTTTTTTTGCTAAGTTGTTAGGATGATTGTTTATTCTGTTTTTATAATTGTTGCAGCGACTGATGATTTCATCGGAAACTGTTTTAATTTAGAGGTCCTTCCGGATTTCGTTATTTTTAATTGGTTACTGATCTAAGGATTATAGATTGTAATGTCTCAAGTTTAGTAACGTGGCTTTTGGCTGTCATGTCCTAAATTTCAAGACTCAATTTAGATTTTTTGCATTTAAGCTAGTACATATTTTTCCTCTTGGTACTTCCATGTTAATTTTGAGTCCAAATGTAGTCCCAGATATTTAACCGATTTGGTTTTTGGTACAGGAATATTGTTAAGTTTTAGATCCGGAACAATACCTTTCCTTTCGGGGTAAAGGTAATGTGCTTACACTTGTCCGCGTTTACTTTTATTTTCCATCGGTGCAGCCATTCTTCTAGTTTTGCGATATGTTCTTGTAAGATATCATACGCTGCCGTTGGGTCATTATGGGCGGTGGATAACATAGCTGTATCGTCTACGAATGTAAGTGTATCGGTTTCATTTGTGGTTGAAATATCTGATGTATATAATGTGTACAAGGGCCCAAAACATTACTATTTTGATATTTGACGATAAAAGGCTCTTTGCTTTAGGTAAGATTCGATGAGTTTATAGTAAGCCTTATGAAATTTTTGACCAATTTTGTGTAGAAGACCCTCACATACCAGACTGTCAAATGCCTTTTCTATATCTACAAAATTGCTTGGATTCGAGAGCATGTGGAATCTTATTTGTAAGTCTGTGTATCTGTTCTATTGTTGCATGTTTGTTTCTGAATCCAAACTGATGTGACGGTAATAGGTTTTGCTCTGTACTTATCTTTTTCGTATAATAGGTCTATAGGATGATGGCAGATATAGATTCTTGTTGGGTTTGTCTAACACGATAACCTGTGCTATTCTCCAATTAATGGGGAAATATTGGGTTCTTAGCATAGCATTAAATATTTTGGTAAACATTCTGACAGCTTTTGGTGGAAGTTCTTGATTGATGATTTTTCCATTAATTAGGTCGAATTTGGGAGTTTTTTTAATTGAACTGTCAGCGATAAGATTTTTAACTTCCTTGACGGTGGTTCTTGGAATTTCTTGATTATGATCAGTATTTTTCGGGACTGTAAAACTTGTTCGGACGTGATTGTCGTTAGGTTGGAAAGGTGTTGTACAAATGTTCGGCGAAAATTGTAGCTTTTTCGAGGACATTTCTTGCCCGGCTACCATCCGGTTTCTTGATGGCTTGAAACTGTCTGGTAGGTCTTTTAAACCGTTTGGTGACTTTCTATAACGAATAGTTTGTATCTTCGTTAAGGGAAAGACTATGGATATATGAGTGAAATTCATCGTTGCAATGCTGCAGTATTAGCTGTTTAACTTCTTTCGCGATTGCGTTTAGACTTCTTTTATTGAAAGGGTTTTCTTGCTGTTGCCACTTCTATTTTAATTTACGTTTGATCTTAATTGTTTGAATAACGCGTGCCGGATATGAGTTAAATTGTTATTTACATTTCGCTGGTTTAATAGATATCCATCCTGCCTCTTGAATAAGATTGGTAAAATTAATCACTGCTGATTCTATTTGTTCAGGAGTTTTTAATGGTATATTGCAGTTTGTATTGTCTTCTAAATAGTTTTTAACTACTGCACCCAATTTATGCTATTGTTGCATAATGTTGTCATAGCTTGAGTGAGTACGGATGGTTGAAGATAGTCGAGTAGAATCGACGAATGATCCAAACTGAGATCGAGGCAGGAGTGTACTTGGAAGTGAACTTTAGTTGATCCTTTGATTATACCGAAGGCTAATAAATCTGATGATTTGTCGTATGCAGCGAGCTAATAGGTTGGTTCATTGGTTGTTAATGTATCTAGGAATAGTGTTCGTATTGTTCGTTCTAATGTTTTTCCTACGGGCAAGTTTCTTTTATAACCCCATAAAGCGTGCTTGGCGTTGTAGTCATCACCGGCAATGAATTTGTTTCCCAGACTTTGAAAAAAAGTTTGCAAATTGGTGTAAAAAGATTTTCTGCTTTGGGGAGCAGTAGACTGCAGTCGGCGTGAGTTTGTAACGTGTTGTGTTGATTCTTACCGAAGTAGCTTGTGTGTTCATGTATGTTATTGTATTTTGGAGAAAATGTTTGATGTTATTTTTTACGATTACTGCTGTTCCACCACGAGCCTTACCAGCCTGTATATTATAGAGTCTTCGTATAGTTTTTTTTTCTGTTAAATGGGTTTCTGCTACAAGCATTATACCGATTTTATTAATACTTGGAAAAGTTTTTAATTCTGCTAATCTTTGATATAACCCGTTCGTATTCTAAATAGCGATTTGTAATTTATTGTCCATTGTTATTTTAATTTCTTAGTAAGCACGTTCGTAAGTAGTTCTATCGATAAGTTAATTTGTTTTTGATTATTCTTTTGACAGTTGTGATTGCAGCAATAATTCTTTAATTTCAGCTGTTTCTGACATTGATTCGTCATGTATTGTAAGAGATTGTGTTTTGTTTCGTGTTACGTCAGCGTAGGATTTGGTTCATTGGATCGAGTGGCTGTGCGCATTGTTAGTGATACTATTTCGAATATTAGTCTGAACTGGACTGGTGAAGTGGCAGTATCTATGATTTTTTTTGTCCTAAGTGTAGGTTAAAGTTTTTGCTGCAATTTTTTCCTTATTATACTACCCTTGTCGTCTGTTTTGCCCGATGTTGGGCAGTTTGAAGTGAAGTGCGTGCCAGCACATTTTACACAAGCAGGATTTCTAAAGTAGTAATTCTTTGTATGACCGTAAGCTTGGTAACGTATGATCTGTGATACATCTCGTTTGTTTCTTGGCGGATGAAATGTAACGATGGTATTAACGAGTTTGTTAATTTTATATATATTCTTATTGTTTTCATTACCCGGTGCTCGAGGTCTTTCAGTTCACTGATAATGTCATAGCTCTTCCTTCAGCTGGTATGTATAGAAATTTGCGTTCTTCTCATTCAGGGCAAACACAATCGTACTATATATTTCCGTTGTATTTCCTGGGACCTTGATACGATTATCTTTTAATCGTTTTAGTGTATAGTTATTATCTGCTGTTTTTTTAAAGAAGTTCACGTAACGGTTCAATAATTTGAGCTTCGATACGAATAAGAGAGAGTCTAAGAGTAACTGCCTTTGGTACAGTAATATCCATGGGCTCTGTCATTTTATCGATGTCCTGCGTTAGTACATTAAATGTATCGGAAAGGGGTATATCGGTTAACTATTTGTTCTGTTGGATAAATATCCAAAAATATTCAATATCCTAAATAGGTTGTCCCCAGGTGTGTTTTATGGCAGTATTTTACGTTTTTCATTAGTGTTATTCTCCCACTCATCACTCAACTGATTAGTAACAATCGTTTTATCGTTGTATATATCATTTTTCATAAGATAAATTTACCAATGTTTTAGATCGTTTTAAAATGAATTTTGTTTGTTTCCGCCATTTGTCTTATTGAACTTGCCAGTAGGCAAGTTTAACAGATTACAGACAATCACGCACTTGCACTTCTGGCGATGCACAATGAGCACACACAAACATTTAGAAATTCGTTTATCGTAAACACGTCCGATCGGGTCGATCGCTTAAGCGAGACTGTGAATGCCTTTCTAGAATCTTCTAGAAGATTCTATTCTACGGATATGTGATGTTTATTAAACAAAATAAGAGTTTGTTTGTTACTATGACGAACTGCGATTTGGAGTTAGTCTGAAAGTCGATCGCGTAAAGAATGCACGCAAAGACCTTCCGGAATATTAATAAAGTTTGATTTATTGATAAAATAGTTACATACAGATATTCATCGTTACAAAGCAATAGAAATGACAAGAAATCAATCATTGCATATCACCTGTAAAAATCCATATACATAGGGCACGATCCCACGGTATGTTTCATAGGTACAGTTTATCAAAATTACATATAGAGCGCTTATATTTTACATTAATCGTGTAGAATACGTTATTATACCTCGATTTTACTATTATGTTTGCCACAAGCCCTAATCGAGGAAGTAGACTTACGATAGCCAAAGGCAATTTAAATTTCAGTTTTTTCTCACAATTTAGGGGAATCGATATCTTTTGACATCTTTCTACATGCAATGTTCACTGAAGTTCAAAAAAAGAAGCCTTTCCCTATCCTTCGACTCATAAAGCTTATACGCTTCTTTAGTAATTTTATTGTTCTCCTAGATTATACATCCTGGATTAAATTGTCCATTGGTCTATTTACCTGTAGAGTTGATTCTTTCCAAAAGCTCGATTGCACGTTTCAAAGCTTCGGATACTAAGTTTCGTCGATCTATGGTCGACAAAGTTTAGTCTTCTTATGGATCATACAGCCTAGCATACTATTAGGTTATTTGCAGAAGGGTTTTGTAGAATTTATTCTGCACCTTCTCGATTGAATCGACTTGGCTCGGACCCTATACTTCTATTCCATAGATCAGGATTAAGGCTACTTATTTCATTAAACGATTTGATCTTCGAGTCCTGAATGTCTAATTTTGTGGCTACCATAAATTTACAAGTTGTATATATCGCTGCCTTAGCATACATTTGCTTAGAAATCTCTTTGTAGAGGTCTGTGAACGAGAAAGTGACGCTGAGGTATGTAGGTATAGTAGCCACTTTTTGACAATTTGGATTATTTCTTCGCTATATATTAGTAGTCTGTATTTTGAAGCTTTTTTGCCTTTTTTAGTAGCGAAGGTTTCAGATTTGTCAGTATTGACCTCTAATTTATTGATATTACAATACGATTCCCGGGTATTTAATTTGTCTTGCATATCTACCAGCGAATCTTCTGTAATAATCAAACCGTCAACATTTCATCGCCCTTTTAATTTTATGGTGCCGTTTCTACCCAATGATCTCTTTAAATCCCTATATAAACAGTGTAAATAGAGTCGAGTCGAAAGAGTTTACTTTGTAAAACTCCTTACGTTATTCGAACCTCCTCGGTCTAAGTCGTTGTGTTCACTTTTATTTCAATCGTTGTTTTATTGCAAAATTCTAACAGGCGATGAATTTATATCAAACATAGAATTTGTAGCACAAAGTCTATAAACGTGGCAATTAATTTGCCTTTCGGCCTGGTCAGAACAGCAGCTACTTTGTCGTTTAAACTGAAAATGTTATGCTCCGCTGACCGTTAATTATGATACTAGTAAAGATTATAGTAATAGAATTCATTACCACTATATTATCCCTATAGTTTTTAGGTTTTACCGGATGACCATTTTTATAAATCATGGCGATGATGGCTTTGTCTCAAAGATCAGACGTGTCCTCTTTCTGTAAAATAGTATTATAATCTTCGCGATATAGTCTCACTAATTTGGTGGAAGTTCTTCAGAACAAGTTGTTCTCCAAAGAAAGGGGCAATGTCTTGTAAGCTTTTTAAAATAATTGTGCGTCACGAGTATCAGAAAGGGCACTCTCGGTTTTATCGGTATACTCCTTTCTAGCATTCTGAACGAATTTGACATACTTTGCACCGAAGTTTACGTATTCCAATCTCATATCCCAACATTAGTCGCTCATAATTAGTTTCCAAACACAATTTTCTTCTATGGGGAAAATATTTCTTAGCCTCGTCTAATGTTATTTAATCGATCAGTGATTTCTATTACCTGAATTAGAATAACATTAAAAACGTTAATATTCGGCTTCGATTTTTCAATAATTTCGCCGGTATTTATATGTTCAGTGATTTTGTTGGACTGTTCAAAGATCTGGTTCTTTGGCCAGAATTGGGACCACCCATTTTGATATATTAAAAGATAATTTTAGTTTATTAATTGGTTTAATTCGCCTTTGTATACAATTGATGTAACAAAGTAAATAACAGATATATAAACAATATGATCTAAGAATATAAATCAAAATAAAATAATATAAAGTAAAATAACAAAAACTTTTATATAATTGTAGAAATTATAATATCCTTAACGTATTATTCAAATTTCAGAAAAAAGTTCTCGCTCAAGTTTTTGCAAACGATTCGTTTGTTTTTCACATAATTTAATTAAAAAAATTGAACATGAAAATTGACTTAGAACGAAGTTCGGTAAACTGTTTAAAATATCGTGTCAGTTATCCGGAACGAAGTGACAATACATCTGTCACCTTTGACTGCTCCCGTGGGAATTGATGGAATAAGTGTGGATAAAGTATTTTACTAACCGATATTAACAACTTTTGTCAGTATGCTACCTGCGTACAGAGTGATCGAATCACCTGATGATATCGTCTTGGTTTATAACAGTATATTTGCCATGATGACTTTTTATCCAAATTAAAAACAAATTACGTATATCTTATAAAACGAATACATCCATATTTATCGTGATATTTTCCCTATCTTAATAAGTATTACCTGTCGTCATAATTTATTTGTACACATTTCGCGAGTAATGATAACGCGAGTATGTTGTTGTGGATCATGTGGTAATTCGTGCAACAGAATACGCATTACCAATCATTTTAGAATTTATTATAGGGTTGCAGCTTATTTACATTGGGATGCAATTTACATTGCTCTTAATCGTCGGTCTGTGGGGCAATTCTTCATCAGCGGAAGTGGTAGTGTCGCAAAATCGGTTATAATTTTCTGTATCGATATTAACGCGAATTTATCAAAGCAATTTTTAACCCACCTTGTCCAATAAATTTATCGTATAAGAATGATAAATTATTCGCTTTTTAAATATCTTGGCTTTTGAAATGTACAAATAAAATACTAAGTTAACAGTTGCAAACTGTAAAACCATTTATGGAACATATGGCAGACATCGGCATGTACTGTATTTAACGTCTTTTAATACAAAATAATTTTAAAAGAATCAATATTAAATAGAATAAAGGTACATGATTACAAGAACGTGGAAAAAAGCAACTGCTTTTTTACGCGTATTTTATACTTATAAATCGATAAATATTTAATATTTATAAATTATGTTTATATGTTTGTATGTGCCGATAATGTGGTTTGCGATCTCTTCACTTGGAAGGAACACGCGTGCATATTCTGTTCTTTGATATACTACTATATATGAAATGAAATGGATGTTGGCTGGTTTTGTAATTTTTCTTATTGCGTAAGCATATTCTTTTATTTGGATACCTTCTTTGGCGTCAATTATAATCGCTTGTTCTTTTTCTGGAAAGTTCGCTTTGAAGAACGTTGGTGTAACTTCTACGTTGGGATACAGGGGGTTCGTTATTTACAAAGGCCATGTGGGTGAAACAGTATTCACCGAGATGTGCACCGATTTTAGAGAGATCGAGATTTAAAAACCACTTATTTCACTATTCATTTCATTAAATTGAAATTGCGTCACTTTACGTTAAGAAAAACTTGTATTTTTCTGGAATTCGCGTTCACGATACGTACTATGTTTATACACACGTACGATCACTACCGTGATTCGAGCGAGACTGTTTCGGAAAATGTCAATAAAAAACGTACACACAACGACAAACTTTTTGCCGAAATTCGACTTCGCAAAATACAAATAACTGTCATTTTGACAATTTTCATAAAAATCAAATTGTTCGGACGTTGATCCCTAAAGAATATATTATAGTTTCTAGTATTTCCTTAGTTTTTGTTGCATCTCATTCCGATTGATTAGAATCGTGTACACCATTAGGCTACATTGAAAAATAATCATTGAAAGCGATGACGCCATAAACGCAAACAAGGATTGGTTTTTAAAAAATTATCAGTATTTTTTATAGTTCGTACTACTGTAAATTAAATGACGAGAACTTGTATCACCCAAATGTTTACTTTCGTTTTAGTGTTGATTCGTAATATGTATATTTTTCAACGCATCGAATCGTCCAGCCTTCTCGATAAGTAAGTGGAATTGCCACGGATCGAAACAGAAGCGGTACGAATAAAAATTGGACAAAACATCTAATTCAGACAGGAAAATATATACATATTTCAAAGCTCACTCGTTCCCTTGCGATTAATCGATTCGGAGAATAAAAAAATTATATGCCGGGTAGAACCCGACATCTTCCGTAAGATTTTACAAGCCCGTTAAAATTAAATTCATAAAAGGGACTACTGATATAATTAATGAAGAAATTAATTATGTTCAGCGACAAATAAACATACTTATGGGAACAGAAATCGAAAGACTTAGGACGTATATCCGTTACACGTTCGTCGCTGTTTAATTACGATAATGGAAAAGTTAACAACTTTGCAAAAACAGGAGACATCGATCCAAATTCTTTACAACTTGGTTCATCTATCCCAAACGCCAGAATTAAATTATTTGAAAACTTTTTACTCGTAGCACACAATATTTCCCATAAGAATATGGCAAATAAGATCCGAAGTGGAAAAACGCGAAAGTAAATAAAAGGGAAATGATTATCCAGAAAGAATTCCGAAGTAATACAGGTTTACGCGTTGATACGATGAAACCTGATTTCGGCAATACGAATGACGAGAATACTAGTGGAAGATTCTTTTTACATCATGAGTTATCATCAACAATTAACGAGGATTGTTGTTGAATCAAGTGGAATATCAAGTGGATACGAAATTGACATCGATAAATTTGAAGAATATTCTACTAAAACAGTAGAATTATGTTTGTAATTGATACCCAATGAGCCCTATTGTGCAAAAAATGTCAATTCACGTAGCGTTAATTGTAGAACAGCTCTATTACCGGTAGATTTCAAATTTGTACAGATTATTCCAAGTCCCTAAAAAAATTCAAACTTTGTTGAGTATGTAACAAACGGTGAAGTGACGAGTTAAAAAGTAGCATGCCGATCTGGAAGCAAAATGAGTATGTTTCTCAAATATACCAATGGAGCATGTAAGTTCATACGGAACATCACTTGCAAACTGCATATACGAACATTCATAATTTGAAAGAGAAACAAGAGATCATCCACAAATCTTTGAATAACGTTCTCGCAAATATTTGTTATTAATTATTCAAAAACATGTGCAACGCGCACGGCTTCCCGTATTATTATATTAACGATACACGAGATTATCGATAGAAATCGATACAAGAAAGAAAATATTATCAATCAACTAGTATGGTAAAGTAGATTACGTCTCCCTGTTATCGATCGTACTCGTATTAAAGGCGTACACGCATTCGTATTTTCCAACTCGTACAATAGTGTGGAACACGTTTTCGGAATGAATTTCTCGTGCGAATATAAATCATTATGTTCCTTACCGTTTTGCAATCCGAGGCTTTGTTATCGAGACATAAATGGTTAAGATTTATATGCGCGCAAACGCGTGTCGACGTGTGCCTTGAGGTGAGCGCGCGTGCGCGTGCGCGTAGCGCGCGCCCAGCTGACTGGCATTTAAACAGCGCGTGCCTGGACTGCCAGGAGTCACACCTAGTGGTGAACTCAAAACCGGATTGAATCGCTTCGAATCTGTCACGTCAGATTCGAATCGCTTCGAACATTATTCCTTACTCAACGAACTTGAAGTCTTTATTGGTCTTGAAAGTCTTTAATCGTTCTGGAAGTATGAATGGATTTTGAAACATTTAAAACCCTTGAACACTTTAAAACTCGATACATCAATACCGATATATCGATACAATTTTTTAGAAATAAATTATAATCTACAAAAAATTCAAAGTATTCATGCCTAATCTGCAAATATTCTCAAAATTGACAATGTTAATTAATTGTTTATAAAAATTTTATGAAAATTTTCTTAAAGATTGTTAAAGTTGATTACTATTTGTTTATAAACAATTGTACCCAGATCTGCATATCACCGCTTGGTTTTCTTCCGCGACCCATTTTCAAATCAAATACGTACTTGAGAAATACAGTTTATGTCCAACATGAATGTAAACATAATACGTACTAACTTTTCGATATGCCAGCAGATTGTAACACGGAGATAATTGAAATCGTCAATTGCTAATTATAATGGGCAATTAAATTCTTTAATTGTGAAAGTCAATTGTTAGCAGCAATTACAATCGATCAATGGTTTGAAATCCAGGATTAAAACTCTTCGTAAACTAAATATCGATTCGATTTTACTGATATAATATTCGCTGCTCAGATTTGTTACAAGTAAGTAAATAAATAAATAAAGAAATTCAATGTAACGTAACTTAGAATAATGTACATTTCTTACAAATTTGCAAATCGTTTGGAAATTTTCAAATTTCACATAAATTTACAAAATGATGTATGTCTATACGTTGCGAATTTTGTACAAGTATTTCAAATTTAGAAACGACTTTAAATTTATAAAAAATTTGGATTTTTAAAAAATATTTGTACATTTGTAAAAATTTATGAATTTGTAACGAATACATATATTACATTGAATTAATTTCTTTATAAAAAATTTATTTGTCATTGAAAACTTAAAAATTTGTAACTAATATAACGAGAAAACATCACACCAGACTAATAACTGATTTATGCGTGTCATATTCGGTAACTGAATGAATTTCCATGCTAAGAGAGAACGTATTATATTTATTAAATAATTTTTTTTACTTTTTAATTGCAATCGAATTTAATCGTAATTAAGATTTTGACAATACCGACTGTAACGCTAATAACGGATCGTCACGTTGATTAAACGCGAAAAACATTTTCTACCATCTTGTTGCATACATTTGATCTACTTCCTCTAATTTAAATCGTTAACAAATACATTTTCGTATAAAACGTATAATATTATTTAACGTATTAGTTTTAATTGATTTTTGTAGAAACGTTAAACTTATTACATTCAAAAATATAGCTACGATTAGAATTTAAAGATGTGCTATCATTTTGGTGCAATGAGAATCAACGAGAAACAATTGTGACAACGACACAATTATTTAAAGTACAAGCTTTATCCTATTAACCGTGTTTAGATTTACAACGGTTTATTCTAGTTCCTTTTCATGTTACGATTAATTGTACTGTGAGCTCTCTATAATGTGCGAAGTTACAAATATATTTCTATCATTCGGCTACCTTATAAAATTCACTGACCAACTAAATATGGGTCCTCAAACTCGCGAGTCACGATTTCCAAAAAATTCGGCAAGTACGTTTGTATAGTTTGCGATAGAAGCGACGCCAATGGTCTATTATTCACTTCGTATAGGTTTCAAGCCCTCTGTATACATGGGTGCGTGTTAAATATTCCGGCTGGTCCCGTTTTCCCTCTTCTTCATTTCCTTTCTGCGGAGGTTTTTCTTTGGTTAAATTTACGATTTCTCGTGCACGTGTTCACAAAAAGAATTTTGAAAAAGGATTCTTCGACTCGCCTTAAAAAAGGAGAGGACCATTCGTGAACGATGTGTAACCAAGTGCAAGGGACCGATTCTTCTTTCTTTTTTCCGGTAAGAATTGCCTGGAATACGTAGGAGGGTGACTATAAAGAAAAAGACTCGTTTCTGCTTGCACGACACGATTGTCACGAGATGCAAGAAAAATCGATACCTAAGTGGCGAGAGGTCTCTTTCATCGAAGTAATGTTTCCCTCACCGAATAGTATCTTCGAACATTTAGTGCCTGACCAGTATGCCTGGAAAATTCTATAAAAAGGCGTTGAATCTCTGAACTCGAAATTTCGAGTCATTGGCCGCTAAATAATCATTTTGCTAGAGATGCTTAATGTTCGAATTCACACTTCATCGAAAATCATCGTTATTCGCAGGAACATATACAGTATGAACAAAGATATACGCATCTAAACAAGTTGGAAATGTAAGTAAATTACCCAAAACACAATCGCAAAAAATATTAGCATTCGCATGGTTGCTTAAGTACCAGTCATTGTCTTAATAATTGAACTATAAAATATTTCGTTGAAACGCCTTTAGGTTCAATCGTACTTTTCAAAAATCCAATCAACTATTCTACACGTACCAACACAATCTTTCCTTATCGCTATCCATCTTGTAATTATTCAAATGAATTTCTTTCTCTCTCTCTCTCTCTCTCTCTCTCTCTCTCTCTCTCTCTCTCTCTCAACAGATACAATTCTATGCCCTACTTTATATATATAAATCAATGGGGAAAATACAGGTGCATCCAATTGTATTTATTGTAAGAGCTTCAACAATATATTACGAGGACCCGATTGTTTGCAATATCTGATTTATTTTTATCGCAATATGTGACTAAGTAATTCATATGCATTACAAAATTTTTTATTTTTTGCATTAATAATGTGTTAACTTAGAAAAAAGAAAATTCTATTTTTAGAGAAGCCACCTAGATTATTTAGAATACGAGAATGTAGAAAATATAAAAAAGCAAAAATTTATTTTTTTATATGTTCTTTTTATTTTCCAGAAGAATATATTATATAAATTGGGCAGAAGTCAAGAAGCAATAACAATAAAGTAATACTTACATTAGTGGGTACATTGCTTTCCACAGAAACGTTGGGCGTACTAATGACTCTATTTAATATTATTAATAAGTATTCACAATATAAAGTGAAATTACAATTATATTGTATACTACAATATTCTTACAGGCATCTAGAATACGTAATATTACGAGAAAAAACAAAATTTTTTAATTTTTGACAATTACATTGTTTTCTTTAAACCTCTTCAATTATGTAAGTAACTAATAATTGAAATCGTAATTATAAATATTGTTAAAATTTAACCATCTGGTGTACACAATACAGAATTGATGGAAAAGTTACGTAATATAAATTAAAATGTATTTGCTTAATATACATCGTTTGTTAATGTTTTACGTCCGGACATTACTTTGCAGTATAGATTAAAATGCTACTATAAACTAAATATGCTCGAAATCTGACTAGAAAAAAATTGTAACAAAAAGACGGTGGAAGGATGAACATAATTCTGTACTTGCGTTAGCCACTTATGTCCAACATTAACCTGCAATTACTAAAGTTGAAAAATAAGGATCACTCTAGTGTTCACACACTATAATGACGTCAGAATAGAAACACGTATAGTGCTATAGAAACAGTATTCAAAATGCAAGATATCTGTAAAGTTTGGAATTGATGAGAATCTTAAAATTGGTAAGTAGATTGTTATTAACAACACGGAAGTGTCTGTACTAAAACTCATAAAAATGTATCAAAGCATTCACAATTAAAAAAGAACTCGAATGGTTCGAATTAGTTACCGATCTCTCTTATCGATATTTATGTTATTTTTCTTGAAATATATTTAAACGATAATTTTTCAATAATAAATCAGAGTGCGTAACAGATAATAAATTTGGAGAATAACAGAACGTATCGATATATGCAGATCTAGAAAAGGGTTTATTCGCGTATTTCGATCCAATTGATACTCTTCGATAATTCCTGCAAGGAATTGTTCATCTTCTCGTTCAAAAGTAAAATTTACTAAGATGTCGATACTCACAGAGGATCATTTCCGATACCTTTCGCTGCAGACTCTCGATTGATCGTTGAATAAAAGAGCCTAAGTTTGACTTTGAGTATGAGTTAATACGTCTATTATTACAGCCAATAAGCCATGTGGCCACCTTTTAGCGGCACGGCTCTATTGTATCGAAAATATTTCCATGACCCTGAGTAAGAATAACATCTCGATGTGAGTTTTCGTTTGGTGAATCGATCCTTTCAAGAATATACATTCTCCCTGCACGGTCGTCAGATTCAGTTCATGGAAAGTCTCCGAGTTCGTTCCGCCATGTTTGAATAGCGGACACAATACAATAATTGTTCCCTTTAAGCGTCGAAGAGGTTACTTTTAAGAAATTTGTCTCTCTGTGGCATTGTATTCGAAAATTCGACTCGTCAAATCCAAAGTTAGCATTGATCCTGAACTTCGTTCCTAGAACTACCTATTGGCATAGCAAATTTCTAAATTTCAGTGCAGTATAAGTCTTCTTACTAGAACTTACTAAAACCCGATGATTTTTGACATTATATTATCGATACAACTTTCCACAATGATAGTAAATACCATGGAAATACACTTCGTTTCAACGACGTTGAAATTAAATTTTAATCGAGGAAATTAACGACTTTTGAAAGTCAAGTATAACACAATTTATGTAACACTGTGCAAAACAGTACCATGATACGAATTCGTCGTTGTGTATAAAATCTTTACCAGTTTACGCCATTGTTTCGAGGGTGTCACTGTTGAGATTCTGAAGTCTTTGACAACAGAAGGTCCTTCGCATTGTAAGTGGCTAAAGAGGCAACTACATGTAACACAAGTGCGAGGAAAGAGTCTTCCTCCATATTCCATGGTAAAATGCGACGTAACGTTATTTCCGTAACACTTTCCGTGTTATCAAACATTTTTATTCTCAATACACCTCTTTGTCATTGTACAACAACTATTCAAATGTAAATACATTTTATTGGTAGGTACAAACACGTTTAACGTTTTTGACCCATTCTTCGGAGTCCCCTTCAGAAGAAATAATGCCTGTAATAATATTTTACAAAATGGGGTTCCTTGTCAAAGTTTTGAGAGATGCGTACAAACGAATAAAAATAGGTTATAGTGCGAAATGTAAATTCATAAGAATATTCCGTTGACAAAATTTGTTTCATAGCGAGGTCAACCATCAAAACTACTATCGTAAATGGAAGTAAATTAAAACAAGTGGATGATAAGGAAACTGCTGAAGGTCTGTAAAATTATAATAAAAACATATATACACATCGCTATAGCATTTAACGAATACACGAGATTGTGACCCTGGAACAATTATTATAGAGTTTTCCGCAGCAACGATGTAATATTTAAACAATGAATATGCTGCGATATCAGTGTACAGTTTGTACACATTATATAATACACTACATTGTGTACAAAAACAGTGTAATTAAGCAAAGGATGATTCCCCGTGAAAAAATAAGTCGAAAGTACAGAATAAAATTTTTACGTGCGAGATTTTATTTTCAGGAAAAATTGAAAATACATTGTAAATCTGTCAGTTATACGTGTACTAATTGTAAGATTCGAATCGAAGAATCTCTGTCTCTACTCACGGTAGTACGATATTAATAAATTTGTGCAATGTCGTTCTCTGTTTTCTGTTATTGTTACTGCTTGCCCACTATCAATCTGTACTAATAGTCTCCGATTTTGTATTTAATTGAAATAATTTTATAAATAAGGATAAAGCTATTATTTTTGAAAGTTAATTCGATCAACGAAGCAATTGTATTAAACGTCGACGGTGTTGCTACATGTACAGTTGTGCTTTTTGAAGTAAATTGTTATGCAGTCCTTGTAATACACTACACGTATTTATTACTTTGTCACCGCTTCGACAACTTCACCGTCTATGCGATCGTGTACTCGTTGACCACCATAAATTATTATTTCAGACCTAGAAGAAACATTTTCAAAAAGACTTCGCTTTGTTCTTGATATTACGTGTCTCTTAGAATGACAACTCGGATAGCGTTCTCTGTACAGCCGACTCGCAACAGACACATTGTCATTGCATATTCCTAAACAAAGGTCCATGCTTGCTTATTCTTGAGTAGTTTGAACTAAAAAGAGGATAATAATACGGATCGATAGTAAATACGTGGTAAGAATGACAGTATTGTTCGTGTTTAAAAAAATTAAACACCAGGAGAAAGAAGGTCCACCGACTCGATACTTACAGTTAGTACCGGTGTGTATAATCATGCTGCGAAAAGAAGGCACAAGTTGTTTACATCGAGGCTCCGTCCGTAGTTCGTTGCCGCTTCAGCTATCGCGAGCAAGAAACGCCGTTGATCGAAGACGGCGACAAAGACCGACAGCGACCGTAGCGAGACCGAGTGAGAGAGAATACTGCGCCATTGGCGTAGCTTTCGAATCAATTACCTACTAAGAAACAGAATAATTTCGTTCTTGTTTAAATATTATCACTGATTCGATAAGTTTCTCGTAATGGAAAAAAATGAACACAATTTGATATGCGTAATAATCGTTATTATTTTGAAAATTGTTCGTAACGAAAGGAACTAATTTATATTTGATACAAATAATATAATTCCGTTTATACTCATTTCTATCTAGATAAGTTCTATATAATTACAATTTACACAAAAGCAAGTCGTACTAATATTAAATCGAAACAAACAACCTTTACATTGAACATCATTAGTAGATCAACTGATCTTGCTAGCAGCGTTTAACGTTTATTAAATATCTTATTTCATTTTATATCGACTAGAAAATGAGTATAAGCGGATTTATATTATCTTTAATAAATACAATTTAGTTCTTTTCGCTGTAAATAATTTTCAAAATATTCATAATTATTACGCAGATTAAATTCTATTCATTTTTTCGTTACGAGCAACGTATCAAACCAGCGGTAATATCTAAATTGGAAGCAAATTATTCTGTTTATGAATACTTGACCGTGTTATTAGAGCCTACGCCGATGCATCTTACCTACGAATTCATCCTCAATCGGACTTGGAATCACTGCTGTCGGTCTTCGTCACCGTCTTCGGTCAATAGCAGCCAGCGTCTGCGATGGTAAGGGATTTAACGGACTACAATTAGAGTGGGGATGTCGATACGCTGCGCTTTCTTTTCGTGGACGAATAGTACCATATAGGTGTTTCGTATTTATCGAAATAGACGATTGTTGTATATTGTTGTCTCGTGTGCAAGCTGTGAACCACAACTCGTATATTTTTGTCTGTTTATAAATAAACCTGCATGTAAAATGAACGAAAGAATCGATATTACGAGTAATAAATATTCTAGGCTTTGTCGTTGGTTCTGAAACTAACTCGATGGCTAAAAAATGTTTTCTCCAAAGCTCGGAGAAACAGATCCGTAACGTCCGGTTACGTAGCTATTAAAAATAATCCTAGGAATTTTATGCTTCGTTTCATTTTCATTGGAAACATTAAAGGAATTATTCAGTAAAACTTTCACGAATAAAGACTGGAGTAAAGAACTCATTTACTGTCACTCTAAGCTGTTTCGTTTAAAGTTCTATTGAATCAGCAACAACATAATGAAGGGTTCGGGTAGTTGGCTGCTTATATAATGACAGTCAATGCTTGTAATCTTACCGAATAAACCTTATAAAATTATACATAAAATATCTGCACATAAGAATTAACGTAATAAGAAATGCAGCACTCAATTTTTTTTGTCATTAACTTTGTGTCATAAAATGATAGAGAATTTCATATTGACTAGAAGCTATCGCTTATCATTTCGTAAACCCGCACAGTTAGAACGGCCCAAAAAAGTATTCGTATCCTATATTATCAGGAAATTACCCCAATCTACAAGTTTAATTTCAATGAAAGTTTGTGTATATGTAAAGCATACTGAACTGCATATGACAATTTTTTTACAAACAAAAAGTGTTAATTTTTTTAGGGGACATTTTTTCCAGTAGAGCGATAGAGCACTAAAAGCTGAACATTTTCTGTAAGAGAATTTTTGTTGTATCTTGCATAATTGTCAAGTTATAAAGAAAATGAAAGTCGTTGCAGTTGTATGAAATCAGCCTCTACAGTGTCACTTTCTTTTCCCTCTTTCCGAATACAACTTTGTAATAATGCGAAATAGAGTAAAACTTTTCATATAAAAAATGTTCAACTCTTAGTGCTCTATCATATCGCTGCAAAAAGTCCCAAGAAAAGTTGCATTAAAAAGAATAGAAAGAACATTGAAACCGTTGAGACTTGATTTCACCTTCTTAAAGAAATTTCACGTGGACAATAAAATTTCTCTCTATGTGCACAACTATGCTCTAAATGCGCGCAAAACTTTCGTTAAAATCAGTCTTTCAAGTGAGAAGAATTCCCTTCCGATATAGCGTACGAATACTTTTTTAACAATTCTCCACTCTAAAAATTTACACAACACATTTACAAGATCAAGACACATTATGTATCGTGAGCGAGTATAAGGCAGCAAATTGTTTCTATTGGAAATCAGCATGCCGGATTGGGCTTTTATGGTGTTAAGAAGGGATTTAAAAGTCCGATCGAGTATCCGTTCAGCGAAAGGGTGAAGCATGAAGTAGCAGAGCGTCGCGTTTACGAGCGTTACGAAACATTCGCTTTCTGCAACGGCATCAAATATTTGACAATATTTTCAAATGTTTTCGAAAACGTAACCCAACACTCTGCCACTTCGGGGCGAGGATCCGGCCCCTCGTAGCATTCCTTTATTCGGTGTAAAATCACGGTGAAAGCGCTCTTCCATTGAGGTTCCCCAAGTGATGGTATCATGTTGCGCGCTTCCTAAGGGCTGCGCTACAGGTTAGATCCGCAAAGATCGGTACGATAATCTAAATGGAAAGTTCTATTGAATCAGCAGCAACATAATGAAGGGTTCAGGTAGTTGGCTGCCTATATAATGACAGTTAATGCTTGTAATCTTACACGTGGCAGGTATTTTTCTCGATCCCCTAGAAATGGGTACCGAATGATGGTACATATACTTCTTTTTTTTCCTTCACCTTCACCGCTTTCTCTGCTTCTCGCTGTCTTTCACTCTTTTTATTCAACTTTCCACGGACACGCGAAAATTTGGCATTTTACCTGAACATACCAGTAAGATCCTTTTCTAGATATACCCAATAGCAATATCAGTAGCAAAGCGGCTACTTTCTTTTGTTTTCGAGACCGAATGTATCTGTTAGAAATACTCATAATATGCATTCCATAGTGGCATGTATACATAACAAAGAAACAATTTAAAAGTGGAGTTCGCGTCTTTTATAACATGGATTGCGGCACGAAATTTAAACAATAAGTCTAAAATATTTATATTGTGGCAATTAAACCTATTTATATGTTTATATATTAGGTATACGAAATTAAATTAGGAAAGAACTTATTTATTTAGTTTGCTGGCATTTGCATCGCGTTCTCTGGTCTATTTGTTACAGAATTGGCACCAATGTATCGCGAGTTTCGCTACCAGCGATATAATTTCGTGAAACTCATTTTACCGTTTTCTTTAAAGTAGTCTAATATTTTAGTTATTTCTATGCAGAGTTTATCCGAGCCTATGTGTCACTTTATGATTACTTGATCGTGGGAATTCAATTCTTTTGTAGGATTTCAAAAAATATTTGCCGATATCTTTTTTCAACGGGAATTGAAATTGAAATGTCTCTGTTTACAAACTATAAAAATGTGAGAAGGTACACGGGGGAGTCCTGTTGATCTCCAAACTGGTACTTTAAGATCAACGTTATGTGTATTCAAAAATTCATTGATAATTTTTAAAAACATTTTGATTTTAGAGGCGATGACTTCTAGTGTTTCTGCACGACGACTCGGATAGAACGTAAACATTTGCAGATAGACTTCTGGACTATCGTTAAATTAGCTATAGAAGCAGCTAAATTGTAATTCTTGAATCGTAACCTATTGAATTTTTAAATATTGAAAATTAAGAAAACTCCCCCAAAAAAATTCTTGCTTCTTGTAAGAAACATATTTCTTAAACACCTTCGATTTATAGTATTTTCCAACTCTCAGGTTGCTGGAGACTTCGATCCAAAGTGCACGATGTGAGCGGCCAACTTATGATTCCGCAGATACAAATAGCGATAGAATAATTGAAACCAGTAGAGATGTCTTTAAAAACATTAAAAAAGCCCTTTAATGCTATTACTTAATGGTAGCCCTTAGTGCTCGTACTTTGGAGCAGTAATTTGTTCGGCTAATAGGTTCACCGACCGAGAAGGACATCCTGACCCTCTTGACGATCGCCATCTAGCGTTGCAGGATTACACTGTGCAGTTTAGGGAGGTTAGAAGTTCTTATAATAGATGGTGCATTGCACTTTGTGAAAATGCACAGGAAACAGTTTCTTAATGTCGCATGAAATAAATATACAGCACATTGTACAAATCTCTCGATTTTGTACGAATAATTTACGGAAAGTATTATACTGCGTTGATATTCTCGTATGAAATTGTTTTAGTAATATATTTTATAATAATTCATTTTTATGTATACTCAATAGAATATTTCTATCTACGTTTCTTACGTTGCACAAAACTGTTGGTAAATTAAGGGCAAAGTAATTCTGAAGTATGGTACTTTAATCGTATATAACATTTCGCACATATTTTTTATATGTACTTACTAAGTAATAAAGATGAGAAGTGTAAAAGCAATTACGTTTGAATGTTAGAAGTAAATACGAATTCATTGGTAAATATTAGTTAATATTTATTGCAATAATAAATTACCAACGAAAATTTAAATGTCTTTAATACAAATGTTTTTCGCGCAAAGTGTAGAGGTTGTTCAATATATACTCAACGATATTTTATGTTCACGATATAAATATTGCACGCGATTAAATAATTTATGAAATTCATGTGCAATGCTGAACACAACTATTTAACACTCAAGTACCAATTATACAGTAGGTTTTATTCATCGTGAAGATGTAATGCAATTAAGTCATTTGTAAAGATCGTACTGTAACATTTGTATCTGAATACTAGCCGTAAATTTTATAGGAATAGTACCAAACGTTTATATATCATTGAACCAAAGTAACGAAGCTTTTTGTAACTCCTTGGCAAATAAATTACTTTAATTGAATAACTTTCATAATAAGTTTTTCGTTGAGGCAAATATCTAGTAAATTATACTATTCGTTTTGTTCATCTTTCTGACTGGTTTTTACCAATAACGGAAATACAAGAACTTACTGTAAAGGATAACTATTCAATGCGTAATGTTTCATTCCCACACAATTTATTTGTTAAATACAATTACAAGCATTCCTTAAATACAAAGTTAAAGAAACTCAAGGATCATGCGGTCCAAGTACGAAACGAAAAATAAAACAAAACTTAACGCAAAATGCTTACATAGATGTGCGAGTAAATCTCGGAATTACGAATAAAAGTGCACAAAGAAGAAGAAGAAAGCGACGAAGAAGGCAGTACGAATAAATATTTTGAAATAAACCGAGGAGAAAAAATTTTAACACGCTAACCTCAATTTTAAGCATCGATAAACAAAACGCGTATCGATCCAAATTCGATCGATTCTGCTTGGACAATAATTATATCGTATATCACAAGATATTGCTGGAGCTGATTCTATAATTCTAGTAATCTAATTTACGTATTATCTTAATCCTATATATTCTAAAATATATTCAGTGAGATCAAAAACGTATTACATAAATTTTGAGATGTTTCTTAAAGCACTTTGTATCGCAGTTTCTCGTTAAATTAAAAACTAATATTGCAGTCGTTTTGTTGAATCGCTAATATCACAGTTCGTTGGAAACATAGTTTCCGTCGTTTATCACAGTTTTCACACTTTCAAACGTATTTTCGTGTAAATTTTTCTATCGCGTATCACAGTTGTTCATATTATAAAATATGCACTGGGCGGCCTATCTTCTCGAACAAAGTTCGATGTCACTATACCTACGATACAATCTATCGATATATATTTAAGGCTACATTTAGTATCACAGTTTAAGTTAGTCGACAACATTTTTTAACTCAACTTCCTTAACGGTGTTCAAAATATCACCTTACTTCGATCTTCACTCGTTAACGAAATATCGATATTCCATTTAACGATTTTAAATCTAATACAATTAAAGCTCCGAACCAGGAGTTAATTGATAAGTGGATTTACAAGCCTAAATTCTACTAGAAAGACATTAAAACTTAAATCTATTAAATTGTATCGGTATGTTCGATTAAAGCTACCTTAAAGTCCGTGTTGTACAATGGAATATCTTATTACCTATATTTGTAAACCGCAAATGTCGATGAATCTTCGTATCCGAAGGGGTTTTTTTTTTTCAAAATTTTCCAAAAAAGAAACGAAAATCTCGAGTTGCCGTCAGTATCTCATTTTCGTTGTCAGTTCCCTCCGCTCGTTCGCCAGATTCTCATTCCTCGAGTTCCAGAGCTCTTCCTCGGCCAGTTGCATCCCCAGTGCTCTCAGTTCGCCTCCCATCTCGTTAACGCGATTCTGCCGTTCGATCTTGTCATCTCTGTAAATGACATCCTGACAAAGTCTGCCGCACAATCGTCGAATACTCGACAAAGTGTTCTTGACAACGTGCCGTGCGAGCAGTGTACCGTCAATATGTCGATCAGTCATCGAATTGACGGACACTTTTGAGATCAGCCTCTTCATATCGGTGTCGGCGGAGCAGGAAAACTGGTTGTGATTCTTGGTGCTTCGGAACCAGATCAAAGATCCTTGCGTTGACTGTACGTTCACGTACATCAACGAGCGTAGATCTGTATGCACCTTTATATGTATGTGTGTATGTATGTATGTTGTACGATCACGGCGGCAATTTGTACAAGTGAGAAAGGGTGAGCAAGACGGAAACGGAATGATGGACACGTGCACGGCTGCAACGCGACGCTCCCGGTTAGATCTGATTTGATTTTTCTTCGAAGAAGCGCACGTTTTGAGTAGGTGTGATTGAATGTGAGTTAGGACGAGGAGTCTTCCTCTTATATAGCCCAGACTTTGCGCATGCGCTGTTCCGAAGTCGAGCAGGAAAGAGGGTGGAGACACATTCGTTCGTACAAGTGCGTGTGCAGATTCGTATGCGCGGAGGAGCAGATATTTTCCACTTCTGCGATTTTTAACATTACAATGTAGCGAGATAACTATACCCGCACACGTATGCACACGCACGTATACACACGCGCAAACATAAACGCGCAATAGATCAATGAATAAATAATACAAGTGAAGAGTACTGCATACGTATTGTATTTGTACGTATTTGATAGTTTTGGGAATAAAAACCGATTTTTGCGAATTGTATTCCGAGAATACAATACTTATAATTGGTTTAAATTATTATAGCTCTTGGTACAAAATACTTTTAGACGGTTCTTTTTCTTTTTTAATCAATTTTTGTACATTCTTAACCTTAGTAAAAAGTTAGCAGTTTTATATCCTATTCGATTTTTTATTCAATATTATGTTCATACACTTAGGAACAAAGGAGAATATCGTGAAAAAATAATGCGGATAAAGTTAATGAAACACAATATTGTTGCAAATCTGGTCGATCTCGGTGAAGAGCGGTGTATCACTGAGAGGTATGATAAACGAATAGAACCAACGTATAATAATACGTCGTGATCTAATTAAGAGACTCGATTTAAACGTCTCCTGAAAGACGGTGTCTCGCAGTTTAAATGGAAGTGTTTAAGTTTTGCCAAATAATATACAAACACGTCTGTTTCGTTTTGGAAACAAGTTATCTGGAGTGTCGAAAGTAAATTTGCACCATTTGATAAAAAAAGCAACAATGAGTTTTGAGGGAAACGAATGAAGCACTCGGACAAAAATTCAATTTGTAAACTGTAAAACACGATGGGGATGCCATAATACAATGGGGGTGCTTTTTTTAGTTCGATGTAAGAGATTTCGTATTAATCGATGGACTTTGCTTACAATACTGATCGATATGATAACCTAATGAATGAAAATTTAGAATAATCACTGTGGAGAAAATGTGTATTCTTCCAACAAGACAATGCTTTTTCCAAGGATTCAGGAATTGAGCTCTTGGAATGATTACCACAATTTCAAATTTGATTTCTATCGAGAACTTACGGATTTTACCAATTACCAACAGATCGGACAAAACTTCGTTTTTCAGCGGTTTCTAACATTCATGGAAATGTACAACGAAAAATACCATCAAAAATTCAGTAGAAAGTATTCCAAAAGGTTTAGAAGTAATCATTAAAGTTGTATGAGGAAATATTAAATAATATTAAAAGCGTAATATATATATAGAAAAAATGAAAATGTCTACTGAATTTTGTTTACATTTGTTAATAAGCCTATAAATATTCTTATCCAAAATAAACCAGTTTATTTCATAAAACTACTTACGAAATGTGTTTATTAATATGTAAACTATAATAAAGAATTGAAAAATTAGCAATTAATTAAGAAAAATTTCTCAATTACCGCCTTCTTATCTAAAACAATCGAGTGTCCTCTCAATTTTGTTGTCCCTGATTCTACTTCTACAATTGTAGTTAAAGTAAAAAGACGCAAAAACAAGAATGAAGAATTAGATAAATATTGATTTATTTTTATACACAAAATTTACAAAATATTTGTGCAAACATTTTTGTGAATTTCTCTGTTTTTTAGCGGAGCGTTGTACCGTAGGAAACACATAATAGGATCGAATTTAATAGACAAATTTAGTGTAAAATTGATAGGAGTCGAACAGTATTACATTAACAATTGTGGTAAGTGATTTGTAAGTTTCCCTGTTTCGGAATAAGCAAAATTTGAAAAATTATGCTCCGAAAGTGGAGAAAAAAGGAAGCGTCGAGAAGGGGAAACAAACATGATTGACATTTGCAAATGCAACGACGGATCGTAAAACGCAGCTAAAAAAATAAAATAGAAGAGAGAGAGAGAGAGAGAGAGGAGAATGAACGATTAGCGAGGTGACGAACGAGAGTAAAAGAGAAGAGAAAGTTCGGCCGTGGTGTACACGCAGCACGAGCTGCGCACGGTACAACAAAAAGATAAAGAACAAGATAACAAGAAACAAGTTTAGTTAGCAGAGGAAAATAAAGCGAAGGATAAAGTATTGAAGAAGAAAGAAGGAATAACAAAAAATATTATGGAACTTGAGCAGGAAGTTAGAACGAGCCAGCCAAACGATGAGAAGGACGGGTAGTAGCAGGAACGAAGAGGAAAACTAGGTGTTTCATCGTGGCATACGCGCTGCACGAGTTACCTGTTGGGTAAGGGACAGAGAGAAAATTATCAGGTAGAAAGAGATCCAGAAAATAAAAGGACAACGAAAGAAGAAAGGGAAATAGGTACTTCGTGGCGCACGCGCAGCACGAGTTGCGCACGGTACAGTAGAAAAAAATGCAGCCACGATAAAAGGAACAGGGAGAGTAGAAAGAAGACGGAGTGTAGGACGAAAGCCAAGAAGCTGGTAGAGGAAGAAGCATAAACGATAGTAGAGAACGAGACACGTGGCGGGAGTAAGGTAGAAAAAAAGCCGCTTGTCTGGCGTACGCGCAGCACGAGCTGCGCACGGTAACGCTTGGCGCATGCGCGGCACATGCCTGGCCTGTGATCAGAGAAACGAGTGCGAGAGAAACACGTGGTAAAATCGTGCTGAAGAAAGAAAGCAGTAGCCTCGGTTTCGAGAAGCAACAAAGGATGGAAGTATCGCATCTCGGTGGTGAGTAAAAGAGCTAGAATGTCCTTAAGAAAAGAGCGAGACGAATAGATGGTCTTTACACGACGTGCTAGTGTGTCAAATAGCGATGGTGAGGGGATTGTTTGGGATGGAGAGAGAAACGTGTCGATTTGATGAAGAGGTGGGGATAGAAGGATAACTTGTTGCACGGAAGGCCGTATGCCGCGAACTTAACCTTAAATCGGGAATGGGAAATGAGACACGATCTCTACTGCGATTTTCTTGCCCCTGCATTGCATATCCGAATTTAATGTTCATTGTATTTTATGTTTTCTGCAGTACTAACTTTACGCATTGTCCAATCGAACGTTATACGTGTTTGTTCGACAAAACTCATACACATATTTACATACATACATGCATGCATGCATGCATATATGTATACGATTTATTCATAATAAATTATTATTCATAATAAATATTTTGCATACATTCAAATACAATTAAAAATGATAAATGTGGGTGTCAGTTTAGAATTTATCTCTTCGGTTATAAATATAAATTTAAATATTTCATTTTTATACGTTGAATTGTTTATATACTTACATATATGTATGTTCTTCAATATATTTAGGTGATTGCTTAATAAGGTTTGATTATTTACTGCTTTACATTGGCTGCTGTATATGTATATGTATATGTATATGTATATGTATATGTATATGTATATGTATATGTATATGTATATGTATATGTATATGTATATGTATATGTATATGTATATGTATATGTATATGTATATGTATATATTATTGATTATATGAAATCTATATCATAAATCATTGTGCAAATCAATAATAGAATGTAAAAGTACTTCAAAATTGGTACTTTTCAAACGATTAATCCCATTTATGAGGACAGTGATGATACTCATGCTGTACTCATACACCGGAAAAGCAAACGATGTCTAGGATCTCATATTTGATTCGTTTTTCGATTTGGTAGTTGGTCTTTTTCACTGATGGAGGAAAGATGTAAAATACGTAAGAGATATCACGAGCATTCAAAAACCTATTGTTGCAATAAATGAAGTTATAAACAGTATTAGTACTTCTAAAATACAAAGATAAATTAGGTAAGAAATTTTTTCATTTTTTTTTAAACGAAACAGAAAATAAATATTAATTACTCAAGAAAATGAAAAAACTTCAAGGATTGAAGTGTAACGTATGTTCGAAAAAATAAAGTAAAACAAAGAAAAAAGAGTTGCATTGTAAATTCACCACTTCGAACAACTTCTACAAACATTCTATGTACTTACCAGATTCAGAATTTGACCGTTAAAAGAACGTAAACGTTCTCAAAAATTGAAACCTAGTTATTGCACTAGTTAATTAAAGATAAATAAGTATAAAGCACCAGAGATTATTTGTTTCTCCACGCATGCTTTCTTACTCAGTTCTTTAAGAAAACGGTGAAATTTGAAATGACACTTAAATACCCGACTTCTTATGAACAATTAAATACACTAAATATATCGTAAATATTCTGAAACAATGATGTAAAAAGGATTACAAATATCGGGGTTGATCAATGATTATATACTAAAAATACAACGATTTTTCCCGAAAGTATGAATTAGGTTCATTAATTTTTGTTGCTATAAGAGAATAGTACGATCTTATAACATTTTGAAATATGTAACATTGATTATACATATCGATAAACATGATTTAAATAGCTAATCATTATGATTTGTGAAATGAAATAAAATAGAAGGTATGCTACATAACAATCTTTGTTAATGACTTTTATTGAAATTATTTCAATATTTCAAAAGATTCGTTTCTTTATAATTTCGAATATTACGCGATACGTTTATTATTCGTAATACATATTTCGCACACATTCAAATACAATTAAATATGATAAATGTGAGTGTCAGTTTAGAATTTATCTCTTCGGTTATAAATATAGATTCAAATATTTTATTTTTATACGTTGAATCTATATACTTACATGTATTTGTGTTGTTCAAAATATTTAAGTGATCGCCTAATAAGGTCTTGTTATTTACTGCTTGAAATTGGATATAATAAATTCGAACGATTCAACTAAATTGAGCTTCGGGTTACAACCGGTAACCAAAAGTTACTATCACGTTTCGATCAAATCGTTTTCGATCAAATTATTCAATGTATAAGATCAATCGATAGCGCGCATAATCCGATCGTTTAATCGGCCTGCTTCAATCTTTAGAAGACAGCAAAAAAACTCGGCATCTCATCCTCATTTTTGGCGTGACATTCGCGATCGCACGAAGATAAGCAGAAAAACTGTGCTTAATAGCTTACTACATAACTACACTTACTAGCAGCTATACTAATTTACTTACATATACATGCATACATGTGCGATGTATGTTACATATGAACATAACGGAGAATCGAAAAACAATTTATAATCCTGCGATATTGTAATATCGTTTACAATATTTTCATTTCATAATTCATTTCGCAGATGAATCTGATTAGAAAGATTGGTGTTAGACGAAAACCTATCGTAAAGGTCATACTTTGATTTAGTACATCGATGGTACCAAATCAGCCAACACTCAATATATAATTTAAAATCTACCATGCACTTTAATTTGTTGCGCATTATGGACACTCCCGGAAGCATAGGTGGCATATACTTTGAGTTATCTTAAAAAGTAGGAATTCAAGAGATTTAGATTAGAAAATCGGTAACCATTATGAACTCATCTCGTACTACTCGTTAATTTTGGAAAACAATTTAAAAAATGTGTACATTACAAAAAGGATCTAGTAGGACACAATTGTGTGTAAACTATGCGTGAATTCTGATATTTGAAGGTCCTTTCAGTAGTAAAGATGAGATGTTGCATAAACAAAACAAAACAAAAATATCGATAAACATCTTTACTCAAACGTATTAAATAAAAAGGGGCTTCATAATCTTTGGCTCTTACGACTGCTACTTACATATCACGTAAGTTACATATATGCGATTTTTACATTGTTTGCGATTAAATAAAACGTCAACATTTTATTTTGAAACAGTTTATACAAAACACGATAGTTCCATGTGTACCATGATCGTGCGTAACTATTGAAATTTTTTACCAAACCATCCGATACAATGCAAACTAAATATTGTCACAGTCTAAGGCCTGATGCAAACGTGCGATTATTTCCGCTGCGATGTTTTGCATTTTTTTCGTTTTTTTTTTAATTAGAAATATATGTTTTCAATCAATTTTTACAACATTCATCAACCCACGTTTGTATTCCATTACACGATATAGTAACAATGCTGTCAAGATCAGTAACAATACAGGAAATATAGAGTATGTCAGTACCCTACACATCACAATCATCGTAACGTATGAACAATTTAGAAAACAAAAAATACATTAATAAAATGTCCATCGAGTAACTAAATAAAAATCCACTACGTATTACTAATTAAAAATACATTATACACGTATTTGCAACACTGTTCATGTATTCGCAAAAAAATGTATATAAACTGTATTTCATAGCATATTCGCTATATCTGTTTTATTGTCGTGCCTAATTTAAACTGTAACTTCATACGGTACACAACTAATAAATACATTTAAATATTATTGCCAATTACACGTTAATCTTTCAAAGTATATACTACACATTCTGAAATATTGCACTTTCAGATATACTTACAGTGCTCATAAATAACGGGGAAAGAGAAACTTTGCTAATTGTATATTATCAGAAAGAGCAATCAAAAGTCATCTTTGGATTTATTTCAAATACCATGAATCTTTTATTTTTAAATTTTAATTTTATAAGAACAATTTCTATTCTGTTTACAATATTGTCGGTATTGTCATATACGGTATTGTCATTTTCTTTCACAGATTGTAAAATGTTCGATCAAACGAAACAAGCATTATTACGTTAGTACTAACTTAATGGTTGTGACTTTCAAGTTACAAAATTAAAATTTGAAATTAAGGACTACTTTCGGTTGCCGTCTTAGAACCAATCTTAAAATTAGTACCAATACTTAGACATTTTTGACATATTCGAATACGTATAATTCAGCAATAGTTAGATTGTTTCTCTATTGAGTGCCTCACATGTAACTTTCAAACACATTGGATAAAAAACCTTTATTTAATATTTTTTAAAATAGTTAAAAATCATAGTTACAATTGTTTATTATTTTTAACACTTATACTCATTAATCAACGAATCATGGAAGTAAATCGATACATGAATTAGAAAAAAAAGAATTTCAATTTAAATGTGTCCGATGCGAAGTATCCAAATTAGTTTACTACATATATGTTCGTTATTAGTTTTACGGTTTGCCCGAATACTAAACTTATGTATCTATTTTAAATTTATTTTAGTTGCTTAATGGTGTAAATTTGTTTACATTTCTAAAACAGTTACGCATTCGTCGGTTCGTAGAAATAGACTCGAAGAAATTATTAAAAAAAAAGAATTTCGTATATATTTTGATTCGAGATAAGAAGCGATTTAATTCGCGCAATAATGGTTAGTTGTAGTATTCTTATTACAAATAAATATCTTTGAATAACTATGTTTATGCGTTTGCCTTCAATATAGATCAGAATGGTCCTGCGAAGATAATTATTTGCATTAGGGGCGACCTCGTATAAAATTTGTAGACCTTGAAATACGCTGTCGAGATGAGCATTCTGAACAATTTTTCCCTGTAAATGTATCTAATCGTCGTACGTTTTGCTGTTTACAGTCTGAACGTTATTATCCCGAGACGAGTCTCCCATGCCAAGTGAGAAACTAGAGCAAACGTTTCACGATACGGGACTCGATACGTAAAAAACATTAGGTTGGCTATTTAGCAGAATTTCAATTATTCCAAAAGCAATAAAATTTTGACAGTCGAACAATTGGTTTTTTAATTACATATAATACAATATAAAGCTTAATACGAATTCTAATTGCCTTATTATTTATTACCGAAACGCAGACCCACCGTCAGGGGAATTCAGCCACTTGATCACATTTCGGACTCTAGGCAGGAGGTCCTCTTCAAAACATCTCTCGTAGAGATCAATCTGTTTGACCTTGATAATATATATCAAGGTGATAAAAATCAGTAAGGACGCTCTTGGTGCAAATAATTAGAGATTTGTTACATTATAATTTATTTACATTACGTATTGTAAATTCTTTTATATTGGAATTTGGTTAACCGATCATTATAATTTATTTATATTACGTACAATTCTTTTATATTAGAATTTCTTTAACCAACGCGACGGGACGCGACGCGACGCGACGCAAGAAACTTGGAGAAGCTCGAAACGACGAAACGAAACATGGATGTTTACTTGTTCATTTGCATACACGTAGAATTGTGCGCGACAACGGTATCTACGCCACCACTTAGCTGGCTGCACGTGCAAGCGCGTGCACACTTAAGCACTAGCACAGGGTACGCGCGGGTGCGTTTTTCAAGGGTGTGTTCATCGGCTCGTTCGCTCGCTTGCCTGCAATCGGTTTCAACAGCGTGTGTATATCTCTTGGTGGCAGCTGGAGGTTTCGCGCGTGAGAACTCGGTGGCTCCGAGGTTCCCTGGTTTCTCGTCACCACCTGTCCTCGTGCTGCTCTCTCGAGGCGACTGCCAACCCTCTTTCCTCGTCCTCCTTTCCTTTCTGCTTCTTCTCTTGCCTTCTCTTCTTTCGTCGCGCGACCTGCAACCCTTCGCGAAGAAATCACGCCTCGTCGGGCCATAGTGCCGGACGCTCTTCGACTAACAATAAGTCGGATAAAGTATCACCGTGTTTTGACGTTGCGCTAATACCACCTACGTCGTTGCTAGAACGAAAACAGTGTCTACCAATGTTACATCGGTCCAATGCCGATTAACATCGCGTCGATTACTTCCAACGAATTATCGACTCAACATCGCTAATTAATCGTAATTCCAGTCGTCGTTGTTATTCCTTATCATCTCCGATGCATCGGTAACGACACTTTAAACGTCTTTGGAATTTTAGTTATTAGGTCGTCCTATAAGTTCGTGTCGTCTATTTTTCTACGATACAAAGTAATATTTTAATCTCATCTACGAAGCTATCGTACGTCCAGCTTTGGCGTCATTCTCGTTTTCTTCAAATGTCCATATACACATGATTTTGACACGTTTGGCATTTTTGCCATTTCTCGCACCGACAAACTCCTCGTTTCGTTCATCAGATTACGAATTCTGTCTTTGTCCGACTCGACTGGACTTCCGAAATCAAATCACATTATTGTCGACAAAAGTGTTATTTGCTCCACTTTTTGCCGTATTCACTTTCCGGAACTCGTACAACACGAGACGACGAAAATGGACACCCATTCGCTCGTTATTTTACCGCGTATTAAATATAAAATTCTTACGACTGCACGATCTGTGATTTTCGAATGCCTTCTACAGACTGAACTGAAGCACGACAGTTCAGTCGCCCAAGTATTTATATCTTTCTGTGTTCATAAAACGTAACGCAAGAACTATAAACACACCGCTGCTGCACGAACTCACGAGACGACTTAATATTTTCATACTTTTTCCATATTTTCATTTGTAGAGAATATATACACATTGGATTCGCTCTTTCCGCTATGGAATAATCTGAAATATAGTCCGATCGCTCTATGGATAAGAGTATCGAAGCAAAGGGGAGTGCTGTTGCTCGAGAGCTATTATATAAAGTACACGTACATCCCGACTACATACGAATCCTAAGGAACGATGCGTTTGTCGATCTTAGTATGTTACTTTCGACGTGTCCCTGGTCAGGACAACCTCGGGATCGTTAACCCCTTCGCCTACAATATCGTGCGAGACTCGTAGTAAGGACATCGAGCCAAACATAAAAACCACGGGTGAGTCTTGACCACATTCGTACCTTCGAACGTATTTTCTTAAAAATATTAGAAATAAACTTTATGTAATGTCTTGAAAAAGAAAATTTAGCCTTCACCAGGACAGTAAGAGTTGCGACCGACCTTGTTCGTTGATCGTGACACGCGTCCTGTAAAAAATATTAACTACTATAGGATACCCAACTGGTACATACGATTTCGATCATTTATGATAGCACATTTGGTAAAACATATCCAAATGGTACTACAAACACAAAGCTTACTTGCATCGACGAATATGTATAATACTTTCACGAAGAAAGTGAATCCTATAGATCAATATTTGTCCTACTACTCGATACTTCGTAAAACAAACAAGTGGTTAAAGAAAGTGGGGTTTTGAATAATAAATTGTGCATTGTTGTATTCACAATCCTATTTGTGGTATACGAAAAGCTAAACGTTCCGAAGAAAATAAAATATAAAGATTTTTTCCTTCGAACGACGATTCTGAAGCGGAAAAAGAAGATGTAGTTCAAATTGCGCGACATGGAACATCTACGTGTACCTACTGGACATACTCCTTGTGGTGATTCAGCGGAAAGATGATCCGAGAATATAAGGCAGCATGTGCATATTTTCGGAAAAATTCTGAGGACCAAGAAACAAAAATATTCGAAGAGAGTATACTGCGATCGATGTGTTAACATTTTGTAACTTTTCGATAAAATGTACAATAATTGTTTATAAAAAGTGTAATATTTTGTGTTAAATATTTACAAAAACATAATTTCCAAAATATTCACGCGTTTATTGTTTCGAATAATGCGCGCGGCTTCCAGGGCCATGTGTCGTCGAAAAGATGCGGTTTTTAGTATGTTGTATCGTAGGGCAAGAGGTGAAAGGGGTTAATTGGGAATATTTTTGTGATCCGATCGGCGTAAATGTTCTCTCGAGTTCACCCCTGGCTACCGAGTCGAGCGCGGTAAGCGTGGAGGTCGTGTGCGAGGAGAATAGCAGTCTTTTCGGGCCTGGATCCCTGGTAGTGGCCGTGCACCCTCCATTTCCTTCCCTCGTGTCGGTCTCGTGGGCTACGCGGCCCGGCACGCACCGCAACACGGACCGATAATGCCGATGCTCTCGATCGAAAAAAAGAATTGGGTCTTATAACGGTCGACGCGAGGAGTAGATGCTGCCACGGGAAAAGAAGTTGCACAGCCAGTGTCTCCGAAACTGGCAATGAAATTGCCCAGAGAAACGGAAATTGTGCGGCCCCGACTACCGGCAGAGATACCGTACCGTAATTTCGCTCGGGAGACCGTAAATTACCAACGGATGTAGTAATTTCTGTAGATCCTCGGGGACTGTGTAAACTCTTACCAATGAGAAGTCATTGAGGTCAACGATAGGGAAGGATAAGGTGGATTTAAAATACCCCGAAGGGAGAGTGCTTGGGAGAGACTCGCGGCAGATCTGCAGCAAAAACGAAAAGAAAAGAAAAACGAAATTAATACACGCTACTTATCGCGGTGCTCTTCCACTGTAATTAAGATGGCGCGAAGTACATATCGAGCAATGAATCCATGCAATAAACGAGTTGCGAACGTGTGACACAGTTGCGCGCATATTTGCTTCCTGGTAAAGGGGTTTTTATTCGCATGGAATATTCATGTAATTTGTCCGCCTTCCCCCGAATACAAGCGCTCGCTTATTTTACACGTCCTGTATTTTTGAAGAAAGTGTTCAAGTATCATCGTACGAGTAATACCACTTTTTTCATTACGTATACTACGTACGAACGAACAACTTTCCGTTAACGATCCATCCGGACCGTTTAATTCCCTTAATTTTCTATACTTGTTTCTCTACCGTTTCCTTTTCTTTTCTTCTATCGTTCAGTGGGGCTTGAAAGGAAGGGATTAATACGTGTACACAGGGTTACACAATTTATAAAAAAAAAAAGAAATTCACCATGGGGTGAATCCAAAGTAACAAAATTTGTTAATAGAACGTTTACGTGGAAGCCCGAGAGAAGTTGCGAATTTTTAAGGAACAGTATATCTCGTTCAATGTTTTCTTTCATAGAAGATATTTAGCTGCTTACAGCATTCTTGTTAGAACGAAATGCATCGGGTTTTGACAATCTTAGCGAATTGAAGAAATTAAGTGCCAGAACCTATCCGAAGTCATGAATGCGAAACGTATTTATCGTTAATGTTGCGAATACTGTTCAACTAGTACCAAAGAATTTTCTTGCCGAACAACATTATACGTGTATCTATAATTATGTACCAGGTTAGGTAAACAGGTCAAAATTCATCGTCTACGGTAAATACTAGAGTTTTGTTCAAAACAGCAGGTGTCCTGGGTCTTTTGAGCGGCAATGTACGTAGAAAAGACCTAAATGTAGAAAAAATGATCTAAGAAACGATAGAAAGAGTTGAGGCAAATTGTTAATGGACAATGCGAGATGACGGTGTTCAATCCGCGCGTTTTTATTGGCGAGATTAGAATTAAGTCACGCGTTGTTGCTAGGTAGTAGGTTTTCAATGTGTATATTCCATAAGAAAAGAATAGAGATACTTACATGGAGAATAGTAACAAAATAATGTACGAAATGCCGATGATACGAATGTACAGAATGATGTTTATAAAAATGAGAAAAGCGAAATATTCATTGTAGATCGCTATTTACTTTGTTGTCTCTACTATCGTTACCAGCGATGAAGGAAAAATGTAATTCGACCGAATGGCGCTGATTTTTTATTATTCTAGCAGTAACAGTTTATAATGTTTATAATAAATTCAGCTTATTGCTCAGTAAGCAAATAAGAAAACATTTCGTATCTCTGGTCATTATTTGATAATAATATTGAATTATGACTAATATTGAATAGTGACTATCCATTGATTACGGTGTTTAATATTAGTATATAATATTGATTGTTGATAACCTAAAACGAAACTCTTTTCAATACTTCTCACAATAAACATCGTACGTGCAACATTTGATCTTTTATATACGTCGGTATTGGAGGCTGAAGAGGACTAGTTTGGTTTATATTTTCTGCCGAATCAAACGCCGCACGCATAATGTGTGTTCGTTCGAGTTTTCGAAAGCAGCCTTCGATGCATAGCTAGACACACAGATGGCACAGAAATTAACAAATATCGTATAATAAACAAACTTTCATTTTGTGACTTTGATTCCGAATATTCTTCGTATTGCGTTCTTCTTCAATTGATGATAACTATCATCTTGATAGTTACCCCATTGTACACAACCGCGCATCATCACGATAAAATAGTATTGGGGAGCTAGAGGGGGGAGGGGTACTATACAATTAAAAAATTGTATTTAACCAGAATTTGATCGCGGAATTTCCGATTCACAAACCACGCAACATATTAAATGCCTTCGCCCTTGCAGCTTTACGATCAAGAGTCTATAACCGTAGTACATTAAGAAGTATATATCTTTAATCGAAAAGATAAAATCGAATTAAAGAATATAGACTATATATTGGAAACTTCGCAGACAGAGAATTGTGGTATTGCAACTGATTATATAAGATTTGTGCAGGATTTATTCACTTTATTTAAGCTTAGCGTGGCGACGTACCACGCTATGTACGTTAAATTGTTTCCTAACACTAATGGTGATGTACATCGGATTGACTTTGATCGCTACAATAGTGCAATCACTACTTAAATGTAAATCGCCGATTTTAATGAAATTTATATATAATATAGTTGTTTGAAGAATATCTAATACGTATTTTTTTTTTCTTTTTATTATTAATATCTAGAGGGAGAAACGAGCTCTCAGAGTTGGGGGCGAAAAAACATTTTCCTCGAAAATTGCCTACTTTTGAATAATGAATTTAAGCTTCGAAATAGTTTTGAGATATATCAATTTGTTTAAAAAATATTAACAAAAATGTCCATTTTTTATCATTTTTGTATACAATTCATTGTTTTGCATCTTTATAAATTTATCAATACAAACTATAGATCAATATGGAAAATGCATATATTTAAACATTTTTATTCGATCTTTTCAATAAAAGTTAGCGTTGGTACAATAAAATCTGCTTTAATGCGAAACTTGAATTTTTATGAGCGCACGCGAACAGTTGTAAAAATATCTGATATAGTAGCAATACGTGGCCTATATTATGGACACGTATTGTTAATTAGTCCTTGGTTGTCAAAACTTGTCGTCATAGGTAGAAACGGTCCGCGATATTGCTTCTAATTGAAAAGGTAGGGAGGACTTCTAACCGCCTGACCGAAACTACACTGGGAAATACAACTACCTGAAAGCTCGCCATACCTATTGTTAAATATTCCTTATGTTTGTTTTATTTCTACAAATGTGCTGTTTCAGAAACGTGTTAACTTTATTGGGCGTAGCATTAGATCTTTCAAACTCTTTTGAAATTAAAGGTATAATGCCACGAAGTGATCGATGTGTTGTACGTTTGTAAATATTTGCTAGCTTTGAAAAGTGCCATTTTCATAATTATATACTTTCTTTAAAATATTAATTATATTAATTGGATCGACTTTCATTTTTCTGTTATAAATATACCACTCTATTACAGAGGACACAGATAACAAATAAACAACTTCAATTTACACCCACCCAGGAATACACAAGTATCGATAATCTCGTTCCGATGATGATTGTTTGAAACACAAGCGGAAAATGTAGCAAAGTTTGTATTTAGTTTATACAGTTGCAGGAGGACTGAGCCTTTAAAATCAGTTCTAGAGCTATGAAATGTGTATAAACGTACAATGTACTAGTCACTTTATGGCATTATACCTTTAATTTCAAAACTGTTTAAAAGACACACCCAATACAGTTAGCAATTTTCCGAATCATTACATTTGTGGAAATAAAACAATTATAAAGAATATTGAGATTATAAGAAGTGAACCTCTTCTACCTGTGGCGACAAAATTTTCAAATATATGCATTTTCTATATTAGCCTAATTTATATTGGAAAATTTATAAAGATGCAAAACAATGAATTGTGTAAAATAAGTATAAAAAAATGAACATATTTTAACATTGTTTAAGCAAATTGATATTTCGCAAAACGATTTCGGAGCTTAAATTCATTATTCAAAGGTACGCAATTTCTGGTTAAACAATTCTCTAGGTCTCATCATTTTCGAAATATCGTGGAAAATGATCTTTCTTTTCCAACTTTGAGGGCCGATATGATCCTCTGGATATGGATAATAGCAGATAAAAAAAAATACGTGTCAAGTATTTTTCAAAGAACTGTATTATATGCCAGTTTCATTAAAAGTGGCGATGTTGACTTCTTAGTTGACTTCTCGTTTATAATGAATAAAATTCTATATTGTAATTGTATTCACAAAAAATATATTTTGTTTATGGAATATTATAGATATAATAAAACTAACTAGGGAATAAATAATAGCGTCACCAAATAGAATATACCTTCATCCAAGGATATGTAAAATTAAAGTCATGCCACTACTAGTGGTACGGAGTCAATTTGAATTTATGTTACCATTGACGATACGGAGTCTCTAACGTCAAGTCACCATTATTGATAGAGAGTCAATTTAACGTCACGTTACCACTAATGCTATGAAAATAGTAGTCAGCACTTGAAGGTTAATACTTTCAGTCGTCGTAGAAATATTTTATGGAAAAAGTTTCAAGATTGCAACACAAAATTGACAATCGAAAAATTCTCCGATACTCTATACATCGCAAGTGCAGACGTGATACGTCTACCTTTAAAATGTAGATATCGTACAATAATCGAAGTAGCGAATGATTTAAGTATTTCAACGAACGAAACAAATTTAACCGAACTGAAAGCGGAGTCATTGTTAAAAAATACGCAAGGAATAAATGCTACCAGTAAATCCTTGCAATCGGGGGAGGACGCCGTGTTTCAAGATGTATCTTTATTAAATTAACATGAAAGTTCTATAAAATAATTTAGAAATGAATTTGAAATTGTTGAGAAAGAGGCAAAAAACTAAACAAGCAGTAAGTTTGAAGAAAGAAGAACGCAGAAGAAGTGAAAAATTTAATTCAATGTCTAGTGAAGATTTCATATGTCTTAGCTTTTTATACAATTTGTGACAACCCAAACAGTTCACAATATTCTTCTATTTTTGTGTCAGGAAATAAAATTAATAGCGATTTCATTATTGATAAATTTGCAGGAGTCAAATTTCCGAAAATCATACATGAACATTATTTTTGAAAATGAAGAGACGAAGAATATTGAAGAAACAAACGAATTCAATTGTAATAGAATATAAATGAAAATAAGAAATGAAAATATTGTATTGAAATCTAATGTAACTACAATTGACAACTGTGATTTAAATGTAATATAAAGGCAATTGTTTAGAACTTTAGCCTACTTACCAATTTCAATGATGTTTTAATATATTATAGAGGACAAGATTTGGAACAACTTTCTCCGTTGCATGTATTTATGTATGTGCTGATCTGCTGATATTCTCGAGATATCCGCAAAATACTTTTTTTAATACTATTTACATTGAAATTGATTTATACTTACGTAGTCGTGACAATGATTGCGAGAGTGACTAGCGACCGCTTACTTATTGTTCCTATAAACTCGTCGTGTCGGAACGATTGGCAATTGTGGCTATTTACTTTGTACGATGGGAAGACTGAACGAAAAACAATATTCGGTGCGTGAAGCACGTATTCTCTCCGCTTGGCGACTAGAGGAAAATTAAACCTAGCTTGACCTACGTAATTCGTAACTACTGAAACAGTATTAATTTTTACAAATTCGGTTAAAGTGGAGTTAATTTCTCTCTTGTCTCGATTTCACGTCAGCTGTGTTAACACATGGATTGCGAATCACTGATAAATATTTGGAAACGATAAGTACCTTTGGCACGCGAGAAATTAACCAGGGTCCTACGAGCTATTGAGTTGGCCAATAAGTCATTGTATTTTTTTTTTTCGGTAAATGAAAGACCAATTGTCTATGAAAACAAACTTTAATCGCTAATATATTTTCCATTCTGTTCGATTAAATTTTACTGTCAGAAAACTTCGTAATACCGTGTTCAAGAAAGTTCTTATCTTTTTCGGCAAAAAACCGTTCCAGGAACAATTTAACATCGTTGCAAGCGGTAAATGTTTTGCCGTTTAACGCGTTTTGTAAGGAACATTATAAATCGTAATTACATGGTTCCGAGTTATATCATTTATTGATAACACACTATTTCTGAAGTGATTTCCGTCAAGATTATTCTGCACGAATAGAGATTTATTCAGCATAAATCTTAAGATTATCGGCATATAATATAAATTTAACATAATCGAACACTTTCAAAGTATCATTTTATGAATAAAATAAAAAATAACTGTACAAGGTGAGAACCTTGCAAAACGTTAGAAATAACTTTGATCTTTTTCGAGTATGAATTATTAAATTTATCCACTTGATCGACCACAAGAGTACAATTTTACGAATACCTAGATTATGTAATTTAGTGATTAAAATAGAATAATTGATGGAATCAAAAGGCTTATTAAAATCTGTATACACAGCGTCCACTTGCTGACCTTTTTCAATACAATTTGTTACGTAATAACGATACTCAATTTAACAAAGTTAGCGACAACAAAGTGACCACCGACAGTAACCGTCTTGTTCATTGATAATAATATCTTTTAACATAAACGAGAATACACGACTAATTAAAATGTTCAAAATCATGTTTGAGGATTGACGCTCCCTTTTCAAAATCTCCGAAACAATTTCTTCCTCGGCAATAAACGCAGTTTTACCCTTAGTATTTTCGGATAAAAGATTGGTGAAATTGATGTTCAATTTAAAGGTAGCATACCGGATTTGCAATTTCCGCAAGTTCCAAACTTATTTCCTCAATGTCGGCTATATATATTTCTATTACTTCTCCTCCAAATTTTTCAAATTTAGTACAAATTATTATATCGGTTGACCAATAAGTCATTGCGTTTTTTTTCTCTGTAAATGAAAGACAAATTTTCCACGAAAGTAAAAACTTTAATAAATAATGTATTTTCCATTTTGTTCGATTACATTTTGCCATCTGTCGAGCAACGTTACGATGCCGTGTTCAACAAAGTTCTTATCTTTTTCGGCAGAAAATCGTTTCAAGAACAATTCGATTGGTTCAGTCGTTTAACTCGTTTCGTAAGGAACATTATAAATCGTAATTACATGGTGCCGAGTCTGGTGAATATGCTGGATGTGGTAACAAATCCCATCCAAGCTGTACCAGTTTTTCACGAGTGATCAAATTTGTGTGTGGTTTAACGTTACCTTGGTGAAACACAACACCTTTGCGGTTCACCAATTCTGAACGCTTCTCTTTGAATCGTATCATTTAATTTATCCAGTCGGCGATGGTAGACATTGGAATTAGTGGTTTCGTTCCATGAAAGCAATTCAAAGTAAACAATTCCTTTGTCCACCAATCCATCCGACTGACAGCATAATCTAACGGTGAATATCTGCTTTTGATGTATTTTGAGCAGGTTCGTTGTGCTTTCTCCATGATCTTTTCCGTTCAACGTTGTTGTAGACTGTCCATTTTTCATCACCTGTTATCATGCGTCTCAAATATAGATCATTTTGCTCACATTTCAACAAAATATCGTACACGTCAACACGCTCGGCGAAATGGATTTCTTTGAGCTTACAAGCTACAATGCTAAATATCGAGCTTGCTAATGTATCCAAGTCGTCTGAAATGGTTCTCAACACTTGAATTTGATATGTTCGGTCTGTCAGTAATCTCTCGTATTGCCAAACATCGATTTGAGTCGATCAATGCCTGTATTTTGACGCTATCAACTTCGATTGCTCTTACCGAGCACGGAGCATTCCTAATTTTGTAAACCAATTTTGACACTGTCGTATTTTTAAGACTTCACCACACACATCGCATAACTTTTTATGCGCTTGCATAACATTTTTTCCTCTTCGGAAGTAATAGAGCAACATATGACGGAAATGCTATTTGAAGTTATCCATGTTAAAACAAATGCCGAATAAACAATTTTAAACGAAATTGTGGAAAACTCTTTTTAAAAATGAGTTCAAATCACAACCTACCAAAATGTACAGCGAATTTACCGTTTAAAATGAAGTTAGTTAGATTGCAAAAGCTGTATTGGCAGGTATTAAGAAAAAACGCAATGACTTATTAGCCAGCTGCTACGCCCTTATGTAAATATATTGTTACTATTGGCTAAGTTAGACACGTATAGAAGTTAGTCGTGTGGTAAGGAACGCGAACGATACAAAACAGAATAAAGTGAGATGTAACTTACAGTTCGCCAACGCATCCATAGAGATACCTTTTGCATTTCAAACACAACTCTGTTGTGTTTTGTTTCGTTCGCGTTCTTCATCAAGCGGTGAAATAATCGATTGCCCGATTTAGCCAATTGGGACAATGTGTCTGCGCGGAATGATGTAAGTGGACGATTCCTCTTTCTCCTTTATCGTTTTAACTTGTAAAATCTCGGTCAACTATTCACGTGCCAACAGTGATATGTGATACAGTGATGCATATTGACGCATGCTTCACTACGATCGTGAACGTGTAAACACAGTTCAACGTAGTAGTATTGACAGGATTTTGTAAATATCTTGGAAACTAAAAAATACTACGATATAATACAGAGGAAAAAGTTATTCCAAATCTTGTCCTCTCCAAATATCGAAAAATGATCAAAATCGGTGAGTTGATCAAACTTCTACATACTTACCAAAGAAATGAATCCTTAGAATTAAAAATGTTTCGTATATTATTAAAGTTATCAAATGTAATAAGCCTAATGATAAAGAGACTTTTACAATTTACTGCTTGGGGTCCCTAAGTAACTTGATCTGCTAATGCGACAATCTCAGTTTGTATTTTTTATTCTTAAAACCAGCGAAATGTCGTTCGACATTGAAGGTATTTATACCAAATGATACTTTGAGTCCAATTTTATTATTTTGTTGCGTAATCACTGGAAACCCTCGCGATTAACGTGATTATTTGAAAAGATAATGCATTATCTTTTAATCGCAAATTGCGATTTAAAGTTTCCAAACCTCAATGGTTTCAAATTTCTGTCCAATTCTGAGATCTCTCAAACCTTGTCATTTTCTACTAGAGGCAAAATAAAATACTGAAATAAAGAATTACGACAACTAGATATTTTTTGTTTAAGCATCTATGAAATGAAGTTTCTAAATAAACGCACTTAACGAATAAATATTGAATAAAGTGTTCTTATTATCGTGTGTTCTATAGCACAACGTTACGTTTCGTTAAAAGGTTTAATCGAGTATAGAACGACATTTAGAAAAAATAAATAGATTTGGCTAATTTAATACAAATCGATCTTGCTACATAGAAAGTACTAAATGATGATGATATTTATTCCTTAGGTTTAATTCATTTTAGAAACATGGAGCAATTAGAAGTAAGATCGTGAAATGGGAATTCTTCGTTTTTGTTACCGTTTATGTTAGTTATTGTATCGACGTGTCAATGGATTTACTATACGTCTACTTGTTTCAATTATTATTAATTTTTCTATTCTGTTTCACTTCGGCATTGCAACTCGTTTGGATCCAGTTTGGTTTGTGGTAATATGCATTTCTCTATTATGTCCGTATTGTAATTTACGCATGCATTACGTTAAATGTAAAATGAATAAATTTCCTTTGACTTATCCATAGTCTAGCTAGTATGGTACATTGTCTCAGAATGTGCTTCTGCTTTCATCGATTCCTGTACTAAATTGACTCGTTTAAAACGACGAAGTTCCCCCACCATGAACCAGCATCAAATTTTGCACATCCATATATCTATATGGTTGTCGTCAATCCCTGTTGAAATTTTTCCCTAAGTTCGTGAAAGTGGTTTCAGTCTAAGAAATTCAAATTTGCCTTGGAATAAATTGATAGTTAGTAACTTTCTATAAACGCTCTGTAAATGTGAGTTTTATTTATAATTTTAATGTTTTATATCTTTTTAATTCGATTATGTTCTTCGAATACTTTGTATATAAAATTTTCAATAATTAATTATTTTAAAATTAAGATCGTCACTTCAGAATTGTCGTTAACACTAAATAAACATTGGAAGTACATGTTCCCGTAGACAAAATCGTCTACAGAAGATTCAAACGAAGAGAATATCGAGATAAATGATATTGAAGTAATTTTACATTGCTCGGTGAAGCAAGAATCTGAGAATAATAATGTCTCCAGATTTTTTTAACGCATAATTTGTGCTACTTTTTGGTCAACAAACTTTACAATCATTGGTATACAAAACCTATTACTATTAATTGTAGCACATTTGCTATATCGCGACACGCACTCGTGTGTAACACTGTCAATTAAACGCTATATTGGTCATAAAACAAACTATTCCTTTACCTCAGACGCGTGTAATTTGAAAGAACATTAAACCAGTTGTAATAGTAGTAGTTTTTCGTTACAATTTGGAGGTTGTATATTTTGCGACAACTGAATAGTTTCAACGAGCGTCTAAATAGCGTATAGATCCATGAATGTGCAAAATTTGAAGCAAATATTTTGGGGCGGGAAGGGGAGGCAGTGGATTGTCGATATTGAATAAGAGTCTTTCTTTTACATAAAATATTATAACTAGCCATCTCGTACAGAATACATGCCAAAATGCAGGCTTTCTAGAGAATTAATTCCACGTCTTGTTTGGAATTAACTTTTTAAAGAAATAAAAGACTGCTGATTTGGATACATACATATATTATTTATCGAATTTTGGGAAATTGAAGAAAAAATATCGGCCGAATAGCCGTTTCTGCTCGTGAGTCGAATTCAAACTCTTTGGAGCGCATTTGTCATAACATTTCTAAATGTTTTCAATTTCCTCGCATATTATTCTCCTTTAATTATTCTAGAGTTTCAAGTTTGTTAGCTTCGACTTTGCTCTTTAAGAAATCCCAAAGAAAGAAATCGGGGGCTATCGAGTCGAGTGGTACCACCACTTTTGAATATCAAATGAGCTGGAAACATGTTTCTCGGAACTTGTATTGTACCGTATGACACCCAAGTCAATGATTTTGCGCGATAAGAAATTTAACAACGTGTTTCGATAATATATACCAGTAAACGTTAACGAATCACGTTACTCGTACACGTCCCATGAGTTTACCTCGCAACTGTAAAGTAACAAATGACCAAAATTATATATAATACGATGTTTTACTAGCCTCATAGAAGATACATGAAATAAGTATACAACATCGATCTCTCCATAGAGCTTCATAATTATTCATTTTTAGGACGCAACACGTTCTACAGCAATGTTATTTAATGAAATACAATCTAATCGTTCTTTGTTAATTGGCGAACTATTTAACATTAGGTTTACGGGACTCGTTGATTTAATGGATTTTTGACTTCACGAACAAAATCACAATAACTATTACTATTATATTTTTTCCGATTCATGCTGACTTTTATGGACAGAACGATACGAATGTATACTCAAATCTATTTTCCTTTCAGCTATGCAATTCCAAAATTCTGCACGATGTATATCTATTTCTCTAGATATGCGTCAAATTGACGGGTAAGCTACATTTATAGTTAATGGTAACAAACGGCCTTTTTATCTCTCTGGTAACAAATGTAAAAGTAGTCGAAAAGAGATAAGAAATAAAAATCATAATTCAACGAAAATATCTTTCGATACCTTCGGACCCAATATCAACACACCGGAGTTTGCAGGCCAAAGAGTATATTATAAATGGTTTTCCATCATATTTGGATAAAGACGAAACACAATCTTCGACACCTTTAGGGTAATTTGCAATCATGAAATCAGCTGAACAAATATTTACGCCGAAGAAGAAATATTACTATAGGAATTAGAATTACTATGGATAACTTTTTCATCAGTATACCACTTACAAAAAAATTATTTCCGCAAAGTACAATTTTTCTTGGAATCGTCCAAGCGAAAAAGGAGTTACCGAAACCAGCAAAAGAACGCAACTATAAAATGACCCTGCTTTCCTCACTGCATTAGAAATCAAACTGCATTCTCACTGTTTACCAAAGTAAGTTACAAGTAAAAGTTTTGTTACTTAGCACAAAACATACATTTGTGAAAGTTGACAACAATTAGAAACCTTAGATTTTACAATAAGATCAAGTTTAGAGTAGATGTAATCGATAAATGAAGTACAAATACAATGTAACAGTAGGGTCTTTTCGTTGGCCTCTTTAGGTTTTTTATAATATTTTAGATTTCGTAATCATAAATTCTTGGATATTGTACAAAAATTGCACCGGTCCGAAGATATCCGGAATAGATTTCTCGTTTGCATCGATGGAAGAACTTATCGACGAATACGAGAAAAACGAATCGAAGATTCTTTTTCCATCGGTTAGCAATTCGAAGAAACGCAAGCCATGTCAAATCGACTATTGTAATAAAAATAGAAGTAATAATCCTGGTATTAAGTAACCGATTTGATTAATTTACATTAAGTTTATTAATATCGTACTTGTTTTCAAATTTAATTAATCGTTCTTTTGAAGAAAATACGTGGTTTCTTTTGCTCGTCAATCTAACGGGTGTCCATAGAAATAGATACATGTATAAGAAACGTCCGTAAATGTAGCGTTAAAATAATTTTTGCTACTTTTAAGTATCTTCGCTTAGAAACTGTTACTTCTACACATTGTAATATCTGTTTAATATCATGTACATACATACGTCATATATGTTTAATGTAAAATTCATTCCAGTGAGTTTCGGTGAACGACATGCGCACTCTACGTAAGGTGGAGGTTCGAAATCGATTACCTTGGAACTCGTCTACGAGACTTGGAATCGAAGTCTGCACGGAAAATTTTCAAGTTCTTTTTCGATATGAAATTACTTTCGTTAGATTATCGATAAATGATGCCAATTTGAAAAGAAATTAACGACGAATAATTCGCTACGGTCTAATCTAGGAAACTAAACGAAGTATTTGTCGTTCATTAGAGTCTGAAAGCGTTGATTAAATCTTAACAGTTTTAAAAAATAATTTAACTCTCTAACGAATAATTTATGAGTTGCAAGATGAATGGAGACCTTAACAATTTTAATTATTAATGAAACTTTTGATTTTGAGGTTCCGATCTTCTCTAATAAAAAGAATTTAAATGTTTATAAACCCGTGCACTTATAAAAGTTATAAAATGTGTAGAGAATTATACATAAAGGTAAATGTACTTAAAATATATGGAAAATGTAATTGTCGGTGAAAAATATTAAAAGTAAAACTGTATAATATATAATAAACGATTATATATTATATATTTAAATAATCCGAGGGAGCGCTATGGTACAATACAGCGCAGTACCGTTAAGCAAACAAAATTTTATTAGTTACTTGATTACGTTTGCCTCGATTAACCAAACGTTTTCTCTTTTCTATAAACGATACGATAGATTATTTAAAAAATTTTAAGTAAAATTAGGCACCTAAAACTTTAAAACCAAGGCATCGTAGTATAGATCCCGAGGAATTAGAATTATTCATTTCAAACGATCGTAACTTTGTAACGAATTCATGAAATGCAAAAATTCGAACACTATTTTCTAGATAAAAATCAATATTTGTATTGTGCTTAAAAACTCATTGCTAAAAATATGAATTAATAACCATAGAAAACAATAAATTGAGATAATAGACAACGATGCGCATGTTCGTATGAAATATGTCGTAATTGTACTGTCGTAATTGTAAAACGAAAATCAATTTATCGAACGCAAGAAATATTTGCCACATTCGTTCGTTATCATATTCGCGTTACAATTGAAAATATTTAAAATTCACTTTTACTCTTGTCCAGTAATACGTAAACATACATTTTTATGTTTTTGACAAGTTTGTTTATAAATTCTCTACTAAATTCTGTGCAAGTAATAGTAGTTTTATAATTCCTCGGGACCTATGGAACGATGTTCCTTCGTTAAGATTTGAAGCGTCAGAGGTAGCCAAAGTTCGAGCATTTTGTACGATCGGTTTTTCTGGTGAAAAGGCTGCGGTTAAAAGGAAACCAGGGAGGTAACACAGTCGGTGTAATCGAAGAAAACGTCAGCGACCTATAAAGGATCGCGTTATATTAAAGGCGTTATCTACCGAATCGATAAGCTCTTGCAACGATAGAGTGAAGTCATTGCTCCCGGGAGAGCACGTCTTCTCTACTTGCCTGGAAGAAATCGGTCGGGTGATCGGGACACGTTCTGCGAGTATTCAACAGGCGTCGCGGCCCATGAGAAGCGACATTATTCCCATCGTGGCTTTGGCAGGAACACGCCATTCGTCAGGAGGGGAGACGTCTAACGAATGACAGCTCGATACACGAGCCGATATCCGCGTGTCGGCCGATCGAAGAGGAGAGATCGTTGCCAAGGACCGGTAGAACGAGCTTCGTGGAGCTTCATCGCCGCGCAAGGAAGTCACGCGTTTCCTTCGCTGTTCTTTCTCCCTTGGCTCGATTTAATCGACTTAATCTCCTTCGGTTCGACGTGAAAAACCTGGATATTTATGTAGCTAGGGCATACACACCGATCCAGCGATTTTTGCCGTTTCAGGGGTATACGGCACACCAAACGAATCTTCTTTTCTATCTCGGCGAGTCTCTGAATTATTACACGGCTGGAAAATTAAACGATAGGCACTGTTCAAACTTTACAACGGATCGTCCATCTTAACGTCGGATCGTTGTATTTTAATATAACCGCGTTGCCGTTCTTATTACAATTAAACATATTTAATGTATTTTGTCGTTCAAGTGACGGAACTTTGATAAATTTGTTACCAAAGGGAACAAATAAGACCGTATCGACTGTGCTTTATCGTTTGCTGAGCCATCGAGTTTTACAGTTTGTATTTGTTATTAAAAAATTGCCAAGAAGTGATTAAACAATCAAAATTGTGTACATATTTAACGAATAATAGTGGAATCTTTTGTTATTTAGGAAAACGCGCTTTTATACAAGGTAAACCTTTTAAAATACAGGCACGTACAAGTGTATACCTAGCCATTAGTTTCAGATTGGACACAGAGTGTCGGAATTACGAAAACAATTTGGTAAAAGTAGTCGAATTCTAATAAGGTAAAATTAAATTCTTATCTCGTACATCGTGTACAGACACAAGAGTGATCTACCTACACGATGTATTCATTTACGTATAACACGAGTGACTTTACAGAGTGGACTACGAAACTAAAATAGGCCTCGATATATTTGTCATTTTACATAAAAAGAAGAAATACTGTTAAGAAAAGTTTAACTTCGAGAAAAACGTAATACGACAGCAATAATTTGTTGTTTGCTGTTGGTAGCACGAAGGAGAAGTAAAACACTCGAGTTTGTGTACACAACAGAGTTCGATAGAATAATATCAGTATTGTTAAAATTAATAGTTTCCCACTGACTACCAAAAGCTAAATATAATCTTCGAATATCAAGAAACGATAGACACTATTCCACGGCAGAAAATAATCTCTTCGAAGGAGAGCTCATTGAACGAACACACAGTGGCTGAAAAAAGTATTCGTACGCTAAACTATAAAGAAAAAAGCATACTGGATCGCACATGACATAATTTCTTTGTCGATAAAAAATATTCTCGAGAGGATAAAATCAACTCACGAACTTCTTAATACAACTTTTTTGGGTTTTCTTTGAACAGTTGAACGATAGCGCACTAAAAACTGAACATTCTTCGTGAGAACATTTTTCTTCTATTTCGCACGATTACGTAGTTATAGAAAAAATGAAAGTCGTTGCAAGCTCTCCGATCGTCCCAATCGGCTGAAATCAGCCTTTACACTGTAACATTCTTTTCGATTTTTCAAATACCACTTCGGAGTAGTGCAAAACAGAGCGAAACTTTTCGCATGAAAAATGTTTAGCTCTTGATTAGCTCTTATCATTCTGTTGTAACAAAGTCCCAAAGAAAGTTGCATTTGAAAATATAAAGAAAATATTAAAGCCTTCGCGGTTTGATTTCATCTTCTTAACAAAAGTGGACGGAAGAGTTTCTTTATATACGCACTATTATGCTCTTCGTGCCCACAAACCTGCACTAAAATCAGTCTTACAGGTAAGAAAAATGTCCTCATAGTACAGCGTACGAATATTTTTTGGAGCCACTGTACAGTTGAAATCGTAATACTGGTACAATATGTCCGCCGTTCAAACGAACGTGCAAACTAATACAGAATAAAAGTGGGAATCTCGTTTTACGTGCACGACTGTGGAGGAAGTGACTTGGAGGGGCCAATTATCGAGCTACCAGTCACCGGACGTTTTCACGCACGGAGGCTTCTAATTGAGATGAATAATATAATGATGCCGATAATTAAAATCGAAGTGACTTTCCTCAGATTATTTCTCTGATTTATCTGCCGCATTAATCCGCTGTTTCTTGACAACGCAGACACGTCACACGTTTCGACGATGCTCGGTAGCAGTAGGATCGATTATGGTGGTCACGATCGTTGGACGGTTTTGCGACTCCAAACACCACGCGACGCAACGATCGTCTTCATGGTCCTCAAAAAAATTAAGAACCTAGGACAAGAACGTCAACATTCTGGTCACCATTAGGCCACAGACCGTGCCAAGCGTTTATCAAACTTTTATCGCAGTAACCAGTTGACACTTTAGAAACTGATCGTGTCCATTTTTTCGTCCAAACGTTTAATATGTTTTTCATTGTTTTCTGCTCAGTCGTCTTTAACAACGAAACACTTTAAAAGTGTTAAACTAGGCTGCGCCTAGCATACGACAAACAAGAAAGTATTATCAAAATACCAAAATTAAGTAATTATTATTTTAACGTCGCCTGTAATACGAACATGTAATAATACTAATGTTACTGTAAGAAGTAATCGCGCGATGTTTACGATCGATGCAATTGGAGAACGATCATTTCCAATACTAAAATTTGCAAAAAAATGAATCAAGATATCGAATGGAACGATCGTGCTCAGATTATCTCTGTTCGATGAGCATTGAACACAATATTTTTTCGGAGATCGACCTAGTATATGTAATTCATAATATAATTACACAAAATCTCTATTCTAAAATTGAATTGACCGTTAGTCCCCTTCTATAGGAAACGAGTATTAATGTAAGTGTATACGAGAGAAGCTAATTTTTATAATTTAACCGTAAGTATTCTTAATATTACTATTACTATTATTACGGTTCGATATTATTGTAACAAATGGTTTTATAGGGCTTAGAATGTACAATCGTCGGGAGATTAGCCAGTTATTTGTTCTCCGATTCAGCTTTAGCAACGATGCTCGCGATATCCCGTCGCACTCGCTCGAAAGTACAAGATATTTTTTTACAAATAGTTTCAAATCCATTTTCCATTCTTTCTCGCAGATTGTGTACGTTCTTGACTTCCATTGAGTAGTCGATAAATTTTAAACGACTCCAAAATTAAAAATGCAACGGACACTTCTACCATACCTGTATTCTTTAATCGTCCGTAACTCGAAAAGTAAAATATATAGGACCAATGTTCACGCGAGGTCTTTTATTTAGCTTAGTACGTAGATTCGTCCTTCGACGTATGTTTCGTGTCTTTCTGGGTAGTCGTTCTCGGTGTCAAAATAAAGTTAGAGAGGCAATTTGCTGAAATTACAACTCTCGTTTACCTTGTCGCGTGCGGGTTGTCGGTAACCGGTGTGGAGGAACGAGGACAAATTGAGTCCGAGGGTTGTACACCTTGGGAGACCACTGCTTCCAAGCGTCGCGCCGTGGATTCACAATACATTAATCGCTATCGAGGACAAAGCAACAGAACGGTAGAACTACGTTTATACCGTAGAAATGTAGAAAATTTAAGCGACAACGAAGCAACTTTCAAGGTCTCGATCCTTTGCTTATTTAGTTACTCAAAATCTCGGTGCAATGTACGGTAATCGTCAAATAATCAAAGCAATTTTTCTCCGGACAAAAGAAATGAAATTATATTCATCACTGCGTATGTTTTTGTTCACCGACTCAAGCGGCTGACGACACTACGCGGAGCAACCAGCTATACCATTTAGTCTCGGTATCATTGATTGTTTCAACTTTATAGATGAAACGATGTTTAAGAACATGTTCTAATAGTGTTTGTTAAACTATTTCAATGTTCAGTGGATCATAAAAATATTTGTACACTATATTATAAGGAAATTTCCCTAACCTACAAGTCAGATTTTAATGAAAGTTTGCGAGCACGTAAAGTACACTAGACCGCATATGACGATTCTTTTGTCGACAAAAAATGTTCTCGAGAGGATAAAATTAAGACTTAAAAATTCAACATTTCTTCATTTTAACTTTGTTTATTTCTCTACAAAAAATTAAGTTTATTTATAAAAAACATATACGCACCATACACTTCTGATAGTATCATTCACCAAGAAATTGATACTAGAATAATTACTAAACCACGTATGAGAAAACCGACTTTTCATGGATAAGTGGACCTTCCACGTCGAATCAGAATCTTTCACACCGTGTTTGTTACATGTGTAACTGAGCGATAACTGTAAACAGTGTCTTGTATTGGCCAGTTAATCTTGTCTTCCAGACACGCACCTTCAATAACTTAAACGACCAATGGTTTAAAATTATGTTCTTAAAACACAATTACTTTTATAAACCAGATGCTCTCAACTTCCGTATTACTACACGAAGAATTGTTATATATAAAAATTTCGTAGTTGCAGGAGGGTAACTAAACGGCGTATGATTTTTTGATCCCAATCTGTTATGTCCCTTTTTGATATTTTGTTTTGTTTTGTTGCAATCATATTGTTCATTATAATTGCGATAAAACAGACCGATGTAAGTTATTAAACAGAATAAATAAGATTCACTGCAACTAGTTACGGGTACGAAGGAGTTGAAGTTACCACAAGTATGTAAATAATAAGAAAATGAAATCACTTTTAAGACTAAGCTGAATATAGTCTAGCATCGAAAAAAGAATTTAACGACTACTCATTTTGGCAAAGTAAACATACTTGTAGCCAATTGTGAATCCAAAGTAAAAGTACTACAGTATATTATGATCTTAAAAATTTTTAGAATATAAGCGATGTTTTGACCATTTTATTAATGTCTTTTTATTCTTCGTAGAAAACAATAGAGAATTTGCTTAAAACATCAGCTCATAACTAGAATTCTCTTCAAATATTAGGGAGTGAAATTTTGGATATAGTTTCATTCTTTACGCTTCAATTATTACGACTAGAAAAAAGAAGGAGTGGATGTCGCATTATCAGTGTCCAACGACTTGAACGGCTTCAACCGCTTTTATCGTGTTAACATTTTTTGTAAAGATTGTAATTTGAATTATAGATTTTGAATAAAAATTGTAACTTAAATTATAAAATTAAGTATATCACAATGAACGAATCAAAATGTCCCTGATGATTATGTAAACTTTGCGTATAAATCGCTATACGTTGATTTCATATGATTTACCTTTACTTGTAATCGAAAACTATAAAATATAAATATAAAGAAAAAATCTTCATATTATTCTGCATACAATTGTGACACTGTTATTTGTTTTTGAGTTAACACAGCGTTATATGATGAATTATAGCAACATGGACCTGCTCACATTTACGATTTTATCGTTTGAATACATCTACAATTTGTTGAACATCTTGTTCGATTCTCTAGTAGCGCATTCAACCTACAGTGTACTGGATCGCACATGATATAATGTTTTCGTCGACAAAATATATTCTCGAGAGAATAAAATGAAGACACGAAATTTCAACATTTCTTCCTTTTTGTTAAAACAATTTTTTTATCAAGAAAATGAAAGTCGTTGGAGGCCCTCCAATTGTCTGAAATCGGCTGAAATTAGTCTTTACAGTGGCACATTCTTTTCTATTTTTCAAATACCACTTCGGAGTGGTGCGAAATAGAGCAAAATTTTTCCATGAAAAATATTTAGTTCTTGGTGCTCTATCATTCCGTTGCAAAAAAGTCGTACGAAAAGTTACCGTTTAAAAATATCAAGAAAACATTAAAACCTTCGAGACTCGATCTCACCTTGTAAGACACAAAATTTCCTGTGGACGATACAATTTCTCTATATACGCACTATTATATTCTACGTGTGCAAAAACATCGTTACTAAAATTAGTTTTACAGTGTTAGAGGTAAGAAGAATTTCCTTATAATATTGCTTACGAATACTTTTTCGAGCCGGTATAAGTATAATACATCGAACCGCGTTATCGCGACATTTCCAGCGCGGCCATTACGCGTTCGAAGGTTCGATCGCACGTGTGTTAGGAAAGCGTGCTCGCTCGCAGCCTCTATGCGAACCGTGATTATAGCAACGAGGCATAATTCGTCTACCATAAAAAAATGCTCTTCCTTTCCCCGCTGGGCGTAATCAGTCGAGGCATCGCGCGTAAACGCCCTTGCCCGATTAAACGCGTATTCCTGAAACGTAGGCGTTAACTCGTTGCTCGCTATAAATAGCTGCAAGAGCACGGAACGTACTATTAAGTTGTTCCAACGATATCATCCTTCCACCGATCTTCCTCCTCATATTTTCTACTTGCTCGCAATCCGTCCTTCGCGAATCTGGTAAAGCTAGGGGAATTCCTCGAGGACATCTGGCGCTGCGAGCTTACCGATTATGGCCTAGATAGTGTCCAATTTAATTGAATCGTAAACATTTTCTACCGGTCGGTTAATTAATATTTTTCCTTTCTTCTCGAGGGGACCACTATGTATCGATATCGTGCATCGAAACAATTTTGTTTTGCTCGTGTATTTCAGACATTACCTGTCACATTTTTATCTAGATAACGAATAACACCTTACCAGCAAGTAGCCAATAAATTATCATCTAGATAAAAAATTTATTCAAATAACGTCGATGGACGGATGAATATTTATTCATGTCCGTGTATGGTGTACATATGTACGTACGTTGTATAAAGGAAGGCAGGTTAGAGTGTAAGAACGCTTTTTCTTAAATTGTATTGCCAAAAAGACGAAAGGTAAAAATGATAATTTCCCCAGGCAGAAATCTTGAGTGTACCTTTCGCTGGAAGAACGTGAGATATAAAGCCAAGAAAAATATTTAATATACATACGTACTGCCGTTAAAGAAAAACACTTATTTTAAATTGTAAAGAAACGCAAAATCTTTATTTTTTTCTTCAATGGAAACTCAAGTTTATGTACATTGTTAATACGGCAAATATAAGACATAATGAAAATTTGTATAAAATAATAATAATGTGAATAATAATAAAGTGTAATGAAAGATGTAAATAGAAAAATATTAGATTTAAATAAAATTTAGAAATAGGTAGATAATTTTTTTAATGACTTGGTGGAAAGGTAAATGCTGATGTTGAATGTTGTGTTTTACCACCTATGAAAGTGGACGGTTGACGTTCTTCGTATTAAGCCCCTTGGTCTTTGGAAGTTATGTTAATATTTTTCGTAAACATGGGTATCCGTGCATGGTATTATATATCTACAGGGTGAGTCACAAGAAACAGTACTTTGATGTATCTCCGTTATTTATCATTGTATCGAAAAAGTTTCACAAAGCATAGTTTCACTATTTGAAGAAATACGTACATACAGCGATACAACAACAAAAACAGCGATTATTTGTTTTTTACAAGCACACAGACGTGTGTTTTGACGAGGTGGGTGTCTAATAAACAGAACAGGAACTTCTGTTCAGAATTGTGATAAATTTTATCTTTCAAGTTCAAGTATGCAGGAAGAATAGTTAACAAATTTTTCGAAGAAAATGGTGTTTCTGTAGTCCTTTGACCGGCTCAGAGCCCGGAAATTAGTTTAAATCTTATATACCATCTATACAATGGGATAAATTCCATTGATAAAGCGACAAATTCGCAAATATCAAAGATATACAAAATCGGATTTCGTTGTAGCTTTAAAAAACAAATAGAACGAAATTACAGCAAGTACTCTGAACAAATTAATAAATGTTATGCTTCATCGCTTACTGAAGGTTATCAATTAATTTTTAATTTATTATTTTTTATGTTGTATATTACATAAATGTTTATCGTCAACTTAATTTTCGTTACGGTGAAATATAAAAATTCATTATTTTTTACTTTCTTTTATTTGTTGTTTATGTTCATTCATTATGTACCGTCTCTGTTATCGTTGTGATAATTGAATAAAGGTTTTTGTTCCTAATTCATATATTATTTACATTTATTACAAATTTTTTAGCTCAAATTTTCCAAAAAGTCTAAGCGTTAACCTAAATATTGATGCGACTGTACACATATTGCAAACATACACGCTTTCGTAAGGAGGCGTGTTTTACAACGAATTTGTATGTTTTTACCCATTTATGTTATTTGAATAAACGTTTATGCGTTACAAATAATCACAACGAATAACGAATAACAATTATCTGGATAGTTGTTTAAGTAATTACTCAGAGAAGAATTTATTCAAATATTTATAATTCCAAGTTTTGTACATTTTCTACGTTTCGTTTTTGTAAAAAATCAAACAATATCAAATATACAATATTATAGCAATTGTTAGACGTTACGTTATTGTGCGACAGAGTGAGAACAGTTTGAAACAACAATGGATTCATATTTCATATTAATTGTTTAATCATATACAGTAGAAATTTACTGGAATTACGTGAAATAATTTAAATGCTTCCGCGTGAAATTAAACGCAATTAGCTATAATCATATTCATTCTGAAAAACTTCAAATAATTAACCGTTTGTATAATCATCAATGTTGGTAATAAATTTCATAACAAGCTCCAAAATATTCCGGATATGATTGTACATTGAAATAGAAACATCTAATTATATTTGTTGTCTATGGATATATTTTGTTCCCATACTTTTGTATAAAATAAAATGACAAATTCAATATCTCGCAACAAGATATTGTGATCGTCTAATCTGAAGGTACATATGTACACACACATATATGTGAGTAAATTGGGCGATAGATGTACGGAATACGTGAAATTACCAAATATATTTTAAAATAATTGATTATAAAGTATACATATGAAGTTAATAATAATGATTAATCTAGACTGTATTATTATTCTATATCTCGTACTAAGTAGGTACTCTCTCACTCACTGTACGCTTTCTTGTTTACTTCCCGCGACTAACGCGGGACTTTCTTAACAATCACCGAACATTCTTATTACCGATAGTCCTTTCACATATGAAAAAAATATCCCATTACATTCGCGCCATCGGTCTTTATACTTGCTAAAGTTTCGGTAAATTTTGATTGATAAAGACACCGTGTGTTGAATACAATACCAGAAAACGTGCACCAAAATAAACCCAATGTGACGTTTTCGTTTCAAGTATTAATGTATAAATTTTGTAAAATATGAGTGTGAATATCTGGAGATTGGGTAATTGAAACGTTACATCGTTACGCGTCCTAGCATTTTTCTTATTATCCTCTACGGGAATGTAGAAAATGATGTAGGATTTAATTCTTTTTCAAACGATCTTGAAGTACCGAGAGAGAAAAAATAACTCGCGTCATCGTAATGTTTTGTTATTTATTCATAAACAACGGGGTCCATCTTGTATATTGGCCTCGAGAAATATTTGAAAATTACGCAAATACTAAATCCGTTGTAACAAGAAACAATTTAAAAAACTGTGTAAATCACATCGATTAATACCCAAAGTGACTAATAATGATCACAATAATGATTCAATCGATCTTTCGCATCGATCGAACATTCTGATTTTGAAACGTTGTATTATCCATTTATAATTGTATCAATCATTTCTAATGATTTTTAAAAAAAAATCTTCCATGTTTGTAACAAAAAAACACACTTTTATTTTGTTCTGAAAATGTAAGAAACATTTCAAGAAAAAATTCGGATAAAATTACTCGTTAACAAATGGTTTCTCTTTACGTAACACGAGAGAATTCACACGAGAAGCTTTTGGAAGATACTATTACAAGTTACTATTACTTTGTAAACATTGAAGTAAAAATACAAGTGAGAAGACAATTTTATTCTTTTCGTTATTATTATGTTAATACGTTTGTTATATTCTTCTGTTATCTTTATACTTTAGGTTACACAGGCACACCCATGTATGGATATATGTACGTATGTAAATGCATATATTTACTTCTCTTTTCCTTATTGAATTTCGTTGCGTTGTACTCGACGTTAAATTAATAACCAGATGTGATCACTACCTCGTCTTTTCACCGTAATTGTAAATATGTACATATGTATATTTGGTACGGTACCGTAAACATATCTTATTGTTATTGTCTTTGTAGTTATTATTTGTCTATACATTGTATTTCACGGAATAGGGGAAATTTTTCTTATTAAATTGAAACAGTAAATCAAAAATCTGTACGAAAGTATTCAAAAGTATATACTGCGTGTCGTAACTATAAAACCATCCTAAAATTTTCAATTTTCATATATTCTTGGTAAAATTCGAAGAAATGGAATTATATTTATTCTAAAAAAAAAAAAAAATGAAATACAGAAAACCGATTCGTTAGTGTTTCGTAACTGTAGAAGCAAGCATTCGAATATTGTTTTGTCCAGTGTACAGGAAACATTAACATTAATTTATCTTAAAAAAAGCAAAATTTTAGCTATTCACGAAAGTGTTGTGGAAATACGTGAAATTGCACGTAAGCTTAATCGTTCTCGTATTGTTGTGATAAATGTTTTAAAAATCCTGATCAATATGGGTAAAATGGCAAAGCACATATCAATGCTTAATCCTCAATACAGTGAGAAATTTTAGTAAAACATTGAAATGAAGTCAAAACTTCAATTAAATGTATCTCGTTCGACGATACATCGAATTATCGCAAGCATTTTTTACATAATAAGACAAAATTGAATTAAGGCTCCACGATTATTAAGTCGACGTAAAGAAGCTAATACGCAAACATTGATCGCAGTTAGAATCGAAATTTAAAAGCGTTGACTTTACTCTTATTACAAACATTTCTTTGTATACTTACTTGCTTTGTACATGATATTTTTCGACGAAAAAGAGTTCAATTTAAACGGTTTTGATAGTATTAGAGAGATCTTCGAAAAGAGAAACTCAATATTCTTCAAGACGAAATTTTCGCGGTGGTAGTTTTGTGGTTTTGGGGAGCTTTCTGGTTAAATGGCATGCTACCTTCAGCGTTTCCAACGACAGAAATGAATAGTAACGTTTATATTAAAATACTAAACAATCATTTGTTACCGTTTCTATATGAAAATAAAGAAACAAATTGAACTTTTCGACAAGATAAAGTCGCCGTTTACAACAGTCGGGCAACTATAACATGGCTACGGAATTACAAGACTGATATTTTAAATGCAATTACAACAGCGTGGAGCGAGATACAAAGTACGACACGACAAAGTCCGATTAGGAGCATGAAAAATCGACTAATTGAAATTTTTGAAAATAAGGGAGGACCTACACAGTACCAACTTAATTCTATTGTATTCTGAGCACAATATTCGTATAATTTTTTTAATAAGACTACTCTGTTATACCGGTTTTATAGTTATGAATTAAGAATAAATTAATTTTCTAGGATTCTTCCTTTTTCCAGCGCATACAATTTATCCTTCTTTGGCAAAATATTGTTTTTCAATACGATTTCAAATACAGCATAATTCGCTTTTCATTATTTTAACAGCAACATATAAAAATTAATAATTTTATAGTGGTTTTATAGTTATGACACGCAGTGTATAGACAACGACTAATTCCCCATTCCTTCTCGTTTGTTTCTGTACCTCGGATAGAATGAAACAAAATAACACGAATGTGATATTCGTTCGGCAACGTATAATGGAGCAATTATTTGCGAAATCGGTCTCGCGTCAATGATTAAATTAGTTACTAATAATTAGGTTAAAAGTACGATAGAATGGAAGAGCAGATCAGTGACCATTGTAACGAGAGCAATTACAAGGCCACGTAAAATCGCGTCGCCACGGAGTGATCCATCGATCAGCGGACGATGATGACCAATAATAACTCGTCGCTCCTGTTGCTTCTTTCCCAAGCAATTCTTATCTATCTTTTCTCCCCACCAGCCGGATCATACGTGTACGCATGCACGCACGTACGACGCACGCATGCACGCACGACGCACGCACGCATGCAGGCAGGCAGGCAGGCAGGCAGGCAAGCAGGCAGGCAGGCAAGCAGTCAGGCACGCACGCACGCACGCACGCACGCACGTAAGCGCGCGCGCGCGCGCGTGTGTACCCGTGGTTTCTTTTTGTTCCGTCGATCGTCGTATTTCGTCGAGCGGAGGCTTCCTTCGCGCACGCCCACCGCGGCCGCGCACCATGACCACGTGTTCCACACGCTTCGTCCACACGCTCGTACGCGTGCGCGTACCGAGGACTGAGTGTGTGCGCGTCACGGCTCCGACTCGCGTCGCTCTGCGCGGAGTCTCGCTCGAGTCACACCTGCTCCTTTTTCCCACGAGATCGCTTGCCCCCCAGCCACCGCTCCTTCCTCGGACGTCCTCGGCCACCCTTGGCTCCTTTCGCTCTCTGACGACCATCGACTCGGCCACAGGCGGCGGAATTGACTTGTCCGAGCGGCCAGAGATTTCCTCCGCTATGTTCCCTTGACGCTTTACGGCTGCCGCTGCCCGATCAATGCCTTCCTCAACATCGTCGGCCCTTTCAATACTTCGATCGTGATTTACTTTTTCCCTAATTCGTAGTAACTTTCTGCCTTCTTACAATTAGTCGTACATTTCTAACGAATGGCTTTCTAATGCGAAATTAAACGCTCTTAACAAATTGAGGACCGATTGCTCTCGAGGGCACATGGCCCTGGGTGACACGAATTATCCGAAATACTAAATGCGCGAATACTTTAGAAATGATGTTATTATAAGTCTTCGATATAAAATATTACACGTTTTGTAAAAAATTAGGGAACTTTTTATTGAAAAATTACAATGTGGACACATGGATGACAATATCATCTGATAAGTATATAGCCTGAATTCTCACGAATTGTTTCAACTATTTAATAAATTGTTGATGAGATTCAAAACGGTGTTTAGTATTTAACAAGTAAAATATTTGATTAAAAATCAATGGGTATATTCGAAGATACTTCTAGAAATGTTTCGTAGTGCGATACGCTTGAAAACAATTTCCTCGATGGAGAGCTACTAAGCAAAATTTATAAATATATCGTGTCTCGCCCCTCCTTTTTTTTTGCAATACATACACGACATTTTCGTATGAACGTACGGTCTCCCGTCATCAACGGTTGAAAACTGAAACACACCAATTGATGCCTCCCTCAATGTGTTAATTGTTGGATAATCTTATAAGTCAAATAGAGATGAGATAAGATAAATATATATATATGTTTCATAAAATATAGCAAAAAAAATTGCAAAAAATAATGAATTCAAATATTTAGCTTCACTGTCCTAGTGTTCAAGTTTGACTGAAGAAAAAAATAGTAAGAAAAATAAGTTAGTTTTGTTTTTTCACATAAATCATATACGACTAATTTTTAAACACGGTGGAAGATCAATCGTGATGTGGGCCGGCAAGACGGCAAATGGACAGGGAATGTTGAATTTATAGAAAAAACAATGAACAAGACGAAATACCTGAACATTTTAAAACTTATTAGGGAATGGTTGCTTTATAATGTCCCCAAATGATCTAAAACATCATCATAATCGCCCGATCGTAATTCTATTGAATATTTATGGAGAGAATTAATGATTCAATTGAACAATTATAATATACCAAATGAAGAAGAAAGAAGTGGCAGAAGTATCGAACAATTTCAATTTCAACAACAAAAAAATTAGTTGAATCGATGCCACGATATTTTTAAGTGGTCATCGATGCAAGAAAATGCAACAAAATAATATATTAACGTAACCTGATTAAAAACGCATCATTCACTTTCATTAATATAATATTATATATCAAATATATGTATTTAAAAATTGGTTTTATATTCCTTAGTAATCGAAAAGAGTATACTATCTAAATAAAAGAAATTGTATAAGTCAAATGTTATGTTACTACTCAGTTCTTTAAATAATCGCACTTCTAATATGTGTGTGTGTAAGCGCAATGTTGCGACTAGCTGTATATTCTCAAAAATGATGAAAGTGCGGGTCAAGAAACGGTGCTCGACTGACAAGAATTTGGAATCGAGAGTCGCGACACTCGTAACAGTAGAGCGAGTAAATAAAATATAGTAGTTGATTTAAATATTGAACTGGTACCGATACTTGATACATCGTACATAGATATCGAATATTGATACAGAAATTAATAGGTATTCCGGAAGCCGAGGACATGCAAGGGTATTTAAGGATTTTTATCGTAGAAAAGAAAATACGATAGGACATGAAAAATTGTAAGAAGTTTCGATAAAGCAGATTTGGATATACAATTCTAATTGATTGTTTAATCAATCAGTGAGAATCATGAGAATGGTGAGAATGACGCAGTGTTTGCGTACGAGGAGCCACCTTTGTCATTTTCGTGACCGCCTAGTGGTAGTAATAGAAGCAATTTTATTCGAATAATGATTCGTAAATAAGAACTTTATTTGGAAGAAATATTCGAACTGTCAGAATATAATTTACTATTTCCGACTCTTATTGTATTCCTATCAAACGTGCAATACGATGCGATACATTAACGAAGTATATTGGAATATGATTTTTACGTTTAATGCACATACATATCTCTCGTATACTCCAAAAACACATTAAGAGATACAGTAGAGCATTGATTGTCCGATTTAATTGGAAGACAAATTTGTCTCGATAATCGATGTTTTCGGATAATCGGTCTAAAAGAATCAAATTCTTAATTATGTCATAAATCGATTAAAAATTAAGCAATCTTACAGCCTGAATGGTTTACACGTAAACGAATATAAATAAAAAATTAGACGTTCTTAGATATTGCCGAAATGTGAATTCCCTTCAACATAAATATTTGTACAGTATCTATTTCATTTCGATGTTTTGTCCATTCCAATGCAATACGAATCAAAATTACTTTCATTGTCCAATTTCTGTTGAAAGTTTAACAATTTTGTTTCACTGCTTTTAATTTGCTATTCGTGGATTTTTCAATACTATATTCTTTCGCTAAATCGGAGGTACATTCACCTTCTTTCGAAAATTCAATAATGTTCAACTTATGTTCTAATTTCAACACCAATCTTTTTCTTTTAACGTTCATCGTACGAGTAAAATCTATACGTACGAACACACTAAATTCAGACAGGGACTTATGCTCGGATCTTCGAAACAACTCGTACTGTAAACATTGTTAGACACGTGGCTAATATATGTATATACGTGACTCATTCTATATTCAGATAATCGGTTATTCGGATTATCGACGTTCAGATAATCGACGCTCTACTGTATTTATAGTAAATAAGCCCTAACATTGTACCATGCGCAAGAACAGTTACAGCAACGGTGTCATGTAATTCGTAACGTCGATTATTAATTAGGTATCTCGCGTACTCGACTGATATTCAAATGCATTTTTTATTATTTTGTATCATTTCTTACTTTTGATTTTCGTCTTATTTTGGGCCATAGAATCTCTAATACTCGTCCCATTTGTACCATAGATTTACAGAACGCTTCGTGTTTATTTCGCAACCCAATTGTACTGGCCGTTCAACGTTTTAAACGAGATGTTCCACTAATCAATGTTCTTTGACATCTATATACCAATAAGTGCGCATACTCGCGTATACTACACTTCTGTATACTCGCGTATGGCGTATTGCGAGACGTGTAAAGACACATTTATCGTACAGGAGTTTATTAGTCGTGTACTTAATGTAAATTAGTCTTGATTTGTCATTTAGAATTGTAGCAGATTCATTCCATGCGAAATCGGGCGCTAAATGGAGCATCATTTTGATTTTGTTCGAAGTTTTACATATTATAAGCCTAAAAATAGCTTTTAATATTATACACCAAAAATGGTACGGTACCAAAAAAAGCGTTTCGATTTAAAAAAATAATTGTTTTACCATTTTTCTTAGAATTGTTTTATACAAATTTCATGCTTTTATAGGAGAGCAACATTTTTAAATTTGAGAAAATTAAAAACATAGTCCTATTTATTCTTTTTAATTAATCATTTTCAAAAATTGTTTTAGTTTAAAATTGATCAAATGAAAATTATTTAAATGTAGCGCGGTCTCGCCCATGCAGTATGAAAGTCTAAACGATTATAAGTACCTGTTACGTAGAGTATCCATACGATACAAGGTCTTGTACAAGAATTAACGGTAATCGTGGTCAACTGACATTTTTCAAAATGGTTAATTAAAATTTCTTTTAGATCTTTAAATTTTATCTCGTTAACGAAAAAAACATGCCATTCGTTTAAAAGAACTGTAAAAAAAGTTCATTTTTTACGTGCATGTAAGTTTATGTTAAAGATTGTAATTAAAGTTTGACACGATAATTTAATACGAATTAAATTTCTTAAAATATTACACGTGAGTACTTCATTTTACGTTATTAGTCATTGATTTCACTCCTTTTATAGCATCACACAATATTTATATTTCAAAGTTTCGAAGTGGCAAAGTCCAATTTAAAACAGCCGGTGCGTAACATTTCGTTAAATCATTGAACTTTTTAAATATTATACTTTTCTTATTACAGTCAAAGGAAATAAGTTTGTAATGTTGTGACATTATAACATTTGATAAAATATTATGCGGAAAGATAATTTACAAATGTTAGATTCTACTTCTTTCGGGTTTTTTTTTTGGGGGGGGGGGCGAAAGTCGAGGAAAAGAATGTGCAACGTAAATTTTAAAATGTAATATTCTTCTTTGTAACGCATGTGACTTCACATTTATTCAAAAAGTATTTACTGAAAAATTATGTATGATACATTGTATCATTTGTCAATATTAAAACTTAATTAATGAGAATAATAGTATTTGCTGTATCGAAGCTATGGACGTAACGATTTCTCATAATATGTATGTATTGTATACATATATGAACATCGAATCGTACTTTACAATCATAGTTGGATGGCAGTCCCAGATTTCGTTACAAATTTTTATTAAATAAGTATTTATCTGTAAAACCACTTATTAAGTATTAAGATATTTATATTTAATAACATAATAAAGGGAACTGTTGAGTAGTTCTTTAAAAAATTTACTTAGACATTAGGGTGCCGTAAACACAGAAAATTTAAAAACGTTTAGGTTAAAGTTTAAGAATTAGTAAATACAGTTACTTTAATATTCAAGCAGTGCACTATTCCTATATTTGTTGCTATGTACAGGAGTGGATCATTTAAATATTATTTTGCTTATTTTACAAAAACATGAACCGTTTATTACAAATTGAAAATACATAAATAGTTTCTTCCTGACAATAACATTTAGTTGTACAAAACATTTTAAATAAAAAATTGACACTTCTTCCATTTGTGTGAGAATAAACTGATTTTATACAGAGTGTTTCGTTTACTGTAAACAGCGTTATAATTGAAAATGCGAAAAATTGATCAAACGAATGTTTCATTTACCATAAGCGTTATAATTGAAGATGTGAAAAATTGATCGAGGGTAAGGTTGTGCGGTTCAAGGTCATTCCAACTTAATAACGTTTTTTCTTTGAATAATACAATATATTTTCAATCATGGTATTGTAATCGTGGTATTGTAATCAGTATCGAGACAAGTTTAATGATCCATAACGTTATAACAACAACAACAACAACAACACTAACTGTTTATTGATATCTACAGGAGAAAAAACCTTTATTACAAAAGAAATATAAAGTCCATGTATTACATACAATGAGATTAATAATTACAGTTAAGATGAATTTTATACCCAACAATGGTTGGTCTAAATGTATAAAAGAATTAGTGGAAAAAATCAAATGTGTTATCAAAACGATTACTGTTTCAAATAAGACAGTTTACACAATTATAATGACTGTGAAACATTCGATGTGTTTCAGGAAGGAGAAAAGAATGGTTTCTAATAGTACGAACAGGAGCACGGAGTTTAAAAAGTTTTAGAATATTAGGAAAGGAAATAAAATAATTTCAAACTTTAAAAAGAAAAGGACAGCAATAACCCCGCGTTATTCGAGGGTCATTAACCCGAAACGAAACATAATTGGAAAGTAATAATCCTGTGATCTTCAAGGTGAAGAAACGTATTTTCAAGTCAGAAAGAAGTAAAAATAATGGTACAAGAAGGAAATGGATCGAACGAATAAATACTATTTTTAAGAGTCTCATCTCTGACGTTATAACATGTAATTTTACCACATAAAATCAGAATTAAAAAAGAATTGTAATTGAGTTAGATACTCGAAGGACTGTTAAAAAGTTTTCAAGACAGTGTAGCGCGAATACATACCAGTTTCCAGACACTTGAGACAAATTGGGTTGTGGGTTACTCATTTGTTTCTTTTTCTTTTTTCAAGTATCTCCATTCGTTCTTTGCAATTATTTGTCTTGGTAGTATGTGAATGGCAACCTCCGTTGACATGCCATTGTGTGTGGTTTAAGTCTACGAATATAATGTTATGTTACATGGAAGCAAATCCAATGGATGTTCCGTTTCAATCTTCTTATAATGTTGTACGCATAAACCTTTGTAGCTAATTTGTTATGGTGATTTGCAGCTCATCGGTTACTCATGAACTCTATAGAAATAAAAGGCATTGATAATACGAAGTGTGCAATTCGCAGCTTCTACGTCATTCTATTAGACTGACGTTCCATCATTTTAATAGAATAATAGCAATTTATGACGAAAAATAGGTAGTGTATGATAATGGATATAGATCCTACTAATAGTTGTACTGAAACAAAGTTTACACCTTACGAAGCTCTTGCTCATTGTTTCGTGGTTCATAGCAAGTAATATTCGTTGTTTTCTAAGAACAAGGTAAATTTGTCCGAAAATTTAACCAAGATTTACTGCCGTTAGTTAGAATCATTTCACAAAGAATTGCCACAGCTTACGGCAATCAACGGTTAAGGTTTTTATCTTAGTCGTAGATTGATTACAGGAATCACATATTACGTATAAGGTAAGTATCTTTAAATAGGAACTTTGTTACATTCGCCCTCCAGATTTGTGAATTTTCTAACAATTTGGATTATTTTCTGAGAGAGTCGATATTCCCTAACTAACAAATATAGAAAACGTCTGTTTTGAAATATGATTCAAATCGTCTTGAACCATATTGACAACTGTGCTTCTATTAAAGTACTGTGAATTCTAGTAAGCGAAACTATTCTCTTAAAAAGATTTAGTGACTTTTTTGTCTTAAATAAACAAATGTATTATACTATAACTCAGTAGCTCTAGTAAGGTTCGTATTAAGATTACACGCAGACGTGTGAGTTTTCCCGTTACGATTGTATGTTCGTCTTCGTTGTTTTCAATTGAATGAATAAGGAAAAACGATAATTAATTATTGGAATTACGACTCACAGCTCCGATTTCAATTACTTTAAAATGTGTTATCAGTAGACCGCGCAAATGTTCATGCAAATGCATATTTTTATAAGAAACAGATAAAGCAATGAGACTTGGACAGAAATATGTTCCATAATTTGAACACCGAACAACAAGCTCAAAAAAAAGTGAATTTTATTCGGACTTGACAAGAGCGATGGCTGCTGTTAATATACCGTGGCGTACTTTCATAATGACGTATGGAAGAATTTCCTACTAAAATATATAAACTAACCCATTCCGAATGAATCGACACTGCGTAAAAATCATTTCGATGTTTGCTACAATTCTGTAATTAAAAACGTCAAGGAGGACATAGCTGATCACTATATACATATAGATTTCTGTAGATGAAACCAGTAATACCGTAGGCCAATATATTATAAACTTAATGGTAGGAAAACTGTGTGAAAATTAAGTGACCAAGCTGTACTAGCTATGTTGTAAAAAATTAGAAGAAACTAAATATGTGAATTCAACTCTAAGAATTTTATCACCGCATGGTTGCGAGGGAAAAGTTTTTTTGCTCGTACAATGTTAAAAGCCGGGAAGAAATTAAAATCATTTTATAAAAATATGGTGCATGTCACGTGTTTAGTACATGATCTGTACAGAATCGTTGAGGAAATATGACTTCATTTTTTTTTTAGTTAGTAAATTGATATCGTTCGTAAAAAAAATTTTGTAATGGCATCAAAATATTGAAAAATACTCCTCTGTCATCAGAACTAATTTTTACCAGATAGGGAGCATAGATTGAGCAACATTATTTTATCTCAAAAATGTTGAGAACATTAGAAAGGTTAGTCGAGGTTTTTTTAAGTAATCGAAAATGGCAAAGTAAACTTATAAAGATTTGAATAAAGCTACATCAATATCTATTCTATTTTTTATGTTAAAAAGGTTGTTCTAAGTTTTAAACAAACAAATGCTACTGCCATTGAGACCGCACAAGATGTGCGAACACCTTGTCAGCCACGATTAAAAAATTGGCATCTATAAGTTTACTATTAGATCGGTCAATAGGAATATATATTGTATGAACTGTATAAATCAATTAGAAAACATTCCCAGTGATTGTGGGGAAAAAATTAAATAATATAAAAAAGAGAAAGTAAGTACGACTTTAAAAAAAAATACAGGACTTATACAGTTAACCTAAATCTCACGTATTTTAAGGGGTAATTTTGAAGAAGAATCAATAAGTGCGCCATAATACTGTTTAAGTAAATTTAAGTATGCATCGATAACATTGTGTTGATGTGGAGAAGTCCTTTTCTGTGTATAAATTAATTGTAACCGAAAAGCGCCACCACCTTATGCCATCAAATTTAAGAAAAATAGTTATAATTTATTCTAATGCGAATTACAATACACCAGAATAACTGTAAAATGTTTGTTATTACTTAATATCGTATCTACAATTTAATGTAATATTGTACTTAATATTGAGAATATTCACATATCTTTTGTGCACATTTACATATTTATCGTGCATGAACATCCGCAGTCCAGTTATCAGGGTCAATAAACTGAACAATTTTTCGCTACACAGCTATAATATAATCGCTGAACAGCTTTAGTTTCCGAGATATTCCTAAACTGTCGCAAACATTATATTGAATTTTGCTTATACAGTACGGATTACTGTTTCTACAGACTTTCAATGAAAATATGGAAGTCTGTTGGAGAATGTACTCTTGACATAAAAAAAAAGAACCACGCTGTCTGGCAGTTGTTTTCTGTTTCTATAAACATGCCACGATACTCACAAGGAGAGGTCGCACCGGGGTTGTCAATTTTTTTTTCAAACTTTTTCTGATGATTCCAGAGCAAAAATAAGTAGACACATATTCGAGCTTCTTTCCTGTTGCTCATCATTTATAAGGATATTTAACATTTAAACTTTATATGTGGTTTCTTAAAACCATTGTTTTAATTGGAATGGTGATACGTACATACATTCATACCCAAAGTTCTGGAGTTCGAATCTCGTAAGAGATAACATTTTCTTTCCTTTATTTTTATTAATTTTGTCTTTATTTTCATACATTCTTTTATTGTTATGTTATAGTTTTGTTGTTGTCTTTTTTTATTCATTTATTTTTCAAAATGCCTTATATAGAATGCAACGTAAAAACATGAATAATATATATACAGTGCTGGACGAAAGTATTGGCACAGCATCATTGTTCTGATACAAGTGCTTATAACTATGAAACAAATTGATAAAAAGGAGAAATTTTTTAATACATTTATTTATTTATTATTCTAGATTATTATTTAACAGAAACAGTAATATAAATAAAGTGATATGCGAAATAATAACAAAAACATATTTATTGAGCGTTTTAAGCGTGGACAAAAGTATTGGCACAAATGATTGAAAGTACTTAGAAATTAAAAATTAATATTTGGTTGGTCCTCCATTCCTCATGATAACTTCCTTCAATCGTTTTGGCATTGAAGTTACCAATTTTTTTGTAAAATCCGGCTCTATATTGTTCCATTCTTGTAAAATAATAGCTTTTAATTGGTTTTTGTTTGTTATATTATATTTTCTAATTCTTTTTTCTAATTCATTCCAAACATGTTCGATGGGATTCATGTCTGGACTCTGGGGTGGGGTATTTAACGTGTGTGCGGTATTGTAAACGATCCATTGTCGTACAATATAGGCAGTATGTTTTGGATCATGGTCTTGTTGAAAATAAAAATCACGCGGGAGATTTAATTTATTAGCACTTTTAAATAAGTTTTCCTTTAATATATTTAAATATACATATTTGTCCATAATCTCATCTATGAATACTAATTCGCCAACCCCAGACGCTGCAATGGAACCCCATACCATGACTCCACCTCCTCCATGTTTCACAGTGGCTTGTAAATGTTGTGGATCCATTTCCGTATTTGGCTTTCTCCAAACTAATACTCTGCCATCTGATTTAAATATATTAAATTTACTTTCATCTGAAAATAATACGTTATTCCAGAATGTGGGATCCTTTTTTATAAATTCTTTTGCAAATTCTTTTCTCATCTTCCGATTCTTCTTGGATATGTATGGTTTCCTTCTTGCGACACACGCAGAATATCCCGCATCTTTTAACACTCTCAGTATAGTTTTCGAACTTACTTCTTTTTGATTTTCTTCATTTAACTTTGCTCTAAGTTGCGATGAGTTTAATTTACAATTTATTTTCACTTCCTTTACAATTTTCCGTTTTTCTCTAACTGTTAACTTTGAGGGACGTCCACTTCGATTCCTACTTTTGAAATCTGATTGATTCTCAAATCGTTTTACGACACTTCTAATAGTGAATCGACTTCTATTAACACTTTTTGCTATTTCACTATAAGATTTTCGCATTTTGTGCAAATTTAATATTATTTTTCTCTCTTCACTTGTAGTTTCTTTCCCTCTTCTTGACATTGTTGCTTGTTATATTTCCTATGTTGCTAATCGACTGAACTTAAGGATGACTGTTAGAAAAAATGACTATCAGGGAATCCCCTACCTATACCATCAAGTAACAATCGGATTTTTTTCCGAGAGATACAACTACACTAAATTTTGTATAATGTGCCAATACTTTTGTCCACGCTTAAAACGCTCAATAAATATGTTTTTGTTATTATTTCGCATATCACTTTATTTATATTACTGTTTCTGTTAAATAATAATCTAGAATAATAAATAAATAAATGTATTAAAAAATTTCTCCTTTTTATCAATTTGTTTCATAGTTATAAGCACTTGTATCAGAACAATGATGCTGTGCCAATACTTTCGTCCAGCACTGTATATATTTTTTCAGCAACGCGAACATTTGAGAAATACTAGTGCATTTAATATATTTTGCTTTTCGTATTGTTTCAAAAAATATATTTAATTTTGTTAAAAAAAAATTGATAATTCACTTATCGATTTTATAGCACATAACGAATAACGTATTATAACCTCAAAAATCGGTGCTGATAATTAGTAGTGGATTAGGGAATGTACATTATTTCTAGAAAACCGCCAAAGTCGAAAAATACGAAAAGGGAAACGTGCATTAGCATTTATCAAATGTTCACGTTGCCGAAAATGTACAATGCTTTTCATGTTTTTACGTTACATTCCATTCGGGGTATTGTAAGAAATAAATAAAAAAGAAAACAACAGAATAAAATGAAGAGCAAATGAATAAAAGTAAAGGAAAAAATTTGTATCTCTTATGAGATTCGAATTCCAAAACGGTAGGTATGAATTTATTATTCTGCTGCGAAAAGAAGGCACAAGTTGTTTACATTGACGCTTCGGTTGTAATTCATTGCCTCTGCTCCTATCGCAAGTGACAATCGACGGCAAACGTAGCGAGACCGAATCAGAGAGAATATTGCGTCATTGGCGTAGCTTTCTAATCAAATGTTAGCTATTAAGAAACAGAACGATTTCGTTCCTAATGCGCGAACGACGGAGTTTTTTTTTTTAGTAAAATTTCATAGTAGAATAGTTGATGTATCGAAACCTATACAAATTTTCGAAAAATATCTTAAACTTATACGAAAAATATAACGTTGAAGTTGAAGTATAAAATAAGTGCTACTTTTAGCAGAAGACATAATGTTAAGATTACAAGTAACACAAAATTTAATAAAGAAAAGTTGTAATAATTTATTTATATTCATATAAAGAAAATATGTAACATACATTAAATCGACAATTTTATTATTGTTTTTTTTAGGGCAAAAATTTAATAAAAGTGTATTTTTAACTGACTTAAATTAAGCGTAACTTTTTTGTGACAACCAACGTCAGTGTCAGACTTGATCCTGATTGTTCAATCAACCTTAGGGAGCGTATCTAATAAGCCTCCAACTGCATAATCTTGCAGGTTTAATGGCACGATTATTTGTTCTAATAGTTGTCATCATTAACGCTTCAATAGTACGGATTGAATCATTATTAAAATAATAATGGTTATTACGCATATTAAATTGTATTCATTCTATCGTTACGAGAAACTTATCGAATCAGTGATAGTATTTAAACTGTTTCTTGGTAGCTAACATTTGATTAAACGGCTACGCCAATGACGCAGTATTCTCTCTTATTCGGTCTTGCTACGGTCGCCGTTGGTCTTTGTCACCGTCATTGGCCAATGACGATTCTTGTAATCGTACGAGCGGCAACAGACTACGTTACGGGCGAAACGTCGATGTAAACAATTTGTGCCTTCTTTTCACACTAGAAAATACGTATTATTCGCCTTCGCTGTTGCATCTATAGTAATGCTTTTATGGAACTACATATAAGATAAGATTAAAAAAAATGAAATGTTAAATATCTTTCTAAATAATTAGCAATGGCAAGAAAGCTCGGTTATGTGTATACTTATTTTTGCTCTAGAATCAGCAGAAAAAGTTTGACAAAAATTGACGACTCCAGAGATGCAACAAGCGTGACGCGATGACGCAATAAATCCTAACCTAATTCAAATCTAATCGATTCATTTTGTTGCCAAGTGGGGCCCAAAGCAATTGCGACACCTCGAATACTGCAATTACAAGGAACATAACTGTAGAGGAAAATGTATATGTAGAGGAAAATATGTCTATTCCTCTGATATAATAATATATTCCCTCTGGATTACAGATGGAAATATAGGGTCTGCGCAAGGTCACGACGCGTACAAAAGGAAAAGACAAACTAGCTCGCACCGCGGAACACACACACACGTTTTCTCGAAAACTCTTTCTAACTTTTTCCCGATACTGGTCGACTCACGTCCGTATCGGTCGCTGGTTACATTAAAACTCATCTATTGTCTTTCGCACTGGGCTTCAATGAGCTATCGATTTACCGAAACAGTCGCTCGCTCAATTGAAACTTCACGCGATTCGCTCGCGCAAAACTCGTCCTTACATAGCTTTAGTGTAAATCGCCAATTTTAATGAAAGTGACATATAATATAGTTTCTTCTGATCTGCTATTATGCATATCTAGTAGGTAAAATCAGCCCTTAAAGTTGGGGCTCAAAAACACATTTTCCTTGATATCTCGAAAATTATGAAACCTAGAAAAAAGTTGCTTAAACAAAAATTGCGTACTTTTGAATAATGAATTTAGACTCCCAAACAGTTTTACAAAATATCAATTTGTTTGAACAACATGTTTACAAATTTTCACTTGCTTCTGATTAAAAAGTTAAGGAACCGTGTGATTGAAGCTACACTGGAAAATACAACTATCTGAAAACTCTATATAACTATTGTTAAATATTCCTTATATTTGTTTTATTTATACAAATGTACTTATTTAGAAAAGTGCTAACTTTATTTAACGTAGTATTAGGTCTTTCAAACTATTTTGAAATTAAAGATACAACGCTATAAAGTCGCTGATGTGTTATGCATTTTTAACCATTTGGTAGCTCTGAAAAAAGCTGATTTTATGTGCTTGAAATAAATAAAATAACAGGAGAACTGGAATCCGGAATAAATATAATACAAAATTGTTCTGCAAAATTATCACACAATAATGGTATTCTATAAAAGATTGAGAAAAGCATAAATGTGTTTTGCACCACGAATATTTTATCACAACTACTTCACTACACAAGAAGCAGATCATGGTTTCTATATTAGCAAAACAATATTCAAGTAGATTATTAAATGGATTAGGACTACTATTAATATATCTGCAACGGGACCAAACATAATTAACAAATTTTTGAAGCAGTTTAATTACCGAATTTCTGGAATTTAAAGTAGTATCTAAATTTAAAATTATAATTAAATCGGAAATCTTTCGATCAAAATTCTTCCATATTCAAAAACTATATACATCTAATGGCTGGATAAAACCGGTGGTATCTTTTGGAATTTGTAAAATTCCTACCTATTTGTTTTCTGGCACAGAGTCTTGACAAATTTCTTGATCGCGGCCACTCCATGAATTTAACAATAGAACGCTATTTTCTCGTGTATTAGGTAAGTATACTTATTTTAGCCACATTTTTATCTGTTCTATGGTCGATTTTCCTGATGCAGAAGCTGCGACGATTTCAATAGGTACTCTGAATATGGTCTGCTGTACATGAGGTTTCAGTGTTCCATTTATTTCTTTTAAAATAATAAATAATGGCGAAAGTAAATTTCCATAGGCTGATACAGTCGGTTGTATTGTGTAGCTATGACTCATTGCAGATTTTAATTGTATCAATGTTTCCATACTTTTTCCTCTTTTCCGGAAAAGTGTCCTACCGGAGTGAATTTTGTAAGTGTAATTCACATTGATTCGAATTAAAAAAATTTCCTATGCCTTCTCCGGCTACATATTCTTTAACGTATGATACGAAGTTATTTATTGGCTGTTTGCTTTATCTGCGTTAAATTTTAGTTATAATTTTGTATAATTAATTTCGTCATTTTCTTTGATATAATTTAAAAATTTTCTTTAAATTTCCAAACTCATTGATGGAATGCTTTGCATCGGTCTACTTTCACCTTTTGGTTTTCTTGCAAGACCTACCGTCTTAAGACAATATCGTGAATCGTAATTTTGTTATTTCTAGCTTGTACAAATTTATCAAGTGTAGTCTCCGCAACAAACTTCATTTAATCTATCTATGATTCACCTTTGTCAACCTGTGCTTCCCACCTATACAATTGGTCGAGTGTTTTTCATTTCCTATACCTGGACTTTACAATATCAAAAGACAACTTTCTCTTCTCTTCATTTTTCCAAAAATTAATCACGTCTTTCTAATATCAAAGACTAATATTTTCATCCTTCAACTCATAGGAGCTTTCTTCATGTGGTGTGCTCAAAGATAATTTTTCTGTAGTTGGAGACGATGATGAGTGGTTTGATTCGATTGACTCTTCATCTTCTATAGAAAAATCCATAAAACACGTTGATTCATCTATATCGTCAAGTACCAATCCTTGCTCTGCTTCTGTGCCTGCAAATCCGCTCAGTTTATAACTATTAAATCAATAATATTTTGTGCCAACTAAATTTCTTTAGCATTACTATCACGTCCAGTGCCACTTTCATAATTATATGCTTCCTTTAAAATATCAATTACATTAATTGGATTAACTTTTATTTTTCTGTTAAAATATATCACTCTATCACAGGACACAGATAACTTTTCACACAAACAACTTCAATTTACACCCGCACACGAATACCCAAGTTTCGATAATCTCGTTCTAATGACTATTGCTTGAAACACAAAGTTCGTATGTATCGTACTCTTATACATATTCAGGTATAGCTGCAGAAGGAGTGAGATTTTAAAATCAGGTCTTTTTAGAATATGCGTTCAAAGGTTTAAAGCTTTTCGTATATTTTCTCCGATAATATCTACAAAAGTGTGTTACTTAAAATTATTCTAATCGACAACACCAGGGCCATATACATATAAGGATTTTTGATTCTTTGATTTAAGATTTTGTTTATACGGTAAGACTATAAGTATAGTAAAGAATTAACCTAAGAACCGTTAAAAAAAAAAACGCCGTAATTCCGTTCGTATTTTGAATTTGCATATAATTTTTAACACAATTATTCTGAGTATTGTATACTTACGGGGAATGTAAAAAAAGAAGTTGATTTTTTTAAATGGGGAAAAAACGAATACATACGTTTTCCGTTTTCCATTTTTATTTATGTTCATGGTGATTAGCCATAGAAGAATTCTCGTTTTTGCAAAAATGTGAGTAATTCCCATTATCAGTCTATTATTGTTTACTTATTTTGATATTCCATTTAACCAGAACGGTTAAAAATATGAAATACAGTGAAAACGAATGCACCTGATGTTCAAAAAACTAATCATACTTAAAAATAATTACATCGAAAGGCTATAGATGAATAAGCGCGTAAAAAGTGCCCTTAAATTGATTTGTACTTGTAGTACGATGGTCGTTGGTTCTTCGAAAATCGGTAGGTTTGTTCACATAATTATCGATTACGAAATAGTAATACACCTATATATGTTTCGAATTTTTTGAGACATTACCATTTCTAATAACTATTATCGCACTAGAATCATATCTTTACAGATATATTGGATTTCGCTAACTTTATATTAAACGATTTAACAATTTCTCGTATAATATTCATTTTTGTTACAGTCTTAGATAATTCGATATATTCCGCAAAAGTTGATGACTTCGTTATAGAGATTTGTTTTTGTGTTCTCCAAAATACATTTCCGTACAATTTTAAATCTCGTATTTGATATACGGGGCGTTAAAAAAAAGTGTTTCAAGACTTTAAGGACTTGTAGTATTCAGCGAGAGGAGTACAAAATCTGCAATCAACATAAGTTCAAAAGTCAATCCTTTCGACGAAAAATCGACTCCTATTCATTACGAATATTCGATATCTTAAGTGAGTTTCTCCGCGATACTTTTTACTCCTGTCGTAAACACTATAGGTCCTTAAAGCCCTAAAATACATTTTTTTAACACCCGTATGCATTTTAGTTGTACAAATAGTTTACACTACATGCAATATCTAGTTTAGTACTAGAACTAACGTATAACAGGATATTTATTAGATTACGATATTTTGTATTTGTAACGAATTATTCGATTGGTTCTTCGTTACATATTTTTGAATTAGTTTCCATAGGCGTACGGTCTAACTTAGTATTTTTAATTTTACATTTTTTCGCCATTGATTTCGTGTAACCTTTCTGACTGAAGGTCATTACATTTTTGTCTCGATAACTATTATATATTTGAAATTGTCAAATTTTAGATAGCTTCGGTAACTAAAATGTAGATAGGGCAGTCTTCCCGAGATTCCAAGGAATTTTAAACAATTTCTACATGTTAAAAAAGTTGTTAAAAAGTTAGACGAATTAGAAATTCTACAGAGCAGATAATTAGTTATTTTTCCTTTCAAATAACTGTAACTTCGAAAACAAATACTTGAAATTCAAAAATTTTCCCGCTACTTTATAGACAAACTTTTACATTCGTATTACAATTGAAAAAATTATTAAAAGATATTAATTATCAACCGTAGAACGCAATAATGATAACTAGTACTGTAACTTATTTGTAAAATTAATTACATTCTGAAGTGACTTTTGGTCTGTGAAGTGACCTCTTCGCCGGCAAAATCCTGAAGTTTATATACTGTTTCTGTATCGATGGTAACGGAGTTCTCGCTGAAGATTTATTTTTAACATTCTGTGACATTCTCTCTAAACCTTTTGCATCTCTGATTTTCTTTCCCAAATTGTTCTCAGAGAGAAAATTACCTGTCAGTTCTATTTCGAGCGCTAACAAGAATTTTGTTAGGAAGTACCGCGCAGCCGGATCCGCGTCGATTGGCAGGCGAAGAGTGGAAGAAAAAGGTGAATAAGGCCTGTTTTTCACCGTCGAAGCCTTCAATGGACTGTATTACTTTATTAATGATTACGTCATACACAGCAGAACAACAAACTACGAGGCGTAATCCGTATTGTGGAATTGAATCGACGTTTGGCTTCGACCGCGACGCCAAGACCTTCTCCACGTGGCGATTCTCACAATTTTCTGTCGATAATTTCTCTTTTACGACTTCTTTGTGACTGACGATTCACAAGGCAACCAGATTTGGACAATTTTGGGGGTTTCTACATTTAGTTTTGGGTTCCTCTGATCGGCCTGTACGACATCTACCTATTATTCTTTCTTTTTTCTCTTTTTTCCTTTAAATATATTTATCTACATAACCCACGCATATAGGTACGCGAATACATTGTCCTCTATCGAGATTAAAGGCAAATTTATGCAATGCACAGCAATGTGCAATTCCACTACGATGTCGCGACAGGATCGTAGCGTTGTACATACGTTTACTATATCGCACAACGAACGTAAACGCAATCAATTCAGTTCAAACATTTTTGTTGGCGCATTGTAGAACGACTGAGGCTAAAAATACGTTACAAATTGAATTATTTATCGAAAAATTTCGTAAATATTCAGAAATATGGGATGTATTGTCCGAATTGTATTGTGACAAAAATAAAACAAATTGAACATGGAACAATAGAGGTCAGAGTATGAAAGAAACGCCATTATTGAACGATTAAACGAACTTACCTGTAAATGAAGTGTAATCGTAATTATATCAAAGATTTCGTTCGAAGAAATTACATCTGTAGTGCCCTCCTTGCATTTACATATACGTATACATATGTATGAACGTTCAGAAAAAATCATTTGATGCAAAGAGTCACTCCTACCTGAAGGTTCCCGGCAACATTGTTTACATTTCAGAGTCATAATTCTTGAAATCGTTTTCTTTTATCCGGATCATCAACTTTTCACTGTACTTCATTCTGGGTGGGCTGTAATCTCTTCGAACGCGACCTTTCGTATAATTTCGATCGAATTTCACTTACAAGTAAGCTCGTTTGATTGTTCAATTATATCTCGTGCCCTGTTTTGGAGATTACACCTGTAGTTTTTAAAAAATTTAGAATTAAACTTGTTCCATTCTATTCTGTACAAAGTGTGGAAAATAGAACTCGATAAATCAAAATTAGTTTTGCAACGTTCTGTAAATCTTTATAATAACTATTTACAAAGTTGATAATCTTCACTTAACAACACTACACCTGTTCGGCATGGATATATTAAGGATACCGGAAAGTAATATTATATCGATATGACGTTCGGCGATGCCACCTGATACCACACCGAATAAAATTAGCACTCTTCTGAAGTAGCACATTTGTAGAAATAGAACAAATATGAGGGATATTTAATAATAGTTACAGAGATATAGTTTTCAGGTGGTTGTAGTTTTCATCGTAACTTCGGTCGCACGGTTCCCTATCTTTTTAATCAGAAGCAAGTGAAAATTTATAAACATGTTGTTCAAACAAATCGATATTTTGTAAAATTGTTTGGGAGTTTAAATTCATTATTCAAAAGTACGCAATCTTTGTTTAAGCAACTTTTTTCTAGGTTTCATAATTTTCGAGATATCAAGGAAAATGTGTTTTTGACCCCCAACTTTAAGGGCTGATTTTACCTACTAGATATGCATAATAGCAGATCAGAAGAAACTATATTATATGTCAGTTTCATTAAAATTGGCGATTTACACTTAAGTGGTGTCACTTGTTAATTGTGGAGAAGAACTTGTCATCGTTTGAAGCGAATAAGCTCAATCAAAGCAAGGGAGCCATATTGGACATTGTACGTTATACGAATATCGTAAAGGCAACATGCGAACGTTGCCACAAAGCTGGGTGTGAAAGGTATTATTTATACGGCCAAAGATTTACAAATTACGAAGACGTAAAAGATGCAATAATAAAATTTTTTAATGAAACAATTCAGTCTTTTTATAAAAAAGGCATACGAAACCTGGTTTTCAGGTAGCAAAAGGTTGTAGAAACCGATGGAAATTATTTAAGGCATTGTAGGAAAGGTTGTAGAAATTTAAATAAACGTTATTAATAGAAAACGACCTTACTTTTCGGTACCCCTAATATTTACAACTATAGTCCACACAGCAGCACAACATCCGCACGGTAGAAGACCAGTGATACTGTGACGGTCTGTTATCTCCGAGTGAGCGTTGTTTGTCGCACACTATTTATATTGGTATTATTGCCACATCAACAACGCATTATTACTATGAAACATTTCATAAAAATCTGTCAGACTTAGCATCGATGAAGTAGCTTTGATAACGTTGCTGCTCGATGAGGAAGAAAATAAGAAGAAAAGAAGCGTACGAGGAACGATCCTTTTTAAACTTTCTGGTGGAATTTCTTATCTATAATGTTACCACATCGCCATTTGACTTTACGACTTTTATCATAATTTACATCCAATGTATTCTTTAATATTTATTTCTCTCTTGTTTTTTGTTTACCAAGAAATACAATATGCTTGATCTACTTAACGCGACGGTCATTTGACCGTGGAATGATTTATCGATATCAATAATTGTAAAGAAATTCAGCGCATTTTATGACGGGATATTCGAAACTGATACGTTTTTGTTTCTAGTAGCCCCCAATGAGTCATAATTGAACGTCGCAAGCACCTTCATTTTAAAATTTGAATATTTCACATCTATGGAACAGAAATGGGGAACTCAATTTTTCGGAAGAATTATGACCAGGAATAGTTTTAGTGAAATTATACGATTTATCCGGTTCGGCAAAAGAGCCCAACGAAGGCAGCGTTCGTACAAACTGATAAATTTGCTCTAACCTTTGAAGTTTGGTATAAATTCATTGAGAATAGCCAACATTGTTACAAACTCGATGGACATGTAACTATCGATGAACAGAACTCGTTTAGTTCCCAACTAAAGCGAGGTGTAGTTTACGCAATGCATGTCAAAGAAATAGGATAAGTTTGGAATAAAAATCTGGCTACCATCCGATATCAGCACTAAATACATTACAAATGGATTTCCATATTTGGGGAAAGATGAAAATGAAGTTTTCAGGATGTGGAAGGGCCGTCAGTACTGATCATTATTTTACAAGCATGTTACTAGCTGAAAAATTACTAGATTAAAAAAACACTTTCTTTGGAACCATCTGTGCAAATGAAAGAGAATTACCAAAATTTGCAAAGCAAATTCTTCTCAACAAAACTCTATAAATCGAATCATTGTAGATTTACAGTTCGTAACAATAAGCCAAGTAAGAAAGTACTTTTACTAAGCTCAAAGCATGAATCTATAAAAATTGCAAAAAAAAAAAAATGATAAGCATATACTTAAAACTATTAAATTCTACGATAACGCTAAATTAAGTGTAGTTATGACGGATCAGGTGTCAAGAAAATACTCCGTGAAGCAGATTTTCTTTAACATTCTTGATCTAGCCGAAATAAACTCGTAGCTGTTATATAAAGAGGAGCAACCGGAGGAAAAATTTCCAGGCAGTAATTTCTATTTCAATTAGCCGAAGAACTTGTTCACGGATCATTATTTTCGATTTCCAAAATATTGGAAACAAAATTGTAAAAGGTACAGATTCAGGAGAAAATTTGAAGAGGGAGGAGATGCAATAAATTCCGCATTTATTATATATGGTTGCATTTGCAGAACATTTGATTTTATAACAATGTTACTAATTTCGTAAAATATATTTAAGATAGTAATTTGTAACTTAGTAAAATAATAAAGATATGTTCTATTTTTGAATCTACTATAATTAGTATAATTATTTGCCTGAAAGTTTCGTTTCTTCTGCTATTTCGTGTCAACCTTTTTCTTTGACTTTTCTATCAATATATTTTCTATGACTTAGACCATTCAAAATTATCTCAATTAATTTTTTATTCTTCCATCGCGTCGACTGCAATTACATGCGACATATTATAAGCAACTAAACATTTCGCTACCAACATGTGAATAGTGCACATTCAGCATGCGATCGTCATCTATTCTTCAAAACATTCTAAATATGCTATGGAGGAGCATCGATTCTGTACTCTTATGGCTAAGTGGACGTTTTACATCGTGGTACGAGTTAAGTTTATGGCAATTGGTATAAAAAAGTCTTGTGATATCAATTGAATTATTTATACTATGAAAAGAATATAATAGTAATAATATAATATAAAGAAGTGAGTAAGTGTATTCAATTTGCATAGCTTATTTATTGAATGAGCTAGTAACAATGATTCTACGACACCAAATTTACGATAATTTAAAAATGTGTTTATGGAACTCCCATCATAAACGATGCAACTACACGATTCTAATGGATGTTTCATTTCCGACAAATAGAGAGTGAAATACTTCGCCATTGACCAGATCGTAATTTGAAATTATATCAACGATAATTTCCGCCATTTCTTGTCCCATTGCACGAGAACACGACGATGAATTTCTTTCGTTCGCATTTGTAATATATTTGTTAGTTTAGAGAGTATTTTCCAAATCGTTTGCAATTTTTTTCGATTTGCGCTCCCCTAAACATAAAATTCACATCGGCATACTATGAAAATTTAAGAACCGTGTACAACTTTGAAGGGTAAACTAAACTAGTTATGCACGTTAACACGACTTTGAGAATCATTTGGTGTATGTTCATTGAAAAGTAAGAAAATTAATGTTTTGTCACCGAGAAAAGAAACGCTGTATGTCGTAACATTTGTACGAACTACAAGAGTATTTGAGAAAAGTAGAGGAAGAAAAAGGAACAGAAAACGATGCCTGGGAGGTAAGGAAATAAAAGAAGTTGAGAGCTTCTCGTGCTTAGATCTCGATAAACAATTTCGTCGGAACGGATATCGACAAGACAAGTATAAGGTTTAGGTGAAAAATTCTTTAGCGATAGCCTTAGGGAAATAATATGGCTATACGAGAAACTGGTTACAAGTGTAACGAGCTATGGAGTGGAGCTGGAAAGAATGGAAGGAGATAGAAAAAGTCCAAATGAAGTATATAAAGTGGTGCCATGGGTTGGCTAGATGGACACCAAATTCTATACACTGGATCAAAAAAGTCGTACACTTTGTTATAAAGAAATTCTCTTAACCTACAATTCTGATTTCAATGAAAGCTTGTGTGCATGTAAAGCAACCTGGACTGCGCATGACATAATTTTTTTATTGACAAAAAATGTTTTCGGGAGGATAAAACTAAGAGTTGAAAATTCAAAATTTCTTCATTTTATTAATACGACGTCAAAGCCGGTGATCTGGGTGGCCGTTTGTGGTACCATCGTGGTACCGATACAGCACTGATATCGATCATTATGATGTAGCGGTGCTCCATTTTCTTGAAAAATTAAAGTCTGTATCGTAGACAAAGGTATATACATTGAAGCAAATTGAAAGAAAATGGAAAAAAATGTCGGTTCCAATGATTTCTGCCCAGACATTAATGCTCCAACTATCTTGAAAGTAAGTTATTCGAATAACACGAGAATTCGAATTTGACCACCAATGAGTATTAAACGTGTTAAAGATTCCATCGCGTGTAAATGTAGGTTCTGTCCCACAGGCAGAATACATTTTATAGAATCTGTTCATAAAATACGCATTAAGAAACGCTGATTATTACGGTGTTGTTATCGAAGCCAATGAGAAAAAGCCATTCGATGTGATCACTGGATTTAAGCTGTTGCACACTCTATACGCGATAAGGATGCGTTTACCTCGTAGAATATACGATAAATTATCATTCAGGCAACACCGTGCAGTGAAGAAATAGTTCTTGTGCTTAACTGGGTGTTATATCAGTCACACTGTTCAGAATTTGTTTTTCAAATTTACACGCGTTTTTCGTCTACCACATACATCGTTGCAGACAACTGGTCGAAAAGAACCATTTCCAAGCACGATTCTAACGAATGTCTGTCAAGGTGACGACGATTCGGATCGCGACTTGCAGCAGACGCGTTGTTACTACGTACTCCTAAATAAAGAAGTATGTTCGCGTACTCTCGAATTGTATATGTAGATATCGTGAAGCCGCAGAAGAAAGTAATAGTACAAATCGACGGTACGAAAGATAGCTGCAATGACAGTTTATAATATATATTTATAAATTCAAATACGAGAAGGAAGAGGAAGTCCGACATGCCAAAACTTACAGTTACTACACGAGTAAAACACATTTTTTTCCTAAACGAAGCTTTAAATGACACCCAATTTGGTCAAATAAGTCGTGTTACGTTCGAAAAAATTTGAACATTCGATACATTTTACAAAATTGGACCACTCGTTAATCATTTAACCGCGAAAGTGTCTTCGGTTCTTTTGGAACAGCACCTGAATATTCATAGATGAACAAATGTGTTCTACAAGAACGAGGCACCGCGTAAATGATACAAGCTAATGGAACTGGCCATTTTTGAATTTGCTTTTAAATTCGAAATACACAGCGGCCAAGAATATGTTCAAAAACTTGCCAAAAACGCAAATCTTGCAACAAGTTCGGAAGTTGCGTTATGATTGTTCAGGATCATACTGCGACGATAAAATTATTGCCTTTACCACGACAATTATTAGACGTACCATAGTATGGTATTTTTCCAAAGAGGGTATATACTTATTAGGAACTACACGAAGAAATAAACTACCTAACCGTAAGTCATCTTACGATTTATCCATCGTATTCGTGAAAATTCGGCGAAAGTTGATAACCAAAATCAAGGTTGTTCATTCTTATAAAATCGGTAATTGTACTTCTTTAACCGCTTAATCGTTCTTTTGTAAGATAAACTTCGTTTGCCCAATTTTACTTGACTCAATCCTAGGCTGATTTTCTAGTAAATCCTGTGCAATGAATAAACACGACTATTTAAACGTTAATACTTGTGACCACATACGAACCTTGTATCTATTGAATTTTCAGTACCATCTAAAGATGGTAGATACAACAAAAATCATCTCTATAAGCCGCATGCACGAATGTGTACACATAGAATGTCTTTCTAGAATTTTCTAAAAGATTCCATTCCACGGATACGTGATGTTTATTAAACGGAATAAGAGTTCGTTACCATGACGAACTGCGATTCGCAGTTGGTCTGAAAGCCGATCTTGTTAAGAATACACGCAAAAGATATACCTGCCGGAATGTTAATAAAGTTTAATTTATCGATAAAATAGAAATACCCAACTATCATTTAATCGCAACCATAACCTAAAATTTCAATAATACTGAACCGCAACACCTTATATTTTTCTCACGCATTCGTGTACCCCGAATTTACCTACTATTAGGTAAATTCCTTTAGGAATGGGGTTTCAGAATGCGTACTTTTTCTAGGAAACTTTTCTTCGTTACGATAAAAATATCCATTTTAAAAGAAACGTAAATGTAAACGTTATTTACTGGCACATGAAATGTAGCAGGTAATTGAATGCTTATTCTTCGATATAGGGATCGGAAGTGTTTGTGGTTGCGGTACCCGGGTGGTAAAGCCTCTCTTGTGCCCTTCTTGCAAAATTATCTCATCCCGGTTGCTTACACCATGTCCGTATAATAGCAATAAATTTACTGACTGCTCTAATCGTGGCACTTCCGAGGGAAATTCAAAATATGTTCAAATATATTCAAAATTCAATAAGTCATTGCGTTTTTTTCCCAATAAATGTCAATATAGCTTTTCCAATGCAACTAACTGCATTTTAAATGGCAAATTCGCTATACATCCTCATATGTTACGGTTTAAGCTTATTATTGAAAAGAGACTTTCGTAATTTTGTTTAAAATTGTTTATTCGACGTTGATTTTAATATGGATAACCCCAAAGACCATTTTCGTTATATTTTGTCGTATAACTTCCGAAAAAGGAAAAATGTTATTCAAAGAAATAAAAAATTACGTGACGTGTATAGCGAAGACGTCTTAAAAATACGAAAGTGTTAGAACTGGTTTTCAAAATTCCGATTTTGATATTAGGGATGCTCCAGGCTCGGGAAGCCCAATTGAAGTCGATGACGATAAAATACAAGCATTGATCGACTCGAATCGACGTTCGACAACACGGGAAATTGCTGAGAGACTAACGTATCAAATTCAAGTGTTGAGAATCATTTGAGACGACTTGGATACGTGGGTAACTCGATATTTGGCACTGTACCTCGTGAGTTCAAAGAAATCCACCTCGCTAAGCGTGTGGACGCGTGCGATTCTTTGTTGAAAAGAAACAAAATGATCTGTTTCTGAGACGTGATAACAGACGATGAAAAATGGATAGTCTACGACAACGTTGAACGGAAAAGATCATAGAGAAAGCACAATGAACGTGAAAACACATAAAAAACGGATAATCATCATTGGAAGATTATACTATCGGTTGAGTGGACTCGTGGACAAAGGAAGTGTTTACTTTGAATTGCTGCCAAGGAACCGAACCATTCATTTGGATGTCTACTATCGCCAATTGTACAAATGAAACGATGCCATCGAAGAGAAACGTTCAGAATTGGCGAACCGCGAAGGTATTGTGTTTCATCGAGATAACGCTAGGCCACACACAAATTTGGTCACTCCGGAAAAACTGGTACAGCTTTGATGGGATTTGTTACCACATCCAGCATATTCACCAGACCTGGCACCATGTAATTACGATTTATAATGTTCCTTACGAAACGAGTTAAACGACTAAACCAATCGAATTGTTCTTGAAACGATTTTCTGCCGAAAAAGATAAGAACTTTGTTGAACACGGCATCGTAACGTTGCTCGACAGATGGCAAAATGTAATCGAACAAAATGGAAAATACATTATTTATTAAAGTTTTTACTTTCGTGGAAAATTTGTCTTTCATTTACAGAGAAAAAAAACGCAATGACTTATTGGTCAACCGATATAATAATTTGTACTAAATTTGAAAAATTTGGAGGAGAGGTAATAGAAATATATACAGCCGACATTGAGGAAATAAGTTTGGAACTTGCGGAAATTGCAAATCCGGTATGCTACCTTTAAATTGAACATCAATTTCACCAATCTTTTATCCGAAAATACTAAGGGCAAAACTGCGTTTATTGCCGAGGAAGAAATTGTTTCGGAGATTTTGAAAAGGGAGCGACAATCCTCAAACATGATTTTGAACATTTTAATTAGTCGTGTATTCTCGTTTCTGTTAATAGATTTTATTATCAATGAACAAGACGGTTACTGTCGGTGGTCACTCTATTGTCGCTAACTTTGTTAAATTGAGTATCGTTATTACGTAACAAATTGTATTGAAAAAGGTCAGCAAGTGGACTCTGTGTATACAGATTTTAATAAGCCTTTTGATTCCATCAATTATTCTATTTTAATCTCTAAATTACATAATTCAGGTATTCGTAAAATTGTACTCTTGTGGTCGACCAAGTGGTTAAATTTAATAATTCATACTCGAAAAAGATCAAAGTTATTTCTAGCGTTTTGCAAGGTTCTCACCTTGTACAGTTATTTTTTATTTTATTCATAAAATGATACTTTGAAAGGGTTCGATTATGTTAAATTTATATTATATGCCGATAATCTTAAGATTTATGCTGAATAAATCTCTATTCGTGCAGAATAATCTTGACGGAAATCACTTCAGAAATAGTGTGTTATCAATAAATGATCTCTACGTGTTTTTCATCAAATGCGAACTGAAGTTCTCGCTGCGAATCAACTATGCGTTTTATGGTTGGGAAATTGAAATGTTGATGGATAAGACTTTCGGTTCCACACTTTCGTTGCAGAAAGAGTTACAATGTTGCTGGTGCAAGAAAAAAAAAATTAATCCACGAACTTTTTAACAGAGCATTAATTGCAGCACTATACTACTTTTTCTCCGCATTTTAAAATAATGAATTTTGTTTTCTTTTTCAGCAAGTAGAACTCTTTCTTGATATATGTATTTTCACAAATTCGATTCTCTCTTGATAAATTGGATTTAATACTTTCTACAATGTGTGGGAACCAATATTTAGAGATACTCGCAAAAGTATTCGCCCACCTTACAAGTATAACATATATTTGCTTATTTAATTAATGTGACATTCATAATTGTTTTTAATTATTTAATTAATGTCACATTCTATTGTAATTTATATTAACATAAACCTTCGTTAATGTACTTCAAATTAGATCACGAGTTAATTAGGAAATTATCTGCAGTTTATACAAGAATGTACTATTTTGCGGTGAAGTAACAAAAAAAAAACATGCAACAACGCAAAAGTGTCCGCTCGGAATCAATATTTATTCCATGGAAACTTATTCGTAACGCATGTATAATATTTTGTGGGATATCTTCATGATTCCATTTTAAAGTTATCGTAAAGAAATGAGTACCTCGCCGCAAGTACCTCGTAGCGTTAAAACTGGAGGCACAAGAGCGTTGCTACTTTTGAAAGGGAAAATTGTGAGAGCATCCCATAAATGGGGAACTATATGGGCACTATTGTACACTTTACAGAGAACTGTGTCCCATCGTATTTCTCTTTTTTACATTGTACTAATTAATAATTCCGTATCAATATTACGCGACACTCGTTTGCTTATTATAATATACACCGAATGTATAAATTCGATAAATGTCCATTGCGCACCACGATTACCACGCAACGAACAATTAATAGTATACTCGATGATGGACGCTCGTGTGACACTTGTTTGCTTATTATAATGTATACCGAATGTATAAATTCGATAAATGTCCATTAATAGTACGCTCGATGATGGACGCTCGTGTGAGATTTGTTTGCTTATTATAGTATATACCGAATGTATAAATTCGATAAATGTCCATTGCGCACCACGATTACCACGCAACGAACAATTAATAGTAGGCTCGCGCGAGCTACTGCATTTTTCGGTAAACAATGGAAAACTTGGGTCGACGTATCTCAACGTTTGTTCTAGCATAAATGCATCGATGAAAAATGAACACACGTTGCATTGTGGGTTCGTAGTATGTAGATTTTAATGTACGACAATATATTTCTGCAGCGGACGTTGTGACATCCGTCGCAATTCACGTCTTTTCAACGCTCGTGTGCCCCCTACCTAAACGATGATCTCGAAGCGACGACCGTATAGGTTCAGCCTGAAAATGTACGTCCTTGGCTGCGAAATTTACACCAACAATTAAACTCCACCTTGAATGCAGAATGCGTCCTGCACCTGATGCCCTTTTTTAAAAGGCCTTGCGTACCCTCGGTGTCCTTGACCTTCCCCCGTCGTCCTTCCCAATCCCCACAGCGTACTCGTTGTAAAAGAAATCAAAGGAATTCGCGCCCGCATTGCATTATAACCACTCGAACAAAAGCAAGACTAAACGTACGCACCTGTACGTAAGTAGTCATTTAAAAATTACCAATCATCGGTTGTTTAGCGACACCGTGCTGTCGTGTTAAGTGTCATTTCTCACCTCCTCAACCATTTCATTTTCAATTTAAATTTTTTCTCGACCAGACCACCTGTTGCCACCTCGTCTCCGAATATCCAAAGTGTTTTTTCGAACTTGGCTTCATCTAACCTCGAACGTGGCGCCTGTTGTTTTTCTCGTCGACGGTGACTCGTAATAAAACTTGTTGGAAGTCGAATTGTTTATTTCGAAAAATCGCAGACCGTAACCAAGACCCTCAGCGACGTTTCGAATTCACTTTTTTGTTCACAAACGAGCCACTTATTGAAAACAGTCTGTTTTTTTAAAAGCAGACGGATTCTTTTTTCTTTTTCTTTCTTAACACTGGATTTGCAAAACCTGTCAATTTGACGGATTTCTAACTTCACGAGCAAAATTACAAAAACTATTACCATTATTTTTTTCACACCACGATTCGCCAGAACACAGAATATATAATAAATGGTTTCCCATCGTATTTGGGTAAAGATAAAACCCAATTATTCGACACCTTTAGGGCAATTTATAGTCATAAAATTAGCCGAACCATATGTATACCGAGGAAGAAATATTACTATAGATAACGTTCTCGCCGATATACCATTTACAAAAAAATTACTTACACAAAATACAACTTTGGTTGGTACCATCCGAGCAAACAATAAAGAATTACCGAAACCAGCAAAAGGATGCAACAATAAAATGACTCTGCTTTCCTCCCTGAATTATAAAACGGACAACTGCATTCTCGCTATTTACCAAAGTAAATCAAAAATAAAAGTATTGTTACCAAACACGAAACATACATTTGCAAAAGTTGAGAACAATTGCAAACGTATCCCGGAAACAATTAAATTTTACAATAAGACCATGTTTGGAGTAGATATAGTCGATCAAATGGTGCGCAAATACAATGTAAAAGGAGGGTCTTTCCGATGGCCTCTTCAAGTTTTTTATAATATTTTAGATATTATAAAATATCGGTACGAAAATATCCAGAAAAGATTTTATGTTTTAATTGGCCGAAGAACTTATCGATGAATACAAGAAAAACGAATTAAGGATTCTCCTTCCGAGATAACGGAATACGATACTTTCGATCGATTATCGTGAAAATATAAAAGTAATAATATTTGTATCAAATAACACATTTAATTAACTTGTATTAAGTCTGTTAATATTGTAATTGTTTTTAAATTTAATTAATTTCTTTCTAAAGAAAATACCCGTCAATTTGACGATTGTCCGTGGAAATAAGTATACAAGAAACGTTCGTAAACGTTTCTCACACACACAGGCACACACACACACCTTCTGGACTCCGTAAAAAATAAGAATCTCTTGGAAAGTTTCATTTGCGAATGTGGCAAGACAATTGCTAAACTAAACAATTATATGATATATATATGGTATATCACATTATATTTTTACGGTATATTTTCACAATACAATTTTCATACGAATCGTGACGAAAAATAAACGCTAAAGAAAAATAAACGGTAAAAAAATTGAAAAACAATTACTCGTTTTATGGTCATTGAATATGATATCGTCAATGTACATACACGTTTAACCTCTTCTACTTCAAATCCAAAATTATATTTATCCTATTATTTTTCGCTCTACTTAAATTCAACGACGTATGTGTTGAAACTGCCTAACTCATCGATGGGCTCGCTGTGTGATCTTAATTTTTTATTTTCGTTTCGTCTTCCAATCGATAATATGCGTATAATTATTATATTGTAGAGAATAGATTTTCAGGCCGTGTAATATCTTAATTTGCATTATTCTGAAATCATTCTTATAACAAATAAATAGAACTGGTAAACATATTGCGTTTGGTTACATTTTTATCGAGAGAACTTCGCCGATCCATTGATAATACTCTCACGAAGATGTAATGAGAAATATAAAAACTATTAGTTTGCATTAATGGCTGCCATATCGATATACGTATAGCACCGCTTTTTGCTCAACCGGTTTTTAAATCGTAACTGTCGGTCACTCGACTCGATGGTCACACGAGCTGAAGAATGTAAACAATGGTGGGAACGGTTCTATACCTTTTACAGAGGTAGAACGCTGCTCTTTATCGAGGGGTTAACGTTCTCGATTCGACAACAAAACGGAACTTTTTCTTCTTCTGATCTTGTCCCATAGCATGGGCCAACCTTTGTATCCGCACTATACGATATTGCCCTTGATTTAAACCAACAACGGTAACATCGAAAATCAAGTTCCTTACATCCTCGATCGATGCAGTTTCGCGCCATATTTTTCGTTTTCCAAGTCCCATGTGATTCGATTTTCTTGTTCGCCAATTTTTATTTTTTACCTGTTATTTGTTGTTCTACCTTCGGAATGCGTGTTATTTACTTCTTTTTTTTTTTGAAGTAGGAATCACTTTTCTAGATTGTGTATATATCGATTTTATCCCTCACGTACATACATACAAAACATTGCTTACTACTTTAATACGAATGTAATACTTCGAAATATAATGTAAATATTAAACAAATGTTCTCAGTCTTTCAGATTTAAATAAACATTGTGTAAGAAGAAAGGTTTGGACTTTTATTCATTTCGTTGGAATTAATTCCTAAATTCGTTTAGCAATATATTTGATAGCTTATCCCGCATCAAATAGGTCTCATATCCTACAGGTTTTAGTTCACTCGTTTTTCATGAAATGAAGAATACATTGCACGTGTTCATAATTGAAATGACGTAATAGTTTTTTTTTTCATGTATTTCTTTCTTCTTTATTCGTGTAGGCTGAAGGAGATATACTCCTTCGGATATATCGTATTAAAAGTAACGTACAACGATTGTGTTACCCACTTTCTAAATACTCGAGAAACAACGACATCCGAAAATATGAGAAGCCGTATTATTGCAGCGTGTAATGCTATAAACCACAGAACATTTGAACATGTGTCATTAAAACGTATTCATACATAATGGATAACACTTTGAGCATCTTTCACATTAAACATTATTTAACGAATACCTCGTAATATCGTACAATTCTTTTTGGAAACATTTCTCCACATAACAAGTGGTTTTAAAGTACAAGGTGGTTTCCGGTATATACAAAATGGTCCGCCAAGATATGTCGGCAAAATCACAATACATGCAAATATATATTCGGGATATTAAAGGACTTAGAGAACAACCGTATGTTCAAAAAGAAGGATTGCTAGGTAAAGACGTTAATGTCATTTCAAGAACACTGTTTATTTAAACGGCACATAATATATCTTTTCCCACAGGTTTATTTGATTGATTTTTCTAATTCTATGTTTTATTATCCGTTAAAACAACTTTGAAAACATAGAGGAATTAAATCGATACAATTACTATTGCTGTTCGTCCGAAAATCCTTCTTGACAAAAATCAGTAACGTGTAAACATCGATGTTCATAAACTATTTTGGCTGGTATTGTCTATAGATGTCTACGTCATCGAATTATATTTGTTCGAATATATGGGTTCTACTATTTTTGTGATAATTCATCACCAGAACTTGGAAGTATACGTATACGAATAATAATAAGAGATGATCATTGTGGTATCTTACTAGTAGTTACGGTGTACAAGTTCGTTGTATTCGTATACTGCATTGGTGTGAACGCATCGGTGTTACGAATTGACCACCAACATCTTTGGGTTCGATTTCTTTTTACGGGCGAAATGTTAAAGACAAGGTTTTCAACAGTCGACGAATAAATCCTATAAATACGAAGAAAAGAACTGCGGGTGTGTTTAAAAGCATCGTCTTTCGACTTACAAGCGTTTGCAAGTTACTTCAAAGAGCGTATTCCCACAATGCATCGATTTTAACTGCAATATACACGTATCATTTTTCTAATTTTCTATCCTAATATTTTATTTGTTAATTGTCCAGAGAGTTTTCAAACAATTACGAATTGTTTGAAAATAATTCTATCATTTTCCGAACAATGTTTCTTAGAGTCTGTGAAACGCACATTTTGTGTTCATAGTTTTGCATTTCTGATTTCAACCCAATATCTTTCTATAGAGTTTGTAATTGTAGAACTTGGTAATAGTAATATTTTGGCTGGTAAATAAGTGTTTCAGAATTCTACCTCACGATGGAACAAATAATCAAGGATTCCGTTTCACTGTGTATCGTATCTTTGTTTCTAAGCCTGTATTCGTTTCGTTAGCTATTCTCCATTCAAATATATTATTCTTTGTAGTAGAAGTAGAATATAAGAAACGACCATTGGAACATGGTCGCCATTGTACAGACTTAACGTATTTAATTTTACAGTGCAGAGGAGAAATTGTTAAAACAAATTGTAGAATCTGTGATACTAATTGTAAGTTTTCACAACTGAAGTATGAAGTAAACAATTGAAATAGATCGTATGGGTTAGCCAATAAGTCGTTGCGTTTTTTCTCAGTAGATTTCAATACAGCTTTTGCTGTACAACTAACTTCATTTTAAACGGCAAATTCGCTGTATATCCCGATAGGTTACGATTTAAGCTTATTTTTAAAAAGAGTCTTCCGAAATTTTGTTTAAAATTCTTTCTTTCGCATCGATTTTAAAATACGAATAATTCCAAACGGCGTATCCGTTATATTTTGCACTATTACCTCCAAAAAGGAAGAAATGTTTACTAGGATAATACATAAGAAGTTGTGTGATGTATATGGCGAAGTCTAACAGTGTCGTGAAACTATGACAGTGTTGGAATTGGTTTACAAAGTTTCGGCACGGAGATTTTGATATTAAAGATGCTCCACGCTCGGGAAGACCAATCGAAGTTGATAGCGTCGAAATACAGGCATTGATCGACTCAAATCGATGTTTGGCAACACAAGAGATTGCTGACAGACTTCCCGTGAAAAGTTGAGAGTTGAGAATCATTCGAGACGACTTGGATACATCGGTAGGCTCGATACTTGGCATTCTTCGTTGAAACGTGAACAAAATGATTCATTTTTGAGATGCACGATAACAGATGATGAAAAATGGATCGTCCACAACACCGTTGAATGGAAAAAATCATGGAGGAAGTATAACGAACTTGCTCAAAGCGCATCAAAAGCGGATATTCGCCAAGAAAAGATTGCGTTCTCGGTCGTATGGAATCGTTTAGTTCGAATTGCTTCCAAGGAACCGAACTATTAATTCGGATTGCCGCCAACTGGATAAATTCAACGATACCGTGAAAACGAAGGGTTCAGAATTGGTGAACCGTAAAGGTGCATTTCATCGAGATAACGTACTCTAGACCACGTACAAGTTTGGACACTCGTGAAAAATTGGTTGGACGGGAGTTGTTACCGTATTCACCGTATTCACCAGACCTGGCACCATGTCGTTACAATTTATTTCGTTCCTTACGAAACGCGTGAAACTGCAGAACCTTTACCGCTGGCAACGATGTCAAATTGTTGTACGGAACAATTTTTTGCCTCGCAAAGATAAGAACTTTCCAAACTTTCCAAACATTGTTTTCACGAAGAATTTGTCTCTCATTTACGGAGAAAAAAAGAGCGCAATGACTTATCGATCGATTCAATACACGTGTATTAATTTTATCAATGATACATAAATTTGTACAAATTGTTTTCGATGAAAGTGGCTCGTGAATTAGTGTCAACTTTCTGCTGCTTACGTTGCCTTTGAAGGCGCTACGGCGGGACTCTTTATTGAAAGTTGAAACATAAAGAACCGTTCGTCGTTCGACGGATATCGAATATAGTGGAGTTACTTCAACCTTGACTTTTATTTCGATGGCATTGTCCAGGATGTACGCTATTTTTTAACTACAATTTTTTAATTACAAACTCGCTTCTAGTCCGATCTCGCGATACCTTGGGTAATTTTTCCTTTCCTTTACGGATCGAATTGTTACGATTGATCCCCGATATTTACAACCCAAACACGTCCACGTGAATAGATAGTTATCGACTAAGACGCGTTCGTTGAAACGTGCCAAGTGCGATTATAACACGTGTGGCTGAGATTTCCGAAACTTAACGGGTAGAGTTTGCTTACATTTTCCTCGGCAAAGTTTCTACGACTTAAAAGTGTACGGAACTGGTGAAAAATAATTTCCTGCAAAGTAGTTGTATTCGACGAAGTGTTCCGGACGTTAAGACTCGCGTTCCCGGATAAATCAACATTCTACGGTACCTGGTCGTCTTCGCGTTCCCGCCAATCTTCTACGCGGATTCATTCCCCTCCCCTAAAAAGGTGGTGGTATGCATGCAAGAACGATAAAAGGTTGTGGCGTGGCAAAAAAAAATTCGATTTCGGAGAGAAGTCAACCGCGACCGTGCTCCCGGAGCTTACGATCAATTTTACACGTGCAATACTTTTTGATTACTTTAGGAAGGTGCCCCGAGGTGGGGCCCAACGTGTCCCGGTGCCGTGGCTTTCCGTGGCACGAAGGGGGCCCAACCGGGGGACTTTGCCCCCACAAGTGGCTCCCCGGTAGCGCCGTCGCGCACCTGCCGCTTATTCCCACGCCGAGACTCACGCTCGCCTCATCTTTCCTCTGTTCGTCCTTCCTTCTCCCGTCTCCATCCCACCCCACCGCAGACCTCTCGTTTCTCTATTCCGGAGACCTCCTTGCTTCCCCCTACCCCCGCCCCGTCCCCGTCCCCGTCCCCCGTTCCTTCTACCTTTTTCTCTTTTCCTCCGTCTCTGTCGCATCGTTCGACCCTCTCTTGCCAATACCAAGACACGTGTGCACTACGGGCTGTGAGGGGAACCGGCACGCTTATTTATTTTTAGATATTTTCGGACGGCCGCGAGATATACTCTGGGTAACCACGAATCTTGACCAAGGCTCGCCGGTGTTTTTCAAGAGGGACAGTTGGGTGCGCGACCAACAGAATCAGGGGATCGGCAAGGAATATACGTTTGATGAATTAATTGTACGGCCGATTTCGGACGGTCTCGATGGGTGGTTGAAGCGCGCCGGGGGTAAGGAAACGTTTATCTCGAGGGAAGGAGATAACCTGCCCGGGATAACGGTGTCGGAGCGAATGAAACTACGATGCAAAGAGCGCCAGATGTTAGCGAACGGTCGATGTTAGTTTTAAGGGCTATCTTCGCGTATTAGCGCAGAAGGGTCGTCCGCTGAGCGATCTCAACGGTTTGGCTATTTCTCCTTTTGGGTTTTCCGTTCAATTCCAAGCCGAGAATCGCGAACGGTACACGACACTGTCCTCGTTCGGACCAAGTTACATCGCTATATATTTCTTTATCCCGATTTTATATTCTTGTACGTATTATACGATCGCTGTACCACTGGATACGCGAGATTTCTGCATACTATAATAAACTGTATATTATAATCTGAACTTTACAACAAACGGGAGACTCGTTAACTCGAAAGTACTAGATCGTTTGCTAGGTGATTACAGTTTCTTTTTCATTTCGCGATATAAAATATGCGTAGGTACGTATGTATATTTTATGTTACGATTTTCATTACTTTTCCGATTGGTTAAGAAATTGATCACAGTTCCGTCTTCCTTGACCCTTGTATCGATAACCGGAGTACCTGGATACTCTCACAAATAAGTGAAGTAGTTATGTATAATTTTTCAAGCAGTAATATTTTTTTACGGCAAAGAATATACGATATCTATAGAAATTAATATTTATTACGAATATACGCTATGTAAATATAGTAATAATCTATATTTTAAACATACATTACATTTATTGTAACTCTTTTTTATTCACTTTGATAATAAATGCGACACGAACCGAAAATGCTCTCACAATCGGTAACGAGCTTTATCGAAAAGTGTTTCGCTATTTGTCGATTTCGAGAACATTCTCGAATTAATGGTAAACTCGATTCTTCGCTCAATTTTCGTAGAAATAGTCGACGCTGATTTATTTTTTCTTCGATCGTTTTATCGTTTTCATGATAAATGATATATGTTGTTAAAGCAGCAATATCAACGATATTATAAATAACACGCCAGATGGTGTTTCTTAGTCCTCCTATGAGTTGTATCGTCTATCACTGTAATTGTTGGTCCATAGTATCGATACCAGTTTTCGTTTTATCGTAATATTTAATTATTTCAAATTTTTTCTCGATATTATTCGACACCGACGTATGTATGCGCATAGTCATCGAAAGTACAATTGCCTTATATTTTTCGGTACATAAGAACGAACGTTTTCAGGAAATCCAAAGGGAAATGAAGTGAAAAATCCAAGTAAAAGATAGAGTAAAGAAAGTAACGTAACGTACAAATTCATGAGAGGAATGCCAGAATATCGTGGATATGGAACAACGTCGATCCTTTAACAAGGGTTAAAGATGAACATTTTAAATTATCGACCGTAATTTTTCATTTTCTCAAAACTTAATATTTTAAGAACAACGTTCTAAAATATTATAACGTAGAGCATGTTCCAGCATTACAGCTGCTATTATTCCGCACCGATGCACTACGATCTTCAAACTTGAAATGTGTTTTTCTCGGAACAGGCTTTTCTCAAACCGATACTTAACTTTTATCGGAAACTGCTCGTCCGATTGACTTCAAATTTCAACCCTATATGCGGAAAAACATTTACCATCATTGCGCGTACGGACTATTTTCGGTCTTGAAAATAACCGACGAGTCTTCTTCTTTGTATCTTTTGTATCTTATTTTTCTCTTTCTATTTTTGATTTTTTGATTTTCCTTTGATTCGCTTTTCAATACTCGATTCGAGTTCTCCCTTTTATAGGAACACGGCGTCAAAATGGTCGTGTTTCCTTTCTTTCTACTTCCTTTTTCTTTTAGGGCAGACATCGGTACACTTGGTGGGAAGATAAATGCTAATGTCGAAGGTTGTGTTTGTTCCACCACTCGTGGAAGTGGAAGTTTGTGGTTTTTCATATTGGATCTCTAGAATTTGATGGTAACGATTCACACTGTTGCGTTCAAATTTAATTTTACAGAGATGTTTATATTTTTGCCAAGTTATTTTTGTATCTTAACAATATACATGTACCAAAAGGGACATTTCAATTTTTGACTATATGTGGATGTTCTACTTCACTCCGCGTAAAAAAGGTTCCACTTCGCCCGCCTGTGATACTTTTAAAAGAAGTTCAAGATTTTCATTTCGACTCGAGATACAGAATCTGTTAACGCAACGAATTACAGTGTAAAAACTTTAAAACGCGATACTTTACTCTTACCATAATGGTTCCCCTCGATAAATAAGTTGAAAAATATAATTATTGCATCGCCGCTATATCGAAACTTTTAAAATAGAAAAATTTGTCGTACTCTGATACTCACGGAAAAATGTCTACACTGGGGCTACAATCGTCAATTAAATGCTCTTATTTATCTAAAACATTTGCGTTCCACTTGACATAATCGTTGCAATATCGGCAATAATTATATCGTCTTCGACGAAAAGAATTTCAACGACGTATTTATCGATATAGTCTTTCGCTCGTACATTATCCGACGCGTATTTTGGTTATGTGCTCGCACCTTTCGTATGAAACGCGGTATGAAAAAAAGGTCGAACGGAGCACACGAACGAAGAAAGAAATAAAAGGGCGCGGCGAGTAAACTGGAACGAGAAAAGGAACACTAGGACTCGGGGATATCGTTCCGGTTAAGAATTTTGACGGGTTCTTTCGTCGAAGAAATCCAATACTTTGGCAACGTCTGGTTACGGTCGAAGGATCGTTTTGCTCGAGGTGGGTATCGTTCAACTGATATTCGAACGTATTCTTACGAATTGCCGGTATCTATCAGCTTTTTTACAACCTGTATCGTTTCAAACGTTCGATTAAAACGTAATTTTATCACCTTCTTGGGTGTACGTTATTACTTTCTTCGAGGCATATTTTACATACCGAAAATGACACTTCTTTGACAAGAAATTATCGAAGAATCTAAAAAGATATATAATTGTTAAATACTGCATCGAGTGCCGAACGAGTTATTCGCGTCTATCTATTCACGAAAGCCGAAAGTGTGTCGTAGGGTTGTCCTCGACATTTATTCTAATTATTGTCTATCGTGAGTAACATTTACTACTTTGATGCTGTACGCGTCATTTTACAGTATTCTTAGCGGTGTTAATTTTATTCAGAAGTTTGCGGTAAACGTTTCAAGGAAGTATTGAAAATTGAATACGTCGATCAGCGATGACGCCCTAAATTTTCGACTAACCGCCAATTTATTCACTGGGACCAAAGTTGAAAGATATATTCGATCGTACCGAGAAACGTCTTCCGTAAAAACTAACACCGCGATAAAGAAAAATATTTTATACGCACAAGTATGTTCGTCGCGTTTCAATTTTACCTTGATTTTGCCATTGTTCACTTTAAATGAAAAAATAATGTGCAATATTAGTCGCACTTGCGTGGATCTAAAGAAACATATTTGCGCGCTAATATAGCAACAATTTCATCGTCTGTACGTAACGAGTACGCGGTCTTTGTTTTTTACGATAATTGTTTATACAGCGATTACTCTTTGCCAAATAAAATGAAAACGTTTTGATTATTATTGTATTAATCCGTTGCTTTGCGCTTTTTTACCACTGCAATGGATGAAAAACGGACAATTATAGATATTTGACCCATTAATTCAACTATGGTAAAGTCTCGTTCTCTTTAAGCGAGTATACCATTGGCACATTAGATTCCATAAAGAGTCTGTTTTTCATCGTGTTTGTTCACAGAGAAGCTACTATTGCTACTTATGCAAATCCTGCATTATGTCCTTTGCTTAAACGTTACTCGAAGCATATTTAACATCTAGATAAATTTCGAGTACATATTTACCATTTTCTATGATAGGATGCATAAATTGAAAATTATCAATCAATGAAGAATTTGTTAAATATCACGTATATTGTATATCGCCTATCCATTGTAAAAAGTAAATGTTCCAAGAGTCCAATAATGTTGAAAACGATGGTAGTGTATGAACTCGATAAAGTCGGAATCCCCGAACACGACGGTCAATGTTTTATCTCGATCGGACAAGTTCGATTTTACAAGTATATAGCTAATGGATGAATATACTAGGTTCTTCGATAAGTTTTGTCGTTCGATAAAACTTATTCAACGGTGTAGTACTAGGTTGCTCAATCAGTTTTATAGAACGACAAAACTCATCGAACAACCTATTATATAAACAACGAAATAATACAACTATTAATAGGACGATGTAAAACACTGCGATATTCTCTCTCTCTCTCTCTTTCTTCAACACTTGTGTTCTCTCGTTGCTGTTTCCGTACCAACTTGTCGCGTACCTTCCTCTCCTTCGCTACTCGCTCTTCTGTACAAATATCGCTCACTTTATCATCGATCGCATCTATGATAACCATATTATCAGAGATTTTTGTTGCTTCTGTTCGAGGAGAATCGCACAAGTACGTACGGACCTTGCGTTTGAGAATTCTATTGTTCGTTAGAGCGTTCCAGGTTCCCTTTGACAACGACACATCGAAATCAGTGCCAGGGCAAGAAAGAGCAAAGGAATCCCGTATACCTCCTATTGTTGTTTGCCAACCCCACGCGACGGTTATAAGAAGGGACAAGTGGTATTGTGCGTTTCGATAAAACCCACGGTACACAGGTGTACAAGGCTGTGTAAAGTGCATAATGTAGAACGGTGAGTAAAGTGACGGGGCGAAGCATGTGCAGAACAGAATGGGGGCTCCTCGATGGACAGGCTTCTCCCTGTAGGAAAATCAAGACCTTTTTACAGAGAAAGAAAGAGAGACCAATTTCGATCCGAGATATCGTATTTTTTCGATGCACGTGAAAAGAAACAAAAATTCTCCGGTCGATTTGCTCTTTGTTCCAGGTGAAGCGTAAAATTTTCAATCAGAATCGTACTTTCCTGATTTCTACTTGTTTTCTACTCGACAGGAAGGGTTTGCGGATTGACGTTTTCTGTTTCCATTCGCGAATCGGATGCAACGAGCGCTCGTCTTTGTTTTCGTTATTGCGCATTGATTTCCAATAGGGAAACTTGAGATTCGCGTATTCGATGCAACGAAATTCATTTGCTATCATTTTTGTTTCGTCGAGGAGCGAATCTCTGGCAAAAGTTGACGACAAAACGGTTTCAACGAGCAATCGAATGGCAGTTTTACTTGCTCGAAGCCAGCGAACTATTGTAACTCTTCGTAAGAGACGGCGCGCAATTGGATCGATGCGCCAGCGGGCTTGATCATCGCTGTACCGCGATTGGTCGAAAGAGAATAAGAGAGGTTTGGACCCAGGGTCCACCACACCTCCGCGAGCGTTGCTTAGACACGATTGGCCGGTCACTTCGGTCTCTCCGTAGCCCCCGTGTTCCTTTGCCTCTTCGTCTCCCTCCCGGCCTCTCTCACCCGATATCCCCTTCTATTGCATCGTACTTTCCTTTCGATTTGTTTGACTTTGAAACCCTGTGACCGGGGCTTTGGCCTCGCTTCTCCTCGTTCCACAGCCTTTCTCTTTCCGTTCGTTCATCATCATTATCCTGGTCGTCATTATTTTCGTGTCTACGTTCAGCTCGCGCTGCGCCGGTAACGTGACCATCGTTATTTTCACCGTAATTACCTGCGCTACTTGAAAGAAACGTCCCCTTGGACTTTCGACGGATTGATATTTTGTCCCGTTCGATCATTCCTCGGACTCCATTGGTTGTCCTTCGTTGATTATTGTGGTTCTATCCAGCGTTGCAAGACTTCGAACGTGATTACGATCCGCTTGTAAAATACATGCTTGCGTACCATAATAAATCGGTAAATGTTGTCTAGCCACCAATAATCTGTGAATCTTAAACTGGAACAATAATTTCCAGTACGAATGTTACGTGAAAAAAATATCGTGCGGGAACTATTTTTATCGTTCGATTCTGGCGAGCTTTCCTTCGTTGGCGTTCAAATTTTAAATCGACTGCACATATCTCTCATCGATAAAGTACTTATCGTTCGTCTGGGTGTCCCGCAATACGATCGTATGATTAAAATAATGCTTCAATTTTTCCTGGATTTCTTTCAATTTACAATAACACCCGATAAAGTGTATTTCCCGAAGAAGACTCGCGCTAGATTTGAATCATGAAAAACCATTCGATTAACATTTTTCTCACGCTTGTCAATATTTGTATCGATTCAAAATAATTGACGGAAAAGAGTAGTACGCACCAAGACCTCAACGAACATACGATTACACGTGATTAAAAATGCAATTCTCATTTGTAACGTATTTTGGAAATACGGTCGTTGAATTTAAAGGAATATTTTACGTATTAAAGTTAGTACGAGAGAAGTTTTAGTAATAAAGAAAAACTTACTTTGGCATCATATTTTTAACATCGATAATGTAAGGAATTTAACCACAAATGAAGCTTTTGCATTTTAACTACTGAAAAACAAACATTCTTAGGGAAATCGTTTTAACGAGAATTCTTTTTATATACTCTTTAGGTATCTTTTAACATTGAACCGTAACGCAGTTGCCTTTGTCTGCTTTTATCGTTAAAATATACCTGTTAATTTTTAAAATTCTTCGTAGTATTTGCATTTATTTAAATAATACCTAATCTATCTTTGTACTCTAAATTAGTTCTTATGTTTGTAAACAATAATATGTTTTCAATAATTTCAACTTTTGACGAATCGAACTGGTTTTGTCGTTGTTATTTGTCAAGTCAACGAACGATGACACAAATTTTTGCTCATATTTAAAAATGTCAGTACTCTCGGCTGAAATTTTTTTGCATACATAAGTACGTGTTTATGGATTAATTGTTTCCCGGTTGTAAAACATTGTTGTTCCCATCAGTTGAGAGTTATTAACTCGCGTACATATTACTACTGTTAATTTTGAAATTGCTGTTTACACGAAACTCGTTTTAGCAGTATGTATTTAATATGTTTTTTAAAAGATTTAGTAAAACCCGAATCGAGAAAATCTTTAAAATTTGATTTTAATGAATTTACTTTCCGCTTTACATTTCTTTTTATATTGATGTTTTCTTTGTTATCCGGTTTGGAAATAAAAGACCAAAAGTGGAGACGTATTTGTTTAATGAGTCCTACCTGACGTTATAGGATTCGACGAGCTGTTTAAGAAGCTAGTTTTTAACCTAAGTAGGATTTATCGCGAATATTTAAAAAATTTTCTATCGACCTTTCTAAGAGTATAACAAAATTATACAATGTTTTTGTCGTAAAAATGCAGTAGTTACCTTTCGGAAACTCCTATTGTACGAACACTTACTGTTATAATGTGTATAATGGGATTTGGATCGCTTCGAATCAATTCGAATCTGTAAAGTGACAGAAAATTCAAATTATTTCAAATCTGATCCGAAGTCTTAATAGTTTATGATCGTTTTGGAAATCTTGAATGGTTTGAATATTTTAGCCTATGATAAGCTTTGAAAGCTTCGAAAGCTTTGAAAGCTTTCATACGCACTATGTTTATTATAAAACATGCATTTATATTATAATACTTTTGTTTCAGACATTTCATTTACATAAAACATTAAAAAAAGTCCGAGAACTTGCAGTTAGGTCTTTATGTACGTATAATATGGATATCTGATTTTGTTACATTTGCGAGATTGGGAGGCTTTATTAAATTGCTCTTCTAATATTTTATCGCATCTCAATACCTATTAATGTAATTGTTTTTTAAATAATTTTTTAATTTATTCGATAATTTATGTCGATACTGCGATACGATGGTAGAATGTACGATATCGATTCTTTTGCACAGGATGCTAATAGATTTAATTACATTGGATCTATAACCGTTTACAATTGCAAAGGATAGAGGTTTTATTGAATTATCTGGAACCGAAATTAGGATGGTATTGGGTAGAAAAACGCTAAAAAAATTAGCAGATGATGAATACATCAAAGAAGGACGCATTATACAGGAGGAGCTTGATGCTGTTTCTGATGTTTGTATCACATATGACACACGAACAAGCATTAATATCAATAGTATTGTATCCATTACATGTCATTTTATTAATAACGATTTCGAATTGAATAGTTATACACTTGAAGATCCAAAATTTATCGGAGAAAACCGTGAAGAACATTTTTCATCAATGGAATGTCCAAGAAAAGGTGAAATGCCTGTTCACTGATAACGCGGCAGATACGTTTGCAGCTACGCGGAATTTTGTTTTGTTTTGTACACACCTTAAACTTACAATTAGTAGTTAAAAAGTTTTCAGAATCTATTCCAGGTGTAGTCAATGTACTTAAAAAATGTCGCAGCTTAAAAACTTATTTTAAATCTAGTCGTTCGGCAAGAGAGAATTACTCGACATGTATAATGCACTCGGTGCACCGAAACACAAATTAATATTGAAAGTCGAAACGAGACAGAATTCTCGAACAAAGATAAGCAATAATATCTGCATTATTATTTTTCAACATTTCCTTAGGATGTCCAAATACAAATAAGTGAGAAACATTAAATAGTATTTTATTTATTTTACGATCTTTCTTTGTAGAATTGGAAAATTGTATTACAGAATCTTACGGCAATAAACGTTCGAATGCATTGCAATAGCGGAAAGATAATTCTTTTACGTATCCCAACCTTGCAAAATTAACAAAAAGAACTTTGTCTTATTTTGCTACATCGGTAGCAAAAGAAATAGATTAAACGATAATATTACTGAATAAGTAATTGTCCCTACCATTATTGCTATTATTACTAGTTCACTATTTATGTATATATTATTATTTAGTACTTATATATTTACTGTAATTATCAGTTATCAATTACTTTCATATATTGTAATTACGTACAGAGTGTTCTATGGTTCGAAATAAAACGAAAATCAGGAGTAATAAAATTGCATTCGAGGCTTCGTTTTGAGGAAATTGAATTTAAATATCAACGAAGTACACGTGTGCTTGATTAACAAGCGATCGTTATAGATCGCTAAAATTACCGTTTGTACAAATGATACAATATCGAACAGTCGATACTTTATCGAACAAGCGATACGATACGATACACGAACGATTTCCGCATCAACGTCACCCGGATAAGCGAGTTATTATAAGAGCTGTGCTTTCTTTATTGCAAACTGAAAGTCTCCTGGGCCTAGTCGACGTATTCGTTGCAATGCACAGGGAAGAATCCTCGTATACGTACAGCGTAACGGTGTAAATGTAAGCGATTTATTTCCTCGATATTCTGCTAATCGAACAACAAATTTCCGTGTGTTACATAAAAAGTAAATTCATGCGTATCATGCTTATATAGTTTAAGCACTTACAAATCAAGATTTTCTATCGAGATTAAGTTTCTGTCAATGATCGTTGCAAAGGAATTCTACGAATGTGAACACTCTATTCTATATTTTATTTACGTACGAGTGAAAATTTACGAGGCACGGAGTTTACAATCGACATTTACAGAAGAGATAAAGCGTGAATGTATAGGCATAGTTAATAATACAATCATTGATTCGCAATTACTAGCAAATACTTTAACCGCTGCATTATATTTACGCTTTTTATGCGCCGACCTATCATTATTAGATAATGTTCCCTTAGCTGCAGTAAGATAAAGAAAATACGAAAATTTTGAAATAATCGCTTTAATTATTAGATCGGCCGTGGTGAAACGCAGACTTGGTCTGCAAGATCACCGTATCTAACAGTTTTGAAATTTTATCTGCGGCGAAACGTGAAAAGAATAATTTATTCTGAAAACATTGCGAGTCTGAATTAAGTCATTTTAAACAAAGAATTAACGTGGCATTTGAACAAATAAAAACTTTTGGTACGCAGGAAGTAAACACAACGTAAAACTTGATTGGAAAAATTCAATTTTACGTAGGAAAAAACACTTTGAACAATATCTCGATTAGAAATAATAAACTAAATGCAATGAAAGGCACAGTGGTCATTTTACTACCCTGATCAATGGATCCTTTAATTACATAAATAAGCCCTTGTGTTGCGGTCTCATTAGCGGTCTATAATGATCGGTATTAATTATTCGAATCGCTTTGTGCCTGCATTGTTGACACATAGTAGATCAAAAAAGTATTCGTAGAGTGTATTATAATTCCCCTAACCTACCAGTCTGATTTTAATGAAGGTTGTATACATGTAAAACATATTGAACCGTATATGACATAATTTTTTTTATCGATAAAAAATGTTCTCGAGAGGATAAAATCAAGATCTAAAAATTGAACATTTCTTCATTTTTTTTTTTTTTTTTTTTTTTTTAGTACAATTAGTACATAATAGGGGGATTTTTTTCACAATCGAAGATCAGAACGATAGAGAAGCTGAATATTTCTTCTAAGAAAATTTTCGTTGTCTCTCCAATCGTCTAAAATCGATTGAATTCAGCATTTACAGTGCCACTTTCTCTTTGATTTTTCAAATACAACTTCGTAATAGTGTGAAATAGAGAACTTTTCATACGAAAAATGTTCAGCTCTTAACGCTCTATCATTCTGCAGCAAAAACGTCTCAAAGAAAGTTGCATTAACAAAATATAAAAATGAAAACATTAAAACCTTCGAAACTTGATTTCACCTTCTTAAAGAAATTTCCTGTGGGCAAAAAGAAATTTAATTTATAATAATATTATGCACTATTATGCTTTACACGCAAACTTACAAGTTAGAAGAAATTTCTTACACTATAGCGTACGAGAACCTTTTGAAGCCACTGTGTACAGATTCGAAGTGACACGAAACGATTCGAAATCCGATCCCTGTACGTGGATGGGGACGACGATGGCTAATCCCAGAATCATTGATTCGCAATTACTAGCAAATACTTTAACCGCTGCATTATATTTACGCTTTTTATGCGTCGACCTATCACCATTATTAGATAATGTCCCCTTAGCTGCAGTAAGATAAAGGAAATACGAAAATTCTGAACTCTCACGAGTTCTGAACAATCTGAATATTTCTTCTAAGAAAATTTTCGTTGTATCTCGCACGGTTACGAAGTTATAAAGAAAATGAAAATCGTTGCGATTGAAAATTCAAAACTGTTAGATACGGTGATCTTGCAGACCAAGTCTGCGTTTCACCACGGCCGATCTAATAATTAAATTTTCCGACTCTCTTTACCTTATCTATGCGCAAGCCGTTTCATCTTTTGGATAGTAGGCTAATATCTTATCTCTTTACGGCACACGAAGGGGGTGAATTTAGGAGTAACTTTCAACAATATCATTTATGACTAATAAAAACATAATAGTAACTAAAGAATAATACTTACTCCTACCTTATTTAATTAGAAGTTTTACTAAACAATAGTGATCTTCGTTTCCCAAAAAATCACTCTTTTGTAGTTGCGTTATGGTTACACCTACCAGGGATATGTCTTCTCGCATTATGCACTTGCAAAAAGTTGTTACGCGGAGAAAAACTTGAACAAGAATATATATTTGTCGCACGACTTTTATATTTCATGAAAAATATTAACCACATTATCGACACATTTTCCATTAGTGTTATATTTGTTGATATTTCTTGGCAAATTCCTCGTTTTATAAAATATTTACGTTTCGGAATAAGTACTATAACGCTGTTTTTTCGTTTACTATATTTTAAATTGAAATAGAGAATCTGAACTGAATTACAACCAATGGAAAAGTAAAGAATGGAAAGCAACTAGAACATAATCTGAAATCGCAAGCGCCAGCGCGTAATGATAGCATAAATAAGTCGAGAAATAAATAATTAACGCTCGAGTTGGCGCATATAGTGCATTCCACGGAAGTAACGTGCAATATATCAGTAGTGTCGTTGTTTTATCGTTGTAACTTTTATAAACTCTTACAAAAACGAAATTGCATATCGTAGGATTACCATTGACACACGGAACATTTTTCAATCAAAAAACAAAAGTTTTTAATTTCCGCAGCGTTCCGTAAGAATGCTTCAACTGTAATTTCGTCCAACGCAGGTGAATTAGAAGTGTAAATTATCCGAGGCGGATGGTGGTCGAGATATAGATATGTGTATGGCACACCTTGTACACCTTGCTCTTTTAAATACAACATTCGTAGAATTACCAATGAACTTCGTTTCCGCGTCTCTTGATAGCTTGGATCTTCCTGTTACGGCACGCATTCGCCACATCTGCGGAAACATTTTTCTCGCGTATCCTGTGCAGGATGAATCGTGTATCTAATTCGTTTTTCTCTGATGTACCTCGTCCCGTTCCAGTTTACTTATATACGTAATCGTAACATCCAATTAGATGATTTTTCTTGCGAAGGAACAGTCGAAACTTTCCCGGCTGGTGTAATTAACGTTATTACGAACCTTATCGATAGGCATTCCTACCGCAAAGAATTTCGAAGGTTCGCATATTTGTCGTACCTGCTATTCGTTGGATAGCACAGAACGCTTTCCAGAACGAGTAACAAGCGGCGGAAATTTGTTTCTCATGACTCCTAAAATGGTCTTCAATTGATAAATATATCGTAGCAGTTTGGTTGTTTGCTTGAAAATTTTAACTTCAATGCATTTCTGTAGATTTTTAAAGATCTCAACAATACTCAACAGTTTGTCGCAACATTTCCACAACACCGAAAAATATCACAGAATATATCAGAACTCGTGCATGTGCTAATATCAATAAACAAATCGTTAAAAAATCCAAAGAATCGTTTCGAAAAATGTAACGAAGTTGTTGGACATCGATCAGAACACCTGTTAAAATAAATTTTCCTTCGTTAATCGTTCTATCATAGTTGTTTCATTAGTTGCACCGACTGCCCAATTTTTATGAATATTTCGCGTTCAAGGTTGTACGTGTTGAATTCCTCTCGATTCCCTGAGATTTTTTCTTTCGCGTTTCATAATACTTTCAACAAATTAATGTTCTCCTTTTACATTGTTTTCCGTCTATCAAAGATAAGCGAGATATTTATGATGCTCAAGTTATTGCATCAATTTGCGTATATTTTTCGTTGAGTAGTACATTTGATGACATCGATAATGTCGTAAAAGACAATAGCAATTTCTTTAGCGTTAACAAGAGAAACCACGAATTGATTTCTCAGAAGAAATGTTTTTTTTTTTACTGCTTTTTACGTCTATTTGATTGTAACGGATCCTTCTCTGAAACTACGCAGTTACAGACACTAACGTTAAACTCTTTCTCCTTTTTAAAAATCATAGACTTTGTATTTTTGGTTGCATTTGAATATATTTATTTCGCAGCTGAAATCGTATAATCTGTTCAACTGACAAGATGGAACGGTTTTAATCTGTCGTTCGTCGAATCTACAGTAGGATTTTACGACAGATTGTACAACGACCTCGCAAACTTTATAATTGTCGTGCGATCGTGACATCTGCAAACAGATGCGTTTACTATCATCTGTGTCCTCCATCAGGCTTACAGGGACTGCAAGAGTAGCGATTTTTCGTGCAGTAATTTCTATCGAAACAGGTTCATATATGCAGGTATATAACGATAGAATTGCTTCATCGTATTCTGTACAACTTGTTCACAGTTGTACTTAAGTGACAAACAAGCACACGTTCAATTGGTGTTCAAATTGCACGATTTTTTTTCTTCTTTTATACAGTTCGGAAGCATACATAGACGACAAGGAGTAAACAAAGTGCGAGAAAATATCTATTCAACGTTTACACTTTACAGTGTGACACGTGTTGCGGTTCCCCACTTCTCTGGTGAGGCACTACTTCCTTCGCGAGTCTGCGCGATAGATTGTACAAACAAACAATTGGTTCTCCCGTAGTAAAAAGAACAGTAAGCGTTCGACATGAAAACGGTTTACGTATCCAAGCTTCACAAAATGCTCGTGGATGGTGCTTTTCGATATATTCATGCTAATTCGAGTGACGTATCGCGTGGATTATTCTCGATCAGTGATTTGATCTGATCTTCATCAGTGGTAAAAGTTTTATCCGGGCGTTCTTGATCATGAAGGTTGAAATTATCAGCCTTAAACCTAGCAAACCGCTTCCGCAGTTCTTTCAGTTACAGTACTTTCACCATAAACAACGTATACCTTTTTTGCTGGTGTGTGACATTTCTGCTTTTCCGGTAAAAGAAAAACATCAAATGCCTATAATGCACTTTGTTTCTTTCCATATTCAAAAGCGTATAAAATTTACAAAAATTGATGTATTCTAACAAAACTCTTTTCCTAAAGATGTCTGAAATATCACCCTTTAGAATACGTACGCGTGTCAATTGTTTTCACTCATTCTGACATATTCAGATCTGTCCCTAATGCTATCTATCGACAATCGGCACAAACTTTTCAGACAACTCGATATAATGGTGTAAATATGTATGTCTAAAATGAAATGTCTCTGTTGTTTGGTCTTAAAGAGCAATACCAGATAACAGCAATTCGTACACACTTGTTTCGTATACATGTGTACATACGTAGGCGTCGCTACGCTACGCGTCCAGTTTCGTCTCAACACATTGATGATGGGAGATGCCAATTGGCGTCTTTCAGTTTTCAACCGTTGGTAACGGGAGATCGTACAAAAGTGCCGTATATGTACTGCAAACAAACAGTAGACCGACACACGATATAATTGTATACTTTTTAACGCTAAAACACGTTTCTAGAAATATCTTCAAATATGTTTGTTAATGTTTAATAAAATATTTTACTTTTTAAATACTCTACACTCTTTTTAATCTTATCAATGTCGTCACTGTGTTAACATTAGTTGTAACTTTTCAATAAAAAATTCAATAACTTTTTATAAAATGTGTAATTCTTTTGCGTTAAAGACTTATAATATAATTTCGAAAGTATTCACGCATTTATTGTTTTGAATAATGCGCGGCTTCCAGGGGCATATCGTGAGGGTGGATAACAATGAACCACGCTGATAAACAAGGTGAAAAATATAATTCGTGAATAGAATCAGTAGATTATACGATAACACAATAGTCTATTTCTCTCACTCTGACTCTCTTCATCCATACCGTATACAAAACACGTAGACCATACCACACTATACTGATTATCGTAACATAAACTTAAAAAGTTGAAGTCGCTCACACAATAATTCCATACATACTCGTCACACTCATCCTTCCGTACAAACATTATTCACTTTTAGATCTAAATATATCACGTTCTATGCTAACCGGTATCAAACATGTAACCTCGAGAGAATGCCTACAAAATGATGGTACTTTAAAGGAAAGATCATGTGGAAACTAATTATTCAATTGAAAATTTCATATGTGCAACAAAAGAATATAGTATTAGGTACAATTGTACAAAATTTTAAGTAAATCGGGTAAAAATTGATCGAGTTGTTTAGTTAATCTCCCAGTTTGAAAAATTTGGTTTTAAGAAAAACGCGTTTAAAGTTGTACTACAAATTGTCTATGAAATAACGTTGGAATTTTTAAACTTACCAAAGCGCATCCACTTCAATTACATAAAACATATTCTTTGTCTTCTTTTTTTCTTCAACCGAGAGTCATATATTGGTAATTTGTGTTTTCGCTCAGAAAACAAACGCTAAGCGTGCCACGAGCATAAAAAATTCGGACCCTCTGGGCAATAATGATGTTTTGTTCGTTCATTTGTTGAACTTTTATTATACAAAGCTGCCCACACTGCTTTATACGTGTCTTCTATGGAATTGATAGTTTTTCGGATTGCCAGCCCATAGTAAGCGCTTAGTTTTTTTATCAATTTTGCCGCAAATTTACCTTAATCCCGAGACCCTCATTATTTTTTTTTACATTGACCAAGTCTTGCACCCATTCGTTTCTGAACACAATTAATGCATTCCTTTTTCTGTATATTTTGGTTACACAATTCCTTAGTATAGGTACCTTGCTATCTCCATCACCTATAATACATATATATGTTGTCCAAACGTTACGTATGTTACATTTTTTACATCTGCTAAAACTTCGCCTTGTTGGCAAATTTTACTTTAATACTTTATGGGGTCATTCCTAAAACGCAAACATTAAAAAGAGATGAAAAAATAAATTTTGATTTTTTCGATCCATTACAGTGGTTTCGTGTTATCTTCGCGCATTGATACCGTTATTAATTACATCGTCATATGATGTAGTTTTCATTTCAATTAATTCGATGTTTTTATTGAAATCGAGAAAAATTGATACAAAATTGTTGATACCATGTGAACATAAGTTTTGAGATATAGATGCTCTTTGTTTACCTCGAAACTTGATACGAATAGGTATCACACGTAGAATTACGTGGATACTTTTTCCTGTCAAAAGTAAATATTGTGGTAGAGTAAGTCACCTTGTGCAGTTTCTGTCGTAGGAAATCAGTCTCTATCCGAACGTTCGAGAATTAAAATGATATTATTCCAATATTGAGTGAACAGATATTCGCGTCATGTATGGACAAGTTAACGAAAATTGTAGATGATCTGTATCGGGGAACTTTGCGCAAAGACGATGCATCGTCAACTTGGAGAAACTGAATCTTTTTTACTTACTATAGGTAACCGAGAATGAAACAAATATACTCAAATCCCCAGAGTCGAATAGACATGTACTTAGACACGTCGAAGAAAATGCAAAATTGAACGTAAGAAAAATTTCATTGGAAATGCACAATGTTTATCACACAAATATAGATTTTATAAATTTTTTAATTTCATAATTTTACAAGAAAATACGTCACATTCGTATCACGTACGAGTACAAAATTTCTGTCAGCCGATTATCAACCATGAGTAATCTTTTATACGTGGTAACAACGCATTAGAATGTTAAATTTCAAAGAGCTTTCCACATATAAGACAAAATTTACGCAAGATACTATGGTTAATTTTCGTAACCGCTATCTGTAAATGTACGAAAATCTAGATACTATTAATGAATTTCTGCACCAATATCAGCTTTCGTGTAACGTGTGGGTTGAAATTATCGTAGACTATCTTATCGGATTAATTTTTTTGAACGATATTTTTTCTCAATACCTTCAAGTGAGTTACGTATAAGTATTTTTAAAATAATTCCACAAATCAAAAGCTTTTATATTTTGGAAGGGAATTTTCCGGATCTCCATATATGTGTATGACCTTCTTTTTATCCTTAGGAAGAGTACAACACGTTGCCAAAATTTAACTACCTCTTTCTGATGAATTTTGTCACACTAAATGACTATACGATTTCAAAGCGACTACCGTTTCACGAACTGTAATTTAAAAATCTCATTAGATTAGTAGTCGAGGCGTTGCACAGGGGCTCAAAACTACCATAATCTGGAAAAAATAGAAAAATATCAATATGGAAGCATTAATTTACATAAAAATTGGTATCCGAATATTTTGTAGGTCGCTAATTACGAATCAGAGGTAAAGATTCTTGAAAACAAAATGATAGATCCAATTTGTTAAGTGTATATTTTGAGTAATAGTTATATTTATATATTTTGTTATCGTATTTACGTTAGTATTCAGAATATGTCGAATTTATTTATTACAAATCAGTAGTTAAAATTTTGAAAATAATAAATATTCGATATAAACAAAATGGTGGATCCAAAATTAAATCATAGTTTGGATCGATCAATTGAGAGTTTTAAGATTTTTATGGTAGCCTAAGGAAACACTAAAACCAATTGTTAACTCGGAGAAAAAAAATATCGTTTGTTTAAAAATTTAACATCAAGGAATTTTTCATGGTGTAGCCAATGTGCAAGCCAATGTGCAAACCAAGTATGCGGTAGCATCGCTTCTTTATGGCTACACCGGTAATAAACCACTTTCTCAAGTCGTCGTTCTTCGTAATTAATTTTGCGACTTAAAACATGGTAACAAGGAATACGAATATTGTATTAGAAAGTATGAAGACTCACTTATCGAAGAGTAGATTATATGTTACTAATGTAATTTGTGGACACGTGAAAACTGTAGGGGTTGTGCAAGCACATCTAGAGGCTTTTCATACGATTTTTGTGATAATTAGATTTAATTACCAACTTCGTCAAAATTGGCCCATAAAGCGATTATTCCATAACAGTCGGGTAATTAGAAACACCAACAATTATGTTTTCATTAGAAATGAATTTTATTTTTAAACACTATCGACGTTGATTATTCTGGTTAACAAACGATTAATTTAATTATTATTGGAAGTACTAAACAAACTTGTTTCTTACTCAAATTTCAATTTATTCGAGTTTTCGCTTAGATACACTTAATTATCCCACTCTCTCTTAATATTCGTAAAAATGCACTCGATACGCTTAAAAAAAGACTTTCATTTTCGATGATAAAACAAAATATTATTAAACGTGTACAAGTAAATAAATAGTAACAGTTGAAAAGTTAAATAAAGATGTAACAGTATTATTCATTATTCGTACTATTGAGGCGTAAATTCTAACAACTGTCAGAAAAAAATAATCCTATCGCCAAACTCACAACCTTACACAGCTGAAACCTATTTATTTATGTTCTCTAAGGTTTATTGAACAATTAGAATCAAATCTGATATTGACGCGAGTTGTCGCAAAAAAATTACATCTAATTAAAGTTACTCAAAAATTCACTTGTGTGAAATTTGATTCGATGTACGTTACATATTTCATTTTCATTTATATAAATGAATTATTACAATTTTTTTTATTAAATTTTATCAGTTATTTGTAATCTTCGTATTATGCCTTCTGCTAAAACTAGCATCTATTCTATACTCTAACTTCCATATTATATTTCTCGTATAAGTTTAAAATATTTTCTAAAAACTTGTATTGTTTTTGATACTTTAATTGTCCTACTGTGAAATTTTATTAAAGAAAACTCTTTCCTCAGCATTGAAAAAATTGGATTTTTTCCCTGCTCGGCTAATTTCTCGTGCGTACTATATTACGTATATCATGATCGATTGATGTGATTATTATTAAAAAATTCTCGAACAACGCGACTAAAATGCGTTAGATTATGTTATGCACGAATCGCATCTAACTGCATATCTTCAATGGAATTTCAATAATATGGGGAGTTCTATTTAAAAAGAACTCTCTGCAATTATTATTATTAAGCGTAGACAGAAGAAAAAATTATCCAAGAAGAAACTCTGTAACCAATGTTAACCCACACACTGCACGCAAATCGATACCGATCTCGAGACTCGGTAGCAACATTGATAATTTATTGCATCAGGCGCGTAAATTTTGTTTCGTTTGAGAAGACGACCGATGCTCGAAAATTTGGAGCATTGCATCGTTGCGTGCATCCCTAGGGAAGTAAAAAGATTTTCCCGTAGAATATTTCGTACACTCAAGTAGGAAACATTTGGTGTACCTATCGTAATCTGGCACGTATCGACTCTTGGATTTTCTTCGACTCGTCTAATCGTTACTTTTCTTTTCTCCAGGTGTTGCGATCTACCTACAGTATTTTGCCCCAGATCAATTACATCGATTACAAAGAAGAATTCAGTTTCTTTAATTCCTTGCTGTATTATACTTTGACGAGTCTGACTCGTGATAAAAATTGTGGAATGAAATGCAGCTCAAACGCGAACGTCATGAGTCTGATTCGTGAAATGAACCACCTTTCTTGTAACAACTTTTTTCTAATGTAGAGTGCACAGAGTGCCTCGGAAGAAAACCGAATAATATTCTTTGCAAGTATGTATTGTAGATCTGCTAAAAACTTTGTTTATTTATTATTACGTTTGTGGTTTCGTAATAAATTTCTATCTGCATATCGCAAGTCCGATTTAATTTTGTCCCGGTTGCTTTCGTAATGTATTTTGCAACGTAAAATTTCATAAAATTTTCATTTCGATAGCGTGGATACTATCCATACCGTTATTATTGTCTTTGCGTTTAAGATGTAACGAAAAACCCGTAGCACATTTTTGGTTTTTTAATAAATCTCGAGAATTAATAATGTAATTGATATATTTCGCGAGTACTCGACAAGTGTTTATCGGGAAGTTGAGAAGAGTCGCCGTTAGCTAGAATTCGGTACTCGTAGCCATCGTTTTTCCTGTTTGCGAGAACCTTTGCTGGATCGATTAGGAAGCCACGGAACGCCAGGAGATGATTCGTCCGAGAAGTCGCTTTCTCTCGTGCAAAGGGGCCACGAGCCACGAGCCACGCTGAAGTGCAACGGTAGGCCCCATAAAAAATTTAAAGAACGTCTTGACCGCGCCAGAAACAACCGGAATACGCGAGGGTATTCCGCCAGAAGCGAGGACAACAAGACGAAACGAGAGTAAGGAGTACGCAAGAAAAGAGACGGAAGGAAGGCAGGGGGGAAAATTAGCAGCAACACGTTTCAAGCTGCGTAATAATTCCCAAGGCGCGTGTTATTCGTTGGGCACGGTGTTTTCTTTTTAAAAATTTATGGGCGCAACGACTCTTGCACGACCGCCGTGAGGTGAATTTACACGAATAAAATGAAAAAAGATGCAAGTATGCACCCGTTCCCGGCAACGATCGCGTCGATTTTAAATATATACGATGTTAAATAGAAAAAGTCTTCGAGGATTTAGGTACGCAAAATGCTCGCTGAAACATATAAGAAGTATTCTTTTTTTTTTTAATTGCGAATTTAACGTCGCACCAACTGCTAGATTATTAGCGACTGGTGGGTGACATTCCGTAGATACTTTATACGATTTTGTTAGGGTTGGATTTCTTTTACGAATCTCGATATGTCATGGCTATCTTTGTTTTTTACGTTATCGTTTACGGTATTTCTTTGGAGAGTGCTGGTCCATTGCAATTTGTGTTACCTTCATTGCGCAATAGTGCTGGTCCCTTAGTCAGAAGATACGAGTGGGTTCATGCGAATTCGGGTGAGCATAACTTGGTCTCTTCTAAGTCAATTGACGGGTATTGTGCGATTTGAGAAGAAGTTCTGTTGTATGAACTGTTGTTGTTTCAAAATGTTTTTGATTGTTTTCAATATATCTTCCATGCATAGTTTACCGTATCGGGTTCTAACGGTTAGTTATAACGCTAGAAAACATACCTTCCGATGAGATTTAAATTCGAATCTTTGGAATAGTAATCTACAAAAATTGCTCGCATCTCCTCGATGATTGTAATTGAAAACTATTAAAATTTTAGTGAAATCAACGACGAAGCTGCTGAAATAAATATATCTTAAATACTCGGTCGAGTTTTTAAGTAGATACACCCGTTATACGTTTCCATTGCCGGCTGCTCGACGTACCTATAGAAACTATAAACAATCGGCGACTCAACGCTTACGTACACGCTGCCACGAAACGCGTAGCTATAGGCGATATGTTCATTGCAGTAGTAGCAATAGTTTTTTGCAAAAATCTGGGAAACTGAGGACGAGCGGCGGTTATGTGTATAGGAAAAAGTTGTTCAAAATATTGATTTCTACAACGTACTCAAAAATTGTCGAAATCGGTGAGACCTCCTCTTTTCCAAATAATTACTCAAATATGACCTATCCTAAGAAGTTACATCCAGAAAAAATTATAAACTTATCGGTTAAAAGTTACAGGTAACTGAATCAAGATCTTGAAGGTAAAATCACATTAGTCGGTATCGAAACAAAACATTCATTGCGCTACACTTGTTGCACTTAGATCTAGAGTGTTCTGTTTCCATATTGTTACTCAACAACATTTGTTGAGCTGCAGTTTCATACTAGATGTTGTTTCGATTAATTTATATGTCAGTCAAGACTATAATCCAATTTAAGGTCTAGTCTAAGTTGTATTATCAAATCCCAGCATCGAGAATCAGGTTATTAACGAATTTTTGAGCAAACATGAATATCGAAGTGGTAATTGTAATAAATAATTTTAAATATTGTTATTATTTTTATTATTATTATTATTATTATTGTTATTATTATTATTAATGTTTTTAGGGCCAAAACATTTTGAAAATGTTTTAAAAGTACGTAGATAGCCCGACACTATTTTATTTTAATAAAGGTTTATGTCTGGATCAAGAGCTGAACCGATCCTTGACATAAGAAACTGAACAATGGCTGTGGACTTATCTGCTCACGAAATGGAGATGCCCTCTCTGCTAAATAATAAAAATTCTAATACATTTTTAAATCAATGATTATTTATGGAAGTATTTCTTCTTTATCATTTTGAGCATTTCCTAATTATTGTACCTATACCTGCAATAGTAAATAATAGAAACACAATGAAAAAAGAAGAGCCTTTCAAGGGAGATTTCTATTAGGAAGATGATTACTTATTATTTAGAATTAGATTTAAACTTGTTCGTCTATAGGAAAATTCCCAATATTATACAAACACTACGAAGTACATGCAACGGTCAAATATTCGTTACAATAGAAATGATGAAAAAGGAGCGAATAAATATTGAAAAGTGTTGTAAAACGTTGAATAAGAGTATACACGTATTTAATAAATAGTGAGTTCAATAATGGTAAATTAAACAGTGAAAAACAATGTATAAAAAAACTTTAGAGGACATATGAATGCGTTTCGTGCAATGTTTGGGACAAGACTGATTATGAAAGAGGAATCGCTGTTTGACAGCTTTCAAATGTTTTCCAGCCTTCGTGATCGCTCGAACTCCACGCATCGGGCACGCCTCGCGACAGAAACGACTACATTCCTATATATCGTTGTTTCCGATAAAAAGACAGAAAAATGAAAATATCGGAAGCGAGCGAAGGAAGTAGCTTGGAAGTAGGGAAGTGTCCATTTAATTTTCTTATTGCTGGTGTTGGCAATGTCGATTGCTTAAGCCTTTTTGTTGCTTTCCATAATGAGTAGTTTGTGCCCTTGTTTGGCATTAGGCTGGAAAGATATTTGTCAAATTCGTTGTTAGTAGGTTTCTCGTTGATTTTTTTTAACCTTGTTAGTGAATGCATTCAAATGTCTTTTGGCTTTCGGCGTTTTATGTTTTTGTCATTGTACTCTTGTTAATCTTTTTTATTTTATCTGCTGTAATACTTGGTTTGAATACGATACACTAGTTCTTTTCTCGTTGTCGATAGCAGTGCATAATCTGATCGAGCTGATCCTTGGATTATTGTTATTGAACGGTCCATTGCATATTCGATTTATTGTGGTGTTTCAATAGAATCTTACAGTTAGTAATTTTTTTACAGAGTATTGAGATTGATCTGTTCCGGTTCGTTCTGCTATTGCATTCGATGAGTGTGTTTTTTATTTGCATTGGGTTTTGTATTTAGTTCGTTATTATGGGTGTATGATCTTACAGTTAGTAGTTAACACTTATTGTGGAACACTGTCATCTGCGATAGAAAAGTTTGAAAGAACTGGTACTCCTCTTACAGAATTAATGAGTTTCGTGTCAGAGGCGATAAATAATCATTTGAATTCTGTTTCCGATCACTGTGGGCAAACAATAAAATTTAAACTTGACGCTGTTTTAAAAAGAAAGAAAGGATTCGAAGCTATTACATATTGAACATTTAAAAAAGTCTAGGAGAATCACCAACGAAACATTTAGACATTTGAGTAAGTCATTGAAGTATGCTCTCGTAACATCGTGCGATGTTGAAAGGTCGTTTTTGGCTTTCAGATATATCTTTCCTGATAAACGATATTCATTCTTCATTGATAATTTAGGAAAGGTTATCGTAGTTTACTATAATTCCAAACCTGTTATACATATATGTAAATATATGACTATTATGCTATTATCTACTTTTTAATTATAACTTTTAAAATTTTTTGTTGTTGCGCAAGTACGTGTTTACCAAATTTATCCCGCATATACTTTGCATATGTAATTAACATAATATATACGATTACTTTGCATTTTGTAAAGTTGTTGAATTTAATTTTCATTAATGCTACATAATCTCTAAATTTTTGATACAATTCAAATTCCTTTGATAATAAATAAATGTATGTACATACATATATCCACTGTAATCATTCATCATTGATAGCGCTTACCTTTGTCACAGGGAGTCGTCGTTTGTCCGATGGGACTTTTACGCATCACTTGGTAAAATAAATATGCGAATTGAAAATAATTCCAACTAAGGTTTTCAACCATAATTTAAGGAGACGAATCCTTTCAACTAAGAAAAGATTCTATTGTCGCGTGAATCTACTCGACTTTAACATTTCGTTAGACCGTAGTAAAGGAAGGTTTAACAAAAGAAACAACGTGTATTCAGTTTGAAGGCTAGACATAGACCTAGGTTTTATTTGCACGAGGATTTATATATATATATTGTTGGATTATTTCGGGATACGGTGGGCGAGAGTGGGGACTAGGGCAAAAGTCAGCCGATGTCATTTAGGTACTGTCGTTCCTGGAGTATGGTTTGTTTTTGGGTGAGTCGCAATGAGTCGTCTAATGCTTCAGATTTGCATTGGTCCGCAGACGTCCGTCCGGGTGCACACGTTTTTAAGTATTTTTAATCTCTTTCTACGATTGCACCGGGAAGGGAGATTTTCCTCTCAATCGCTTGTATCACGTTAGGATCTTTAAGTTAGGTTCTATTGTTCTTTTCTCTCCTCCTATCACTTGGATCTCTGGAGAAGAGGTCTTTGAGTGATTGATCCCCGTACGAGCCCCCAAATAACTGTTGCCCTCGTGCGGTATATTAAAGTATATTTAATGATATTATATATTACAATGATAATAGTGTTAGATGTAGTGTCAGTGGTTAGTTTCGCTTGGTACGTCTTTTAATTGTCTCGTCTTATCGTCTTTTTAGTCATACTGTCCGCGACACACTCTTCGGACATACTCTCGTCGTCATACTTTGTCATACTATCCCATACTGCGTTCTTCTCGCGCTCTATATAGTCATTCCCATTCATTCTCTTTCATTCCAATCCTCAGTCTCTCTCACTTCAGACATTCGGTCACGTTCGGCCATCCTAATCGTTCGTCTTTTCCAAACACTCTTCACTTTCTCCGAACCACATGTATTTCCTTTCATCCCCGTGCATTCTCACGCTCGGTCGTCGCACAAGACCCCCTGTAAAGGATACTCGTGCCTTCCAGGAAAGCTAGCGGGCCGATCGGCGCCAAATGTTTAGTTTAACTCAAGTCCAACCGCGCACGTTATCTTGTTTAGGCCTACGCTCGAAGCAGGCCTAAGCGAACGCCGAAAATCCGATACTACAGTTCTAATTTGCGATGCCACGCAAATATATACAATTATTTGTATGTTTACTCCTTAGTAGAAAAACTTTGCGACTGGTCATTGACTTACACAAATTATCGATACAATCCACATTATTTCTTTTGATATTAGATGTATTATCTTGGAAATTGACTTGATGTCCATTATCCATAATCCTTTTTAGAACTAATAGTCTTACACATAATTTAGGTATACAGGATGAGACACCTAAAACAGGCGACCTGAATAACTTTCTTGATTGTAATAATAGAAAACAGAATGTCAGGTAAAAGTTGTTTGATTTTTAGGAGCACATGATATATTAGTAATTGTTCTTTTGTCGGTGGAGGCATAGAAGAGATATAAAGGCCCTATTTTTTTTTTTAAATGGGCTGTTATAATTTTTTGTTTATATTTTGAGAGAACCTTTCAAAACGAATACAATGGCCTATAAATGAAGGTCATTCAAGGTTACGCAAGATCAACACTAAGGGAAAATATATTATTTCGAGTCACTTCTATCTTGAAGTCACGTGTCTGCTCTGCTTGTTGACGTCTTGTTGATGATGCTCTTGTAATCGTTCTTTGCTTACGAACTAGTTTGAATGTACCTATCGGTCAAAATACATGCATTGCGATATATCGCATTCGTTATACGAAAGCGGAAGAAATTGTTACGATTTTTATTTATGGAGAGTGACGTCAAGTTATGAGAGAATCGAGGCGTTTGTACGCGGAACGATTTTCCGATCGTGTTTACCTTTCACGTTCTGTTTTCTCAAATATAATACAAATTTTTTAAGAAACAGGAAGTCTGGATAATAAAAAAACATTATTGAGCGAAGAAAGCGACCGATGGTGGAATTACAACAACAATTTTAGCTGCTATAACAGTAAACTCGTTCTATTTTGTAAGATACGATAGCTGATCTTGCGTAACCTTGAATGACCTTCATTTAAGGGCCATTATATTCGTCTCGAAAGGCTCTATCAGAATATAAATAAAAAACAATATTGTTCCATTTAAGAAAACAAGTTTACGCTTCGTATCCAGGCCTCCACTAAAAAAAAACCTGTTGCTATCATATTACGTGCCGTTAAAATTAAACTACTTTTACCTCACAGTATTTTTCTATTATTACAAGTAAGCAAGTTGTACAGTGGCCTGTTTTAGGTGTCTCACCCTGCATATAAGAAACATCCATCATCGTTACGCTACAATTTTGAAATCTTTACCGCCTAAGGCGGAATTAAGCTTCGGTTAGGTGACAATTCTTTGTACTACGTTAAACATTCGTAAAAAATTTTATTTGTAAACTTCCAGCCCTGGGCTGAAAGGCAACCGGTCGTAAACAAGATAGAGTGATGCAGGAGAACATTAATAATTCAATATACGATACCTCGCTTTGATCGTTTGCACTTCATTGTTCGACCGAGCTTTAAAAAATTCGCTTATATTAGATTATTTATGTATCTTATATTAATCGATACAACTCTAATTACTTCGTAAGATGGCGTCATCACCGATCGTTCATCAATCTGGTGTTGATGGTTTTCTATATTGCCGACAGTACGCTAGACGTTTTCACAAACGCAGAAGACGTTACGTCTTGATAATCGAATATCGTTTTGTACAACCAACAATACGTCTATTACGCAACATAAAATTTTATTACCGCGCGCGTGGGTAATTACCTTTTGAGCAGATTCCGCGAGCAATTATTTTTACCCGTAAATACAGGATGCAATGATGAATAGTAAGCCTATGCAGGACGCCCGCAAAATGATCGGACGTGGCAGCCAACGATGAAAAGAATTTCATGCCACCGGTGTCAATTTAACGGGTGTCACCCGCGGAACTAAACTTCCGACCGAATCAATTTCCGGCCGCGCACCGTGACACACACACGCGCGACCTTTTATTGTTCGATTACAAAAAGACAAATTACGTTCAAAAATTCACTGGAGCCGTGCTGCAACGTCCACGTGACACATTCCGAAACCGGACAATACAGCGAATCTATCGAATGGTAAATTTTGACAGGAAACAGAACATTGCCGAATGAGTAATAACTGTAGTGCGATGAACGTTCGTTTCTATGTATGTGATTTGTATCGGTAGATAAAGTTTAAATTCTTATGGGTGTATTTTCTTAAGGAGGCTCATATCTTTAATGGTATCGCAATATTTATTCGATACTCGCGCACTAGTTTTAGTCTATTACAGTTGAACCTTAAAATTAGTTTAACTTCTTAAATTAATCCACCCGATTCTGGTAGTATGATTACCATAACGATACGCATACCGATGGCTTTATTTTGTGGATGTCGAAATACATAAAAATCCAACTCGAAAGAAAAAATCCCATTACGGTACAGGATTTTTCAAGCGAATCAGAGAACGAAGATAGCCCTTGTATTATGTTGTTTTTTTGTTTATCTGAATTTTCAGTATTTGCTATGGGAGAAGAGTAGATTCTGTGTCTTTCCTGGAAGAGATGGGTACATTTCAGCTGCATTCGTAATACCGATTATTACAAACGCACAAACTGACACTTTGACAGCGACTGACTATTTCGTCGAGTGCATATTTATTTTTTCGCGGTATGCTATAAAATACTTCTTAAGGTTATTTCTTCTTTTTCTCCACAGAGTGTATGCTTTTAAATAAAAGTTCTTAACTAAAGTAACGAAAAATGATCATCGTCTAATTTAGAGCATCCGTGTGTGGTGTAGGAAGAATAGGATTCATTGTCCTATTTATTGAATAAATTGTAAAGATTGTACAGTCTTAACATAGTTTCTTCGCTCTCACATTTCTTATTACGCGCGCTACGCTTGGAATTAATCGTTCGTTCTATATTGAGAAATATAAGATGTTTTAAAGACCATTTGAACTATTCCGCGATAGGAATAGATAAACTGAAATGTCGGTAGATTTAGTGTTAAGGTGAGATATTCACGCCGGGCCGCGTACAACAGTTTTCGTTCCACACTCCGGTCGTTGAAGGGTTAATAAAATGTAACGATCAATTAGTAAAATTATAAATATCTTTAATACAGAGATTCGGATAGATCGATATCAAATTTTATTTTAATTTGTAACACGATTATTACACAATGTTAAACATTATTTGTTGAACCTGTTGAACATTACTGGCTAACCGTCTTTTGTTTCTTCCTCGCAGTTCCTAAAATTTCGTTCCAGACATCGGAATGCCAAGACGACACACGAAGCATGGAAATCTTTAAAGGGTTACCATCAAAAGGCCAAACCATATTTACTCGAGCAAAGTATTATTATTAAAACAACTGTGCAAGACAGTCATGAGAGAAGACGGTGACATGGAAGAACATATCGCCACAATGTCTGGATATTTTGAAAAACTGACGGCTTTTGGATAAGAGTTACCGGACAATCTAATGGGTGTAATGCTGCCGGTAGCCTTCCCAAATCTTACGAAACTCTCGTTACAGCTCTTAAAAGCAGGCCCGAAAATGACTTTACGTTAGAACTGGTTAAAAGTAAATCAATGGACGAATACAAGAGACGTAAGGGGGCAAAGGACACGAGAAAAAATAACGAAGTGGCACTAAAAACAGAATTCAAAAATAAAAATAGCACACAGGCCAAGAGAGAATGGTTTTTCTGCAAGAAGTCGGGTTATTTTAAAGGTGATCGTTTAAAATACAAGGCTCGGAAGGATAAAAGAGATAAAGTTAATAAAGTTAAAGCGCGTTACGCGCCCCATGCGCGTCTTATCTAATAAAGTTTCGGAAAATTCTTCCAGTAAGTATTGTTTTTACGCGAGAGCAGCAATTTCTCAAGGGGCATATTTTGGATCGGAAACGCAAGGGAAAGCGGAACAGAATGTGTGGATCGTCGATTCCGGTGCAACAAACCACATGGTAAGTACGAAGAGTTTTTTTTCCAAGAATTCGACACGGGAAGAAAAGGACAAGTGTACCTTGCGGATGAAAGAAAGGTCGCTAAAGTGCAAGGGATAGGTTACGGAATAATAAACTATATAGTGGACTCTGGTGGGATCTCCAAACTGAAAGTGTGTGACGTATTGTACGTGTCGGCTATTAGATCAAATTTATTATCCGTAAAGAAATTGGCGAGAGATGGATATAAATTGATGTTCGACGAGCAGGAGTGTAAAATTATGGAGAACAGGAAATTACGAGCAGTGGCGAAATTGTCTCCGGAGTTGTACCAGGTAAGCACAGTTGAAAAAGCTTATGACGCAAATGGATTCGTAAATAAAGGGCGTACAGAAGTTTGTCAATATATTTGGCACCGACGCTTTGGAAATTGGAATTTGGATGTTGTGAAGTTTCTAGCGAATAAAAACCTAGCCTCGGGTATAGAAATGAAAAATTGTGGGCAGCGGATAATCTGTGAATGCTGTGTCGAAGGGAAAATGGCTAGACTACCTTTTTTGAAAGAATCCAGAAATAGAACAAATTGAATTCTGGATCTAATACATACGGACGTGTGTGGTGATATGCACACGGTGATACTGGGCAATGAAAGATACATCTTGTCGTTTATCTCATGAGCCATAAAAACGAAACAGCAAAGTATGCAAAAGAATTTGTAAGGACAGAATATGTCAATGAGGATCTAAAGAGTTACTTGAAGTAGGAAGGGATTCGAGTGGAATATACGGCTGCCTATTCACCGCAGCAGCGCTCGCTACTTGAAATGGCAAAATGCACGCTGCTCGATGCTAATTTAAACAAAAAGTATTGGGGCGAAGCGATAAATACGGCTAACTGCTTATAAAATACATTACCGACAAAAGCAACCTTTTTTCACTAAATACGTGTAAACTGTGGGCGTTTTTTAACCTTAAATTTACAACATTACTAAATAATGGAAACTTAATTATTTTTATTTAGGGAATTTCCAATATCCTTTCTTGTATTATATAATTTCTGAATGCAGAAAAAGCGACTAGCTTTAGGTCCCGATACAGTTCAAAGTAACACCTAACCCTACTCTCTTTGAGATAAGAGATCTCTCTTATTAAGTCCATGCTGTGAAGCGACACGCCCATAAAGAAATTTAAAGAAGAAAAGTAGATACACTTCTCTTTCTTGACTTTAAATAAACAGTGGTTCCTTGTAACTTGCAATCCTCGAAGAAACAGATCAAAATCTTCAGAGCAATCTACTTGAGAGTATTCTTGGACGAATAGAACTGTTTTACTTTCATAAAAATTGTAGTAACTCTCGGTATAAGTTAAGGTACAAGCGGAATATGTGTTGAAGAGGGTAGTAAAAAATCGGTAAATAAATCCGGTGAGCTCCAGTTTTTTAAACTTTACTCCCCACCAAAATACCTTGACTAACGAACGTGTACAACGACCCCGAATTCTTTTAATAAACTAGTATTCTTTGACCTTTCAAACTGAACGTTACTCCCTCTCTCTGTGCCATAATTTAAGTCCCCGTTCTAGCTTTATATTAGCCTACGTATAATAAATTTATCGATATTTTAAAAACGTACACGGTATTCTGCGGACTATCCCACGTATCGTTTAATATTTTATCAGTTACGAGAATTTACCCGTGACAAACTCTAGGGCATAACAATAGTTAATATTCCGAGTTTAATATTCCACGCAAATGTTATTCACTGTTGTATCTCACTTTCTTGCCCTTTGTTTCGTTCGCTTTTTTCATTACCCGATAAGCAGAAGACGTGTTCGACATAATCAATAATAATCAGAAATCCGAAAAGTGGGATAGGCTAGACCCGGAACGGGCGACTGATTCCCCTTGTCCCTTGTATCGGTTAGATTGTTGGTAGACATCCATTTTTTCGTTTCCCAATAGTAAGTGGGACGTAATTCATAGGGTCTGTCGGAGTTACACGAGGTTTTTCAGATAAAATGTGATAAAGGCATTGGAATGACGTTATTTGTTCGAGGCAGGTTGTAACGGTAACGTTACGAAACATCTTCCACATAGTTCGAATTTGTCTCCATCTGATTTTCATTGGTTTGGGCCACCGAAGAATCATTTTGAAGGTACACGATTTTTAACGATGCAGCCGCACAGTTTTCTGTTCGATAATGCTTTCAGCAGGAACAGTCCAGTTTTTACCAGGAAGGGATTTCCACATAATCTCGGGAACTATGTATAGTTTGATTTTTCTATAAGTTGTAATAAAAAAATATTGTCAAAACAGGAAACCATAGTTTTTGAATCCATTCTTGATGCGGTTCTCCCATTTTACGCGATACCAAGATAGCTCGGTTACAGCTCAATACAGCTAGAGGCGCAACGTACTTGATAATCAATCGGTGTAACGCGCAAACGCAGCCTTTGGAAGGGTGGGTAGGGGGTGGGGGGTGGGGGGTGAATGGGCGTTCCTAGCTACTGCCACCCTTGTTCTATTCGGATGGCAGAGCTAAAATTAACCCCGCGAGGCGTCGCGACGCCCACGAACTCTTTCCGTTCCATGTTCCCCTGCGACGATTCTTCGTCGTAACGACGCTCGTCGCGACGCTTCGTAGGATACCTCGAGGATCTTTTCGACGTCTGTTGTTCTCCTGGCCCTGAAGGACGTTACGGCGTGGCCTCTGACAACGTTCGACCGCATCTCCTCTCGAATTCATCGATCGAAAAGCTTTCTGAAATGCGGAAAGCTGGGTAAAAGGCTTGAAAGTGAGGACGGTCCCTGATTCCTTCGTGGTTTCCTGTTTTGGTGGTACGTCAGACGACGTTTACTGTTTGACCGGCGGCTCCGTTAAACGACGACGCAGCGTGACGTCACACCGCGTCGCGTCGCGTCGTATCGCGTCGCATTGAGTCACATCGCCGCGTCAATTCGACTCATGTTCGCCGAATAACGAATCGCGAGCCCAGAGCGCCTCTGAGCTTCCTCCGTGGCGCTTTCTCAACCCCACGGAGGCAGTTCTCTTCAGGAGACTCGGTTTAAAACTAGGTTTACGAGACCCGTCAATTTAACGGATTTTTCACTTCATGAGCAAAATTACAAAATTACTATTATACTATTATAGAACAAAAAATAAAAAATTACTATTATACTATTATAGAACAAAGAATTAAAAATTACTGTTATACTATTATAGAACAAAAAATTAAAAATTACTATTATACTATTATAGAACAAAAAATTAAAAATTACTATTATACTATAATATTATAGAACAAAAAATTAAAAATTACTATTATACTATTATAGAACAAAAAATTAAAAATTACTATTATACTATAATATTATAGAACAAAAAATTAAAAATTACTATTATACTATTATAGAACAAAAAATTAAAAATTACTATTATACTATTACTATTATAACTGAACTATTGTTATTACATTCTTTCAATTTGTGCCGACTATTATAGATGGATCGATACAAGTACATACTCGAATCTATCTCCTTTTCAGTTCTGTAATTTCAAAATTCTGCACGATGTATACCTATTTCCCCGTATACTCGTCTAATTAATGGGTAAACTACATTTATAGTTAATCGTAACAATTGAGCTTTTTCATGAGGTTATTTCTCTGGTAACAGATGTAAAAGTAATCAGAAAGTAGATAAGAAAAAAATCATAATTCAACGAAAATATTTTTCGATGGTGTCAACCCGATATCACACGTCACGGTTCACCAGAACAGAGAATACATTACGAATGGTTTTCCATATTTAGGTAGACGAAACCCGATCCTCGATACCTTTAGGGTAATTTCTAGACATGAAATTAGCCAAACCATATTTACTCGAGGAAGAAATATTATTGCGGATAACTTTTTCAACAGTATGCCACATACAAAAAAATTATTTTCACAAAATAGAACTTTGGTTGAGACCGTTCGAGCGAACGAGAAAAAGTTACTGGCAAAAACAAAAGGATGCAACGATAAAATGATCCTACTTTCCACACTGTATTACAAATCGGATAACTCCATTCTCACTATTTACCAAAGCAAATCAAAAGTAAAACTATGGTTACTAAGCGCAAACTATAATACATTTGCAAAAGTTGAGAACAATTACAAACGTGGCCCGGAAACAATTAAATTTTACAATAAGATCAAGTTTTGAGTAGATATAGTCTATCAAATGACCCGTATATATTATACAATGTAAAAGCAGAGTCTTTCCGATGGCCTCCTCAGGTTTTTATAATATTTTAGATTTGGCAGTCATAAATTTTTGAATATTATACAAAGAATTCACCGATTCGAAAATATCCAGAAAAGATTTTGCGTTCGAATTGGACGAAAAACTTATCAATGAATACAAGAAAAACAAATCAAGAATTTTTAATTTTTTGTTCTATAATAGTGTAATAGTAATTTTGCTCATTAAGTGAAAAATCCGTCAAATTGACGGGTCTCGTAAACCTTGTTTCATCAGTTAACGGTTCGCAAAAACGCAAGTCATGTCAAATCAGCTACTGTAATCAAAATAGAAGTAATAATACTTGTATTAAATAATAGATTTAATTAACTTATATTAAGGCTATTAATATGGTTTATTGTTTTTAAATTTAATCAATCTCTTTCTAAAGGAAACACGTGTTTTCTTTTATCCGTTAATATGACGGTTGTCCGAGGAAATCGATATACAAGAAACATCGGTAAACGCAACAATTGCAAGGTTATTTATTCCTAATGTTGCTCACAAGACGGTAACGGAGACTGGACAACATACTGATAAGAATGCATTGCAGTACAAAGGTAAATCAAATAATTGGAAGTGATTTTATTTAATTATCTCAAACTGTTGGAAAATTATGGTATGTACGCTCTCGTTGGACAGATTCTACTTAATTCGCTAAACTCGATCGATTAAAGAATCGTATACAGAAATGTCCCATTGACCGACACGCATGTGAATTTCGTATGTTTCTTCCAACCGGCTTAGCAAGTTATACACTCATAAAACGTAGTTAGAGCAAGTAAATTACCATTTAGTTAGTTACTGTTGAAATAACGAAGACAAAATCTTCCTTTTCTATCACGCTTCTTTACTAAATAATTGCATTTCTCCTAATCCGATAACGTCATTCTTCTATTCTGTGATTTTTAAATATGCGCATTTTGCTCATTATTTTATCGGGTATTGTATATAAAATTCTCACAACTTCACGATCTGTAGTTTCCGAATGCTTTTCACAGACTAAACTGAAGTATAAAAGTTTAGTTACCCAATTATTTCTGTGTGTTTATAAAACTTAACGCAAGAAGTACGAACACACAGCGGTACGAAACTTTCATAATAACAAAGAAATCATCGTTGATAACCACATCCACCATTTACTCGACAAGGAACTCGCTAACCTCCCAGAAAAGCTGCTTTTCTAATAAAGCATCGCGATGGTCGAGGGTTGGCGCCATGAGACGCCACGAGACGCCACGAGACGCCACGAGACGCTGCTCCTCGCCGTCATTCACGGTGGCGTCATTCTACGTCACAACGTTATTTCGTCGACGACTTTCTGAACGTTTCTGCTGGCTGGATCATGAAACTCGTCGCAACCGAGCCGCGACAAGCAATGAGCGACAGGTGGGCAGCTCTCATCGAGATCTCGACATGGTAATCCTTCGAGATGTCGACGACATCGCATGTCAGTCGATCTTTGATGACTGACGTTGTCTTCGCCATATCGTCGGAGCGACGCTTCGTCTCCTCGAGGTAGAGGCCATCATCGACACACCTGTGCGACTACGCTACACAGGTCGAGAGACGAGCTGGCGCCGCACCAGGCGCCCATCATGCCGTGTCAGGCGTTCCGACGCCCCTAATCCTTTTCACAGGTCCGTGTGTATCAACATTGGGCGCCCAGCGCACTTCCCTCTTACTGGTTTTGCACGCTTTCAACCGAGATGCTACGAGACAATCAGAGCAGGCGTGGATCAAATTTCACGGGAACAAAGAATGACGGACAAGACGAACTGTAAAGTGATTTATAGTGTTTATTCGCGAGTTGTTCAATTTCAATTCGTTCATCGGAGAATCTATCGTTCTGTAATTCAACTCTGAATTTTGAATCAACGATAATGGATAAAATATTGTTTCTCTTTTATTCCTTATTAAACATTTCTATGTACATCAAATTTTCGAATGCGAGACATCTGATTTTGAGTTCGCTATCGTCCCTGATGTCGATCGATGACTTACGAACGTCCAGTATAATGAACATACATATGTATGTAATAAATGAACAAGATTTATAGATTAGAAATTTTTCACGAAACATCTTGAATACATGTACATTATTATCTAGGTACGAAATATCGTGATTTTTTTAGAAACATTTATGGAGATCAATCGATTTCCAGTACTTATTCGGTCAACGTAATTTTATCATTTTAAAATGTTTTCGAGACCAAAGGTTACAATTATTTTTGTGGATCGTGACGTGAAAACTGGGTTATTGAAAAACTAAACGATATAAATTGCTACAATATTTGTACAATATTTTACATACGCACGCGCACACACGTGCACAAAATTATTATTGGAAATAGTTTGTAAAGAATTTTAACGTTTAAGAGTAACCGAGTTATGCTTGTTGTTTCTATGGAAGTATAGTTGATCGAGATTATCATTAAAATAGTCAAAGCTTATTTCATGTAAATAATTTATTTCTTTTTGTATTATTTGTATTCATTATTATTTCTGTTTTCCAATTGTGTGTCTTTTTTATTATTTGTTTAATTTCTTTAAACAAAGAACTTTGTGATTGTCTGATCATTTTGTTGTAGCACATCTTTATATTCTTCTTCTGGCTCGATTCAAGTGGATTGGTTGTGTTATATGGTTTTTGATGCTCTCGTATGTTTTTCCAGAAGTTTTCTATGGCTTGGATGTTTGGTGGTCTGTTTTGTGTTTCTTCTCATTTTTTATCGATCTGTTTGTAGAATTTCTTTTCATTGTTGTTGAATTGTATTTTTCTTTTGTTCGATGTTTTGCATCTCCTTACCCTTATGGATTATACTGTCAAGTTTTGTTTTGATGTTTCTAGTATTTCTGCTGAAATAAGTTTCTTGTTACACACAACTTGTTGCATGTAATAAGTTGTTCAATAAGTTTTGTCGTTCGATAAAACTTATCGAACAACTTAGTATTGTTGGATTTATTCAAATTTATTTCCGTTTTTGAATTGTCTCAGTCTTCCTACTTGTTTCTTATGTTATCAACCTTCTTTTATAATCTAGTTTGTCACTTGGGCTCAGTGTTATTTCTATTGGAAGAATAGTAACGAAGATCAGTAGATGTGTCTTCGAGTGTATATATCGTGTTTGTATAACTTGCGAATTTACTATTGATAGTGTTTAGAATTAGGTTCGTGTTTTTGTTGTATTTTTTAATTTTGAAAGTGATGTTCCGTTTGTTGGGTTTATTTCTTGCAACTAAATGATGTTCGTTTTCATCCAGAGCGAGTCTTGTTTCTGACGATGACTCTGTTCTGACCTGTGAATCTTTGTTGTGTCGCAATCTGTTTTCATCGTGGGTAGTGTTCCGTGAAGAGTTCGTATAGTTCGTGCCTGTAGTCTGTTCGTATTGTTTCCAGTTTTGTTTCTTTGTAGTAGCATTGCATAACAGGTTCGTTAATTTCTTGGTTTACATTACGTATTGAGCATACATAAAACGCATTTAACATTTTAAGAGGATCTTCGGTATAGGCACGAGTCCGTATATTCATACAGTGGCTCCAAAAGGTATTTTTACGCTACATTAGAAGGAAATTCTGCTTACCAGTAATAGTGATTTTAATGAAAGTTTGTACGAATGTGGAGCATAATAGTGCATATATAGAGAAATTTTTTTCACTATAGGAAATTTCTTTAAGAAAGTGAAATCAAATCTCGAAGGTTTTAATGTTTTTTTTTTAATTTTTATAAGGCAACATTTCTTGGGACTTTTTTAATAACAGAATGGTAGAGCACTAAGGACTGAACATTTCTCGTATGAAAAGTTTTACTTTATTTTGCAGTATTAGAAGGTGTATTTGGAAAAGCGAAGAGAAAGTGGTACTGTAAATACTGATTTCAGCTAATTTGAGACGTTTGGAGAGTACTGTACATAGTTACCGAGACACAGTGAACGATTGGTGTTTATCGTTTGCTTCAATATGAGTTACACCTTTTGCCCCAATACGATCCGACTGTTTGTTCTTAGCACGGAGATTAACTCTTAATTGCCACGGGGTAATCGCCATTGTTTTCCCCGAATAAGCTGCCTAATCTCTGAGCTATCGTATTGGTTTTGGGTATGCATTTGGATTAAAAACTTACGTGGAAGCACCAGATACGAGCCAAGCTAGATCGAATTCGCATTAAAAGAAAAAGCATGTATCGGCTTACCAGTAAGACTTCGTAGTGTCGAAGTGTAGTGCGAACAACAAATCTGAAAAGTATGGTGTATGGTAACCACCACAAGCTATATAGCTAAATTAGAAACGTTATAATCCATTATTCTTAGAACCGTTATCAATGCACCATAGTATAGACAGTGGCTGACGAAAATATTTAAACGCTTGGATCTACGACCTTTAGCGCATTAAACATGTACCTTGAACCAAACTGTTTAAAACAATGTGATATCTATAGCGAGGCAAAGGTCTCAGGATTGTCTTAGTAAAATCAGAAAATAATTTAACGATGCGTACAATATTCAGAACATATTTATTACAAATACACACCGTTAATGTTCAACAAAAGTATTCGAGCGCTCCAAAGTTACCGATATTTCTTCGTGCATCTGAACTATGAATATAAGTAATAGAAAAAAAAAATGTAGACAATATTCAGTAGACAATAGATCCTAAGTAGGCGCTTGAGTAAGAGTAATGTTGAATTATACAGTGCAATAATGAATGTAAATACTAAGAAATCGGAAACGTAAAAGTGTGAACATGAAATAATACTTAAATTACATAGGCGAAAATTCTAAATGGAAATAAGTCTATACTATAGAGTGCGTGATCAAAAAATCAGAAACCGAAAGAATCGTTGCAAACAAGGCTCGTTCAGCTGTAATTCGTGAAGTGAAAAAAATCCTGCTACTTTCGCGCCCGAATTGTCAAATATGATTGCTGAAGTATTTGACAAGGAAGTTCATCCTCAATTATGTCGACGGATATTGTGGGACAATAATTTTCACGGTAGAGTGCCAAGAAGGAAACTCTACATTAGTAAGGGAAACCAAAAGAAGGGATTACATTTTGCAAGAACTTATATTAACAAGGACAATGCCTTTTGGGAAAAAGTAATATTCTCAGACGAATTTAAGTTCAATGTTTTTAGCTCGGACGGTCGAAATTATATATGCAAAAGACCAAATACAGAATTACAAACAAAGCGCTTGAATCAAACAGTGAAACATGGAGGTGGCACTCCATGTGGGGCTGTATAGTAGCTTCGTGCTCGTTGATGGCATACTCGATAAATATAAATATATGAACATTCTAAACAATAATTTCAAAGACAGTGCCTAAAAATTCGGATTACTGGAAGATTTTCACTTCCAGTAGGTTAACGATCACAAGTATACAGCTTAGACTGTGAAAGAATGGCTGTTTTGCAATACATCGCACACATCGAGCACTTCGCCACAAAGCCCGGATATCAATCTAATTGAACATTTGTGGACAGATTTTGGAGAAAGTCTTAACAAATATCGGATTGCATCGAAACAGATGTTAAGAGAAAAAATAATCGATATATGGAATTTCATTGATAGTATCGTGACAAAAAAAACTAGTGCGTAATATGAAACGTCGACTAGGAGAAGTCATCAACGGTAAAGATGGTGCAACAAAATACCAATGTACATTTAAGTGTTACATTAATGTAATAGTGTATACAGGGTTCGAATACGTTCGTTAGCCATTGTACGCAACGATGAATTACGCAAAGATCTTGGAACAAAGTCGGTATTAAAAGAAATAGAATCGAACACCAAGAAGAAAACTTGACGAGAAAATTTCAAACGGTTTCTTTGTTCGATCAATATCGTACAACTGTCAGCCAACACTTTCCTAAAATACTTGTCTATTTTCGATCGTGTTCTTGGCAATCCCCACTTTGGAGCATCGGTTCGAGAATACCGCTCCGACACGGCGCGTTCTGTTCTCCCAGTCGGGCGTCGGGACGCCCGCGCTTTTTCAGTCGACGCGCACGAGCCGACGCCGTAACCGCGACGTAACCTCACTTCCTGTAAGCCTGATAACGGGGGCTGCTTGCAAGCAACCGTTTGGATACTCCGTCTTAACAAAAACGTCCTCGAATTGTGAGCTTTTCCTCGTTTCGTCATTGACACGACCTCGGTTCCAAGTACCAACTAGCTATGAAATTCATCATAGAATAACCTGTGTCCAAGCTATATACCCTATCCTACCGTTACTTCTTTATTCATGATCGATACTTCTCTCCCCCATCGTGTTGCTTTCATGTTCCCTTTCTTTGAACGCTTTTGTTTTGTCGTTGGCAATCGACCTGATATAAGGCCGAGTTCCACTGGTCTCGTTTTGTAATCATCGCCGTTGGGTATGCTCGATTAATATAATACTTTTAAATATTAGAACTTTACAGATCTAGTGACCGGCATTGGCTATAATTCTCTTCTAACTATTGATATTATAATGAAAAGTAATAACTGGAATACTACTACTTAAATATATAAAACGAATAATTAAATAGATTATAAGTCGTTTATAAATATATAAACGAATATTAAATAATTACATACCACTGCGAGAAGCGATAATCCTAAAAGCGATAGATAGATGAAAAGAAATTTATTTTGAGTAGTTGTGATTGCATCAATTGCTAAGATCTCGAAAAAAATGAGAATGAATCTAAGAAAAGAAGAGCAATCTTAAAAAAATTAATTTGCACTTTTTAAATGGAAAGGAAATAAACATGTTTAGCTCTTTTATTTTATGAAATACAGATATATAAACAGAATAATCTTCGACTAATACAATAAATAAAATTTTCAAATCCACGGTTTCGTGTGTTCCTTATGGAGATGGAGATCCTATATCACTGTACAGTTAGACTGGAAACCTAAAAGTGGGATTTCCTGGTGAGGATTAGGCGAAGTGGACGGACTACTTTCCTTACCCCTGTGCGGAATACTAACCATAAGCTGAACAATGTAAGAAGTAAGGGGAATCGGTCGTCCGCTCCGGGTCTAGCCTATCCCATTTTTCAGATTTCTGATTATTATTGATTAAGTCGAACACGTCTTCTGCTCGTCGGGCAACGAAGAAAGCGAACGAAACAAAGTGCGAGAGAGAGCGAGTGTGAGAGGTTACGTGTTATTTTCAACTGTATTAGGACTTAAAGGTAGTCGCTTTTTCTGCATTTAGAAATTATACAATGCAAGTAAGGATATTGGAAATTTCCTAAATAAAAATAATTACTTTTCATTATTTAGTAATGTTTAATATTGAATTTAGTAATGTTAAAAATTGAAATAAAATTTGATATCGATTTATCCGAATCCCTGTATTAAAGATATTTATAATTTACCTAATTCATCGTTACAGTTTACTAACCACCCCGACATTTCAATTTATTTATTCCTACCGCGGAATAGTCCAAATAACCGGTTTTTAAAACATCTTATATTTATCAATACAGGATGAAGATAACAACCAATTTGACAGTGAAAAGTATTGTTTTTGTTATTTGGAAGTAAATAATGTACATTTTATTCGTTTTCAGCGCATTTTTTATAAATAGGCCTCCCGATTGCATATTTTCCACATACGTACTTTTTACATTTCAGACAAATTTTGTTAGTCTTATCGTCTTTGCAATATCTTATCCGACATGTTTTCCGTTCACGTGAACCCGTACGTACATACATTTGTGATTAGTCTTGCTCGATTTTCTTTACCTAGCCGTTGACTCTTTTTAATATTCAGCGACAAGTTTTTCTCCCACTTGAAATAAAAATTTCTGTCTCGAAATTCCTTCTCCCGTGGATTCTTTATACGAAATCCAAGCATTGAATTTGGCTAAGTTTAGGATATTGAAAAATATCTATAAAGGTCGTCACCGAGATTCAAATTTTACCGTGTATTTTCTGGCAATTTGGTCGGTCACATCTACTACACCGAATTTGATGCAGTTATACGATTTAATTGTCTTTGGTATACGAGCCTCATTTTCTTCAACTTCTACGTAGTCATGCATTAAGAATCACTAAGAATCGGTAGTTTTTTATTTGGTTTACCTTTATAAATTGTCAGAGTACAATTATTTGAACGATATCGTTTCCTTGAGAAACGTATCATATGGTCCTTCGTCTGTTACGACCTTCTATTTGCGCAAATTGTTCCAACAACCGTAATTTTCTTTATCAAAAGTTCAGTCGCTATCGACACGTTTGTAAAAAGAAATTTTCCATGGTTATATTTCTTTCACACCCTGTATACGGATCTACTAATTTCAGAGTGTAACAATTGCTCATCGATAGTAATATATGGTCCAAGTTTATAACAGTTTTGATCGTTCTGAACGAATTTGCACCAAACTTCTCGTCTTTTGTCTTACAACGGCGATAAAACTCGAAACACGGGGAAATAAACTCAAGGAGTCATTTTTCTTCCGGATGTAAATGAACGTCACTATTGACTCAGCTTCTTTCGATCATGTATCGTTACGTTTTCGGTTAAAGTCATTCAATACTTGCATTACTTCTCGTTTGTAACAATTTTATAGTTTCAGAATTGAGTCTTCAAGAGTCTTCAGAAAGGAATAAATCGTTCAACTAGTCATTTGACCGGTCGTGGTAGGTTTAGTGTTAAAAACGATACAGCGTTTAATAGATTTCGAACCATATATATATATTATACATAGTTCAACGTTACATTTGTCACAGCGAAATCTCGAGTCTTCCTGCCCTTTTTTGTACAAATTATGCAACGTCTTCGCGGATTTGACTTTTTCTCCTTCGAACAAAATTTTCGTACAATTTTTCGAACAAAATGTCCTTCCGTTCAACAAGGTATTATATCGGCGTGAATTACTATTGCGTGCTTGATACTTACATGACGAAACTCGAGGAATATTTCTTCTACGAACATGACTCTAAATTGCGATTGGCTTACAGTTATTTCTGTACCATTGCGATAAATCGCAAACGAAACTGTTCATACCGTATTCGGTAATCTTCCAAAAAATTTCAGCAAAATGTGATATTTTATCTATAAATGTGTATATATACACATTCTCAAGTGAGTGGTCCAACCTGTTCCTCTTTGCCTTTTTTCACGAAGTTGCTATATATACAAACAAAGAAATGCCATGCGGTATCTGTTGCATAGGTCTATATCCGATACGAACCCGGGAGACGTGTGAAAAACATAAGTTTGGTATGCGATACGAAAGTGGTCGCTGAAGGGTTAATGCGGTGAGACGATCCTATGTCTATAATTCTATGTTTTTTATATTTTTAAATTATCCTCTGATATCTGGAAATCCTGTTGAGGTAAATATGCTAATAATCGGCGGTTTAAGCCATCATGAAAATTCAACCTATGTGTAATTATTGTTGATAAATTACTCGCTAAAAATTTTATATATCGCTGTATTCTTTAAAGTACGCGTTTTAAAAATATCTTTTAGTTCATTTAATAATATATTAATTTATAATCACAATGTATAAGAATATGTAAAAATGTCATTTTTGCCAGAAGTCAGTTTATCAAGTTCTAAGTTCAGCCTTTCCCATGTCAGTAGTCAGCCGTTGTAAGAGTAGCATAAGTATTCAGGTAATTATTTATTTAGATTAAGCATCACGTAAATATTTATTGCACAATGCACTAATGCATTAATTTACAAAAATAGAATATGAATTCTTTTTGACGAGTAAAAAATGAAATAAAATAAATGAAAACAATTTTCTTTTTATGCATGTGATAGAAAATTAGACGAAAAAAACTTACTTCAATAACACTTATAGTACTTTAATAAATGCACACAATAAACAAATAAATGATTTATTTTGGGTTTCGGTATAAGACTGGTCTACGAATTTTGTGCACTTAACATGAAATCGTACATGAAATTCGTCGCATCCTACATTTTTTTCTATATCGCTATATAAATCGTTAATGTACATTCTGCACTTCTCTTTGATATCAGCCTTTGGTTTTTTGTCTTTATCTTTAACTATTTTCTTTTTAATGTTTTTCTTCTTTGCACGTTTATCGTCGATTACTTTTTCTTTCTTTCTGCCTGTTTTTCTAGCTTTCTTTCCATGCTTTTTGTCTTCTTTCTCCTGCAAATACGTACGATATTCGGCAGAAGATATGGCCACTGGCATATTTTGAACAGTTTTTATTTTATTTTTAGTTGATTTATTAATAATTTTTTGGGGAAATAAATGCTTCATGAAAGAAGAGTTTTCTTTCTTTATCACATCACTATCGGTTTCTTTCTTTATTTCTTCATGTAACGATGAAAGTGATTATAGTTCTACAACGGCCTTGTCATCCATTCTTTCGTTACTATATAATAATTGTAGATCGAACGTAATTCGGATGTTTATTTTCCTTTCCAAATACTTCTGTCTTGTAAATATCTGGACTTTCAGTCAAATTTGCACGACTTCGATTCATTTCCTGAATCATTTTCATTTTATGATCAGTTTTCGATTCATCTTTACGTTTAAAGATTTCGAACAATGCATTTATTCGAAAATTCCAAATATTCAGTTCATTGGCGATCAACTATGCATTATTAGTTTCCATTCACGGCTGTTTTGTATTTTGACGGCCGATTACTGATTTTACATCAATATTGAACACTATCGAATAGTCGGCCGTGAGGTTCGTCTATTATTTTTGCTTATATTTTCAATACTAGTAGTAGTCGGCCCTACCGAAAAAACGTATACTGTATATTAACCGCTCGTTACTATTCTAACCTTAAAAACCTTTCATTTAAATAATATTAATTGCTTATGTAAAATATTAATATTTAAAATTTACGTTTATTAACGATAGACACTATTTTAGATCCTTGCTTCTGTTACCAAATACATCAAAATTTCGCCACGTGATATTGGTTAACCAATCGTCGTCAGGACAAGAATTTTTGTACTTCACAGTATTATCATTGCGGACATGAAACTCTATGTACCGAAAGTGGAAGTATAGATTGACCACTAGCATATTTTATTTTATGCAATTTTGTTATTATATTCTTAATTATCACACATTTATTTTGGAAGAGGCTGTTTTAAGGGCCGTCTACCGACACATTTACCCTACTGTGTAGTTTAATCGCTAAGAACCTAAAAAGTTGGGAGAATGGGTAGGACAAGCAGCCGACTCTTTATTAGTTTTGCGAGTACATATTGAACTGTATCATTAGTTGGCATCTTTCAAGCGAATAATATGCGCCCTTGGAAAGCTAGTAGAGAATACGAAGGCGAGGGAGGGAGTCTGATCAGTAATTAATTTTTTGTTCTTGAGATTAACGCATTTGTAGTAATTATAAAATGTGTCGCGGAACGTGATTCTGAAAAGATCGCGAATCATCGAAAGCGTTCTGCGACGAAAATATGTTGTTTATGCATCTACCCTTTTTGCACCAGTTGGTAAATTCGCTGAATACTTTTAATATTAATACTTTGATTCCAAAATCTATGATTCGTATTTAATTGCAATACGAACAATATGACATTTAATTGTAATTGGCTCTAATTATTTGCAAATTTACTTCTGTTTGAAATTTTTTTTATATTGAACACATATTTCTATAATTAACCGACACATTTCCTATGACATACACTATTATTTTTTTCGGATCAAACCCTAATTTTTTCATAGCAATTATTATTGTACTTTTAATGCATTTAGAAGTTTCGACTGGCTATTCATGAAAATCATGTAGGTTTCTTTATACTCCTCTGAGTCTTTTGCTCCGAGCTAAAAATATGATTGCTAAAGGAAACATTTTTTCTTGCTTTTATTCGATGCGTCTATAGCTATTGAAAATGATAAATTTTCATATATATTTTTCTTTGCATTTACGATTGTTTCTATTCATTATAGAGATGAAGCACTTTCTATAATTCGATATATTTTCGTTCTCTCTGATTGAATTTTCGTAGCTCTTTACGAATCGGAATAAATTATTCAAGTGTAATTAAATCCACGTTTCACACCACGAAACGTATTTGCTCTTTCAACCGCGGTTATTGTTAATTGAAAATTTAGTCCAACTTTTGGGAAGAATGTAATTATGGCTATGATTGAAATATTTTTTGCCTCCATCGATAATTCTAAAATAATGTAAGAATTTATTTAATTAGTGTTGATGGTTATAAAATAAGGGTGAATAAAATTCTAGGATATACCTATCCGATATACCATCGTCTATTGAACGATGTAGTTGTAGGAAGAAAATATTAACGAAACATCCAATTAACAAGTACCCTAACTACGCTCACTACGCTCACTACGCTGACTATGCTGATTACGCTGATTACACTGATTACGCTGATTATACTGACTACGCTGACTACGTTAACTACCCTGACCATGCTGATGTGACGGGACAAACTACAATCCGTCACTTATTGGTGAAGGATTCGAGTCACGCTCGAATTCTGATTCCTTGACGTTAAATATAATGAGGATTGGTGAGAGTCGCGACGATCACCTAATCCAAACTAAGAACTTTTACTTGAAATTATTCGGAATCGGACAGCGTAACGACGTGGCGACAGGTAGACTTCAAAATGCAGATTGTTTTATTCGAGAGCTTGGTGGGTTTATATACATATTATTATGTTAAGGAATGTTGTTCTATGGCGTTATTCGAAGTACGGGGTGAAAAGTTTCACACGGCTAGTTTTCGAAGTAAGTCTAATCGGGAGGGCGTTCGTCGAATTCAAGCTTGAGAATCGAGATGCACTGGCAGCTTTCCGGGTGGTCCGAGATGATAAAGCCATTCGTAGAAATTAAATATCGAGAGTCGTCACACTGACTACGCTGTTCTTTCGCGACACGACGCGCTTCGAGGATTTTTTAACGACTGCTCTTGATTGCCAATAACTCTTCTTTCACTCTTCACTCGCTCGTCTATTCCACACTTCGGATTCTCTCCGGATAACACGCAATCTCTTTCATCCTCTCGCATCGCTACAATAGAAAACCCAAGAATACAAATGAACAAACTATAACTACACTTTTGGAACAATTGTATCATTATTTTATCGCAGAGATAATTTAACGATGAAACGAACTTACGCGGAAGTAAAATTCGATTGTAATTACATTGTGTGTCTTGTCCTATATAGATTACTTACACAATGTAGTTAGTTAGAAAAAGTAATCTTAAGTTATTTTGCTTTATTTTTGTCAGTAATATCATTTATTACACATAAAATTTTGTTTTCATAATTTTTGGTTACAAAGAGTGTAAGAAAAATATGACAAAGAGAATATATACAAAGCTTCTTCCCGTTAAAAGAAAAAAATAGATAACACTTTAGCTTAACGCTATTCGACTAAACTGTCCCAAATCTTTGGTAATGGGCTTGTTATCAAATCTGGCAAACATTTCAAAGTGATTGCAAACTAGCTGCACGACGAATCAAATGTATAAATGATCAGTTATCCATTTGCTCAAAGTTTCAGTGATAATTATTTTATAAAACTTTCTTAATGTATTGAACATTTCCTCTTTTTTTTCTATAGAGTGATCGCTACACAAATTTCCGATCTTTCAACGAATCATGCGAGCCTTAATATCGGTTGAAAATGATTTAGGCTTGATGTCTCCAACATTTTAAGAATTTTTATTTTTACTCCATTCGAAAGAGATGTCTATTATCTATTTTAATCCTACTTATAGTCTGTGCTCTGTGGGCAGTGCTTAATGCATCAACGTTGCAGTCTTTTGTGATAATTTTTCTCGAGTTCTCTTTTTCATGAAAGTATAATATTGAACCTCGCATGACAGACTGTTTATAACCGCGAGCGGCGGACTCAGGGTTCATTCTGACCCAAGTTTGACTTTCATTACTCAGTATTTGAGAATAGAGGATTTGATTGAAGATTTGCGTTATATTACTTTAAATTATTTATTATTGTTTATCATTACAGGTAATATATACAATATAACTTTTTTTTATCGCATGTATATTGCATATATGTATCTGGTAATTTTCGCATCTCTGCATATATTTATGATCATTATCGATGCACCGTCTGTATCTTATAAAGTATAAGTCTTCATCGTCCACTAGGCTATCGGAGACACTACCGAACAGCTACTTCGTTTCTCGATTCATTATCAAAGTACAATTGTTCGCTGGATAATTCACTATTACACTATACTATTTTATCTATTCTTGTGCGAACGTTCCAATAATAACTGATGTATTCGTACACGATACACGACGACTTCTGTTTCACGAAGCCTGAGCTAGAGTGGGATTAATATCGCGACGCTAGCCATCACTATGTTCTGCGGCATACGTGAACATGAACATTGTGTCGCCGGACAAGGGTTAATTTCGAACAATTTCTCACATGTCTTACTCTCTGCGCAAGCTCATTAGTAGAAATTTACAATTTACTTCCCGTATAATTATACATTGGTGGAAACTTTTAATTTGCCTTGTCTCTGGTACTGGGTCATGGGCAATTACGAAAATTTCAACAAGAAAAATTGTTTTCGATCTATTTTGCATTCAGTGCAAATATATCGGTGTAAATCGATCAATTTCGAGTAAATTCGTTTTTCACTTCCTCCGATGTTTCAAAGAGATCCTACTAACTAAAAAACTATCATTTCTCATTAAACTCCGTAAAAACTAAACTTTTCTTAATTTTACTCTCGAAAACATGCGTCAAGTCGTATAATAAAAAAGAATAAAAGCTTGGACATAGGAAGCGTCAGTTGGTCTCTGTTTTTGAACATTCCAATGTTACGACACTTAGTAGACGAAAGGGAAATTATACATATAATTTAGACACGAAGCATGTAATATAATTATACTACCAAACAGATGAACAATATGCGAAACAGATGAACGAAATTTGTTCTCTATTTACAAGTGGATTATCCGTCGCTTGCACCTCCCGGCGCACTATCAATGATTGATCTTTCGAATTTTTTTCTGTGTTAACTGTATTCGTTGAATAAATATAATTGAAATTATTCGAAGCTTCGAATAATGAATAAAATTAAAGTAATTTTATTCGATTCTTTATCTAGATTATTTATTTAACCAGTTAATGCCCGACTTTACCCTTGCGTCGAGATATAGTACATAGTAGAAACTTGGCACAAATGTTTTTTCTTTTTGTATAAGCTATTAAATGACCTATAACGGGTATAATTTGGTTTAATAGCGATTTTAAACTTTAAAATTTTTTATACCGTTTAAAATCTTTAATGATTATTCAATTATAATTTTCTTGTTTTTCTGATATATTGGTTATTTGTAAATACTTTGAAACATGTGAAATGTAAATTCTGTGTACGATAATTAAAGAAATTTTTTCTCTATTTTTTCTTATAAAGAAAATGTAATCTTAATGTAATCTTATATATGACATATTTAAACTACATAGATTTTCGCTTGAATAAAATATTTACCCAGATGGTGTAGCGTGAAAACGGCATCTACCTTTATAAAAAGTCCTTATATTAAAAAAATAATTATAACTAAAAAACCCTTCAAGTAATCTTATGTAATCGGTTTAATTATAATTTTTTATTATTTTTATTCGAGTTCCTTTCACATTTTTAAATTTATATATCATATATATGTTTTTATTACTATACGTATGAAAATATTGTTTTGTGTAAGTAATTATTTTCTTTGATTAAAGTAGTATTAAAGCGATGCCTTCGAACTATTACCATGCATTCGTAAGTGTTAATTTACGTTTCTTTTAAATCGTATTTCTTTGAATTATTGTAAATTTTCTATTTATAAGAAAAGTACTTGGTTATCTTAAGTCGTAAGAATGAAATGTAGATCGAGAACTTTGCTAGAACTTGAAGAAAAAAGAAAATTTATTATTAGCTTGACTAATATTTTTCATCGAAATATGCTTTTCCAAGGATATTTTTCTTAACAAAAATATTATTATATTTGCTTTTATGAATTTTAGTATCAGCACGGTTTACGTACTTAATATCAACTTAAGTCCACTTTTCCGAATCAACATTGCTAAAGAGTACAAGTGAGTGAGCCGCTTCTCGGCTCAATAAAATGAGTGGTTTCAAAACGGGTTCTGATTCTAGTTGGGTCAAGTTTCGTTTCTTAATTAGCATTTCATGCATTCTTATTACATTTTCTTTCATTTCTCGTATTCTCATATTCGATGGAGTATATGGTCCGTAATATTTGTAATCAACCTATTAAAGTAAAAAAACCAATACTATTCGGTGTGTGTGCACAGATGCGTTCAAATCTAATAAATGCAAATTAAGCCTCTAGAATTATTATCAGAAAGGAAACCTGGTGCCTGATATTATCCGTGGTTGCTACATACCTCTCTCTCTTTTTGGACAAGTAGAAGACATAATTGGACATAATTTGCGCCGAAGTATCGCCAACACAGTTCTGATCGGGGTATCCCGCATTGACTACATTCAATTAAAGATGCAAATTGTTCATGGTATTCGCCGGTTTTCGGCCACGATGGAGTCTCGTAATTTCTCGAATTCGTCGACTTGTCGAGTAACTCTGTCTACGGGTTTTCTCTATTTTATCCTTATCGAGCCTTTAAACGCAATCAACAAATTTTCTTTTGCTTCCTTTTGGATTAAGTATTCTACGGATCCGTTTGTTCTCGTGCAGAATTTGAAATCATTCGATTCTTATCTTTGAAAGAACAAACTAATCCGCGATTTCTCATCGTTATCATCGAATCGAATTGAAGTGCATTCGATAATTTTAAACATTGGTAAGAATGGTAAGTTTACTGAGGAATTTCTGAACGAAAAAATTGAATGCGACATAATTGTACTTTTTAATACTTTGCCGACGAGCAAATTTTAAATAAATTCTACTTACGTCGGGCAATTTGGATCAGCAATCTTAGCTATTCTGGAGATACATTTCACTTTTTTACAACGCGAGAGACAACATTTTAATCATATTCAACACAATACTATTCGGTGCCTCTTGAAATGAGAACTTTCTTTCACGCAGTAAGTGAAGTGTTAATTATCCAAACGTCGATTATGTAATTATATAAACGTGAATATAGAGTGAGTTACATATATTCATATTTCAATTACGCGTTTAACAATGTTTATTTTATGGGACACGTATTGTCGCTGCTTCGAAGACACGAATTTAATATCCTGTCTGAATTTAATGTGTTCATACGTATAGATTTTACTTGTACGATGAGTGTTTAAAAGAAAAAGATCGCTGTTGAAATTAGAACATAAGTTGGACATTGTTGAACGTTTAAGAAGAGGTGAATCTGAACCAAATTGAAATCGATGAGGAATTAGAAAAAATTTAGCACGCAGTATACCTGATTTTGAAGGCTGTCGTAGCGAAGATATTCAAGAATAGATGAACATGAATAAATATAATCTAGGCTTTGAAATCATGATAATATTTCATCTCTGCTTGAAATAAGTGATAATACAAATGTCGGTACAAATATAGAAGAAACGACGAGATGTAATCCAAGCTCAACGAAGCAAAACTGAGAATGCATTGAGTATTGCATTGGAATGGGCAAAACGTTAAAATGAAATACGTGGATGCTGTACGAATGTTTATATTGGCGAGAATTCATATTTTGGCAATATTTAAGAACGTCTAGTGTTGACATTACATTTTCCTTATTATTAGGTATATATTCGTTCACGTGTTAACCGTTCAAGTTAAAAAATTGCTAATCAATTTATGACATAATTAAGAATGTTATTTTTTCAGTTCGATTATCCGAAAAATCGTTTCGAGTTAAATGTTATGGTCAGCCTTCGCAAGGTAAAATTCTCGGTACTGCACAGACAAGCTAAAAACAAACAAACATACAAAGCGAATATAACTATTTACTAATGCATTAATAGATAAGTAATTTTATTTATTCCTACAATACGTTATAAATAAATATTAATATTTTAATGTACGTTATAAAAGTATAAATGTATTTATTTAATATTTACATATAAGTTTATCGTTGTAAACTAAGTATTTTTGGAATGTATTTGGGTCAATTTTCAGTTTCTCGGATAATTCTAATAGAATTATTGTAGAATTATATTTTACTCGAATAGTTTTTGGAGTACTGAATACTAATAAAATGTGATAACCATTCATCGGAAATCATTTTTACTGCACTGCAAAGCCTATGCACAGCTCGAATTTTAAATAAAAAGAAAACTAACATTGTATAAATTAGTATAATGTGTTAAAAATCTAACTACAGTTCGAAATTAGAAAAACTTATGTTACATATATCTTGACTATCGTGAGGTTTTAAACGGTCGATAAAGTATGTTTTGAAAATAAAACTCGTAAACATATCTTAAATCGTAGAAGATGAAAATTGTAAACGTTATACAAGATATAAAAAAGAAAAATTCAAGCCTATAATACGTATTCGTATGACGAATGAGGTAAATTACACTTTCGGATCCTTTAACATCAACACATTACTGTAGTCCATTTTTTACAACAATAATTACATTTTCAATCAACTTTGACATTCTGCTATTAATATATAATATTTTATACATTTAGATTACTTTGAAAAGTAAGTAACTAGTTGCTAGTTGCAAACTCGGTGAAAGATATTTTCAAGTATCACTTCACTTCACGTTGTGAAATCAATCGCAAATGAATGTACGAATTAAATCAATCGAGTTGAATACGAGTCACTTTAATACGAATATATTGACAACTGAAGTTGAAATCTTATATGGATTGCGGTGGTAATTAACTATTACCATTTTTTTGCAACGAAAACTGAGTACTTTATGGGTTTTTTCAGTTCGGGAGGAGCGCCGGTGGACCGCGCGGATGATCAGGTATGACCCTGAATTATTTCTGCCGGATCTTTCCATCTGCATTGTTTTCAAGGTTTTTGTAATCTACTAAAAATGTATTAAAATATCACACTGTGCAGTGTTTATGTTCTACTTACATGTAGTATCACAATTCTCTTAATCCAAGGCTCTTCTAGTCTTGTTTCTGCAATATTTAGCCTAATAGTATTGAACTCATTGTCGAGTCGTTCAGACGTATAAATGACAACCGCCTATTCGTGAATTCTGTACGCATGCCAGCTATCAACAGTGTTTGCTCAGTGTTTGCAGACATACGGAACTACACTACAATGAAAACATTAATCGAGTAACAGCAACCAGACGAGACTTCTGAGTGCAGGAGTATCTTAAATTCAAACTCAACGAAAAGAAACCCTAATAGTCACATCCCATGCACAAAATTCTATGATATCAATACCAAAGATTACATTCAACGAATAGTTATATCAAATGTTTCTCTTGTCGTGCCTAGAGACTTTACTCCAAAATTTATGCAAGAAATACATAGAATTGATAAACTAATAGGTTCTCTATATATTCTTTACCTCTGACTTGAAGTCTAGTTCGCTATTATATCTAATTCAGGACAACGATTTTTGCTAGTTTTACAATATGCTAGGAAAGCATTGGTTATACAATTACCAGTAGAAGTAAGGAAAATTCTTTCGAGGAGTAGTAAAAATAATTTAATAAAAGTTTAATTTACAAATAAATAAAAATGAATTTTCATTCATTTCAAAAAGAATTATATACAGTGTGTAGCACACAACTGTCGCCACGATTTTTCAGGCACTTCCAATAGTCTGATGAAAAAATGTTTCGCATAAAAGTTAATCAGTTTTTGGTCAACTACAAATTTTTGTATTTTTTTTATAAATATTATAACAGCTTCGTCCTATACTTTTTATATGCGATAATAATAATGTTAAATTTGAATACTTTTGAAACATTGTTCTCTTGGGAAACATGGCTTAATACTTTTTTGTGGAAAATGACTAGAGTTAAATCGCATTGAGTCAGACAAAATATTTCATTGCATTAAGGAAAATTAATTATATTTCAAAATCATTTGTATGACTCCTTGTATAGAAAAACTGTTAATATTACATCAAATTCAGTTTTATCTTAAATAACTCTTATGAGAGAAAACAGACGTTTTAAGCATTAAATATAAGCGTAGACGAAACCTCAGTAATTCAAAGTCTCCAAACTTTATTTATATATATTGAGGTAAGACGCATTTGAAATCTATTGCTACTACTATGACAGAATAACGTAACTAAGGTTCAGAATATGCGGCTCAGGTGGAGATGGACGGTCCAACCCCTGTTTGCCCCCGTGCCGCCCGCGTGACTTCAAATCGAAGGCAACTGACCCAAACTCATCGCCTCATTTTAATATCGAAACTATAGAGTCGTCGATAAGTAAAATCTCATCTACATATAGAAACCTAGAGATAATAAAACAGTCAGAATTACCAACAGTATCGCAAACATACACACAAGTACTAAAAAACCATTGTTACAAATCTCATTTGGAAATAATTCAAAATACACAAATCAACAAGCTACTAATTTACATTTCACTAGGAAAAAATTAATACGATCAACTCGCCAATATTCGATTCTGAAAATCTAGATAAATCGCTTATACTACTTAAACAGGAAATTAAATAACACAGTATATAAGGTACATATTGAACTACGAACAGTGGAAAAACTTCCTTAGTGATTCATTTATAGTCGTGCATTCAACTAAAATATCTAGATTATATAGAGGCAGTGTCGCTATCAGTGTATTTAACAAATACTGCTCCATTAAAATTTCACTATTTATCAATTTAGAAGCAGTAGTTATACGTCCCTTCCAAATAAAATTCATGTCTGCAAGATAACATTTGGAATAGGAAGCTCCGAAGGAATTACTAGTATGTAATATGGGTCACCTTTCGGTAAAATTTACATATAAGGACAATACATCTCCAACATTCCTCTCCTACAAATACCTTACCAACAATAAAAATGGAACATCTAAAAACAAACTTGGCCAATATGTCAAACATTCATAATGCACTCACGTGCAAAAATAATAACAGAAACATTATGAAATAGATACAGCACAAATAAGTAACACAATAAGTAATTTCGAAACCATTATCAAAACAGTGACAGACGACGCATCGCATTGAATGCTCGGTCTTAAATGGCAGTTTTGTATCTTGGAAGTCTATATTTTGTGGTATTTGTTCATTTTCTTGAGATAATTTGTTTAATGTCTTTTTAATGTGTTCCTTTTGCGTTAGAACTGGGGCTGGTTTTTATATTGTATTTCCTTCTTAAAGATTCTGTTGCTCTACATTTATATAAAATATAGCTAGTTAATGCTATTTAGTTTTGACATAGTTCGCAACAAGGTAGTCCAATTTTCTTGATCAAGTATTTGTATATAGCTTTTGTGGGTCCAGATGTTAATCTCGAAATTATTATTTTTTCTTTTTTATCTATAAAAGAAAAAAGTAGATTGTACGGTCTTAGCTTGCAAATGGAATTTTTTATTCGAACAGTGGAAGGGATGCTGTAATTTTTGCCATAGAATCTACTTTCTCATTGCCAGTTATTCCTTGGTGAGCGAAGATCCAGATGATATTTATATTTAAGTTATTTTGGAAAATTCCATATATATTTCTTGTATGTTATTTGTAATTTTATGATTTTTGTTGCTTCTAATTGTCAACTTTTTGATTACACTCATGGAGTCTGCGTAAATGGCAATATTGTAGAGGTTATCGGTGCAGGCAAGCTTTAGAGTATCGAGTATTGCATACGTTTCAATGATAAAGATCATCATTGATTTAGGAAGATTTTGGTTTAGTGTATCGTGATTTTTGCATATCCTACTCCACAGTTTAATTTAGAAACATTTATCATTTTCTCTAAGAATTTGTATACAATTAAGGTCATTGCCTGATAGTTTTCCGTATTGCTCCTACTTTTATTTGGTTTTAGTATTGATATTGCTATAACTTTCCTCAGTTGTCAGGAAAAACTTGTTGGGTCTATTTACGGTTGTAGGTATCGGCGAGATAAGTCAGTCCAGGCACTGGATTTTTAATCGCTTGTTTGGGACGTTGGATAGATCTACTGAGAAGTTTTTCAGGAAAATTTGTTATTTCACTAATTATTGAAGCATTTAGTGTAAAAATCGTATTATTACCATCCAAGTGGTTCAGGATATCTTTTAAGATGTCATCTTGGACGTAGTGGTTTGCAAGGAAAGCTGAATTGTAGTTTCTGTAGCTCAAGTTTAGCTGGATTTGGTAAGCAAGGATATTAGCAATGTTGATAGAATAGGATACATATATGTTGTAAACTGTTTCAAGAAATTGGATTCCATAGTTTAGACGGCCTTCACTGATTGATTTGACTTTTTTTTTATACTTCCATAGTAGGTGTGTAATCTGTATGATATTATATGGCAAAATTCTATGGTCGGTATATGGTGTGCCCATTAAAATATGATTTGTTTAGAATACAAGCAACATTATTATTGGAGAAAGAAATGATATAAAAAATCAGATAAAAACATTTAAGAAAATGGAAATGTCTCTGTCCAGTGGTGTCCTCAAAATTAAACTTGATAGTTAAGGTCTTTTTTAAATGCATAAAAAAATATAATATTTTACGCCTTCTATACTGTTTTATTTAACAATATTAGAAATGAAAATAAAGCAATAAAGCAAATAATATCATTATAATAGTTAACTGAAACTGTACTTAACTGTATTAGCTGCAACTGAAACATTTTCAAACAGTGCCCCCGAAATTGTCATGCAATTTTGTTTTTGTTCCATTGTGAGTAAACGCGGCACCTATCTCGCCGATAGCTTTCTCAAGCCCAATTTTTCATACAGAATATTTTGTATATAAATTGATGTGTTTACAATGTTAGCAATCTCTTTGATCTTCACTCGACGCTCTGTTACCACGATATTGTGACGAGACACAGCCTACTGCGTCACTTGTTAGCGAAATATTTAAACTGCATGGCGAATTCTGACCCGTGAAAATTAAAGTTAAAGGTAGTATTGGATGGGTTAGAGTCGTGATGATCACTTAATTCAAACTAAGAACTTTACTTTATGAAACACTTGGAGTCGCAACGTAATGGAAAGTTTAATGAATTTAGACCGTAAAACGGGCAGAGTAATGACGTACCGAAAAGTAGACTTCAAAATGCAAACTGCATTTGGGTAGGGTGAGGTTTTATCGGGAATCGGAAGTCAGGATATGTGGTAGCATTCTGGGTAACTAGAAGTAAGCAGTAATGCTTTCTCGGAATTTATATCGGGAATCGTCACAATATCGTGAACACTGTCGACCATATCAATTTTCATCAAAACTGAATGTTTGACCACGCTTGAAATCATTAAACTATTACTTTGGTACTTATTTTGAAATCATTAAACTACAATTAAACTTACTATTTTCCATCCTTCTTTGGCTAACGTATCGTTTATGCTTTTATTCCAATAATGGCCCGATTATGGAAGTCCATAGTATATACTTTTCTTTAAACGGCAGATTTTCCCTGAAATTTCCTCGAATCCTGGTGGTTGTTCCGTACACACAACCTCCTCTAATTGTCCGTAGAGGTATGTGGACCTTACATCATATTGCTTAATTTTCAGTCCTAAACCTTTTCTCTTTGTCCTCCCTAGTTTGTCATATTGCCACTTGTTTTTCGGTATATGTTTTTCTTCCCTTCTGTCCATTATCAGTTAATTCTGCCACTTGGCAGAAGACTCTCTTCCTGAGATGGATCTCCGTGTTTTTTTCCTGTTTTTCATTTCGGTTTGCACCTCCTCCCCAATATCACCTAATTGCTCCTTTCTTTCTATATCCATCATATATCAATTGATATATCCAGTCCATTCCTGCTTTCCCAGTAGTTTAGAGTCCTTCGCTTCCTCATTAAATTTTACGGTTCCAGCTGACTTTATTTTCCCATCACTATGATCATATATATTCCTTCCGCGTATTTGACGAATATACCTCTCTTAGGAACCGGTTGCATTTTATTTCTATTCACTTTTGGAATGTAATAGTATGCTAGACATCCGAAACTCTTTAAGTACGATGTCAGTCGCGTGTTGACAGTCGTGATAGTAAGACGTCTCGGTCGTTCCGCGAGTACAACTTACAGTGTTGTGTTGTGTTTCTGTGGCTCCTATTACGTCGTATCCCAATCCGTAGTATAAGACTACATTCGTTAACTAAAAATCATTAAATAAATTCCTGCGTACAGGAATTTATTTCAACCAAAAATATAAACATGGAAAAAGTTAACTCGAAGCAAGACAACGATCCTTCAGTGCCTACCTATGCCAGTGTTATACAAAAAGATGTCTTCCCCACAAAAGAACAAGCCATTGTATTAGATGCCCATGAAAACGTTACCGTCAAAGAATACGTTTTAGCAATAGGTAAAGTGATTCAGCCATCCAACATCAGATTTGCCTCAAGAATTGCAAACAATAGAGTTTGTATATACTTGTCCGACAAAACCCATGTCGACAAGCTCACCTCCGGAAAATCAACCTTAATCATCAAAGACAAAACTCTCACGATTTGACCGTTACTTATGAAAACAAAGTGTGTTATTCTATCCAACGTGTGCCCCATTATTCCACATACAACATTAATAGATTTACTCAAAAATTTGGGGATTAGAATCCTATCCCCCATCACGTTTGTTAAGGTAGGACTCTCTGAGGCCTCCTTTTCTCACGTTCTCAGTTTTCGGAGGCAATTATACATTCATCCGGAAGATATATGTAAACTACCAGATAACCTTCAAGTCAACTATGAGGATACCTCATACTGGATCTTCGTCTCAACGGACAACCTATCTTGCTTTCTTTGTAAGAAGGAAGGCCATTTGGCAAAGTATTGTCCTTCTGCTGTTTCCAATACCAATTCAAGTTTCCATAACGTCTCTCAGTCCTCTCCTACACAACCTATAGATCCTAACCCTCGTGAAGAAAATCCATCCCTTCCGTCCATTGTTAAGCCATCTCAAGAAAAGTGTCTTGTTATTCCTTTAGGAAACGTGGCTCCTAAAACAACAAACAAAAGACCCCTATCGGTCAGTTCCTCAGGCACTGTTCAAAACAATGTGGATGAAACATTTAAAACTCCTCCCTCTCCATGCAAGCTCACAGTGACACCTACAACTAAGGACGGCACAAGTACGACCAAGCCATCATCGAGAAGTACAGCTACTCCATTACCCAAAAGAAGAAAGGAAAACAAGACCTCCGACAACAGTGTTCATCTCGACGAAATTGAACAGGCCTTAGAACGAATTCAACAGATTCTCCTACAGTACCCGTATACGTACGTTCTTGATTACCAACAATATAAAGAATTCCTTCTCAAGGCCAAGGGCAACCCTAATAATAGTTGAACTGGCTCAGTTCTATACCGACAAACTATCACTCCTTATAAAAATGCTACGTGAAACCTACATCCACATATCAGGTAGACAAACCAAAAACAGGATTTCAAGAATTATTAAAAAACTCGAATCATACCTCATCTGGAAGGATCAAGGCGAGCATGAAGACGCATACTCCTCATCTCCTGGATTGGAAACGGATACTGATTGCGACCCCGACTTAGAGGGCTTACCTTCCTCTAATCAAAATACTCCATCTAAACAGCTCTTGGACAATGCACCAACATAATCGATACTCACACTGCTTCTCTGACCTCAAAATAGTTTTTTGGAACTGCCGTGGAATCACCAGGTGTAAAGAAGAGCTGCAAAAACAGCTAGAAGAAATTGATGTGTTCATCGGTGTAGAGACACTGCTTAAGAATAACAAAAAATTTGACCTTCTAGGTTTCCATTCTATCAGAATTGACAGAAACAATAAACCTGGAGGCGGCCTCAACTTCTTGGTAAGGAATTCCTTAAAATTCAGCACTGTTCAGGAGTTTTGTAACATCTCGGATAACTTAGAAACTGGTGCGATCAAAATCCACAATGTATCTCCTCCTTTAATGATTGCAGCTTGTTACAAGGTTCCTAAGTTCAATGTATCTCAAATAGAATGGGATCATCTCTTCTCATCGCTGAGCTCTCAAGGTTCTACCCTTATTTTTGGAGATTTTAATGCTCACCATTCTTTATGGAATTGTTCCGACACTAATTCCAACGGAATCAAACTCCTTAACTCGATTAATAACACTGATCTAATACTAGCTAATCACAACACGCTTACTCATGTCGATTTTCATAGATGCAAACTTTCAAACCTTGATCTTGTTCTCTCAACCCCTAACATTTTTGATTCGATTAAAATTAAGATAATCGATGATACGTGGGGATCAGATCATTATCCCTTGAGGGCCAACTGGGTAGTTGATAAAGTATTTTATACCCAAAAGCGGCCTCGACTTTCAACCAAAAAAACCGATTGGTCTAAATACCATTCTATTTTAGAGGATTCATATAACAAATTTTTCGACTCCTCTTACGTTTCATTAGATTCAATCAATAAGTATTACTATTTCACCAAATTAATAACTGACGCGGTTATACAAAGCACCCCCGCTCCAAAATATCCCAACAACAAAATGCATAAGAATCCGGTACCCTGGTGGAATGATGAATGTTCTACGCTCATCCGTCTTAGAAAAGCTTCACTTAAAAAATGGAATTACACACACAATATAAAAGACTATATAGAATACAAAAGACGCTTAGCTATTGCAAAGAAATACATTAAAAAAAGGAAAATTGAAAACTTTCGGGAATTCGCTAAAAGTATTAACTTTAGAGAAAATATATCTTACGTATAGAACAAATGTAAAATTTTGAAAAACAAATGGGCTGATGTTAAATTTAATGAAGGTAATTCCTCTAATCGAGAATCTAAAATAGAAGAGACAATAAACAAACTCAGTCCCTCCTGGGTACCTTCAAATCCACAGCCTCCATTACCTCGAAGTTCAAATAGTAATATTACTGCGTTCCTCAGCTCGTCATTCGAACTTCAGGAATTTAATATAGCCCTTAACAACTGTAGCCTTAAAGCATCCCCAGGTCTTGATAAGATTGACTATTGCCTCATCGTTAAGATGCCTCTCAAGGTAAAACTTATACTACTCGACATTCTAAACGAGATTTACTTGACTAGTGGATTCCCCCCATCATGGAAGGATAGCTTAACCTTTTTCATTGATAAGAAGGAGAGTGGGGGTCTTAGGCCCATATCACTCACTTCCTGCTTATGCAAAATTCTTGAAAAAATGATCGGGGCAAGACTTCGTTGGTGGATGGAATACACTGGTTTCCTTCCTCCCTCTCAAGCCGGCTTCAGGGCGGGAAGGTCATGTACCGACAATCTCGCCACCTTAGCCTTAACCATTGAAGAGGCCTTCTCCAAAAATCGAGATGTTTTGTCATGTTTTTTAGACGTTAAGGGAGCATTTGATAATGTCAACGGTGACATCCTGCTATCAAAGCTATGTGATATGGGCTGTTCTGTAGTATTATTAATTTCATCGGCTACCTAACTCATGAACGAAACGTTACTTTCATCGTTAACTCCGAGAGTACCATAACAAGAAAAGTCTACAAAGGGCTTCCCAAGGGTGGAGTTCTGAGTCCTCTTCTCTATTTAATTTATGTTAAGGATGTTCCTAATGAGCTAAGCAATGACGTTCATATTACTCAATTCGCAGATGATATAGCTATTTTCTGTGAAGTCTCTCGGCCTGATACTGCAAAGAAATCTATCGAAAAAGCGATTCTCAATGTTATCAACAAACTTGATTATCTCGGGCTCTCTTTAGCCCTAGATAAGACTGTGCTTATCCACTTTAATAAAAAAGGAATTCGTCCGGGCACCTGCTCGATTAAAATTCAAAACACTTTAGTCAAATCAAGTTCCCAGGCTACATTTTTAGGAATTATCTTCGACTATCAGTTTAAATTCAATGATCACATCGAATACATCCGCAACAAGTGTTTTAACAGGCTCCACATTCTAAAATTTATAAGCGGGATAAGGTGGGGGGCCGATCCATCCACACTGATTATTTTGTACAAAAACCTTATTCGCTTTATCCTTGATTATAGCCTATATATATACTTTCCCAAATCCGAGACCTTAATGATCAAAATTGAGAGAATCCAGTACGCTGCCTTGCGAATTGCATTGGGATACAGAATCAGTACTCCCACCAATATTATATTGAGTGAGTCCAAATTGTGTAAATTGCAATATAGAGCCGAATATTTGTGTAATAAATTTGTAATGAAAAATCTTTCTAACAGTGGAACCACCTTATATAATTGGATCGATAGACTCCACAACTCTTCTATCTGGAATGATTTACTGTTTAAATCGCATACCATACTTCCCCGGCAAATTGACGCTATTCTTTACTACAGAGAGATTCTCAGAATAGAAAATAACTATCCCCCTTACCTAACTAAATATAAATTGTTCCATTCTAAAATGTTGAGTGACACTGAACTGGGATTTCTCCTCAAAAATGCTAGGGATCCTAATTCCCTCTTCCTCGATCATCTACGTAACAGACCCACTGATTCCATCTCCTTTTTTACCGACGGTAGTAAGGATGAAGAATCTGGCAGAGTAGGTGCAGCATGTTTCTCTCCAGACCTTGACACTTCTTCACAATTAGGCTTACATAAATATTTTTCCATTTTTTCAGCGGAATGTATTGCATTAAAAAATGCTATTGAAATAGCTTCTGTTGCCCCCAGTAACAATGTTTTTATATACTCGGACAGTCTTTCTGCCTTGCAAGCCTTAAACAAATGCCCATGTAACGTTAATACTAATACCATCATCCTTGATATTCGTAATCTTATAAATACCTTCTCCACAGACAATAAGAAATTCTCCTTCTTCTGGATTCCCTCTCATATTGGTATTACCTTTAACGAAAAAGTGGACACCTTAGCAAAAGAAGCATCCCTTTCCAATGTGTCTCTCAATATTCTAGTTCCGTATTGCGATTTTTCCGATATTTTTAAAAAACAGGCCAATATAGCGTCAGAAAGGAGGATTGTTGCGGAAGCCGAATTTAAAGGTAAAAATTTTTTTGATCATTATCATCTCTCTTCATCCTACCCATGGTTCTCACGCAAGAATCTTACTAGAGAGTTTATTTGCTGGACGAACAGGCTTCGGGCTAACCACTTCCAGTTAGCTGCATCCCTGTTTAGAATCAACCTCGCTCCGGACACAAAGTGTCAGTGTGGATGGCCAGTCCAGGATCCCAACCATGTGATATGGCAATGCCCCATCCTTAACAGTAACAGGTATATTTTATTAAATCGACTACGTAACATGGGCTATCACCCGCCCTACTCAATTGAGTTCTTCACAAGTAAACTGCATATTCCTCCTCTACTGTGCATTCACAAATTTCTGAAAGACCATGGCGTAAATCTCTGACTGCCAGTGAGGTCTGTCTGTTTGATACTGATCCAAAAAATTATGAATTTATTTATATAAAGTATACCATACTTATAAACCGCTACAAGTTATAAGCATCTAGTAATAAGTATTATATATTGCCCATAGTTAGAAGTATGTAACTATAAGCACTAAGTACAATCACTAGTAATAAGTATTTATTTATGTATAACGATACATAACGATGTATCTTCGGGTAATCTTAACTTATGTATTCCTTTCTTGTTTTGTACTGTTAGTATGCACATCAATGTGCATGCTGCTAATAACCCTGTACTGGGTTCGTAGCGTAAATAAAAAAAAAAAAACGCTTTAGTCATACAATCCGTTTCCATGTTTTCTTTAGGTACATGTATTACTGTCCCTGAGTAATTGTATACAATTTCCCTAATAAAGTGACACTTCCTATTTAAAAGTTTTATCATTGTTTTAAAATTCCCGCCGTTAGCCAATTTTACCGCGTTTACATTATCGCACATCAATTGTCTGTTTTCACACAGCACTCGATTCATTTAACAAGTCATTCGTCCATAATACTTCTTTTAATCCATCCATCGTCGTATCGAATTCACTTTCAGTGGACGATAAAGCAACTATCGCCTACTTTATACTTCTCCAGTGCACAAGGTTCCCGTTTCGGTGAACAAGAACACTATTGAAAGATTTTGCATCTTTAGTGTTGTTCCACAAGGCATCGATGCTACAGATTACTTCCTTCCTCAGGCTTGTATTTCCATATTCGATTTGATAATCGATTGTTTCTCTTTGATATCGGAGTAGACGTTTCAATGCATTTATGTGCATTGCTTTTGGATTTCTGCTGAATCGAGACAAACAACCAAGTGCAAAAGAAATGGCAGTCTTCGTCGATACACTCAAATACATTACTCGTCCTAATAACTCTTGATAACCTTTCTTGTCGCTCACCGGGCTTCCATCGTCTACACTTAATTTTTAATTTGCATCGATTAGTGAACTTATCACGTAACATTCATTCATCCCATATACATTCAGCAAACGTTTTATCCAATTTATCTGATTATCGATCAATTTTTCCTTTTTGTAATTCAATTCCGTACCTAGTAGTTGCTCATCTTCCCCGAGATTCTTCAATTCTACGTATTTCTTCAATTTATTCATATATTTCTCCCGAAATGAATGCACTGCTAACCACCGTCATATCATCGACATGCACTCCGCAGTATAAAAAGTTGCCTTCTTGTTTTATGTAGAACAGACAGGGATCATGGACACATAGTTTTAGCCCAACCTGCGAAATCAATATCGGTTATGCATTTGTTCAAGCCCATAAATACTCTTCTTGAGTTTGCAAACATGTTCGTTTCTTTTCGATACCTTCGAGCATCTCCATGTACAGTTCTTCGTTTAATGTTCTATGCAAGAATGCAGTTCTTACGTCGTAAATTTTTATTTTCCTTTTATCCTCTCCACATATGCTAAACATTAATCGTACTGTCTTTATCCTGATTGTTCGCGCGAATGTCACCTCGTAGTCGAACCCTGGTCTTTGAGCACATGTCAATGCGATCAGTCGTGCTTTGCACCTACTTTCCAATGTTTCATAATCCTCCTACGTGTTAAAGATCCATTTGTATTTAATCACCTTTTTATTTTGTCGTCGATTCATCAAATCCCACACTTTACGTCTTTCTAACAACTCCAATTCACTCTTCATCGCCTCTCTCCATTTCTCCCATTTCAGTGATTGTTTTGCTTCTGTTACTGAGTAGAAATTTGTTTATCGATACTTCTCGTTGCCCTTTGATTTCTTATTTTCGTAGATCTCACCTCTCTTTGCTCGTCCAATTTTCTTTCTCTCGTTTTCTTAAATACTTATTTACTATTACTATTACAGCTTCCATCGTTAGGTTCTTCGGTCTTCCTGCTTTTTTACTTGTATCGGTCCTTCTCGCTTTATAGAGTTGTTTCTTGATTTTCGTCGTTTTCCTCTTTAAAATTTCAATTGCTAATTGTCTCTTTTCTTCAATTTCTTCTTCTGTATGGTTTATAGCGCAGGTTTCGTTGCGGTTTTCATACCAGCTGTTGTACTTTTCAACTACTTCGTTTTCCTTTTCTTTCCACATGCCGCTTGTTTGACGTAAGTAAAATTTGACTACACTTTCGATTATTCTTTTGTTGTACTTTCCTATCAGTGTTGTGACACTGAACAACAAACAGAATAGCTCGACCGAACGATACGTATAACTTCATTAATTTTAGAAATTTGGTGATATGCTTTTGCACACTTATTTTTAAGACTATATTCTTTAAGAAAGTGCAAAAACAAAAAATCAAATTTTTTGGCCCCGTTACATTGGATGAAAAGAAGATCCCCTTGAGTGATGTCCCTTGTTAAAATCGTACAACATCCTAATACTATATCATTATGGATTCCAATGATACCGATCCTCCACAAATGTCTTAACTAGCATGGAAACGTGCACATGTGATACCAATTTCGACTGTATTAATGTTTCTGTACTTTTTTCTCCTTTCCAAGAATGGATTTCTAACTGGAATCTACTTTGATCCGAATTAAAAGTATTTTCTATCCCTTCTCTGGTGTGTACTCTTTAATATGTGATACGAAGTTATTGGCTGTTTCCATTATCTGCTTTACATTTTGACTATAATTTTGTACAATTAGTTTCGTCATTTTCCTTGATACAATTTTATGACTTTTTTAAATTTCCAGATCCATTGATAAAATGCTTCGAATCTATTGACCTTTACTTTTTGTTGTTTCAGTTTCCTGAGTTTAGTTTCCTTAATGTTGCTGCGAATTATTCTCTCATTCAATCGTAAAATGCTCGTCTGAAATCTTCGTTATCGTCTTCGGCTAATCGTGAGCAACGCCTGCGATGCTTGGAAACCTAATAATATTGGAAGACGAGAAGATGAAAACGTATCGACAAATTAAACGACGCAAGGGACAAAGGGAATCGGCCGTTTGTTTCACCCATTCTCTCCATTTTTCAAGTTCTTAACGATCAGACTGCATAGCAATAAAATTTTCAGATATCGAAGGATAATCGAGAAATTTAGAAATTTAGAAAATACAGAAAATTATAGACATAAAATTGTCTCGCCGCATTAATAAAGTGTAACGATGTTTACTCAAATTCTAAACATCTTTAATACAGAAATTCGGATTGAACGATATCAAACTTTATTTTAATTTGTAATACGATTATTACACAATATCAAACATTGTTATTAAACAATGAAAACTAATTCTTTTATTTAGGCAATTTCCAATATCTTTGTTTGCATTATATCATTTCTTCTTTTACAATTAGAGATAAGAGATCTCTCTCATTTGGACCGTCCACGGCGCGAAGCGACACGTCCATGAAGAAATTTAAAAAAGAAAAGCAGATACACTTTTCTTTTTTGATTTTAAATAAACCATTATTCCTTGCAACTTGCAATGCTCGAAAGAACAGATTAAATCCTTCGGAGCAGTCTTCTTGAGAATAATATTGGACGAATTGAACTGTTTTCCATTTTCCTGTTCAAAAACTTAATTGTGTATAATATAGTAAAACTTGCGGTAACAACTTTCGGTATAAATTAATGAACGAATGATATATGTGATAAAAAGAAATCGGTAAAAAATCGGTAAATAAATTCGGAGGGTTCCAGTTCATTAAACTTTTCCAAACCCATTAACCAGGCATCGTAAGTACGTTGAGTTCGATAGTATAACAATAGTTAACATTTTGAGTTTATGTCAACGCCAATATCATTCATTGTTGTATCTTATTCCGTCGCATTTTGTTTTGTTCCAATAATAACCAAGAATCTGAAAAGTGGAAGGGGCTAAGTGGAACGGGCGACTGATTCGCCGTGCGTTTTGCATCGTTTATTTTGTAAGTAGTGTTTCATCTTCTCGTTTCTAATAGTATTGTTCGGCTGCGAAAAGAAGGCACAATTTGTTTACATCGCCGCTCCGCTCGTAGTTCCTTGGCTCTCGTACGATCGCAAGCAAGAATCGCAATTGATTAAAATCGAGAACGAGAGAGAATACTACGTCATTGGCGTAGCTTTCTAATCAATTGTTAACTATTAAGAAACAGAATGAAATTTTCGTAATGAAAATATGAATACAATTTAATATACGAAATAATTATTATTATTTTGAAAATTATTTATAGCAAGAAGAACTAATTTGTATTTATTAAATTTAATATAATTCTACTTATACACCTTTCTATCTAGATAAATTTTATATAATTACAATTTACACAAAAACGAGTCATACTAGTATAAAATGAAAACAAGCATAACCATTACATTTTCTTACATTTACAATCATAAAAGTTATACTTATTTCATTAATTATTTTAGTATTAAAATTACTAGCATGACTTGTTTTTGCGTAAATTGTAATTATGTAGAGTTCATCTTAATAGAAATAAGTATAAGCAGTTTCGTATTATTTTTAATAAATACAAATTAGTTCTTTTCGCAATAAATATTAATTACTGAAAATACAGAAATACTCTGCTATTTCAATTATTTTAAAACCACTCATCGATGATTCTGATATAAGTTTTCAAATCGCGGGATTCAAGTATTCATTATTATTAAAACATAATAAAATAATTCAAAATCCATTGTATGCTAATGCAATTACGTCTAAGATATTGTACCTCGAGCGGTGTATGACGCCCATCGTGTTTTTAAACAATACTTTGCAACTGTATTTGATGTTTCATTTATTCGAGTAGTTAGTTTTCATTAGAGTTACTTTTCAAGATGAAAAGTCGATGTGTTTTAATTTTATTTAAAATTATTTCATAATTGTAAATTGTTTAGTTTTACACATGAACATCAGAAATAATTCGTTACAATGTGAGATTTTAACAAATCAATCGTCACTGTTGAAGCTAAGAAGACTCGCATATTTTCAATATAACAGTATTTTGCGTACTGCTATAATTAAGAAATTAAATATTTTTAAAAACGATAAAGAAACTATTTCTTAATACACAGTGGCTGTTCACTTTTATAAAAATGCGTCTAAAAATGAACGAAGCAGTTATTAAGTGAAATCTTGTGTTTTTTGAGAAAATGTATGGTTGCACTTGTACACGAGATGGATTACATGGCACTTTAAGTATCCAGTTCGGCACATATGCTGATTTATATGCAAATCATATGTAATCACTGATTTATTGCACTTTTTAAGTGCAGCTGAAAAAATGTGTTAGAAGGAAGGGCATTGTCTTGTTAAAGCGAAATAAATTCAAATTTTGTGCTGGTAAAAGCAGCAACATTGACAAATTAAATATACAACTGTATTTTTCGAACCGATTTTAATGTTATACTAATCAAAATTGGTACGTTGCAATTGCAAATTAAAATATATTAAAATGGAACGATCGTACAGATCCAAAATCAGAGCCATTTCATACTTCTTGTTAGATTTATTCACTCTTGTGAAAATACGTTTAATCGACGAAGAATTAAATAATCAATATTTTTATACTTTATTTATCTTTCCTCCACTTTAAATCGTATCGCATTACACTCGACCGTCTCACGATATTTTTACTTTGAGCAGTGACCGCTTTACAAACACCACATTTTTCCCTTTTCTCTTTATACTCTCGTATCAGTTCCTGTCCTTGCTCGTTTCCTATTTTTAAGATCATTTTCTTCGTCCTTTTCTATTGCTCCACAGTTCTTCCTTACCGTTCATCTCTGAAATTCCCCACATCCACTATGCGTTACTTGCTCGCTCGCTTTCAATTTTTCCATTTCTTTCCATTGATCCTTTGATTCCGCTCTTTACTCCCTTTCAGCGCTTGTTTTTTTCTCCTCGTCTTTGGCTTCTTCACTCCTGTGTCATCCCCACCACGGAATCTCAAACGAGGTCCACTACTCTTTGACTGACTCTCGACCGCACCTGCCGCCGATTCCCACACTCGTTGCCCTCGCGCCGGACGTGACGTCATCGCGGCCCTCCCTCCCTCCCTCCTTCCCACCCTTCCTACCTCTCCTGCCTTTTGCCTCTTGCCTCTGGCCCCTCTCTATACGAGTACAAGGACTTTCTTTATCGTCGTGTGGCCGATTTGCCGCGTGTACTGCGAGCGATTCGATCGTGTCGACGATCGCAGCGTAGGTAGGAGCGCGATATGCACTGCAGAAGCCAACCGCACGCATCACCGGTTAATCGCCAATGACACCGTGCATCGCGTGCACGCAGACACGTCGAGCTTTCATGTCGTTTCCGTGCTGCTTCGGTTATTGTGCTAATCTATACCGGATTCGCTTTACAAATCATTTAGCGGTTTTTTTTTGGCGGACCTGATACATTCTAACAATGATTTCATAGATGTGCGAAGTCATTAACTGTAAAATAATACACATTGTAACAGTAATGGAAATTCTGACTATTTTAACGAATAATTAAAAAATAATCTAGAACAATCTAGAATTTGAATGTTCGGTACTTACTCTACATTTTTACCGATCAGTGATTAATATCGATCGATCATAGATCGCGACTACACATTACAAGAGAGGTTCGAAATTTATTAAATGAATGTTACGTACAGATGTAGTGACTATACTATTTAGCCTCCAAATTGCTAGATCTCGATTCGCTGCATTTTTGTTTTACGACTTATAAAGAAGAAAAAGCCTTCGAAATATTTTGTTTCTCATATGTATTTGCGTTCGTGTACGTCTTAATACGATTGCGTGTAGAGCATTCAAAGGAAACTTTCTATTTGGATTTTATATTTTCATCTTAAGATTTAATTGGATTTTAAGCAAACTCAACCCATGAATAACGATGATTGTTCCATTATAAATTTATCTATAGTGAATTAAAGACATTTAAATTAGCACCAACGAATTCTAACTCTATCATTATTTAAAGTATCTCTACAAACTTGTTTCCAGTAAAAGAGATTTTCGCTATTCTCGGTATAAATTACTGATTCAATGTGGGCTTACGAATAATGAGCAAGATTTAATTTATTTTTTTTTTCTTCTTTATTAGAGAAGATAGAAAAAAAGTGAATTTAATATTTTTATGCAAAGTTTATTTCTTTTCAAGATTTATTTAAAAAAATTTTTTTTTAATGTTTGAAAATAAATAATATATGTGTATATCGAAAAAAACCGAAAAAGTACAGGAGGATATAACGAAATATTTATCATTATTCATGAACCGATTTTGCTCAAAATGTAATCGAACTTTAAGATAACAATATAAAACTTACGTATAATGTTTCATTCAAGTCCATTAAGTTCTTTACTCACAATCATTTTAAAAGACATATACACGTACATTAGGGTGGACCCTATTATTTTTCGGGACACCCCCTAAAATTATGCTACTAGATGAAAAAATAACATATGCAAAATCTGAAATTGATCGTGCAATGGGAAGGTGTGGAACATCGAATTTGAAAACTTTTTTATCCTTATAACCCGTTTTTCTCATCATACATTTTTTACCTCGTTGAATTCGTCTTTTTAGACTCTATAAGGACATAGAAACAAAATTTATGGTTTTTTATTTTTTATAAATCGCGATTCTAAAATTTCAAAAATTTATTGCGAGAAAAAAATATACTTTTTCGCATTACATTTACTTCGTTAAATAGAACAAGTTTACTAAAAATATTTTCTATATCTTTATAAATAACGAAGATATTTAGAGGTTTCTATTTCAATCATTATACAATATAGAATCAATGCAGGGGAATATAGCATATAAAATGAATACCTTTAAAACTAAGAAATGAATATGCAGTAAAATAAATAATGAAAATATTCTTATTATTTTAAAACATTCTTTTAATATATTGTATATTACATTTCCATATAGGAATAGTAGGCAAAATGAGGAATCAAAGATGCAAATTTAAAGTAAATACTTATTAAGTAATTGTTAGGTTTAAAATATAAAGTATAGTTTAGAAATTAATAATTTAACAGTTTACAGTTGAATACACAAGTTTATTTATATAAGAGACAGATATTTTAGTGTAGAGAAAAAAAAACAATTGTGCGAGAGGAAGAATTAAGTATAATAAGGAAATATCGTAAATCAAGTCTATATTTCATGGATCTGAGGCCAAAATGAAGATTATTATTATAATTACATATCTGTTGACAAAGTGTACTTGTTACACGCGGACAACGTTTTCTATTCTCGGAAATAATTTTTAGGATAAATTGCATTTCCTCCTCATTTTTCGCCAATATTTTATTGTAATCTTGTATGAGCTTAACACCACGGTCAGAGGTGTCATTTATAATTTTTAATTGTCGAGCGATGTTTAACCCGTAATTAAAGTCGTTCCTATGTATCCATAAATCAGGATCTTTTTCTAGGAAGTCAAACGGACTAGAAAATCTTTCAAAAATGCTTTTGTCTTTGCTCATTTCCTGTATCGATATAGTTTTTCACATCTTTAGGAACAATTTTAATTTTCTTACAAAAGTCATCTTTTGATTTAGTTTTTACTGCTTCTACCATTCGCAATTTAGTACTTTTTCCTACCATCTTATCAAAGAATCCTAAATCTGCCGCTTCTGATGACAAATACCATAAATGGTTGGCAAATTTGGACAAACCTATACGGTTTACTCTTTCGTCGATATTTCGATATTCGTAGAGTTCTTTCAAGAATTAACAATCTTGGCCTGGAGCTTCCACTGCTATTGGAGGTCTAGTCCACATTTTTATATAGAGTCTAGTAAAAAAAAATGCAAATATCTCGTTTTCCAATTTCTTCCTAAGTACTTAAATAAAATAAGTTCTTAAATAATGTCCTTTAAACAAATAAGTTCCACCAGAAAAATAATTACTAATTCCAGAAACTCTCTATTATCGTCTCGCGACTGTTTTTCTGTTTCTAAACTTGTAAGTGAAAATTTAATAATTTGTCGAGTTAATTCGGTTGGAATTTTTCGGCGAAAGAAGTCGCTATTAATTCCTGGTACAAGCCTTAATTTGTCAATCGAAGGCCACGCCTCTCGCTTCTTGGAATTTTTTAAATGGAGTAATACTTGGTCTTACGGATTTTGTCATTTCTTTAACGAATATACTTTGTAAAACATTATCATATATATGATGCCTGCAAGATAAATACAAAATCTTTTCAAGCTTTTGTTCCACAAGAACACAAGCTTCTTTGAATCATCCAATATTTGATGATGTGGTGTCACAACAATGTGCTTGCACCTTATTGGACAATCTATATCCTTGTAATAAATAATGGACCGCAGTAGCTTGATCATCTCCACTACTCGATGGAATTATAGGTATGCTCGATAACAATTCAATATCCCCGCAAGTAGCTCCTGATTGTTAAGCGCCACATGAAATCTGATGTTCGATATACTACTAGATCATCCAAGTTGTAATCGAGAGCTTCTACAACTGCTGCATTGTTTCGGACACTATCACGGTCACTTATTTTGCATTTGTCTAGTGTTGCAACCAAATTCGGAGTTATAACCCGCTTCTGAGCTCGTCTTTTTTTTAAATTGCTCGGAGGTACATCCGTAATATCTTCAAATTTAATATTTTCATCGTCGTTTTATTTATTTTCATCATCAGACAAGCATGATAATAATTAGAATTCTGCTGTTTCACTTTGTTCAAAAGGAATACAAAGAATAGTGTAAAGGCCAATGCTAACTATAATTAGTTACTACAGTTAATATTTTGATGTATAGAGAGTAGAAATAAAATAAAAGAATATGTAACGTACCTTCAGCGGCAGTAACTTCACGTCGCATTCATCTGTATTCTTCTTGCTCCTTTCGAAGTGCTATCCTTTTCTTTTATCAACAATAAGCGATCTTCTCCAATCATTGAGCCAGGTCGTCCTTTTTATTTTTGGTTTTGCAAAATATTTTATCTTCCTCAATTTTTATCAATTGCAACGTATCAGCATGCTCAAAAAAATCTTGCTCTCGTGTGCCTTGAGTTTGATTTCGACGTGTACAAGTTTTTTATAAAGCTTTCCATTTATTGCACAGAGGTGTCGATTTTACAATGTTGCGTTGCATTTTTTTTGTAGGGATTCGGGCCTTTTTCCAAAAAATCTCCACTTCCTTCACTACCAAACAAGCTCTTGACCGAAGGTTCAATTTACCTTTCCGCATATAATAAAATAAAACTGTTAACACTTGTCCGTCACACGGCCACTTAGCACTCGTAATCTGACTTTCATCGAGATTAAGTAAAAATGACTTCTCCTCTGACGTTTGCATTATTGTTCGAATTTTATTTTTTTGTTTTTTACTCTCTCGCATTGTCGCTGGACGCGCAGAACGTAATATTAAATTTAGCTTTCTATTCAAACACTAGCTCCATTTTCCTTTAAAATACAATATCTTTTATTCAGAATAGGTAGTAGCCTAACGGACCATAATTAAGATCTTTGAAGTACTATTTGGCAGTTAGCTGAAAACAAATGTAACAGTACTTTCAAGACTTTCAATCCTATTTTGCACAGATTCAAATAAACTATTTTTTACGCATGAATTGATTAAAATATTAAATATTTAAGAAACTATAATTTTGATATACACCTAAATTATTTTACTGGAAAGTAAATCTTCGTTATTTATAAACATATAAAAAAGTCTTATAGGTAAAACTTGTACTACTTAACAAAGTAAATATAATGAGGAAAAGTATATCTTTTTCCCCAATAAATGTTTGAAATTTTAGAATCGCGACTTGTAAAAAAGAAAAAATTCGAAATTTTGTTTCTACGTCCTTATAAAGTGTAAAGAGACAAATTTAAAGAGGTACAACAATGTATGGTAGCGACATACTTTAACGGAGAAAAGCGAATTACAAAAATAAAAGATTTTCAAATTCGAAGTGCCACGCCTTCTCGTTATCCGACCAAATTCAGATCTTGCATAAGTTATTTTTTCATCCAGTGGCATATTTCTAGGGGTTGTTCCCCCCAAAATTGCAATGATTAAAAAGGAAGTCCACCCTAATGTAAATATAATACATAAATGCCCGTTGACAAAAAATTTGTGTAATAGTCAAAACTATGTCTGATCAGAAAGTCACGTATGTATATTTTTCCGCTTTTCATCAACAGTATTCGTAGGAAACAGAACATACTTGAACAGATAATATAAATTGACTTTAATGCGTTTTATTTATGTAAGTACAGAGTGACTCGCGTAAATTATCGTGAATCATTGATTATATTTATAAATTTTTTTGATTATTATTAACTGGATGTTATATGTGAAGAGAACGGTTTTATATGAGGAGTAAGCAAGAGAGGAGCGGAGAGAAGTCGTACGTCCTCGTCCTTTCTTTAAACGAAATGTCATGTAAATTTTCGTATCGATAAGTGATAGTTTTCATAACGGTAAATGTTTAAGTTTACTTGAAAAACTTGTTTGCTATTCTGAATAGTTGACATAATGATGTGCCAAAAAATAGTAGTTGTTGAAAGAAGTTTGATGTCGGTTTAAATACATTAAAATACAAGTGAGTTCCAGTTTAGTAATTATTTTATTCGGTATTTAAAATGGTGACCGCCCCCATTTTTTGTGTCGTAATAAAGTGTGAAACTTTCGTCAAGTTTTATATAAAGCTTTTTTAAATATTCATCAAATCTTTACGTCATCTAGGACGTCATAAAACGGGTCCACCACGTTGTGTCCAATTATTTTCATATTCGTCGTTTAATAAATGCTCCGAGAGCTTGAATGGGAGGTTATACCGCACCCGTCGTATAGCCCAGGCCAGGCACCAAACGATTATCACCTTTTCAAGCATTTGCAAAATTTTCTTCATGGTAAAAAAACTGGTCTCAAGAGAGGCCTGTGAAAATGAGCTAGTCAAGTTTTTTACCAATAGGAACGAGGACATCTTCAATGGCGGAATTATGAAATCGCCTTCAAAATGAAGAAATGTTATCGAACAAAACGGCGCATATTTGATCTAAATCCGAAAATTTTAACTCTATTAATTTCATCGTCGAAATAAAGAGAAGAAACGCTCAGAACTTTTTACTTCATCTATTATTTTGTAACGTAGGCAAAGGGTTAAATATACTCTTCACATAATTGTATACATAGGGAATTGTCTTGAAATGATAATTGAAGTTTTCGATGGAACTTTTGTTATTGATATACGAGTACAAAGGTTGAGCCTTTAGCTCTTTAACAGTTTAGTACGAATGAAACTCGTACTATACTAGATATTACAGATATCTATGTCTATTATTGCATACTCCACTTTTTACAGGCCTCTTCACTTTTTTATTGGCTGTATTCTGTCATTTATTTTGCACATTTTAAATATTTTATCAATTTTAAATTAGTAAATTTGATAATAATAAAAATGAATAGATATGCAAATTATAAAAGTAATACTAGACAGTTTCACACTTTATTACGACACAAAAATGGCAAGAAACTAATGCGAGAAATACACATTTTTCTGACATTTCATTTACTTCAATCAATAGTGTAAAAACCTATTTTGGAGCGGTACTGGTTGAAAAGACCTCCACTGCGATTAGTAGAAAGACAGTTTATTGATTTTATCCCACCAACTGCTAACAAAGAAGGGCAACAAGACAATGTGCAGTGTGTCGTTCAAAACAAACCGATAGAGAGAAAGTTATAAGAGAAATCAGGTATTATTGTTCAGACTTCGATGTAGATTTTTGTATCCCATGCTTCAAAGTTTACCACATTTTTATTATTATTTATTTAAAATTTAAATTGTAGGAATTGATGAATCGCTTATAGTCATTCCACAATAGTTTGATAATAATTTTCTATAGCTACACTATTAACTGTGCAACCTTTAAAGATTACTGGATAAATAGAGCAAATCTTTATATATTTATCTACATATCTGTGGTATCATATGCTTTCCATACATAATGTATTCATTGGTGGAACCACTTTGGCAAAATATAGAATTAAACTCATAGAGTGTTTTACAGAACAGGTATTAGAGTGTGTTATAGGATATGTAAACTAATTAATAGGAGTTACAGTCAAAAGGTTTCCATGAAGATATCCAATGAAGATATTTTTAATGGATTATTCCAAAATCCAGATTTACTAATAACACTTTCGGACACAATTCCAAAAAAAAATAAAAATAAAAATAATAATAATAATAAAGGAACTGATTCCTGCCAAAGTTTTAAAAATATGATAGGATAAATATAAATGAATGTACAAATGTCTGACGGTTCGATTACAAAGTCTTATTGCGTCGCGTGGGCAATAGAACGTCTACGCATTACTTGTTAAAATAAAGTATTCCAATTAAGGATTGTTAAAGAAATGAATCTTTCAACCAAGAAAAGATTGTAATTCGAATCATTTGATTTTAACGAATCATTGAACCAAAGTAGAAGATGGTTTAGCAAGAAACATGACGTGTATTTAGTTTAAAGGTTCTGTATGTATGGTTTTGTCTTGCCGGTTTGGGTTTTGGTACAGTAAGTAAAAGTGGAGGCTTTTTTTTTTAGGTGGGGGAAATCTTCGGAAGCGTCCACCAACCCCTTGGGGAAGCACCAGGGGGTGTGTGGAATTCCCTGTATGTGGAAGGACCGGATGTGGGACCTACACACTAAAACCTACTACGGTGACCACCTTCGTACGTTATGGAGGGGAGGGGGGTGTAACCGAATCGTATCCAGGCTTCCGATCGTCCCCCGTGTTGTGCGATCGCCGCGCCTACTTTCATTTTCGGGGGGGGGGGGGGGGGGGGGCAGAAGAGTTGCCCCCCTCCTCTATTGCAAAATTACGGTTTTGCAGAAGGAGGCCTTCTACTTCTTCTGCAAAGCCTGGTTTTTAGATCCGCACCAATTTTACCGACTAAGACTAAGACACGGCGCTCACCTGCCCAGGCGTGTTACACCTCCAGATTGTGCTGCACCGTGTCCTGGTCTGTTGGACAATGTCAGCTTCTCACCGTTGTTTTCTTGTCTATACGGCGCAGATACTGCCCGAAGCAACCATGTCTGGACAGCACCTGCATCATACAGTAGGTGAGGGAGTCGTAGCCACTATCACTCCAACAGGAGTAGTCGTATAGCCTCGACAATCTGCGGGCCAAATATCGGTTCGGCCAGCCGCTGCTGCCACCGCAGCAGCCTAGATTATCAGTCCTAGCGTCTGAAGACTTCCACATCCCATCCCACCAGAACCATCCTCCGCCCGCAGGACTTACAACAGCTTTCCACGAAAGTCCAGCGGGGGTAGCTCCAGCAGGACGGTTGCCACCTCATAGGACACGGTTCTATAGCGACGGGTGATCCGCAATTCCAGGCGCTTATGGACCCGGCGCAGCAGAATCTGGCGCCCACCCATACGAGGGCCCCATATAGGACCACCCAATGAACCATGTTCGCGTAGAGGCGGCAAATCCAGTCGCTCCGGCTCCGCAAATTGAGAAGGAATCAGCCCAGAGAGTTGACTATTCTCTCCAACTGTGGGGCCAGGGATCGGAAATGCACCTCAAACCTCCAGTGGCTGTCGAGGATCAGCCCCAGATACCTTATCTCGAACCTCACCCAGACAACGGTCTCATCCACCCGGATCAGGCGGGAGGAGGTGGCTTTCCCTGAGGTGTTGAATAGCTAGCACTTCCATTTTATGGAGAGCCATCTCCAAACCTATCTCCCAGATCCGGTCGACGATGCGCCAGGTACCGTCTTCGGACGGCTGAATGGCCCTTTTCCAATCCTCCCTGACGGCCAGCACTAACGTGTTGTCAGTATAGTACGTCAGGCTGACGCCGTTGGAGAGATTCGTGGCCGCAGTAGTGTTGTAACTGAAGTTCCATAGTAGGGGTCCCAGTATGGACTTCTGCGAAACCCCAGAGTACACCTTTCTCTGCTCCATGCCGTACCGGCCCGGATACTGGATCCATCTGTCACGGAAGTTGTCCGTGACCTCTGCTCGTAGATAGGCGGGTACTCAATGTTCCTCAAGCCGCCGTCTGATTGTCTCCTCAGGGTAATACCCAACGACACCGCCAATGCCACCCCATCCTGGATGATGGTCGAGGCCGAGAAGGATCGGACGCGACAAATGGCATCGATCTTTGTCCGTCCCTCCCGGAAACCGAACTGGCACTCGGCTAGATCGGGACCACTCCGCGATAGGTGTCCGACGATGCAGCCGCCAGCACCCTTTCAAACAATTTGCCCGCATCGTTAAGAAGACACATGAACCGGTACCCTAACGGAGTACACAGGCCGGTTATCCTTCCGGAGGAGAACTCGCGCCACCTTCCAGGTGAAGGGGAATCACCTGGTCGCCAGGCAGCAGTGAAACAACTTCCAGAGGCCGTCACCAAGGACTCCCTGGATCAAGACGCAGACCTAGCAGGGCGCACCGTTAGAACCCGGGAAGGTATTTTTTGCCCTTTGCTTTCGGATAGCCGCGGCCAGCTCTTCAATAGTGACTCCCAGCTCGGCAAACCTGATGGGGTGACTCTCGCTCGCTGTCGTTACCAAGCCGACAGAGACGACGCCGCGCGCTGGTGTACTAGCATCGGGCCCGGACACACGAGGTCATCAAACCCGCTATTTCTCCCGATCACCAGTAAATAGCCCAACGAGGAGGTACCAGACCGATCGCGTCGCAAATGCTCGCGACGGTGCGCCCGACTTGAGCCACTTCCTCCTTCAAATCGGACAGCCTGTCCTTATCAAGACGTCAAAGCCTCTGTGCGGTGAAGTGCCATTCTCACATAGGTCGTAGTGCCGTAGTGTGTTTGCGGCGGTATCGGTGGCGGACAGGACCACCTAGTTATACCGGTGGTCCGATAATGTCCAGCTCCATCACCATTTCCCACCCGGACATTATACACATGACGCTGGGGGATCCAAACGTCAAGTCCACTATGGACCATCCTCCGCGTCACATGCGCATCATCTCCGATCCTCGATTAATAAGGCAGAGTGCGAAACCCGCCGTCCAGTTGCCCAGGGCTCCGGCCCTCCGTTCATCCTGGGGGAACCCCAAGCCACGGACTTGAAGTTAAAGTCCCCCAGGACAAGGATCAGCCGGGGTGCGAGCCGCGCAAGGTACTACCCCACACCGGCCAGGTACTGCTCGAAGGCAACGAAACCACAGTGGGCGATATGTAGCAACCGACCGCGGCAACTGTGCCCCCCACCAACCACTCGATGGCGACGAATTCCGCACAGCGCTTAAATAGGGAGCACAGAGGAGAACCATCGCTGCCCTTCCGTACAATCGCCATCAAGCCACAGGCGACCGCCACTCAGTGCGGATAGTCAAGGACGCGATACGGCTCGGCGGTGACTACGAGGCCAACCTTCCGCTCCGTAAGGACTTGGCACATAAGGTTCTGAGCCGTGCGGCAGTGATTGAAGTTGGTCTAGAGGAGGAGCCAAGGAGCCATTATTTACCGGCATCCCTTCCTCCTCCAGGCATTTTTCCCGCGCTTTCGACGGCAGCCTTACCGTCATCCACGTCCATGGCTGACGGCACTGCCGCTATCACCCCCGACTTTTTCTTTAGGGGCACTACACCGCTTGCCACCGCAGTTGCACTCCTTGTGGCCGGTCGGGGCCCCTGTGCTCGCCTCTTCTTCTGCTGGGAAGAAGGGACACAACTTTTGCCTTCATTCTCTGCGCGGCGGGTCTACCTATGTCTGCACACAGCGGGCACTTGGGGGTCACTGGGCATTGGCTTGTGCGCGGAAGTGCACCGCTGTCTGACGTGGCCTGTTTCCAGGAAGCGGTAGCAGTGAAATGGGCGCTCCGCAAGGATTTCAATCCTCGGCATCAGCCATACTACCACTAACCTCCCGACCTCTGCCACATTTCGGGCGTCAGGTACAGGCACCGGGCCCAAACCGACCTCAGGCCAGAGGGGGAAATACGGATTTCTCTGACCTTTGTGTCCTCCTCCGTGCAGCCCCCTATTCTGATCAGCGCCAAGCTCACCTCATTCCAAGTGCCCGAGTCGTTCAATCCATTCACGCGGAGTTCCGCATGCTTCGTGGGCTGAGTGACTCGGACGCCTTAGGTCGCCAGGACTTGGCTCATTCTTTGGGCGAGACGGTCCGACCTCACGTCGTTATCGGGTCCGGGGTCTCTAGAACGAGAGCTCCGGTTACTGCGCGCTTCGGTCAAACCGCCTCAATGTTTAACGGGGCCAGAGCGGTATTCGACCTAGTCATTCGCATCGCCTTCTCCTAAGGGCAGTCCAACGCGGTCCCTCAAAAAGCCAAGGGCAGTGCCAAAGATACTCTTGCGGTTGCAGTGAGCCATAAGTATTGTTGATGCCACTACCACCGCCGCCGCCATCCTTAATCGGGATGGCATAGACGGAAGTACTCGGCTAAAAAGCCAAACGGACGGCCAAGAATGTGGTCGCCATTCTCAGCAGCGACCGAGAGGGGGAAGGAAACGATGATGACCCAGCTCGAGAAGAAAAAGGGCGGGACGGATAAGCCTCAATCTCATCCACGGCGTCCCCCAATGACAGCAGCGGTAACGCTAACCGTCCTTAACTTAAATTCCAACACCGCGTGTCATATCTTAAGATTAGGGGAAATTTGTAGAGTTGTCATTTTCACATTTCAGGCGATTAAGCTAAAAACCCCGTCCCTCCTTCTGTCACGTACTACTAGTATACACAAAGCCAAAAGAGAAATTGAGAATAAGTTGTTGCGATGACCAATAGGAATCTTATGATACGAATGGTATCAGGTACCTTGGATGCGCCAGACCCGTACCGCAGCAAGCACAGTAAGCACAGTAAGCTGCAGCTCCTGAGGGGATGTTAAGTGCTACGCTTGTTTGGTCTTCCTTTCTGTTTAGGCCGCGCTAACGGAGATCACTGATATGCTAGCAATTGGGCGGCCAGAGATCTCTGTAAGATTGCGATAAGACTGTATGTAATACTTCAGATATATTTCTTCTACGTTCTTATCGCAATCTGTACTACGTATTATGAGATCCATTCGGTGATGTGTGCAGAAATATGAATTCTGAAATCACACAAGTGGCGAGAATGCTCTATTGATAAGTAAACAAATTTACGACGATTTAACATTGAGTGAATTATTATTCAGGGTGTCCAAACTAAAGTAGGCTACTTAAATATGTCCTTTATTTTCAATGACACAATATTTATGGCATAATTTAAATAGTATCAAAGGGGAAATACCATAGAAGAAAATCTTTTTTGCCCGATTATTGTTTTCATAGTTCTTTCGAGGTTATCGTTATTTTTCATTAGAAAAACTTATTTTTTTTTTATTTCATCTTGTAGTGGCTAAAAAGTTACATTTGGACATGCTTATTTAAGTTATGACTTTCAGGTGACCTTGAATATCAAAAATGTGATAAAATACTAGGATAATATTAGAATTACATTGAAACTGTTTATGTTATAGAGTACTCAATGTCATATCCGTCGGCAGTAATACACTTTCTGATACGATCAATCACGAATCATGATGCTCCTTCTACTGTTTCCAATGAAGCAGCAGTACAAGCTCTAATTATACAATTTATCGTGTCTTCTGGAGTGATAGGTTACTGTTGATAAATTTCTTCTTTCAGTTTTCCGTGGCGAAAGAAATCTGTTGAAATCAAATCCGGTGAACGTGCTAACTAAAATGTGGTATTATTACGTCCAATCCAACGATATGATAATTTTCTATTTAATATTTCAATCGCGGTTCGTGCGTAACAAGCTGAACAACCATCATATTGGTACCACATAATCGTGAAAACTATGCGTTTTCAGATAACATATGTCGAATTGGAGGGAAATATTCGAATTTGAAGAAATGGCCTTAATGAATCAATTCGATTAGCACTTACTGTAGTTGTACAAGAAATCGTTTAAAAAAAATATTTGGTAAATGTGACTTAAATCTGCGATTTAGTATACACGTGTCGCTTACACATACTATACTTATAAACTTATCGAGTTATTACACCTAAAACTGTATACATAGTATCAGGGGCCTGTAATCTACTATTTTTCAAAAGAAAGTTAAAATCAGATAGAGGCAGGTTTAACGCTTCCGTTATTAATGTAATCAGTCTTCGATATCGCAATTCACTGTTTCGAACACTCTAAAGGGAGAAAATGAAAGCAAAGAACGTTTTGCTGTGGATTTGTAAGTTTTAATTAATCGCCTGATAAGGATCGTCAGGTGGTCGATTATGATCTTTAGGTCAAAAATGAAACCGGTTTTCTTGTTAATTTCCTATCACGAGCTGATATAGATTAATTTTACGATGTTCGGCTGCGCGTCGCATTAATTGCACGAAAAAATATATGACAATGACACCGTAAAATTTGATTGGAAATCAGACTATCATGCGGTCACTTTCGGACTATTTTCTTCAAATATATGTAGTAGGTAACAAACGTATTCGTAAGCCGTGAGCATCTGACTTTAAATATTTAGTTTCGTATGTTACAAATGAAAAAGGAAATGTGGGGTAATATGTGCATTAAGGTGGTCCATAATTTTCAATTTCCGAATTTTTTTATCTAACACCTATAAATTGTACCATTTGATGAAAAATTGATTAGTGCAAAATTTTAGAGTGATTGAACAACGATTGAACCCATGCCACATCGGTGTCAAAGTTTCAAAATTATAGCGAATTTATGTCAATTTTGGATATACTTGTATTTCATTATTTTAAATTTGTGCGACTATTTTTTTTTAGTAAAAATACCATTTTTTAAATACTATATATATTAAGAGTATCTGTGAATTGCTTCCCATAATATAATTTACGGAAAGTAAAATTGGACTTTTGATCGAGTGCCCCTATTGTGATAAAAGCATTAACGTTTTCTCGAAGTAAATTGTAAAAAGAATTAAAGAAAACATTTCGAATAGAAAGATTAGAGTAACGGCAGTAACAAATTGATGCGCTAGCAAAAATGGAAGGGACAAATTTCTCAAATGTACTTCTAATTTCCAATGTGTCCCATTTGCAAGTTTAATGTAATTTTTTTCGTATATTACAGGTTGTACGCAACTTAAGTTAACCTTATCTAACGATGAACAAAAAATACCCTCGCAATCCGCACGCGAAGAATCTATCATAGATTAACCAGATTTTGTTGACGAAGCAAAATCGAGTCAACCAAAAAGGAACGTCAAGAGGAACGTAACAAGTTATGAATGCGAAACTTGTTATCACATTAGATAAGTCTTAAGTAAGTGATCGAGATGTGGTTTGCATCATGCTTGTTGTTGCTAAAGTATTAGGAAATAATTCAAATCATCTAATAGTCAATGAGTCTTCAATTCGATGTTACAGCTGCCAATTGTGAACAGAAAGAACTAAAAAATTACTTGAATCATTCCACAAAAATTTGCCGAAAATTATATCTGCTTACTGGGATGGAAAACTGTTGCGGTGATTAACTGGTAAAGAATCTGTAGAGAGATTACCAGTTATTATTACATATGATGGAAAGGAAGAACTGTTAAGAATCCCTTTTATTGAAAGATGCACTAGGAAAGAATAGACTCTGGCTGTATCAAAATTATTAGAGAATTGAAAACTGCCAAATAGAATAATATATTTTGACATAACATCCACAAAACATGTAGCATATTTACAGAGGTTGCAAATCGAAATTATCATACCAATTAATACGTTAATGTTGCGGCACTTCATCACACCCAGGTTGTCTTCACTGCGCAGGTCATCTGTATGAAAATAGGATTTTCATAGACTACGAGAAAGACGTTGATAATTTGGCAATTGTTATTGACATCCCACGCTCGGCTTCACCTGATAATAGCTTTCTGTTATCACAAATTGAACGAATCATTACCACTAAGTTGGATGAGCAGGAAGGAAAATTCCAAAGCTTATTCGAGTCGTTCCAAGCGGAGGTGGGGAGAGAAGTTTCTACTTTGAAAGAGATGGTGCAAGAATTGGAAAAAGAAAAGAAGAATTTCCGGTCAATAGTTACTTCCAACTTGATACTGGAAGTAAATATTATCGTTGAAATCAACAAAAGGAAAGGAAAGCCAGGCAAGATCAAACAACCTCGCTCTTCTAAATCTAAAGAACTATTGTTCTTGTGGAAATGTGGCTATGTACCGGTATTCCTGATGCGGGACTTGGTCTTAATAATTACAATATTTATAATTTTGATCGGAATAGGGAGGCAAGCGATCATGTGACAGGTGATGGTGCGTTAGTGGCTGACATGTACACGAGACCTTATTTGTGTAAACGTATTAACCTACAAGAGTCATAGGTCGAGCAAGTTTCTATCGAGGTCAAACAATTATCAACATTGTCAAACAATCGAAAATGTTGTGTTATCTATGCCACTGATCACCGACTTTCTTTTATTAGGCGATTAGAATCCTTCCAAAACACTGTGGCTGAATGATCCTAACGGCAATTTAATATACTTATATTTCTCTCCAGGTTCCTCACTCATTAAAGCATCTACCGTCTATGAATCTTTTTGTCTCTTAAACTTGTGTTAACTTAACTTTATTCGAAATGGTTTAGATAGAATTTTAGATCTTGTATTGTCTACACATGGGAAGCTCTCTGTCCTTCCAGCCACCGATGTCACCAATACTCACCCTCCGCTACTATGTTCTATTCCGTTTGACGTAACCCAAAGAAACACTTCACCGGTCACCATAAAGAAACTTTCCTTCAAGGCGAACTATTCAGTCATTAATAATTACCCTTTGTTCCTTTCATTGGGATAACTTGCTTTTCGAAGCTTTTGTAGATGATTCGGTAGAATTTCTTTATCCAGTCTTGAACGATTGTATTAATCCGTTTGTCCCTATAATCTAAACTCAAAGGACACAACATCCTTCTTGGTTCTCAACAGAGCTTATCATCAAATCTAGAGCTAAGAGACAAGACCACAAATAATATAAATAAAGTAATAAATTATCGGATTACCTAACCTTTGGCAAATTCCTGCCTGAGTGTAATAAATTGTCGTAAAATTGTTAGGAAAAATACATCGATGCAGTAGAAAATAATAACCCGTCTAATATTGAATACTTCTGGTATTTTATACATTCCTTAAATAAAGTACATTCATGGCCAGCATTTATACAATTAGAAGATGACACTCTTAGCGATGACACTGCGATTGCAAACGGCTTCGCTCGATTCTTTAGCTCGGTGGACGTAAATCAGCCAGAGGTATTTCAGTCATACGAGAGCGGTATTGAACAAGTGTTAAACATAAGTAGACTGGGTTTGGTCTAGAAGTGGTACAGTGACATTCGACTAACTCCAAAAAATGGAGAAACAAATGAAAAGCAAAACATTCTGTAGCATTTGTTTAAAGAAACGCGATATTACCATGCTGTATGATTTTTAATATCGGAACGATTTAGCGTACGATGTGGTTATTATTCTCTTTTCTTTTTTTTTTTTAAATAATAATGCTTAATTATTTATTTTTCGTACGAATAATTACCGAGTATTAATCTACAGAATAATAATTATTTTTCAACCAAATTCCTCGTGCTTTTGTTGTACCGGCGCAGCACTTCCTATGATACGATCTGTACAATTTTCACTGTGAATGACTGTATCTCGGAAATTAAACCCAGACGACAGTTATATGTACAGAAAAAAGTTGTTCCAAATCTTAGCCTATGTAACGTACTGAAAAATCATCAGGATCGTCCTGCGCATTCTGCATGTGCCGCATGCTTTTTTGAGCGGAGCGAATTTTTTTTGAGTTATACACCGATTTGGTGCAGCAGCAGGAGGAGAATGGTATTAAAGTAATGCACACAATTGAGGTGTCCCAACTGTAGAAAGCGGTGTCGGTACACAATTAGTTTATTTAGCTTGAACCGCATTACAAAAAGGTTATTAAAGACTGAGAGTAGTTAGTATCGCGGAGAAATTTCTTAGATATTGTAAAAAAATGAGATTGTCCCGTTGCGTGGTCATGATCGCTGTTACACGAGTAAGAAGCAGATGATTCTCTTCTAAAAGAACCGTAGTTTTCTAAGATGACCTGTCTACCGTTGTTAGCCTAGAATGGCATCGTAGTTCAATGAAACTAGTATAACGAGATTCATAAGTTTCGAAGATAATAACGAAGATTTATTTGGCGACGTTAGAACGGAGTTCAGAGATTCGACGCAGAGGTTGCTTGTTAATTGACTGACTGTTTATCTTATGGGTGATCACTGGAGTTACACTAACGCGGCGACACGGTACAGCGCGTACTATCGCACGAACCGAGCGCGAAACAGAGAAAGAACGCGAAAGAACGCAACAAATACCATCGGCTGTTTCTCACGGTGCCGAAAATGCTTGTTCGTTGCCCCGGAGATTCTGCGGGCGACTAATTGCGACTGACTGTGTTACGCGGGCTACTACTTATCGACGATGTTTGTTTGATACGTGGCGATTAGATTTCAACTGACTCGCGAGGCTCACCCGTACACGGTATCACGGGCACTGCTTCCATCAGGAAGAAGTGTGCCGTGACGGGCGACACCGGGTGCTACGGCACCCGACGTCAAACACTCGCTCAAAGATCCGCGAGCCCGTACGAGACTGAGCTTCGAGCTAGTGATCTCGCCTCCTCGTGGCCCCCGCTGGATACGTCTCGCCGGTGATTACTGTGCCCGCATAGAATCACTGGCGAGATGACCAAGTAGATCACTTCCCTTGCGGGACAGTCTACTCTCCTGATGATCCTTGAGCGGTGAAGGAGGGGTTTTTCCAAGTCCCGCCGCACAAAACATCTACGTGCGTGACCGTTGGCAGGGGTTGCAAGCTAGCCACAACACCGTTCGGTTTAGGCGAAAGCCTTGGTACGACACAGCTTGCGCATTCGGCGCCCGGGAAGCTGGTAGACAATCAATGACTCGCGAGGCTGCGACGAGACCGCTTGTCACCACGGAAGGAATTCACCTCTTTCCGCAGAAGAGGGAAATTTGATCGATGATTAAACCGCGCTTCCAGGATTGTGCGATGTCTTCGTCACCTGGTCCAACGGTCTCGGTTGGACCCAGCCAAATGGGTGAAATTCCGTGTACGTGTCTACATGAATTGACGCGCGCGTGTGTTTAGTTCGACGAACGGCGGAATCAAAAACCGGCACGTTCTAACGGTTTTAAGGTCCATTTATACACAACCGTGCCGTGTCTGTTCCGTGTCCGAATGTTAATACGTTTTAATTTATATGCAATCGGAGGAGCTCCGGAATGTGTCCGTACGAAACACGCTAGTCGGTTTAAAATTTGACGTTACAAAGCGTAAAATATCAACGAAAGAAAAGACGGTTTATAGTGTACAACACGATTAAAAAGGGGAATTTAATATTTACGAAAATTTTACGGATACTTCAAGACGATACAATATTCCTTTAATGTCTTACTCGACGAAAACACATTCGATTAGTTTTTCATCGTCCATTTTTAATATAACTTGATGCCGCATCGATCGATGAACTGGTCCAATCGAACTGCTCTTTGTTACTAACCGCGAAGTACGATGTCCAGACAAAACGCGTTTGAACAAGTCCGTGCTACGACCGAAAGAATATCTGTGGCTATCTGTGTAACTATCAAATATCCGTGTAAACTGTTTCATATGAAATCAGAGTAACTAATTTGATTCCGGGACCGGGCTGAAACACGGAACAGACACGACACGAATGTGTACGAATGGACTTTTAAACGGTTTCGCGAACATTTGACGGAATGTTTCGATTTCTTTGGAATTGATCCTAACAAAGAGGATTTTTCTGACAAACCGTTCTCGAAACTTCGAGGGCAGGACGTTCGCGAACGTTAAGTTTAATATGAGTCGTTAGAAGTTTCTAGAACGGAATATTACGTACACACCACGAGTTATACAACGAATTTATCTTAAAACTACGCGCAGAATACAATGTGCAAATCATACATCTAACTTATGTTTATGTAAAAGAATATATAGAGAAAACCCTTAATTCTAGTTTAGAGGAGTTTTTTGTTGTTGAAAACTAACAAAAACACATTATTTCGTCGAGCTGCCCCAATTTGCATTTCTTTTTCGTGTTAAAACACAACGGGTTTTTTAAAAGCCAGAAGAAATAAATTGATTTAGGGTGAAGCCACTAAATTTCTAAATTACTTGAATCATATTATATTGCAAATCTTAATTGAATCGTATTGAGATGATCGTCATATACTTTGTTTAAGTATAGCACAAAGTGTGAGTCAAGGGTGAGCATAGACTGTTCCAAGTGACAGCATCGAAAATAATATATCTGGAATAGTGTGGCAACGATCATTAAAACTTCCAATAGATTTATACTTGCGGGGGGGGGGGGGAGATCATAATTTTGAACATCTCCTTTAACCTATACCTGTAAAAAATACAAAAACTGGTTAGGCGTAAAACTGCGCCTTTGGTTAGGCGTAAAATTGCAATATCCCTATTCGCACGCATTATTACCGATCGAATGAATTTCTCTGCTAGTAAAGTACGATCATAATTATACGAAAGGTCATGTTTAGAAAGATTATAAATGTAGTTGTGCTCCCTGTACACAAGTGTCACAAAGTTTGGAATACGAAAAGACAAAGAACAAAAAATGCCTTCGTCGCCTTTCCCACTCCATCCACCATCGTGACATCATACTTTAAAGTGATCTTCCTTAAAGTTGTGCTGTTTCTAATAGAGAAAACAAGTTTCTTTTAGGTGGGAGTGTCGCGACGCGTAGTTCTCGAAGTGGTATTTTAGTACTACGCATTCCCATATGTCTAATTCAATTTGTACGAGTGAATTTATCAGAATGGACTCGTACATAATGTACCGGTGTTTCCTAGGAAGAGACTGAATGACTACGTTGATGTTAACTTTTCGAATCTTCAATGTTATGTGTTTTCGTCGAAACTAACTCGTCTTGTCTCGGTCTCGTTGAGGTAAGTTCGGTCGTCTTCGTGATTGGTTATTTCTGTCGGTGTCGAGGTATTGAGGGCGGATATTTTCACTAAATCTCAATAATAAGAAATTATGCGATTTTCCGGTGGTGGTGGTATGCAACATTTAAACTACAAAGAGATTAAGCGTGACGCATCTCAGGGATGGATGGTTGGTCCACGACCGGACCTGCCTCGATCGGCAGGCAGTTGATCACCGGATTTTTAAAAACGAAGGTTTTTCCTTAGGAGGAGCAATGAAAATTGTCTCTCGCTATTTGCGCCGCAACAGAGACTACAGTCTCTTTAAACGAAATCTAACTTCACTAACAAACAAGTTCGTTTAATCGTGTAATTATATTTCGTGTCACATTCTCTGGATTACCGATGTGTCTAATTCTTCGGAGGAAATTACAATTTTAAGGACATCGCTATATTTTTTTTATTTTTATCTTCATCGGAAACTCTTTTACAAATTTCTTTACCGAACTATAAACATAGCAAATACAAAACGCATATAATAAAAAAGAAAAGCCATTTCGATACACTTTATAGGGTTCAGTGCTACATATTCATGGTTTTCTCTACTGTAATATCAAAATAAATATAAAGAATTTAAAAAGATACAATTCTTGATTACCTAAAATTATTCTCGTGAATTCTGCATTGTCAACGGGCTTATTATAAAATTTTGTAAGTCTGAGATTGAGCATTCCAACCCGCCATCTTCCTAATAATCTCCAAGTTTATGCTTTTACTATGAGCTTTAGAAGTAGCTGCACATCTGGTCGAGTGAGCTGAAAAATAACTAATATCCACTGAATGTATCCGAAGAAATAGTTCTTAGACATCTTCGTTAATTCACTGGTCAGTTTTACATATCTATTGTAGGGTGCTAGCGAGAATTGCATGCGTGTGTGAGAGAGCGCGTGGGAGCGAGCGATGAGGCTGTAAAATTTTTTAATTTTTTGACAACGATGATATAATGCAGGCCCATCGTCTTATCAGCATCTTAGTAACCATCCGAGAGAACTAGCGCATTCAACCTGCACCTCTCGTATCCTCTACGATGACTACGGCCTCGTGACATAGGTCATATAGGTCCAAACCTAAGGTATAAGAAAGGCCATTGACCTGAACGAGGGCAATTGTTATAAAGATCACGAAGTATGTCTACTTCAAGTGTTGTCTACTCCAAATATATTATTGTTACAGTTATCTCCTGTGTGATATCAGTGTGAATATTTCCATACACCTTATTGAACCACACTATTGATTGCTAAAATTGAATAAAGCTTGAAATGCAGGAAATTTTTGTAACCTAATTAGTGGTTGAAAACCCCTAATGTTTTTATTAGATCAGGGAACTTAATTTTTTTTCTATTGTATCGCGCACATTAAAAAGAATTGAACAACCAACAACGCTATGACACCAATAGAGACTTGTATCAATATTTATGAGTTGTGCGCTCATAATCCCTGTAGAAACCAAAATATCGAAAAATTTGTTTCAATTCTCAAAATATTTTAAAGCAAGAAAATTCTCCGACTAGCTTCAGATGACAGCAACTCCTCGGAGAATTTGTAACGTAAGAAAACATAAAACTTGTACTTTTAATTTTAACACGATTTACTTTTGGGTAAATTGTAATTATATACAATTTATAAAAAAGAGTTTGAAAGGATTTGTATTATATTTAATAAATGCAAAGTAATTCTGTCGGAGACGTTTACCATCTCTCTCCCAATATCACGGCACGAAATCAGTGGTTCGAAACGATCATAATCCGATAAAAATTCGCTAACTTCAATATAAAAGCATCAAATTACACACAAACTGGTATCCGAATGTTTTCGAGGTCGCTGATTACGAATCTGAGGTCAACATTGCTGAAAATAAAGTGATAGGCCCAATTCGTTGAATGTGTATTTTATATAATTGTTATATTTACGCTAGTATTCGGAAGATGCCGAATTTATTTATTATAAATCAATAGTCAGAAATCATAAAAATAATAAATACTCAATAAAAACAAAATGGCGGATCCAAAATTAAATCATAATTTGGATTAATCAATCGAATCTTAAGAGGTTTACGGTAGACTAAGGAAACACTGAACTAGTTCTTGAATCTGAGAAAAAACGTATTCGCTGTCTAGTTAGTTAAATAAATAGTAACAGTTAGGAAGTTAAATGAATGTACAACGGTATGGCTCATCATCCGTACTATTGAAGCATTAATTGTAACAACTGTCGGAAGAGAAATCCTACCGCGAAACTCGCAAGTTTACGCAGCTGGAACCTTTTTGGTTATATTCTCTAAGGTTCATCGAACAATCAGAATCAAGTCCGACCTTGACGCTCGCTGTCGTAAAAAGTTACACCTAATTAAAGTTAATTAAAAATCCACTTTTGTTAAATTTCTTTTCTACTGGAAACAATAATAAGATTGTTGATGTAATGTATGTTACAGTGAAAAAATTGAAATTTGTTCCGGCTTTGAACCATCGTGCGACATCGTGACTCCAATCTTACGGCCGCTCGCGATACGAGGACACATAGGTAACTCATTTTCCATTTATTACTGGCGCGACATTTACAGGGGAAGGAGTCAGTCCCTTCCTCCGAGATAAACGCATGTTTTAACGAGGTGAGGGGCCCGGGCGTGGGGTGGGGGGTGGGGGACTTCCACGGCCCCTGCCAGCGAGCTTACACCACTGATTGTGAGTATGGCCTTTATTTACCGCACCCAGTAGCGAGAGATCCCCCACCTCCCTAATTTTCCGCACCAGGACACGGTGCTCACCCGTTCAAGCGAGGCATTGTTTCAAGATCGCCGGGACTTCCTTATACGGTACAGTAGGTGAGGCTACCAAAACTATCCAGCCACTCCCGATGGGAGTCCAATAGCGGACTATATTTCAAATTTAATTAATGGAAACAAAAATATTAAAAATGTTAGTGTCTTGGATGAATGTATCAATGTCGTTAGCTCATACGACTGTTTTTTTAATTTAATAAACGACAAGATATTGTAAAACATTATTCGCACGATACCATCGACTCAAAATATTAACGCTTTTTCAATTAAAATTTGCAATAATGTAATCATTGAAACAAAAAATATTCCAAGAAGAGCTTGGTAAAAATTTAAGAAACAAGTTACACTCTTTAAACATTGATTCACCGATTTGCATGGACCAATCGTTTATAGTAATTAATATTCAGTATATTAATGAATCTGAGATATTTTTGAGCATACACATTTTTCACATTGGCTGTTAATGAAGTCTCCTATGGACACACTGAGAAACATATAGAATGAACACATGAAACATATGAAAGAAATATTGGAAAGTATACTCCTCATTTACGAAATATTTGTAAGAATTTTATTCCGTTACTACGCGTAATGGGTGTAATAAATATATTGAAATACAAAACTGATCGAGAAGTACTAAATAAATATAAATTTTTATGAAGATGACAGCGATACCGAATATTCAGAATGATGATGAATTTGAAATTTTATTTCAATTTCAGATAATGAAAAAAACACTGAAAACACGGGAGAATATTAAATAATATCAGCTCGTTCTGTTGCCCCGTACATTTCAGCTAGTTGTAAATTATATTACTTCAATAATAACAGACGTTAAAAATGTTAGCCAATAATGGTAATACACGTTGGCATTCGACGTTAGACATGCTGAAACGTTTCGAAGAATTTATTATTATTTATTTATATATACGGGAGTAAACTTTCTTGAATACAAAGGAAAAGTACTGATTAATCGTGAGAACACAAACCATGGAACAATTGATACTTAAAGCTAACAGGAATAGGAAAAAAGTCAAGAAATTTGCAATACTTTAACATTCTTTAGAATCGTGTTTAAGCTATTATTAACATCGTATAGCGTAATATGAGCTTCCTCTAACATAATTTATATCGAATAACTGTGAACTTAAAAGACTCCAATTGCAATAAATGAAGCTCATAATTACATTATAGACCAACTGAAGTCCAAATAGGATACGATGTTTCTCAAGCGATAATAAATTTAGATCAGATAAGAATCGCACATATTAGTCTTAATATGTGTTTACTGAAAAAATCCCATCGCTTTTGAAGATTTTTTTTTTTATTAATATATGGCATTGCTCTTGCAAGAAGACCATGCTTTTCTGTTACATGTAATCGGCAGCGAAATTGTTTGCACCGATGGTGCACTGTTACCTTCGTTTAATAATTGTGTACGAATTTTTGGTACTGGCAGAGAAGAATCAAATATAAAAATATTAACTATTCGTTTTTCCATACGAAAATTTGTAACTTCCGATCGTCCCGATCAAAATATTTATTTTTAGACATTTTTTCAAATTAATCTTAAAAAGGAAACCTAAATAACAAATAGACATTGACAAATTAAAAAATATACATTAATAAATAATGCAATAATATAAGTTTGGTGCATCGATTTGATAGCTAGACTCAATAAATTTATAATATATCGTACATAATATTTATGTGTTATAAAAGTATAGAAGCAAAGTACGAAATACAAATATTATTATGCTCATTTACTTTTGTATAATAACTAGTGTAAATACTAAATTCAATTAAATTCAAATAGTCGCGTGCGAATTATCAAAGAATAGAGACGTGTATACGTAGCAATCTTTGAGAGTAAATGTACATAAGCGAGCCATTAAAAAAGTAAGAAATCAAAATTCAAAAAATGTATATTCACATTAAGCTTAGATCGATAACTCTGGTTAATTACGAAATCTAGCAAGGAAGTGAAGGAACATGTTCCTCATCGATATTCACTTCGCCGGGTAATTCAGTGACCATAATCTCGTCTTCTACATTTCCATATTATGAGCAATCGATATCGGCAGAACACCTATTATGATTACAAAAATTACAACAAACCACGGTACACATACCGAAACGACGAGCAATAATAGATCCCCCACTAATACAATACTAAAAGATATCTAGACAACACATCGATGTAAACGTGTCGGTTGAAGAACTTACGTGGCAACAAGTAAAACAGAAGATATAAAAGAAATGGTGATACAGTACTGTTGGAATACAACGACATTAAACCATGCAGTACTTGAGAAGTCATGGAATGGTGGATGAGCTCGATACCAGCTTTCCTATTTTTCCGTTGATGTGACGACGTGATCGATACAATCTGTTCAGTTGTTCATAACCATACTTCGCTGCATGACTGTAATATATTTATCTAAAAATAAACGTCCTATTTACATTTTCTCTTGTGCTAAACAATTCCATAATCCCACAAGTACGACCAGAGAACTACACAAAAAAGAAACAAGCGCAGCATTATGTCAATAAACAAAAGTCAAATAGATTCTCAGTGTTGATGCGTGCATACGGTCTGCGCAAGTTCTTGAAACCTGCCAGTTTATAACAGTATTAGTTCACATATCATACCGCCAAACAATGCTTCCGATCGACCCGTAGTCGTTTATTTGCTAATTACGGGTGACGGTGACCATAATCTGGAGAATTTGAACAGCTGAGAAACGTGAGAGGCAATCGAGGATTTTTTCCCGCCATTTCAATTTTCATTAATACTGTTTCCAAGAAATCCAGGTCGATATCGGAAAGAAAAATTCCTACTCCGTGTTTCCCTTTCTGTCGACGCAAATTAACCACATTTACACAGCGACCATAACCCAATCACACACAGCCATATCCACTTCTCGGACACACCGATTAACTAATAGAGACATATCTGTGTAAGCGGCAAACACACACGAAAAATTACATTCTGTGTTCATCGTTCTGTGATCATTCAGTAAATATTCTGTGTTCAGCATTCCGTATTGCACATTCTATGGTATTTTTTTTTTTATTCAATCAATATTCACTCTTTATTCTGTAACACATTTTGTATACAACGAAGAACGAATTCATTTCGACAGTCAAGCGTGACCAGTTACACAACCACAAACGGTCCAGTCTTATCGTTTAAAAAATGTTAACAATCCTGATAACATTAACTTGTTTTTTGGGAAGCAAATTCTGCGAAATAATCGATAATTTATCACTTATCGCAAACAAACAACGCAATACTCAGTGTTGGATAATAATGAATTGCTACAAGATAATACAATCAATGAGAACGTCAATAAAATACAAAATCCACCTTCAATATTTATGGATGACAAATTTCCCACTTATGTTAGAAAGTTTTATAACTGTCCGAACAGGTGAAGAGTTTCCCGGCAAATCAATTTTAACAGATTCGATCAAAATCAACACCAACACACTAGACGCCTACCGAATGCTCTTTTAGAGTTGTTATTCAAAATTTACATAGCTCAATTCCAACAATAGATATTAAAGATGAATTAGAAAAAAATGGTGTTTGAAATTAGAAGTGTCACTAACATTTATAGCTGGAAAACGAAAGAACCACTTCTTTTATTTTTTTATTCATTCATTGCAGAATAATAATAACCATATTACTAACGCAATTTTAAATCAATTACTCCAGAAATTCGAGTCTTTTCGAGACCAGAAGAGCACGATCACAAATTTGCTTACCGCTTTTATCATTCTAAATGGAAATAAAATAGTCTCCTAATTTCTGAAACAGATTTTACTGACAGAAGTGATTTTAATGTTTACAAGTACAAAATATATCATACCAATAATGTAATTATTGGTATGCATGCCGATTTCCTTCAAAACTCGAAAAAACAAGCTTGGGAGAGAAAAGATATAATTTATAATATTTTCACTTTTGAACCAAAATAACGAAGATATTGAAGTGTGAAAGATGGGAACACCAAAAGCAACTAAACCTTTACTTCTTAATACTCCGATGTATTTAACAACAAACCTAGACTATCTTACTACTACACGTGTGTGATTACGGCACGAATAATAGGGAACACTAAAAGCAACTAAACCTTTACTTCTTAATACTCCGATGTATTTAACAACAAACCTAGACTATCTTACTGCTACACGTGTGTGATTACGGCACGAATAAATAGAACTCTCGCGCAAACTGGACTCAACTGTATTGAACTTTGATCTTCTCTGATCTCCCTCGTGGTGTCGAATAACGTTCTTAAAACTAGTGGGAAAAAACAAAGGCAGATGTAGGATAACAAAAGATAAAAATCAGAAACGGAAAAAAGTGAAGAGAATTGCAGGAAAGTAGAGAAACCGACAGGGTAGAAAAATTTGGAAACTACCACTCGTTCGCTCTCGTGCGAGTCGCCACGTGTTTGCGTCGAAGACCGCTCAAGAGCGAAACAAGGAATCGCTGAAACTAAAAAAGAAAAAGCAGGAAATATAAAATAGCAGAATGCCAGAAACATGAAAGTATAGGAAAGAGCAAAGGAACTAAGGTTTACTTCGATATATTACAGATATTTGCAACAACTTTGGAAACGACGAACTCTATCGACAGAGCTATACTGGCAACGTTAAGATGCCACAATATCAAGCTATGTACGATATATTAGGTTGTTTGGTAAGTAGAAGTTTATGAAAAATCGACGTTAAATAATCAAAATCTGTTCATACTTATAACAAAAATCGATATTGTAGTATCCATAAATTATGGGATAAATGGACGGCTTGAATGTTAGGTGTGTGAGAGAAGGAGAGCGTAAGAACGTGTGTAGAAACGTGTGACCCAATACGGAGGATCGTAACCGACAAAAGAAGACTGTACGCTGAGACAATAAAGTTTTCAGGTGGCGATGATACGAAGCAGATCCACCATCTATTGCTCGTCCCAACGACCATCCTAGAAAACAAGTGCCATCTGCTTGCCTATGCTTCTTGTATCCCCCGAGACGAGTATGGCCTTTTGACCTAGGTCACGTAGGCTCGGAATCAAAAATATAAAGGGAACTGTAAGGGATGTTTAACAGAGGATTGTTGTATAATGTATCTCTGGTTGAGAGTCGTTGTCGAAAGTAGTCTATAAGCGTTGTTAGCCAGTGTTAAATTAAGTCACGATTTATGTGTACGCGGTGCGAGGAGGGGAGTTTCCTGTATCTATTGGAGATTTTGTCGCGACTGATTTTTCTTGTCGTTTTAGTGATTGTCTATGATTGGTTTCTTGTGTCGGTGTCGAAGTATTGAGCACGAATATTTTCGTCAAGTCTCATCAATAGGAAAATATGCGACTTTCTGGTGGTAGTGGGATACAATATATCAATTATAAACGATTAAGGGACACGCATCGCTGGGATATGCTGCGCGGATGATCGGTTTATGAGGTGGCATGCCTCGACCAGATTTTTAGATTCGAAGGTTTTCCATTTATGACGAGCAATAGAAATTGTCCCTTGCTAATTGCGCCGCAACATATATCATTACTCCTAACTTTAGTTACGATTACACTTATTTATACTTAACTTCAGTTTTTTGTTTGTAAGTCGTGACAATAATAATTCTATCCATCAAGATCACTCAAATTAAACTTCTTCTCGTCAGTAAACAATACTTTTCTCTATTTTTTCATAAAATGCATATATTTCTCTACAAATTGTAATCTCAACTTTTTACGAGTTTATGTTAGAGAAGCTTTCCCTCGCAGTTTCTTCTGTAACAGATTATTACGTTGTTGTAGGATACGAGGTACGCTTTTAATATTTATATTCCACAAACTTTACTAATGTGTTTCGCCATCATTGATGCATTCGATGCTGTTCTAAAATTGCATCTACATTCAAGCAACAGAGAGCAACATTTTGTCGATTTTTGTACTTCATGTTCCAAAACATTTCCAATATACGACTTATCTCACAATACACCTAGTGTATGACCTTAAATACTTCAAGGTAATTGGAACTTTAACCGATGATGGCAATTTTGTGAAAGCCTTTATTGTTACCATACACATCGTATACCTACGGAAGAGGACGATGAAAGTGACAATAACAGTAACGATGAGAAATTGAAAGAATTCAATTTAAATACTGTTGACGTACTACAAGATCTGTTACCAAAATATGTAAGATATTTCGTAAACACTCTTTTCTTATACATAACTATCGATCCAATGAAAACAATAAAAACCCTAGACGAAATGAATATAGTACATAATCAAATTATGTATAAATGACCGTTGTTGTGAAATACCGTGTCATGCTCTAAATCTTTAGAGATAATAAATAATATTTTAGGATGCATCTTAAGGCGACCGAAAGAAACACACTGGAAATTCCTTTATGACTCGTTGACACAAATGTTATATGTAAAAAATGAAAATGATCAATTATGTAAAGCTTTCGCGATTAAGCACATATCAATCGAGCAAAAATATTTATATAGGATGATAAAAGAAAAAAAGGTCTAAGATTTCAGCATAAAATTAATTTTTATTATTTATGAAAATTCGAGTCTCGAGTAAGTGAGTCTTTCCGCGACAAATTGAATGTAAATAAAGAAATATATATTTCCTCGTATAGAATAGAGGAATTATATATTAACCGTATATATTTCCTCAATATCTTGAATGATAAAGTATTGAGTCTTTTATTAAAATTTAAAAAATTTACAGTATGACATTCATTTATTATTCTATAAACGATGTTTCCAAAAATAATAAAGTTCAAGCAATTAATATAATGTATATGACAAATGTCGATTAAACACAAAAGAGTTACATATATTATTATATATACGTAATTAAATTACTACGAATTACTTCTCTGTAATTCTGGTCTACTTTTAGATATTATCTCAACTCGGAAAAGGTTTTCAAAATAACACATTACGACTATGTGTTATAATAATGAATGTCAATATTAACATTCAGTTCTATTGATTCATAGTACATTAAACATTAAAGGTGATATGAAAAAGTTTGTAAATATACACTGTACTTCGACTCTTTGAAAAACGCTCAATGTCAACATCAACTGCATTTTTTCCCGCACATTCGATTTTATTATTACAATTAATACGAATATGTAGTAATCGTTCCAATTATTATATGATAAATCCAATGTGATCAAATTATATTGATCACAAATGTTGTGTAAGATTACTGGATCAATGTCCGTGATGATTACCTGATTAATAATTATGATTATTACGATTTCTTCCAGTAATAAATTACTGTAATTATCGAAATATAGTTAATCACTGTCCAATTCTGCTTACATCGATCTGAATCGAAGTTTGTGACTTTTAACTGATGATTCTACAAGGATCTCTAAGCCTTTGAACCCGCGGGTTTGCCGACTGCTTGGTTTTGAAGGAAATTTGTTGACAGTCTTGGTTCTATGTGTTTGAGAACGCCTCTCTCTGAAAAGTGAGTCATTGGCAGACCTTTGAAGTTTAAATTATGCTTCAAACTACCTTGCGAAACTAATTTCTTATATAGAATCTCATTGGAGATGAGATCTCATTGTGAGATTGGACATAAATAGTTCAGCTACGTTACTCAACCTTTGGATGAACATCATTTTGTCACTTTCTCGTCCTTTTCTACTAACATAAAGATTGACGATCAAATAACTATTGATGCCGATGCCGATCCGGCCAATTTCTAATTCTCCGATACGAATTTATTTCTCTTCACTGCATTTTCCGACACAGTGCTTCCGATCTTTTGTATAAAGTCGTCCAGCTCCTTTGATCTGTTGTATTTGAGAAAGATCTTCCTCTCTAATTCTTTCTTGATGCAGTATTGAACCTAATAACTCCGCCGTAAATTAAATTATACAACACAATCCATAACTCTTGCGGTATCTCAATAGCTTAACATTTCGCGGTATTTAACATCTCGTTTACATTGACTTTAACTTTTGAAATATCTGTTTTAGTTAGTCTATCTGATCCTCTTATCTACGAAAAGGAATTCAAGGTCAATAAGTCTATTAATTCTCAAAATAATACATGGTATTTTGTGTTACACTTTTTCAGACCTCTCAGTCAATCTGTTTTGCCTCACGTGTAAACTTATTGGCTTGAATCCTATCTTTTAAACAGTATTTATCAATTTGTATTGCTTCTCGTAAAAATTTATTGGCATGAATCTGCTGTGAATTAGCTTCTCGTGCAAATTAACACAGAAAACGAAAACTGACTAACATGTTTTGTGTCTCGTCCAAATTCGTTAACAGATGTTAACAAATGTTACGATTTCAAAATAGTCGACGTGCTGGGTTTAATTGAATTCTTGTAACGCTTGATCGTACCATCAGGATTTTAGCTTCGATTTAGACACTCGGAGACAGAAAATTACTTGGTGACCCTTTGGTAAGTGTTTACACTCCCACACTTGATTTTTACAAAGCGACTCCTACTTGTCCATTGTTTGTTTTCACTGATCTGCATTATCTCCTGAAATTGTATCAGTGTAAGTTACTAGATCCATTGATTCCTTTATTGCAGCTATGCAAGTAGGTCTACCCAGCTTATCTCGTAACACTTGATCCGAAGACAGAATTAACTTGTCGAGTGATTTTGAACCAGTTGATCATCCCCTCTCTTTTCGCGACTTCGTGACTATGGTGTTTTAAATGTAAACTCTATTTCAGGTTTCTTCTTCGGCTTCCTTCTCTCGTTCTTCTGATGACGGAGAAAAAGAATTCGATCCGATGAACTTGTTATATCCTGAATTCTACAATCCCAACTCATTCAATGATTCTTCTATCGATATCGAGTACTCGATGTACCATATCAATATAGTGCTCGCAACCAGCAAACACAACCTCCCTCGCCTTTAGATCTATCTTACGACTCATTGAATCGGAAATATGGACGAAAGCTTTCGTCTCAAAGACTTGCAGGTGAGAAACATTAGGTTTCTTTCCGTACCACTCGCTGTATGGAACAGTATTCATGATTTCTCCATTTGGCATACGATTACAAAGATACGCTGTTGTTCCAATGGTTTCTGTCCACAGCAGATGGAGATCCTTTCTTAGAAGATCAGTATTGAACAACATTGATCCCATAGCAACACATATTATACGGTTTCATTTTCCAGCCATACCGTTATAGTATTTCACATTGGGTGGCGATAGCTCGTGAGTAGTGTTTATTGATTCGAGGACTTCCTTCATTTTTTTGATTTACACATTCAGTCCCATTATTGGTTCTCAAGGGGACTGTCCACTTTCCAGTTTTCTTCTCTGCTTTTTCGAAGAACTGTTTCTTTGTCAATCAGTTACTTCAAGACTATCAACGAAATTGTTTCTCACCATTGCCCATACAACAGTATTATTGATACTAGAAACCAATGGGGCTATTATACGAATAAGAGGTATATATTGGTTATCAATTATTCTATCATTAACTACAGTCTTCTGTCCATTCAGAAATCTCGTGATTCTCTTTCCATGGTAGAATTCATAAGCTTTTGTTTTCTTTATAAATATTGTTGAGGATAACGATTCAGAATTCATATTTTTACAATAGTGCACAGACTGCCACTTTCGTTTTTTTATACTTTTTACCGTTTCCAATCTGAAACGCTTTCTACAAGTCGCTTTCATTGGTTTTCCACATAAACGTACACTTGAGACCAGAGTCCGTTACGATGCATCCATATACAGCCTTCTCAAGTACAGGTGCTACAGACAATCTTTGCTTACTCATTATATCCATTGTTTCTTTTGTTCCCTTTTGTCATTCACCTTTCTTCGACTTTTCTGATTCGAACCAATAGTTCGATAAAACCATCGATTTACGATACTCTTAACTCAAACAGTTCACCAGATACGTCATCCGATTTTCCAGCAATATTATCATACCAGAGTTCCCAGAAAGAAGCTATACATTAGCGACATAAATAAGAAGAAAAAATTAAAATTCGCCGAGAAATTTATTAGTAATGATAATGCAATCTAAGGTAAAGTGATATTTTCGGACAAATCGAAATTCAACGTTTTTGGATCGGACGGACCAATTCTTTGGACACAAGCAAATACCGAAATGAATGCGTAATACAGTGAAGTATGGGTAGGTTGAGGGGGCTCGATTATGGTTTGGGGATATCTTACAGTAAGATATAAAAGAAAGTGTAAGAAATTTGGGTATATATGTTTGTGTAAGCCTTGATATTAATCCAATCTAGTATTTGTGGGCAATAATAGGAAAAGAGCTACAAAATTTGACTATATTATCTAAAGTACATTTGAAAGAAAAAATACTCCAAGTGTGAAATTCTATATCACCTAGCGTTACAAAAAAGTTAATAAACAGTATGCACAATCGTAATATATTACAATATATTATTCGTGCAAGAGGTGGACCTACTAAATATTAGAGTTCCAAAAGTCACTTGTTTAAATACTTCTGCGGCTTCAACGAAATTTACGTTTGTAAAAAACAATTCATAACTATTATACATATTTCTCGATCTGTTTAAAACTTTACCTGTATAATGTAAGTAGTCATATCTGTACACAGTGTGTAATAATATTTATGTATGTACTGCAAATCATACTTATTATATCTTAGGAATATTTTATAGTATGTGTTTGAACACTTTCGTGAGACAGTGTATGTAGATCATTTGAAATAAAATGTTGACGGGGTATGAATACTTTTGCAATTAACTGCATATTCATTGAAATGTATTTTCCATCGACAGTGTCATAAAATTAGAATAAAACGATTGGAAAATGTATGTTTCCCTTTGAAATTTATTTTTGTTTGAACGATTGAAACAAATAAATAGTTTTTAATCGCAAGGTAGATGGTGAATTATTAAAATGGTTATTAAAATGGTTTCACGATAGGCCATAACGCTACAAAGAAGTTACTATTCAACTAATGGAAATTTCTACTCACGTGCTATGTGATTAGAATCACGGGTTCGTCTGCATGACGTACATATGCCGTTAACGATCATTGTAGCACGTCTCATGACACACAATCATTCTGACAATCACAGCCTCCAACGACCTTCTGCACAACTCTTCAGTAGGCATTACTATACTCCTCAACTATTCGTTATGTGACATTCGCAGCAGTCGCTTAATATGCATAGTAAGAATAGATATTTTTTAATCAAATGTTCTTAAAAAAGGTGATATTAGAATTTTTTATTCCAGCTGAAAATGAAATACGTAATATTTGTAGGTAAAACAATAATCAAACGACTCTAACCAATGTACTGATATTCGCACGGAATAATAACAAATATTTATTTGTGGTATGTAGATAAATATACTATATAATAATATTACAACTGAATATAATTTACAGAACAAATATACAGCAAATATAACTGGGTGGTAATATGTTATTAAAAAGAAACAAATATGTATCTAATGTAGACATTTTTTAATCAATCCTTTCAATTGAATTTCTACTGTAATTATTTTTTATGGAATATGAAATTGAATTACGTTTTAATATTGCATTTTATTATATTGCATAATTGGGAAACTTGCATAAGTTCAAAATGGAGGATCATTTAATTTGCCTTAGTACAAACAAGCTCTTTCTCTTATTCTATTAGCGTAGAATGACGTAGGAAATTCTATTAAAAAATTTATCCGTAGATTTATTACAAGAAAAAATTGAATTCGATTCTACAATAAATAATAATTATATTGTAATTCTGGTTTACTTTCTTTGTTTTTATAATAATAATTCAAATATTTTCATGTATATACATGTAAGTGTATGCTTACATCAAAACACAAACGTAGGGAAAATTACGTGTTAATTTATATATTTTGGAAAATAAATGGAATTGAAAATATTATTGAAATTCTATGAGTTGGAAGGGATCGAGATATCGTTAGAATTTGCTAATGTTGACAAATGCAGCTGAGATTTCGAAGTTGTTTACGTAATCTTGAGTGGAATATACTGTTTTTTGTTTCAATGCTAATAAATAACATCTACTAACCTGTTTTCTTTAAAAAAACAAATTTCATTTTTAATCACGAAATGATAATCTTAATAGCTGGATTTACAAAGATTAGCAACGTGTTTCAAACATAATATAAAGTATTGGAAATTATTAAAGAATTTATGTAATTATTAAAAAACTTTTATTTCCTTGAACTATTGAACGTATTAGTTTTACATCCAATGACATTTTAACACCTCACGAATCTACAATCTTTTGACGATCCAAAAAGAATTTAACACAAGACCTTCGTAATTTATATTTCAGCTCTCTGTTTGCTCGAACAGCGAAGAGAGAAAATGCGAAAATGTAATACGAATACATTTTAATTATCTACCGGGATACCGTCAGTATCCCCTCGGAAAGTAATGCAAACCACAAAGTACGGATTATGTTCAATTTGTTTACATCAACAGCTGGTCTGATGAACAACCGTGCAGCTTTCACCTGCGTAATTATCTTTCATATACATAAGGGATACTCTGGTTTATTATTCCAAAGTATACATTAATCGCACGAATCTTATTAATTTGGTGTAATTGGCAGTATCGGGTTATTTAATATGAATTACAATAATTAAGACAGCAGCGAACGCCTGTTGAACTCTTGACAGCAATAAGAGTAATTATACGAATTGACTTGCTTTCAAACAAAATTGGAACTTTACAGAGAGCTAGTGAAGGACGCTCCAAATTTAATAATCGCTGTAAAATGATTTTGTAGAAATCGTTATATACAGTTTATATAGATATATTGTTTATTGGGCTGTTACACTTAATATATAAATTACGTTTAATTCCACGTGGCCGTTCTCTCTCTACTTAGATCTCTGTGTTGTCTACTCTCTTTCGCTTATTTGACTCTCTCCTTTTGTCCTTTCGTCCATCTTATATACAATATCCTAGTCTAAGCATACGTAAAATGGAGCAACTTGCCTGTACTAATACAAATGTACATACATATGTACTCGACAGATTTCACGTAGGTTCTACAAAAATGCGGCTTACATACATCTGCAAAATATAAGTACTATCAATTAACAGTTGAACATGCTAATATTATACAACGTAGGACAGAAGTATTCGTACAATAAAAGGGTTGAATGGGCAGAAATGGACATTGATAGAAACAATTCGAATAGATCACACTTTCGATGATTATTCGAAGATCACTGTTTTATCTGGATAAAAATTTGTTCTAAGATATTCTAATAACGCCCAACTCTGTATAAACGTTATCGAGTGTGCCTAATGAAAGTCGGCAATTAACATATTAAACCAAAATACAGTAAATATTCTGTATTTTTTACTTTATTTTATTTTGTTTATTTAATTTAATGGTATTATTCACTTTATTAACAAAAATAAAATAAAAATAGAATGAAGTACTGGATCATTGTATTCTGTACAAGCAAGACAATAGGGCGAAATGCAACGAATTTGCAGCCTCCTTCAAGCAATTTAATGAAATTATACATAAATGAAATATGAGAGCGTAAAAGTATGATATCGTGACCACATGACACAACGCGTGTTACCTCGTCCACGACGCAACATTATGGGATATTCAGGGTATCTCGGCTAAAGGAGACTATTTAAATATATTCTTTATTTTTAATGGCATACTTTAAACGATATCAAAAAGGAATACCAGGCAAAAAAATTTTTTATATTCGGTTACTTTTTCATAGTTTCTTTTTGTTCGAGGACATTGTTATCTTTTATCAGGAAAATTTACTTTCTTTTTTTATACAATTTTGTAGCAGCTGAAACAATACATTTAAATATGCTTAAGTCATGATTTTTAAATGACCTTGTATACCAAAAATGTGATAAAATTGTAGGATAATATTAAAATTACATTTGAACTTATAAATTGAATGAAAAAAAATATAAGTTTCCCTGATGAAAAATAACGGCGACCTTGAAAATAATAATCGAACCAAAAGAAATTTTTCTTTTGTGGTATTCCTCCTTCGATACTATTTAAATTATACAATGAATATTTCTTGTGGCATTAAAAATAAAGGAGATATTTAGGTAGCCGGGGACTATGAGACTTGGGTATCTTGCATAAGTTCAAAATGGAGGATCATTTAATTTGCCTTAGTACAAGCAAGCCCTTCATGGGCTTGCAAGCCTTCAGTTGGGACACCCTGTATAAATCAATGGACACGAGCAACTTCCAAAGAGCTCCTTAGTTGTCTTATCAACAACTCCATTTATTAACATTCTCGCAAGAAATAAAACATCGCATCTCTTTGAAACCTCAAAAGGAATTTCCAATTACCTCGTTAGATGTCGGCAAGACAACTACTCATATCCCATTTCCATTTATTGACATACTTAGTGATATATTACTGGAACATAATAAATCATTAACATGTATAACGTTATATTAACGATATACGTAATATGTTTTATATTTATGTTATATCTTAACGATTGATCACATATTTTAAACACAAATGCTGTAACAAAATGGAAAGAAATAAAGAAGAGGCGCAAAATCTTATTCGTACACCAAATCGACATCAACTGTTGTTGAAACTGGAAACATTACTATATATTTTATCGTAGTATTATCAATTTTTCGAAATTTAAATATTCGAATGGAAGAGAGACGAGGACAACACGTGCCATAAAAAATCTAATCTAAGAGTTTCTAAAGATAAACTAAAAAGAATTTTATTTCCTACGAGGAAAGTAGCGGTTGATCAAAGTTTGAAACTATTTGGGGGAAAAAACGATTTTCTTCAGTTCTAGAAAATGCAATATGGACACTACGAGCACATGTAATCGTATTGTAATGTCGACATCAATGCTTATTTTTTTTTTTTTTGGCAAGTGTTTTCCCGGCCTGAAATTGTTCTCACGAAATTCTCGGACTCGCATCAGGAATATCAATCAATCGACAGACCACATGTTGCGCATACGTATGACTTGACGCATTTTTGTACACTGGTAGCATTCATATTTCGAAGAATTAATGAAAAAATTAGTGAAAAGCACTGCGCGGCTCGTAATTCTTTCATCGTACAGCTTTTCGATTTTGGTCAAATATACTTGTACTACGTATGCATGTACTCAACATTGCTGGATGTTGAAATGGCAATCTATCAAGGTAAATCTTGAGAGGAAACATGAGACGACCTAAAAGAAACTACATGTTATCTCTTAAAACGTTTAATCTATAGAATGTTTCAACAATTTCATAACAAGAAGTCTTTCAGAAATATACTTCTGTCTTTAAAGCGATTATTATCGTTGGCTCTGTCGATAGAAAAAATGTTTCGGTATATTTATTTTGAACTGTTCTAAAAGTTTAAGTAGAACTGTAAATAGATTATTTCGATACTTTTAGAATGAACAAGGTAACTAGTACCGATCAATTTTTAGTGTTAGTATACTTCGAATATCAGTATGAAAGGTTATACAGGTCATGTATTCGGTAATAGATGCTTGAATTGGAAATGTATATATTCTACGTGAAAACGAATAATTAAACATAGGAATGCTAAAATTTCATTCACAAGGTTCTGTTTTTAAGAAAATCAATTTCGAACATTTTTCTAATATAGAAACACTTGACCGACCGAGGTTGGAAAAATGAAATGCTTGTGTCGACACATTTATGTCATTTAAACACGCGTGCACAATTCATACATTCACCATGAAATAATCGAATACTTTTTATTACAGATATATTAAATGTGACGAGATACTTGATATTAAGTCGGTAGCTTTTCAAATTACTGCTGGATCGAACGCAAAATTTGCAATGAAATTTGGAATATACTCGACATAGCATTTCTCTGTACAGGAAATGTACAGGATTCGCCCAAGTCAAACGATCAAAATCTAATAGTGTGTATTATGTATAAAAATAAAATAAAAATGTTATGTAAACATTGTCACAAAAAATAAGTCTATTCAAAGATTAAGACAAAATCTTAAAAATGAAAAACATTACATACGAGCACTACCTTATTCGGGCTACGAATATATTTAAATATATTTTAATTATACTTTATGTGAATTATTTCTAAAAACTTTTAATTATATATGATTGCAAATAGTTGAAATCACATCGTGTTTAGATTCGTTTTTATCAGGAAAATCGCATCGAATCATTGATGATACTTTCATGAAAATACAATAGTAAATATAAAGCATTTTAGTTGCATCAATAGATGATAATCGATGTCGCGCGTGTCTTATTATTCCCATCTGGGATCGTTGAACTTACGGGTCGTCGAGTCGCTTGTGTTGCATAAACCTAAATAGTGATGATGTGAAAAATCTAAAATTTTAATGAGGAGTTTCCACATTCAGTAATAATTATTAGAATTTCTTTTTATATTAAGTATTATGCATATTTAAACAGGGAAAACCATTGGTGCTTGATCAAAATGTCAGGTCATTTTTGTCATTTATTTTTGCACTCATTATTTTTCATTATTTTAATGTATTCGTGTATCTAAATACATGTTTCAAGGATTGAATTCATAGAATTTTTAGTTGTTTTGTCTTGAAAATTGCCCATTTGTGTTTTGTAGTCGTCATTATAACCTGCAATAGTGCCGTCATCGTATAAACGTGGCTTTTTGTAGAATAATAATTTATAACACACCGATTTCTACTTATAGCTAGTGGTTTCACTTCTGTTGTACAATTTCTCGAGTTTTAACATAAATTGGAAATAAATGGAAAAATGAGAAAAAACCAAGATCGAATGATAAACAATATATTGGAGAATGTACTACAAAAATTTCAAGTCAATAATTCAATTGTACCTCGAGAAATATTAACAACCAATTCGAAAAACACTGTTCATTTAAGAGTTACGAATTAAATGAACAAGAGCTAAATATCTTATATTCTCAATCGATACCTCTTATCAACGTTATGTAAATTATTGAAAAAAGCGATTAATTGCAGTTTATTAAATAACATCTCCATATTAAAGTGATTTCAGGCGTCCTTACTCTACCCAGGACTAATTAATTAATATCGATATTTTGATATATGATAATCTAAGAAATAAAAAACACTCAACTTTAATATTAGTGGATATTGAAAAATCTACGATATGATATACATTCCAAAGAATCATGGTTTCTATGGTAATATTTTAATGTTCATTGAAAATTTCTTAAGAACAGTTAAGAATATTCAACACTTTATCTGATCTTATAATACAAGACGGTCTATCACGAGTCTTTGTTTTTATCGTTGCGCTATTCTTAATTTTATAAAAAATGACACAAATCATCCACCAAGGAACGTTAAATAAACTACAAAATTGGGAAAAGAAGTCTGAAACATTTCGAATTCTTTAAAAGCAAAACGAAGTACGTACATAACGGTAAAAAAAAAGTCCAAGACATCAAGAACTTTTCGTACTCATCGAGAGAAACAAAAAATGTCTAATCATTATAAGTACTATAATCAATCCTTTCGGCGTAAAATTAACTTTTATTACGTACAAACATTCGATATTGTTTCTCCGCAACGAATTGATAGTAAACAGATTGATTTAAAAGTATCTGAATGTGACGAAATATTAAATGATACAATACAATGTACAACAATCATTATTATTCCGATTTCAAAAATGTTTCGATGTAAATTACACTAAATTTGAATTACATTGAATCTTTTCTATAAATGAACCTATTAATATCATTGATCAGAGAGTGATGATTTCTGAACAATATTTAAGTTAAAATATCTTCTAAACTAATAACTTTTCGATACATATGGACCAATAGTTTTTTTTATAGAAGATATTGTGTTGCATCTTTAGTGCGATTAAAAATATATGTTTCTGTTAGGTCTACAAATAAGTTCAAACTCATTTTCATAAAAGGTCTATATCTATTTATATAAAAATATATGTTTATATTTGTCCTGAGGTATTAACATTTTACGTTGCTATTACCGCATATATGAAATACAGGCGAACAGAATAATAAAAATCAGAAAATTGGGTTTTTTCTCAAAGAAAAGTATACATCCTTTTAAGAAAGTAATGGGCACATTTTGTCTACACATCAACATGTGTACATATGGACCAATAGTTTTTTTATAGAAGATATTGTGTTGCATCTTTAGTACGATTAAAAATATATGTTTCTGTTAGGTCTACAAATAAGTTCAAACTCATTTTCATAAAAGGTCCATATCTATTTATATAAAAATATAATATACGTCAATCTTGAAAATACTCTCCATCATTTTCGATAAATTACTGCTATTTTATAATATAGTGCTTAGAGTTTTTAAAATCGATAATGTAGGTTTGAACCTTTTTAAATGTTGATAACGCAAAAAACAAGAAAGTTGGAAATCTAAAGGGGCCATATCTAGGAAATAGATTGCACGAGGTAGAACTTCTCAGTTCTAATACTTTCTTCGCGTAATTATTCAACTTGGCAATTGTCATTGATGGTTCTTTGGGATAAATCCCGGATTTTTTTCTTTTAAGGTTACCGTATAGAATCAACTTCTTATCATCAGACACGATTTTAAACAATAAATTTGTTTGTTTCAATCTTGGTAACAGCGAAACTTCTGTATCATAGCATTTCGCTTCCTTTTCTAGACTAAGCATGTACAGAACTGAATGACCAGTCTTCGGAATTCGTCTCCCGAAAGTGCTTGATTGAAATGTTTAAAATTACCCGTTCGAACTCTCAGTACCACCTTCTATTCCTTACTGCTGACTTAAAGTCTCGCGGGAAGACACGAGCAAAGAGGGATCGGACAGCCCACGCCCACACGAGTCGCTCATTCTGAGCCTTATCCTTATGTATATGAATATAAAGCTTGGAGTCCATGAACTACTTACCGAGGTTTCGTTTATGCTTATATTTAATGCATACAACTTTTGTCTTATCTCATAAAAGTTACTTAATATAAAAAAAAATATTATGTAATATTGATAGTTGTTCTATAGAGTGAAGTAATAAAGATCATTTTGAAATATAGTTAATTTTCCTCGATAGATTCAAATATTTTGTATGACACAATCCAACTTAACTCTAGTTACTTTCCACAAAAAAGTATTGAGCCATGTTTCCCAAGAGAACAATATTCCTGAGGTATTAACATTTTACGTTGCTATTACCGCATATATGAAATACAGGCGAACAGAATAATAAAAATCAGAAAATTGGGTTTTTTCTCAAAGAAAAGTATACATCCTTTTAAGAAAGTAATGGGCACATTTTGTCTACACATCAACACATGGAAACTATTATAATATTTACCAAGAAAATTTGTCTTATATCTAAATTTGTAGCTGACTAGAAACTGATTAACTTTTGTCTGAAACATTTTTTCATACTTTCGAAATGAATGAATATTCAGTTTTATTTATTTCTAAATTAAATTTGTATTAAATAATTTTTGTTCCTAAAAAGAATTTGACTTACTTCTACTGATAATTATACAATCAATGTTTTCCTTGCATGATGTAAAAAACCAGCAAAAATTGTTGCCCTGTATTAGATATAACTAATGTATAATAGCAATATGTTAAAACTACGCCAATGGAGCTCTAGCTGCCGCGTGTTTCTCATTATCTCTCTCTGTCTCGATCTCGTTATCTTCTTCGACGCTCAGTTCACATGTGTCTGTAACTGCTGTGACGAATAGCAAACTAGAATTGAATGTGTGCGTGAGAATAGGTGTACCCCTTCCCCTTTTCTCAGATTCCTGCCACGGGACTTCAAGTCAGCGGTAAAGGATACCTGGATCTGTGCAAAGTATTAGAAAAATCCGTTTCAGGTAAAGGCTTATAGGAAATGAATACGATCCTTTTAAAAATATTTTGTTTTTATAGTAAAATCAAGGTCGTTTTCGATTTTTCAGATAGGTCCAGATGTTCTTTTTTGTCGTCATACTCTAGGAGACATCAGGAAGAATTGAAAATCATAAATATCATATTTTTATTAACATAATAGTATGTTTAAATTAACTTTCCGTTGTATTCTACTTCTAACAATGCAAACATTTTTGGCCTTAAATTACTAAATGGAAATATAAAACCAAGATTTCATAATGTTGTGATGTCATAAAATAAATGAAAGTTGAATATAAGAAATGCTTTTTATATTAATAAGTATTCAAAGTGCACTTCGTAATTGTTGAAGCTTAAATATGATGCAAATCTTCAATATAAGATGATCTGTAGATATTCCTTTAAAAGAAAACATAACCTAATAGGGCAGGTTATACATTGGATAATCTAAGACTTACCGAAGTAAATAAATATATTATTAAGTACAGGTTGTTCTAATCATCACGAATATTTTCGTTAAAGGGGAGCAAAAAGTTGTCTCCACCTACTTTCTTCCGCGCCCGGACGCTCAGCGATCGGGTTACACAGCACCGCCGCAACATTCCGTAGAGGTCGCACGAAGGGCAGCCATGAGATCCAATCTCTCGACTGCCCGCAGCCCCCGTAACCACGCCCAATGGTACAAAGGCGCCAACGTGCCGTCGGCACGGTGTTTATCTTGTGTCCGCTCTCGGGGGGATGTCTCTTACCACGTCCGATAGCGAGAGATCCGGCCTAATTCTGCTGACCAGATTCATACTTGTCCTCCTAAAGGAGGCACACCTCCAGGCTGTGTTGCACCGTGTCCTGGTTCGCTGGACAGTACTAGCAGCGCGCCGTCGCCTCCTTGCCTATATGGCGCAGATACCACCCAAAGCAACCATGCCCGGACAGCACCTGCGCCATACGATATGTGAGGGAACCGTAACCTCTACCTAGTCACTCCAACAGGAGTAGCCGGATAGCCTCGATAGTCTGCTGACCGAATATCAGTTCGGCATAGACTGTTAGGCTTGGAGTCTACAGTCCACCCCTTGCTCGCAGGACTTGCAGCGGCTTTTGTAAAAGCCACGTGCGAGCCCACTGCAAATCCGGCGAGGACAGCCCCAATAAGACGGTTGTTGCCTCATAGGACATGGTCCTATACCCACAGGTGACCCGCAATACCGGCCGCTTATGGACCCGGTGCAGCAGGGTTTGGTTGCGTCGGGAAGCGGCTAGTTCGCCCGACCATGTGGAGGCCCCATACAAGATCACTGAATGGACCATGCTCGCGTAGAGATAGTGAACCCGGACCTTGTAAGTTGAGGTGGAGCCGGTCCAGGAAGCCGACTATTCTCTATAACCGCGAAGCCAGGGACCAGAAATGCCCTTCAAACCGCCAGTAGCTAATAAGGTATCTGGGACCTGATCTCGACAACGGTTTCACCCATCCGGATCAAGGGGGGAGAAGACGGCTTTCTCCGGCGTGCATGGATCGCCAGCACCTCGGTTTTATTTGGAGAGCCATCTCCAAACCTATCCCCTTGAACCGGTTGTCGACACGCCGGTCACCGTCCTCGGACCGCTGAACGGCCTTCCTCCAATTCTCCCCGACAGCTAGCACCAAAAGTCCGAGATCTCCTCGTCGAGCTGTGTACCGATGGTCGGGTGAATTTGCGAATTTGAGAACCACGTGTGGCCGGGCCCAATACTCGTCGCCAAGCCAGCCAAGACGATGGTGTCGTGTCTCGACTGCGGGCTAGAGTGAAAGCCCTGCAGTTCGGTCCCTCTCGACTTCGACCGTCTTCTAGGGTGAGGTGGCACTCGCAGTGTCGTTGGACATTGCCAATGCCTTTAATGACCTACCTTGGGGGAGGAAGGGGGGAAAATCCGACAAGGATTCGAAGAACATCGAGTCTCCGCCTATCTAAGGGCAATGGCCGAGTACAACCTCCGCGACAGATGGATCGAGTGTCCGGGCTGGTACGGTATGGAGCGGATGGAAGTGTACTCCGGGGTACCCGTCATAAAACCAAAACGCGTACACAAAACGAATACGAACCTCTACTATGAAACCTCAGGCACGACATCGTTCTGCGAGCCGCGGACCTCCTCAACGACAACCGCTTAACGTGCTACGCGGACGACACGTTGGTGGAGATCCCGGACCGACCTGAGGCATTGCCGCGTCGCAAATACTCGCGACGGTGCACCCGAGTCGAACCACCTCCTCCTCCAAATCAGACAGCCTGACCTATTGCGGCCGGGTTACCGCGAGAGCGACTGCCATCAGAACGAACACCTGCCAGCCGGCAAGCCTCGCAATACACGACCTCAGCCCAGCTAGGTACTGCTCGAAGGCAATAAAGCCACAATTGGGTGACATAGCATCCCACCACGGTACTCCCTTTCCCTCAAGGCGACGAATCCCATACCACGCTCCAGCAGAAAGCACGGAGGGAAGCCGTCACCGCTTTTCCATACAATCGCCACCAACCCGTCTGCGTCCCCAATCCATTGCGGATGGTCAGGGATACGATACGGTTCGGTGGTAACTGCGAGGCCGACCTCCCACTCCGCGATGATCTCATTACATTAAGTCTTTTACCGCTCGGCAATGGTTGAGATTGGCCTGGAGGAGTAGCCGGGGAGCCATTATTTACTTGCACCACAGAATTCTTCTACTGTGGGCGCTCGCAACGTCTCTGACTACACCAACCCAGATAAGAGTAATAACGGGATCACCATCACTGCTACTGGCGGGTTCCCTTCCCCTGCTGCAGCAGTAGCCTTGGGACATCGCTCTTGGACTTAGGACAGACCATGGTGGCCTGGCCGTTTGGCCTCACAACCTCGCCGTCTTGGCCTAACATTGCCGCCTGTCACATCCTGCCTTAGTTGTCCTAGCGAGGGCTTGCCACCTGCCCGGGCAGGCATCGTATTGGGTAGGCACAGGTTCTCTCAAACTTCTGCTTTTATTGCGAGCATCATGGTCGCCATCTTGGCGTCTATAAGAAACTCAATGTTTGTGAAGCGGCAACCCATGGCACCCGTCCCGAAACACAATCCGCGACTGAGCTAGTTGGTCACGGGCGTCAATTAGCCACGTCCACAGTTCCGCGTTTGTGATCTCCGGAGCAGTCGGGACACTCCGAGCGTCTCAGCTCATGGAGCGTGCGACGTGCACCTTTCGTCGCCAACCTCACAACCGTCGTTGAGGCTGCACTCAACCTTCCGAAGTTGAAGCCACCATCTCTATTGACCTCAGAGACGACTCAATACGGGCCGAAATATTGCCCGTATCCTCGCTCCTAAGGTCCTCCTCATTACTCATGGTTAGCATGGTTAGGGGAGTAGCGAGCACGGGAACCTCCGCGCATCGCTTTTTTCCCGTCTTTCGGCGTTTAATTCCCGCGGCGTTGGCCACCACTGAGGTGGGTACGGATATCCCCTCAGTCGACGAGCTTTCTGAAGTTGTAAGCTCGCTCTTCTCCCGTACCCGTTTTGATTTTATGACTGTTTGACGGCTATATGTTGTGAGTAAGGAAACGGGAGTTGGGAGAGCATTTCATCCCGGGCCTGCTAGTGGACTCGTCAGTAAGGCATCCTAGCAGGCCCTGCCTTATACGCCGGGACATTGGAAGATTGGTAAGGGATCGTATATATACCGATCGGAGCAGGTACGGGAACTTGCGGGAAACGGTTGGTGGTGAGTTTCCCTCTGGTGGCAAGCGTGGGTAGCACCGCCACAATTTGAACAAATTAATCTTGTGTTCATAACAATTCATTGGGATGCAACAATTTTGGTGGGTATGAGTTATCGAATCGTACAAGTATTACCGATTGTAATAAGCTACAAGGAAATGAAAAATTGTTGGGTATTCTAGTGATTTCATCTGGCACAGGGAGCAATCAAGCATTGGCGATCTTTTCAATGCTACAAGAATGGAACTTGACAAGTAAAGTAGAGGCCCTTTGTTTTGATACCACTGCAACAAACAACGGCAGAATACATACAAGGGGCGTGCATTCTACTAGAACAAAAATTAGAGAAAAATCTATTGTATCATGTCGCCATCATATCTTCTTTTTGTTTTTCGTGGAGGAAATCTTCGAAATACCGGGGGGGGGGGGGGGGATTGCCCGCACCCGGAATCGTCGGGTGCGAAACCTATCCACTCTGAAAACATCAAAACATTCCGGTGCTGCCCCATGCTGCGCTGAAGAGAACGCGCTCTGTCCCTTTACCCTCAGCTGCGGAACAGGACCACACTGCTCCGCGGCCCCCGTAACCGCGCCCAGCGGTACATAAATTCGAGGAACCCCCGCTCTCGGCAGGGAGCGCTGGCTCCTCCTCCTCTTCCCCCTTCCCCCGAGAGTGCCGCAATCACCTTCACTTCAGTGGCACGGGTGGGGACACGAGCGGGAGCGCGAGATGGACACGCCTCAGCCCGCCAATATCAGGGTAGCCCAGTGACTCCCACCCGTGCCAGCTCTCTTTCTCTTGCCTGTCCCGCCACCTCTTGCGAAATTATGACTTCGTAGAAGGAGGCAACCGCCTTCCACTTTCTCTCGCTGCCGAGCATGATCCTTACCACGTCCGGCAGCGAGAGATCCGTACCAATTACGTCGACCAGGACGCGGCGCTCATCCGTCCAGACAGGGCACACCTCCAATGTGTGCTGCGCCGTGTCTTGGTCCGTCAAACAGTGCCAGCAGCACGCCGTCGCCTCCTTTTGAATACGGTGCAGGTACCATCCGAAGCATCCATGCCCGAATAGTATCTGCACTATACAGTAGGTGAGATAACCGAACCCTCTATCCAGCCACTCCAAAAGGAGTGGCCATATAGCCCCGACAGTCTTCCAACCGAATGTCGGTTCGGCCAGCCGCTGCTGCCATTGTAGCAGCATAGCCTTTCAGGCCTGGCACCTCAAGGCCTCCACCTCCCATCCCATCAGGACAACTCTCCTTCTGAGGGACTTGTAGCAGCTTTTGTAGAATGCGTATGTAGTCCAACGGGGGCATCCCCGACAGGACGATGGTCGCCTCATAGGACACGGTCCTATACCTGCAGGCGACTCGCAGTGCCAGCCGCTTGCAAACCCGGCTCAGCAAGGTCTAGCTGCGCCAGGAAACGGCTAGATCATGCCCGCATAGCGGCGACGAACCAGATCGCTCGGGCCGCTCAGGTTTGGGAGGAGCTGCCCCAGAGAACCGATTATCCTCTCCAACCGTGGAGTTAGAGTCTGGCAGTATTTCTCGACCACGGTCTCACCCACCTAGATCAGGGGAAGAGGAGGTGGCCCTCTCTGAGGTGCGTGAATGGCAAGCACCTCGGTTTAATGTAAAGCCACCTCCAAACCTATCCTCTTGATCCGGTTGACGACGCACCGGTCACCGTCCTCGGACCTCTGAATGGCCCTCCTCCAATCCTCTCTGACAGCTAGCACCAACGTGTCGTCCGCGTAGCACGTTTTGCTGATGCCGTTGGGAAGATTCGCGGCCCGCAGTAGTATTGTACTCGAGGTTCCATAGCAGCGGTCCAAGTACGGACCCCTGCGGCACCCTGGAGTACACCTCTCGTCGCTCCATATTGTGTCGGCCCGAACACTCGATCCATCTATCGCGGAGGTAGTACTCGACCACTGCCCTTAGATAGGCGGGGACTCGATGTTCCTCGAGGCTCCGCCTGATTGCCCTTCAGGGTAGGGTATTAAAGGCATTGATGATGTCCAAGGAGACCGCTAGTACCACCTCACCCTGGGTGACCGGCACTCCTGGAACCCGAACTGGCACGCTACTCTTGAATTTTTGTCAAAATTTACATACAAACTTTTAAAATTCATATGTATGCAAAACCATTCGCTTCAATTTGTAAAAACACTGATGATACAAAGGTATGAATTCCTGCTACGCGTGAAATTCATAAAAGAACTTTAAATGTATTTTTCTCGAAACGTTATTTTTTAAATTAGCTTCTACGATATCTCAAGATCTAATTGATCGATTAATTTCATATTTGGAGAGAATCTTCAATAGATGCGTCTTTATTGCCGAAACTAGAGATTCTTAAAAATATTGAGTTTTACTAGTATTTTTAACATGCTAAACACAAAATAAAGCTGAAAAATATAAAAAATCAGAATTTAAACTTTCGCCATTTTGTTATTTATCAAGATTTTGACTTCTCCCTATTACCTGTTATAACTGTATTCTTTCTAATGAAGATACTTTCTCATCCTCTGTTTCTGATTAGCAGATCAGTTGGAATCGTAAAAGCTAGTGGGAAATCTTTTTTAGAAGAGCCATTAAACAAGAAGCAATAACTCCAATAATTTTTAACGTTTCTGAATGAAAACAATACTGCATACACTTACAAGATGGATAAACATATCTGGAAAATGTCGTTACAAAATAGTCTACTTACTATTAAAAAAACATCATAGAAGGACTCGAAGAAATGATAGTCTAGACAGTAATATCTCCTTAAGAATCGACCGCGGAAGTTCTTCAGTGTAGGGACGAGAAAACTCATAACGCGTTAAAAGAAATGAATAGCCTTAAACGGAAACTATGTTGAAAAGTAAAAACAGCCTTTCGAAGTTAAAGAATTGTAATTTAATTTTCCTTTCGATTTTTTTAAATATCTATTTTTGCTCCCGAAATATACGAGAATGTGTATTATTTTTCGGTTGGCCTTTGTATCTCACAAGTCGAGCGATCGAAGACATAAAAATCGTGTGTCACGAATCGTGAACGGAGATCAAAGGAATCGCTTAATGGATCAAAAATACGAGCGAGAGATCTATGAAAGATGAAAGGAGGATCCGTAAGCGTGTCGGTGTTCTTAGAGAATGGTGCGATTAGTCGGCGATCTTTTGTCGAACCGATAAATCGAAAGCCAAACATGTCACGGATGTGTCTGTGAAAACGAACGTTCACCGTGCATAATAATATTTTCCGCAATTAATAACAATCGCTTTGAATTGATAAAAGCGTTGGTTGCTTCGGCTTTTACGAATGCTTGCCTTGTACAGGATTACAGAAAAGCAATTATTGTACGATTAAGTAGCTGCTACTTCAAAACGACTGTGTGAAATGTTAAAATGCAAACGTCATTTTATACAGGCAAATTTTTACTTTAATACTTGAGATATATATATATATATATATATACAGTCTTAATTTTATAACAATTAAGTATATCTAAATTATATGCATAAAATAGTCGAAGATTATAGTTTATTTAGAAAGCTAAAGAAAAGACTTAAAGATATTTGCAGGAAATAATCAACTATCATTATTAATATATATATATTAAGTATTTTTACTTAATAACACCAATTAATATATAGGATTACGATAACTAACACCTTATTAACACCTTGCGCCAAAGCATTGGTATATATTTATAAACAACATAATGAAACCACATTATTATAATCACAGCTTAAAGGTTAAATTTAAGCATTATGCCGTGTCCCGGACCAGCGTCTCATCACATCGGTCCATAAGCTGTTAACAATAAATAATACTTACGCTACTAATAGAAAAATATTAATTTTTCCAAACACAAAAACTATTTGCCAATTTCAAGGTCCATATAGATCAGTATTTTGATTATAAACACATGTTACTCGATGGTCTCATTCTAATATTTTATAATGCTTATTTTTATTATACAACGTTTCACCAAACTCTGCAGTATTAAAATGATAATTCTGCTTTTAAAAATGATCTCTGTTTTTTTCATTTCATACGCTCATTTCAACAGGGTACAATACATAGTTATTTAACTTCAGCGGCTTCCCATTTGTCACCTTATAGGCTCGATCAATGACTTGAACTTAATCGTTCTTCTCCGATCTTCTTTAAAGCATTGTGACTAATTCATTCGTTCTCTCCCAAATCACCTTAGATACTCGGGATTGTTATTATTTTGCTTCTCTTTGAATGTACAAGATAAAAAATCACGTGAATGGAATTATTAATTTGCAGATCTCGAACCTTCCTGACTAAATACTGTTATCCGTATTTGTTATTAGTTTACGCATGATTCTTTCGAGAGGCTGAAGAAAGCTTCATTTCCACACAATCAGTATTTCACACATACGCTTTAATATTTCAAACGCGATTTTCTCGATTGAAGTAGATTCTTCAAAAAATTCACTTCAATCGCTTTTTAAACGTAAATAATAGTTAAAACACTATTTTTTTAATTCCGACATTATTAGAACTGTGTAATATTCAGTGAATACTATGTTCCGTACTTACACTAAAGTGGTTTATGAAAAGATGACGAAATCCAAACCCCTCAATAGATTCATTTCAAATTTTACACATTCGTAGACATATAGTATATTGTCGATCACCATTGTAAACATTCCCTGTAATTATGAGAGTGTCAAAGAAAAATAAAAAGAAACAAATTGAATAATTTAACTAACTTTTAAACGGTTGAACATATTAAGGAGGATTTCATTAATAAATAAAGAAAAACTACTGTATTCAAAATATCCTTATTTTACACGAGTTATACTATATTCATTATTTTGATTTATCCGATCAGAAGATAAGCGCATATTAATCGTTATAGCAGAACATACTCTCTTCAAATTGTAACAAAAAACTGTCTCTGATAAGTTGTGAATTATCGCTTGTAATTCAAACTATCTTTTGTATTTGCGGTAATAAAGTTGATGCAAATGCATGCCGTGAATTAGAAACAATGTTCGAATTATCCTTAATATGTTTTGTACAATACGTGCGGTATTTTTTCGCCAAGAAGTTGCATTATAATGTGTTTAAAAGATTTCAAAACAGAATTGTTTTTAAATTTTTGCTTTATCGAATAATGTTACCTCTATTTCTGAATCGTCTGCAGATATTTCTTACCGCTGACTTGAAGTCCCGTGGCAGGATTGTTGAATTAAGTTATACTAAATATTTGATTCCATTAAGGAAAATTAATTATGTGTCAAAATCATTTTCGTTACTTCACTTATAGAAAAACTGTTAATATTACATAATATTCTTTTTCATATTAAATATAAGCATAAACGAAACCTCAGTGGTTTATAGTCTCCAAGCTTTATTTTTATATACATATTGAGATAGGGACGCAATTGAAATCTATTCCTACTACTATGGCAGAGTGCGTGATTAGGGCTCAGAATGAGCGACTGGTGTGAGCATGGGCTGTCCGATCCCTCTTTGCCCTTGTGTCGTCTCGTGAGACTTCAACTCAGCGGTAAGGAATAGTTTTCCATGCTGAAAGCTGTATTTTTAACCTTCATTTAGTGACAGTCATCATTTTGAAGTGGTAGTCTTAATTTTATAACAATTAAGTATTCTAAATTATATGCATAAAATAGTCGAAGATTATAGTTTATTTAGAAAGCTAAAGAAAAGACTTGAAGATATTTGCAGGAAATAATCAACTATCATTAGCAAAATCACATTCCCGACAATTTGTTCCAAGACAAATTTTAATTTTCTATCAATACCAAAAGTTATGTTAAATTCATTTCACCATACGATTGTCAATGTCGCAATAGAACGAGGAATGTTGAGTTTAGGCTCTTATATGCTCTTAGGATTCGGATGATATTTGAAAAATATCACAAGTGAACCATTTTTAAATCACTATCTTTCAAGCACAAAACCGCCAACAAAAAATTCAGATGCAGAAGATGGCGAATAGAAATACATCAAAGTAATATTACCCAGTGAATACACAAAAGTAACATTAATTCGAAGATGATTATATTTTTCGTTGTATAGTTTATGTTAATTCTTAGCTAACAAAACTCACAACAATTACTTTCTAGGAGTTGAATCATTCAGACGTGTTGATCCCCGCTCCGCGAGTGCCTTTTATGATTAATACGTTCTATTTTGCTATACTGGAATACGTTATGATATAAATACTGTGCAATAGAATCACTCATGTGCTTCTTTTAACGACAAGGCTCTCGAATACAATAATCTAAAATCTTACACCTCAGCCATGACAAACATCTTATTTTTCATTCCAGAACGAGCAATTATTATTGATGCTGTAGTCGGCTTAACCGAAGCCGAAGTGAAAGAATACGTACAAATCGTAGCAAAAATTATCCAAGTTAACGCTATACGTTTTGTTTCTCGAATATTCAATGACAGAATCTGTATCTATTTTCATAAGAAAACTACTATAAAATATTTCATTACCAATTATAAAACAAGTCAAGTCTGTATTAAATCAACTGCAAAGAATAGTTCTAACGTTTCTCTTACCATACTACATAATTTTATTACAAAATTTCTAACAGACTACAATATTAGACTGACCTCCAGACTCGCCTTACACCAGAATCTAAGAAATTGGATGTTTCTATATAATGAGCGATGCCCTCGAGATTTTCGATTCGTTCTTAATTACACATAAAGATACGCATATATCTTTATATCTACCGACAAAGTTAGTTGCTCCTTATACAAGCTGCAAGATTATATCGCAGAACAATGTAATAACCCAATACAATCAACAGTAACAAATTCAACGAACAACAATGCAGCCAATAGTAACCAATCATAAGAAACTTTAGATACAACGACATATACTAATAATACTCGGGAAGCTACAAGAACTTCATATAGAAAGCCAACTAAAACTGGAAGCAGTGAAACTAAACAATCCCCCAATATTAACGCCATCAACATATCTATGATCTACCTCGATACAAACAATGGCGCATTTTATGAGTTAAATAACCCTCAAACCTCTACCCCCAATAAAAAAACCATTATCAACCTCCGTGAAGAGCTAATCGGAAAAAGAATTTAACTCGACAATCTCGATTACAAACATTACAAGCGTGAACCCGATTGATTCAACCATATCAGTCAACTCGAAGAAATAACCAAATTCAACCAGTCGTTGAGTAGGATCATGGAAAAAATGGAAAGTATTCTAAGACCAAACCTATTTTGGAAAATCTTCCCCCTCTTCCACGTCCAACTCAAAAGTTTCCTGGAAAACACAATCGGTAAAGACGACCCAAATGACATCATTGTAGAATATATCTCAGATATAAAAGCTTTATGATTAAAACAACCCACCCCGTATTTTAACATCAAAGTACGAAAAATAGAGTTCATCGTTCAATAAAAATGTTAGAAACTGACTCCCAACTCCTATCGCTTCCGATCTATCCTCTCCAATGAAATTCCACCATTCTTCCCAATTTCTAATATATCTACTTATGAACACTAAACTGGAACTTCCATTCAGCATGTCACTGAAAATGATTCAATAGAACCTGAACAGTTTCTACATCTGACTTGAATATCTTCAATTGTTAATTAACGAAACTTAGTTTCAAGTAATATAACTACAACAAACTAATTTCAAGTATCAGAAGTCAGTTAAGATTAAAAACTATAAGTCCTTCTTCAAGAATTGCAACATTACCCATACAAGAGGAGGAGTAGTCAGCTTTGTTAAAAATAACATCCACAGTGAAGGCGTAAAAATCAATTAACCTAGAGACCATTGTTAGAAATGTTACTTGCCCTAGAAACCTATGCATACGCAATATATATATCGGTATATATTGTATATGTACCGAACGATACACACCTCGATGAAATGGAACTTAACCAGTTAAACAACCAATTACCCAAACTTTTCATTTTATTTGGTGATTTTAATAGCCACAATTATCTCTGGGACACACAAAATCGACAAACGAGGAACTACCATTGAAAAAAATAATAAACTTACCAACCTAAATCTGCTAAGCACTAACGGTTCTACATATTAGTACAGCATCCGGACGTTTCAGTGCAATAGATTTACCACTATGTAGCCCATTAAACATTTCATGGAATACACAAAATGATTTTTATGATAGCAACCATTATCGAATTAAGATTGATACTATCTTAACTGTGAAACTGTAAACTTCTCAAATTCTCAATACGAATATTTCAAAAAGCCAACTGGAATATATTCTGTAAATTACTATCCAAACCAATATTTCAAATTACAGAATTAAACTCGGTTATTCTAAAGATAGTAGTCGAACACTTCACAGAATGTATTCTAAACACTGCAAACTCAACCATCTCAAAGACTAAGAATACTACTAATCCTAAAACCAAGTGCAATCCATTGTAGAATGAGCAATGTTTATAAGTCAAAAAAGTGCATAAGTATGCATTTAACAGATAAAAAAGATACAAAACCATAGAGAACCTTACTGCGTTTAAAAACTGCAGAGCTATATGCCTCAAAATCATTGAAAACTGCAAAAAATAGTCGTGGACAAGATATGTGCCATTACGAAACTCAATTATCTTGACAAATTTTAAAGAAAATAAGACCAATCAAAGGCTCGAATTCATAACTACAGCAATATTTGTACACATGGATAGTTTTCTTCGGATAGTTTCCTTATTAAAATGTAGACAATGTGCATTTTGTTATAACGATAATATGCATTTCTCTTAACTGGGTAAATCAAAGAATATAACCTGTGTAAAATAAGGATAATTCGTAAAATCTTTATACTATCTGAAGGCAGTAATTTTTCTTCATTTGTTGGTGAATCTCCTTCGTACATTTTTAATCGTTTAAAAATTATTAATTTATTTCGATTTTTGCTAGGAGGCTTTTCTGCGCAGATACAATTACTATAAGTCACAAATGCCACTGAAACATCTATCGTTATTTAATCGAAGACACATACATTACTATAAGCGCTTATTTTTTTTTTTTTTAGTCTTACCCTTTTAAATCGTGTTACTTTGTAAAAAAATGATATATGCAAAATTTTACAGCGATTAAACAATGGGAATCCGCGCCGCATCGGTGTCAAATTTCAAAATTGTAGCGATTCTATGTCAATTTTGGATATGCTTGTATTTCATTATTTTAAAAATGTGTAACTTTTTTTGTTAATAAAAATACAATTGTACAATTTCTGAAATATATATTAAGAGTATCTGTGAACATCGTAAATATTTCTTACGAAGAATTTTTGTGAACATTGATGGAATATTTGAAGAGGATTGTAATTATTCTTTTGAAACTAGATGATTGCTTATGCGTTTGCTCTTATGTTGTATGTAATACCTAATAAAAAACATACTGGGTTCTCATCGTCGGTACCGTATACAGCGATAAATCATTCAGCAGGCCCAAACGAAATGAACTTCTTATAATTCACGAAACATCGGCAACCGGTACCATAGTGACTCGTATACGTTTAACAACCTCGAAGAAGAAGAGGGAGCAAAAGAAGATAGAGGAGGAGACGAAGAAAAAAGCAGTTGTCACTTGATGATGACAAGGCGGGACGGTGAAACGAGAAGGGGTAAAGCGGAAGAGAACGACAAACGTGCTCGAAGGAAAAAGACAAAAGGAAAGGCGAAGCACGAGCCTGCAGGTTTGTGGGCAATATCACTGTGAGGCTATGGGAGCCCGTAGTGTGAAGGTATGTCTTGTTTTCTCGAGGTCGTTGGAGGACGTGTCGCGGCTCGCATAGTCAATTTGCCTAACAAAAGGAAATCACAGGGCTGTGAACAAGATGCGTAACCGGATTCCCCGCGAGACATGCGCTTGCGTTTGGAATCGAAGGAACTTTTTGATTCGACTACTCTCGTTTCCAATCCTTCGAATTTCCATAGCGCAGCCAATCTGCCAACCAAATATGCTGCAACATCTTGCTAACTTGGTCGAAATTGGTCCATAGTGTGTTAGTGATTATCCAGTACCATTCGGATAATTATGAACGATTTTGTTTTTATTAGAAGTGAATTTTATTTTTAAACATTATCGACGTTGATTGTTTTAATTTATAAAAGATTAGCTCGACTATAATTATTAGTATTAAATAAACTTGTCCCATATTTAGATTTCGATCTACTTGAGTTTTTGTTTAGGTTAATTATTCCATTCTCTCCTAATATTCTTCAAAATACACTTGATAGACTTAAAAAAAACTTTCATTTTCCTTAGTAAAGCAAAATGTGATTAAAACATATACAGTTAAGCAAATAGTAACAGTTGCATTAAATAAATATGTAACAGTATTATTTATTATCCGTACTATTGGAAGGTAACTTCTGACAAGTGCCGAAAAACAATCCTATCACCAAACCCGAAACTTTGTGCAGCTGAAACCTCTTTAGTTATAGTTATGTTCTTTAAAGTTTATTGAATAATCGGAATCAAGTCTGATATTGATGCAAGTTACCGCAAAACAGTTAACATTAAAAGCATTTAATTAAAGTCAATTAAAAATTCACGTTTGTGAAATTTGTCTTCTACTGAAAGTAATAATAAGATTGTTGATTTAATGTATGTTACAAATTTTATTTTTTTGCCGGTAAATAAATTATTAAAACTTTTCTTTCTTAAATTTTTCGGTTACTTCCAATCTTAGTATTATGTTTTCTGCTAAAAGTAGCATCTATTCTACATTCTAACTTTCTTATATTTTTCGTATAAGTTTAAAATATTTTCCGAAAAGTTTGTTTATCTAGTTTGAATATTCCTCAGCATCAGGTGTTGAAAAAAAAAACGAATACTCTTTTTCTCAAAGTTAATAACTAGTTTTAGTGTTTTCTTAGAATCTATCATACTTTCTATATTTTCCAAGTGTACATAAAAGAGTTTTTGCATGGAGAAATTTTTACTTTGCATTGTCTATTGCCTTCTATGTTTCGATGCTGTTTTAGTCTCTCGTAAAAGTTAATACACAAAGCTGCCAATAGAATTCTGGATTAAACTCGTACCTCGTCCTCTATCGAGTTACAAATTTACAATTTGTGAAGGAGAAATAAGCCTGCATTAGACTACCTATAAAAGATTTTATTTATTTCATATAAGTGGAACAAGTATTTTAGAGAAATCAGTGTGTAATATATTTATCTGAGTATCTGTAGATATAGTGTTATAAAATTCGTGTTACAGTTGGAAACAGTTCCGACAAATAAAATAAATCGAAAATGTAAAATGAATTTTCGGTTGCATTTATGAGTTAATGATTGTCATTTAAACTTATTAGTAGAGAATAGAGGCTTATACACGAGTTGATTCAAGCATCATCTATTGTATAATATTATTTCGATTCAAGTGGCGAGTTCTTTTCAAAATATGAATCTTTTGCATCTACGATTAATAGTACTTATTTAAATTGGTCGGAATATCACAACGAATGATAAATGCTTACAAAAACTATAATTAGTTACGTAAAATTACTTCATGAACATATGAATTTATATTTGACAAATAATGTAACAGTCATACTTCAACACGTGGTCCTCGAACTTTTAATATTGTTTTACATGTGTACATTAGTGATTTATAATTGTTTCTACGTAATACTGTTTTTTAATAGTCAAAATATAAAAAGTTCGTGACAAAATCTTTGCGATGTTGCAATGAATTATTATAAGACGAAAATTACCGTTGACTTAAATTGCATAAAAGAAAATGAAGTAATATTAATTTCCTAGGAGTGTATACTTTTAAACATTATAAAATATCACCCGACTTGGACAAATATGTATTGAACATTTTTTAATTCAAATGGTTACAGACACATGTACATGTGTACGTACAGTGACTCGTAAAAGAATTTGTATATTATACTTTAAGAAAATTCCCCTGACCTGAGTCCCTGAGTCTAACTACAATGAAAGTTGTGTGCATGCAGCTCACACTGGACTGCACTTGACACAATTTTATAGTCGACGAAAAATGTTCTTGAGAAATAAAATTGAGCCTTGAAAATTTAACACTTTTTCATTCTTTTAATACAATTTTTTCCGAGATTTTTTAACAGTGGACTGACGGAGTACTAAAAACTGAACATTTTCTGTAAAAAAATTTTCGCTCTAACTCTATTTTACGAGATAAGTCCTATGATAAGTACCCGTGTTAGGGGAACGAAACGCGTTTCATAAATTTTTAAAATTTATTTTGCAACATAAATCTCCTTTCCTTTTAACTCGACAATGCCATTTTCTCTTCGATATTTCAAATACAATTTCACAATGGTACGAAATGGAGCGAAACTTTTTGTGTGAAAATGTTTTAGCTTTTAGTGCTTTATCGTCTGTTGCAAAAAAATTTCCAAGAGAAATTACATAAAAAAACATAAAGATAACTGTTGAAACCCTCGATGTTTCAGTTCACCTTTTTAAAGAAATTTCTTCTGAACAAAAAAATTACTGCATATATGCGCAAAAACTTTCAATAAAATCAAACTTAGAGATTAGAGGACTTTCCTTATAATACTTCCACGAGCCACGTCTACGTTACGTGTGACAGGTGCTCTGAAACTGCACGTAGTTCAACAATAATGTAAATGATACATAACAGATCATGAGTTTCAATGTGACAAATGCGATTATAGTTAAAAATAAAAATATGGGATACAGTAAATTATTATAATGATATCACCAACAACGACCAAAGAATATACAACAAATGTAACAATTCATTATTACATAGCTTTTTACACGAATTTTCTATTGTATTTCAAATGTGATTGTACCTCTTGCTGATATTAACATTTTCTAATTGGCAATTCACCAATTGTGTAAACATCTTTTACATGCAAAATATTTCAGACTGATGGTAGAGTCTAAATGGGGATAAATTTATGCGAAACAATAAAATGAAAATATAAAATATTTTTTTGTACAAAGTTTCATTTTCAAATAAATCGATGTTAAAAATTCGTCTGTTCGGGTGTATTACATTAGACAAACGGTATAAACAATCAAATAAAAATATTTTTTGCTGAAGAATTGTTTTTATTAAGGTACAATTTGTGGAAAATGACTTATTTTGACTCATACAGAACGGTCGCCAACATATGTTTTTAATTGCGGTAACTCAAGTTAAAGGGGTGATATTTTTCTTTAGAGTTCGATTCCCACAGAGCTATCTCAGAAATGGTTACAAATAACAACCAACTTTTTTAAACGATAATTATATGATTTTTGACATATTAAAACAAAAAGTTAGAGTTTATATTCGACTTTTAACTATGCTTCACCCATCGAAATCCGGAGACCTTCATGGACGTTATATTTATTCCCTTATTATGCATTGTACTCAGTGTACTTTATATCTGTTTAACTTAATAATTCCTATTCCTTTGGATTTTTCCTTACAACAGTAGTAGTAAATACGTCCAGGATCGTATTGTAGCGTTCGCTTGTCCATTTGCTCTCGGCGATACAACCATATTCATTTCTCGGTTACTGATGATTTGAATCGGAACCTCAAATAAGTATACCAAACTCAGTAAGTCCTTCACCGTATACTGAGTTTCCTGACTCTTAATCGGCTTCAGAACTGTGAATTTCTTGAACGCATCAATTATCACAACTAGGTACTTATTGCGTTTAGCACTTTTCTCAAATAGACCTACACGGTTTATGTGAATTATGTGAAAGGAGATTGGCAGATTTTCGTTAAATGCTTCTTTTAATCGCATCAATATGATTAAGAATACAAAATGTTTATGTGAAGAAGCGGAAGAAAACATAAATCATATAGTATGGCAATATGAACTCTATAATTCCCAAAGATAAAAATTAATCCAAAATATGTGTAAAATTAAATTGAGATTACCACTAAATGTAAAAACAATAGTCGTAAAATCAAACATCCAATTGTTTGTTATCCTGTTCATATCTTCTCACCTTTTTGAGAGAATACAATTTACATTTAGTCAGGTAACATTACCAAATGTACATAAAGCTCTAATGGTGTCTTATACTGCATACTGATAGAATACAATATTTTATGTATAATTCATAGTTGTATGCTGAGATAAATTTCAATCGAGGTTTCAATTACTCCATAAAAGAACAAAACGATATTCAAATTTTTGTTAAAAAGTAATAAATAATGCAAAAATTTTATAGTTAAATTATTATGAGTTTTACCGATGCACATTTGATCCCTGCTGGCTATTTCAAATTCTTGTCCTGTTTCTTTCTTTTCCGCTTATTTCATATAAAAAAATGTTTTTTAAATATGTAAGTTAAAAAAGGACTTTTAATCACAAATTACTAGTTGCCAGACCACTTTGCAGTAGCTGCATTGTCTAAAGACTTGCTACACATCTATGTGTTTCAATACAGTTACAATACAACTACATTTTTTCTTTCGTTTTTTATTCGTTCTTACAGAATTTTCAAATGTACCTCTTTTGGAACTTTTAGCATATCTTTCGAACATATTCTTTGGATATTTCAAATTTCTCTGCTATTTTTTTATAAACCATTTCCTTCCTTTGTTCTTTTGTAATATAAATTTGCATTTTCTCATTTGCTCGTAGTTCTCTTGTTTTTGACAATATGTAACCAGAATATTTGAAATTTATTATCACTGGTATAGCTTCTGCACTCTGTAGTGAATGGCACTATCCGTACTTAATATAAACGGAACTAACTCAAGTACAAACATAATTCTTGGGAAACAAAGCAACACGTTCTTAGCATTTAAAAACGTCAACATAAATACTGATGCGACTGTATTCTGTACCATTTCTGTACCCCGAATCCTTGAAGAAATTTTGAAGGGTGTAATCTGTATCTACAATACATACATAAATTCTTTTTGCTGCAGTTAACTAATAGGAATTGTAAACTGCACCTGCTTTAATCAGTGCATTAAAAGCAGTGAGAGTTGAGGCGTGTACGACGAACAGGTAAATTTGATGCGAGAACGTAAAAAGCTGGCTGTGGCGGCACTACCCACGCTTGCCACCAGAGGGAAACTCACCACCAACCGTTTCCCGCAAGTTCCCGTACCTGCTCCGATCGGTATATATACGACCTCTTACCGATCTTCCAATGTCCCGGCGTATAAGGCAGGGCCTGCTAGGATGCCTTACTGACGAGTCCACTAGCAGGCCCGGGATGAAACGCTTATCCCCACTCCTTTTCCTATTTCCGTTCTCTCCTACCTTAAACATCTTATTAGCGCCGCCAAACTGGCAAAGAAATAAAATTTTTCATTAGTTGATAAGGCAACTGTATGTGCATCACCTTCCGCTGACTTGAAGTCTCGCGGGATGGCACAGGCACAAACAGGGGTCGGACCGCCCATCCCCATCTGAGCCGCACGTTCTAAACCTTAGCCATGCACTCTGCCATAGTAGTAGGAATAAATTTCAATTGCGTCCCTATCTCAATATGTATATAAAAATAAAGCTTGAAGACTATAAACTACTGAGGTTTCGTGTATGCTTATATTTAATGCATAGAACGTCTGTTTTATCTCGTAAGAGTTATTTAATATAAAAAAGAATATTATGTAATATTAACAGTTTTTCTATAAGTGAAGTAACGAAAGTGATTTTGATACGTAATTAACTTTCCTTAATGGAATCAAATATTTAGTATGACTTAATCCAACTTAACTCTAGTTATTTTCTACAAAAAAGTATTATTCCTAGCATATTGTATAAAACTAGCAAAAATTGTTGTCCTGTATCAAATATAACTATCGCATAATAGTAATATGTTGCATCTACACCAATGGGGTTTTTAGTCCCTCTTTCAATTTTTAGGATTGGAACTTCCAAGTTCCATTTTGCGAAAAAATAATTTCTACAAAAACTCGAGTCAATTGGATTATAGAAACATGTGCCACAACGGCTTTATTTATGCAAAACGTTAAATGTTAGTAAAAATGGAAAAATACAGATTTTCTTTTATTATTTCATTATTAGAAGTCATTTTATACTAAAATCTGCATAATTATAATGGAATGTATTGTAATGGAAAAAATTATTTATTAACAATTAAAAGAATTTGTTTGAACAGGAAGTAGAGTACTTAATATCTTGTCAGTGTATGATTTCATTTGAAAATAAAATAATCACAGAATACATGAACATTTTGTAATAATTTCATTTATATATAATTTAATTGTTACGATAAGTAATTCTTCTTAACAATCATTTATCTTATCTCAAATTTGTTATTATTAGGTACCAAGCTAGAATTAGCTTATATATAAAGAAACTTATATATTTATAAAATAATATTTGGCACTGAAAATAAATTTCTAAACATTCATATGTATTGTAAATTTTGACTTAATGTTTTCTTATTTACACGACGAGAACGCTGTTTATATTCTATTACAATTTGTAGAGTGTCTTGTTTTTCCTTTTCATCTTTCGTAATTCAGTGTGTATATTTCTTTATTAAGAAGGGACACCATTCTGAGAAATAAAAAAATGGGTAAAGTTTGGGAATCTTTTCTGTAATTAGTTATTAAATGAAAAATATTATTCTTTTTCATAGAATATAAATATAACCATCAGCTACATTTTAGAATTTTATGAAAGTAAAAATTGTACAAAATGACAAAGTTATTCGCTATTACCAGAACTTCTTGCGATTGACCATTGTTTGTTGGCTGTCACAGTAGTCAAGAACTGGGAGATCTAACATAAAAAAATGTTGTTGTTTCATAAACTAGAAATTATTATCTAAAATGTAGCGTATGTTTTTTCAAAAATTTTAATAATTGCAGAAATGGTCGAAGTTTGAAGAAAAGCAACCATTTTTATTAAAAGAAAAACAACTTTGAACGCTTATCAAAATTACGTAATTAACATATTTAAAAAATCGTATGCTACATTGTAAAATACTCTATGCAAAATATTATATCTCTATAAAATTTGAAGTAAATCGGATGTGTACTTCCGGAGATTTCGTGACAGCTAGGTTGAAAAATATAGTTTTGAGAAAAACATGTTTTAAAAAACAAGATTTAAAATACCTTTTTTCTCTGATACAAAGGAATTTGTTAAATTTTACGGCTCTCTCTTTTTGAGTTTTTCTAAGGAACTGTCGAGTCCTTTTGCTATTTTCTTCAATCTTCGTTGCAGCTTTATTTAGTCGTCACTCATCCGTTTAACAGTATTGATAGAACATATTGTTAAAATTATTAATTGTATCATCAGCAAGATATTATTGTAGCCATCGATGTTAAAAATGTGTAAATTCTGCAATGTTAACTGTATTTCTCTCGCTAAAAATTGTTTTAGAAAATATTGTACAAATGATTGAATTCAAACTCTCGTTGTTGTTTTGTACAAAACCACCTTTATATCTTTGTAATAGCTCGTCCGTGCCGAGATTCTCATAAATTGGACCAATCGTATCTTGGACAATTTATGCTAGAGAATTTTTATTTATATAATTTTTTAAACCAGTTGTTGCTTTTGTCACCTGCCAAGAGGATTTTTATCCGACGAAATTTGGTTAAAAACGTACTCCATATTACATTCTTCATTGCCTTCTTGTAATGGGAATTTCGTTGAATAGCAAGATCATAATATATTGTTAATTCATTTATTAACTTATCAGTCACGATTCCAATCTCTTCCAGACCCAGTTACAATTTTCAACCACGTTCAAAGTTTATTGCACTGTAGATACGATATAAGAAACTTGAATTACATTCACTAGAACTCTTTTCCTGTGAGTAATAAAGAATGGGCTTGAAACAATGTTTCCATTTCCTTCGGTCGATGGTACGTGGCGCACGGTCCACAAGAGTTATTCGCGTGACATACGTGCCAAACGGCACGGAGACCCAAAGTGCCCCTGTGCACATGAAATTATAGTTTCGCAGAAGGAAGTCACGGTCTTCCACTTTTTCTCGGTGCCAGCGAGCCATGGCTGTTACCACGCCTGGTAGCGAGAGATCCGCCCCAATTATGCCGACCAGGACACGATGCTCACCGCTCAGGCGGGGCACATCTCCAGGGTTTGTTGCACCGTATCCTGGCCCACTGGACAATGCTAACAGCGCACCATCGGGAAGATCTTCGGCCCGCAGAATGGTGTCGTAATCGAGGTTCAATAACAGGGACCCCAGCACAAACCCCTGTGAAATCCCAAAGTACACCTCACCCCGTTCTGTACCATACCGGCCCGGATACTTAATCCACCTACAGCGGAGGTAGTCCTGCCCTTAGATATGCAGTTTATAGTGCATCCTGTGTCTGTTTGCGAGCGAAGGGACGCGCTGTATATCGGACTTTGTTGTCCACACCAACGATACTATTCTTGCCTGGTGTTCAGGTAAACTTTTTTGTTGCACTGTCACTTTTCAAAGGTTAACGACGGCGAACCATCACTGCCACCTCGAGAACGATCCAATTCGAGGTGTACTCGCCGAAGCGGATGGCGGTTTGGCTCCCAGCCCGAGGAGTCTTGGCCGAAGCACAAAACTGTCTACGCACGCTACGTCAACTCTGCACGCGATGCGGTCGAGTGGTTCAAGTATTACAACGTAGAGGAATTGATCCACCTTGTGACGTCGCGTTATGCGTTATTCTGATCAACCCTATGTTGTTGTGCTCTGTGTTCGATTATCTTTTATGGTGAATACCGAACGCGCGCATTTCCGGAATTCCCAGTATGGATGTTTCGAAACATCAGCTTCTGTTACCGGCCACGAAAGACCGTTGTCTTTGGTTGCTTGTTTCAAAAGTTGTTGCACGTCCCGGTATCTCGGGCAGTACAACAGGGCATGGAAAAGCGTCTCGAGTTAGCCAGAGACACAGTTCTCGTCCGGCACTAGGACAAACTCCTTTAGCTTTGCACGGAAATTTCCATTTCCGCTAAGGAATTGTACTACGTAGTGATCAATACTCATCGAGACGGTTTTTAAACGGTCAGAGACTTCCAGGAAGTATTTGAAGTTGGTCTTCCCCTTCTCGGATAACAACCATCTCAATTACCACAGTTCTAGAAGTTTCTCCCTCACCCGGGCCTTTGAGGAGGATACTGCTCCTGACTCAAGGTCTTCGTGACTTATTCGACAATCGTTCCAAGGAAATGTCGTTTTGTCATCTGATGTTAAAGACGCACGCACGTTCCATGATCGCCAAGTCTACCGGCATCGTACCGGTGATCACAGTGATTGTATCGGTAAACACCTTGATGTGGGTTTTGGTGACGCCGAGCAACACACATGTCTAAGCTCTGGCAAGAATAGCCTCCGTAACAGAGTCCAGTAGGTCAGCTCAGCCGACAGCAGCGTACACTGTTATCGGTAAAAAGAGGCCATCGTACATTGTTCGCATGACTCTATGGCCGAGGCCCTACTTGGATACTGCAAGTCGCGCTAACGCATAAAACTTTCGCGTGGTTTTAGCACATAAATAATTAACATAGGTTCAGACCAGCGTCAAAGTGGACCTCTAGATACCGAATATTACGCTTAAGGGTCACGCTTATTTCGTTAATTTTTACCACAGGAGGCCTTTCTCTGTCAAGGGAACCATCTCGGTTGTGTTCGCTAACAAGTCTAGTTTCTGGAAGGCGCATCGCCCAAAAATAACGTGCACGACTTTTTGGCCTTTGCTTTCCAACTCACGTCTCGTGTTGCCGTAGACAATTACGAGAAGGTCGTCGGAGTAGGCTATGGATTCGCAAGCGAGCTCGGTGTTCGAAAGGAGCTACGGAACTTCGTCTAAGACTAGGCTACAATAGCTTGGACTAAGAATCGAACCCTGTGAACAGCCTTTAGTGACTTTCTTATGCACGTGATGCCGTGTTTAGAAACGATTGCGACCTCAGCCCCGGAGATGTCGAAGGAGAGATCCAGGACGCACCTTTCCTCACGACCAGACAACAGGTCCCTGAACTTCAACAATTCGTCTTCCATAGATCATCCATGTCTGAATCCATATCGCCGATCGGAACAGTAGTCTGTGTTCAGATACACACTGCTCATCTTCACCAACATCAGCTTTGACGATCCCAACTTTCCTCACTTCAGTTGCTTTGGCTAAATTTAGATATTCCTTGTGGCCTATTCAGCCATAGCCTAAACAGTTTGCTTTTGGCTTATGAAGAAGTTGTGGAGATAGCAGACGGCATGTTCGTCTTATTTTGAATTTTGATCTTCGACAGGTGTCACAAGTTTTAACAAACTCACACCCGTCTTTTTCTAGTCCTGTCCATTAATGGTTTTCCTTTACGCGGGTTGTTGTTTTGTTTTCCCCTAAGTGTTGTGCTGTGTCGGAATTGTGTGATTCTCTTGTAATTGTCCGTTCTTTTCCGGGAATACATTCGCGTGGTGGATGAGCCAAAAATTGTAATTTTTTCTTAGGGTATTGTTTAGACAAAAATCTAAGTATGAACTGAATGTCGACTATCTCGAAATTAGTGAATTTAGCGTCGTTAATACCAATATATAAAAATTTAGGATATACTTCAAATTTTAATAAGTGTTTTAATGTGTGTAGCCAATTAAATTCATTGTATTCTCCTAGCATGTCTTTGGTAATTTGTGCCCATTGAGACCTGTTGGGTATTTGTATAATTGAAGAGACAAATTAAGTATTGGGTCAAGAATTGAGTATGTGGATCATCATTAATATTGTCATGGTCTGCCAGTGGGCCTAAGGGTAGGGCTTCTTGTATGAATAACATTTTGTTGTTGATAATTTTAGGTAATTGTGCCGAGTATAGGGCGTGGACTACTGTATTTTCTTTCTCTTTTCAATATTCAATTTCGTAATCGTATTCTTCGAGTCTCAGTTGCCAGCGTATGAGCCTTGAAGAAGGATCTTTTATGTTGTGAAGTCACTTTAATGCTTGATGATCGGTTTTAATTATGCATTTTCTGCCTAATAGATACTGCCTGAGTCTTTTAATGACCCAAACAATAGCTAGTGGTTCCTTTTCGGTTATCGAATCATTTTTTTCGGCGCTATTTAATGATTCGTCTGCCAAGAGGTGCGTTTTCTATTGCCCGGAACGTATTGCCCTGCGGTCTGAACTTCAATGAGATATCTTGTGCTGATGTTGTGTTACATGGGCAGTCGTTTACGATCCTTTGCATATCCCTGGTCCACATCTCCCTGTCGATAGGCTTTTCTTGTACTCCAGCTAGACTTCTAGGATTTGAAATGATGACTAGTTGATCCCTTTGATGTGTGCGAAATATTAGGTGTAGTTACTCAACAGTTTTAAAGATATAAATAATTAAAATTAAATATCCTGCTATACAAGATATGTCGTGATTAAAACTTTATGCTTCAAGATTGCAATAATGTAGTAGTAGAAATGTTGAACTAGTATGCAGTATAGTATTATCATTTTATCAATTGTTATTGTAAAAACTTGTTATGGCATGCGTGATAGTTACTACCCGTTCGTATTAATAATCCAGAAACACAGGTGAACAAAACAAAATTATTGTGGTTGGTGAGACTTGATCTGGTGACTCCGTGTTTAGTGGTCCAACTTTTATACTACTACACCAGACCTGCCCAAAATTGGCTCTGGAGCAGAAAGAGCTTCTCCCACTCTGCTTTTATCGAACGAAACATTTAATTGTCTTGCCTATTATATTGCTATTATATTGCTGCCAAAAGATGGCACAAATTGTTTATATCGACGCTCCGCCCATAGACCGTTGCCTCTCCTGCTATCGCAAGCGACAATCGCCGTTGGCCAAAGACGGCGACAAAGACCGACAGCGACCGTAGCGAGACCAAGTGAGAGAGAATACTGCGTCATTGGCGTAGCCTTCTAATCAAATGTTAGCTATTAAGAAACAGAATGATTTCGTTCCTGTTTACTATCACTGATTCGATAAGTTTCTCGTAATGGAAAAATGAATACAATTTAATATGCGTAATAATTGTTATTATTTTGGAAATTATTTATAGTGAAAAGAACTAATTTTTATTTAATAAAAATAACATAATTCCGCTTATACTGATTTCTATCTAGATAAATTCTATATAATTATAATTTATGTTGGATGTTGAATAAAGCTACTTCTGGCACGATTAACTTTTCCTTTATGTTTATTGAGCTAATAATTAGTTCGAAACAGAAAGACTTGCCGGCCACGTGAGCGAAAGCTGGCCAAGCGCGGTAGAACCATCAAAAACACAATCACACATTGCGCATACTCCCACACATTCAAACGACCGTCTCGAACACTATACTTGACAATTTACATAAAAACAGATGATAACCAAATTAAAACAAATATAACTTTTACATTGAACCGCTATGCGATGTAGCGACCGTTGCGATTATTGTATCATGTCATTGATAGATCAACTGATCTTGTTAACAGCGTTCAGCGTTTATTAAATATCTTATTCCATTTTATATCGAGTACAAAATGAGTCTAAGCGGATTTATATTATTTTTAATAAATATAATTTAATTCTTTTCGCTATAAATAATTTTCAAAAAAATATTAACGATTATTACCCATATTAAATTGTATTCATTTTTTCGTTACGAGCAACATATGAAATCAATGGTAATATCTAAACCGCAAGCAAATTATTCTGTTTGTGATTACTTGTCGCTTTATTGGGAGGCTACACCGATGCACCTTGTTACGAATTCGTTCTCGCTCGAACTTGGCATCATCGACGTCGGCTTTGTGCCGTCTTCGGCCAACGGCGCTTCTTGCTCGCAATAGTAGGAGCGGCAACGGACTACGGGCGGAACGTCGATCTAAGCAACTTGTGCCTTCTTTTGCTAGCAAAATACCAGTCGACCACCTGTTGCTACCTCTCACCCGCCGCTCAAGCTCGCGTTTCATTATTCTTTTCTGAACTATTACTGTCTCTTACGACTGATAACAGTGGTGAGAGACTAAACGGCGTGAGGGGCTCCTCTCGTGGCCAGGCCTGCACTACACTTCTTGTGTATCCGGGTATGTATAAGTTTAATTATTTATATCTTAAAAATTGTTGAGTAACTACACCTAATATTTTGCACACACCAAAGAGATCACCATAACTATCGTTCTGCAAAAGCACATTAAAATCGAAGTCGGACAGTTCGTGTGTTTCCCTCGTTAGATTTGAAAGTAGTTGATCGTGCAACGATTATACACTGTTTGGTAAATAATTAGGCATATTAAAGAAAACTTTGTTATACTTTAGAAAAGTTTCTTTATACCTTAAAAAAAGGCTTATTTGTATATTATTAATAGTCTTTTTTATAAAAACAAATGCACGAACATCACCTGTTTTTAAAGTTGACAATAATCTGAGCGAAATCTTGTTTAGACAGATTTTCACGAGAGAAACGTCGTCACCTATTAGCAATACTCTACTAGAAACGTAATGAAAGATGCAAGAATATTTATTTCTAACAATGTTTGACATTCGATGTAATAATCTTTCGTGCAAAAAAAAAACTATATTTATTTTCCTGTATCCCTAACAATCGAAACGAAGCCGTTGAAAGTTGAGTGGCCCTTTATGGTTTGCCGCGGTCATATGCCGACTCGCTCAGTAGCAGTCTGTCGCACTCGCCGCGGCAAAGAACAGAAGAACTGCAAAATAGAAGACTGATTCATTGTAAGTCGTGCCTGTTTCCCAAGTGGACAACCTATAACGAGACAATAGTGTATATAGAAGGTTATAAGTTAACATATGTATCTCATGACTCTTCACGTATGGGTCTCATACTCTCGTAAACTACAGTTTTTTCATAAGCGACCGAGCTCCATACGTCTCGTATGAACTTCTAATCTGACTTCTTATAATCCACATATACCTAAACAAAACTGCGTTCTCTGTACTATTGCCTGCTGCGGATGAATGTGTGTGTAAATGTATGTAAGTGGAGATATGGCGTATAGAGCTTGGCCTTAAGGACAGTTCTGAAATAGTTTAAAGTTTAAAGTTAAACTAATGTGTTTAAAGTTTAGGTTGGCCACACGAAAATTACTCACGTTCGCATGGACAGGAAACTGAAAAAGATCGCTGCTCTTGAAAGGTTGATGTTCTTAAACAGCCAAAATGTTTGCGTGCGCATTAGTTAATATGACAATTATTTATAACGACGATCTGAACAATAAGGGTCGCGCACCAACAAATAATTGGTAGTTAGAATTTATTTTAAATTTACAATATTTATTTACCTTTTGTAAATTTCAAACTAGTGACATCAATTTGAACCTTTCATAAATTTCAAACCAGTGAAATCACTATGGTTATCAGTAAATAAAATAGCTATTGGTAATGTAAATTGAATTAGAAGAAATGTAGGTTTTTTCATTATCTACAGGATGTAACGTAATAAGTGGGCAATACTTCGGGTGCCTATTCAACACCCAAGGACAATGGAAAAATTCATCTAAATATATATTTTACTTCACACGGGGAAAATCTTCGAAACACTTTCCATTTCGGGGGAATACCAGGAAATCCAAATAACGTAACATCCCCATTTACTAATACGTAAAATGAGTATAAGTCAATCTGAAATTAGAATAACTCTCTATTTCTGCACTCATTGTTAGTGTGACGTTTAATAAATGCGTGACGACACAGTAGTTTGACACGTATTGCTCTTATTAAAAAGACAAACTAAACTAATATGTAAAGTATTAGAAAAAGATACAAATCGTTTGAAAGTGATCAGATATTGTTTAAATAGTTGAACAGAATGCATAACACTAGTTTCGCATATCAGATTATTACTACTTACAACATAAAAGTATATCTCGTGATATAGAAGGTAAAATAGGACACGTGTTTATATAAACCTTTTTCTTTATTTTGAGATGCTGAATCAGTCCTCGCATTGTTACCCACTTGTGACGTTACCCCCTGTATATTCAGATAATTGGAGGTTCAAATAATCTATTATAGTGTGTTCATTGAAGAAAAAATATTCTAATAAATGAAAAATTAAATTTCAATCAACAGTGCATACCTAATCATTTTCTTTATCGTTTTTTGCAGAAATTTATAGAGGAATGTGAACTCAGCTAAGCAGAGAAATAAGTGAATTACGACGAAAAGAACAAAGGTAAGGAAAATAGAACATTTAATATGAAAAATGGTCACGCATACGTAAAAATATTTAAAATTAGTTTCAAACTAATTTTAATACGAAGTGGTATAAAATTATGATCTACTGTGAAATATTGTTATAAGCCGTAAATTATAATATATCTTCTTTCATTATTACTATACTTTAGATAAAAGAAACAGAAATAAATGTTGTTGTGTTACGTATTATATTACTATATTGTGATTATGTTATTTAGAGAAGGGAAGGTAAAGTTGTTCAGGAAATATTGAATAGTTTTAAAATAACATATAACAGAATTTGTCAAATATAGGGAAAAATTAAGCAGGGACATTAGATATCATATTTACGTAGCGTTTGATACAATTTTATTATTTTAATAATTTCATTTTCATTAATTCACGTAAAGTTACACGCGAGATAGCTTGGTAACTGAATATTGTATGTATTTGACAAATGTTTGTTTCTTGATAAATGGATCCGATACAACTGTCGAAATTCTAAACGCGTGAAAATAGCATTTGTTATTTTAAAGGAACAAGCCAGTATCTGGTGAGAAATGAAACACATACGACAGTCTGATCACGACATTACTTAATCACTAATCGTTAACTTTCATAACACACAGTGCTTAACTATGTATATGTGAAAAGTCGAGCTGGAGCATTCGCATATAATTAAGGTCGATTGCGAATTCGTTCCAGGAATCCGTCTTTTTTAGCTTGAACTGACAAATAAACACATTCAATTGATATCAGAATTGCACAGGTTTTTTTGTACAGCTAGAAAGCATAGATGACAAGAATAACGTAATTAAAAATGCTATTGAAATTTGGTTGTCCATAATAATCAACCAGATGTACTATTGCGTTGTTGGAACGAAATGTTGGTGTCCATAAAAATGATTTAATCGTTAAGTGGTTGTTGTTCTTGAAGAAATTTTCTTGAAAACGACGTTCGGTGGGTTGAATCCAAGTTAAACTATGAACCAGTATTGCTGATTTCGACGATGATTTTTGGACGTTACCAGGAAATTATTCAGTATGCCTGACTAAATATATCATTGGAAGGGACAACACAATATTTGAAACTTCAGCTTTGTTCCGTTTCAAGACTGCCGCTCTACGAGTACTTAAATTGCAACTGCTACGAAAATTATTTTTGCTTCAATCACATTCTCATTTCCTCCGATCGAGAAAATTATCACAAGTTCATTACCTATGAAAGAATTTTTCGAATCCTAATATTTTTATTTTATTTACCTCTCTCCTTGTGACGCAATGATGTACATTTATTGAGTTTTTTGTATATCGGAAAGTAAAGCCATTTGGTGGTTATATGTATAGAAATAAGTAAAAATAATTCAAAATGTTGAGTTTTACAATGTATTTAAAACTCACCGCAATCGATAAGGCTCCCCTCTTTCTAAATAATTACCATTCCTTCTGTAGGTGGACGCATGTGGGTGATACGAAGGTCAACGTTGGTTTTTTTAAATAGAAACATATACATATTTTTTATTCCACCATTCAACTCAACTCAACGTTATTTTCTATAAAAAAGTATGAACCTATTTAAATAAAAGAAACATGAATTTAGAAGATATTTTAATCTCAATACTTAAATACTCACCCTCTTTGAAATGCAGGAAGTGGAAAATGCATGTTTACATCTTTCTTCTGAAATCTGTGTACATTGTTCTCGTCCATAAAAAAAAAAATCCATTAGCGTTAGGTCAAGAGACCTAGGTGGTAATTCCTCAGAGCTTTTATGATCAATCCAACGATGTGAATAATGTAAATACATTCAACAAATTTGGAACACGGCGATCATAATGCGATGGAACACAATTATATTGAAACTCCTCAAAGTTAATATTATTTCAGACTATTTCAGAACAGTAGGTGTCTGAATATTCAGATTAAAATATCTCCTAAATTCTTGTATATTTTTCACATGAATGCGTTAATTCTCTTTTGGGGAATTGACTAGCTGAATCGAATGGTGTATTAAAAAATATATGTTTATATTAAAAAAAAATCAAAGTTGACCTTCATATCATTTATACGAGTCCATCTGTAGCAAACATAATTACGCCGTTTTATATCTTCCATGAAGTTATTCATCTTTCAGTTGAACCATTTTTTCATTCAGTAAATAGTTTACCTGTAATTTATTGATTGAAATTGGACACCTTGTATACAGTGAGCGTCAATATGAATTTAATACTCGAAATTTTCAACTTCTCTTTGAAATAATTTAAAACATATAAAAGAAAATCGGAAAAATGTGAATGATATTGAAAGCTCGATTTGTCCTCTTCAAAAAAAACATTCTTCTAGTAATAAATTTTAACAATAAAGCAACCCATAATGGAAAAAACAACAATAGTCCCTCTTTTTCCAGTCAATATAAAGTTAATATCCATAGATATCGGTAATAATTTTTCCTTTTTTTTTTATAAAGTTAATATTTTGTTGAACCTTCGCTGTTTTTTTAGAACTTCAGTCAATCAGTGATTTGTCAAAATGTTTCTTTTGACATTATCTTTCTTTTTCTTATTTTTCAATCAAAATAATTTCATAGATTTCCTGTGAAATCAAGATCTGGGGATTGCGAAGGATGGTTTAATTGTTTTGGTGTCCTATAAAGTAGTCACTCCTTTGCAATACGTGATATATGCTTTGAATCGTTGTCACTTTGAAATATGCATGTTCTTGATAAATTTAATTTCCTAACGGTAGGCTATACGTTTTTCCGTAATATTTCAACATAATTCTCCTTTTTCATTGTATTTTCAATGAACACGACATTTCCAACCCCGGAAGCGGCCATACATCTCCAGACCATCACAGATTCCCCTACATGTTTGACTGCATGGATTAAGTTTCGTTCCTTCAAAGTACTATTTTTACTTCTCCATACTTTTGGCAGTTTTCTTTATAATTCACCTTTATAAATTTCGAATTTGCTCTGACCAGCGAAAATGTGAAGAAAACAACATTCCAGAAGGATTCAATATATTTCAGGTGGTCTTTGGGACACCTGTAACCGTTTTTTTCTATTAACTTCAGAAATTATCGGCTTCTTCCTCAGAATTCTTTCAAATTACCCTGCTCTGTTCAATGTTCTATAGATTGTACTTTCACTGACCATTTCATTTTTGAGACTACTCAGCTTTCCGCTATTTTGACTGCTTTCGAAAAAGGATTTTGCTTTACTTTTTTGCAAATTTACCTCACGTCGTTCTTGTTGAATTTTTTAGTCGTCGTTTATGATCAATATTACGTAACAATTTGAGATTATTATATTTATCAATGATTTTTTTCACAGCCAGGATGGTTTCTTTTTAACTTCAGCAATTTCTTTTAAGGATTGTTCATTTTTGTGCATTTCGATTATTATTTGACGCTCTTCGACAGTTGTTTATTTACTCATTTCGAACTGACATAAGAAACATCTCCTTCTGATGTGTTGTGATAAAAACAAATTGTTGGGGGCTGAGAAAACTGTCTTGTGAACTGTGATGATTATGCATTAGTAAAGAATCTAAATTTAACACCTGTCGTTAAATAACACTTTCTATACGCCTCGTTAAGTCGTGAGCATTTTGAAGAATAGGTAAAAATTCTGATTAATAGGACTCGCATTCCTTTCAGGATAGTTCTTTGTAATTCCCACTAATAAACTGTTGCATTAAAAATGCACTTTGGTGTTTTACAAAGTTCGTTTATTTTCGAAAAGAAATATTCACAAAGACTAGTTTACAGAAGAGTCATTCTTGAAGCGCGTTATTACAATAATATTGTTGTTGCTTTAATAATCCTGTGTAAGTTTACATTTGTGGAAACAGACATAACTTTTTTACTTGCTCCACAGTTAGATACCACTCTGAAATTTGTATAGTATACTAAATATCCACTTTGTAGTAATCTTCGGAATAGTTAAATAATGCTTTGATCATTATTAACGAATTTAGAATTCCAAACAAATGAAATACTAGCGACTTATTGTTAGTTTTCATTAAGAATATACCACGTGTTATAAAGAAAATTTCAGGAATAGCATAGTCGACGTAGGCCAGAGAATTAAATACATCTACACAATTACAATACGATAAATAAATGATCATCTTACAATGTTTTTACTTTGATTTCACCAAAAGCTGTACTAAGATTGAATGTCTTCTTTTCATTTGCATACACAATTCTGGTTACAAGGTTCGTTTAAGGTACTTTGTACAACAGAACTGGAAATTCTTTTATAATTGCCCAATTTTCTTCGAATCACATGACAGGTATATTTTATTAACCGAAAAACTATTACTTCTTATAACATTAAACAATTATAATACAATAGTAATTAGTAATTGTAATGTTAATTAAAGACAATTATTTTAATGTACATATTAACTTCCTTGATTAAACAATTAACTAAAAATTTATATTTCAAAACACTGTGCCCTATACTACTTACGCTTTTACTTAAATATTTTTAAAAATCGGACAATTCCTACAGAACTGTCATTGAAACTCTAATGCAGACATATCCGACTATGCTCCGTCCAACGAGACGAGGCAGGAAAAATAAACAAAAAATAGTAGGTTTTCAGTGAGGACTCTCGCATGCAACTCAAGGCCGAATTTTAGCCCTCAAAGTACTACCTGGCGATGAACGTACACCTGAATTCTTTAGTGTTATTGCTAATGCTCAATAATGCTTAATATTACTTAAAGTATTCCAAATTTGAACATTATAGTTACAAAGAAAGTTTTTTCTTCTTTTTTTTTTCTACATTGCTATAAAAAAGAAAAGAGAACTTTCTCAGAAGAGATAATATTAAAAGCACTGGGAAAATTTCCAAATATTGTCAGCTCTCGAAGTGTATGAAATATGAAAATTGTAATTTGATAGAAGTACTTAAAGTTGAACACTTCAAAATTACCATTTTCACCGCGAAACATTACTTGTTTTGTTCAATATGTATTAACGATCCTGTTTAATATTTTTATTCAGTTTTTTTGAATGAAAGACAATTTGAATGAAGATCGTTCTTTTGAAATAGGAAACCATGTTTTCGTTAATAATTGCTGCATATCATATGTTTAAAAAGTCATGCTGAATAAAGTGAATAAAATTTACAAAATTCTTTTCAATTGACAAGAAATATCTTTTAAATCCCAAAATGTTCCGCTTTTTCACTAAATGGAATGTTTTCAGCACATCTTTCCTTAAATGTTCATAGAAGAATCACTTTCACCTTCAGCCCACTTTTCGTATTATTATTGCTTAAAATTGTCAGCGTCAATACCCATGATCACAACTATTCCTACATCTCAGGGACAAACTACGAGGTTCGTCGAAGGAATTATTTACATTAAAATGTTTATGCTATAGTGCAGATAAATCTTCGACCGAGCCTTTGATTCTCAAACTGCACTCATTTAAAATAGAACCATTCCAACATGCACAGTAAGATATTTCGAGACGATATTTTACGTATTTTATAGTTACTGTTAAGTTTATGTTTTTTCATCGGTTTAAAGTTTTTTTTAGTTTACGTATTATATTGAGTATATGTGTATTATAATCTATGTTAGTAATATATAAAATTTAAATTTAGCTGTTTATATATAGTTATTATACCCCAAAGAATACAATAACAATTCTAATTCTAGCATTAGAAGAAAATATTGAGCTATTACATGTATGCAACAAAGATGCAAACGGCTTCAACGTGAAGATATTAACGTTAGTAATGCTAGTGCTACGCTACTTAACATATATAACGCCCCATGGTACGTTACAAACGACATAATACATCATGACATGGCTATACCTTTAGTTAAATGCGAAATCACCCAATATAGCAAACGCCACATAAGTTAGTTAACGTATCACAAAAATTAATTGGCAAGAAAGTTATCAAACCCAAAAGATTCACTCCCCTAAATCTGGTACGTCGATTCTCCTAATAATTCAAACTCCATCACTGTACTGTACATACTGTAAGTAATCAACTGATGCAACGATTTACGTAGTTGTTTTTCATGTCTCGTACAACGCTACCATTTTTACTTATAATTTCCATTTGAGGAATTCATTGCAATACTCGTGAAGTTAATAAAAAAAAAAAACATATCTTTGTAATTAAAATAAAATCTGTGTAATAAATAAATAAAATCATTAGACTTTGAAGCTCATGACTTAATAATTGAATAAAAGACAAAACAATTATTATTAGAAAAAAGCCAGAATTTTCAGAAGCATTATTATAATATAATCAACATTGTTTTTCTTTTTTATAGTTACTATCTTTAATCATATATTGTTCATGTCTTCTATAAATTTATACGATTATTATAATTTATATAAAAAATTACTATGATTACTATTACATCCTTTTTGTGTTATATATGTATTATATATATATAATATAATATAATATAATAATGTATTATTGTTACATAATTTTTCTTTAATCTACATATTAATTAACGTACATACATTCTACCATTCAAATTTCATGTCGATATCTTTTATAGTTCAAAAGTTATACAAATATGTCACGGAATTTTTCAATCCGGACCATTGTGCGTCGTTTAAAAGTTCAACTGAAAATAAACAACGTGAAAAAGTGCCATCGTAACAAGCCATGATGCGTGGGGATTTGCGATTTTGCTAACTGTGAGAATTCGTGATTAGACATATGCACTTGTATTGTATATTCTCTACAGTCATACAGTACCTCATTACAATATCTTAACTCAGAGACGTGGTTTAACAGATCGTGGAAATGACCAATCTTCGTTTCACGGCTATATTATCATTTGTTTTAGTTTTAAATTATTATGAGTCGATCACTACATTTTTCTTTATCACTTTTAGAATGTGTTTTGTCAAAAGTCATTCTTTTGTCAAGCATGCGGTTTGAAGAACCGAAATATTGAGTGTTGTTGTGTCGCTTTAATGACTGCACTTCGACTTAACGAAGTGTAACCGAGTTGAGAAGATGGTTGAATCACGACCAAGTGTTCACCCTAAACTTTGATTTATTTGTACGTGGTGTGAGGAGGAGAGTTTTCTTGTTGGTTTGATAATTTTGTCGTGACTGATTCGTCTCGTTCCTGTCTCATTGCGGAAAGGTCTGTCGTCTTCGGTAACTGTTTGTTATTGATTAATTCTGTCGGTGTCGAGGTACTGAGGACAGATATTTTTACCAACTATAAGCTTCGTCAACAGAAAATTATATGACAGTTCGATGGTGGTAGTATACAATATTTAAACTATAAACGATTAACTGTCACGCATCGCAGGGATGCCTCGCGGATGGTCAGTCTAAGATGTGGCCTCCCTCGATCGGTAAGCAGCTGCAGGCCAGATTTTAAAAAATGAAGGTTTTCCCTTTATGAACAATAAACGGTTTCGCCTAAATCTTCATTCAATCTCACCACTCTCCGCTTACTGATCGGTACAAAACTCAACAGTCGTTCGAGCCATTAAGTCGAACACTTTCTTTTGCAAAAATATCATTATTCCTCAGCAACATAGTTTTGTGTCTGGATGATCTCCTTTTTTTGTGAGGAAAATCTTCTTAAGGCTTTCCAAACTCCTTGGGGTGAAATCGGAGGGCGTGTGCATCCCCCGCCCCGGCAACCCAGATGTGGAACGTATCCACTAAAACCCCCACAGTGATCATCCTCACACGACGAGAGAGGAACACCAGTATTGACAGTGGTGAGACTTCCATTGCACCTTCTCATGCGGTGCAGGAAGAAACGTGGCAGCAACCACGCTCATACCCATGAATATTGGGAGAGGGAGTAGGAGGGGGAGGTGGCTTTACATGCCATTCCCTCTCAGTCTTGTCGCCTTCGTCGCGACGTCGGAAATGCCCAGCGGTGGGCGGAATCACGACTGCCTGCGACTTTCCCGATTGCGTCCCGTTGATGGAGGCACGGGAGAGTAAACAATTCTCCCCTCACTTAACGCAGCCACGTATTGCCTACGGTTGACTTGAAGTCTCGCGGGACGGCACAAGGGCAAACAGGGGCTGGATCACCTATCCCCACCTACGCCGCACATTCTGGACTTTAGCCACACTGCCATAGTAGTAGGAATATAAGATTTCAATTGCGTCCCTATCTCAATATGTATATAAATATAAAGCTTGGAAATTATAAACTACTGAGGTTTTGTTTATGCTTATATTTAATACATACAACTTCTGTCTTATCTCATAAAAGTTATTTAATATAAAAAAGAATATTATGTAATAGTAACAGTTTTTCTATATGTGGAGTAATAAAGATGATTTTGAAGTATAATTAATTTTCCTTAATGGAATCAAATATTTTGTACGACCCAATCCAACTTAACTTTAGTCATTTTCTACAAAAAAGTATTAAATCAGGTTTCCCAAGAGAACAATGTTTCTAACGTCTTAAAATTTAACATTGCTATTACCGCATATATGAAATACAGGACGAACAGAACAATAAAAACAGAAAATTGGATTTTTTCTTAAAGAAAAGTATACATCTTTTCAAGAAAGTAATGAGTGCATTTTGTCCGTACATCAACACATGAAAGCTATTATAATATTTACCAAGAAAATTTGTTTTATATTTAAATTTGTAGCTGTCTAGAAACTGATTAACTTTTGTCTGACACATTTTTTCATCAGACAATTGTACCCCTTCCATTTTTTTCGTATTCCTGCTACGAGACTTTAAGTCAGCAGTAGAGAATACTCCCGCATCCTACAATAATATAAACACAGACTCACAGACGTATTATTCTGCTACGAAAAGAAGACACAAGTCGTTTACACCGATGCTCCGCCCATAGTCCGTTGCCACTCCTACGATTGCAAGAAGGAGGCGCCGTTGGCCGAAGACAGTGACAAGGCGATCCGAAGTTTAAGCAAGAACGAATTGGAAACGCGGTGCATCGGCGTAGCATCTCAATAAAGCGTCAAGTATTCACAAACGATAATTATAATTTGCTTACGATTTAAGTATTACCGCTGATTTGATACGTTGTTCGTAATGAAAAAGTGAATACAATTTAATATGGGCAATAATCATTAATATTTTGAAAATTATTTATAGCGAAAAAAACCAAATTGAATTTATTAAAAATGATGTAAATCCATTTATACGTGAAGCTCGTACGCATTTTGTAGTCGATAAAAATGAAATAAAATATTTAATAAACGCTAAACGCTGCTTGCAAGATCAGTTGATCTATCAATGACATGATACAATAATCGCGACACTCGCTAGTCGCATAGTGATTCAATATAAAGATTGAACCACTACAGATTGTTTTAATTTTAACATTACCGGTTTTTGTGTCAATTGTAATTGTATGAAATTTTCTTAAATAAAAATGAGTATAAGCGGAGTTATATTATTTTTAATAAGTACAAATTAGTTCTTTTTGCTATAAATAATTTCCAAAATAATAATGATTATTACGCATATTAAATTGTATTCATTTTTTCATTACGAGAAACTTATCGAATCAGTGATAGTATTTAAATTCTTCTCATTCTCTCTGATTTGGTCTCGCTACGGTCGTCGTCTTCGACTAATGGTGATTCTTGTTTGCGATCGTACGAGCGGCAACGGACTACGGGTGGACTGGGAATGTAAACAACTTGTGCCTTCTTTTCGCGACATGATAATACAAACACGCGCGCGCTCTTACAAATCGGGGTGGTATAGAAATAACCAGACTCCCGGTTGCCAAGACCAGTTTGGGAGCAACCACTGTCGGTACACTGCGAGCGACTAGAGGGGTAGTTCCCTGTGCACAGCAGACGGTGCAATCAACATGTCCATGCTATTACAATGATTTTCGCAAAGCTTTTGACACGGTCAGCTATTCCATTTTGATTGCCAAAGTTAATGCCGTAGTCGCGTAGTTAACAAATTGTTAAATTTAACTATTCTTTTTTTAGTGTCACCCCAGGAATCGTATTTGTGTTCTCTGCTATTCCTTCTGTTTTTTAATGATATTTTCGAATATTTTACATATTGCTCCTTTCTATTGTTCGCAAACGACTTGAAGATCTTTTGTACCATTAACTCCTTTCATAGTAGATATCTTCTACAATTTTACCTTAGTAATTTGGAGAATTGGTGGTCAGGCAATAGGTTATATCTTTACATTTCTAAATGTTCAATTATCCGTTTTTCGCGTAAAAAGGACATTGAATTGTTTATCTAATATCCGGGACCGTTAACAATATACGGGATCTTGGTGTTACGTTTTCGATTGATTTATCCTTCTTGATCCATATCCAAAGTGTTACACTTGAATTTATGAATAGTGTCACAATTTTTTAAAAATGACTATACGTTACTATACTTTATAATGACTGTACTTTACATCTGTTTTGTTCAATTCCATTTGGAACATTGTTTTGTTATTTGGTTCCCGTACCATGACTACCTTCATAAACAGATCGGGAGTATTCAGCATAAAGTAGTATAAAAACTTTTTTTTCCATTTATTGGATTTATCTATACATAATGTATCTATTCTGTATTAAAATTGTACTGGTTCGAAACAAAAATTTAACAAAGTTGGTAAGAGATATTTTACGAATATCCCACAAAGTAAAAGTATAGCAGGAAAAGGAAAATGAAAGTCCGAAGATTTACCGTTTTCTTTAACTGAAGGTTAAATTTTTCTATCAAAATGTTTCAATCGTGCGGTAAGGCACAAGTAGGAAAGAAAAATGCGTTGTTTGTGTGAAACACGAAAGAAAAAGTGACCCAAGATATAAATGCAGAAAATGCGAGATCGGTTTATATATTGATAATTGTTTTGAAATTTATCATACACAAATAAACTATTAATTTTAGTAATTTTAAAGTATTATTTTTAGCGAAATGAACTTAATACCATTATTTTTTGGTATATTTATTGAGTTTAGTTTTTATTTCTTATTTACATGTTAAAGTATATTGTAAACTTTACCGTTTCTAACATATAATTAATGCTCAAAAATAAGGCTTCTTTATTATTTAATTTGGTGCAAAAGAATAACAATAATAATTTATTGTGCCTTGAATAATTAACTAACAGACTTCACGCTAGCGAAAAAGTATTCTGGCATTAACGATTATCAGCGCTGGGTGAGCGCCCTTCATGCGGATTGCTTCAACTGGGAGTATTCAGGATTCAAAAAGTTAAATCAGGTCTAGCAACGTGTACCGTTCAGTTCGGTCCGTGACGCCAAGAGAGCAACGCCATAATTTTTTTCTCTCTATGAAGCGACATCTGTGTGTGTACACGGTGAGTCTCTAACCTAACCTCAAAGTGTTCTCTTACGTATTCTTTATTGGAAACCTACTCAAACGGTGAAATTATCTAATAAAATGTAGAACTTTTCTAAGTTTGGGTGAGCTCTTTCGTCCACAATTTACCTACTGGTAGAACCATCGTGGCTTTCTATCAGTCACCAAATAATGACAACAACTAGATTTAACATTCACTTCCACTTCTATGACAAAGTAAATCGTCCAACGAAAAATCAACATTCAAGAACAAAAGCTCAGAGAATGTTAAACTCACGAAATGCTAAACAAAAGGTACTCATAATAAATACCATACCTGTATCAAACAGATTTACTCCGTTAGAAACAATGGAAGTAATCGAAATTCCAGAATCTCAATCTCCCGTCAAATTACCGACTCGTCCGCCTGTCTTCCTAGATAACGTTCTGGATATATAAACTATGACCAATTCACTAGCACCAGTAGTTAAGTAGAAGGAATACAACCTAAAGATTAATAACAGCAAAAAAATCTACCAAAATCTTCAGAAATTTATAGAAATGTAATAAAAATTCTCAAAAGTTGAAACACGAGATTCCATACTTACCAATTCAAACAAGGAAGGTGATATCGAGTTGTCATAAAACAAATACATCACTTTGTAAACTTAGAGAACTTAAAAGAGAGAGTGTGCTTTTTTCATGTGGTCATAAAGTAATCAATTTTATAAATGTCAAGCACAACAACAATAGTCATCGCCTACCATCGTTGTTCTATATGGATCTCAAACAAAAACCGAACAATAAGAGATTTACAATATTACAAATTTAATGAACTGCATAATTGAAATAGAGCCCCCATTTAATAGGGCAAGAATTAGAACAGTGTAAACGATGCCAGCGTTATGGTCATATACAAAAATGTTGTAATAGTAATTTCTGCTAAATAAAATGTGCAGAATGTCACCCAACTAGTGAATGCACAAAACTCTCAAATACTTCTGCAAAATGCACATATTGTTTGGATGTCAGGTATACAAAGAACTACAATAAAGAAAATTTCCAAAACCAGGAGCCAAAAACTTATTAACTCAATCTTCAACACCTCCACCAAACACTTTATCAACAAACAAACAGAAATAATCAAGCATAATTTGAATGAATATAAAAACAAAGAGGATAACTCCATAAATAGCAACCTCAACAATTTTATTCAGTTAATTGATCAGAGTCTTTCATCAGAGTTCTGACAGGGGCCTACACAGGGTTCACTGCCAGGGCTGCCGGTGGGCAATCATGCACAAGGACTTGCAGTGGAGGCATCCGCTCGCGCAGACCGTCTACCTTCACCCTCGACTGGAACAACTTGATCGTATATGTTGCCGAACCGAGGCTTGTGCTGCACATTTCTGTGCTCCAGAACGCCCAGGATTCTTCGTCCCAACTCCCAGAGCACACGACGTGCCTCCTATCCTCCAACCATGCCGGAGGAGGAGGCCACCTTCTCCATTGCCCTCAGAGATGCAAACATCGACTGCGTCCTCGTTTGTGGTCCTCCTCCTAGCTAAAGGTAGGAGGAATAGCGGGATCGGGTGTCTTATTCTTCCGCTCCTACCGTTCTCACAGCCCGGGCGATTAAGTCCCCGTCTCATCTTCCATCACTGATAATTCACAAAGCTAACCGAGAAACTGTTGACTGCCAGGTGTCTTACGGTATATGCCAATTACGCATTAGGTACCTCGATCAGACTCGTATTGCAGCAAGCATAGCAAGCTGCATTTTTTGAGGGGATATCCGGACGGTACTTGCACCATTCGATAGGTGAGTCTACCTTTGTTCAGCCATGATACTTATTATAAACGTAAAACGTAATCGAAGAAGTGGGGGGAGGTAGAAAATACCAAAACTTCTGCTCAGCCACTCCAGCAGAAGCAATGGATTGTCAGGCCTCACATCGAGAGTTTCAACTTGTCGTTCCGCCGGGATCTCTCCCCGCTCGCGGAACTCGCAACTGCTTTTGTAAAAAGTTGTCCACGGAGCCACAGGAAGATTTAGTGGGGGAAGCCCCGATAGAACAGTCGTCGCCTCGTAGGACATGTAGCCGTCCTATAGACGTCGGTGACCCGCAGAACCATTCATTTATGGATTCGAGGCAGCACCGTTTGGCTGCGCTGGGAGACGTGTGCGTTACGTTACTCGTCCAAACAATCGCAACATCTAGCGACGATGTATCATCATACCGAAAATAACCTATGTGCAGTCATTCATCACTGTGTTTTTAAACTACAGTCTACATGAACAATTACTCAGAATGGTACTATTGATGCGAAATTCTTTCATTCTCGAATTCTAATGGAGAAAGAAACGTTATTAATCTTGAAAGAAAATTAAACGTTATAAAATATTTTGAAAATAAAATAAAAATTCATGAAATTAGTAAAAAAATTAATTTTGTACCAACAACTCTTAGAATTAACATTATTGAAAACAAAGATGTGCTATATTCAAACGTCATTTTGAAACATCATAGATTATTTATTGCTGAAACAGTAACTTGATTAAATATATGGTGCGATAACCAATTAAAAGTGAACAGATGTTCACTTGCTCAACATAAAATCACGATATGTAATGTGGCTGAACTAATTTTTAATAAATTAAAGACAAGGTATAAACGAAGTAAAAAATTAAACATTTGTTGCAAGTAATGGGTAGTTTAGTCGATTCAAGTAACGTAGTAATTGTCACAATATCAAAGTTACTGGAGAAAGGGCAAGTACAGATGACCAATCGATGAGTTTTTTTTCCAGAGAAATTGAAGAAAATCAGGGTATTCGTTACCATACTTTCACAACTTTTCCCATTCCCTGTTCAGCTTAAATAATCCTGAACATTCAAAAATTATTTCGAGGATACTTCCCATAACTTCATGATATATGTATCTCTTTCAGCAGCACTTCCGGTTTTAATCCGGTTAAAATGTAAGATGAAATCTTCGATTTTATTCTCGAAATCCATCTCTGATGCTCCTTTTTTGGCCATAGACATTCTGATCTCACTTGACAATTAATGAATCTACTGGATAACAATCTACGCGTGCTACTCTACACCGTAGGAAATTGTACGAGTCCTTTCAACTCTTCACAACCCCGAATACGGTTCCGACTCGGATGAGGGAAAGGGATGAATACGAGAAATCAATTGTATAATACTCTATTGGTTTTTTTTAAAAGGACAGTTTTTTGTATATATTTCTTTTGTAAAAATGTATAACTGATTTCTGCCAATGTTCCGTCCTAAAATCTAAGATTTCTAGAACAAAAGTACGAAGATGACAGTTAAAATGGGGCATGATTATATTCCGTTATTTTTTACTATTTTCTTACAGAAATTCAATTTTTTATATATAACAATAACATTTGTATGTTATTTCTGGCAGTGTATTCAAAATTTGTGAGATTCGTTTAGCAATAGGCTTACTATATAACGTAGCGTTTAAATTATATCTTTAGGTGAATCTGTTCCTAATGGAATTTTCTATGGAAAATCTTTCTACTATTATATAATAAAACAAGTTTTTTTTATATTATTCCTAACAGGGACAAGCGTTTCTCATTTAGTCAATGTTGCAAGTTCGTGATATATATTGCGCAAAATAGTATTAAAGTAATATATTAATATTGAAAAAATGGAAACAGGAATGGTTGACAAAATATATTTGTTGCAAGATGATAAAAATTAAATTATTAAAACAAAGCTTTCCGGTACCGAACAAGTTTTAAGAATGTTATTTCATAATAAAAGAAGTTGTAATCAAAGTTGTATCAAAAGTAGCAACAGTTGCAACAGTTGCAACGCTTTAATCATTGTCGATTTGAATTGCAAGAAAAAAAAGAAAAAGAATTTCTTGAATCACTGGATGACTTCTTTAATATGTCTCACCAAGATGCGTTGAGCATGATAAAAATTGAAACGATAGACTTTTTCTTTTAAGATGAAGGAAGAAAGGAAGATCAGGTTCAACGAATGATCAGGTTTTTGTATTCCTTTTGAACAAAGTGAAACAGCAGAATTCTAATTATTATCATGCTTGTCTGATGATGAAAATAAATAAAACGATGATGAAAATATTAAATTTGAAGATATTACGGATGTACCTCCGAGCAATTAAAAAAAAAAGACGAGCTCAGAAGCGGGTTATAACTCCGAATTTGGTTGCAACACTAGACAAATGCAAAATAAGTGACCGTGATAGTGTCCGAATCAATGCAGCAGTTATAGAAGCTCTCGATTACAACTTGGATGATCTAGTAGTATATCGAACATCAAATTTCATGTGGCGCTTAACAATCAGGAGCTACTTGCGGGGATATTGAATTGTTATCGAGCATACCTATAATTCCATCGAGTAGTGGAGATGATTAAGCTACTGCGGTCCATTATTTATTACAAGGATATAGATTGTCCAACAAGGTGCAAGCACATTGTTGTGACACCACATCATCAAATACTGGATGATTCAAAGAAGCTTGTGTTCTTGTGGAACAAAAGTTTGAAAAGATTTTGTATTTATCTTGCAGACATCATATATATGATACTGTTTTACAAAGTATATTCGTTAATGAAATGACAAAATCCGTAAGACCAAGTATTACTCCATTTAAAATATTCCAAGAAGCGTGGCCTTCGATTGACAAATTAAGGTTTGTACCAGGAATTAGTAACGACACACGACAATTAAAAATTGTAAATGACACCTCTGAGCGTGGTGTTAAGCTCATACAAGATTACAATAAAATATTGGCGAAAAATGAGGAAGAAATACAATTTATCCTACAAATTATTTCCGAGAATAGAAAATGTGTTTCGCATGTAACAAGTACACTTTGTCAACAGATATGTCATTATAATAATAATCTTTATTTTGGCCTCAGATCCATGAAATGTTGACTCGATTTACAATATCTCTTTATTATACTTATTCCTTCCTCTCGTACAACTGTTTTTTTTTCTCTACGCTAAAATATCTATCTCTTATATAAATGAACTTGTATATTCAACTGTAAACTATTAAATTATTAATTTCTAAACTATGCTTTATATTTTAAACCTAACAATTACTTAATAGGTATTTACTTTAAATTTGCTTCTTTGGTTCTTCATTTTGCCTACTATTCCTATATGGAAATATAAAATACAATTTATTGAAAGGATGTTTTAAGATAATAAGAATATTTTCATTCTTTATTTTACTGCATATTCATTTCTTAGTTTTAAAGCTATTCATTTTATACGCTATATTCTCCTGCATTGAGTCTATATTTTATAATGATTGAAATAGAAACATTTAAATATCTTCGTTACTTATAAACATATAGAAAATGTATTTAGTAAAATTGGTTGTATTTAACGAAGTAAATGTAATGTGAAAAAGTATATTTCTTCTCGCAATAAATTTTGGAAATTTTAGAATCGCAACTTATAAGAAAAAAAAAATCATAAATTTTGTTTCTATGTCTTTATAGAGTCTAAAAAAAAACGAATTCAAAGAGGTAGAAAAATGTGCGACAGCGATATACTTTAATAAGGAAAACCGGTTACAAAGATAAACAAATTTTGGTGAGCTTCTCTTCTTCGGTTCCTCACGAGATTGTCTTCATCAATACTCTTAGTACAAGGCTCTCGAAACATTCTACGTCGTGTCTTATCCCAATCTTCCTTTTTTCAGAAATCCAAACTCTGTAATTTCTCCAAATTTCTTCGTATTCTACGAAGATTCCCCACTTCTTTGTCTCTCCAAATTTGATATTTATTTGTTTTTCTTTGCCGATTCTGATGAAGCCCTCGTAACAAAAGATCATAAGTTGTTGTTGGGTTACTCCCTGCTGTACCAGTTCATAAGGGGTTTGTCTTTCTCCCTGTTGTTATCCGTCTTATTCAGAATGTACCCAGTATAAAATTACTGTTTCTGCTCAGAAACATGTGAACAGACTACGTCTTAGAAACATGGATCTTGTCATTTTTATGATAATGCGGTTCTCTCTTTCTGCCCTTCCGTTTTGATGAAGGATATAGATTACATTTAATGCTATGGTTCCTTGCAACTTTAGAGAACGGTTTGATGGTATACTTCGTGCCACTATTACATTACATACTTTTCTAAACTGGTAATAATTATCTTTGAACGTTACAAAATATGTGCAACCAGTGAATAACAGATTTTTCATAGATACAGATACATCAGTCGCTACGAGTTCACCAACTTACGTCACTTTCAAAAAACTGTACACTGGAAATTTTCAAACAAACATCCATCACGTGCCTTACTACAGTTTACTTCCGAGACTTTCAAACCTTTCAATTTTAATAACTCGAGAACATGAGATTTACTCTGGTATCGCACTCCTTCATACTACATTTGAAGGATATTCTCTTTTGGGCTGACGACGAGAAGTCAGTGGTTCTTATTTTAGATCACGTCAACATCTAGAACGTAGAGGCTGTTGCTTCCTTTGTGAACCTCGATGACAAGTGTATTGTCGAAACAAATAAAAAGTGCTCTCTATTTGGATTGGTTGATTAATCACCTTGAGTATCTGCCTTGCTGTACGAAGATTCGTCCTAAGGTCCTTGTATATCGCTCTCCGGCATGGTTCCCGTTCTCTTGGATGGCTATCACGTATGGAAGAATATAGAAGCGAAAAGACAGTACAATTATTCTGTACCAGAGATATACTTCTCTTTCCTTCCCTTTTTTAATTATATACTTTAAATGTGCCAGCCTAATTCCGTTGCACAGCAGACACGATCAATATAACCAGAAGGTCCAGGGGTTGCACACTTACTATACAACTTGCTCTCTTATAAGAGAGCTCAGCGTTATTCTTCCTTTTCAGATACATTCCTTAGGTGTGATTCTCCACACGTTAAGAATTTTAGCTTCATTTAATTTCTCTGCGATTCATGATTCCTTCCACTCTTTGAACCTTCTTTACATGTTAATTAATTTACAATTCGAGCTGATTCAGTACTTACGTTCAGCTCGTTCGTTTTCAAGTATGCCTCTTCAACCATTAATCTGGATATTATCCAATCACTATCCATGGTACGATATGCTAAGGGAGTAGGGTCCCACGCCCTGTGAAACTGTCTGAATTCGACTGCCAGTGTATTTAAAATTGTCGTGACTGATATCATGCCCGAAACGAGCTGATTTAATTCCCTTAAACGCGAGGCTGAAGATTCCAATTTACTTATGTGCGTTGCAACGTTGTTTCCGGGCACACGGTGAAGCAAAAGTTAGTCTGTTGCAGATGAATTGCATCCACCGATTTTTCCTTGTACACTATGTGTAAAGGCTTGCAGCTGCTGTTTATGGAGTACCCTTTTCTTCTTTTTTCAATGCGGGAGAAATTTTCGGAAAACTCCCCCGATTCCTTGGGGAGGAGTCGGGGGAAATGTGGGATTTCTCTCAAACGGAACTCCAAAAAAACTTACCACGATGACCATCCTCGCACATTGTGGGGAAGGTATCGGGAACCATATTCGCTAAAGGGGGACGAAAAGTACACCCCCCCCCCCCTCCCTTCCCCACTTTTCATAAGGTCTGGAGGCTCGGCGACGAGACAGGGCCGCACTGCTGCAAGCCCCTATCTCATGACCGCCCGCGACCCGCGTAGCCGCGCCCAACGGTACGAAAACGCAAGGCGCCACCGGGCCGTCGACGCGGAGTTTATTTTGCGTCCGCTCTCGCCTCCGTCCCACGGCCTCCTTCTATAAAATTACGGTTTCGCAGAAGGAGGCCACGGCCTTCCACTTTCTCTCGGTGTCGAGCACGGCTCTTACCACGCCCGGCAGTGAGAGATACGCCCCAATCGTGCTGACCAGGACACGGCATTAACCCGCCCAGGCTGAGATGGAGCACTCCTGTGCTTCGGGTCTATTAGGGAACATGTAGGATGACTACGGACGAGGCCTGTAGCCGATAATTAAAATTGCAATTTGTTTAGTCCGAAGCACAGGGTAGGTACTGACTATTACCCCGTCATAAGGGGAGGGTGGGGGTTCCTGGTATGCGTGTTCCTAGTGCGGCTTCGCGGACGACTTTCCAGGTGTTGGGAAGTTCCAACCCAGGTCTGTGAAATTTGCACGCCCTGTCCGCATCGCGACGCCTCTCGTCTACGCCTTATAGCGGCGGGCATTTCATCGGTCGCGCGTTGCTTCTTTCAATGGGTTGTTCGTCCACATTTCCTTCAGGTTTGACCTGCGAACGGTTTCACCCGACTATTTCAAATGTCACGCATGTCCAGCATAATACGCATCCAAATTTCAAGCTCCAACTTCCAGACCCCACTAGCTTGTCTATTTTGATCTTATCATCCTTCGTATTCATAATTTTCACAAGTCTGGATAAAATTCAGAAAATTCCAAAATAGAAAAATCGTTGAATATATATAAATAGTGGGTCGCATTTATATACAACTGAAGCAGAATTGCCAACGGCTAAGAACGAAAGCACAATAATGACTACTCAGTGAATTGGAGCTAGGGGCAATTTTATTTTATTTTAAATTCAGATAACATTCGAATAGAAACTTCGAGTAAAAAATTATCTTACATGATATTGAAAATTATGTTCATGTTAACATAGAAACTTTAATTTCATATGAAAACCGCACACTTTTTATTAGACTTTAGATAAATACTGATTTTTTGCAAAAAGATATTTCAGGTTGACAAATCGATGAATTTATATACGTAATAACATAATATTTATATACAGGGTGATTCAGCTAAAGAAGGCCACCTAAGTATCTTCTTTATTTTTAATGCCACAAAAAACATTTATCCCATAATTTAAATAATATCGAAGGGGAAATACCATAGAAGAAAAATCAGTTTGTTTGGTTATTGTTTCACAGTATATTCAAGATCATCGTTATTTTTTTATCAGAAAAATTTATATTTTTTTATTTCATTTTTTTCTAGCTAGAAAAATACATTCGAATATGTTTAAGTCGTGATTAAACCTTAAAGCTATGGCACATCTGGTTTCCATCTGGTATCATTGTCCTCCAACGTTAACGAGCTCTTTATAATCAATCGGACTTTGTTTGTAATGGTTAATAAAGATATGATTCGTTGCTGTCGTCTGTATCGCTGCCGATGAATACGACTGAGGACTTTATAATGTAAACGGTACGTTCAAATGTAATTCCAATATTATCTTGCAATTTTATCACAATCTTGATAGTCAAGGTCACCCGAAGGTCATGACTTAAGCATATTCAAATGTATTTTTTCAACGGTTACAAGATGGATTACGAAAAAAATACAAATTTACAAAACCGAAAAAATAATCGAACAAAAGAAATTTTTCTTCCATAGTAGTCCCAATTCGATACAATTTAAGTTATGCTATAAACATACTCACACACGCGCGTGCGTGCGTATACACATGTGTAATTTATTCATAAGTTAAGTTCAGATAATATTATCCAATAGTATCCACTAGTTTATTTATCACTTTAATTTCAGATATAATTATAAGGAAATATCTGGAAAATCATTTGTATGCCGATACCTTTTAAAATAATACATAAAACTATTGCACATGTAATACATTATTTTTCCATTACAAAATATTCATTATTACCTTTAAAACAGCGGAGTATACTTATGTTGAAATTGACGTGTAATCGTGAAAATTTTTAAACATTTAATCGAACACAGTCTGGATTCCTGTTGTCCGATTACGCTCAAATTTTGCATACAACACACTTCCTTAACGAATGTCATAATCAAAAAGTGTGAGTCCAAAAAAATTCGCAAAATTTTCGATCTCTACAGCCAAGGACCAGTTCTTAGTTGTTATATCCTGGAAAACTTAAGAAGCGGTCTAGGGCAAGTACGCAGAGTCAAATATAACCTATTTCTGCAGCGAGTGCATCCTTTATAGATTGTCTTGAACGGAGCGAGCAATTGAAGGTTGGGAAGTTTCAAATTTCTGTGTTTTGTGAGCGCGGAGAATCATGAAAGCTAGTCCCGATGGTTGATAACAGAAGCTTATTTCACAGTCTCTCATAAAATGGATTTGTTACGTTACGTAAAGAAAAGGGATTGAAAAGTCAACTCAACTTTTAGTCGCAATCTTTGTCGAATAATTCAACCGCAGTGGTAGATTAGTCGAAAAATTGTACATTCTGAAACGTAGGTTTATCGTGACGCTTTGTCCACTGCACAAGTATGACAATTTCAATGGACAAGTTTATAAACTGGTGTCAGCGTAAAACGTTCTACAGACTATCTAGATGTCTATGGCAAATAGTAAGCATACCATTATTCAGCCACGAAATGATCTCCGATTGTTCTTAAATCGAACAGTAGTCGATATAGAATCAGGTAGTCACACTGAATTTAATTTCTTATCCTAATCATTATCAGTGTCATTGAAATGCCCACTACTCTTTTTTCGACTATTTTAATCATCTTTCTCCACCACTGGAGAATAATATCGGTAAATCTCGAAAAGTTTTACCAGTAATTCGTTTCTTTTTTACCGATAATGAAATAAATTAAATGTAATAATAAAGTACGTATATGCGTTTTATAAAAAATTATTAAATTTTTCAACATTACATCAGACCGGAAAGTCCCCTTAAATGTTTTAATACTTTCTTTCCTATAAATCATGGATAAAGGAAAGAATTCACTATGGTTCGTGCATTATTTTTATCCTACAGCAGTAAAAAATGCAGCAGTGTGTAAACAGTGTTCAAAGACGATAAAAGCGACAGATAAAAGTACCAGCGGTTTACACAACAATCTCAGAACTTAACATAAAATTAATTTATTAAAATGAGGAAAAGAAAAACGTGACGATGCACATTCTCCAATTGCAGCTGTTCAAGTTCAAACTGCTAATATGGATTCTTGATCCAAAATTGTTTTATATTTCAAGAAAACAATTGATGATCCGTCGCGGATCGTCGATGTAAACAATTTATGCCAACATTTGGCAGTAGCACGGTACGTTTACACTAGCTAGCGTGGTTTTTAATTTTTAAATTCCAATGTTTTGCCTTATCCTCTTAAATTGTGCCACTTGCTGAAAACATAATACGTTCAAATTTTAAATTAATTGAACAACGGAAACCTGTGCTACAAAGTTTTAGATTCTATCGAATAACGTTCCTTCTCTCTCTGGAAAGATCATTTTATTATTGCGAAGGAATGGTATTCGACCGCCCTTGGTAACAGCAAACGTTTCTAGTTTATTTCCTGTTGAAAGTTCAATTTGTGTGTCTCGTAGAGCGGTGTTCGCAAAAAGAGCGAATTAATACGGAAGAAATGGAAACTAGAAATGCTGATTAAATATATCTGTCAGACCATGACGAAAGTTAAATTAGTGTAGCGAAGCTTTCTAGTAATACTCAAGTTTTGCAAGTATTATTTTATTTAGTTACGAAAAGTAAAATTAGACCTTTAATCGAGTGCCGTAATTATGATACAAAGAAATTGAATTTTTCCGGGAGAAGAATTCTCCAAAGGCAAACACACAACTGTATAAGGTTAATAGGATTGTATCAGAATTGGTAATAGTTGCAACGTTGCAACAAACTCTAAAATGAATCGCAAAAAAAGAAAAAAGAAGAATTTCTTGATTCACTGGACAATCTTTTTAGTATTGCTCACTAAAATGTGTTAAATATGATTAAGATGAAATAATCATTTTCTCTTAAATCGTTTTTTTTTCTCTTAAATCGAAGGAAAGTAGGAAAAGAAACTTTAATGATCGGAGCAGATAAAAGTTTAATGAAAAAGGAGCAATTTTGAATGGAAAGACTACAATTACAAGAGCAACAAATTGGTGTGCTGTTAGAAATTGAAGGTACACGATTCTCAAATATATTCCTAATTCCAATTGTGTTTTAAACCTTTTTGCAAATTCAGTGTCATTTATTTCGTATATTATAAATTTTATATAACTTGTGTCGATCTCATCTAGTAATGAGCAAGAAATTTCCACGTAATCCACACTCGAAGATCGTATCATAAATGAGCCTGACTTCTTTTACGAAGCGGGACCAAATCAACCAAAAAAGTCAAGAAGAACACAAGTTATGGATGCAAAACTTGTCCCCACATTAGATAATTCTAAAGTAAGTGATCGAGATGCAGTTCTCGTTATACACTTTGTTGTTAAAGCATTAGGAAATAATTTAAGTAGTATGGTAGTTAATCGGTTTTCAATTCGACGCTACGTTGCCAATTTCGAGCAAAAAGGACTAAAAAATTACACGAATCATTCCAGGAAAATTTGCGGAAAATTATAACTGTCTACTGGAATGGGAAACGGTTGTTGCGATTAACTGGTAAAATATCTGTTGATAGATTATAAGTTATTATTATGTACGATAGAAAAGAAAAATTGTTGGGAATTCCTGCTATTGAAAAATGCACAAGAAAAGAACAGGCCCTAGCCGTATCAGAATTATTAGAAAATTGAAAACTGAACATAGGATTATAGGAATATGTTGCGACGCAACATTTATAAGCCTGAAACGACTTAAAGAAGGCTGCGTGATCTTACAACAAATACTTGAGCAAAATTATTTATATTTTTCCTGCAGGCATCGCATACACGAAGTAAGTTTAAAAAGTATGTTTAAGCCCAGAATGTCAAAATCGCAGCATTTGAAATTCCATTATTTAAAAAGTTCCAAAAAGCATAGTCAACAGTTAATAAATATAATTATTTATTGATCATGTTTAGGGGATACTCGTGTTTATGAAGACCTTATGAAGCAGTTATAAATGGGTTATGAAGGATATAAAATTGACATTGGATTTCTGTTCACATGCGATCAATCAAGAACATCAAAGAGGCGATTATGTTGAATTTTTGGAACTAATGATTATTTTCCTTGGCAGAACATTAATAAAAGGAAATTCCTTCTATACCTTTGGAGTTTTTCACTATAGCAAATGAATGGTCAAAGCTATTTATGTAATAAAAATATGTTCATTTTGGAAAAAATTTTTGATAAAGTATTTCAATTCATTTTATTATAATATGTAATTAGAAATTCAGTTTGGATAGTATTATGTGCATGTAAGATAGATTTTACATTGAAAAGTATTTAGTACTGTTTCTAAAACAGTGGAACACATTTATATTAAATTGAATAAGTAATAGAAATGTTTAAACTTTGATTCAAAGGCATGGGTTCCCGTTGTCCAATCACTCCTTAATTGCGGCAGTAATTAAACGGCTGCCCGTCAGCGACTCCTTTGCAGTAGGTTTTCACTGAGGGCTTTTGAATAAAAAAAAAAATGTAAATTACAACGAAGAAATGAACACTTTGAAGAATGATTTTCCAAAGTTGTGGATAAAATAGAAAATAATGCTGTTACGGTGGTGGATAACACACCATACCATTCACCAAAATTGTACAAAACTCCTAACATTCATTTAAAAAAAAAAAAGCAAGATACAGCAATGGTCACAAGGTAGAAATATTACATACAATGTGTCCCAATCATCACCGGTCTTTATCCTCAGCAACGAAGCGCATTTTCACCTCAGTGGCTACGTGAATGGATAAAATTGTCGCATATGGGGCACGGAAAATCCACGACAGGCAACAATTGCCAATTCATCCAAAGCGAGTCACTGTTTGGTGCGGTTTTTGATCAAAAAGTGTGATTGGGTATACTCCCAATTAGAATACTTAGCCATAACTTGATAATTTAACAACGCAACATACGAAACGGAATAAACTGCTACACACTTAGATAAACCATGACTTTTGTCAGACATCGAACTATTTGGATATTTTCTACAGCATCCTATCATTATCAATATTTATAAACACTGATCTAACACACGGTCAGAGACAACCAGTAACAGAATACACGATAAGTGTATCACGCAACATATTGATTTCATTTTTGCCATAGTCAAATAGTTCTGGAAAACTGATCTTACAGTTTGCAATCAATTTTGTAAAGTGACCGATGGGGTAAACAGGGCCCCAATATTTTTTTGAAAGCACGTAGCATTCATTTTTTCACATTATTATGATATATTTCATAATAAGTAAATCGCATTGCGTAGTTGAGCAAACTTCAAATTCCATTTGCTCAAATATAAAGTCTCAGATGAAGAAATTGTATACCATATTTTTTCCTTATTTTTTAATGTAGGATTATCTCCTGGCCGGTTGTACTACAATTTTTCATCCACCCTGTATATTTATATTGTCGACGAATATTTATACATTAATGTAGTAATTTCTTCTTTCTACATATCTAGGGTTCCCTAAAATTCTATGTTCCAAATAATAGGTTATTTGGATAAATATTTACAAATAATTTATTTAATAAAATCTTGTTTACTCGTCAATCACGTGCAGTTGTCTTATCTTGTGCCTTGTCTCGTTGGACAGAATATAGCTTCTGCTGCGTTCTATTCGACGAGCCTATACGTTCAAGACGTGTTGGCCATTTCTCGATCAGAATAATTAATATCATTGTTAAAAAAATATTGATCGTCAGCAGAGTGTTACCCCTACTCTGCTGAAATATTCTTTTTCGTTTAAGGAATATATAACCGTTACGGGAAGTCGGCTCGCATCGCAAAGAAAAGGTTAATAAGAAAGTTGATACGTGTATCCCGATGGGGGACCCGTTGTTCGAGTTGTTTTTTAGTTAACGTTGATGATAATTCGAATCGGTGTACGCGAAGCAGGTGTCTTCTGAGAAGGAACCAGGTCGAAGAACGATGAAACACCATTGCTGAGAAATAACGGTACGCTTAGTGATGGTGAAAAAGGCGAATCGCGAAAATTGCACCCTTCCGCGATCCCAAGTCTCCATTGCTTTGTCGCAACCGTACATTTTTATCAAGAAATACGTTCCAGCTACCTTTGTGAAGTGTAACTGCTACCCTATCGCGGGCTCTGAACCTGACAGCAGGTGTACTTGCCTGACGCGTCTCGTAATTGAACCAAGCTAAACAGGTCACGCGGTCATTTTGATGTTTATCGAACGATGGGCCTCACGTGATACTTCTGCGGTTTCTTCCTCAGGGATCATTAAATTCTCGAGATACGTACTTGGCTCTTTCGAAGTAAATCCTGACAGATCTGTAAAAAATGTTTTGCACAATTTATTGTCAGTGAATTGATCCTTGCGCGACATCAGTGTTCATTTGTACAATTTCGGTATTACAAGTATAGTTTTAGGTAGTTTTATGTATTGAATATTGAAATATAAAGATTTTACCATGTAGTCACACACGCAAAACAGAATTCTCATCGATGTGATATGCCTGCGCGTTCAAGACATTTGACGCGTTAAGTATAATTTATTTTCATATATTCCTAATAAGTATACTTACTTTATGAAATTGTTTCCACGATACCTTCGACTATTTTTTTTTTTTTTTTTGTACAATTTATTAACAAGTTTAACGCGTTAAGTATAATTTATTTTCATATATTCCTAATAAGTATACTTACGTTATGAAATTGTTTCCACGATACCTTCGACTATTTTTTTTTTTTTGTACAAGTTATTTATGACATTTTATTGTATAAATAACATTGTGAGATAATTAAACTAATACTACGTTTTTATTGCCTGAATATAACGTAATATAAAGGAATTTGTTATTAAGTTTAATAGAGAGTTCATAGTATCATATTGCAAATATATTTCTAGAATATGCTTTAGCTAAGTACTATATATGAAATAAGAAAAAATTGTTGAAGTAAATGGTACTCAGTTCGATGAGAGTTATTTCGATTAAAAAAAATGAATACTACGCGCTTTCAAAAAAATATTGGGGCCCTGTTTACCCCATCGGTCACTTTAAAAAATTGATTGCACACTATAAGATTAGTTTTCCAGAACTATTTGGCTATAGCAAAAATGAAATCAATATGTTGCATATAATAGATGAAGTAAATAGATGAAGTAAAAAGTTCTGAACGTTCTTCTCTTTATTTCGACGATGAAATTAACAAAGTTAGAATTTTCGGATTTAGATCAAATATGCGCCGTTTTTTTTTCGATAATTTTTGTTCATTTTGAAGGCAATTTCATAATTCTGCGATTGAAGAAGTCCTCGTCCATATTGGTAAAAAACTTGACCAGCTCATTTTCACAAGCCTCTCTTAAGGCCAGTTTTTCACCATCAGGAAAATTTTGCAAATGCTGGAAAAGGTGATAATCGCTTGGTGCCAGGTCTGGGCTATATGGCGGGTGCGATATAACCTCGCATTCAAGCTCTCGGAGCTTTTGGCGCGTCGTTAAAGATGTGTGCGACCTGGCGTTGTCTTCAGGGAACACAACAAAAACATTCCAACGTAAACATTCCAAACATTCCTCTTACGTAACCGAACGAATCCCTTCCTATTGACCAATTCGGGACGCTTCTCGTTGATCGGCTGCTTGAGTCTGGTCAGTTGTTGACAGTAAAGGTCCGAATTGAGTGATTGGTCCGATGGGAGCAGCTCATAGTGGAGGATTCCCTTCCAATCCCACCAAATACACAGTAAAACCTTCTCGGTCGTTAATCCGTGCTTGGCGATCGTTTGGGCCGGCTCACCGCACTTGGACTACGATCTTTTTCGCCTGTTGTTCTCATACATGACCCATTTTTCATCCCCAGTCACGATTCGCTTCAAAAATGCATCGTTTCGCTCGAAAAGGTTCTTTCGCGCCAATTCGTGTGGCAGCCATACATCGAGCTTCTTCTTGAGACTGGCTTATGCAAATGGTTCCAAACGGTTTTCTGGCTAATCTTCAGTTCCCGGGCAATGGAACAAGTCCTCGCATGTCGGTCTGACTCCACGATTTCCATGATTTTATCAACATTTTCGACGATTCACCTACCAGAGCGTGTCTTATCTTCGACGTTCATATTACCAGAATGGAAGCGTTGGAACCACCGCTTTGCTGCTGCATTCGGTACTGTGTTGAGTCCATAAACAGTACAAATTTTTTTCTATCGAATTTTTCTCGTTTTTCACCTCCATTTTGGAACACTCTAACACACAATTGGATTCAATAAACACAAAACTGTCAGAGAACTTTTTTTAAAGAGATATGTTGCCTTTAAGTTGCAGTGTAGAGTGACAAGATGCAACGTAAACATCGTGAGATATGGTTCACTAAAGCCGTCTAACGAAAAACGCTCAAAACTTTTTACTTCGCCTATTATTTTGAAAAAATAATTTTTAACACTTTATTTAGCACATTCTGCATAATATTTTTATACAATACGTACTCTTGTACTTCTCTTTATGTAACCGAACGAATCTTTATCATAATAATTTAATATGTAGCTAACAGAATACGGTATAACAATAGCTGTAGTGGTTTGAAACATAAAAATAATGTAATTCTATGCGGTTATTTACGTTGGAAAACCTATGTAATTTAGCGTAAAAAAAAGTGGGATCTTTGAATATTGAAACACGCTGTCTATTTTCTTGATTTCTATTTTAATAAATGAAATTTAATATAAAAAAAATGAACAAAAAATAATCTAATCGTATTGTGCTTGTTCTCTTAAACATCGACTATGTTAAACTTCTATCGGCGGTTTTTATCAATGGAATTGGAGATATCATACAATGATTGATATATGAATTCTGAAGGAAAATTTCCTAAAAGTCCTCAAAGGTTTTGTTTGACACTCGCGGAAACCTGTATTTGTTAGTTAAATAGATCTATATCATATCTATGTAAGATTTTTATTTTCTCTTTTATATACTGATTTGATTGAAGATGAAATATATCGTTCCAAAAAAGTAGGTTCCGAGTATGAATTAGATAGAAGGGAGTTATCTACATTAACAACTTGCACAATGAGGAAATTTAAACTACGTTTTTGTTCTTGTTCTTGTGTAAACTTAAGTTTGTCTTGAATGGAATTGAAAGTATTTAAAACAGTGTGTTACAAATTTTGGAGTTCTTGTTAAAATATTATCTATAGTATGAATTAAAGTTTAATTTGTCTATAGCCTTCTAAAAAATTAGTTTTTGCCTATACGGTGTTATTAAATTTAAAATATGTTTAAAGTATGAATCGGAAAATTACGTCTATTGATACTAGCGCGTAATTTTATCAAATTATTAAGGGAGAATGGGAGAATTACGATAACGTAAGAAAAACTACACGAAGTTCAATTTATTAACATATTAGTTTCTTCTGTTTTATACAAGGTGCTACCGAACTGATGGTACAAGCCGAAAGAAAATGACTATACATGAAAAAACAAATCAACAATATACAGTAAAATTTTTTCTTACAGAGCTCTATTTAATCAATGTTAAAGATGCCTAAAGTACGTATACACTTAATTATAGTATGGATTAGTCTATTGCGTCTGAATTTATAAACAGTACCAGTGTCATGGTTTGTTATCATATCCGATTCAAATTCTCATAAATAGTTTTTGTCATTCTGTCGTAGATCTGTAAGAAATTTGCTGAATAACAAATATTCCAGCTAGACCAATCGGAGACACAGAGTAACGTGGATATCGCGATCTTCTGACTTGATATGAATGGATTTGTAGGTACTTGCGGAACCATATCAAATCATTTATTTACGACGAGAAGATTATGAGTAGAGAACACCTCAAACAGAAAATACTGTTTGCGTTCGAACATTTAGAAACAGGAAATACGCTGGAGAACGGACACAGAAGTGTAATACTGTAATAAAAAAATATAAACAAGGCATGTAACAATTTTTAAATACATAAAAAAATTCTTAATTACAAAATAATTTTATTTCAATATTTATTTATTAGTGTTTAATATAATAAATCGGACACCACATGCAAGTGAACGCGTGCTGTATAAATATTTAATATGAATTCGAAAATTAAGCTTCGTATGAAAAAATATCACTCTACATTTTCGACTTATTTTTTCATGTAAATTCGTACCTTTTCGGGCATGAGAGAGGATTATCTTTTTCAGAACCCTGGTTATGTATTTACAAATATTGTACAATGGAAAATTTATCGAGTTGCTTGCTGATTTCAGTGGAATATTTTGTCTATGTATTTGTGGAAGTCCGCAAAGCCAAACATAAGGAAACATCTGTGCTGTCTGGATGATAATACAAACAATCAGAAATGAGCACCTGGACTTACCAACTTTTAATCATTTTCTTAAACAAGTTCTCTATATTTTTTATCGAATTATAAAGAATATTTGTGGTGATACTTTGATCTGAAAACAGTTGTTTCATGTCCGAAAAATTCTTATTAAATTTATCGTTTAAATTCAACCCGAAGGAGGCCAAGGTAGTCTAGATCTATATATCTCCAAAATGTCGTTAGTATTTATGCCAATAAATTGTACGAATGTAATTGTTTTTAAAACCAATATTTCATTTTATTTGAAAAACTATCGGGAGTAAAATAAATTATGGTACTTTAATCCAGTTGCAACATGTAATGCCCTTTTTCCTTGAGTCACGACGATTTGAGTACAGATTAAATCAATTGTACAAGTTTGCTTCTGTATTAAAATAAAAGTCTAGAACAATACACGATAAATCAGAAAAGAAAATATATACGTCTTGTGCATCTGGTATGTACACATGGTCGTTCGAAGATTAATCGCGTCAACATCACGTGAATTCACGTTAAAATCCTGACTAAAACCAGCTAGACCGGGAAAGTGAAAAAGACGAAGAGTTATCGTATGGGTTTGCCTGACGCGGAAAAAGTAAGCAAACGAGAAACATGGAAAAGGTAAAGAAAGGGGAATCGTCGTTCCTGCTGGCGTGGCAGGGCACCCACCAAGATCTAAGGAACAATATGGCCCGTGCTCGGTACAATAGCTCCGTATTATGCGCACAATAAATGACAATAGGGCCACGTTAACGTTACATTACAGAGCAGCTTAGCTGTTCTGTTGCATAAAGAAGACTCACAGCTCGCTATACAATGTGATAAGAAAAAGAAAAGAACGTGACGCCTCTAATTCCTATACAAAAGTGCGCGTGTATATACGTGTGTCCCCGGTGGGCGTGTATGCAGGCCATGTAACCGTTGCAACGTGTTACTAGCACGTGGTGGAAGCATGAACGGCTTCCAGGCCTGAGAACCTTCCCACGTTTCTTGTAGCACGAGCCAAGAGTATGCAAGCGAAGAATTTCGGAGCCGAAGCTTTTCCCATTCTGTGCTAAGAGATACTCTGGTCTTCGCCGAAGGTTCGTGCAACGAAGAGGGAAGTAGTAAGAAATTGACCAGAACGAGTGTGGCGGAACGATCGACAATTGTTTTCAAGCCAGATACGAACAAGAAGACGACGAATACTATGGAAACTTCTTTCATCTTTCCTCCTGTGACTGCGCGGTACCAGTTGCTCATCTTGGCCTTCCGCCAACAAAAGTTTCGATTGATAAACGTGCTCTGCTGGATAACCTTCTCTTATATCGCTCAATAGGATTACTCTCTCAGGTAACGTTTTCTACATTCTTTGTATAATTCACTCATTTAACGAAGCAGTGATTACATGTCGTCAATCACTGCCTTTAGAAATTATGTTTCAATATTTCATTTTGGGCGAACGACGTATACATTTTTTTAATTCATCGTCTACCAAAACGGTGTTAATATATTTTTAAATAAAAAACAACTTTCGTTCCGACGTTGTATGTACTAGATTGTTCAATAAGTATTGTCATTCGATCAAACTTATTGAATAGTACTATACTATAGTACTATACCATTCGTTAAAACTTATTGAGTAACCTAGCAAGTACTGTTCAACAAGTTTTATCGAACTACAAAACTTATTGAACAACCTATTGTAGAAATATTATTTAATTAGCACTGGTGATAGTTATTATTATATAATAAGGGTGAACAAAGTTCTAGAATATATAAGTATTGAATGAGGTAGTAGTAGTAGGAACAGAACATTAACAAAATACACAATTAATAACTACGCTGACCGCGCTGACCACGCTGACCGCGCTGACCACGCTGACCGCGCTGACCACGCTGACCACGCTGACCGCGCTGACCACGCTGACCGCGCTGACCACGCTGACCGCGCTGACCACGCTGACCGCGCTGACCACGCTGACCGCGCTGACCACGCTGACCACGCTGACCACGCTATTCCTTCTTTACGCGACACGACACGCTTCGACAGTTTTCCAATAACGAATTTCAATGCTCTTGACTGCCAATGGCTGCCCCGAACCCTCTTATATCTTCACACGCGTCCATTCTCTTTCATTCTAATTCTCGATCTCTCTCACTGAATGCGTCTGGTCCCGTACGCCGAAAATTTCCCAGTACGGCGCTATCTGAATCGCTCTTCTTTCACACTTTACTCGCTCGTCTATTCCAAACACTTTGGATTCTCTCCGGACAACACGCAATCCCTTTCATTCTCACGCATTACCACACTATTATATTTATTGTAATACACTGCAGCGAGGTTCGATGCAATTAATTGTTCTTTGAATGTAACAATACTAATTTGATAATAAATATTGAGAAAATGTTAATTGTTAGATTAACATCGTAGATCACATGTTAAAAAAAAACTATTAGAATTTCCAAAGTATTCCGAACGAAAGCTTTAGTTTGACGTTTCGATCGTACAGTTCAATATCTAATATTTTTTGATGACCCAAATTTTTCTGTCTGAAAATTTAATTAACAGGTATCAAAGGTATCGATAGAATTGAGTGTAAATTGTCAATAAATGTACACCATTGTCCCGCAAGGAGAGAAGAAATTAACATTAGATTTACCAAACAGTCTAAATGACTGGTACTCACTGCTTTAACAAAGAAATTTACTTCAAATTCCATAGTATGTTTTCTCAAGACGTTATGACACTTTTTCATTTCAAACGTGTGACCAATTTTATAAATTCTTATTTCACCTCACCAATTGATTTTTCCGAAGTATGAGGTATACCTTAATATATCAGAATCTGTTGATAGTTCTAGTGTTAAAATAGAAATGTTAGGATTTGAAAAATCTGATAGAGATAATGAATAATTGTGCGTTACATTTTTGATACTTTTATCAATCGAAACGAATGAAAACGTGATTGAGAGATTGCAAGGTATTCGGGTCACCGATTTAGTTCAAATTTTGCAAAATGATAGATTAGTACCTCTGTTGACGAAGATACATGATTATGTGGATTAATAATTTGTTATTACACACTACCTGTGGATGTTGTTCCAGAAGACTAGATTTAGAACAACTTTTTCCTCTGCATGCGCATACACAATGCCAAACAAAAATATTAGCACAGGTTGTATTGTATAATACAATCGCGTGTAAATGAAATAAAAAACGAAGAACGTTATTCTATTAAATCTTGTTTTAAAATACTGTCTTAAGTCACCAAATTATTCAAACTCAAATTCGAAATAAACCTCTCCCAAAATAATATACCTTGCAGCCCCCTCCAGCTCCTTCATTTTCGAATAGAGAAACAAAAAAAAAAAGAAATGAACAATGACAACAGAACTCAAACTGGAACCGAAACACGTCTCTCCATCTCATTGGACGGAAGACCCTCAAACTTATTAAAACTGTCTAACTTGGTATTCGAATGCCCAGATACAAATAAAATCCTAAGAAAGCTGGCGATAATGTCACAACCAACAAAAAACAAAATCGTGCTCCTTTTCCAACAAAAATAGAAGAAATGCTCGAACCTACCAAGGAAGTATCGAGAACCTGAAAAAAAAACGCTTACACACTTCGCTTTAATCGATTAAAAAGTTTTTTGGAAAACTCTTTCGGATTGGCCAATCTATTAGAAATATCGAAAACATGCACAGACGATCCTACAACTTTAACAAAGATACTCAAGAGCATTCATTCCCTAATAAAAGAACATAGTATTAAAAATCGGATCCATAAACTATGCAGAAAAGTAACTCAAAACCCTCCCATATTTATATTCCAGGAGCAACATTTGATCCAAACAGCGACGTATCCCAAAATGATATCAGTGAGGCCCGATCAATCCTATAAGTAATCATTGACAAGTCTACCGACACTTTTGACGTTGAATATGAAAGAAATAATCCAATGGAATATTAACAGCTCTCTAAATCAGCATATTTGTAGAAATAAAACAAAGATGAGGAACATTTAAGAATAGTTATAGAGAGTTTTCAGGTAGTTTTATTTTCCAGTGTATTTTCGATCACGCGTTTATAAAAGTCTTCCCTACCTTTTCAATCAGAAGCAATATCACGGAACGTTTCTATTTGTGGCGACAAGTTTTGACAGCTATTTTTACAAATGAAGCTGATTTTATTGTTCCAACGCTAACTTTTATTTTAAGGATCAAACAAAAGTTTACAAATATGCGCATTTTTCATATTGGTCGTACAGTTTACATCGACAAATTTTTAAAGATGCAAAGCAATGAATGGTATAAAAAAATGTATAAAAAGTCAACATTTTTTAACATATTGTTCAAATAAATTGATATTTTGCCGAACTGTTTGGAAGCTTAAATTCATTATTCGAAAGTACTCAATTTTTGTTTAAGCAACTTTTTTCTGGGTCTCATCATTTTCGACATATCGAGGGAAATGTGTTTTTCTCCCCCAGATTTGAGGGTTGATTTCATCTCCTAGATATCTTTAATATCAGATAAAAAAAAAATGCGTGTCAAATATTTTTCGTTGTCAGTTTCATTAAAATCGGCCATTTACAGTGATGTCCCTTGTTAGAAGCAATAGCAGTGAGTGTCTCACTTCTAAAGATATTACAAATATGCGACACTATCCATTACCGCCAGCTATCCATTAAAATTTGAAGAATTAGAAGATGTTATTAATTAAATCAACTCCCTCTTCTCTTCATGGACGACTTTAACAACCATCATCATCTGTGAGGCTGTACTAAAATTCTCTACACCCGTAGAGAAATATTAGAAAAATTATTCGAAGATCCAAACATAATAATTCTCAATACGTTGAATTTAGATGATCTCCATGATAGTGACCACTTCCCCATCAAAATATCATTTGAAGGCAGTACGATTTCTATATATATATACACATATATACTCCATAGCCCTAAACGGGACTTAAAATTAGTTGACTAGAATAAAGACAAAGAAACAATCATTACACAAATCAAAGCACGATAGAACAACAAATTGATCCATAAACTATCAACCAAACGATCGACTGTTTCAGCTGTATCGTTGCCAATGCAATTCAAAAATATACAAAACTCCTAAAACCAAATACCAACAAAAAATATACTACTTCTTGGTAGATTGAGAAATGCCAACTGGCTAGAAAAGAATGTCATCGTGCATTCGCTAGAGTTAAAAAAATCTTTCCGTAGAAAATTATTTAGCCATTTTCAAAAAATGCGAGCAAAATTCCATAAAACGATAAAAGTATATAAATACCAATAATGATGGAGAATAAACATTATTAAAGCCCTAGCCCACAACAATTGAAGAGTGGATCAAGAAATAATCATCAAAACCTACTAGGCATTAATAAGAAATAAGCTCGATCATGGATCTATAGCTTTTAATTCAGGAAAACTGAAAACACTTCAAATAATTGACTCTGTCCAGTACCACGCCTTAAGATTAATCGGAAGATGTTATGGCACAACCTTCAAAAGCAGTATACTGTTTAAAACAAAAGAAACAATTCTATACTAAAGAGAAGATCACTCCTAGTAACATCACCTGTATAAATATTTTAACAAATACATACATTTCCATAGAAGCGAATAAAAATTTCTCACTCCGTTCTACATTAGAATAGCTAACAATGCGATCGCAAACAAAATCTTATCAAAATCTTATTATTTATAAAATATTATCAATAATAAAATATTAAAAAAAGATTCTGCCCTGGACCATTAAAATCTCAGAAATAAACACGAATTTAGCAGTATCACCAAAAAACCAAGAAAACAGTTTGGAACATATAGTAAATCGGATTTTCCACAGTTAGACCACAGCTACAGTAATTACAGTAAAATCTACACTAACCTCGAACACCAACCAAGGAACTGGAATAGCTATCATTTCATGATCTCATTGTTCGTATAATGAGATTATTAAAAAGGGTTTACCCAATCAATCATTTTTCTTTACAGAGGAAGCCTACACGATCCTTAAAACCTTCCATCTCATTGATAAAAATAATTGATCACACTCTGTTATCTATACCAACTCAACGAGTACACTCGGAGTTATAAAAATACAGCGGCTCCATTTAAATATCAACCGACATGATTTATTATTGTCTTATATAATTTTTTTTAGCTCTGTTACGCTACATTATTCTGGGTATACTTTTGTACGTGCATACAATTTATTAAATAAATTGTATTGCGTATCCATCCCGACATTCAAATCAAACATTGCACTTTATTAGTGTAATAAGGTTCTATATCTGTAACTTCCTGTACTCTTTAAATTACTCCCCGATATATGTAAATCTATCGAGTTAGACAAGCACTTTTTATCTTACGACTACTTCCACAATGTGCTTTTCTCGTTGAATACCTGTAGATCTATATATAATACTCAGTAATTAATTTGACTATAGTTCGTCAGTGGTATGTTGTGTTCCTATAATAAATAAACAGGCTAGGATCGATGCCACATTCCTTTGTTGTATTTTCAGTTCTCGAAGTTACAACAGGCAATGTGACAAACGCACATTTAAGGCGACACGCTTTACTTTTAATAAGAGAACAAGAATCTACCATATCTTATTTCTTTATTGAAAATATGCAGTAACTATTGCTTCAAATCTATACCTAGCGATTCGATCGATACTTTTATAAATCATGAAAAACGTACGAAACGATTAAAGATCATATATCAATATAAAGTTTAGTGTACCTTTATTTGTGTGATGTTATTGTGACCTTTATATATTACAAAAATGTAATAGTTTTTACACAAATTTTAGTAATTTTTAATAAATTAAATAATATTTTTTTTATGTACGAAACACATTTATGAGTAAAAATCGTACAAAAGACGAAATATACTTTCACAATAATATGTAACATAAATTATTTATATTAATATTCTGTAGGAAAATCAAATGCATTTTTAACGTATTTTAGATGTCGAAGCATTGATTCGACTAAATTTTTACAAAATTCGGATGCTATTTTTTAGTATTCCTTTTGTTAAATTATTCAAGTGCTTTCCTCGTTAAATTAATATTAAGAGACTGGAGAAACGTTCGAAGAACTTCTCTGCAGATATATTATATCTAACTTTTCGCTACTTAAAAGTTAGGATTGTGGTTATTATCGGCATAAAATTTAAAATCGTTTAAAATCGATAAATAAATTTCTGACCATTTACCTTAAAATTAATTTTCAATTTGTTTAAATAAGTTTACTTATTATTACATTGTCAATAAATACTAAATTCAACTCCAGATGCTGACATAATTATATTTTTTTAGTACTCTTCTAATAGTTAAACTGCTTACTTTCTTATATAAATATTTTCATATTAAACTTAATAAATTAAATTAAAACTTAATTAAATTATGCTTCGTTATTATACAACAATTTGCCACATTTGAACTATTCTTTAATTATTTTTAAGCAAAATCTGTAGAATCTTACTAATTTAACTATATTCAATTGTTTTTAAACATTTTAAGACAAGGGAAAGTTGATATTCTCCAATTTGATAGAATTGTCAAAAGAGTACGATGTTTACCAACAGCTAAGTTTTGTACATAATGACATATTCTCTTTAATTGACTAAATATTACTAAATATTTTATAATATTATTCTAACTAAACTATATGTTAGTATATGATTTTCAATCTCTCAATACGGTTTTCATGTTTTGTAACAAAACAATCGGTCGAATCGATTCTAAGTGATAGCCGGAAAATTGTACAAAAAATTAAAGAAAATTGTCGATCGAGTCCTCCCACATTAGTTGTTCAATTTCAAGAAGAAAGTGTAAAAAATGTAAGTTCATGAACAATTCTGCATGTCGCTAAACAATGTTATTACAATGGTTGAGTTATTATCAAGAAGCCATATATCAGTGAAACAATTTGGATAAACAGTTTGATATTTGCAAAAAATTTCATTTCTAAACAAAGAAAAATTTATTACTTTTGGTTTGGATGGTCCTAAGCAATGTGTGGCGTAAGACAAATTCTGAGTTACGTCTGAAAAACTTGCAAGCTATTTTTAAATACAACGGAGACAATATTATGGTCCGAATACAAGTCCACCCGTTATACAAAGTTGGTTACTATTGTTGGCTGACAACAGTCAGCTGTTGATGCGACATATTCATGAGAACAGCATATAATACCTCGTAAACTGAAACATATTACATATACATGCAGAGAAGAAGTTATTCCAAATCTTGTCCACAAGTAATCGAAATCGGTGAGCAGGCCAAACTTCTAAATAATTACTCACAATTTTAAAGAAAAATTTAATGCACATTGTAGTTGTTATTAACATTCGAAGAACAATTAAATTTGATAAGAATAACGATCTGAAACATAATTATATATTACATCCGTCCCTATAGTCCACAAACTTATATCCCATGTAATAGTTTGTGAAAAAAAAATTAATTGGTTCCCCCAATTGCTGGAACAACAGCAAGTATTTAACTGCAGAGACATGAATAGAATTGGGTACAAAATCTCAATAAACGTATTATAAATCATTATCCCTCAAGGAGAGAGGAAATTGAAAGAAAAATAATAGGATTTGAAAAAATCTCACATAGGTAATGAATAATTTTGTGCATTATACTTTTAATAATTTTGTCGATCGTAAGGAATGAGAATGTGATTGAAACAAAAATAATTTTCATAGTAGCTGTAAAGTGCAAAAACTGTTTCCTTTGCATTCTGTCAAGTGAGGCAGTTGAAACATTCGTGATGCGGCAATGTCTTGAAACAAAATGAAGTTGAAGTTTCAAAAATCGTATTGTTCATTTCAGCCATATATTCAACCAGGTATACTGAATCATTTGTTGATATTCTGAAGCTGAAAACTGAAAGTAAATTAACGATTGAGGTTTTAAACGTACTATTGCGTTATTAGAGCAAAATGTCGATGTCCATGGAAGTTGTATAATCAGAAATATATCTAGGAAATATTTTCCACGGCCTGAAGAAGAAAATATCAAGTGACTGTTATTGTTGAAAGAATTTGCTTGAAGACCACGTTCGGTCTTTTTCACGTAACCAGGGAGTTGAATCCAAGCTAAGCATCATGGAACAACATTGTTGATTTCGATGATGATTTTCGAATGGTACCAGAAAATTATTCAGTATGCCTGACTAAATGTATCGCTAAAAGGGACAGCACAGTATTTGAAATTTCAGCTTCGTTCTGTTTCAAAACAATGCTGCACCACAAGAAGTGCTTGTAAAATGTAAGAAGTAGTTGTAAAGTTAAATTGCCTCACTTGACAGGATGCAGAGGAAACAGTCTGCAGATTGCAGCTATTGCGAACATTATACCTGCTTCGATCACGTTTTCATTTCTCCCGATCGACAAAATTATCACAAGTTTAAAGCACAATTGTTCATTATCTATGAGAGAATTTTTCGAGTCCCAATATTTTTATTTTATTTTCCTCTTTACTCGAGAGACAATGATGTACATTTATTCAGATTTTGTGCTCAATTCTGGTGATGCTTCTGCATTTAAACGCTTGCTATTGTTCTTCGGAGGGACCAATTACTTGTTTTTACAATCTATCACGTGGGCTCACGAAGTAAATAATGTCCTAGCATGACACCTGCAGCCGCGTGCTACGCAACCGTTAAATAGGGTTTTTCTCACTGTTTAATTGTTTCTCATGAACAAATTGGATTTTAATAGGTATTTTAATTTACGTTTCCGTAAACCTTGTTATCTGTGTTATCTGCGCAATTTTGACAGCAGTTAAATGTGTTTGTGTTAAATGTGTTTCGTTATAAGATACATGACGTCAGTCAAACGTACTATGCTATCGGAATATTTTTATTATTCACTGTATGCACGTAGTGATTTTATCTTTGAATTGATTACTAAATCACCAAGAGACTCTACACTTTTCTTTAAAAAGTAAATGCATATTACACTCGCACCGATGCATGGAAAGAAAGAATTGTATCATCGAAGGGTGTTCCGCATTGCAGACTTCTACTTTTTTTTTCTATAAATTTCTTATATATTCGCTTACGAGAGGTGAGGGGGGCTTATAGTAGGCAAACGTTGTAGTATATACTTAATATAAGAAAACCCTAAGAGACTTTCATTGAATAGGCCTCCGTTTTGAAAACATAACTGTTTATAAACGTTCATATACATGTAGTTCACGCGTAACAAATAGCTAACTTTCTATTGAAAAACTCAAGACGATTAAAAGTTTCACCAATGTTAATGCTTATATAAGAAATGTAAATGGATTGGATGAAATTACAATTATACTGAGACCAGAGAAAGTAATTGGAACATAAGTTTGTATGTTTAAATCGCCGGTGTGCAATTTCCATAAGTCTAATTACACAAATTAAATTTGGCAAAAATTAAGTGAAAGAGGAGAATGTAGAATATGTGTGATGAAGAACGTGGTCATTTATAATGTAGTTCAGATGAGAGAACAGTATTTCTATTATTAGACGAACAGTCCTAATGGCTTTTTTCGTGGTTTTCTTGACGACACTGGGAATATAGACTGGGTGGTATTGTAAACCATTATATGGTTTACAAATTGAGAGATCTGAATATCTTCGATGTAGACAAGATACAGGAAAGGAATGGGAACTTCGTCTTGAGGCAGGCTTTGAAAAACTTTTCTCGTGACAGTGCTAGAGAACTTAAATCCAAACATAATATCCCGCTTTTGCGTTAAAAAGCTTACGAAATTGGTGATTTTATTCCAAACGCAAAGTTCTTCAGAAGAGGGTTGTTGCCGACATTTTTAAATGCCTCTGTAACGTCTACCAAACAGACCAATACATCTTTATTCGTGGAGAACTTTGGACTTTACCCATATGAAACCTGACATAATTGGTAAGAAGGTTACGTTAATATTAACTGCTACTTCCTACTACCTTCGACTTGGTGTACATTTTATCTTGCCCGTGTGTTGATCACGTTATTATTCGTTTCGTTAAACTGCCTGTATGCAGTTTCTCGTGCAATTCTCGTAATTGTAAGAGAACGCTGAGAACTGGGCATTTTACCGCTTTCGGTTTTTCTTTAGCGAAGGAGCTGAGACATGTACGCGAGGTATCTAGGTAGAGTGCAAAAGGAAACGGACATTGGCAATTTTAATAGAATAAAGACACTACAGAAAAAGAACAGAAATCTCGCTCATACTGCGGAACACGCACACGTCTTCCAGCAATTTCTTTTCTTTTCTCTGTTGGTACCGGATGATGCACGCTCGCATTCACTCCCTTTCTCTCTCTCTCTCTCTCTCTCTCTCTCTCTCTCTCTCTCTCTCTCTCTCTCTCTCTCTCTCTCTTTCTCTCCTTCTGCAGTTACATATTTCAGCTGGTTCAACGGCTCACCGAATCGACCGCTAATTGACTGATCCAACCTCACACGATTCAACCGACTCGAGATTTACCCGCTAAAAATACGATTCTACATTACAGTTTGTCTTTTTAAACTATATCTTTGCTTCGTTGCATTTATCTTCTACGGAGCGTGCTAAGTGAAAAATCTTTTGTATTTAAAGTGTATGAATTTTCCGTACATCAAATTTTAGTTATTGTCAGGACTTTAAGAACCTTTAAAGTTTACAATACAGAAGAATATAACTGCTGTTTTTCAGGATTAGAACATCTAAAATTTTTGACATGCATTTTAGTTTATTACTAGGAGAAACTCCAATCTCCCCTGTTTAATAGCAACAACGTAGTATAAATTTAATCCTTAGGCTTAGACAGCAATTAGGTATAGCGACTAATGGACACAGTTCTCCTCCAAAAGGTACGTGGATACCAGGATACTTTTAACCATGAAAAACTATTATCCTTTGGATAGCGTGATTGAAAAATTTCTGTAAACACCTCCAAACTGACAACTTTTCCATGATTAGCAGATACTATATACAGAAAACTATTTACAGACACGATATTTAGAATTTTTATGGTTTTGTAAGGCAAGGATTAACGAAACGCACTCAAACATTTTAAAGAACAATGAATTTATAATTAAACACTATATTATAAGTGAACTTTGTATTCGCATTAACTGTATGTACTAGTGAATACGAATTTCTGTTTACAAACAAGATTATTCATTTCCTGGCTTCATGGATTCTTGTTTATATAATATATATAATATATATTCATATATATGAATCTATACATTGATAGAAATTTGCTTAAAAAATTACAAATTATATTAATTACAATTATATTAATTCAAATAAGTTTGGAGAAATTTGGAGGATTTTGTTTTTACATGGCTCGTACATTTAAACAAAAATATCCATGGTACCAGATACCATCGCAAATCCTAGAGTGCAAAAATAAATATAATTACGACAGAGAGTTCCTTATTGTAAAAATTGTCGTAAAAACAATCTGTTGAATATATTTAATAGAATTATGGACACTTCTGACCTATTTATATTATATCTTAGTTTAAAAAACAGGTTGCATCAATAAAAGTTAAACAAACTGAAATTATCTTCTGAATCTTAACCGTTTTAAGTTCACTACTTATAGAGCCAGAATTCTAATAACCAATATCAGCGTCCAACAATAAAACGCTATATGAAGTAAGGGATGATACAAATGATTCGGATGAAGATAATAAAAATATACTATCTGTATATATAATAGAATTAGATGCAAGTGTAATAATTAAAAATTTATTTTCCAATACTATTGTTTATTAATAAAAATAATGTTAAAACGATTCCTTTTTTGCTTTTTTTTTATGTAAAGTAATTGTTTCTTTTGAAAAATGAAATTGTAAATAATCAAGTCGTATTATAGAATTTTACTTAAAAAAAGATTGATATAAATATAATTCAAATTTTCGATAACAATTGCTGCAAAATCGTTAGTGTAGTATCTTTCAGCCCGAAAGCCAGCTTGAGAAGGTAAGAGGAGCCCAAAAGTTTCAAGCCACTATTGGAATCTAGATTTAATCATCTTTTCAAGAATTTTATATAAACAAAATGTTAGTGAAATAGGTCAGACTCTATCGCAGTGTTTTTTGTTAATAAAAAACGTAAAACTTTCCTTCCATGATGAAAAATCGTCGCATAACGAGAAAATTTTGAGATTTTCATTGAGGTGGTCAAGTAGAATAAACTTAATCTTAAGAAACAAATTAACGATTAGCCTGTATTCAATTTTATCTAAGTCTAGAGATGCCTTAAGACTCAACTATGAAGAGTAATGTTAAATTCGTGTAAGTTTGTCGACCACCACTTCGATTTATTGTAACCAATTCTAGAAAACACCCTCCATTGAATTTATTATTAGATAATTTGTTATTTAAGATCCTACATTTATTCTACAAATATATATCAATTTGAAAGTTGATGGTTTTGGAAAATTTTCTAAAGTTATCTATTATTTCCTCTCGGTGTACTTTTTCGCTGTAACCATACGTTTTTTTTATTCAATATAATTAGATATGTTGTGTGTGTGTACCAATTTTTGTGGGAAGTCTTTCTGAGATAAGTGACCTTAGCACTTATCTTTTCACCATGGTACAGAGTTCTTCTACCACTTTATGTTCGCAGATTTATGTAGGGGAGTAGGTTTTATTATAACTTTACTATAACTATTTACCGATGGTTTCATGCGAGTCGCAAGTGGATTTAAAACAGCTAAGATATGATTTCTCCATATAAGAGTGGTATTCAATCGAGTTAATCTGTTTAGAGGAAAGATGTTTCTTTATGTAATGTATTTTATCGACTAGAAGATCAACACTTGTAGGAAAATGATCCGTTAATGTTGGATATACTATTTTTATTAAAATCAATCTGAGTAAACGTTTTGTAATTAATTAGAATTAGCTTGAAGTCATTTACGGAGTTGAGAAACTTAATTCCATTGATATCGATTTTGAAAGAGTTTCTCAAGATGTAATAGGAATTGGAATCGCTAAGGATAAGACATGGATCCAATGTGAACTTATTGTTAGCAAGAGAAAAATTTGGTTTCGTTCTATGTGTGAAACACTGCGGTGAAGGACTGCCCTGTAGCACACTGCTAAAATTAAGCTGAGAAATAAATCATGAATTTGTATCGCTCGCGTTTCAGAGTATCAAAAATATGACAGAGATCTCGTACGGTACTAAATTTTAGAGATTTTTTCACCAAGATAACTTGGCCGTCACCAAATTTACTAATTCTATCGATTCTTTGTGTATGGAAACCGGTGAGATTAAATCTTTATCACTGTTGAGCTTGGTTTCGATGTCAATGAATACGTCAACTTCTTCTAACCGTTTATGGAGTTTCTCTTTGTGATTAAAAATTCCTCTGTAGTTACAATATACCTGTCAGAGCCCAGCAACAAGACAGAAATCACGTCTACACTAACTACATGATTACTAGATTGGAGTTGAATATGTCGAATATGTTTATTATTGGAAATAACGTCCTCTGATGAAATAGACCAGTCAGAATCGGATTCAAGGACCTGAGATGAGGAAAATCCATCTTTCGTGTCTTGTTCTTCAGTTTAATTATCGCACAGTTTAAGTTTTTTAATAATGCAAGAAACTTCAGTTTTGATAACTGTTCTGTTTACATTTGAGTATGTTTTGTGTAGCTTCTCGATGAGAAAAGTCAAATTATCTATGAATCGGTACAACTGAACAATATTTAGATTGCCTTTGGCTTGGAGCAGAAATTTTTTACACTGTTCAAACCTTAATACATACATTTGTATCTGGGTATTGGAAAGAATACGTTTAATTGATTTTAAAGTGAGGTCTGTTGTTTTAGAATTAGTTTGGTTTGCTTCTAAATTAGTGTGGTTTACTGTAGTTTCATTTTTCTCTCTTTCCTTAATTAGAGTTATGAAACGTTTAATTGAGGAGGGACTTGTAAAGGATAAGTTCTTTAATTCATTGAGAAAATTAACATCAAATAGAACAGGAGATAAATTTTTATGTGTGTTGAAGACCTTGTTTAGAGTGAAGTCCATGGTTCGTCGTATATACCCAGTTGTTGATGAAAATTTTTGAAATTAAGAGATTGGAATGAAGTTTCTTTTTCCAATTTCGACACCTGAGTTGGTAAGGAAACGTTATCAGTCTGTTGAGTTAAACCTCGAACACAGGTAGAACAATACTTCGAGATATCTCTCCTTTTCCCAAGCACTGTAAATTATCGGTAAAAATGTAAATCCAATAAGACAGGTCCTCGTAATTTACTTGTATACTCGTATTCTCCTACAGTTTGTTTACATCATCCCTGCCGAAGCTAAGAATGTGTATAAATCCGGATTTTGTAAATATTACTTTGACGAAGAAGATGGAAGATACCATTCTGATTCCCATTAGTTTAAAAATATTTATTAAGATAGTATTTGGTATGATAGAAAAATAGGACACACATTGGAGGAATAATCGGATTGATTTTCATAAGTAGATATCTGACAAAGAACAATCCATCCTTAATAAGTATGTTTACTTTGCCTGTAGTGAGCTTGTCGACCAGGAATTTATCTGACAAATATATACATTCTCTATTATTGGTAACCCTTGCAACTGTATATTAACTGGATTAATAACTTTCGCGACAGCTTGGATATCGCATGTTCTTTCGAAGCTATCGACGAATCATAATTTGAAGAATGTTTTCTTTATCCATGAGTTATGAAAGAGATTCTTGTACATAAGAATTTATCTCTTAAGTAGGAGATTGGTAAACAATTAATATAGCACACCTAATCAATATTGATAAAATAAAAAGCTGTTGTCAAGGTAGGTGTCTAGAAGATAAAATTCAGTCTTTAAGGGAAGGGTGTAAAACCGAAGATTGTTTTCTAATATACCTTCTCTTCGTATTACTTGAAAGTCAAAATGATTAATATCGGTTTTTCATGACAATAAGAAACATGTTAACAAATTTTAAGATGAGAATTTATTCTCCATTAAAAATTGACAAACTTTCGGTTATAACTTTTTTTTAATACAATTTATAAGTAAATAGATGAAATTATTTGATTAGAGTAATTTGTAGTTATAGGAATGTTGCATAATATAAAAATGTCCCGACATTGTTTATAAACATTCATTTATCAGATGCATCGTACTTTCAGATTATACTAACACAACAAAGACTTCACATTCATGTATCCCCGTTGATGATGGTACGATATGTTGCCTGCAAACTTACGAAAAACGACAACATGGAAATTACAAAAAAAGGAAAAAGAATAAAGAGACTATTCAAATCGTTACCCATCATATATTATTATACATGGAAATAAATATGTTGTCGAAGTATTAAAGAAATCACCATTCTTGACTCTGACAAAGGGAATGTCAGTAGCGATCCTCAGCCTGAAATTTAACAGACTTATAAATATACGTGTATAATAATCGTAACCGAAATTATAGCTGTAGATTATCAGCTGAGTGTGAAAGAAATTAGAATATTTGGAAAAACTGCTTAGTCTACTAATTCGCATAATGAAGTTTAGATAAAAGCGTTTTGGCTGTAATTTGACGTAAGAACACTGAAAACATAATTGTATGTTACACCACGAACATTTCGTGCAAAAATATTACGAGTTTCTTACGCTTGTCATTACACCATGGCTACTATTGGTTGAGAGATTTTACTACTCGAGTAGATCTAATTAAGCGTTTTTTCAAACTTTATACTTATTTTTTTCATAACTGACTGATTATCTACGGTTATAATTCCAGTTACAATTATTTTACGTATCGGCCTATGAGCCTGCAAAATTTCAGTAAAATCGTCGAGGATCGTTATTGATATCCCCTATGTGAGAAACATTAAGTTGATTCATAAATTGAATATTTTACTATTAGCTGATTTTAGAAATGTATTTCTATATCAAGATGGCAATATTCTTCCACATGATGGACATTAGACTTTTCTCGATTGAAAAATAGCTATCGTTTAACGTAGAATTAACTTTAAAATTGCATATGATTGCGTCATATTGGAACGGCTTTTAGAAGAATGTAGCAGTCTATAATTTTTCAAATATAAATGTTTTATCAGAACGAAATAATTTTATTTGTAAAATTTCATGCAACTTATACGGCAAAATACAAAAAGGAAAAAATTATTTTTAATTTCCTTAGATGGTAGATACTAATAGAAACCATGATCAATCACATGAAATCAACTACACTTTGAATGATATCCAAAATTTTAATGCGTTCGATGTAAAGAAAATTCGTGAAGAAAACATTTCTTGAAATGGTATAAATGCAGAATTCAGAGAATTTTATTTGTTTTTCTTACGAAACAACGCTAAATAAACTATGCATTTGTACGACCTTGTGACTCTATACGTCTTTCAGTTCAGAAGATTCTTGTAACAATTTTAAATGTTATTTTTCATTCTAAAGGTTAGTATATCTCAAAAAGCATTAATTTTGTTTAACATTGTATCTTAACACTCTTAGAGTCGATGCACATAGAAAAATACAATTCCATTTTTATAAAAAGTGAAATTACACTTTCAAGTATATCGGTAAATTTACGAAAAGAGTAAAACTATGGGAAGGTAAATCTTAAGCATTTAACTTTTTCTGATACAACTATTATCTACTTCTAACCAAACAAAAGCTATAAACCGATCCAATTCCATCACTTACTCTATGTAATCGTGTACTTCGAACTGTATTCTATATAATTTCACAAGAAAGGGAATTTACGTTTAATTACCTTTTAGTATTGTTTTTAATACTGTGTGCACACATTCGAACGTATTTTTCATTCAAGAACGAAAACACATGTTCGAACAATAATACTTAAAATTGTAATAATACTTAAGATTGGAAAAGTCCTTATATCGATCGCAGCACCATTTGATTTAAGATCCAAGATGAATCATTGATCCACAATTAACGATTATATGGCACGTTATCGGCTAATAATTACATACCGTAGCCAAATTTAGATCTACAACTCGAACGCTGAGCAAGATGACCATTGATGCATTCGCATTAATAATAAATTGATGACACATCAGTACGCTGACGAAATTATTTCAGCGTAACTGAGAAGTCCGGCACAATGCCAAAACGAACGCGAAAATATATTGTAGCAGCTCCGGCACAATTGTATCGAAGACACCGAGTGTCATAGATAATAAGAGTACAAGATAGCGGGTTCGGCAGTCGTTTTGTCTTATTATTTCAACTATCTGTAAGAAATAGAGTACCCGTGATACGTGTGTGTCTTTTGAAGTTTGCAGAAAAACTTGTGTACTTTTTGTGAATGTATTAGTGTCGTTGTTTTTCATTGAAATAATGCAGGTTCCTGCATAAAAGTTATTAAAGGTAATAACGCACCTTTCATAATTTCTTGCGTGCTCTTTTGATTGCTTCCCATTAATGCCTAATTACAGATCATGATATTTAATCGTAATTAATAAGTTTTAATAACAATTTCAGTTATTTCTAACAAAGAATATAAATTTACTCTTCTATTTGTAATATGTTCTGAATATATTTGCCAAAGATTAGAATATTTTATTATTGTTTGTACATAATCAACTCGTATTGAAAATTACGTTGAAAGCATCGTTAATGTCAATATGCTTCGAAAATATTGTATACTAATATATAGTATATATATTAGTACATTGCTCCTACTTTAAACGAGTTAGAACACTGTTTTATAGTAAGATATTTTTTAAGTACGTTTTAAAAAGTAGTAGGTACTTCTAATGGTTAAGAGAAATACTTAGAACGCTCTTACATTACTTATGGAACAATGTCCATACTCAAAACATGGGAAGAAATGTAGATTAAAAAATTGGATATTAACACATCAACCTGTATTCGGATAAATATCTCTTTATAATTTTTGCAAAATTGTCTGTACACGAAGTGTGCGATTTTGCGAAAAATCCATGAAGCAACATGCGACTTTCCAATCCTAAACAATTGCCCATCTTTGTGGTTTAATATCTGTACATTGAAAGTTGTAAAACGCCAAATTGTGTAAATTCTTTAGGTGTGTTCTTATAGATACAAACAGAAATATTATATAAAATGAATAGTAAAAAGTATGAACGCAGTATACTAAAGAAGAATGTTAAAATAGCGTTTCGTTTTCATTTAGAACGTAACTGTGAATATATTTTTCGAACACTTTACGAATAAAAATTAAATTTATCATCCCTGACCTCGAAAAGGAACACGATGCCCAGGAAACAAACGCTGATATTAATAGTTGTAAACATTCTGATTTGTATCGCAGTGTCCGTGATACAATAAGCAAGGTAAGTGTAATGTAAAATCTTAAGTTTCTTCTGTTCGTTGAGTTACATTTTCGTTGCACCACAGCAGTAAGTATGTATATAAAATATAGAAATAATGAGCCTATTGTATATCGAAGATGCAAACCTATTCGGTTCAACTTTTCATTTCGCATGATTATAATATACCATACAATATACCATTTGCTTGTTTCTAAAACAAACACTTGTCAAGTGTATACAAGAAAATGGTCTTATTATACAAAACATCGATTTATCGTCGATCAATATAACTACAATAATTCTTTCGTTCCTACCGTTATGTTCCGTGATTCGCGACGAAAAAGTAAATGGACTATACAAATGTGTTTAGCGCGAGATGCGTTTTATTAACCGCTATCGACTATAATTATAATCCTAACTACATAAATTGGACACGAAACATGCCTACAGAACCGTCCTGTAATAAATGGTAACTTTACAAAGTTCGTACAAAGATCGTACAGCCGTAAAACCGAAACGATTTAATCGGTACACCGAAAGGAGTGAATTCTTCAACGAACACGACACATCGTTGGTCAATTTGTGCTGCAAGATCGTCTTTGCTTACGAGTTTTCGCATTTAGAGCTTATGTCTCGTAAATACCCCTCCAGTCCGCTTACATCCTTATTTGGTCTATTGGCATCCAAAAGGACGAGATACTTCATTAAGCCCCGCAAGAGAAACCTGTCCTGCTGACGACCGGAGATGGGCGGATCATTAAGATCGTCCATTTAATTCGAAAAATCAGCTGCCTATCGCTACAATCTGGAAACCGGTTGTCACGGATTATCACCAAAGGTATTTTTTCCTAATACCGAGCAAACGTCCCCAATCGTATTGTTCGGTGTGTAAAACTCGATCCGATGCGAATCTTACCGTAACAGTGCTAAAAAGGAGGAACAACAAGGTCTGGACCATCGATTATTAGATCCAACGCGTTGTACTTCTTCGAACAATTATCACGAAAAGTAAAGTTGCACGATTAGAGTAGTCCTCGGATGACTAGACGAAATCGGGTTTTTGTTCCGGAGAGTTCCTTATCTCGGGCTAACATCTCACGACAAAAGAGATACTCTGAAGACGAACAAGATAATTCAATTACGATGTTGCGTGCAAAAAGAATTTAAACCGTGTTAAAGTTTGTTAAAATAAAAACGAATACAGTAATTACTTTATTAATTCATTTATTTTATGTTATATAAATATAATCAAGTAGTTGTATCATTTGACAATAAACAACGCCTAAAATGTAATTGTTCTAAGTTATCACATTTGTTGAATAACAGGATATAATTAATCATAATCGTAATCATTTTTACGATTGTGGGATATTTTCATTGGGAAATTCATTGTTCTGTTAATACTTTAATGTTACAAATTTTTGCATCGTAAATTTAATGTTTCTTGCAGCGTAGTATTTCAATTTTTCAATAAGTAACTTTTATTCGTTTTAAAATTGAAGCTTAGTTTCAGATTGAAAATTAATTCTCACTCGCATACATATATTATATCTTGAGAACGAGAATAGGTGTTTAATATCATGTGCAATCATTTTTCATTTTTCGTATTTAGTATAGCATTGACAATTTTTTCCATACGAAGAACATTTGGTCAAAGCCTAAATTTATAGCGTAAGGAGAGGTCCCGAGATCTGACGTTGACTTTTTCATTGGGTTTCGCTCAATGGTAGAGCTTGAAAAAACTGAAACTAATTATACCGGGTTTTGGGGGCAAGCGGTTTATAATTTTTGAAATATTTAGCGTTGAAGTTATTACCGATATTTATTTGATAAAGTACAATTGAACGTATCGGAAACAAACATGGCGGAATTGATACGACAGTTATGTAGTAATGCTGCGGTCGTAGGTTCTTGAATTCTTGCTGAAGACAGTTTTTTACAGATACTTTTTCCAATCTTTTAATCTTCATTTTAATCCTATATAATATAGCAACATAATTAAAGGTAAATATGAGTTTATATATATTTTATGTAATTACATCTATCTACATCGTGTATGTAAGATATTTATTCTTATTATACGTGCACTTGGTCATCGATTGACAAAAAATCGTTCACACTGTATCAATGATAATCGCTGACGTTTCCAAAGGAGTTAAATGCAAAATCTTGTATCGATAAAAATATATACAGCTTTCATTTGATGCACGTGGTGCCTAAAATTTTCATAATTCGAGTGCTTCTTCGAAAAGTAGCATCCAGGTTCATATATTTCGTATATTCAAAATAGGCATTAAATTCGTTATCTAAAAAGATAAATATATTTTAAGGTCAGTGAAAAGTAGAGTTTTATATTGAATCGGAGTATTATGTTGAGTATTATATCGAGTCTGGTACAAAACTACGAGTATAGCGTGGACCGCAAAGGATTAATGTTTTAAGTACAATAGTTCACGTTTTGCATAGATGTACGCAACAACTCGAGCCAGAAAGTGATATTAATGAGACATGTATTTTACGAATTCTTCTTCAAAAGAAATTCCACCCATACCACTTAAGAATTGCACAGAACCGCCTATTTAAATAGTATAACATCAATTAGAAGTAAATGATACTCTCTTTACTAAAATTCTTTGTACGGATGAAGCTCCCTTTACTTATCATCGACAAGTAAGCATGCATAATATGCGTCTATCGGTAATCCAAGTGGCATAAGAGATATAAAGAAACAAAGACCTAGAACTACTAATGTGTGGTATAGAATTGTGTGCAATAAAATCATAGGTTCGTACTTTATACAAAAAAAAAACACTTACTGGGCGGAAGTAGACTAAATTTCTCTGTTAAGAATTGCTGCATCTTTTAAGGCACGCGTTAAATTTTGTGCGAAACATGTGGTTCCAACACGATCGGTGTCTAGCTTTCTACTCTGGACTTGTAAAAACACAACTTGACACTTAATTCCCTGAACATTGAACTGAACGAAGGAAAACAGTAGCCGGTCTGTTCTTTAAGTCTCACTCTACTGGATTTCTATCCATCGGGAAAATTAAATAGTATGTTTACTTAAATAAAAATACAACACCGGAAGCATTCGGTTCAATTATGTTACAGAAGTCAGAAAATGTATAAAAATCATTTATTGCATTAATTATTGCATTAACGTGAAACTCTCTGTGAAGCAGCCATAGCGACTTGATCGAGGTTATGACCATGTATTTCGAGCGCTAACGAGAATTTTGTTAGGAAATGCAGAGCAATCGAATGTGCGTTGATTGGCGTGCGTGCAGTGAATGGAAAAAGAAAAGAGTTCCTTGGTCGAAGTTTTCGATGGACTGTATTATTTTATTAATTATTGCGTCGCGCACAGCAGAACAACGAACAATCGCGGGACACGTAAACGCGAAACTGAGTAATTATAAAACTCCGACGCGCAATATGTATTGCGAAATGTATTTGATTGACTTCAACCTCGAGTAGCTACTGACTATTCTCGAGGCGATTAAATCCCGCGATCGTTCGAGCGCGTAATCCAACAGCTACGGATTAGGATTAATTCAGTACAGGGTGTTTACATTCGCACTCTATTGTTCTGCTGCGAAAAGAAGGCACAGCGTGTTTACATCTTTGTTGTTCCTCCTGTTGTTCGTTTTCGCTCCTGCGATCTCAAGCGAGAAGCGTCATTTTTCGAAGACGGTGACCAAGACTAACGGCGATGATCTCAAGTCCGAGTAAGAACGAATTCGTAGTAAGGTGCATCGCCATAAGCTCCCAATAAAGCGTCAAATACTCCTAAACAGAAAAAGTTGCTTACGATTTAGATACTGCCCTGATTCGATAAGTTGCTCGTAATGAAAAAATAAATGCAATTCGTTATACGTAATAATTATTAATATTTTGAAAATTATTATTCCGCTTATACTCATTTCTATTAAGATAAACCCTATATAATTACCATTTACACGAAAACAAATCATGTTAGTATTAAAACTAGTACACAATTTTTATGATTTGTAATGTAAAAAATGTAAAGGTTACGCTTCTTTTAATTTTAATACGACTTGTTTTTGTGTCAATTGTAACTGTATAGAATTTATCTAGACAGATATGAGTATAAGCGGAGTTACATTACTTTTGATAAATACAAATTAGTTCTTTTTGCTAGAAATAATTTTCAAAATATTTATGATTATTACACGTGTAAAATTAAACTCATTTTTCGATTATGAGAAACTTAGCGAATCAACGATGGTATTCAAACTGGAACGAAATCGTTCTGTTTCTTAATAGCTAACATTTGATTAGAAGGCTACGCCAATGGCGCAGTATTCTCTCACTCAATCTCGCTACGGCGGCCATTGATCTTTGTCGCCATCTTCGTAAACACCCTATTCCTTCTTTTCGTGGGCAGTTAGTACACAGATATTTGAATGTGTACGTGGATCGGGATATGCATCGGATATGGTTTAAACTAGATTTCAGCCCTGTGGAATGTTCGACGATTCCTGGGATTTCTTTGTTAGTGAAATGTCTACAAGCACGTTGAAACAAAGCAACGTATACTATCGTATAAAAAATAACCTTAGTTGGATGATAGGAAATAGAAATGTGCCACGAGCTGCCGAACATTCCAAAAGCGAGTCAAAAATGACTTAGAATTTTCGCCTTTGTCTTCGAAAATTGACGACGCAATTTTGTGACGCAAATTCGAAATTTGTGATCACTTTTTATACGTTTAGGGGCTCCAATCCTGAACACCATGACCTACAACGGTTTACTTAAAACTCGACAAATTTTAACGCTAATCATACAGTGCTTGTAAACGATGTGATTTTTTAAGTCCTATTGGGATATATAAAAACATGTAATTCTTAGTCGATGCTTTCCTACTATTACAGAACTAGTAATTTTTGGAATTTAAACGTAATATTTTCGAAATATGTTCTAATGATCTTTTTCTAACAGGAAATCGGGAAATAGAGAAAAGACTTTTTGATCGTTAATATTGATTTGGAAGACAAATGTATCATTAAATAAGCGATACACGATTAGATTCAAAAGAGAGTCGACGGTTAGAAAAAAATATGAATGAGAGAGCTATCGCACGGCGGAAAATACAAATTATGCCGCCACCGTGAGGGTGACACTCTTAAAGTAGCCGCCCGTTGCTGAGAAATTCGAATCGCAGCACCGGCATAAATGTATTAATGCTTACTTCCCCTTCACCGAATTCAACCCAATTGCACTGGGTTTTAAGAAGATAAAGTCAGCACCAGAAATGGATAGTATGGACTATGAAACTCTAAAGAGATTACCTATCAATTATTGTTTACTGTTAGTAGATATCTTTAACCTAATGTACAAGAAAAATGATTATCTTATCAGCTGAAAACAATTCTTTCTATACTTCATAAAAAAGACAGATGGGATTAACCTGCGACAAATCTCTCGTATCTTCTTGTTTATACAAGCATTTATATTTTTAATTTATTTCATCCAACTTGACAAACTTAAATTTAAATGTTAACGAAGTGTTTTCGGAAAAGGAAGAAAATATTAGTCACATTCTGAAATGTTGAAGGTGCATTCGACAATGTTAATATTGATATTTTGCTTCTCAAACTAGCTGCGATCGGATGTTTGGGAAATATCATCCACTTTCTAAAATTCCTAATATATGGACGATACGTATATAGTATACAGACTATAGACGAAAAGTATAGGCTTGTACATAAAGGACTACCTCAAGGAGGAGGCCTTAGATCTCTGCTGTTTATATTATATATTTTGGAAATCATTAGGTGTAAGGAAAAGTTCTGTTGTTTTATTATACTTACTTTTGAATTTACTCCGAGTTGTAGGTAGGTGTTCAGATTTCAATAAAAACAGGTAAGGGAGACAAGCGGAACTCTCCTAGACTATTTAAGGAACATTTTGTGTTTGTCATTCAGTTTCCGTCAACTTTATATTATTGACATGGCTGAAGAGAAAGTGCATTTGTGAACATTGCATGTTCCACGACTGTCGGAAAGACAGTAATACGGTGCAGATAGAAAAAAATTATGTAAAGTGTTTACGAAGCTTGCTGTAACATCTCAAACCTGCCATAGGTAGTTTATGAAATTTCAAACAGGTGAATTTTCCTTGCAAGATGAGTTAAAGTCGGGAAGGACATCAGACGTCAACGATGAAGTGCTACGCTGTATAATCTGAACAAATACAACGTTAATCTCCGTAGATGTGACCTCCAAACTTAGAATTTACCAGAGAATTGTTATCGAACACATTAAAAGACTTAGTTTTGTGTCACAGCTCAGCGTTCGAATGCTATACGAATTAAACGAAAAATACTTTGTTGGACCAAGTTTTCATATGTACTTCAAATCAACCGTCGAAAAGGGAAGCCGTTTGTGAACCATCTATTGAGTATAGTTACTATAGATGAAAAGTGGATAGTGTACAAGAATGTAGAGAGACAAAAAGCATATGTCTACCGTGGGAAGACGCCACCGTTAACGTCGAAAGCGGGAGTTCATCGAAAGAAGTTCGTGTTATGTTGTTAATGGACCGCAAAGGAAACTATTGTGAGTTACTTAAAAAAGGTGAAATTATTATGAAATATATATTTAATGAATGATGATTATTATTATTTATTATCAGAGTATATATGTAAGACTATCATGATTAAATTTAACACTAATCTACAATGCGTATTGACAACTATCGACAACGGCTCTCGACCAGAGACACACCGTTTTCCTCGAATGACACACTACGCAACAATCAACCCCTCAGTCAAGACGATTTATATTACCCTTTTTATATTACCGATTCTGGGCCTACGTAACGTAGGTTAGGGGACTATGGCCGTCTCGGGAGATGCGAAAGGCGTAGGACCAGTCCTCTTCTTTGAACGAATGCCTAGACCTTGAACGAACGCCAAATATAACTACTCTATTACATTTTAACAATAAAAGGATACTACCCGAAAATACTCAATTTAAAATTAATAACTGCATTTTTTGAGTGTCATATTTGACCATAAATTGTCTTTCGTTTCTCGAGTTGAGCAGATCCAATAAAGGTGCATGAAATTGCTCAACGTAATTAAGTTTTTAAGTAGTACATGGTAGGAGTCTGATCCCGAAACACTAATCACTTTTTACAAGAGTTTTGTTTTCACTCTATCGTAAACTATGACTCGTTCATACATTTTCCTAAACGTCAAGACATTTCATCAAAGTTTAAAAAACACAGAATACAACCATTAGAATCATTTTCGGTTATCATAGGGCCATTCCAATTAATATAATCTCCTACTCTGGGGAGCAATTAGGTGGAGGCTCGAACTCTATCGAGTCCTCACCTATATAGGTGTTGACCTGAATGTGGTCAATGACTATTTCCACAGCAGGTAGATAGAGTCGATACAGCAGGAAACGTTGGGAAAGAGAAGGGCAGGGGTGTATGTTGGATTCTTGAAGGGATGCGTGTTAGCCTCTTTGCTATGAAACTTCGAATATGACACTATTCTGAGTGGCAAAGACTTCCCCGAGGACGTCAACCTAGTGCGTTACGCTGACGATATGCTGGTGTTGGTTCTCAGAGACCATTAGAGAGGAGCCGTCCGGCAAACCGAAGATAATGCTCGATGCGTCGTTGAACGATCAGGGGGATTGATTCGGAGGTAGCGCTCCGGAAGTGCTGAATTCTTATGCACATTGAAGGAAGCCGTTACTTCCTCTGATCTGGCTGGCGGCTTCCAGTGTCGAAGTGAAGTCCTAGATGAAATATTTGGAACTGATTCTCGACAGCTACTGGCGTTTTGGGGACACTTCAACCAGATAGTCGACCCATTAAGTCGGCTCCTCGACAATGTAGAGAGAGGGGGGATACGAGTAACCGGGTTTGCCGCCTCTATACGGGAATGCTCCATACGAGCACCCCGATGTTCTATGAGGTGTTGGCCGTTTTGTCGGGATCGTCCAACCACTCTCGATAGAGTCATTGAGCAGATTCATCCACCAGATGGTGTAGGTGCTATCCAAGCATGGGTATCTGCACCATATTAGGAAGGAAGCGATGGCCGGTTGCTGGCATTGTCCCGGCAACCAGAACATCTAGAAGGACGAGCGCTGTCCTGGAGGCTGTGGCTGTGGACTTTTTCTGTAAACGAATCATGTTGCAGGAGATCGCAGGAAAGAAGCATGAGCGCGTGGATGGGTGTCGCGGTGGTGTGTATATGTTGCCACCCCAGTGTATGTGTGTGCGTGTGTTGCTACGTTGGTAGCGGGATAAGGGAGAGATGCTCGATCTTCCGACTCTTCCTCATCAGAGTGCAGTTAGGAAGATCGCGCGCGGCCCTGTACGTGGACCTCACCTAGACGAGTGGCGGCGTAGCAGCGTGATCCTGTACGCCGTGACGAGGGCAACCAGGCTGAGGGGAGTTTGGACCTAAAGCGCCTCTCTCCTCCTCAGATACATGGGCGTGGGCGCGATCCTCGCACCGTACGAGGAGGGGCACTGGAAGTCTTTCCACTGATAGACCTGAGATGCAAGGGCGGCGAATCTCACATGCCCTTCGTCCTCAGCTGCAGGGGTCCGAGAAGTCTTCAATGTGTTACTTACAAAATTTTAAGTTCTTCCAATAAGAGAGCGAACTAAACTCTTATGGAATTCATACTTAGTTAAAGTCATTAAATAAGAGTTTTATCGTTTACAAAACAATTACAAATTGCTACACACACATTTAAGAACAAATTGTACAAACGCAATTCAATTCTTAGTAACTGTATTTTAAAGATCTTAAATTCAACTGCGAAAATAGATACTCGCAATCATTTCAATGAATATTACTACGACTTCAAAACGCAAATGCCTTCAATCACAATTAATACCTATTTTGGTAAGGAACTTAGAAAATCGACAAATCTGGTCCAAATGTTAAACGAATTTATTAAAACAAACGACGCGTATGTTGTATATATAGATGAAGGTAAGATTCCTAGCAATACGTATATGTGTGTGTTGGAGCAGTCTGCTTTTACCCAGATCTCAGCCTAAATATTACAAAGAGCATCGGTAGTGTGAGGAGGCGTACTCCATTGTTACTTGTTAGCGAAAGATTCGAACCGCATTTGAATCTTGACCCGTTAAACTTAAATATAGTGATGGATTAGTGAGAGTCGCGATGATCATCTAATCCAAACTAAGAATTTTACTTTATAAAATACTTGAAGTCTCGGTGTAATGGAAGGTTTAATGAATTTAGACCGTAAAACGGGCAGAGTAACGATGTGACGAAAGGTAGACTTCAAAATGCAGACTACTTTATTCAATCATTTGCCAGGCTTATAACAGATACGGTCTGTTATCTTATAGGAATGTTCTGGGGGTGCTGTGAAAGATCCAGGCCGAAGAGTTTCGCATAGTTGATTTTTGAGTAGAGTTTATCGGAAGGGCTTTTTCAGAATTCGAGTCGGGAGTCAAGATGCACTGTCAACATTCTGGGTAGTCCTAGGCAATAAAGCTTTCTCGAAATTCATAGTGGAAGTCGTCACGATAGAAGAGTCTCAATGTTCATGGCCGAATCCGTTACCGTAAATGAAGCAATTAACGTTGCTCTAAATAATAAACGAAAGAAAGTTTTTACTTGTACTGACTCTCTAAGCGTCTTGCAAGGACTCAAAACTCCGAATGCAGATACCAAAGTCAATTAATACATTCTAGAAATTAAGAAAAAAGTATAACATATTACATAAGGAAAGCTTATGCAATTTTTCTTTTTCAGAGAATGCAATTTACACATTTAGTCAAATGACATTAACGAACTTTGCTAGAAATATGTACACACAAAATTGTAACTGCAACTTATACTACATATTCATATTTTATGTATACTTCATATTTATAAACTGATTCTCAGCAAATCTGAACTGATTTCAGTTCCTCGATGAAGAAATTGGAAAAAAGTATTGATTTGGTTGTCAAAAATTGATCGCAGTGGAATTACATATTTGAAAAGTTTGTACTTGCAGTTCACGAATATACATTATTCGTACAATATAAAAATGTATTTATTTTAACTGAAAGTTGACTTTGTATTAATAATGACGGCCTTATTTAGAGTGTATTTTTTTACTACAGAGCTTGACGGAGTAGAAAATATATTTTTCTCCAGAAAAATGAAATTGAAATCTGAAAAACGATTCTTATGTAGAAATATATTCGTTATTTGTTTAAAATTTCTTGAAACGATTGAAAAATACCGAAATTGGGATAGTATAAATTTTTTTCAAAGTTTTCATTTTCAAATGAAAGTGGTTCTTGTTTTGATTCTTACAAACTGTGAAATGCAAATATGGATTTTTTAACACCTCTAACTTCGTATAATCCCTTAATTTTCTACAAAACATTTTATTGTAAACCTTTTTTTTTCCATAGAAAGAAATTATTTTTTTGTAATGATTTTAATTCAGAGGAGAAGAACAATGTAATAATAGTAATACTCGCTTTTGAAACGAAAATTCGGATCTTTGGAGGCAATTTTGAGAGACAGCATTAATTTATTTGTTGAGAAAGTGTGATACGAGTTCGGTGCGAGCATTCATAACGTAAAGAAAACATGTTTACCGTGTAGTCATTTTTCTGTCATATTAAAGGCAATAGAGAGTCAAAGAGATTGAAAACGAGCAAGAAACGATACCAGACATAAGACGTCCAAAAAACAAAAGAAAATGAAGTATCAATACTTCATACAAGAAAAAGTTCAAATATTACTAGATTTCAACAGTTTTCCATCATTTATTATTTGAATCATTCCTGAAATCCTTCAACTATATACAATTAAAAATAGTCTAAATCAAGTTATATTTGAACAGACTTTGATACTCCTTTGGAGATAATTGCTTCAAACAAGTATGTAAAGGTTTGCGGCGGAACAATTACGAAGAATTGCTATTTGGAATAACTGTTGTAAAGAATCAAAGAAATTGCAGATCTCGATTCTAGTTATAATTTTAATATCGATTTCTGCAATGTTTCTATATCTGTTTTGTATCGGTTTTATAATAGTTTCAGCATCGAGTTCACATAAAATAAAATTGTTGAAAGTGTGCCATATGTAAGTATATATGTATTACTATTCTTCTTTCCAAGAATTTTGATCAGTCAGTACATTTCAGGGCTATTGAAGGGTAATGTTACTGCATGTACTCATATTTCTGCCGCTGATGTTTTCATGCCGCGAATTTTTCATCCTACGGGTATGCATGTGCATTTACAATAGTCCATAGTCGCTCGCTATTTGGATATACCCATTATTTCTTTTAAAGAAAGAAACACTCACTGACTACTAGCCAGATTCTTGCTTGAAAAGATATTATTAATTATTATGCAATTAAAATGAAAGTAATTTGGAAATAAATACGTTAATACATTCTTTATTCAATGTGTAATGGTCATAAATCAATAGTTTTACTTGTAATTGAAAAATTAAACGTATTTAAAATTAACATACTGAAATTGCTATATAAAGTGTACGTTTCGATCTTCAAATTATTTAAAATTTACATTTTTTCTGCACTTTTCTTCAAATTATTTCTAAGTATATTTAAATATATCCATTTGTCTTTTTTTTACATCAATAGGAACTAGGTTCTAATACATGAAGCCGATATGCATTTTCACACTGCTGACCGAAGGTTTTCATTTCCTCATTAGTCATTTTCCAGACACTTATTTTTCCATCAGATAAAAATATGTTAAATTTTAACTAATTTGTAAAGATAATACATATCTAAAGATTGGATTCTTTTTTTAAATATTCAGTGACAAATTTTCTTCACTTCTCTCTGTTTTGACGATTGGTAAATGGTTTATTTGGAGCAACACTTACTTTTCTCCTAAATGTTTTTTACTTCAATAGCTAGTTTTAGAATTAACCCGTGGATTATTCTCAACAATTTTAATAATCCAACTTCGTTTTCATTCTATTTGATAAACGACCATATTCATTATTTATCTTGATATGCTGCTTAACTATAGAGGGTTGAACTATTTTTATTCCTGTTATGGCAAATGCCTAACTTTCATTCTTCAATAGAAGTTTATTCCATTTTATTTATTTTACATTTAATATACACTAAATTATTAGGTTATCTGGAAAAACATTTGAATAACAAAGAAAACAAAAAATTACTAACGTGTACAATTTTTAATTACTGGCGATTTTAGTATGTTATTTTCACGTATGTTGAATTTTGCGATTATAAATAAAACTTTTAATTTATAATCATTACATATTAAATAAAGATATATTAATGCATTTATTTTCAATTCATCTTCATTCTGAATGATAATAATAATGTTTTCTCAAGTACTAATCCGATAAGCGTCACAATGTTTGAGTGTTTGATTTCAAGTGACATTCACTGTAAATTTTAGTGACAGTGAAGAGAACGACAAAGATGAAACTATACTCTTATTGTAGTTATATCCAAATAGACTGTCCAGTTAAGAATTTTAAGAGATAAACCTTTGCGGTCTCCGCTATAGCTTACGGTTGACTTGAAGTCTCGTGTTAGGAATGCAAGAAAAGTGGAAAGGGTACACCTATTCTGACACGCCCATTCAATTCTAGTTCACTATTCGTCTCATGTGAACTGACTGAAGAAGAAGGTAGCGAGATAGAGAGAGATAATGAGAAACACGCGGCAGGCAGAACTCCATTGGCCCAATGTAATATATCACTATTATACAATAGTTATATTTAATACAGGACAACAATTGTTGTTAGTTTTATACAATATGCTATAAAAGCATTGGTTATCTAATTACCAGTAAAAGTAAGTAAAATTCTTTTCAAGATCAAGACTAATTTATTAAAAATTTAATTTAGAAATAAACAAAACTGAATTTTCATTCATTTCAAAAGAAGTTATATACAGTGTGTGGCACATAACTGTCGCCACGATTTTTCAGGCACTTCCAATAATCTGATGAAAAAATGTTTGAGACGAAAGTCAATCAGTCTCTGATTAGCTACAAATTTAGATATAAACAAATTTTTCTTGGTAAATATTATAATAACTTTCATCTGTCGATGTACGGACAAAGTGTACCCATTGCTTTCATAAAAAGATGACTTTTCTTTAAGAAAAAACTGAATTTTCTGATTTTGATTATTCTATTCGCCCTATATTTCATACATGCGGTAATAGCAATATTAAATTTTAATACCCTTGGAACATTGTTCTCTTGGGAAACATGGCTTAATACTTTTTTGCAGGACATGACTAGAGTTAAGTTGGATTGGGTCGTACGAAATATTTGATTCCATTAAGGAAACTTAATTATATTTCAAAATGATCTTTATTACTCCACCTATAGAAAAACTGTTAATATTACATAATATTCTTTTTCATATTAAATCATTCTTATGAAATAAAACGGACGTTTTATGCATTAAATATAAACATAAACGAAACTTTAGTAGTTTATAGTCTCCAAGCTTTATATTTATATATATAATAAAATAGGGACGTAATTGAAATCTATTTCTACTACTATGGCAGAGTGCGTGGCTAAGGTTCAGAAAGTGCGGCTCAGATGGGAATAGGCGATCATTTGTCCCTGTGCATTTGTTAAGTCAGGTATACGTACATATCACACGTACATATGTAACTTCTCTCTCTTCATTCCACGTTCATTTTTAAATAACTTCACCTGTCTGATTCCTTAACTTTATTGCATTCCTAAGTTTTTTTCCCATTACACTCTCATAATATATTACTCTTTCATAGTTATTATAATAGATTCCATTGGATGTTCTTATATTTCATGAATCATTTCATTGTATTCAAAAATTGAATACATGAATTCTATAAATCCAGGATATTATTGATTTAAATAATAAATAATAAATAGCAAATAAAATCAATGTTCAACTTCAAAATATTAATTAAATTTTTATTTAAAAAAAATTTATTTAAGTAATTTCATAAGTAATGTATTTCTTATTTTTTATTTGTACTTACATAAAAAACAAATAAATTATTTTTGTTTTTTTCTCATTTATTATGTGATGGACTTGAAACATTAGTTACATAAGTATACAGAACTTCTTAAGTATTAATCTTGTTTTTTAAGTGACAGTTTACAGTTCGTATTTACTTTTAAGATTAACAACTCTTTTTTCAAATAAGTTGTTCTTAAGTTTATTTGTTTTTGGTATATCAGTCATAGTTGCTAAGCGAAGGTAGACGCGTGTTACATTTTTCGGAAATTATTTAGAAAAGGGGAAGATCTCACCGATTTCAATGATTTTTGAATGTGTTTATTTCTACAAGAATTAAAAAATCATTGAAATCGGTGAGACCTCCTCTTTTCTAAACAAACACGAAATAAAATACTATCGAGTTATGGAAATCACTCGTAACAAGCACCAACCATTTTTTATTCACAGAAGTGAAAACAAAACTCTTGCATTGCTTGCTATACAGTAAGTAAAATTATGAAATATTTACTCGAAGCTTCTTACCGATCTATTAATTTATGGTTAGCAAAATATTCAATTTTTTCTTTTACATTATTAAGTTTTTCTCGCAGTAGCACAATGCAGGGCAAAATAACTCCGTAAGAAATATCCTTTACACCGTACTCATTCACCCACTCATCTGCAGGCTCTGACACACAACCGTACACTTCGTAAGAATTAGGGGGGGGGGGGGCGGTTGCGAAGGCGGAGACTGAGAGCGTCTCCTCCTCTCACATTCCTACTCCTTTTCCGCGAAATCTCGTTCAAGCGGAGCGAACGCGAATCGAAAAAATGACCAATGATTATGACCACAATTATTTCTGGAGCATTGACTAGTCTAGATAGATCTAGACTAGACTACATATATTGTGGTGTCGGATTTTCCGTGCGCGCTTGGGCCTGCTTCGAGCGCAGGCTTAGAAGATATATTGCGTGCGAACGGACCTGCGTTGAGGTAAACACTTGGCGCCGATCTATCGCTAAGTTTCTTGGAAGGCACGAGTGTCCCTTTACAGGGGGTCTTGCAAGACCACCGAGCGTGGGAATGCACGAGAACGAAAGGAAATACGTGTGGTTCGGAGAAAATGAAGAGTGTTTGGAAAAGGCGAACGATTGGGATGGCCGAACGTGACCGAATGTCTGAAGTGAGAGGGATTGAGGATTAAAATGAAAGAGAACGAATGCGCGTAGGTATATAGAATGCGAGAGAAGCGTTTTGGAAACAGTATGTAACAGTATATATGAGTGTAAGTATGAGTAAAGACGTAATAAGAGAGGACAGTTGAAAAGACCCATTAAGACGAGAGACTTGTAGATGCCGGGGCCATCAAGACGATTAGCTTAGTTTTATACATAGTCGATCTATCTTTAGTGAAAAGAGAAACCTATTACCAATACCACGTCTAATACTAATAACACTGTAACATATAATATACATAATACATATGTGTACACAAACACACCGCACGGATACAACAGATTTTTGGAGGCTCGTACGGAAATCAACAATATCATTATAAATAAAGTGCAGTAAATGATCGATCTTACAAAGAATAGTTTACAAGTCTTACTACTTTGATAGTCGTTATTATCGTCACTTGCATACTTTTATCATTGACATTTATTTAACACCTCGACTTGACCCACTTCTTTAAACTGATTTTATAGATCAAAATAAAATACATAAAATTGATTGCAATAATACTTAGAAAGAAATATAACGAAATATAGAAAATTATAAGAAATGTAATAAATTAAATAGTAAGAGTATGATAAAATTAATGTTGACCGATAGGTCAGAGATAACTGCTACTGTCCAAAATAATAAAAATGTATAAAAAATGTATTCGATATGCAGAGACAGTCAATATGTTTTTACATATATCGAGCAAATGATGTTGGTTGAAGATAATGCAGTAGTGGAAGAAGTGGAAGAAATGTATTTTAAAAAGTATTCGTAATTATTTAGAAAGCTGACGGCTTTTTAAATTTTTAGAAATGTAATGCAGAGCAGCAATTATATGAATAGAAAAAAGTTGTCCAGAATATCAATTTTGACAATACATTTAAACATCAAAATCGATGAAACTAATCTTCTTTCTAATAATTATCTAATTATTAAATATCTATATAATAATCTAATTAATAAACATGTTCTTTCTAAATAATTATCTTAATATGTATTCTATTCGCCATTAAATGCTTAAATTCGTGTTATATATTCGATAGCTGTGCATATGATATTGGGATGTCCAAAGGGTAACTGTGCTACTTTGCTATTATAATTATTTAGTATTAGAGTAGCCATTAAATTATTGAGGCAATTAAAATATTGATTGCTTATTTTTACAGAAAATTGTTTATAAAATAAATTAAGTAACATAAGGTTTCGTAAGGCGGCTATATTCATTACATTTATAGACTTCGTTTAATAATATACTGTCAAGTGGGGCGTAATACAAGTTTTAACAGCTCGATGTCCTGAACATTTTGAAATCTATAAATAAAGAATGATCTTATTTTTCTAGGAAAAATTTAAAATAAATCGATCACAATTCTTACGAATTTTTAAAAATGTCCCTTCTTTTTGAAATTGCAAAGTACAGAATGAGTTTCTTTTAAATGTCTTTACAAGGGCGTCTGCGATGTCTTGTGGATTAGTTATGTAATTTTCATCTCCTAAATTGAGAAATTGAATTTCTGAGTCGAGTGTTATTTCATTTATATTTCTGATTTTAGAGTATTTGTTGAGGTTTTGTTTCTAATCATTGATATATACAATTACCAAAATTATCTTTTGCTTTCTTTTATTATTTTATGGAATTTTGCTTGTAATTTTTTGAAATTTATCAAACGTTCTACTGTGGGATATCTTCTTACTTTGTTAAGGGCCTTACAGATTTCTTTCATGACTGTTCGGCAACTTTCATTCCACTAGGATGTATTTTTTACATTTGGGATTGTTGTCTTTATTGTATTGAAGGATTTCTGTACAGTTACTTTGATAATTATTTCCAATATGTCCAATGTGCAGTTAACTGCTACTAGTAAAGCAAACTGCAGCCCCTAAGGGTTGGAGTTTTAAAGTCTAAATCGTTCAGCTTTACTCGATTTGTATTGTTTTCTTCTATTATATTATAGATAGTGTTCTTGTTTTATTTACATTAAAATCTTCCATTGTTATTTCGCTGTGTTTAATTGTTTTAAGAGTATCTTGTGTAGTTTGTTCTGTGAGTTCATCTGTATTCGGAATATGTAGTTCTGTTTCTTTTGGAGGATGGGAAAAGATTTAAGTATCGATTGGTTTTTAAGCTGGATCGGTTTCAATTTTGCGTTGTTTGGACATTGTTTGGAAATGTGTCCTTAGTTGCAGTTAAAACGTATCTGTTTTTCTGTTATGGTGAAAATTCTATAAGTGTTATTTTCTAGCATAACAGAAAAAAATTTCAGGATATTTTTGCATCTTCTGGATCTACGTAAACCTGTCTTCTGAAGTTTAGTAATAGGTTGCTTAATAAGTTTTGTCGTTCGATAAAAAATGGAGCTATTAGGTTTGTCGTTTTATTTTTCTAATAAAGAGTGTAGATATTTCAGGGCATGAAATTAGGCTGTTTAAGACTTTTTTATGAGCTAGATGCTAGACGCAGAAATCTGTTTCGCATCTTCTCTAAAGAATATTTGTAGAAGTGATAGAGTGGTAACCATATAACTGAACAATATTCAAGTTTAGATCTAAATAGAGTGCAGTATAAATATTGTAAAGTATTAACATTTTTTAAATGTAATGCCGCTCTATTTATAAATCGGAAAATCCTGAACGCAGTACAAATTATTTTATTATAATTTACAAATGAAAGATTAGTTGTGTATGTAATACCTAAATCGCACATATTATCAACAGAAGATACAGCCAGATGCTAGAGCCAGAACAGAACAGAAGATAGAACAGAAGATAGAGCCACTCATGGTGTAATTAAAACTAAAACTAACTAGACTTAGTTTTACCATGATTGTATTGCATTACGCAACATTTGGCTGAATTTAGAAATAAATAATTTTTTTCGCACCACGATTTAAGTGTATATAGATTCTCCTGAATTAGTAACAACCTCATAGAATCGTCAATGATGTGGAATAGTTTCAGGTTATCGGCGATTAAGAGGAATTTGCAATAGTGAAAACAAGATATCGAATCACTAATGAACAACTCGTTAAAAATTGCGCAATCATAAAAAAATAGTTCTACTAAATCCCAACAGAACGGAATGACACATTGAGTCGCTTTCCTAAAGTCTGCGTAAATAGTGTCTATTTGATAACCCTTTTTAATGCCGTTTACCTGGTAGTGTTGATATAGAAGTAAATTAGTGATGGTAAATTATCCGGATATAAAGTCATGCTGTTCCGATATAATAAAATCTTTACAGATAAACGGTAATTTGCGGGCCATAATTTTATCAAAAATTTTAGACATAATGTTCCGAATACTAACTGGCCTGTAATTGTTATCACTTGTATCCATCTTAAGACTACTTATATCTAGTTTTTGACCAATATCGTTCGAGGCTTCTAGAATCATTCACGTATACAGAGCTAAAACTGAACAAATCTACTTACTTGCTATTTCGGTATCATCGTTAAACACAACACCTGCATGTTGCATAAAAGCTGGTCATGATTTTGGTCTCTTCAAAGAGTGTATGAAAGACCAGAAAGAGTTAATGTTAGTTGAGATTAGCTTCAGTTTGATTGTCGTATTTGTTTCAATAATTCATCGAGAACTTTTTACATTCAGATCTCAGCGTGAAAAAGGATAAGTAATCAGACAGGTGATTGCTTCTTTTGTATTGAATATGGGCCAGTTTCTTCATTTTGATGTTAGTGATGAGCTCTTTCGAGAATCGAGGTGGATATTCTGATTTACGAATTTCAATTATAGGAACAAAGTGTGTTATGCAATTGTTTAAGTGTGTATAAAGGACATCTACTGATTCGTCTACGGATAACTCAGAGAGCAATCTATCCCAGTCTATCGAACACATGAAAATATTCATAGTCGGATAATCTGCAGCGAAAAAAAGTTTCTTTGTAACGATTTGTGTAGTAGTTCGATGGTTCACGCTTATCAGAAATGAAAATTGTAGTAATAGATCGTGTAAGTTGAGTGGAAACAGTGTATCTGTAGCTGAAACAATGAACATCTGGCTGAATATAGAAAATACTAAGTCTAAAATTCTATAATGATAATTACTAGTAAAATTTTATTTAAACAAATTCAAAAAACTAAAGAATTCGTGTACGATACCAGCTTGATGGTACAAAGAGCAAGGAGATGAACACGAGTAAAATAAATTACAATCTGAGTCATTTACCATAATGTGTTTGTCAGATTGTAGCCGCCAACCAAGAGTAGGTCGATGCCCTAAGATAACGATGACATAACATCAAGTACTATTTGGCAGTGCTCCGTGTAAACATTCGAAACACTGTTTGGCGGTATGTAAACAGTCCCAACGACTAAACTTGTATTTCGACAAAAACTTGCTCCACATACGAATCGTGTATTGTGATAGCTATACTAACTTAATGTCCTGTATACAGCCACCAAACCACCGCCACTCATAAGAGGTGCTGTATCATAATGCTCGATATTTATCACAACAGAAGTCCTTAACATGTGACGCTTAGTTTTTAAACTTCTAACGTTTCGATAGTAGAAAACCAAAGGAGAAGACATCCGTTTTTTGTAGAAGCCCTGGTCGCGTGATTGTTGGTTACTATTTTCGAGATACCATTAATGCAACGTATTACCTTGTCTTGCGTACCATTTTTTCTTGGACTATTCAACTTCTCTAGTTTCTTCAAATAGTCACGCTATTTGATCGTTGAATCTTGCGTGATACGAACAGGGCCCTTGTATTTATGCTGGTTTTTTAATATCGCAATAATCTCCTCCTTAGAATTTAGAATAAGCCTCAACGGTATTGGGTGGTCAGATTTTTTTATGACGAAAGTGGAAAGTTTTATTAATTTGTATTCTCTCCGGTATAATTTTTCTTAAAATTTCCTTTGCTGAATGTTCATCTGCCGACGAATTAATAGAGTTGGCTCTATTAATGATGTTCTCTTCCAATACTGAGCTGGATGTGAATAAAAACGATGAAATCTTCCTTTCCAACACCTGAGCCTTTGCTTTTAAACTGTCAATTTCGACCCTTATTTCGGATTGAAACGATTCAAATAAACTCCGGAAATTTCTTTCTTGCTCCTCTAATATGGTAGTAAGAATATGATCAATTAGAGGCAGAAGATAATCGTCTCTTTCAGTGGAGAGTTGGCACAGACAAATTCCGAGGTAGTTGCATTTTTTCAGGACAAAAATTTACCATCAGCATTCATATGCTCTGCCATCAGCAGTGCAATGAATGCAATCCGAATGTGATACAATCTTTATAGATATGTATATCCATATTTGAATTTTCAATTAAAGACATAAGTCGAAGCAGTATGAGCACGAAGCAATACCAAAAATACGTCCTTTACCTTCGACGTCTCGCCCGAATTATCCTATGTACGACGTATGTTTATTGTCGTACAATTTTTTATTTTTCAGCACTGCCCTTTACATATTTTTTAAAAATATTTATACAATCATATTTAATCATAACTGCTTCAATAAATTCTAAATTACCCATTCTAGCAGCAGAGATGCAACCTCAGACCATTACTGATTGCTCTCCATTTAGGTTGTATTCCAACCTGCAGACTAATGACGATAAAATAAAAATACTAGCTAAATTCCCAGATACTTGTAAAAACATAATAAAAATTCTCAAAACTTCAAACGCAAGATTCCATACATACCAACTCAAACAAGCAAGGTCATAGACTTATCTTAAAACATATACATTACTTTACAGACTTGGAAAAAGTTAAAAGAACAATTACCTTCACATGTAATGAACGTTGAAAACATTAAGCATAACAAAAATAATATCACACTATCGCTGTTCTCCATGGATCTGAAATAAGACATTTACAGTACTAAAAATCTAATGAACAGCATAATTGAAATAAAGCCCCCATTTAATAGGCAAGAGATATTACAGTGTAAACGATGCCAGCAATACGGTTATAAGTAAAAATATTGCGATCGTAATTTCTGTTGTGTAAAATCTGCAGAATATCATTCAACAAGTGAATGCGCAAAATTCTTAAATACTTGTGCAAAATGGACACATTTGGATGACCACGCCGCGAAGTATAGAAGTTGCCAGGTACACAAATAGCTACAGCAAAGAAAATTTTCAAAACCAGGAGCCAAAAATTTATTAAACCAATCTTCAACACACCCATCAAACACTCTGCCAACAAACAAACACAAGTAATTAAACATGAATGAACATCAAAACAAAGAGAATACCTCCATAAACAACAAACCCAACAGCTTTATACCGACAATTTAAAAACCTTTTATTAAATTCGAACAAACGTTTATAAGACAAAATGACAATAACTCACTCTCCTGACTACAATTTAAACAAACTTGTCAAGAAACTCATGATCGATACAATTATACGTATTGTTCTATGGAACTCAAATGAACTTATGAGATGTAAACGTGAGCTTGAATCTCTTCCTATCAATCAAGGCAATTACATAGTTTTGATTTTCAAAACCTGTTTCACTCAAAAATACTACCTGAAACTAAAAAGTTTATAGTATACACAACGAATTATCCCAGCGGAAAAATACCCGAAGGCACAGCTGTAATAGTAAAATCTAGCCTATAGTAATGATCACTTCCAAGCTACTGATGTAAAAATACAAACCACCTACAATCTCATCACCTCATCGGCTGTATACTGCTCTCCTAAACATAATATTACAAAAGAAGATTTTGATACATTATTCCTAAGACTAGGAAATAAGTTCATAGCAAGTGGAGATTTCAGTGCCAAAAACAACGTCTGGAAATTAAGGATAATAACAAGAGGCAAAGAATTCCTAAAAAGTTTGTAAGTATTCGTTACATTCGTTACATAGGTCGAACACCTATTCTCACGCGCGCATTCAATTCTAGTTCGCTATTCGTCGCTGCAGTTACAGACACATGTGGACTGAGTGACCAAGAAGGTAGCGAGATCGAGATAGAGAGAGATAATGAAAAATACGTGGCAGGCAGAGCTCCATTGGCGTAGTTATAACATATTACTATTATACATTAGTTATACGTAATACAGGACAACAATTTTTGCTAGTTTTTTTATAATATGCTAGGAAAGCATTGGTTATATAATTACTAGTAGAAGTAAATAAAATTCTTTTTAGGAACATAAATAATTTAATAAAAATATAATGTAGAAATAAATAAAAACGAATTTTTTGTTCATTTCGAAAGAAGTTATATACAATGTGTGACACATAACTGTCATCAAGATTTTTCAGGCACTTCCAATATTCTGATGAAAAAATGTTTCAGATAAAAGTTAATCAGTTTTTGGTCGGCTACAAATTTAAGTAAACATTAATTTTTGATATTGTTAATTGTGACCAATATCATGAAAGAATTTTCTTGGTAAATAGCTATTAAAATAGCTTTCATATGTTAATGTACGGACAAAATGTATAAAATGTATCCATTTCTTTCTTAAAAAGATGTATACTTTTCTTCAAGAAAAAACTTAATTTTCTGATTTTTATTATTCTGTTCGCTCTGTATTTCTTGTATGGGATAATAAGAATGTCAAATTTTAATACTTTTGGAATATTGTTCTCTTGGGAAACATAGGTTACTACTTTTTTGTAGAGAATGACTAGAGTTACATCGGATTGTACCATACAAAATATTTGATTCCTTTAAGGAAAATTAATTATATTTCAAAATCATCTCCATTACTTTACCAATTGAAAAACTGTTAATATTATTACTTTTTTATATTAAATAACTCTAATGAGATTATAACTACTATGGCAGAAACCGTGGCTTCAAATCATTTTACATATTTTTCTCTATTGCTGCACTCAAACTATAATTTTTTCTGTTTATAAATTTGAATAATAAATGATTTTAGCCTCTCTGTAGTATTTGTTAAACTTAAAGATGAGATTTCAGTAAATGTGGTACTTACGATTTAGAAATATTTTCCTAATCATTTCTTATCCCGTTGAAGGAATTTATTCTCCAGGAAAGCGAGATTCAATCCATTTTGATTTCAATTTACTAATAAATATCTTTACAGTTACTTTTAATGCTTTAGGACTGAATTTCCTGGAGAAATATCGATTGTTTAATACATTTTATAGTTTAAAAATAAATAATTGTTCATATATTTAGATGAATTTTTTAACATTAGGAATAAATTCTTATCTGTACAAAAACTCTCCATTACTGTTAGATAAGTGATATCTCAATGAAAAAGAAATAAAGTACTATAATGATTGAGATAAAATATGTATTGGCAATATTAGTAAATGTTTTTGTATTTACGAAAAATACGTAGAAAATGAAATGTAATATAATCATAGAAAACAAAATATGAATGTACAGTTTACTAATGTATTTACATAAAATAAAATATATAACACACTGAATAAGTAATCATAAACGAAAACTATGTATAGGTAATACCCACTAAGTAAGTACATAAAATAAAATGAAACAAAAGAAAAACTATACAGTAGAATTGAAATGTATAAAAGCTTTGTATTTTTTACTGTGAACTATGATAGTATTTTTCAAACGGACTAGAGATGAAAACTAACAGACTTGGTTGAGGACTTATCAACGTTATAATATAAACATTTGAAATGAGTATAATTTAAACAAGTTCTCAGTTTCCTTTTAGCTCACAAGGGAGTTCATTGAGACGTTATGATGTATACGAATGTTCACGCGTAAAATAATGTGCCATGTGCGGCTTTAACGGTTGAGATTTACTGACGCAACTACATCACGCAGCTCCTTCTTTTATTGTAAATAATACATTTTAGGTACAACGCTATAATAATAGTGCAATAATACATCAAAAAATAAAACATTTTGTATTTGCTCTTCTGCTTTCATTGAAATTAATAATACAGGATTTTTTATACTTTTTTTTCGCGATACGCACAGAACAATACTTCTGTAGCATTGTTTCGAAAATATTTTACCTCATTTACATTAGCTTCTATCAAGTTATCGGGAATATATTTCTTATTTCTTTTAACGGTTCCAGTTAAATAGGTATCCACAGAATATAAATATCTAGCTAATTCAACACTGGTAAAAAAGTTGACGACAAAAATGCGATGCCCCACGAAGCGCTATCGCGCCGCTTGGGATTTATCGACATAAAATAAACGAAGCGCTATCGCGCCGCATGGGTTTTCTCGTACTCATTTGGAGGAAGGGCGGTCGCGCTGTTCGGAATTCTTCGACAGTGTTGTTTTAAAACCCCCCTGGTACTCAAACGGTTAACACTAAACGTACCGGCAGTTTTCTATACCTAATCTTACCAGAGGGGGTCATTTGACCCCTTATGAAATAAACGTAGATTTTTCGTAAAAAATTCTTTATTTATTAAAGGAAATAATTTGCAACATCGTTTCTGATTTCGTACAAAATGAAACACATATTTTTATCGTTACAAACAAAACAATCGACCAATTACATTTTTTACACAGGATGGGTTTCTCCTTCGTACATTTCCCGCGAACAAATTTTTTTACAAATTATGCAAGTTTGTGTTGTTTTATCGCCTGCGCACAATCTTATTTGACATTTTTTCCTGGATTGAGAATTATTATTGGAGCTGCTCGATACTCCTTCTCGTTGATTTTCCTTTTCTTCTTCGCAAAATTCGAGGTACTCTGTAACAAGCTCGTCTGCTAATCGTAACAGGAAAGATTGCCTCGATAGCTCCAACCCAGTTGTTTCCTGATAGAGTATCCACGAATTGATTCCAGCCAGATAGAAAATATTGAAAAATACCTGTACAGGCCATCTATTGCACTTCGATTTTACGCTATATAGTACTTTCGCGCCATTTGGTCAACTATATCGACGCCAAATTTGGTTTTATTATAGTAACTGATCGTCTCGGGTGTCTTCTTTCTATTGTTCTTAATTTTTACGGTTTTATGTTTGGTATCACTACTTTTTTTCTTGGTTTTGATTTATAAATCGTTAGCGTACAGTCGTTCGATTTGTATGTCATTGTTGAAAGAAGTTCCGAATTATCTTTCGTTGTTTTTGCAAGTGCGGGCAATTCCCTCCTGTTCGCACGCATTGTTCCCATTAACGTTCTCCTTTTCGCCAATAATTTTGCAGCCAAAGATGAAGTCGTAAAAAAATTCTCGGTTGTAATATTTCTTCCACAGTTGGTGAAAGCTTCGACTAATTTCATCGCAACAAATTCGCTGAGCGGTATTGACGTCAGTCTGGTTTCATCGCGTCCCAAGTACGAATTCAGAACTAAGATTCCAGTTGGAAAACTGCTAAAAAATACGTAAACTTCGTACGGGGTCAAATGACCCCCCGTGGTACGTAAGGTAGGTAGAGAATTTTTGTCGCTAAAAAATAAGCTACAAGAAAAACGGAAAGTGGGAAATTGAATAATCGGATGATATAAGAATTTACAGAAAGTCAAATGACCGACAGGAATAACAATAAATGTACGAATTTAAAGTAAATTTTCAAAAGGGGTCATTTGACCCCGCTTGGTACGTTTAGTGTTAAACAGTAATAATTTTCAAAGTAAGACAAAGTAGAAAATAATTTTTGTACTACACTTGTATTTCCTAAAAATTGTATTCAACTCTACCTTTTCAATATATTCTCTACAATAATTATTAATGTAAGGTATGATTTGTCAGCTTGAAATAACGATTTTTGTATTAGAAAAACAACATAACGAAAATAGTTGACTGAGTTGTCATGATGACTCGTAGACAAAAACAAATCTTCTCGCTTGAAAAATGCTAACTTTAAAATGTCCAACTTTACCTGTTTATTTTAACTAAATTTTATGTTACGTTGCATTCGTTTTTCTCGTTTTGAGGTCGATAGGCATTTAAGAAGCAATATATATTAACCAAATAACAATAAGAGAAAGTTGATTTTTTGTCAAAATGTTACTGAATATTTCAATCTGTCCCACTGTGGGCCGGCGAACTTCGAGATGTGTTAGGAGAAGTCTCCTTCAGCCTGGAGATAAACAATAAGCAATTAAGCCGTAGATCGTTTCTTGCAGTTATCCGACTTTCACTGGACTACATTGAATGTGGTTCGTTCAGTGCTGGACAAAAGTATTAGCACTGCATGATTGTTGTGATATAAATTCTTATAACTCTTAAACAAATTGATTTAAAGAAAAAACTTTTCCACACATTCATTTATTATTTATTCTAGTTTATTACACGATAGAAGTAACAATATATGTACATAAACTGAATTACTAGATAATCAAAATATATTTATTGTATCTGTGAAACATTTTATCGATGGATGAGAGTATTGGCAGATGCTATTAAATATAATATGCCCGCAATTGTTCAAAAAATTTCCTATCGTCATTTTAAAATATAGGCAGGAGACTTCTTGATTGTCATTTTCAACAACAGTCATTTTAATGTTTAGTCGGCTAGCAACAGAAAAATTACAAAACATTAATAATGTCGAAAAAAGTAAAAGAAAGTACAAGTGAAAAGAGAAAAATAATAATACATTTACTTAAAATGTAAATATCTTATACTGAAATTTCGCTATCAGAAATATCGTAAAATGATTTAAAAATCGATCAGAATTTGACAGTGTGGACCGAAGTGGTCGTCCTCCCAAGTTATCCGTTAGAGAAAAATGGCAAATTGTGAATGAAGTGAAAAGAAATCCTAAATTAAACTTTTCGGAACTCAGAATAATGTTAAGTAAAGTGTACCAAAAAGAAATAAGTTCAAAAACTATGTAAAGGGTATTAAAAACTGCTCGATTTAACGTATTTAGCGAGAGCCCACATCAACGACAAATTTACCGAAATAAACGGATCAATAGTTTACAAAAGTGATATATTTATCGCATTATACACGATAGAAAATCTTTTTATAAGGTTAATTAATGTTTTTTCTGTGCGTTCAAACCACAAACTCCTTAATATATATTTATTTTCCTTGCTTTTATTTTTACCTCTAGACAGCTTTTTGCTGTATTTACAATTTTGTAGCATTCTCTGCATGATTTCTGTGGAATAATTTACTAATTATAAATAATTAATAGTTAGACAATACCTAGATAATAGTAAATAACGTTACTATGATACAACTCTATACAACGCTTCGCAACTCTTGACTCAACAATTCTTGGCTCAACACTGCTTTTCCTTCCGAAAAAAGGAGAAACCCCTAACCGTTTTCCCTCAGTCTCATCACATAGTACTCCTGCACCCTCGCGCGTTGTTCACCAAATTTCGCCAACGTACAGATGGCCCGTCGTCAATAGCCTTTTCGTTGGGCCTTGCTATGACTCCTGACGATCCCTACTTCCCCTTCCATTGTCCCCTCCAAATACATCGTGAAGTTCTAAGAATTTTATGTTTAATATCCGGTAAAATAATGAGTGAAATGCCCGTTGATTTTCTTTTCGTTATCTCATGTTGTATGAGATTCGAAAAGGCAATACCGCAATAAGGGCAGCAAATAACATTTGTGTCGTTTATGGGGAAGGTAGTTTATCGGCTTGTACGTGCAGAAAGTGATTTAATCGATTTTGGAAGGGAAATTTTAAATCTGAAAGATGAGCTACGAGCCGAACGTCCAGTCGAAATGACCGAAGACAGAATTCGAAATCTGGTGAACGAAACGAGAAACTTGTCAGTGCGAGAAATGTAGCAAAAGTTAAACATGTCAAAATCATGTATACATAAACATTTGAAGAAAATGGGAGTGATGCCAATGCTGGATGTATAGGTACCGGCATCAGCTCGCGCAGCGTAATCATCTTGATCCTGTGGCAATATGCATTTGCGTATCGTTGCTTGCACGTAACGAAACGGAACCTTTTCTAAAACGCATAGTAACTATAGATAAAAAATGGATCATATACGAAATTCTCCAAAGGAAACGAACCAGGTTGCAAAACCTGATTTGCACTCTCGCTAAGTTTTTCTCTTTGTACCGTGGGGCTACCAAAGAATTTTATTCTTCGAGCTGCTTCCGAAAAATCAGACAATTAATGTCGATTTGTATTGTGTTCAACTTGCAAAAATTAAAAGAAAAAATTGTAGAAAGACGTACGAAACTTCTTCTCGATTGTGGTAATATGATTTTCCATGACGACAATGTCAGACCGTTTGCACAATGTGTGCAAAAAAATTACATGAATTTGGTTGGGAAATTTGATCCAATCCACCTTATTCTCCGGAAAATTGCACCATTGGACATCTATGTGTTTCGATCATTACAAATTTGACAATGTGAACGCAATAAAAAATGCTTTACAAAAATATTTCGATGATAAACCAAGGAAATTTTATACTAATTGAATCACGTCGTTGTTTGAAAAGTGGGAGAAGTCTGAAAAGTTTTTTTGTATGCTTCGTAGCTAAGATTAAAATATTATTTTGTATGGTAGAACAATAAACGGTACGAACTTATTGGACGATCTAATAACATTAAGTTTACCTGAACTTAATATCCAGTGTCTGCATTAAGGTCGACATTATAAGTCAGGCTAAAATTTGAATGATTAGCTATGGAAATATCGACTTCAAAAATGTCGTGCATATTAATAGGATCATGTCATTATTTACAAAATTGGAAGAGCTTATACAAAGAAAGGACAATTACATTTTTTCGTAAGTTTTATAGGTAAGATTAAATATTACTTTATACGGTAGACAGATAAACGGCACGAACCTGTAGAACGACTTAATATTGTACTTAACAGAAACGAATACGTCTCAATAGTTCCTAGTAAACAGAATGTGTTTCAAAAATTCAACAAATAAAAATTTTATTCAATTTTTCCTTTATTAGAGAAAACAGAGTAACAGTTTACTTAACCTTTTTATGTATGTAAAATTTAATTCTCTTTAAGAGTCATTTAAAACACTAATATTTTTACAAATAATGGATACTATATACGTGGTGTCCGGTCAAGTATTTATCAATGTTACCAACGAATTCAACAAGTAATTTCGAAGGAAAGTATTTTATGCATTGTAGGTCTATTTCGTTTCAGTAGTCTAGTATATCGAATATAAGATAAGTATAAGTATAGAGAAACAATAATTTCGATTTATTTATTTTATTCTACTTTTAAGTTTGCATTAAATTTCAGTCAAGTTCATATAAAATTTGACACTGAGATGTTATACTGAGATTCATACATATTGTTCAAAATGAGCCTCTTGTGCCTCTATTCGCGCAAATAAAAGTGCTTCCATTAACCGAACCGATGCTGTTACTAATGATAATTGCAGTTTGATCGATACTTTTTATTAACTAATCACGTGTGTCCGCCTTTTCATTTAAATACATCACAATTTCAATACAACTCTCTAGAAAGAAATCTAAACGTGTTATATTCGATTGGTTGCCATAGGACCATCTAATGTGACAACTAAACGATCAATATTTCGGTCCTAATCTCGATAACGGAGGTAAATTAATTGATTATTTATATAAGAATTTTTGTCCAGAATGACTTCCCAAATATGCTGGCGAAATTTGTCCATTTTGGCGCAGAATACCCTATACAGACCCACCGTACTCTTCTGAAATGAATACAGCTGCGCGGTACCATGAGGAGTAGGGGTGGTACTATTGTCAGCGCTGCCTATAGGTTGCGTCGTACCGGCAACGTAAACATTCCCAAACAGCTGACCCGTTTTATCGTGGCTTTGTGTACGAATCCTGAATTAATAGTTAATTGAGAAAGAAACAAGGACGTACTTAAATTTTTGGAACCTGATGCAAGTTAAAGTATCATATTCATTACAGTATTAATTGGTTATTTTTGATCAATTCTGAACTTTAAATAATATTAATGATACATATGTAGTGAAGATGTACAAAATTATGGGTTTACAACAATTCATAACGTATTTATAAATGTTTAACTAATATTTTTGGAAAAGTGTCAAATCTCGAAAATAAAAGAAAGATGAGTTCACATTTTAACTTAATAAAATCCTTGACATTAATTGTAAGTGCAAAAAGTGATCGATATTACATGGACTGGCACACTTTTTTATCTGGTATAGGTACGATACTGCTGCAGAGACAGATGAGAAAATTGTAACGAGTACTTACCTCGTTTCGATGTTATTTTGATACACAACACGATAAATATATTTATAGGAACAAACAATGTATGTACAATACAACATTATCAGATTTAGTTCATGTAAGGAACTTTTATTTCGAGAGTACTTACATATACAAACGATCCAAATAAAATAATTTTGATCGAAATAGAATAACTTTCTACGATAACGTTTCCTTTAATTGACTTCACATTCATAAATTCAAATTTATTTCAAAGTTATAGTGTAGCAGGTCATCCACAACACCATAAAGTGAAACATAACGGATTTGTTCTAAATATTGATAATTGCAATTTGTAATCAACTGAAACATTTTTTGCCTGATTATTGGGAGTGCTTGAAAAATGGTGACGGTAGTATAGATAAACTTTCCAACAGTAAAGAATTTACATAAGCATTTTGACACGATACAATATTCTTCTTCTCTATTGGGTTGTTCGGAAAATCATTTCGTTTTCCAAGATGGAGAATATATAATTTAATAAAATTTACTAAATGTACTTAGAAGCTGCTATTCTTACCTCGCTGGGCCCTATTTTTAAATTTATATGCTGTATCCACAAGAATAACGGTTCTTCATGACTATTTTAAGAACTAGTATTGATATTATAGGCGTTCCAATATTTATTGGCTACTTTTATGATCTTATAATTTAACAAATCCCTTTCTAACTGAAAGTTAGATAAAAATAACAAAGCAGTGTTTGAATGGTTCCAAAGTGTGCATTTGATAGTGACAAAAAGAAGTTCTGCCAAGATCATGTTAATGGTTTTTTCAAAGATCATCGGCATTTTGTTGCACATTAACATTTATTTTTTATAGAGCAATGTTGCAGTCGGTATTAATACGGTATTGAATGGTTTATAATAGCATGACTTTTAAATGACGTTGAAAATGAAAAAATGTATTGACATTAACAATACATTAACTGAGAAACTTATTTTATTTCATTGTAAGTACTTAAAGTGCTGATCGCCTATATGGTTACGTTTCTGTACACGATAAGAGAATGTAAACAATAGAGAATACCATGTATGAAATAATAATTTAATGTATAAAGTGTCGATACGCATCGGAATTTAGGTGTAACTATCGGCATATTATAATAATGATATATCAACCAACCGTTATTTTCGGTAGATACTATGTATCGAAACAACAAAAAGGAAAAATAGAATATGGTACTGGCTTATGTTAAAGGAAAACAAAACGTGATTTGAATGCAAACGAGATTTGTCGTGCAGAATTGCATCGAAACATCGTATTTTATGTTTCATGCGTTCAATTTCAAAGAATTGTAAATTTATTTCTTAAAAGCGGCAGACTCTCTGCAAAAAAGGCAGATGTAAAATTATTACAGCCGAAGAAGTTGAAGTTACTGCTTTGGAATTTGTCAGAATGTTTCTACATATTAGCTCTTGTGAAATTGCAAGACGTTATAGAATAGGATAATTATCTGTTTAACGGATTTTGAAAAGAAATAAATTATATTCGTATCATCTTTCTCTGCACAAAAGATTTTGGTGTAAACGAAACAATGTTCGATCTAATGATTTTGAAAACTGATAAATACAAGATGGTACCAATTTCTTCGATAACGTATTATTTGCCGAAGAATCAACATTTAGCAATAATGAAGGATTAAACCAGGACAGCATGTATTACTGAAGTATTAATAACCCACAATGGTTTAGAACTGTCGACCATCAACATTGTTACATCTTTGGCAGAACTTTTTTTGTCGCCATTAGATGCACGCTTTAAAATTATTCAAACACCTCATTGTCATTTTTTGCTACGTTTCATACTAACGTAAATAATTTAGATGTTCATCTAAATATAATAATATTAGTAAGAAGTGAAAAGGTAATCAATACGCGCGCGCACATACAGACACTATTTCATATGGATATTCCTACTTAATAAGGAATGTTCCAAATTAGATATTTAACTTAACTTGCTTTGATACATAATTACACAAAGGCTCTTCTTCACTAATCTTGTGCTAATCTTAAACTTAAAAACTACAAAAAGGCAAATTAATATATTATATTCAATCGACACCTTATAAGAAAATATACCCAGCCCCAACGTCGCCATCTATTTAGTTTCTAACTTTACAGTCCTAATGTTACCATCTTGTTCGTAACTAGTCTAATTAAAAATAATTCCACAATTCCTATTAATTCTTATAGAAGATCGAAAAAAGTAAACGTCGTCAGAATTTTAATATCGGAATCGATAACAATTTTATGACAGTTTGCATCAATCTCCTACAGAATAAAACTTTTAAAAGTGTCTCGTGTGATCACGGTATTAACATGGTGTTTATTTTTGAAATAGGTCGTATATTTCTATATATTTAATACGTTTTTTATAATTTCATAAGGATGTCAGTCTTTTTTTCCCTCTAAAGCGTATTTTAAGATCCCTTTATGTTTCAATAAATAAATAAATTTTAGAATTTGATTTTAATTTTAAAAAATCATAAAGAAATTCATAAAAGGAATGATAAAACATTTATAACAAAATTTATAAGACCAGAAAATATTTATCATTTTTTTTAAATAGTATATTTGATTACTCGTATATTTATAAACCATGTATAATTTGCATTGTGTATTCAAATTTACGAAGCTATTAGAATGCATTGAATATATTTTTGGAAACAAAAATGAATGCAAAGCTCCATATATTTATAAATTGATTTATTTATTCATACAAAACTTATAAAAAATTACCAGGAAATTTATGAAGCTGGAAAATTTGTAAGAAATTCATAAAAAGATTGCAAATTCATAAAAAATGTGTACAGTATTATTAAGAATGAACGAAAAAAAGAATACATAAATTTATCAAACTATTATTAATCACGGAACCTTAGCTCCTCGCACGAAATTTATCAATATAATTTTGAAGGAAGTATGGTCCACATATCTTCTCACACTATTTTGTCCACATAATTTCACATTCTCTATATATACACGCAGTTCCACTATTATGCCTCGAAACAGAAAGAGAATCACTCGTTTCTCAATTTCTCCATTTTCACTCGTGTTCATATCACCAGCTGAAACCTAATTTCTTATTTATCTCTTGCCTAAAACAATTAATAATAATAATTCCTAACAAGTATTTCCTCGATGAGAGCTAAAGTTCTGCGCGATAAACACTGAGCACTACTCTCGCCATTTCTATTTCGCTTCTACCCTCCGAAAGCGAGAGCAAAACGCAATGAGTTAGTCAGAGGGCCTAAAAGCGAGCGAGGAACAACACAAAAAATGTATTTCAAATGGCATCGTCCTTCGCGTGGATGATCCGGAACACGAAATCTCAAATAGATATCGAAATGTGCGAATCAATTGTTGAATAAGCACCTTATATTATATATTATAAGCGCACACAAATGACGAAATATAAAATATTTCAAACACGGAATGTGTCATGTTTCATGTTTGTCCACATACGTGTCGTGTACTTTGTCTGTCTCGTACCATATCTTGTTTACTTTCACTATTTCACTCTCGTATTCGGCAAAAAATAAGCAAGAAACGACTACTCGAGTTATTGCATTTCTTTTACATTGTAAAAGGTGGTAAACAAGGTTGTTAAAAAATGCCCATTTTTAGCATCGCCATATTTTCCATAAATTGAAAATTTCTTTGTCACTTTCTTGAGAAAATTGTCAAAAATGTATTCAAAGTATGAGTACGATGATAATGGAACTTACGTACATATACTAAGTTGTTCAATAAGTTTTATCGTTTTTTCCATTGTAAAAAAATACTATTCTACATGAAACTTTACATGAAGTTTTTTTTCTTTAGAAAAATAAAACGACGAATCTAATAACTCAATTTCTTATCGAACGATAAAATTAATCGAGTAACCTATTATTTTACATTTCGTTGTCTACTCCGGATATCGAACGTCTCCAAAATAATTATCCAAAAACTTTGCGGACAAATGAATTGAAATTTTAAATCGAACAAATCCAACGTACCATATAATCATTGCTGCATGGAAACAGCACCTAACAACGCGTTCTTCGACTCTGCATTCACTTAAGTGTGCAAGTCCAACTTTCAATGCGATTTTACGTTTGTCAATTAATACACATACAAAGTACATTGAACTAATGGAATGTCGTGAATGCAGTTTCGCTTCTAATAAAATGGCGTTAATTGGTTCCACATGAATCTGGTATTTTTGAAAATCATTATTATGTAACTCTGTGCGTTGGAATTCTGTTTGCTTTATATTCATATTTTCCGATTAAATCAGTCGTGACAAATGATTAATTCCGTTCGAATATTGCAAAATTCTTTTTGTAAGTAAATGATCAAGGGCAGATGTAGGTGTTAATGCAAATGTCGCATTTAAAATGGCACAAGCTATTTTAAAGTCGTGAAATAAATTAGTAACGTAGTGGATGCTTTCATTATTATATATAATACTTAATACTTAAAACAACTTTTTATACGTCTATTAATTGCTTCTACGTCTATTAATTGATTCATCATCATTTTTAGATCTTGGTTATGATTCCTAAACATTTGCTATGTAACTATTTTTACAAATCGATTTTATGTGTTCAATCACATTCCTATATTTGTGCTCAGGATAAGATAAACGTTAGAATATAAGGGTAGAACTTTTTTGAATAAAAAGGTACTAATATTACTTGATTATTTGTTGATGTATGGAGTTGTTTAATACAATCCGTTTGATGCAATTAATTTATTTCGATCCTTAAACGATGACAAATGGATGCTACAATATTTTTCGAATAAATAGTATCTTATAGTTTCACAGTAATTACTTGCTGTCTGTGTAATAAGATAATGTTTCGCTATTTCTTCGAATGTGTAACAGTGATCTAATCACGATAGCTATATTCCAACTGCAAATTCACTATTTCGTAATATGTCTTACTTAAATTTAGAACATCAAAAAATTATGAATGGTTTAATCTTATCTCATATAGTAGCTATTTCTCTAACATTTGTGCAAAACTCATTCTTATTTCTATGTTTTTATTCTTTCTTTTCACACTAAATTTTTTTTAAATTTTACAAATTGCAAGAACTTCCTCTGCAATAAAGTAAATCTTGTATCGTGTGTAGTAAAATCCTCTGGAATTAGAAAACTATTTTTTTCTCCATGTGTACAACAAACACGTGCATTGTGTATGGAACAAAAATACTTTTTCTACACACACACACACACACACATATATTTAAATATTTTTCTTTACTTGGTCTTCTCAAGATTCTGGATGTTTGATTGACATTTAAAAATACATTTACTAGAAATAACACTACGATTAATATTTAAAGTTACAGATAAATTTCTTACAGCACTTTGTCTAATGTTTTCCTCAACAACATTTTCTTTGCTAACATTTTGCATCGATAAACTATAATGTTTTATTTTAATTTGATAACATACTTTGCAATGCGATTGTTCGTCAGACTACTAATAATCCTTATGTGCTAGTTTCTTGAAAGACTTATTACAATTTACACGAATCATTTCCATTTTGTGTTCACTATTATATAAAATTTTACGAAACTCTCTGACACTGATTTGACAATTCTCGCTGTTCAAGGCTACAAACCTCAAGATTAACGTGGCTTCAATGTAAACTGCAGCATAAGATCCTCACCATAAACACATTCCCGTTACGTCGCGATGACGAGAGGTCGAGACATAAATGAAAGTTAAATCTTAGAGTGAAAAAGGAAAACAGATCTGGTTATTTTAGTTACAATATCCTTTCCTTTGCATTTTCACAATTTCCATTTATTCATATATCCACAAATTCCATTATATATATATAAAGTAAAATATATATATATATATATATATATATATATATATATATATATAAAGTAAAATATATATATATATATATATATATAAAGTAAAAAAAATATATATATATATATATATATATATATATATATATATACTTTCAGTTTGTTCGATTACTACATTTAATTTATTTGTCAGTAAGATTTGTCAGTTTTAATCAATAATTCTTATTAATTATTTCTAAAACGTTTCAATACTGTTGATTAAGATAGCTTGAACCGGGTGACATTTTTCTTGCAGATCGCGATTTTCGATACCCTGTGGTGGAAACTTGGAAACCATTAACAATTGAACAAGTTAATTAATCGAAATTCATTACAAAATATTAATATATATCGAAGTAATCAAAGTCGTTAAATATTTCGAGGATAGTTCAACACTCGAAGAAATATGAAATATTTTGACAATTGACATTTTTAACAATTTTCCCATCGTTTCTCGAAAAAGTGATAAGGATATTTTTTTTCTTAGAAGACACTCAAAAAGGTCTTGCATGAATTTTTCATTTCAAGGCGATGCCAAAAATAGGCATTTTGTAACATCTTCCTTTGTTATTTATAATTTATTTATAAAGAAAAATTCATTTATTTATAGAAAATGTATAAATTACTAACCGTGTTACGAGTAAACATCACACTAAATAGTAACGTATACACTGGGCAAACTTTTAACAATTTCATTTTCCAAGTAATCAACGATGGTTTCGTTATAAAACCGATACTGTATAACAATTATGGAATCGTTACAAATCCATTATAAAAAATATGTTACTAATATAGAACCGGTACAAAATTAATCGAGATGGTAACCGAAATCGATGTGTTCACTCTTTTTGGTTCTCTAAAATAGTTATTATTAATAAGGTTTTCTCTTAAAAGTTTGTAACCAGTAACCTTTATATAAGTGTTTGATATAGTAATTCTTAGAAGATTTCCAAATCTTGGATTAAATTTATATCCAAGTATGTTTCATAATGAATGTAAAAAGTTTTCATAGAATTTTGAAAAAAATGAGTTAGAAATATGTAAATATAAAGTTTCATAAATTTGTTAAATAAGTAATAATAAATGACTTATTTAAATGCGTTGTAGATCTTTTCAGAAGTTTTAATAGATGTTTTCTTTAACGGATACATGGATAATTTCTCAAAAACGTGCATATCATCTTAATTGACTGGTGTCAATTAACTTAACTTCCTCAATTATTGTTCAACGGTCGTTGTTTTACACATAATTTATGCTTGTCGCAATTGACTTATAAAAACTATTTCTTATTACTTATAACGTGTTTCTACTGTCATAACTAGATCGCAAGATTAACTTATTATTGCTACACTTACTTATTTGTTACATTTGACATTTCTTCTAATGTATAGGTGCATAAAGTTAGAGAAAATATGACGACTATTGTTGAAAATCAGGTTGAAATCGGTTTAGTATTTTTCCAGTTTTTAGGGATTAGAAAGGCAAACCAGACATTATTTTTTACTTTTTCATAAGTACGTATATTCACCAGTAGTAAGCTTTATCAATTACAAACGTAAACAACATCTAAAAATTTGAGTACTCTTGTGCAACTTATATGTAAGACCTATATAGTCTATTTTTGCATAATTCTGCAACCTCAAAGAACTAACAGAAGGCACTAAATCTTAGAATATATTTTTTAAACAAATTTAATATTGTCAAATTGAAATACATTATTTTATTTCCATCCTTACTCATAATTTGACTTGCAAAAAATACTTTATTTTATTTGGTCGACTAGCAAACAATGTTATGCACTATCGTTTTAATATGACTCGCGGTAAAATTTTCAGCCAAACGCAGTAATGTGAAATTGTTACAATTACTATAATTTTTGAAATGTAAAGTTCTATGGTATAAGTGTAAAACACACAAGGATGTTAAATTGGACTAGTATAAAGTAAAAACAAATAAAAAATAATATGAACTTTTGTTTATTATCGAGGAGAAAGTAACGACAGAATAAAATGATAGTTGGAAGAAGTGTTCGGCTGGTAGAAATTTTGGAGAAAAATATTCATCATTGTATATATTCAGGAGAAAGAAACATTTATTTAAATATCTATGTTACTTACTACTGTACACCTATAACAGCCTTTATAAGTGCAAGCATTGAGTTTACTAACTCTCTGTATTCTACTGACATAGTTTGCTCTCACGATAATTGTATTGCTTTCGCAATTCATCTTTATTTTATGGTTACTTTTTGTTAATTAAATCCTTCTATATTGCTTATAAATTTTCAATGGTATTCAAGTCTGGACTATCACTGTCCATTTCGTATGTAGTTTTTTATCAATTTTCATTATCTTTCAAATAATTTTGTACTATTCTGCTACGGTGACAATTTGCGTTATTATGTTGAAACATAAAATCTTAAGAAATCTCGAACGATTCCTCTAAAATAGGAATCAAAAAGAGTTTCAGCAAATGAATGAATACTTAAAGGAAAATAGGATATAGGGGAACGTTTTTTGTTAAATTGTACTGACAAAAAAACTGAAGACAAAAACAATAAATTTCCTATGCAGGAGTTTTAAGTGAACTTTTAGCTATAAAAAAAATGAGATTTACGGATAAATTTAAGAAAAATATTCAATATGTGAAAAAACTAAGATTTTCTGGAAATACTGATATACCGCTCTCGAGAAAATGCAGAACCTTAATTTTTTTTCAGTCAAAACTCAAATTTATATACAGGATGGTCCGCTTAAACGTTGCTACCTAAATATCTCTTTTACTTGCAATGATATAAAATATATTTCTTATACAAGTTTTATGACAACAAAAGATTGATACAGTGTAAACAATTTTCTTCAAGTTTTATTTATTAGTGTACTGATAAACTGTTCAAAATGAGATACTCGACGGAAGAAAGAATTGATGTGATTCGCATTCACGGTGAAGGTTGTGAAAAACTTTCGTGCAAGTGGTAATGCTAAAATAAAGAAAAGGGAGAGAACTAAAACTATTGCACACGCAAGAAACACAAGAACAATTGTAACTAAAGTTAATGAAAATCCTCACATAAGTTTAACGTAACTTGAGCGTCAAACTGGAATAAATAAGACTAGTATAATACGAGTATTTTATCAAAAAAAGTTCTATCCATAATACCATTTGTCCCTCCATCAAAATCTTCATGGAAGAGATTTCAAAAACAGTCCATTGACGTTTTTGTCAATGGAATTTAAAACAGTATCAAAATGATGAATTGTATTTTAAAAAGTTTTTGTTTACTGACGAGGTGTCATTTACCAATCATGGTGAAATAATGTTAAGAAATATGCACTATTTGGCAGTTGAAAATTTGTGATGGTTAAAACAAGTGAACAGACAAGGACCATGGACTGTGAATGTTTGGTGTGGTATTTTATATGCTGTATTTCTCGAAAATCAGATACCGATACTTTTGCACCATGTACCATTAAATATTCGAGAAACAATATGGTACCAACACGATGGTTGTCCAGTACATTACTCGCGTCTTGCGAGATAAGTACTCGATAGAAACTTTCCAAATCGGTGCATTAAACGTAACGATACTACTGTGACATGCCCACCTTGGACCTTACACAACTAAATATTTTTATGGGGAAAATTAAGAGATGTTTATAAAGATCAATCAGAATAATTGCGTCTTATGCTGCCGTAAATAATAAAACCATTGAAAGTTCATTACAATCACTCATTACCCGTTTCAGACAATGCATAGTGTTAAAGGGACACCATTTTAAACACTTAATGTAATACCTAAGTAAGAAGTATGTAAATATTTTACAAATTAATTGATATTCAAATCTCTTAGATTTCTTCAAGACTTGTGGAATACTAAACATATTTATTTATATTCACATGTTATCGCTCGTTGCTTTTGAGGTCTGTAATCTCGATAGAAATAATTTTCATGTTTGACTGTAATTGTACCAATTGAAGGTCATTTGGTTCAAGGCCATACCTTATACATATCTAAATATATCTAGATATCGGCTACAAGATATCACAGAGAAAAATATACACTTATGTGCAAAAAAACATTGATGATTTTAAAAACTCTGTAGAAAATGACCTTGGTCCAAAAAAACTATTTACATTGTATCAATATTTCATTGTACTATAACTTACATAAGAAATATTTTTTATATTATTACAAGCAAAGGAGATATTTAAGTGACAATTTTTGGGTGGACCACCCTGTATAATAATAATAATATGAAAAATAAAAAAAGTAATGAGTATTTGTATAAAATAATAATGTGGATAATACGAATAAAAAGTGTAACAAGAAAAATATTAAATTTTAATAAAATCTATGTTTGCACACAAGCATTACGCCGACAAATCAATTCGATTCGAATTACACATACTTATATTATAGCTTTGTAATTACATTGCACTTACTATTAGAAACTACAAACTATTAAATATAATAGGTAATAAACAGTTGCAATAATAAAAACAATACATTGATGTTGTACTTTCGTTATAACGATAATAAAACTATGAACTGTCGTAACTTTGTAAATATTGAAAATAGAATTTACATTCACATGACATTTTTCATTCCAACTGACCTACCTAACAATTTGTCAAACTTTGTACACACGCCCTCGAACATCTTCCATAATAAACATAATCTACAAAAACGTACCAATTAAATAAACGAAGTTTAAAATTTTGTCACATAGGCATTACTACAGTAATACAAATTGTATGATCAATGATATTAAAAAAAAAGAATTTGATATAATATTTGGTATTAGATTAACGGAATAAAAACGTTTATATACCAATTCGAAAATTGCTAAAAGGCTCATTTAATATAAAATGTGAAAAACTGAAAATTAAAAAACCCAAATCGTGTTGTCAGCATGGATGATACAATTCATTTGTTGGTACAGTTAAGAAATGAGATTTTTATAAATAATTATTACTTTTAAACAATTAACTTCAGATTATTATAAAAAATTATTCTGTACTCCAACAATCTTTATATTTCATAAAAGACTTATCACAGTTAAGAAATCATGAACATTTTTGTGATAAATAGAATAATATGTAATTGGTAAGCACTTTTAAAGACCGAGATTTCATAATTATTTCAAAATTAAGTGTATATTGTGTATAATGACTCGGTTACCGATATCGATCGAGTAGCAAACAAAAGAAAGCTTGTAATATATTTTAATATGATAACTCTTAAAAGTTCCGGTTCTGTGTATCCGGTTCTTTCATACAATTATTCCTATTTATTTATATATAGAATATAATCCAGAGGTTGAAGGTTATTGCATTTGTCAAGAAATGAATGAATAATATATAAAAAAAAGAAACGTTGCTTATATAGCAAAGTAATATTGGCTAATGATGTAGCAGATGTGGAATCAGGAAAGCCTGTTTTCATTATGAGTAAAAAAATATAACAGCCTCATCGAGTAAAAGGAAAACCAGGGTCAACAATGCTATTGACTGCAAAGGAGGAAAACTGTCCCGTAAAATGGATTTTGTATGCATATAGCCGAGGATTCCTAGCGAAGAGAGGACAAAAGATATAATACATCATTATCAAATAATGTACAATTAATATTAAATCAATAGAAAGGGGGTTATCTATTCACAAATAATCGCTCTGAGCGTTATTCGATCTGAATTTAAGTAAAAGAATTTTAAAAAATTTTGTTCTTAAATCGTGCTACAGTCAATGAAGAGGTTCTGCGAGAGGGGTTTGCACAAACTGAAAATTATTATACGAGAGAGAAAGATCTAAACATTGAATCATCCGGAATTTTTATTTGTGACGAAATTGCTCTTCAATTACATATAAAGGTGAAAAGTGTTTTAATTAACAAAGGACAAATGAATGTTCATGATGTTGTAAATAATAATGAAAAACAAATTGAACACTATAATTTGTAGTAAATACTACTGACTCATTGGCTCCATCAACAGTAGAATTTCCTTATAAAGGAATGCATAAATCAATAATTGGACATTCTGACAGTGGTTGAATAATAAATGCCACTTATGAACAGTTTTCATTCTCGACTTCTTAATAATCATATTAAAAGACCAGGAGCTTTGTATGTGGAGCCTTTAAGGGATTTTTGTTCGCATATCGAAATTACATAGCACTATAAACAAATGCAACATATATTTTACAACGGATGGATATATTTATCCATTGAAAGTTGTTTGGCGTAAAGAAGTAGCAATATACCGATTGGAAAATAATGTATCGTATTAAGTTATGGCATTGTTCAAGACAGTATTAGAAAAATTAACTATTACTAAAATTGTACAAAATGCACTTCGAACTTACTTTCATTGAATGTAGAAGCAATTCTACTTTTAAAAAAATATTAAAAAAGAGACAAACTTGTACAAAAGTTCCCTAATAAATCGTTAAATAGTTAATTGTAGCGAGATCGTTTATTTTTGTAAGAGTATCCTTAGAAAATAAAATAAAAGATTGATACTTTTAGATGTGTATTAATTGAGTAAAAAATATTTAGATATTTGTGAAATAACGTACACAGATACTATTTTCCTATCACGGTATTCAGGACTCATCAGTATCCTGATTGCGATATCTGGTTAAGAAGCTTTTTGCAGCCTCGGTAATTGAGATTTTTTATTGTTTTTATTTTCTACTAATTTTATATACAATTTAAATTGTAATCGTCATTGTACAATAGGATCGAATAATATAAGATCGAAGAGAAAATTAATTTTTACATAAATTTCAGTTTAAACGCAAAATCATCTTTTATATATGTCGTTTATTGGGACCGTTAATTTACTCTAATACTGATACATACATGTTATACTTTGTATTTAGGTATAAACCATTGTTGGACGCTACCGTTGGCAACTTCCAGCAACATGCCAAAGTAACGAAAGCTTTCTAACGAATCTTGTTCGTCGGTTCAACACTGATACCCGTTTAATTTGATTTATTCGTATAGCTTGCCGGTATAATTGTAAACATTGAAACTTACACTGTTGAAATTTAGATATTCATTTTAATTTTTTAGAGATACTTTCGTTGCGAATCAGTTCAGAACTGTAAATTTTAAAAAGTGTTTTAACGTTACATAAATTGGTAACGAAATAGAAATTTTTAAAGAGAAGTGCTAAGCAATTTAAAATGGACGGCTCGAGGTATACGAAAGTGTTAGGAACATTATTATAAGAAAATATAACGTAAATATCGTGCAGAATATACAATATTAGAGATAACAGAGCAACCCGCACATACACGAGACGGTGACCGTTAGTGTGTTGAGTACTTGAACCCGTGTATTTTCGTCATACAAATCGTTTAAAGAGGTCGACCGACGATCACGCTATTTCAATTGTTCTACATCGAGGAGAATAGAAACTGGTCCAGCGACGACGATCAGCCCGTCCGCCAAGTCGTGATTCAGCGGTGGCAAGTGCCAGGAGTGGTGGCGACACGCGCTTACACGTGCTTCGCGTCGGTGGTATTCCAGTGAATCAACCAGTGTCGCGGGTCTAGCCGTGCCGATGCACTAACTTCACAGCGTAGCCTGGATTCCAATAAACCGGTCAACCCGAGCCGCGATTATCGCTTGCTCCTTGCCGCGCAAAAACTATTCAAAGGAACCCGTTTCTTATCGAAAATTTGATGCCAATGTAAGTGCCTAGCGTGCTGACAAGTGCCGCATACGTGTCGTGTTATTGGTCAACGTATCGTGCACTCCTCTTCGATGTTGATAGTGTCGCACGACACTCGAGAAGTCGTGCAATCCAATCCGAAGTATTATCGTAATTCTCGACCAAATATTCCTTGCGATTTAAACTCGGTCGATCCGATATTTTATGGATTAATCGTTATATCGCGAAAATCTACACTGGAAAAATATGGATTGTTCGTTAATCGAGCCGGATCGTTGATATGATATATTTTCTACCGAACTACCGGCGAAAGCGTTTTCGTGAAAGCCACGAAAACTTGCTCGAATTTTCTTCCTTTCGAAATAAATGGTGTATTACGGACGTTGTCGGCGATTTTTTAAACACCGTAAACTTGTATAAAACATAGCATGGATTTTTCATTTACATATAATAATACTAACGACTTTCCAGATTTTGTAAGAAGAGAATAGAAAACATTGTTCATTTCTCGCTATTTTTCGACCAGTATCATTCCTTTTCGGTCAGGAACACTCACGAACCTCTCTCCTTTAATACACTTTAAGTATTGTAACCATAATGTATTAAGTATAAAAGAAAAGCTGTGTACAATATTGCAAGCGAAACAATGCGAACATGTTACGCGTAAAAACGTGTAAATATATTACGTCCATTAAACACACGAAAGAAAGTGACGATCCTCTCCAAAAATACATTTTATTCATTGGTTATGATCTTACATGCATAAATATCAGACGGAAAGATAAAATGTTTAATCGAAAAACATAACAACGATCGGCATGTTCTAAACTTGTTAAACATTTCGTTACACCGTGCTGCAAGCATTTGTCGTTACATCATTTTCTAGTAACTCGTTGATCCTTTCGATAATGACTAGGACAAAATCATGTGACACGAAATTGTAGTTGTACGGTGACAAAGAATAGTACTTGTGGAAGAATCCTCTCGTCTAAATAATAACTAAAAACTAAATTAGATGGAATAAGTATCTCGAGGTAAGCCACGCTTACTTAAATTTTTACGGATGACTTGTTTCCGATTAATTGTATTCGTATTTTACAAATTCGAATTTTCAACAACTAATCGTTACGTGACATCTGTTTCCTGTCGCGTACCCGTATTTATTATTCTATACTTCAAAGTTAAACGCTAGACTTACTGTTGCCTTGCGAGTAATTTGTTCTCGATTTAGTCTGCGAGCAGACGAGACTTTAAATAAAAGAATATTCGAAATACTAGAGAGAATATATAAACGCAGGAATACACTCGTATCGTGCATTTTGTTTCAGTCTTTTAATCGCTCGATTGTTAAACGTATTTAAAGAATCTGATCAACGGTGAAAGAATATTTTTGCCAAAAGCGTAACGAGGAAAAAGTTGTACGTTTACGAGAATCGCCGGTGTATCTTACGCATCAACGACCGAAAACAAAAGAGAAACGACGGGAAAAGCAAGAAGAAGGACAAACGGAAGAGTGGAGCGCGTGAGGATCGAAGCGGATCGCGGCGGTCGTCCTCGTGCTGGTCGCGCGACATGGCGTGTGCTCGCCGCTTCTTTTTTCTCTGAGGACTGCCTTGCCATCGACCTACGGCGGGGAAAGGGGTGTGCGCGGAATAGTAGGAGAAGCAGAAGCAACAACAGCGACGGTATCGAGATCCCCATTCTCCACGATGCAGAGAGCATGCAGGTGTGCATGAAAAGGTCCTCTCCCGCGCTGGCACCAACGAAGGGGCCCCCCCGTGCCAGTCGAGTGAGCACACACAAATACAGACACGCGTACAGGGAACCTGTGCCGGGCCCAACAGGCCCCCGATCTGTGGGAACTGTTCAGCCCGCGAGCTTCCCACGATACGCTCCGGCTGCTGGCTGACTGTGCACGGGCTGCAGGGTTCACTCGTGCGTCTCCCTCTTTCCGTTCCCCCTGGCCAACACCCTTCTCTCCGTGGAGAGTCTCCGGAATCTTTGCAAGGGGCACTGTGATGTTTGGTGGGGAGCTGGTCGAAGGTATAAGTAGCGGGTTAGTCCCCACCCGAGATTCAGAATCATCGTAAACACGGTAGCGAACGCACTCTCGGCACTCCGAGAACGCACATGAGTCTTGTTTGTGGAAACTGTCGTCTCGCAACGCATGCAGTGCTTCGAATTTTACTCTCGAAAGTTTCTTTAGTATCTTGCGTGGCCTCTTGCGGGATCTTTCCATCGAGCTTTGTGTCAAGTGAGAAGTGAGCAAGATATTTGTTTCTCCAGTTGTACGATGGCACCGCACACCAGTTACACGCCGGTCGGTGGTATAGAATACGAGGAACCGGTATCGAGGACTTATCAATACAGAAAAGTCATGAAACCGATGCTGGAGAGGAAAAGACGGGCAAGGATCAATCGTTGCCTCGACGAATTGAAGGATCTGATGGTGACGGCGCTCCAGGCTGAAGGAGAGAACGTAGCCAAGTTGGAAAAGGCTGACATTCTTGAACTTACCGTTCGTCATCTGCATACTCTCAGAGCTGCCAGAAGACTGACCCTAACGCCGGAAAACAGCTATGCCGACAGATTCAGGGATGGGTTTACCCAGTGCGCTCAGGAAGTTTCGTCGTTTCTTTCGACACCTGTAGCCGCTACTGTTCACCCAGCCGCTGGTGCACAACTAATGAGACACCTCGGTGGCTGTCTTCGACGATTCGAAGGACCCGCTTCGGATTCTCTTGGAAACACAGAGATTAGCGCAACAACTATCAACTCGAACAGCAAAGCTTCACTTGTCAGTCCAATGACCAACGTCATGGTGAACGTACCACAGAACGTTTACACACCGCCACAAAGTCCTGTTAGCATGATGAGCTCCTCGGGAGAATACTCGGAAACATCCAATTCCGTTTGGAGACCTTGGTGATGAAGGATACTCGATGAACTAAACATTCTCGAATTTGAATATGCCATTCCTTCCTGGTGAAGAAAGAAGCATGCCCGGTTGGAGCTGAAGCGGACACCGTAGAAGGGAAAACGACGAATCTTTGTCTTCCATATGTTGAAATTGTTGAGCCTCGTACTATTGAGGTATCTATTACTTAAAAAAGAATACATTTGTAAACTACAATATATTACAGCATGATCGAGAGTTTTTCTTTGTCTATCTTTTTAGTGTATATAGGTGACGAAGCTTTAAGTGATATCTGTGATAGGGTTCAATTTTGTACCTGAGATAATTATTTGCTCGTAAAGTATAATGATTATTATTATATAAATTTTAATTTGTTATATTTAAGAACCAGTTTTTTAAACACTCGCACGTAATGTTGGGCGTTTTTGTTAAAATCGATTGCACACTGCGCGAAACTTAATAAATAGATTGTTTCAATCGTGTCCATTAGATTTTCATTTGACCATTCCTACACCTCGGCCCTCTAATATAAAACTTAATAAATAGACTTGTTTTAATCGTAACCGTTGAATTTTCGATTGATCATTTGTATACCTCGATCTTCCAAATTTTTATGGAACATTTTTCGCATACATATAACCTTACGTTAAATCAATTTCGATGTTTATTGACAGCACGAAGAGAAATGCGATTTTTATGATAAACTAATTTCGATGAATCGTTAATTGAATGTCTTCCGTGAGGTGCGGACCCATCGAGTCCCTATACAAATGTCATAATTTGTAACATAACTTGACAAAAGTATAGAGTGAGATGTCAGTTAACCGAAATATTGATCGTGGATAGGATTATTTGTCGAAAAAATCTATCAGAAGAGTCGAGGAAGTTATTATACTCTACTTTTGGTTAATATTTATCTCTTTATTACTTCTAATGAATGAAGTGACTATCTTTTTGTGATTCCCATCGTGCAATGACCCAAAGTTCCCTTGGTCAAAAGTGGAAGCTTAAACTACTATAAAAATACAAATAACACCTTTGGAACGTTTATAAGAATCTGAGAAGTTTTCATTGGTACAGTTTATTATACTACAAAAGGATTTCGGTTTTTTCAAGTTCTGTCGGAAGTGAGCGATTAACGGCCGGTGCGCTTATTTGAATCGAGAAACATCACATCCATTGTCGCTCTGCCCCGATCACAATTATATAATATATAGAGCTGTCTCAAATTAAAAAAGCGCAGTCAGGAGAGGAAAGAACGTAGAATACGAAATACTTTGCTTAAATTGTTTTAGATTTAACCCGCGGATTCAATTTTCGAAATAATAATATTCTTAATATTTCTGAATTGTAAAAACGATGCTCAGAATAAAACAAAAAATTAATAAAAAGAAACAATCCTCTGAGATGTGCACATACAAAAATCGATGTTCGTATACTTGAACAAAAATTCCGTTGCGGAAATAAAATTCTTTTACAAAGATCTATACATTTTAAATAATTTCTACAACAGCAAAACGATGATTCAAATGTCATATTTCAATTGAATACAGAACTCTTGTTCGACTTGGCGTGGAATGATGGAATGATCCACACACAAAGTTTAAAAGACTTATTCGGTCAAAACTAATTCCATTCAAATTACAATAGACAATATTTCAATGGTTTGAAGTTTCAGTCTTTCAGTATGCTTTCAAATGCAGATAAAAAAATACGTCCTGTATAAATAATGGTCAAAACGAAGTAAATTATTTTGAATATTTGAATCATATTTACAAATTTTGCATAGACTTCTGTCTTTATTTACGTGTATTCAAAAGCGTTGATAGAACTAAGATGTATATAAATCGTAGTAGTAATATATTTATTTGTAATAAATTACTTTTATAGAATATTCGTTAAATAATGGCGTTCGAACTGATACTAACGTGATCTAACTTTTGCTTCTTTGGAAGTTTGTGATTTTTGTATAATTGGAGAATATTTCCATTAACTTCGATTTAAAGTATGCTACTTTACAAGGGAGTTGTACTGTTTCACGAATGTATTCAAACATTTGCTGTGAAAAACATTAATAAACAATATACGTGAAAGAAATAATTGTCGTTTCTGCTATACATATTTATCCGCTACACTTACAAGTTTTGAGATTCAATGTTTATCAACATGTGCAACTATAATAAATGAAAATTGTTCAAATTGTTTGAATTTATGCGCTTAAGCTCAGATTTTACTCGCAACAACTATAATTGATATCATTGTTCACGCATCGGTACGCACGTCGAGTACTTTTAGATTTGTGCTTGCAATCGCATTTCTTTGTGAAACGTTTCTGTATAAAACTAAGACTGAAAATGATAATCGAACGTTAGAAAAGGGCAACAAGTGAAAGAGAAAGAGACCCGAGAGTCAAGGAGTCAAGGTTTTGATCCTTTTTGAGTAAAACTTCTACCATCGCATATGTGAGGCTTCTTGATTAAAATTAAATCAAACACGTTATAATTTGGATTATACGAATTTAATAAGTAATAATTACTTTCTCACCAACATAACTATATTGTCACATTTTAGAAGTATTAATGGATACTATTAAATAAAAGTACAATTTTTCATACATATATATATATAAATAATATTTGTCTATTTATTCTACAATATATCAACAGGATCAATGAGTTAACTTTAAACGTAGTATACACATGCATAAAAGGGGAATCTAAGGCATTGTAGATAGTTACAAGAGTCATAATCTATTCAATATGTTCTATTTACGAACATTAATAATTACGGCTATTATCTTACAATTATATAACTGAATATTAAAGTTTGTTATTATATAATTAGTATACATACCTAATAATCGTATAAATTATTATTCAATATTTATATTGAGACAGAAAGGATATTATTGAAACGTAACGTACCTGAAAATGAAAAGTATGCAATGAAAAATAAAAAAAGAAGAATCAATATAAATAACAATATAAAATAATATATCATAATATAATACATATATGTTAACACGTGTCTACTATTAGTCCGAATTTCGTTGAATCAAGGTATTATTTTCAATACTATTCTAGTATCTGCATAATGTCCTGTTTAGTTTCTTCGTTTATTGTTATTAAATTAATGCTTTCGGATATTGGTCTCTTTACGTCGGCTTCTGCAATATCATTGATTATTTTACAATGTTGTACAATTTTTAAATCTGCTTTAAACGATTAATCGTTTTCTCACATTAACAAATTTTTCTCTAAGAAATCTGTGGATATATGGAATTTTGAAAAATTTCCGGTTTTTTCTAAATTAAAATTTTCTATTCCTGCATTTAATAATCTTCCACATGTTTGTAATTCTTTTAAAAGAATTTTTTACTTATAAATTTTTTGAACCTTGTACAAGATACATTTTTGTATTTAGTGATAATGTTGTATTAAAAAAGATAAAGCTGTACTTTCTGGTGTGAGGTACCACAAATTCCTCCCTCTGCCCGTTTAATCCCATTCGGCTAATGATTTGATCAGTCTTTCCGTAATCATAGAATTTTTGCAAAAATTGTAACCTTTGATGCGGTGCCATTGAAGGATTTAGAGCACTAAACTAAGTTTAAATATGCAGGGTGTCGTGTAACTGGTAGTACAAACAGAAAGGTGGTAATTGTACAGGAAAATCTGTATCGAAAACATTAAATAAAAGTTTTTCATACGCGACTTTGCTTTCGAAAAAAATGGCTTTGAAAGTTTTTCGGGTACATGTGCATTTAATGGAACTCAACGTACTTCGTGTAGATTATCTGTACTAAAGTTTGTAAATATTCTCAATGCTCCTACGCGAGGACACAAACAAGACCAAATGTTTACTTTTCATAAATTTTTTCAATTTAAAAATTATTGGGTAATGTCCACATTTTTGCACACACAATTGTAAGACAAGAGTAAGAATGACACAAAAAGGCATAACGTCGACATTATTTACAAGCAGATTAAGTAACACGCAATGTTTTTGAAATATCCGATTGTAGGAATACTATACAGCGAAATCAAATGCAAACTTTTAAAGCCATTTTTCTTGGAAACATAGCCTCTTTTTGTATATTTTTCATTTAGTTTTTCATGTAGAATCACCATATTTCCGCTTGTACCAACAGTTACATGACACCCTGTATAAACAAGCTAAAATCATTTCTAAATTTTTTACTCCTACCATTTTTTCTTCGATTAATAACAATTTTTGACGGAACAAAAATATTTGATATGATATATATATATATATATATATATGGCTTTTACCATCCACCTAACAAGGTGGAAAGCTTCAGGTATGCGAAAGGGCAAGTTCCTCTAATAAAAATAATCATAAGTTCGAGGAATTCTGTATAATCATCTATTAGTTGCTTTTCTTTTTACGTCTTTAAACGAAAGTCTAATTTTAAATTTATGTCCTGAAATTTCACATGTAATAATCATCTCCTATATTTAACCAGAAATACGATATATTAATTTTTGATTAAGTTCTTTAAAATGTTTTGACACAGGGATTTACATATTTTTACTTCGATTAGATTTCTTAAGATGATTTTATATAATATATATAGTAACGACAGAGCAAATATCTTCCCATATTTGTAGATCATATGTCACAATTTTATCGCTTTAACTTTATCTACTGAATCTCAATCTTGTAATAATCGATGTATTACATAGTGCAACAAATTACAACTTTTTTTCTATTTTGCGACATCCATTGGGTGATTCTTATAATATTTATCATCCCAAACACGAATCCAGAAGCAGAATTGCTCTATCGCTCTCAGTTTTCGAAAAACATACATTTTTGTAAAAGCCCAGGATTTTTCTATCAAACTGAGGTATTACGTGAAAATTAAAAACGTTAGAATCTTTGGTTTCATTTTAAATAATAGAGGAGAGTTTTCCGAATCTAATGGTATAGAAGTTATTAATTAAAAAAGTATCGATATAGGCAGTTCTTACAAATTATTTTTGCATATTTATGAAAAGTTCTATATCTAGCACGGAAACTATACACCAGATAGATACTGTAGACTTTTTTGAGGAAGCAAGCACTCAATAGAAGTGTCGAAATGGTTTTCCATTCGAACAGGTCGAGAAAATATCCGTGCGCAACTTGTGCATAGCATTTGCCGCCATACGAGCGGCATTCGTCGCTCGGTTGTCTCGACTCAGCAGTGCCGTAGCTACACGTAATTGATGCCGATAAGTATCGGTTCTTTGTGGATACCAATTTCTTTACAAATTTCCCTATAACAATATCGCTCCACTGAATTTCTATAATGCATATAATTCTTTATTTTCTTTATTTCGAAGTTGAATTGATAAACATGTTTTGGGTTTTGTGGAACTATAGAAGAAAAGAGAATACATGAAATACTTACATCTCTTATCGAGCCCAATTTAGAAACGTATTCGCCGTGCTTAACATTCGTAGTTTGTTTTTTTTCTTCTCACTTATTAATGTCAAACAATAATCGGATAACATTGCAAGCACATCTTTGGTACTATATCGTTTTTTTAATTTTGCAATGTCTTGATGAAATCGTTCACCCTGTTCATCACTCATTACACCAAAATTTGATGAAAAACAATCTAAATGAGAATGCAAAAAGTAGAGTTTTAACGACATATTGCAACCAAGTTCTTTACATAATTCTAAAAGTTCTTCTACAATGGAAACATAGTTATCTGCTTTATGATTTCCGAAGAAATTTTCGATAGTTTTTCTAAAACAGATCCATACTTATTTTTTTGCACTGTCTAATTTCCCTATAAAATTTTGATCTTTCATCAATTTTTTTTATCTGAGGTCCAATGAGTATCCCTTCATTCATTTTTACTTCTGATATAGATGGGAATTTAGTTTTCGAATAAGCAAAACTGGATCCAGATTTAACCATAGCTTTTACAAAGTTTTTCATAATTCCTAATTTGATGTATAAGGATGGTAAAAACACTTTTTCCGGATCAACTAGATTATTGTGCATCACATATTTTTGCTTCCGGAATAAATTGTTGTCGCGGTGTCCAACCTTTTCTGACATAGTGTTATTTCCTTGTTTTGCTGTCCCTGTCACACAAAAAGCAGCAATATTTACTAATACCCCATCTGTAGTCCAAGTATTACCCGGATAACTTTCAAATCGTCGCAAACATGTCACTTATAGTAATTATAGAGAATTTTGGACAAAATTGTCTCAAAAGTATCGTAAGATTCCTTCAATTTTGTAGTGTATGCAATTGGAATTGAGGGGTACACATTTCCGTTACGTAGCAACACTGCTTTTAAACTGGTTTTGGATGAATCTATAAATAAACGTCATTGTTCTGGTTCATATTGGAAACCGAATGTTTTCATTAATAAATTTATGCTTGTGCAGAAGCAAAGTTCTTCGTCTACACAAAGGTATTGCTCAACGTATGACGACAAGTCCTAAAATGCGTGACTTTTGTTTGCGCTTGAAATAAGTTACAGCCTTGTAAACGAGATATTAGAAGTTCTGATTGATTTTTTGTTAATTGTAAGTCTTGAATGAAGTTATTAAGATCTTCTCGATTTAACAAATGTGGTTTACAGAATGGCAAAGAAACTTCATTTATATATTTTTCAATTTCTTCCTCATCAACTGGGGTAGTGATCTCACTGTTTTCTTGGAAATTTGATATCATTTGTGGTACCATTGCTATTGGTAACTACTCGGAATGTGCAATAGAAGGGGTTGCTGAAAGTGCATTTGTATAGTTGATTTTCTTTTTTAATCTAATACTTTGCAATTTCCTGTCATTCGGGAAATTGTTGTAGCGGTTAAGTCAATAACACGTATTTTGATGCTTCCGCACTAGGAAGCACCTGTACAGTGATGACAATGTATGTTGTTAACGAAAAAGGTCGTTTGCATGTTTCCTGTGTAGTATTTTAGAAAAATTTGTTGCGTATAAGTTCCTGGCTAAATCATTAAGGTGATTTTCCAATCGTGTTTTATATTTGCCACATAGTCGTTCTATTTCTTCCGATATTGACTTAATTCTAAGATCTTTTCATAATTCATCGTTATGTATACATGTACATGTATATCATGGTGCATTGGCGACCGTTCTAAGAATAATTTGGTTGCCATACCCCATAGTTCAATGCCATATGTCCAGATTGGACAATTTGTTGTCTGCGTTAAGCTTGGAGTTCATCTGGTAAATCATATACTTTTCCTTTTAATGCAAATCTGATCGAGCTTGGCCCGTATGTGCTACTTCCACGGGAGTCTCGAATCCAGGTGCATACTCAGGTACTTAATTATCTTCGTTCTTCTTTTTTTAAGGTGAACGTAATGTGACATCGATAAAAGCGTATAATATGGTTTCTTCCGTAGTCTGCCTCGTGGTAAGCTAGTTTTAATTTTATAAATATTTGAACTGATATTTTGAATTTTCATGAACAATATTCTATTTTCGAGGTACGATTTTAGGAGGTGGTATTAAGATGCAGTTGACTACAGTTGAATTTTGTCTAGAAGGCCCTTGCGCTATACTTTATCAAAATTTTTCAATGTAACAAAAAGAGAACTGTGCATCATTTCGTTTGTTCTAAAGTTAAATTTCGTTAGTTAATCTGTGAATTTGTTCAATGGTAGCAAATTTATTTCTAAAACCGGCTTAGTGCGATGGAATTAATTTTTTTCGTTAATTATTTTCTTGATTTCGTAGCAGTTATTTAAGGATTAAGCCATTGATTAGGTCAACGCCAGGAGTTCTACGGTTTCGAGTTTCAGCATTGAATTTTATAACTTCTTTTATCATACATCTTGGGATGTCTTAAATGTTGGCGTCAGTTGAATTTTCCGAAACTTCGCTTAGAATATCTCTAGAGGTGCACATCAAGTTGGGTTTGAAAGTATTTGCTAGGTATTCACTAAAGGCAGTAACTTTTTCAAAGGTACTTCTTGCCCAGTGTTCGGAATTGCGTTTAATTTATATCTTTAAAAGGAATTTAATCAAATTTCAGCAGCTAGATTTCCGTTATACAAAACCTAGCCTAGTCCGCGGTTTTTCTAGACATTCCGGAACGTTTGACGACTCACGGCCGCTTCTTATATCAACCCCTTCAAGAAGGGTTTTTGCCTTACCGTTTACGTAAGGTAACCTAGGTAAACCTAACAGTTTCTTTCCAGAAAGGTCGACTACTGCAATCGGTTGAATCATCAAACGTTTTCGAATCTTTAGAATCCGGCTAAATCCAGAATACTTGCGTTTCGTGAATTACTAATGTAAACGTGCAATTGTACATACACAACCAACACAAACATCGAGATGACTCACTACCTACGACGGTTAAATTCCGTCCGCCTACCGATTGCCGATACCGAAATCGCAGCCAATCAGCACTTACGTTATCCCATTTTTGCACGAAGTGTGGCGTCGTGCAATCTAGCCGCGGTACCGCTGGTCAATCGTAAAGCAGGAGTCACCTGGTAAGAGTCGAAAACAATAGTCAGAGATACAATCGAAGAAGATAGTAAATTACAAAGTAAGAGAACCGTGCGCAGTTTCGAATGCGTTAGTCGCCCAAACAGTTTTGGACAACGGTCGAACGCCCGTGATCAGAGACTTCACAATCTCTGATCTCATTTCAAAGCGTTTGCACCTAGTGAACTAGCTGAAAAGTCGCGTTTTGCTAATCAACGTGATGTGTACTATCTGAAGATCCGGTTCTATCAAACATCGTTATCGGAGTCTTGACGACATATTTGATGGCTCTGCTCTCTGTATTTTGAATTACGTTGGTAAAATTTATGACTGCTGTTACAATCTGCTCTGGTATCCTTAGGAAGATATTACAATTTGTATTTTCCTTTATCTACCTTTTAAATTTACTCAAATTTGTACTATTATTGCACAAAAAAGAAGTTACTTCGTTAAATATCGATTTATATAAGTAATGGATTTTAACATCGAAGAGTGATCGGAGCTAAAGTCATAGTAAGATTGAACATCGAAATAAGTTTTGTGAAGTTCTTTGATAACCGCGAAGTTTAATAGGTTTTTTTTTTTTTATCTTGTGGTGACCGCCAGTATGTAGGTTCGTCAATTATTACTGTATTATAGTCTCTACCGGCGGTGAATTTATTTCTTAACCAGTTAAAAAGGTTAGGGGCAATAAACGGTGATGTTGCCATGTATTGTGTGAATAATCACGACAGTAGCTTGTATCTGAATGTCTATGATTGAGTTATGTGTATTACGTTTGATAGTAATAGTTGATCCACCGCGTGCTCCACCGGATGAATGCTTGGTATCGTAAACATTATAAAAAGATAGTTTAATATAATTCTTAACAGCGAAGTGCGTTTCTACGACGAGTATTACATTCGATTTTAGGACTAGAATTACTTTACTATAGATTTCAGTGATGTAAACTTGAACTTTGACTCGATCACCTTTTAATTCTTTTGATGTGAATTTCTTGTTTGTTATTTTGTTTAATAATAGGATAAGGGGCTCAATGATTTGGACTTTAATGTAAATTGATGGAGGTTTTGATTGCGATTTACTACCGATTTCTATTACAGGATTTTCTGGTAGATATTCTGATGATTCATCGATAACTTCTGGTAATATACTGCAAAGATTCTCACCAGTCGTGTTAAATAACCGTTTGTTATTCGGTCATCATCTGATATATTTGTCGTCAGCTTAATAGGCTAGTTTTAAATTGGTATTTCCTATTGGTGCTATTTGGAAATTCAACTCGTCGTTAGGCAAGTTTCAAATACACTTTTGCTTTTTTGTTTATAAATGCACTCGCACAAAATTCGCTTGATTCGCATAATCCTGTTTCCGTAAACAGTTCAAGCGAAACCGATTACAGTTCGTAGCTTATAAATATCTGTAAGATGTACTGTCTTTTACTCCATAAATATCTTACTTTATTAAATTTATAGCGGTCGTTATTAAGCGTGTATTCTCATGAACAGTTACTGAAATTTTATCCAATTATTTATATAAAATATTTAATGAACACGCCAAAATACTGTGTGATTTATTTTCATTTATTTTGTTGCGTTAGTATATATTTTACACATCCAAGTTTTATTTATGAAATAAACAGTCACGATGAAGTATGATTTTTGAGATTAGAATATATAACGTACTTTCCAATACGAATTTTATTTCGTAATGTCCACTAAGAGATTCTAATAGATTTTTTAAACACGAATCCCAAACAAAATTGCTTTATTGCACTCAGTTTTCGAAAAATTCAAATTTTTACGTGAAAACTGATACGTGGATACGTGGCTGGTAAATTAACACCGATTACTATAAAATGTATGTATTTAATAACTAGAATTGCACAAGGACTTTGGTTATTACTTTTCTAAACACGTGTTCTCTTTGGTCCGGTTCTTATAAAAAATCCATAGATGAGGTTTCTGACTTCTTTTCTTCGTCTTTCAATGAAATCGGAAGTCTATTGATCGCTCTGTTGGTGAACGAATTTGAATGCTTAATTGTCGTACAACCGTCACAACTAAAAAAGTTAGAAAGTTCTTATTGGTTCTGAAAGGTAGAAGAAATTGTTACTGTTCATAAAATATGTATAAATGGAATATGCTGCATGTATGAATATCCAGCGACATTCTATCAATATTAATATTATACTTGATATTATACTCGTTATACTTGAACTTTAATATAATGTCATATACCTAATGCAGTATATGAATTCGTTTCCCTTTTAAAGTTTAAAAATTAACTAAATCCGGTGGCTTTATCTTTTTTATCGTCTAAGTTTTTCTTCATTAGTAATAAAAGCAGCATGTAGCTCGTTAGGATGGAAAATTGTTACACTTATTTGTATATACATTTAACTTGTACATTCTTGTATAACGCTTTGTTGCCGATATACAGTGGAATTGATGCCATTGTTTTTGGAACGTTATTTTACCGTCTTTGAATGATATTGATATTCAATTTTTTCAACACAATTGAATCCCGTATGTCCAAATTGAAATAAGAACAAACTTCTACAATAGGAATTTGTTGCGTGGCGTTAGAGATTTCCATCCAAGGATTCAATTTAACTTTTTCATTCTAAGGTATACTTCTGTTTTTTCCATTGTTAAAGGTTGTTTCCACATAAATCTTTTATCAAGGTGCATTCTTCGATATTTCGCATATTTTGTTGTTTTCAATGCTTCATTATCTAATGTCACTTGCAAAGATGTAACATGCCTGGTCCACGTGTGTTGATTTACTGGCATTTATTTTAATTTTCCATTCCTTAACCCAAGTTGCAATCTCGCCCAAAGTTTTTTTAAGTAGGTATATTTATTGCATTGAGAGGGTTTCCGTGCTATGCTAAAATTGCTGCCACGAGCATACGTTACCATTGTTATGTCTTCTCTATAAGAAAGATCTGCTGTGAATATTTGTTACAAGATCAATCCCAAAATGCTATCGTGTGGAATTCCAACCTACATAGGATAATGTTCAGATACACTATCGTTATAACTTGCATCAAAGAATCTTTCACTTAGATAAGATTTTATTAAGTCGTCCGTTAAATTCGTGCCATGGTGTGTTTATACTTCTCGCGTTATGTTTTATAAACATACAGAGATAGAAAAACTTGGGTGACTAAATTGCTGTGCTACAGTTTAGTCTGTAGAAGGTATTCGAAGGTCACAGATCGTGGAGTTATACAAATTTTATATTTAATCACCCGGTAAAATAACGAGTGAAATGTATGTTCATTTTCATCATCTCGTGTTGTATTCCGAAAAAGGAATGCGGCAACAAGTGTGACAAATAACATTTGTGTCGTTTACGGGGAAAGTGTTTTATCGGCTAGTACGAGCAGAGAGTGATGTGATCGATTTCGGAAGGAAAATTTTAATCTGAAAGATAAGCCACGAGCTGTTGAGACCGGCGAAAACAGAATTCGTAATCTGGTGAACGAAACGAGGAAGTTGTCGGTGCGAAAAATGTCACAAATGCTAAAGGTGTCAAAATCATAGGTATGTATCGTGCGTGATTGATTTGATGATACTTGAAAGGAATTCGGGCAGAGTGGGAAATGCACGCTTCGTCTCAAACGCATTTTCCGACGTAGCGTTAGGATTGGCGAAAGTACTCACGTATAATAATTAGAGTGCTAACAAAGAAAAGAAATGAGATGTACCGAGGCAAGTGAGACGTGCAGAGCGATAGGTGAATATTATAACATTGGCGTAGATTCCAAGGATCTAAGTGGAATACTATTATTAACGTATTATAAAATTTCTTTACTTTTTATTACGTGTACAATAATAGAAAATCAAACAAGTATTTATTAATTTTATAAAATTCTTTTAACAAGGAACAAATTATTTTGAATTAATATTTCGAGTTTAATACTGCAAGGTAAATACAAAATCTCCCTTTCAAGCTTTTCATTCAGAAGAACACAAGCTTCTTTGAATCGTCCAGTATTTGATGATGTGGTGTTACAATAAAGTGTGACACTATATTTTATATTGGCAAATTTAAAAAGATGCGAAACAACGAATTGTTTGAAAAAGGTATAAAAAATGATCATTTTTTAACACAGTGTTTAAACAAATTTATATTTTGCAAAACGATTTGGAAGCTTAAATTCATTATTCAAAAGTACGCAAGTTTTGTTTATGCAACTTTTTTCTAGGTCTCATCATTTTCGAAATATGTGTTTTCTCCTCCAAATTTGAGGGCTGATTTCACACCCTGGATATGAATAATAGTAGATAAAAAAAATACGTGTTAAATATTTTTCAAAGAACTATATCGTGTGTAAATTTCATTAAAATCGGTGATTTACACACAAATGATGTTTCTTGTAAGTAGTTTTAAGGGAGTAGGATAGTTTGATGAGTCTAAAACTTTCTATTAAACTTTGGAGAAACGATACAAAATAGTACATATATGATTGACATAAGCTTCTGGTTTATTTTATCACATTATAAAGTATGTGAAATAATATTAAAAAAATAAAAAAAAAAACTCTTATTTAACTTTCTGACAGCATCCTTTTACATAACTGTTTTTTAAATTGCCTATCGGTGTGCATTATTCCAGCTAAACAACAAAAAATTTAAAATATTTTACGAGTACACAGTATTCTTTAGGCGTTGATGATCGAACATTTCCATTTTTGTGAAAATTATTAAAACAGCACATATTTGTAGTTAATGTATTGAGTATAAAGCAAAAATTTCTACGTTTTTTGTTACACTCTAACAAAATTCGACCGGCAATATTTATTAAATGTTACATTAAAAATACGTACCAAATTTCATAGTAATCGGTTAGTTAGATTTCGAGATATCTTGCGCAGCGTTTCTAAAAACCCAGTTTCGAGAAAAACGCGTTTAATGTTTCGAAACATTAATTTTCATATGTATCCTTCACTTACCACTAATCAGCTGCTCCGTTTTTTTGCAGTCGCATTTGTTGAAGCCGCTTTGTCCTCAATTTCATAGGGATTCTATGGACGTTTTCTTTTCCGTGTCCCGTTTACACGAGCAGTTGATGCTCGCATATCTTTTTTATTTAACTCTTTCGATTTATCTATAACGAATACTTTTCACGGAATGTAAACCTCTCTATCAAAACAATGTTCATTGCTACGCTGGCAAAACCAGTCTGGCTACAAGAATTTCGAATTTGTATTACTGAAGCGTTAAAATCAAATTTACAAAAAAGGGGAAAGATACAATGGTTAATCATTGTACTATTAGAATTCATAGAAATGGCCTTACACGCTTCGAACAATGAAAAACTTTCAGCCAAGGACCGATGCATCGCGATAAGCAGGTGGGGTTTTTTTTTGTTATTTTATTTCCAAGATTTATTTTTTTTTTTTAATTTCAAACTGTCCCAACCCCTTAAGTTATTGACACTGTTTATTTAGATATCTTCCACCAAAAAACTTTGATAAGTTTTGGGGGAGTTTGTGTTTTTTAGTGAAAATAATAAACTTGGTTTTATATGGAAAGAATCTGAATCCTGTTCTTTTTTATCTTATTTTTCCGCTACAGGTAAGAATGAGATCGTCTGGGAACAAGTTTCCTTGGATCAAGAGTTTTATAGTTTTTGTTGTGTCATTGATTTCTAGTAGAAAGAAAATGACGCTGATTACCAATTCTTATGGTACTCCATTTTCAAATTTGTGTTTAGCTGAAAAGGCAACCGTTTTTCCTGATCTGTACGAATCTTCTTTTAAGGAAGTTCTTTTTTTTTATAAAAGCAAACATGTGATCTTTCATTCCTAGAAAGTCAGGGTGCTGATAATTTTTATCCTCTGTATTGTATCATACGCTTTCTCCATGTCCAGACATATTTTATTAAGATGTTTGTCATTTAGAAACGCTTCACGTACACTTGTTTCGAAAGAAAGTCAAGAAGAAAGCTCGAGTGAAGCCTTGGCTCCTACCGTAGTATAGGACCGGCGAAATTAAGTGCGCCGAGTTTCAAGATGGAAACAGAACTGAACTCCTATATTCAAGATCAGGAGGTTTTTATATGTTTTGGAGAGCAGTTTGTGGTGTACGTGACTGTGGGTACGTCTACTTGTTGGTGTCGTTCCCTTGGAATTTAGACCGGGTAGGGCATCTTTACATTTACTTGGAGTTTTAACTTAGATAGGCAGTCTTTACATATATTCGGAGTTTTCGACTAGATAGGCCATCGTTTTTATTTGGAGTTCAGACAAGATAAAGCTGTGTTCACATTTCCATCGACGAAATTTCGCTGGCACTGCGTTTCGTCGCCATTGTTCATATACCGACAAGTTGAAATCATCGACAGATGTTTACATCGTCCCTCGTTTAATCGAAAAATATTATTATCTTGCATATTTTATTTGGAATAAAAAAAATGGGTACGTTAAGTGAAGGTGAAAATACTGTAAATCAAGTCAAAATTCTTTTGTCTACTTACGATAAACCTAAAATTTTTATTGACGGCTTCGTGAATAAAAAGTGTAGAAATAGAGACAATCTGTTTTACTGGGTTTGCAAAAGAAGTGGTAAGAACGAAAACATTTGCGAGTGTAAAGCAATAGTAAATGCAGTATTTGTAAATGGAGAATATATTATTCGTTCTCATAATCCTATGAGTCACAATCGTGCACCAGAAGCAAAACGATCTCAAATTACAACAATTCGCAATATAATGAAGGAACTAGCTGTGGTTACTGATGAGAGATTATGCAAAATTGTTAGAAATATGGCTTTAGAAGTGGATAAACTTATTCCACCACAACTTCCAAGTAATAGTGCTTTGAAACAGCTGTTATTATGCAAACAAAGAAAAAATAAAGAACCGCGAAATATTGACGAATTTAATTTATCGGACAATGTGTTGAATACTTTGAATGAAAATCCTTTCGTAAAAATTTATAAGAGAAGAATCTGAATGTATAAGAGTATTTACAATAGATAACAATATCAAGATACTAGAACAAAAGGAAACTTGGTTTGCAGATGGAACATTCATCACGGTACCTACGATTTTCAAGTAACCATATATGTCTAGGAAAGGAAAATCATGTTATCCCTGTTATGTGTGCACTGCTGACATCGAAGTGATAGACTACAAATTATTATTAGACAATATTTCCCATTGAGCCCAAAATTTAGACATTGCATTACAATCTAAGTTTGTCTAAGTTTGAAAATGCTCTGATATATGCAATCAGATCCGTATTTCTAAGCCTGTTTTTCTTTTATTTGTTAGAATGTATATCATAAAATTCAGAGTAGTGGACTAGCCAGAAAATATGGTACAGATAAGGTGTTTAGCAACACGATAAGGCATATACCGTGCTTTGCATTTTTAAAACCCGAAGAAATTCTCAATGCCTTCGAAAATTTAAAAGCTGCGATACCCCTGAAGTTGAAAAAATTATTAAATCGCTTGATAAATATTACGTAATTGGCGTGGTTAGTCGTGGAAGTAACAGCAAACTATTAATTCAACTTCCATATTTGTCAACAAAAATGTTGTCAGTATATGACAACAGTTTGTATGGTTTCCACGAACACAAAATTCTATTTAATCATCGCAGCGACGATAGCATTATCTGGTCGACAACCATAATGTTATATTATTGAAAATAATAAAAGGAATTAAAAAGGAACAAGCTGTTATTAAGCGGTGAACCATTTCGAAAAAGAAGAAGAAAAGATGAAAGAAGAGAAGAAAGAATCCGTAGAATAATGACAAATCGCGAGACTTATACAGAAATGAATTTCCTTAAAGCATTGGCATAAAATATATTCTTGTAATTCCATTGATGGCTAATAAAGTATATAAATTAATATTTGATTTATGACAATTAACAAATGTTTATGACATTAACAATTCATGTTAACATACTTTCAATTTCAATTACCCAAGTAGAATTAACACTTAATTTATAGTACATAATAAACTTTTACGTTATTTAATAAAGTAGTAAATATTAACATGATGATTGTTTCTTATTGTTACCTCTCTCTTCCTCATTGTTATCTCAAATGTATAAAAAAGTTAATCGTCGGCAACAGTATTTAATTAATCAACAATGTATTAAATATATACATGTATAATAATTATAAATAAAGGTAGTTATCGGTGAAATGAGTATTGACAGTAAAACGATGTAAATATCTGTCGGTAATTTCAAGGTGTCGGTATATAAACAATGTCGACAAAACGCGGTGTCAACAAAATCGTGTCGATGAAATAAAAGTGGATATTTTCAAACTAACTCGTTTTATGTTACGGGTAACTTTGATATCCGGTTACTTGAAAATAGTTTAAATCATGTTTCACTTTTTATCTACAAATATTTGTATTCTTTATCGAATGGTTTATCGTTTATCTTTTATAGTTCTTTTTGTACGTTGCAATTTTTACAGTTGGCAAGATGAAATCAGTTACGTAGTACACATTTAGTCGAAAGATAACCTTAACCTTTGATATATTCGCTTGTTCGATAGTTCTCTGCATATTTTACAGTATTTTAACCGTTTTCGTTTCGAACCAATTCGAATAAATGATTCATTTTGTTTGACATTTGAAGCATCCTATTTACTATGATTTGATCCAGTTCAGACGTAATTATCGATTGGAACGAAGCATTTAGCAATGTACAGGCTATCTTAAAATCATCGAATAAGATAGGCAACGTAATATTGTTTATTGTTCTATCAAAGTATTTGAAACGTTTTTTTATCCATCCATTAGACTTCTTCGATATATCGATTTTTGGTTACAAATCGGGACTTATTTATCTGTGTTCCCGTCAAATTCCTTCGTTGTGCGCCTGGAAATACAGGCATCTTAGCTATGTGCTGTTTTTTTTTTTTTTTTTTTTTTGATAATTCAGTTATGGAGTCAAAAAAACGCGGCCAACAAGAGAAACATCACCCACTTCGAACTGATTTTACATATTGATTTGAAGTTCGTTTAATATGGAGGTGTTAATTCTTATTTCCAGGATGTGGCTCCCAAATATCTACTATATATCCATCTGTACACACTGCTATAATTGGTCTTTTTAAATTACGATACTTATGTTCACTATATGAAGTACACTTACACTTTTGAATAAAAATGTAAATTCCATCTAATACGAATATTATGTGATCTCCCATTAGTGCATGAAGGCGTTTAGTGATTTTTAGTTCGATGATTGACTAATTCTTCGCGGTCGTTTAATGAAGGAAGATGTAACGCACAAAATTGTTGCAAAGGATACCGCCCAATACTTTGACAATAAATACTTGCTGCATGCCTTTTGATGTATCAGCAATTAGCAAGTTCGTCGAAAGTATAGCCACGTCAAAGGCGTGAAAGATATACTCCTAATTCTAATTCTTTGTTCCGAGTACGAGAATCATGGCTTACAAGTCTTAAGATGTCATTCTGACATCTTAAGACGTAAGATGGCGATGGCAAGATATAAGATGGCCAGCTGTATTTAACAATCCCATGGACTTCTGTTTTATTAATTTAGTTGCCATAATTTGTTTTTACTATTTTACTAATTTGTATATTTGATATCCATGGGACATCGCTACTGTAGTAATTATTCAGTAGTAATTATTCACCTCACTTTTTATTAATATTTCGCACATATTTAGCTGCCAGAATTTGACGACTAATCAACACTTGTAAGAGCTCTTATATATTTAACAATGTGAAAATTTTAAATTCAAGATAAAAACATTATAGGGATATTACTTGTGTTCCAATTGAAAGTCCGACCGCGAGTCAATTAAACACAACTTGAGACTTAAAGGTCGACTTAACCCTACCTGTTTAGCTTTACCTATATTTCGATTGCGTCCAGGAGACTTGGAACGAGTTTGTTAAGGTAAACCTGTACTCGTCGTTAGTCTCTCATACTGATTTGAGCGATTTCATCCGTCTCTGTGGATCTGTATTCGTTACAAAAAATTATTTGTCCTACTTTAAAGTATCTGCGTGAATGCACGTATATGTATGTATATAGATTTGTAACAGTAATAATTTAATTACCGACATCGCGCCGGTAACTAAGTTCGGGTAGAGACTAAACACATTCTTTTGTTTTATAATGTAATCAGAATGCTTATCAAGAATTGAGCCAGACGCGTTAGAGAACGATTTGAGACGAGAGTGCGCAACGAGCAAGCAACGACAGGGTTTTTAAATTGTACACTTAGAAAAATATTAAACGCTTTATTTTTTAAATTGTGATGAAATATACGGCATTTGCTACAAAATTATTTTCCTCGTCCGTGTTTACGGATAGCAAAATGAAGTATTTAATACCATGTGGAAAAGTTAACCTATCCTATCACGTGGCAGAGCTAACCTATTCCACCACGTGGCAGAGCTAACCTATTCCACCACGTGGCAGAGCTAATCTATTCCACCACGCGTCAAGTATATTGGTAAACAGTAGCCTCGCAATAAATTACTAAATTACTTCTCACCCCAACGCAATTTAGTTTACGTAATACTAACACTGTTACTTTATGTTTACGTTTGCGGAGCTCACGATACATGTCAACGGTTCGTAAGCATTTCCACTACTAGTCTGAATGTCGTTTTCGTCTATAATAGTATTGTTCAGGCAATGTTTGACGTTGTGTACTTTCTTTCTGTGGTTGAGACAAATTTGTTCATTCGCGGTGGTAAAGATTCTACGTACAATATCGTCTATCGTGATTGTAGACGTATTTAAGATTGTCTTTGTATGTTCAGAGTTTAGATACGGGATAGTCCACCTTCAGCGATGCCACCTAGAGATATTTTTATTACTTGTAATAATATCAAACATTTTTTTTTTTCGTAGATTATGCGCGAAAACAAAAGACTGCTACAGTCCATGCCCTTGAAATGACCTTCAATTTGTATAATTAAAATCAAACATGAAATTTATTTCCATTGGGTTCATAGACCTCAAAAATAACGAGAGATAACCAGCCGATGTAAATAATAATGTTTACTATTGCACAAAGTCTTTAAGAATTCTCAAAGACTGGAGCATCAGTCGAGCACGAGTTTGTAAAATATTTATACATTTCTTATTTACGTATTATATTAAGTGTTCAAAATGATGTTCCTCCAGAACGATACATAGTTTCATTACTTACGGCAGCACAAGATGTAATTATTTTTTGTTTTATATAATCTGGTCTTGTAGATCGATCTCTATAAATATCTTCTATTAATTTTCCCCACAAAAAGAATCTAGTGGCGTAAGATCCAGTGAGCAAGGTGGCTATGCTGTAGTATAATACTACTGTGGCGGCTTCTGGAGGGTGATGAACGGTGATAATGATTTTGTTACACTTCTCGGTTTGTCCCGATGCCAAATCTTGTCTTACTACATTTAGTGAAGCTTTACGATTACAGTCCAAAAGAATTGATAACGAATTTTTCCGATTTTACGTTTTATAATTAGTTTAGTGATTATCGAGAGTCGCGTTTCTTTACGTTCGCGTTCACGTTCGCTTTTGCTGTTTTCCCCAAAAGAATTCTTTGAAGGAACTGTTTAAATTATAGACTCAAGTGCAGTTAAAGATGTAGTGCATCTTGATGTTGCTAGCATAGCCTTGTCGGTAGATTTCGTTGCTCCCAGAATTGTCGCAACGAATATCTGTAATATGTTAAAATAGACCTTAATGCATTTGCTTTCTTTTATACTTTTATTTTTCTGTCATTCTGCTATTTTACATTACTTGCGTTTTATTTCCCAGTTCCGGTGATTCCTCGTTTAACTTTCGAGCAGTCTTGAATCTGAACATGTGACGACCAAACTTCTACGAGAGCGAATGAATGACATTTTCAAACTTTTCTACCCTGTCGCTTTCTCGGCTTTCCGACGATTCTCCCTACTTACTTTCCATTTCTGTTTTCTACTTTTTTCTATCCCATATCTGTCCTCATCTTTTCATACTAATTTTAAGGACGCTTGTTCGGCGCCAAAAGAGATCTGAGTACGGAGAGTTCAATTCAAGGTTCACGCGTACAAGACTTTAGACTGGTTGGATGTGTGACCAATAAAATCGGAGTACTTTTAAAAAGTGCAAGTGTGGTTTCTTTAACGTTCTCACCTATTTTCTACATTTCAATGTTTATATTATGCGTTCCACCAGTAATCGATTTTTTGATCGCATTCATTTGGAACAGTGACTTCACAAAGTTCAAAGTTTATTCGAAGTTAATATTTAAGTAGTGATTTATTAAGTGTTTTACTTTAGCGAGAATGTATTTATATTGTATAAATATTAAAATGTCTGCAAATTCTTCAATGCAAAGTGTTGTAAATCCATGTCTAAAAATGATGACTCGAAAACAGTTATTTAACGTAATGCAGAAATGTGGCGATTGAACATCCATAAAAAATTGGAATATTTAGAAGAGCATTTGCTACATTTGCAAAATTATACATAACAAGAACTTCAAACGTTTAAACATCAATTTTCGCATGTGAAGTCGGAATTTAAACGAAGGTGGTTACCTTCTAATAAAAGAAAGTCAGTTTAAAACAAAAAACGAAAAATGGCTGGAAGGAACAATAAAAATTTCTGTAAAAAGTCACAAATCAGGAAAACCCTTTTTTGATTTGACTGATCGTTTTAGTAAACTAAAAAAGACTGAATATCTTCAAAAATTCGTCAGTACTGTAGAATTATTATATTCAACCCAATCGAAATTGAAAGCTTCTGGTCAAGTGGATGCTGCTGCCTCGTTAAAAGATATTACAAATTTTCCTAATTTGGCAAAGCAGTACAGAAAAGGTCCTTCTCATACTATTCAAGAAAGTCGGAAACAATTGCCACCTCTACAAGCACTTTGTCTGTTTGTTGAGATAAGATTAAGAAAGGTCAAACAATCAGTACCAAATAATAAGAAGCTATGATAAAATATTTCTTCCTTGCTACAGTCTTCTTCCAAAAGCTAAAACTGGCTGTTACCCTCCACAAGAAGCATTTACAATAACAGAAACATTTGCAGAGATACAAATGCAAGACCTGTTAGATTATACGGCTACTCGTTTGTTGATATATTTAAACGAAATATTATATATGTAATTTAAATGATATGAGACCACTTCGCTGCAATTGATATATAAATGGGGATCTAATGGATTTCAACAATCGGAATATAAACAGAAATTTGTACGTAGCAGTGATTCAGACGTGAATGTATTTTAAAGTCCTTTTGTACCATACAAAAGAACTTGTTCAACTGATATGCACCAAAAATAATAAAATAATCTGACAAAATCCCACACCATCCTTATCCACATACAATATTTAAAGGAGTCTACGCATATAATTGCCCGGAAAAATAAAGTATTTTCCAAGGAAAATAGCAAATCTGGAGAAACTGAAAATAGAAGAAAATAGAAACATATTCGTAGAATACAAATTATTGTTAACTATGGTTGATGGGAAGGTGTGCAATACTGCCACAAATACAAAATCTACGATGAAGTTTTTTATATTTGATGTTAAATTCAAAAGAATTTAACAAGTTATCCGTAATGGAAGAAGTGAATCCAAACTTATCACAGTTTGGACTGTCAATTTTATATGCCAAGATCTGTTTATTGGAAAATTGGTTAAACTTCTCCTGTGAATTACCAATAACTAAGTAGCAAACAAAAAATAAGGAAGACAAAATAGTAATTCAAAGAAAAAAATGCGTTCAATAAGAATTTAGAAGAATCATCTTTCTTCAACTGAAATAAATTGTATTAAGGTCGACTTAATATATCGATTTAAAGTAATATTAGAGACAATATGGTAGTGAATATTAGAGTGGATATAGGATAAATGTAGACAGATTTGCTGCATATGATGCAGATACAGCAAAGTTATCTCGTATGTTCAGCTGAATTCATGGTACTTCATGACTCCTACGACACAAGATTTTAATGCACGAATCGAGTGTGATACACCACGCTATATTGCTGATCGGACAGCTGCCTGAAGAAGCATCAGAAGCCAGAAATATACATTTTCGCTCACGCACACATGTTTTTCGAAAATTGGGGTTGATACAGAAATGAAATTCTATTTCTGAATTCTTGTTTGCCCATTACTTCTTTTACAAATCTTTTGAGGCATAGAAATTTCTTACTAAATTTTGTAGCTGCAGTAATCTCAGTTTATGTATTCGATAACGCTATTATGGATTGTTTACTAAAGCATCAGCTGATCGGTACTTCTATGCATGTTATTATATACATATTCAGTAGTATTTTACCATAATTCTGGGTCTCTTGCATAGTCTGAATCTGAATGTCCCGATAAAAGTAAAATAGTTTTTCACAATCTGGTGCTACGAATGGACGAAATTTACTCCAATTTGATTCTGTGTCACTGATTCTTTAAATCTCCACGTATAATATAACAGTAAATACAACCATTATTTTACGATGTTAAACAAATATTAATACTGCAAATGAAAATACTAATTACTCCAATATATTTTAACTATTTCTAAGTAATTGAAAATGGTTTCTTATCCTTCTTTACCACCTATATGGCTGCTTATACTATCAGTAGCATTGATTTATTATGTACACGTTATTTTATTAATTCATATGCTAAATCTAAGACTGTTTTTTCTCATTTCGACTGCTTTCTTCTTCCAAGCGTTTTTCTTGAAACTATGTTTTTAAAAAGGTTGTGCAGGATATCTCGAAATCTAATCATCCGATTTCTATGAAATTTGGTATATAGTATACCTTTAGTTTAACATTTACTATACATTGACGGTCGAATTTTTAAAAATTTTTAATTATTTCAGAAAATATAAACAAAAAACAGATATTGCAGATATTACAACCAACGAGTCTGATAGCAGATCGTACACCGGGTATATAGTATGTTTTTGCTCAGTGCGCACAATAGGCCGGACTAAGAAATTCAATGACAGATTGGCAAAAAATTAACTTATAGTAGTTTCATCACTATTTGATTAATATATAATATATTATTTCTTAAATTCCCATCGACCTCAGAACTGGGAAAATTAATTTACTTTGACATAAACTTTAGTTTAAACAAACAGGTAAAGTTGGACATTTTAAAGATAGAATATTATAGCTGAAAAAATTCGTTCCTTACTACGAGTTATACTGATAATTCCAAATATTTCTATTTCATTTTTGTTCTAATATTGAAATAACATTTCCTTTGAATTTTTCTATTTCACTTTTTCCATTAACTATTCTCTTCTATTTCTTTCATTTTCCTTATCTAAGTATCGACGTCGGTGGCTTAAGATTCTAGCCAGTTCTTATCCGTATCTCTATGCAACATGTTATTTTGTCACGTAGGTACGTGATTGCCGATCGGTAATTGTTTGCACAATAAATTGAGTCTGAGCAAATCGTGTAAAGTGTCATCTAACCCGAACAATTTTCCTCACTTTGAAGAACCTTGAAAGTGTTTTATTGCAATACCAGGTGTGATTAAATTTTTTCTAGAAACGATAAAAGTAAACGTAGTCTTAAACTATTCTTTGATTTTTTTCAACCATACGGATTTTTGGGCAACCATGCGGATAAGACTGCGTCCTAATTGAACGTCGTACAGCAAACAATACGATCAACCGATTAAAGGAAACGAAAGACAAAAAAGATATGGATTGTGTAAAATTTGATATCTATTTTTATCCTTTGTTTTTTTTTACCGGCCGGACAGATTTGTCGTTATACGGCGTTCAATTAGAACGCAGCCTAAGACCTATTTTGACAAGTCAGTGAAATTCAAACCGACATACGTTAGGATTTTTAGTAAAAGTTAATTAAAGTTAAACAAATCCATACACACCTCTATTTAATATGCGAATACATATGTACACACGCACGAAATAAATAAATACGTGTGTGTGTGTTTATTTCATGCGTGTGTACATATATATATATATATATATATATATATATATATATATATATATATAGTATATTATATATTACGCCAACGAAAATCAATAATATATATAATATAATATATATATATATATATATATATATATATAAGGACATAAGTGGAGGCAGAATTGCGTATCTCGATGACTCCTTGTATCCTCGAAAATTTGAGTGTGGATACATTTAAAAAAAAAATGTACATACATGTCTCACAGACCACAAAATCACCACCAACCACTTTGCGAACGTCCGATTTATTTTTATGTTATTTTCATACATACGTATACTTTCTATTCTCTTGTTGCAAAATTGCATATTCTTTCAATTATTCCTGACAGCTTAATTGATTTAACAAACGTATTTTACTCGTCAAAACAAAGAAATACTATACGGCTTATAATATAACATTATAATACAACAATAATCCTAATTGAAATACAATAATACTTAAATGTTATTGTCAATTATATTTATTTATTTTACGATGTATTGTAATATTATCCCTATTATCGAAGTAATAAGAAAGTCACGGGTGTTACTAAAATCGAAAGTTCTTTGTTCCTAACAAGTTTAATTTTTTTACCTACCTCGATTAAATACTTTTCACTATGTTTAACGAGTACGAAAAACTCTCCACGTTCTGAACTTTTTTTTAATCACCTTATTAAATAAACGACCTTTTTTTTTATAATTGATATTTGATTCGCTCTTGAATATCGGCCAAGGATGTAACCTTGTAATTGGATTAATCATGGTGTGATAGAAATGTGGGATATTTCATCATTAGAATGACACGAAAATGTTATTTTCTGTTACAGATATTCGTAACATAGCCTACAGAATGCCTGAAGCTGCCGTTTACATAATTTAAATAGGTATGTTGAAGTTTAATGGAATAGTTAAAGGACCGATAATGATAATACGTTTCGTATTTTCGTAACACGTGGCACCATTTTTAACACAAAACTTTTACACTTAAAAACAATAAAGTAAATTGCTATGAATATACATACGTCTTACTGACATTATTTTCGATTTATAAAATTTGGATTCCAAACACTTTTTCGATCATTTAAGTTATTTAGTATAAATGAATCCATCTGACTATTTACAAATATTACTATAGCCTACGTACAACCTTGTTAACTATTTTGTAAAAATTATTTAACAGCATTCTACGAGACATTCCAATTTATTTTTTTATTAAAAGCATTACACGTCAAAACTTAATAATATTCTGCAATGAAAATGATGATGATCAATTCTTTTAATGGACACTTTTCGAATGTTATTTACGAGGAAAATGTCGAAATTGTTCTCTTAATTTCTGTATTACATTCTTTTAGATGTAAAGGTAAATTAGCTTCCAGAACAAAAAAATATTCGATATATATAGAATTTCTATAAACGTAGGAATGCATCAGAAATATGAATTTCGAGTAAACCAAACTTCTATCGAGATACTTTGAAATCGTAATCTACTACATGTTAGTCTTTCACTCGCGACGTAGCGTCCTCGTCTCGAGTCACACTACTACCGACCACACCCCAAGACACATTGGACTCAACAATTTCTGTCCAGAGACACGCTATTACAACATCTAACAACGGACAAACACTCGTTCAAAGCGACGGTCACAATTCTGCCTCCACTTACTATATGTCCTTATATATATAACATATATACCCCAGAATTTGGAGCCTGTCGTGCTGTCTCGCTCAGCTTGTGTCCGAGTCGCAGGAAATTCCACGGTTCGCTCGCCCTCACACACACACACACACACATTAAAGTAAATTCATTAAATAAAGAAACATAGTCCAAGAAAAGACTCCTGATTTTTTTTCCTTTACATTATTTCAGTAAAACTATAATTAAATATACATAACATGTACACCTAGTCAACATAATAAGAAATATGGAAATATAATGATTTTAGTTTTCTTATTTAAGGCTCTATAATCTATTTCTCCATTTCTTTTCTGAACCAAGATTTTTGGACTGCCGTATGGTGATATGCTTTCGCGAATAATATCGTTTTGTCGCAATTCCATCACTATATCGTTCAATTTATCTTTATCAGCTTTCGACTAAATAAGAGAACTTCGATCTAATAATACTGTTTTACAATCTGAATCCCGTCTTTACGTAGAATATTACGTTCGATCGTAACATCTTTTGATAATTGTTTGTCCATGACTATTAAAACCTCGATTCTTAAGGGAATACCATCGATAGGTATATTAATTTTTGAAGAAGCCAACAGCTTCTTTGCTGTTACTTTGTTTTGTGTACTATGCTTTCCCGGACTAACAAGCAATCACTATCTAAATCTATTGTACATATGTTTTCCTCCTTTTATACTAGACACTTTATTAACGGTTTGTTTATTCCTCTGGTTTGGATTTTCAATTCCTCGTTCCCCACGATCAATGGAAATTCACCCCCGCCTGATCATACCTCCTTCTGTTTCCTCTCCTTATTCTGTCTTCTATCACTGTCTCTCCGAACGACCCGAAATGTTACAGTATCCGCATCTTACAACTGTATCTTTCTCAACCGCCGACGAACTCTTACTTCCTTTTCTAGACGGGTCTCGTTGATTTAATTCCTTACTACCTTAAATCAGGGCAATCATATTTCCTATGCCCCGGAAACAAAGCATTTAGACTTATTTCCCACCCCTTTGTAACTTACCGATCGCTTGCTTACCTTTACTATTTCTAATCGACTCACAGTGAAGTGACTCTAAATATCTAGTCAAATTAGGGATTGTCATTTTCTTTGCTCTCGTTAAGCTCATACTTATTTGTTCATTCTGCACCCCGTGAACCACGAACTCGATTGCCTTTTCTTCCAGAATATTTAGATTTAATTTATTCAATCTTTGAATTTTCCCGAAATAGTAAGTTTGTAAACCTTGACCTGAAACATTCTTAAGTAATGCGGAGGGTTTGAACAACTTTTCGTGATTTTCCTCCTTTGAAAACTTCGCTCTAATTTAGGAAAGAATTTCTCAGCCCGTTGTACCTTCATTTTGCTATCCCTCGTAATTTCATAGAGGCAAATAACACTTTGTCTATATCATCCCATCCGAAAACTCGAGAAAATTCGTTTATTTTGGCTAATCATTCCGTTCCCGATAAATCCCTTGTTTCCGGATTAAAGTTCGGTATAACTTTTTCGGTAAGATGAAAAAGGCGGAACCCTTGGGTCCGCCCATACTGGATTTAATGACGTTCGTCAACGCTGATGCCAATTTAGCAATACAGGACTCAGCCGAAATAGAGGTGTACCGTTACCCGAATTTCCATCTATCATTGGTGCCACTCTATCGTTTCTTTCTTCGTGAAACGTTTTAATTCTTGCTGAGTGGTATGGTGCGTTATCCATTATTATAATTGAATTTAGTGGAATATTGGGCAACCATTTGTCGAAATTATCGGCATTCATTCGCTCATGGTAGTCTGCTGTAGTACTGCGAGATTAAAAAATTATAACAGCACCGTTTACAAATCCATTCTTCCCACCAGCATCGACAATTATTAAACGATGAGAGGAACTGAAACTCTTCAATCTACCCACTTCTTTGCTCTGCCAACACTTTCCGAATGTAAGTGTATTGTCCACCCAGGTTTCATCAATGTATATAATATTTCTTCCTGTTCTTCTATAGTGATTTAAAGCTTTTGAATGCATTCTCCTCCAGGTAACGATATTGGTTTTTACTATAAACATGGTACGGATACTTCTACTATTCCTCCATTCGTAGCCCATGTCTTTCAACACAGCAGATAATTTAGATCTTTTCCATGGAAATACAATTTTTTGTTGAATGGCAATGAGCAATTTCCGAATAAACTTGATACTTCTATTTTTAAAATACTTAATTTAACAAAAAAAAACTAATAGGAAAAGACCAAGACAGCTGTAGAATAGCAAAAAATAAAAAACAGCACCGGAAAAGAAAATAGAGAGAAATCGTAGGAACAGAGGGAAAAGGACAGAATAGAAAATTGGAAATTAGCACTCGTTCGGTCTCGCGCAAGTCTGGTCGCCGCATGTTTGTATCCAAGACCGTTCAAGAGCGAAACGAGGAGTCGCCAAAACTGAGAAACAAAGCAGGAAATATAAAATAGAAGAATGCCAAAAAAGTGAAAATATAGGGAAAAGTAAAGAATTAAGGAACAAGTTTCCAAACGGAAACAACGAACAAGAGACATGCTGCAGCAATGTCAAGATGCTACAATAGATAAAATCGTATATATGGTTACTGGGAGGTGACAGAGTCATACACAAAGTTTCTTTTTAAGAGCGCTGAACTGCATGCTGTATATAATAAACGCTCTTAAGTTTCCAAACGTTCCGTTGAACGTTTCATATAGATGCAACTTCGAGTCGTTCCTCGTCGCCAACTCAAACCAAACAGCAACATTTTCTGCGTCATATATCGCAATTATTGAAACTTGTTTTATAATAAATTTAACATTGAATCAAGGAAGCGATACTGAAACTTTAAGTCAGCTACATTGGATTCTATGATTCAACCGATTTAGAAGGCAGTAACTCTTCGGAGAACTTGCAATACAAGAAAATGTAAATTTTAGTACGACTTGTTTTTGTGTAAATTGTAATTATATCAAATTTATCTAAATAGAAATGAATATAAGCGGAATTATATTACTTTTATTAAATACAAATTACTTCTTTCCGTTATAAATAATGTTCAAAATAATGATAATTATTACGCATATTAAATTGTATTCATTTTTTCATTACGAGAAACATATGAAATTAGTGATAGTATTTAAATAAGAATGAAATCATTCTGTCCCTTAATAGCTAACATTTGATCGCAAAGCTACGCCACTGTCACAGTATTCTCTTTCACTCGGTGACTCGGTCTCGCTACGGTCGTATAAATAATGTTCAAAATAATGATAATTATTACGCATATTAAATTGTATTCATTTTTTCATTACGAGAAACATATGAAATTATTGATAGTATTTAAATAAGAATGAAATCATTCTGTCTCTTAATAGCTAACATTTGATCGCAAAGCTACGCCACTGTCACAGTATTCTCTCTCACTCGGTGACTCGGTCTCGCTACGGTCGTATAAATAATGTTCAAAATAATGATAATTATTACGCATATTAAATTGTATTCATTTTTTCATTACGAGAAACATATGAAATTATTGATAGTATTTAAATAAGAATGAAATCATTCTGTCTCTTAATAGCTAACATTTGATCGCAAAGCTACGCCACTGTCACAGTATTCTCTCTCACTCGGTGACTCGGTCTCGCTACGGTCGTATAAATAATGTTCAAAATAATGATAATTATTACGCATATTAAATTGTATTCATTTTTTCATTACGAGAAACATATGAAATTATTGATAGTATTTAAATAAGAATGAAATCATTCTGTCTCTTAATAGCTAACATTTGATCGCAAAGCTACGCCACTGTCACAGTATTCTCTCTCACTCGGTGACTCGGTCTCGCTACGGTCGTATAAATAATGTTCAAAATAATGATAATTATTACGCATATTAAATTGTATTCATTTTTTCATTATGAGAAACATATGAAATTATTGATAGTATTTAAATAAGAATGAAATCATTCTGTCTCTTAATAGCTAACATTTGATCGCAAAGCTACGCCACTGTCACAGTATTCTCTCTCACTCGGTGACTCGGTCTCGCTACGGTCGTATAAATAATGTTCAAAATAATGATAATTATTACGCATATTAAATTGTATTCATTTTTTCATTATGAGAAACATATGAAATTATTGATAGTATTTAAATAAGAATGAAATCATTCTGTCTCTTAATAGCTAACATTTGATCGCAAAGCTACGCCACTGTCACAGTATTCTCTCTCACTCGGTGACTCGGTCTCGCTACGGTCGCCATCAGTCTTTCTCGCCGACTTCGACTAATGGTGATTGTCGCTTGCGATAGTTAGAGCGGTGACGGAGCGTCGATGTAAACAACTTATGCCAACATTTGGCGGCACCACGGTACGAGCGATCCTTTCCGAAGGGTCGTAACGACCCAAGCTGCGACAATAAGTCAGACGGATTTTCCGTAACGCTAACATAGTGCAGGAGGACCGAGTGTGATAATCCATGGAAACGAAAGGAAATGCGTGTGGTCCGGAGAAAATGTGAAGTGTTTGGGATAGACAAACAAGTGAAGTGTTTCCGAAGCGTAAAAGAAGAACATTTGAACTAAAGGACAGGGAGTCCGAACTAAGTTGCGAAAGATGACAGCAAACTGAAGAATTTTAGGTAAACGTGACCAGATTCACGGAGTGAGAAAGGTTAAGGATTCGAATGAAAAGGACTAAATGGGTAAGAATATAGGGTGCGAGAGAAACGAGCTTGAAATTACTTGTTGTTGGAAATTAGGCGAAGCGTGTCGTGTCGCCTAAGAAAAGAGTTGCGTAGCCAGCATCAAACGTAGTCAACGTAGTTATAATTTGTGAGTTTTATTGTTGTTTTATTTCCACTATTTCATTCAAAATACGTATATCCTAAAACTGTATTCACCTTTTATTTCATACAATAATAATTCCTACAGTATTATTTTATGAGTTACGGAAAGTAACATTAGATCTCCGATCAAGTGCTGCAATTGTTGAAAAAGAAATTGAAGTCTTTCGAGAGAAGCCACGCATTCTCCAAAGACAAACATATAACAGTATAACAAAGTCCAGTGACGAACAAGAAATTTCTACGCAATTCACATTCGAAGATCGTATATTGTGTCAGGTTCATTCGCCATACTACACATCCCGAACCAATGGAGCAATCACTACCTAAACCTAAATTTATTGCACATATCTTTTCCTCCTTTTCTACTAGGCACCTTTTTAATGTTCGTTTATTCCTTCAATTTGGATCCCCAGTACCTCGTTTCCCACAATTGATGGAAATCTGCCCCCCCCCCCCCCCCCCCCCCCCCGTTTAGTCGTAACTTCTTCTCTTTCCTCTCCTTATTCTGTTTTTTATACCACTGTCTCTCCGAATGGTCCGAAATGTTACAATATCCATATCTTGGACATTGTAATCCCTTTATCTTTCTCAATCATCAACGAACTTGCATTTCCCTTACTAGGTGGGTCCCGTCGATTTAATTCCTTAGTAACACCATTCTTGAAATCAGGGCACTCACTTTTCCTATGGCCCCCGTTTTTACAATGATAGTGTTGTTTTTCTCTTCTCCTATCACTTGGATCACTGGAGAAGAGATCTTTGAAGTTATTAATCCCCGTACGAGCCCCCAAATAACTGTTGTACTCGTGCGGTATATTGAAGTATATTTAAGGATATTATATATTACAATGATACAAGTATTAAACGTAGTGTTGGTGATTGGTTTCGCTTTCTACTAAGGTAGATCGACCGCGTATTAAACTAAGCTAACCGTCTTTGTGCCTTCGGCACGCGTCTTGATCGTCTTTGTTGCTTAAGTCTTAGTACGTCGTTTAATCGTCTCGTCTTATCGTCTTCGTTGTACTGTCCGCGACACACTCCTCGGACATGCTCTCGTCGTCATACTTTGTCATACTGTGACATACTGTGACATACTGTGTCCTCAAACATTCCTTTCGTACTTTATATAGTCATACCCTTTCGTTCTCTTTCATTCTATTCCTCAGTCTCTCTCACTTCAGATATTCGGTCACGTTCGGTCATCCTAATCGCTCGTCTTTTCCAAGCATACCTCACTTTCTCCGAGCCACAGGTACTCTCTTTCATACCCATGCATCCTTACACCTGGTCGTCGTGCAGGACCCCCCTGTAAAGGGATCCTCGGGCCTATCGTAAAAGCTGGCGGATAGATTGGCACCAATTGTTTTACCTCGACCCGGGTCTGTCCGCACATGCCGCCTCGTTTAGGCCCGTGGTCGAAACAGGCCCAAGTGGGCTCGGAAAATCCGATACTACAATAGCAAGAAAGGGAATCAAAGCTTCTACTTATATCCCACCCCTTCTTTCGTTCCTTTACTATTTCTAATCGACTCACCGTGAAGTGACTCTAAACATCTAGTCAAATCAGGGATTGTCATTTTCCTTGCTGTCGTTAAGCTCATTCTTATTTGTTCATTCTGTATCCCGTGAATCATCAATTCGATTATCTTTTCTTCCGGAACATTTAGATTTAATTTATTCAATCTTTTAACTTTCTCGAAACAGTAAGTCTGTAAACTTTGACCTGGAACGTTCTTAAATAACGCGGTGGCTTCGAACACCTTTCCGTAATTTTCCTCCCCTGAAAACTGTCGTTCGATCGCTGCCGAAAGAGCTCTTCTCCCCACTCCTATTTCCGTTTTCCTTCCTCATACATCTTCAAATATAGTGCCGCCAAAGACCGTATATATACCAATCGGAGCAAGTACAGGAACTTGCGGGAAACGATCAGTTTCCCTCTAGTAGCAAGCGTGGATAGTGCCGCCACAAGTAGTTTTTCACATATTATGGAAGCCATTTTAAAAAACATACCCTGGCTAATTGACAGTCCACAGCCACATATGACTCTTACTTCCACTCGCCTTCGCTAAGAAATTTCCACTGTTTAACATCGCTACTTATGACGTGATACTTAATGAACTTAAATAGGGAGGGAATGCAGAAACCGTGTGGCTCGCAATGGAAAAGAAGTTAACCACTTCTGCTGTATCGTGAATCACGAAAGTTTTGCTAAGACGCAACAAATAGAATAATAAGAAATGAAAGAAAACAAATTAATTTTAGTATAAAACACTTTAAAACATCATATTTAAAATCAAGTTATCTATTCCAAAACCGCAACTCAGTATTATTAGAAATGAAAACCCCCCAAAAAAAACGCACTAACAAAAACGGTATAATAAATATCCAAAATGCCTAACGCACATGCGCACGCACGCGCGGACACACACACACTCACCATAATTACAAACGAAGAAAAGGAATTCTTATATCTAGTAATAAGCAAAAATTGATCTTGAATAAGAAATGCATCAGTCTTCTCTAAATACTCAATATGCAGAGGCCACATTTTGTTTTGTTAGAAAAAACAAAACTCAATTTAACAAAACAGAATATAATATTTCACAGACCAAATATCGGAGAAGGAGGAAGAATAGTAATATTAGCTAAAAATACTGTAAAACGCAAAAAATTATTCCCGTCATGGCGTAGTTTAAAAAAAACACAATTGTTAGAAAACGGTAATAGAAATAAAACCTTAAAAACTTGGAAGAACTAATAATAATTTCAGTGTACGTGACAGGTATGTATCTAATCACAGAGAAGAATTCATTTCGGAAATATAGTTAGTATCTAAAAAATTTTAATTAAACAAACATAGGAACTACTAAATTCTTGTTAGTGATCTTCATGATAAATCTATAGCAGAATATACGGTGATTATTGGGAACATGGTCTACAGCTTCGAGTTTAATGATCTTGAAGTATGTTACCAGGGTCAATAAACTGAGCAATTCTTCCCTATAGATTTAACCGCTGGACGGGTTTAGTATCCAAGATATTTTCAATTCTCAATTTTGTTTGTATGTACAGACTGCTGTATATACAGACTGTTGTTTCTCCAGTCTTAATCAAATGTAGAACCCTTTTAGAGAGAGAATTCCAGAGATCAAAAAATCACACCAGCTGGTGGCTATCTTTTGCTTGTATAAGCATACCACTGTAACTCAGTAAAACAAGCATAATGTTACAAAATATTATAAATACTAGCATAACCCAAACCTAATTACAAAATTAACAAGCTCCTTGTTAATTCTGTTAATACCATGCAATTAGGTTTGTTAATATCGTACATAATTTTTGGACGTAATGACTGAAATATTTTCCTCTATATAATACTTGTAATAGTAATATATGAATAAATTCCAATTATTTTCGTATATATGTTTTTCTTATTTTAAATTTTACATATTGGCTACTGTGTAATTTACATATATACGTGTAATATATATTTTTGCTTAGGTTTTGGTTAAACTAGTTTTTATTTTAACACTACGCTTGCTGCGTAATGAATTACCGTGATATGCTTATTACACACGTGCGCGCGCACGCAATAAATGCACTCCGCAGACATATAGCAACTTTGAAATAACTTTTCTTCTGTACGCAAATGCAGATTCTCTTAGTTTCCGAGATATTCGAACAATTCTATTGGTCTTTATCTTTCTACTTTCATTCTCAATAATTTAACGTGCCAGAATTATAATTGTACTATATTCGTATTACTTCTACTTAATTTTTATTCTTTAATAAAATTTTAACGTATAATATTTATTACAAGAGGAAACACAATACGAACAGCGTTTATAAATTATAAAATTGTGTAAATATTTTTCATAAAAATTCAAAAATCCAATTGGGTAATATTCTCTACACTTTGTACTCATCGAGCTCTACAATTTGAGCCTGGCCTCATTGAAAAAAGATTTTGTCCAAATCGCAGATTGCCCTTGTCAAATTTAAATAATAATTTGCAGAAGTATTATATTTCGCGCGATAGATCGATTTATCTCGACAGTCCATTCGTAAGTGACATTTATAGGTTGAATGGTCCACGACGATGACACGAAATAATAAAAGTGAGGGAATCGATTAACCTCTTTCTCGATAGAATAGCGCGTAACCATTTCCACATTACGATCATATTAAAATTGTACGTATTTCATTGTAGATGTTACAGATTGGTCAGGATGGACGTAATTGCGTACAATCATTGCGAGGTCACGAGCATCGCGAACAGCATCGATGGAGGTGACATCGAAGGCCAATACGAAGACGAAGTGGAGGAAATACTGCCATACATTGACATTGACCAAAATCTATTAACTATCGATCAGTTATCCGATGTCACCGGTGACAAGAGAGGAAAGATGCCATTCAGGAGAAGTCTCTTCCCGAACGTAGGACCTTACATCGCTTTCCAGCTGTTCGATTGCAAGGGACCAATAGTGCCGTACGAAGTAACGAGACACCTGAAATGGCGTTTAAGTACGATTACTCCATTAATTGTACGTCGTACCTTGGCCAACTCAGGTTTTCGATTAATGAAGAAATCCCAAGAGTGGTGCGGTACTTGGGGCAAGCACATGAAATCCGTTTGCTTCAAGACGCTGAAAGAATCGCAGAAGATCAACCATTTTCCAGGAACTTTTCAGATTGGCCGAAAGGATCGCCTCTGGCGTAATCTTAGCAGAATGATGGTAAAGCATGGGAAAAGGGAATTCGGTTTTATTCCAAAGACCTATGTACTACCTCAAGATCTTCGTTGCTTCAGACAAGTTTGGGAAAAGTCGGGTAACAAAGAAAAGTGGATCGTTAAACCACCTGCCTCTGCAAGGGGGACTGGAATTAAAGTAGTGCATCGCTGGTCACAGATACCAAAGAAACGTGCTGTAGTTGTTCAACAGTACTTGTCCAGGCCAAAACTCATCAGCGATGCAAAGTTTGATTTGCGTCTGTATGTTCTCGTCACGAGTTTCAATCCATTGAGGATATACATCTATCCAGATGGTTTGGTACGATTCGCTTCGGTCAAGTACACTGACGACATAAACTATCTCAGTGACCGCTTTATGCATCTGACAAATTACAGTATCAACAAAACCAATGCTACTTACACTAGCAATGATTGCGTCGACTCGTGTTCAGGGCACAAATGGACGCTCAAAACGCTCTGGTCCTACCTTGAAAAAGAACATGTAAACATATCGAAATTATGGGCATCCATGAAGGATATCGTAATTAAGACAATGATAGCCGGCGAATCGTCCATTAATACTCTATCGAAAGCCAATATGTCGTCACGATATTGTTGTTACGAGTTATTTGGCGTTGATATTCTCTTAGACGAAAATTTGAAACCTTGGTTATTGGAAGTGAACATTTCTCCCTCGTTGCAATCATCTTCGCCACTCGATATCGCTATCAAAGGGCCATTAATTAAGAATGTTTTTAACATAGCTGGATATCAACTACCGCATAGTCTATCAACCGAAGAAGAAGCGAAGTTAATGCAAAGGTATCAATTGGACGTTGTGTGTCAAGACTTTAGACTGTATAGAACCAGTCTCAGTTACCAAGAGCGACACAAGCAATCCTTGTACGCTAATTTAAGGAACCGAGAGGATTACCTTGACGACATAATAGAGGATCTTACTCCAGACGACGTTAGACATTTCATAACGTATGAAGATGAGTTAACGCAGCTCGATCAGTTCGAAAAAATTTTTCCTACGATTGATAGCCACCAGTATCAGCAGTATTTTGACGTTCCAAGATACTATAATATGCTATTCGATGCGTGGGAAATGAAATATGGTGATAATCGAGAAAAGGGGATATTGAGATTACAGAAACTTTGCCAAACGAAGTATCATTTGGAACAAGAGTTGAATTTTTAGGTAACAAGCAGTTAAAGGCTTAAATTCATGTCGTTGATATCTTCAACGTTACGATTAAAACTGTGAAGTTTTTTCTTTTCTTTTATATACAAATATTTATATATTAAATATATATGTGTACGTATATGTATATGTATATGTATATGTATATGTATATGTATATGTATATGTATATGTATATGTATATGTATATGTATATGTATATGTATATAATGCCATGTACCACCTTGTTATATGTGCATCATTATTATTATAGTATTGTTCTACAACGTTACGGAACAACCGTATCTTATGTGCCTTCTACACGGTTGTGCAAACTTATCTTAATGTATTAAATCCCTGTCTAAATAAATGATTTTGCAATTAAAAATATGCATTCGCCTTTTTCTTGTTTGGATCATGATTATAAAAAAGGAACTTTATTGCATAATATATATATATATCATATGGACAATATGAATAAAAAAAACAGGTTTATTTGATTTTTCCATATTTCAGACATTCAATAAATTCTTCGTATTAAAATAAATATTTGTAAATAATTGTTGCCCAGTAAAACGAATGGATGAAGAAAATATTACTTAAATTTGTGCTTGTAAAATGTAAAGTACGCATACTCTCACTAGTCCCTACAAACATTTTTATTGGATGTTTTCAATCTTTTTAAAGCTCTCTTCCGTATCGAAATTTTCATAAATTATGTTTGATTATCTTAATAGTTTTATTCTATTTTAAATATTTCATATATTACCTATAGACGTTCTTCTATGTTCAAAAATTCTAAATTTTTCTCTTTTAGATTTTATATCTTTGTATCGATATTGATTCTTAAACGCATCGAAATATGGTTGGGCGTGTTTAGTAAAAATATATGTAAGGACTACAGTAAATAGATTTACTGTAAAAAAATATTATTTACTGAACTTAGCCGTAACACGAATATTGTTACAAATTATACATTCAACGCTAGAGAGATAAATATTTATATGGAATGTACAAATTTAGAGAAATCCCTTAGTATGAATGAATTAACAATTCATTTACGGAATTTACCTTTTCCGATAATATAATTCTATTTATTAAGGAAAATAATTCGAAGTTCCAGTTGATTTCTTAATATTTATTCTTCACAATTATTTCCTTGCCCTGCTTGGAACCTCACTCTATCTTCCACCAGGTGCTTTGTTTATAAATCGATGACTCAAATAATGACGACAACCCTGTCTATCGTAGATAGCTAGCGAGAACTATATACCCACGTAAGTATTTTTCACGCAAGAACAGGCCTTCTTTGTTAAATTCCCTGCTTACTCATCTTAATTCACAGTCGCTTGAGCTCCCCGCCGATGCTGTACTAACACAGTGACGGTCGCTCGAATTCCTAGTAAATTTGTAATCGTGTTTACACTTAAGAAAATATTACGAATTATAATGAAAATGGCAATTATTTTAATCATTCACGTTACAAGTATTAAATATAATAGTTTATGTTTGCCTTAAATGTATTTTACACAGATATCTTCTAATATAATCGCATATTGAAGAATATTTGTTATTACTGCCTATGCAAAAGTAGCATTTGGCACCTTTTTGACCTTCTAATTTTTGCTTCTTTACAATTTTCATTCCTGTTGCTCCTATAATACTGACAACATTTTTGTGTAATTCCACTTGACGGTTTTCAAATTGAGTAACCAGCCAATCTATACTTCCAACAATCAATTTCTTAAATAATTCTTTCTTGTTTTCGCTGACTTTCTGTCATTCCATTCTGGATGTTTTCTTTGCCGTATAACCAATAAGTTGTAGGCGACGATATCAACATAATGTAAAAATAACGACAAAGGCTATCGATGAGTATAACTCATTGGTTATACTAGTTTATTAGTGAATAGGAACTCAAAAGAGTATTTATTGTGTTCAGTCTCGTGTATCTATTAATATTTTTGGTAAGACCCATTTCTTTTTTCGTGCAGTCCTAAATATACGTTTTCCTAAATATAATTTCATATTGCAGTAGTAAAATTATTGTGTTCAGTCTCGTGTATCTATTAATATTTTTGGTAAGACCCATTTCTTTTTTCGTGCAGTCCTACATATACGTTTTCCTAAATATAATTTCATATTACAGTAGTAAAATTTTCGAATCGCAAAATATCCAAATATTGATTCCATACTTGTTTACTAGGCACCTTGAAAGATGAACGGCCGCAAAACTTAACAAGTTGTTCGTCAACGCCTGGCGCATCGTAAGATTCGTAACTGGTTTTTGTAAATATGCTTGTGACATATCTAAGTGATGTCAATTTATCACTTGATTTTCTATCTACATATGTGACAGAACTCTGACAATTTTGTGTTTATTGAATCCAGTTGTGTGTTAGAGCGTTCCAAAATGGAGGTAAAGAAAGAGAAAATTCCATACATTCTTCGGTACCATTACGACCAAGGGGAAAAAGCGGAGCAGGCGGCCAAAAAAATTTGTACTGTTTATGGACCCAATACAGTATCGAATGCAGCAGCAAAGCGGTGGTTGCAACGCTTCTATTCTAGTAATATGAACGTCGAAGATAAGACACGCTCTGGTAGGTCAATCGAAAATGTTGATAAAATCATGGAAATCGTCGAGTCAGACCGGCACACGAGCACTTATTCCATTGCCCGGGAACTGAAGATTAGCCAGAAAACAGTTTGGAACCATTTGCATAAGGCTAGTCTCAAGAAGAAACTCGATGTACGAGTGCCGCACGAATTGACGCGAAAGAACCTTTTCGAGCAAATCGATGCCTGCGATTCTTTGCCAAAGCGTAACGAAATCGATCCATTTTTGAGCGGATGATGATTGGGGATGAGAAATAGGTTACATACGAGAACAACAGGCGAAAAAGATCGCGCACGTCCAAGCACGGTGAGCCGGCTCAAACGATCGCCAAGTCCGGATTAACCGACCAAGAAGGTTTTACTGTGTGTTTGATGCGATTGGAAGGGAATCCTCCACTGTGAGCTGCTCCCATCGGGCCAATCACTCAATTTGGACCTTTACTGTCAACAACTGACCAGATTGAAGCAGTCGATCGACGGGAAGCGTCCAGAATTGGTCAATAGAAAGGGGTTTGTGTTCGCTGAAGACAACGCCAGACTGCACACATCTTTAACGACGCGCCAGAAGCTCCGAGAGTTTGGATGCGAGGTTATATCGCACCCGCTGTATAGCCCAGACCTGGCACCAAACAATTATCACCTTTTCAAGCATTTACAAAATTTTTTTGATGGTAAAACACTGGCCTCAAGAGAGGCTTGTGAAAATGAATTGGTCAAGTTTTCTACCAATAGAGACGAGGACTTCTTCGATCGCGGAATTATGAAATTGCCTTCAAAATGGAGAAATGTTATCGAACAAAACGGCGAATAGTTGATCTAAATCCGAAAATTCTAAATCTGTTAATCTCATCGTTGAAATAAAGAGAAAAACGCCCAGAACTTTTTACTTCAGATACTTCTATTATATCAGATCACGCGACATTATTGCAGTATAAAATTGTCGAAAAGTGACATCATCTTCTTTCCATAAGTCATTTTTGTATTCTCGTGACTTTCGAAATTATCTAATAAGTAATACAAGATCGAAAAAAGCATAAATTTCGATTTAATCAACAAGTTCCCATTTTTTGTTTCTTGGCATATTTTCCATTGCTTTCTTATTTGTGTAAAATGTAATAATATTGATTATTTCTTCAGTCATAAAAAGGTGAAAGCATTCTTTCATTATCGGTACTTTTGTTAGTGAACATTTATGTATGTGGCATTATTTGATCTGCAAAACTACTGACATTGGGTGTAGTTCGTTATCATTTACGTCCGGATACAATTTCATGTTCTGAAACTATATTCTCCATGTTTTCTAACATATCAATTTCGGTTTTAGAATATTCCACCTCTGGTTCAGCATGACTGATCGCAGTTATGATCGTCTTCGATTTCAGCAAACTGAGCATATGGGGATCACTCGTTGCTTGATATAGTATACAACGTAACAAAAAACAACACAAATAACAAAAACACAAGAATAATAATGACACGCAAATAACAGAGGCAACAAAAACGATAAAAATAAGCTTTTACACAAAATACTTCGCACACGTTTTTCTTCGCTAGGAGGTCAAAGTTTGAGAAATTTAAGAACAGTTTCCATCAAAGAAACGCTTCGCCGTTTAAAATAACGTATACAGGAACGCACATAACTGTCGCTGTCAAAAAAGCGATATGTTGGTGGCAGTGAGACTTGATCAATGTGTAAATATATGCGTATCTCGGGACAGTGGATTAAAAGTAACTCCATCACCGTGTACGGAGAGTTTGAGAGTGTTCCTCAATGGTGGGGATGGAAAACGTAGTTTTGTCGTAGATCGTTTTTCGCAGTTATCCAACATTTATTGTATTTCTTTCTTATCTTATCCGCGCTTTTTATTATATTCGTAATTTGACTTCTTTGCGTAATGTTTTTTCCGCAGGTATCGTCTAGAATTTGAGAATCATTGTACAGAACATAATCAAATTTTCTAACGAACATGATTTTACGCGACAGTCGTATCACATATAATTTTATAGTATTATTTCATTTATTCTAATCGCAACATCATTACATTAACAATTATTTAAATTATTATTTGCATAAATTTGAAAAAATCGTTTTCCTAATAATTCGTATAAATAATAAAAATGTGTTTTAATAATATGGATAGAATGATTCTTTATCGTAGATAAATAATTATTATACATATGTATAAATTATTTGTCAAAGCAATCTTTTGTCAAATATTTATTTGCAGAACTCTGCTTAATTCCACGTAATCGACCCATTTAAATCAATTCAGTCAAATATCTTGAAAACCGTTGATGATACTGAAAAATATTTGAAATAAAAGTTAAATGGTTTCAGAGGACACATAATCTAATATTAGTAATATTTTTTTAGGTTGAAGGAGGTTAAATAGGATTATGTACTTTTGTTACTATTTTCTAGGTTAAATAGAATTATGTACTTTTTGTTTTATCAATCGATGCAGCTCGTTATTTTCTACATAAAAGTACCGAATCACTTATTTCGAAAAATCATTGGTTTAGAAGATATTTTATTTTTAATAATGCATAGTGTATTTAAAGAGGGGTATTCACATATCTAAACTTGGTGTTCAAAAATATGACCTTCATTCTGAATGTCGAAAGTTATTCGATTTCTAAAGGATCGTTCAACATTTTCCAGTGTTTCCATTGAAATTTCTTTACATACATCCGGAATCTTTTATTTTAGATTACCCGGAATCGTGCAATTTTGTACGTAAATTTTATTCTTCAAGTATCCCCATAGAAAAAAATCTAAAGACATTAGATATGGCGACCTTGGCGGAAACTCAATACATTCACTTCGTTCAATTTAACAACTTTGAAACATTTGGTTTAATGTGGCTCGAACTCTACGATCATAATGGGCGGAAGGTCCATGTTGTTGAATCCACATTCATTGTCTCGTAGCTACATCAACGAAGAAATTTGTACGAAAACATTGGAAAATGTTGAATAATTTTTTAGAGACCGAATAACTCTCGACATTCAGGCTGAAGGTCGTATTTTTGAACACCAACCTTAGATGCGTGACTATTCCACTTTAGATACACTATGCATTACTAAAATTAAAAATATCTTCTAAGCCATTGACTTATCGCAATAAATGATTTAATACTTTTATGTAGAAAATAACCAGCTGCATCGACTGGTGTAACAAAAAATATCTAATTTTACTTAAAAAAATGAAATTGACATTCAATCTTCCTTACATGTTAACCTCTGAAACCATTTAATTTTTGTTTCAAATACTTTTCAGTATCATCAACGGTTCCCAAGATATTTGACTGGATCTATTTAAATGGGTCACCTTGTATATATAAATACATATACAGCTCATATATACCTATATAAGTATAACATATTATTAACCTAAATAAATAAAAAATATGTTACATATTTATTTATTTATTTATTTATTTATTTATTTATTTATTTATTTATTTATTTATTTATTTATTTATTTATTTATTTATTTATTTATTTATTTATTTATTTATTTATTTATTTATTTATTTATTTATTTATTTATTTATTTATTTATTTATTTATTTATTTATTTATTTATTTATTTATTTATTTATTTATTTATTTATTTATTTATTTGAAGCTTCAAGATAATATTCTAATATAAATTCAAAATCTAAGTGGGAAAATAAATAATTACATATATATGTTTAATTATATATATTTAATTATATATTTATTTATTTATCTAGGTTATAATTCCACTTAGGTTTTGGATTAATGTTAGAATGTTATCACGACATACTTAACTGATACATAAATAACTTCACACTTTTATTATTTAGTGAATTGACGTAAAAAGTAACTCGTTCAGAAATGGCTTTTAGCTGGAATTAGCAGGAATTTTATGTTTGTTCAAAAAATTAAAATACAAATTGAGCAACATCGTCAAACAGACAACTTTTGAGTATGGTGTTTAAAAAGAACCGCACACTTCACTACTGTTTCATCATCACCTCTAACCTAACATACATATTTTTGGCCAAATGTTTAAAATTTCCAGTAATTACTGGAACCAATTGGTTCGCTACATTATTAGTTCAAATATTGATCAATAACAAACACCGAAAGAAGATAAAAATCTACCATTTGACAACATGGAAATCCAATCGAAACAGAATGTTTGCACGAGTACCTGCTTTAACAAATTAAAATCGAATCTTTGCTGTGAAGACGATGAAATGTATACGTATATCGAAATCACCGAACTTTTAATTGCAGCCCAATCGAAATCACAAATTGCCATCGGCTCGATCGGCTCCGTCGACGAAAACGTTACATTGCCAATGCGCAAGAGTCTCTTCGCCCACGTACCGCCGTTTATTATCTTCCAAAATAAGGGAACTACGACAACACTGCCACCAGAGATTACTAATCATCTACTCTGGTGGCGTGCAAAGAGTTACTTCCCGCAAATCATTTCTTCGACGGTGACAAAATCGGGGTTCAAGACAACCATCAAACCTACTTCTAATTGGTGTGGGACCTGGTGCAACAGCAAGCTAGGTTCTTCTCAGTTAAAAAACACTAAGGTCTTTTCTAAAATAAATAATTTTCCTAGCAACGTTCACTTCGGCGACAAAATATTGCTTTGGAAGAATTTTCAGAGAATGCAACGGAGATACGGTAGCAAGTATTTCGATTTCATGCCATTGACGTTTGTTTTACCAGAAGAAAGAGATGATTTGGAAAGATATATGCAGAAAAACCGCGGAATATGGATCGTGAAACCGCCAGATTCCTGCGCCGGGTCTGGAATCAAAATAGTGTCTCGCTCTTATGAAATACCTAATTATCATTCCCTCATTGCTCAACGTTATATTTCCAAACCTCAACTCATCAATGGCATCAAATTCGACATTCGACTGTACGTGTTGCTGACCAGCGTCGATCCGCTTAGAATTTACGTTTACAATAACGGTCTCGTCAGACTTGCAACCGTTAAATATGTTAATCATGTAAGCACTCTGTCCAACAGATTCATGCATCTGACGAACACGAGTGTGAATAAAAGTAGCCCTAATTTTAAGATTAACGATAATCCAAATAAATGCAAAGGTAATATGTGGTCGTTGAGTTGCTTGTGGAAGTATTTAACCTCAATCGGCAATGTGGATCCGTGCATGATTTGGTCGAAAATCAAGGACATCGCTATTAAAACGGTAGTCTCTGCCGAGCCGTTTATTGTAAAAGCCTGGAAAAAGAATGCATTGTCGACGTATAATCATTATCAGCTTTTCGGCTTCGATATTCTTCTGGACAAGAAATATCAGCCTTGGTTACTCGAAGTTAACGTGTTCCCTTCTATGGAGTCTGATACACCGCTGTGTAAAATAATAAAGGGCCAATTGGCTAGGGATTACTTGAATCTTGTTGGCTTTCATGTACCCAATGTATTAACGGTCAAGGAATTAGACATTCTAAAGAAGAGTTACAAGGAAACGACAATTTGTTACAATCAACAGGTTTACTCGAGTGTCTTGACGTGGACAGATAAAAGGAAGCAGCATACTTTCTGTAAGATTAGTGATCGGAAATCTTATTTAAAGTCGATTCTAAAGTGTCTCACACCGGGTGATGTAAGAATACTAATACGACACGAAGATGAGATCACGCAGACGGGTCGCTTCGAGACAATCTTTCCCACGTGTGATACACACAAATACTTCCAATTGTTCAATGAAGTTAGGTATTATAATTTGCTTTTGGATGCTTGGGAAAACGAATATGCTGGTAATCGATTAAGAGGTATCGAACGACTGCGGAAACTCTGTAAAAAAAAGTATCATTTATCATAAACAATTCAATTCATTTTAACGAGATAAATAGTAAATTTTGTCAGTACCTGCTGACAAATATACCGTATCTGTAAAATATTTATTTATGAATTAAAATTTATATACTAATAAACAATACTTGTCATTTTATTTAAACTATTTCTTATTATATAACCTATAAAACTATTTTATATATATATATATATATAACCTATTTCCTAATCTACACTAACCTATATAAATAAAGTACTGCTATAGCTATCTATTATCGTGTCATAGGAAAGCGACTATTGTTTATCCAAAGAGACGTGATACCAATATCTACCTTAATACCTGCATAATCAGTTAAATAATCTGCAGCTTCATTTTCTCCAGCTCCAGAACTCAGGAGAGAAGGCTCTTTGAACGATTTGAAAGAACATTCGAAATTTACACTACACGTCTTCTTTCGAGCCACTTGGCTCAATTCAAATCGTTTGATTTTCCTCAAGTGGCTCAATCTGTTCTGAACAGTTCGATCTTTTTTAAACGAAGCCAACATTATTTTGTTGGTGGTGATCGTAATAGTAGTAGCAGTAGCGGTAGCGGTAGCAGTAGCGGTAGCAGTAGCGGTAGCAATAGCGGTAGCAGTAGCGGTAGCAGTAGTAGTATTGTGAAGTCAGTCTTGATCTGGTCACACGTTCATCACGTTTACTTGTCGCATTCGACATCTCATATTTAAAATCAATGGAATACCCCCCGTCCGTATTGACTTTCTGTTTCTAAAAAATAAATAAAAATTGCAACTGTCAAATAGCTTTTGCGCGTTACGATTATTCTGCACGATCTACATTTCATATTAATCGTTATAGCAAAATATACACGCATTCAATTTCTATGAAAAGCTATTTCAATTATGCCTTTATTTAATGGCTTTTAAGACAACATAAATCGGATTGGAGGGAGATTGTTTGGTTATGAGTTATAGTGTCTGAATTGAGCACGTGTTTTACGCTCGAAGTAACGAAATTGCCACGAGTGCATGCCACGAAATGGAAATAATATCACGATTAATCTCAACATGATTTGTACAGTACATACGTATGAGGTTTATTAACCAAGAAATAGCACAATTCGTAGTTTTGAAAAGTTCTAAAAATATAATTATCTTGAGGTTTGTGCTTCACCAGATAATATTACTTATATGTATTTATATTCGACATCCTCTTCGTCTCAATTATCTACAGGCGATGTTTGTGTGCCGAAATGCATATTTCTAACGTCTATTTAGTGATAATAATTATCTTGAATAATAAGCATTTTAATTTTAAACCAACTACATATATTCCCAAATGCTTATGTACAAAGTAGTAACAAAATATAGCTTAATTAGACAGATATGAAAGCTTAAAATTGTAAATAAAAATTATCCAACAGAGTGTAAAATGTTTAATTGGAAACGTTTACACCAATTATTACTGTCAACATTGTACATTGCAACGTAAAGTTATTACGTCTAATTTTTCGCATTATAAGTAGTGTAAGCCACATTTACAAATTATATTATACTTTCATTGCAATAGATATTACACAGTGTGTAATTTGGATAATTGCACACATACAAAATTTATAAATCTCCATTTTTTACTCCATTTTATTCCTCTCCTCCGAGAGGAGATCTCGGAACGGATCATCTCGTCCTTGAAGGCTGTTGAGAAGGTGGCGCAGGTGTTACGACATTTAGAGCCCTCTGGAACCAGGGCTCTCAGGGATGCCGTGGTGGGTGAACGCCTTGAGGCGTTGAAAGTGGGAGTTGGGCCGTCCAGCCACTGTCCCCATGGGCGGTCGTAAGATTGGAAATCATGGCCATTCTTTCGTGCAGCCCTTTGAAAAGAAGGCGGGCAGAATATAGGGAGGAAGTAGATTCCGCACCCGGATTAGCCGGATCCCGGGAATCCCACATTTACCTTGACTCCACCCCAAAGTGTTGAGGGATATTTTGGAAGGTTTCCCCCACAAAAAAAGAAGGTTCATTAAAAATATGTCTCATTACTAATTTCATTTTACCCGGAAAGTTTCTGATACTTCACTGAAAATAATTCAAATTGTTTCAAAAAACATTCTGAAGTTGAGATACTTGCCAAAAATGTAAGATCAGTGGATCATGATGATTGCGATTGCTTGTGAACCCAGTGATTGTTAACACCACAATAAATCATTTGACTAGTCGTACTGGCATTTTAATAATGACAAGTTTTCAAGATACTGTTCATAAAACCTTTTGTTGGGATAAAATTCACTAGTGAGGAATATAAGTGGAAATGATTATTTATCATCAATAGAATGAATTTATTGTTTTACTTGTAAACTATTTGCTCTTAAAAGTTTTTTTTTAGTAGCAAAGTAGTTAGGAAACGAGCGAAATAGAAAAAGGAAGGGAGAACGTTTCATCCTGAGTCTACTAGTAGAGTCGTCAGTAAGGCAACCTAGCAGGCCCAACTTTATACACCGGAACATTTGTTGATCAATAAAGAATCGTATAAATACCGATCGAGAATAGTACGGAAATTTGCAGGAAACGGTCGGCGATTGAGTTTCCCTTTAGCGGCGAGCGTGAGAGGTCCCGCCACATAACCCCTTGTCAATGGTTAATGATATTGGTGTAAGTTCTTCTTTCTGAATGTCACTTGAGGTGTCAATTTCCAATGTTCGGATTGGTAAGCAGACACAGGTTTCAGAGCGATGGAAGAAGCTTCGGCTTAGTCGATTTAGCATTGACATTACTGAATAGGAGGTGCTGACACATAGTGATTGGTGAAACATTATTCTAATTGATCGCTGTAAAGAAAACACTACTTATAAAGATTCCATGCTAGAGTCTTAGTACTGACAACAGTCAGAAAAACAAATTCGGGAAGAATGTAATTACTAGGAACACATCTTGATGTGTATCATAGCTGTTATCTGTACGCTAGCTGAATGTTGCTTAATTTTTCGAGAAATAGAAAAATTTTTTAGAGCCACTTCAGCTTATTAGCCAGTTTTATTTAGTTTTAGTAGGTCATATTTTAAGATATAGACATTTTGACAAAGGAAATCCTTCTTACGTATCCAAAACCATCTGTGAGTAGACATTTCTTTTCATATACTTTTCACATTATTGGTTACAAATTACTCCTCTGATCGTTCATTTCAGAACGAGAGGTTTACTGTCTTTTCTTAATTAATCAAGTAATGACAATAATTTTATTAAGTATAATATTTAAAATTTATTAACAATGATCTCATGAACGTTCATAATACTGTACCCTTTCAAAGGAGAGATACGTAATATTGATACAATACTATAAATAGACTCTAATATGTATATGTGAAAAAAAAACATAGGTTCTAAAGATACTAGTAAAAGCTCACACATACGAAGACGATACAACAATAACATACAATGAAAAAAACTTTAATACTCTATGTGATCTCCTACACAGATTTATTAACAAACTCCAAGAATAATCCAACGAATTTGGTTACATATTCTCAGTTTAAAAAACTCAATATATCATATTTTACAAAAAAAAAAAAAAAACAATTTCCCTGTCACAACCAACATTAATTATAAGAGGTACAGAATTAAATAGATGAATTGATAACATCAGACTTTTAGACCTAATCCTGGATAAGAAAATGTCATGACTATACACATGAAATATCTGAGGGACTCTTGCATAAAAAGATTAAACGTTATCAAAATGCTGGCTAACAATAACTGAAGATCTGACCAAGAAATATTAATTCTAACATATCTTGTTTTAATACGTTCTAAACTTGCCTAGGATTCAACATTTTACAACTTAGCAAAAACCCGTATACTGAAAATAATCGATCCAGTACAAAATGCAGCATTAAGAATGGCTTACTTTTTTTAAACCAACAAAATGAATCTTGGTCAAAGGAAAAAATATCAAAGCCAAAAATGTCCTCTACTCGAAAAAATCCCACCTATAACTACATACTTTGCAATATTTTCAAACAACTATATACCAAAAGAACCAAGCTACCGTCTCCGTTTTAGATCAGACTCAAAAAATTTTAGAAACTTTCAAAATTAACGAATCTCCCATCTTAAAATGCAAACAAGGAAAAATAACTCCATGGACAATTAAATTACCCTAAACAAATATAGAACTAGCAGACCTTCTAAAAAAAACAAAACAAAAAGACAGAACAGAACATAAAACCTGTTTTACAGATCTAAAAAATAAATACGCAATTACACTCAGATCTTCACTGACACATCAAAATCCGACAAGGGCATAGAACACGTGGTCATTTCAAACAACACAACAAACCCTAGCCAAATTAGTATTAATATTCACTGCCGAAGCATAAGCGTAACCACCAACAAATACGTAAACACCATAAACCCTGACAGTTTATCATTTATCCTTTATAAGCGCGATAGAAGCCCTAAAAGCATCAAACAACAATGCAAACTATCATGAAATCATAGCAAACATAAAGGAGATGTACACTGATCTATGACACAAAAATATGGACGTAATCATTACCTGGACTGAAGATTTTATTATTGTATGAAAAATAATGCTACTTTTTTTTTAATTATGGAGAATTATTGAATTCTTTTACCATTTTTTTTTTTTTTCAAGTTGTGTTAATACACAACTTTTTATCGAGGAAAATGTAAGCATTTGACAAAATTAAAAATATATATAAATGTTACATTAGGCAGGCAGATGATAATGATCTATTAATAAAGAAACGGTACGTATTAGAAATCACGTGTACCTTTGCGATGTTGATGGTCTTAAAATATATTATCGAGATCATCATTCTGAACAATTTTTTCCTATATGAAGTCGAGCGGCGGTAATATGACACACGTGTATGTGTGTGTTACCTATAATATTGTTTCTGATATACATAAAAATATTGTTAACAGTATGTACTTTTAACACTACGCATTTTCTAAAATTTTTACTTAAAGTAAAGCTATTGAATAAGATATAAGAAATAAATATTAAATGATTTAACTGTGTCTTATTTGTTTGTTCGTCATATACATATTAATAATAATTAGAGTTAACAGATATATATATATACATGTCCCCTAAATACAACATGAGTTGAGTTACACATAAAAATCATCCGGTCATCCAAGAAGTTCGTGCCACGTAACGTAAACATCCTTCGTTATATGTTCTCCAAACAAATAGCGATAGATTCCATTGGATTTCCCCGAGCTATTAGTGGACAGTCTAGAGACGACCTTTGAGTGTGTAACGTCTGTTAATTTAAAAATTTTAAAAGCGACAACGGAATGAGTGTATGAGTTTTGGAAAGGATGAATTTAGTCGTTTTCGAATAGAAAATTTTAATTTGAAAGATGGAAAACGTTCCAATTGCTCTCTCAGGTACACGAAGGCAAAATCCGTGCTTTAGTAAAAGAAACGCAAAATTTATCTGTTGAAGAAATATCTTACACGTTAATTATTCCAAGATCAACATTACACGATCATTTAAAAAAAAAAAAAATGGGAATGACGTTGAAACTGAAAGTATCGATACCCCACGGACTCTCAGAACGTAACTGATTTTATCGAATGACAGTTTGCATATCTTTACTTGCACGTATCAAAAGTGAATCGTTCTTAAAGCATTTGATTACTGGAGACGAAAAATGGATTCTCTATCATAATCCACAGCGAAAAAAGTACAGGACCGAAAAGGGAGAGCAACGACAGCGACGAGCGAAATTAGATTGCATCTTCGCAAGGTTTTTATATGTGTTTGGTGGCATCATCAAAGGATCCTATATTTTAATCTACGACCAATAAAATTTAACAATAAATTCAAATATATATTGCAATCAGTTGAACAAATTAAGAACAGCAATAGCTGTAAAACGGTCTGGATTACTCACTCGAACGAAGGTGATATTCCACCATGACAACGCAAGACCCCACGTTGTAAAGATGATGCAAAAAAATTATACGAATTAACGGATAACAAATTTTGTAACACCCACCATATTCTTCAAACATTGAATCGTCTGACTATCATCTGTTCCGATGATTGTAACACATTTTAATGGGCAAAAAGTTCGATAATATTCAACATATTTAAAGTTGTCTCTAAGAAGATTTTAATAAAAACCCAAGACGTATTACACCGATGTTACTTTACCAAATTACTTTACCTAAAAAGTGGGAAGAACTGGGTAGAAAAAGATTACATTTGTTGAGTTTTTTGTTCGTAACATTCAATGGTAAGTTCAAAATATTCACTTATTTCTCAGTGTAAAAAGCGGCACGAACTTTTTGGATGTAATAGCTTTCGGAGTAATAGTTTAAACTGCAATAAGTGGGCGCGAATGGAGCGGATCTTTACATGTATTTTGAAGTTTAACCAAATTTGAGTTTGGATTACATTATTTTAGGGTTGTCAACCTCGGTTGATTCACAAATATGTTAGGTCAGGATTAAATTCTTCTGAGATAAGAATACAAGGAAAGAGGTAAACCGTTCTTACTGTTTCGCCCGGCTACTTATTGCAATTTTAAACAATACAAATTAAATATCATTGGCAGATTGCACGTAAAGTATAATAGAAAATAAATTTAAATGAAGATTTTCGTGAATATGTCGAAAATTGAAGTTTATTCGATAATTTTTACATAAAAATTAGAACATTCCTAGCGCTGTAATCTCGTCTCGTTCACAACAAAGGAATCGCAAGCCTTTCCAATGAAGTTTTAATCCCAATAAAGTCTTGAGACAATATATCCTGCAATTACAGTTGTATAAAACAAAATATAGCGACAAAGATTTAAATTTATACAGCAGAATATAAAGAATTGTATAAAAAATGTGTGATAATGCTGTTGCAGTAACGTGATTGAGCATCGTCAAATCCAGATTGGAATACTAGCACGATAAAAATAAAATTAATTAACCTATTAATAAACCTTTTTTGTTAAACTCTTAGGAAAAACATCAAATAATAACTTGAGTTAGTTCAAATTTTTAATTATTTTTTATTGAAAACCAAAAACCGTAGCCTTATACATTACCTCTGTAATAATTGTATAATATTATACTTTCATATGATTCACATAAATGAATATACTGTAGAACCTCTTCCGGTGCATTCTTCTATAACAGTAAACAGTGATTCCGATTCTTATAATATAGCATGAAATTGAAAGTGCACTAACAAAGTATGTAATTCATAAATTGATAACTAAAATTAAACATTCATGGTATTAAAACAAGAAATTCGGTAGTCAAGAATAGAGGAAAAATTTCACACAATCAGATACGAACTGTTTAATTTAATAATAATCAAATAATTTATTAATAATTTAATTAATAATCAAAGTGATAAAAGACTCGTTGATAAGAAATTAATAAGAGAATTGTTTCTGATACTTTGTTTAATTTTATGATTGACGTTAATGGTATTTTACTTGATACACGGAATGTTCTATGTCGAAAAAGTAAATGTTCGAATTCTATTAAGCTATAATTATCTGAATAATTTTCTTTTCTACATAAAACAGATAATGGAGATTTTATTGTAGTCGTAAAGGCAAACTGAAGCGACATATACATTAGATACACAGTGAATTGTAATCTCAATAAGAAAATATGTCTATTATGTTGTTACAATAATGATATCAATTCATTGACGTGGCATTCTGTGAGCCCATTGTCTTCAAACGACAGAGGCTCATGTTTGACAGACCATACAAGTCGCTTTTTTTTCTCTGTAGACAAAATCAGTTCCATTATATTTAAATTTGTACAAAAGTTATAAAACAAGAATGAAACATATAAAACCAAATCACAAACACTTGAAGCAGAGGAGAGGAACGTCAAGTGTTTATATTTCAAACGAATGCCTGCGATAAGAAGCATAGAATTTTTCCGACTTTACCAAATCTTATCAGATGAAATTTTTCTATTCTTAACTATAGAAATATTTAAAAGAAAGTTACTTAAAACAGACTTAACTAACTTGAAAATTGTAAACAATTAATTACAGCTTTACAGAGTTTTACAACATTTTTTAATAATATTATCATCCTTAAGAAAGTATTCTAACTGAATCTACTACTGTTTTGTAAAAGTGATAGACAAATCAATCTGAATTTACTTAGTCAAAAACTAAATTTCATTCCATATCCGATGATAGAATAAAGGAAGATATACTTCACACCATATTTTTACATTAACATAAAAGAGATATAAAGGAAGGAAAAGCGACCGTAACATTTGAAAGTTGTGGAGACAATAGAGACACCTATATAAACATCGAGGAAAACATAAATAATTTAATTTTTTGTTCGATTTAAAGTCACGTCAACTACTAACAATTAATTATTAGCCACCAGACTATTTTACGTAATTTTGAACAGTAACTCGATTACTTTATAAATCTTAGCAATGTTTTCTGTCTTTCTTTTTAATGGAAATTGTTTTTCAATTTTGGTTTGATTTTGAAGAGATTTCGGTGAATCCTGTAAGTCGAACACTGTAGAAGTAAATGATCAATTGTCAATATTATTTTCTATTTTAGATGTTATAGATAGCAGTAAATTTGAAATATCTTTCTTTTTTCTTTTAATAGTTTAAAGAGTTTAGAAACAACAATTCCTAATAAAATTTCTGTCAATTGAAATTGACTAAATTTGACTAAAAACTTTACTAAGAAGTACTAAGAAGTATCATAATTTGGTGATTGAGATCTACAGAATATATGAGAAAAAAGATAGGACATTGATTATTTTAAAAAAAAGTCAAACAGTATTTACACAAAGTGGATGCTCTATTAAACTCTTCCATCAGCGTTTGTGACTCATAGCTGCAGTCCTGCCAAATCGAGACAAGTGTGCGGCGGAGCACGTGGGGGCAAATGTAAGTCGTTTCGACACTTTTGTCAGACAATCTCTTCTTCAGAAATGTCTACAGAAACTGACCCTGACTAGAATTTAATAAAAATACAAAAATAATGCAGAGAAACTACACACATTGATACTTCTTTAAACTTTGATTATTTAAGATCAAAAGCAGTTAATAAATTGTATACCACTATATTCGAGAAACTCTCCTCTACTTTTGAAGACCAATTAAAACTTTCCAACGTTTTTACTTCTCATGTAATACCTTATCATTGTTAAAAATCCTGGATTTTTACAAAAACTCGTGTTTTTCGAAAACTAGAAGTGATACAGTAATTCGATTCCCACAGTTTTGTTTGAGGAGTGTGACGCTACAAGGATCACCGGTCATTACCGATCACTGGTTATTCGAAGGCAGGCAAAATTTTAATTGTTCGAACAGTATTATCTTCATTGGAAAACAAATTTATTCTAAAGCACTTATTAACGTCTGTTATTGTCTAAATATAAATAAAATGAAAACATTATGAATGCGTAAATTGATCAACTCTTATTTAAGCATCCAAAACTCTGATTTCTATGTATGTAAGTGAAAATGTTATAAAATGTCATAAAGTAATTGTTTTCAGAAAGATAATGTTATTATCCTCCTCTCCATACATTACGTTTGCAGAAATTAATTAATATCAAATTGATCTTTCGATTTGGAGCGCACATCTGCGACGTGGCGATGCTTCGGATCGAGCATAGATCTCCTTGTCAATCCTGTGTACTGATGGTCGGAGAAGATCACGACGAGTACATGGCACATCATACACTTGTGTTGTATCCCGTTCATTGGTGAGCGTCGTGTCCTGATCAAGGAGATCGGGAAAACTCTGGCTAGTGATCGGATCGGTACCAAATATCGATACCAGCTCATAAATTATAATACCGAATCGAATAATATCAAATATGTAGGTATCAAAACTATCGGTACCTGTTTGATGCCTTACAAAGATATCGATACTCGTTTAAAGCAATTTAGAAGAATTTCAATACCCGTTTCATATCTTTTGAAACGTTCAATATTCATTTGAAATTTCACGGAAACATTTACTTTATTTTAATATTAAAAATTATTCAAATAATAGTAACAATAATATTAAGCTAAATTCTCATTCTCATCTTTAAACTATACAAATAATGCAGACTACAATTTTTATCGAATTAGAACTGCTTATCTACTTATATATATATAATTGGAAATATTTTCCAAAGATTTTTTAACCACTAGATTCAACGTGTGGGCAAACCACGGTATGTTGACAGTAAGTGTTTGAAGATTCTTCATACCGGAAATCATGTTTGTAACATTGTCAGTAGTAACTGTAACAACTTTCTCTTCTATGCAGCCGAAGACCTCCCCAACGGCGTCATCTTAACGCGTTATGCGGTATAACATGTCACTGTACTAGCAACGGTGCGATACTAGCACTGTCCAGCGGACCAGGATTCTGCGCAACACACCCTGGAGATGTGCCCTGCCTGAGTAGGTAAGTGTCGTGTCCTGGTCGGCATAATTGGTGTGGATCTTTCGCTGCCGGGCGTGGTGAGGACCATTCTCGGCGGCAAGAGGAAGTAGAAGGCGGTTGCCTTATTTTGCGAAGCTGTAATCTCGCAGAAGGAAACGCCGAGGAGGGCAAGAGAAAGGAAGCCGGCACGGGAGGCGGCCTCTGGGCCACGCTAATGGTCGCACCGGTGGCGCACCTCCGCTCGTACGTCCCCCACACGTGCCTTACAGTGGTTGCGGCGCTCTCGGGGGGAAGGAGCCGGCCCTTCCTCCCGAGAGCGTAATCAGGACAAACGCCACGCCAACGGTACGGAAGTGCCTTGTTCTCGTACCGCTGGGCGTGACTGCGGGGACTACGGGCGGTCGTGAGTTGGGGCCCATGACCGCCCACTTTGCGGCCTCTGCAAGAAGGTTCCGCCCATTTTGCGGCCTCTGTGAGAAGGCTCCGCCCATTTTGCGGCCTCTGCGAGAAGGTTCCGCCCATTTTGCGGCCTCTGTGAGAAGGCTCCGCCCATTTTGCGGCCTCTGCGAGAAGGTTCCGCCCATTTTGCGGCCCCTGTGAGAAAGGACCGCGAGGTGCGACCCTACCTCGCCGCCGAGAGTGAACGGACGGAGCGGGTCACACCGCGGCAAAGGGGAGCACCAGATGTTTTGATGTTTTCAGTTCCCGGTGCTCCTCCCCACAAGATGCAGGGATGGCCGCCGTGGAGGTTTTAATGGGTGACCTCGCACCCAGGGAATCTCACACTCCCCCCGACCCCTCCCCAAAGGGTCGGAAGGGGGGGGGATCTTTTGAAAATTTCCCCCACGAAAAAAAAGGGCTACCCTAACAGTGCTGAGCGGGGGCACGTTAGCCTTACACTCTGTGCCTCCGCTCTTGTCTTAACTGGAAGGTAAATAAACCCGCCATAAGGGGGAGACATTCTCGAGAGGAAAGGCCAGTGCCCCCCCCCCCCCCAAGAACGGATATAAGATGAACGCCGTGCCGATGGCATGGGAAGGTCGGGGAAATCTTTCGAAAATTTCCCTCACATAAAAAAAAAGAAAAGGTAAAACGTATTTAAGATCAAAGTACTTCATTAATTGTCTGAAATCTTTATATCTAACTATTGTCAAAAACGGTTGAAAATCTATTATGGGTAAATTCAAAATTAATTTATCAATTCGATGCTTTCTGTAGTTGTCGTTGATATAAAGCGGACAAACGTGACCATTATTAATTCTACTATTTTCACAGTCGTTATTTCTATAGTTGCCAACTTGAGCTGCATAAACATTTTCACTTACTCTAAAGAATCAAAGATTCTTGGACAAAATCATCGAGTATCATCAATTTCTAAATTTCCTTAAAATATCAAAACAACATTGCGGGATTAAAACCATCATACAAATGTATAGTAGTGTAGTTGTAGTATGCCAAAAGAGATTGAGATTTAATAAGTGTACAATATGATTAAACATTTAAAAATTCTAATAGTTGAAAGTACATGTCATGACCCAGAAGAGAGTACAATTGAGATTAAGAAACATCGAATTAATTTTAAATTTAATCGAAACAGATTTTCAACTGTTCTCGATAGTTAAAGATAAGAGTTTTAGACAATTAATGAAATACCTTGACCCCAAAAACTTTAAAGAAACTCTTGAATGATAAATATAAAAAACAAACGAAGGACATGAAGAAGAAATTACTAACAGTTAAGGATGTGTGAGGAAACGTTTAAATTAATAGAAAATCGAATGGCTATGACAGTATCTAATTATTTAGATATATGGAGTATTTGTAAAACAGAGGATTGAATGCAAAATCGTTGCAGTCATTACTGACAATATTACAAACATGATCACAAACATGAAAAATGAAAATGCTTACATTAGTTTAATAATCTTGCTGTTATTATTTAAATAACTTTCAATATCAAATAAATATAAATGTTTTAGTGAAATGTCAAATAGATATGAAAATCAGGAAAGATATGAAACAGGTATTGAAATTTTTATGGAAGTCTCAAACAAATACCGATACTTTTGTAAGATATCAAAGATGTATCGATACTTTCATTGAAATATCAAATAAGTATCGTTTCCTAAAGTATCGTTATCGAAAATTGATACCAAGTACTTAAAATTTTTATACATATTGATACATTCCTACTGAGTATTTTAGTATCGAATTGATTGAATATCGTCAATGGTATCGATTCGATCGCTAACTCTCGTTGCTGGGCGTGATACAGGCCATGTTCTACAGCGAGAGGAAATGGACGGGCGTGGTCTCTTTCTGTGAACCAGTAATGTTGCAGAAGGCCCCCTACCCCGCGCTCCCCGCCCCACGGAAGAATGGAGATGGTCGACAATGGGCGTCTTCCTCAACCGACGACGAAGCTGCTCTCGCTGAGAGGCCAGGCCCCTTTTCTTGAGAGCAAAAACAAGATAATAACACACAACTCCCAACCCCACACCATGATGTCAGGTACGTCTCTTAGAAGACTATGCCACGATAAAAAAAAAAGACCTGACTAACTTCTTTCGGTCGAGAGTCACGTGCTACCACCATCCATCGATCCGTTTCCCTCTCCTTGTACCTTCCTACGCCTTGTAACATGCTCACATATAGGTAGACTGGAATAGAATATAAAAAGAATATCGTGTAGTTTCTTTGCATTTTATTACTTATCGCCAAAGATGAAATGAAAACTTAAATGTTCATAAACTTTATAAGATAAAATTATTATAAATATGATATTACAAATCCTAATGGGGTATTTGTGGGCGACTCATTCCGCTAATAAGTGTATTACTTGTTGCTATTCGTCACAAGGAGATTAGCGATTCATTCGCTGTGCCAACACGATATTTTGATTTTGTATATTCTCATTATAGGAAAAGTACTCTCACATTTGTACGTTGATGTAAACATAGAATATATTTTTAAACCGAGATCTATAATTTTTGGATATTTCTTTAGTAATAATAATTTGAAAAATTAAATCGCATTTTTATTTCGGCTAAGGACAAGATAAAACACTCTCCCTTCCTTTTCGTTTATCATTACACTCTACAAGCCACTACAAAATATTAGACATCTAATCTTATTTTTCTTTTAAAGTCCCCACAAACCAATTTTGTGATCAATCATAGCTTTCGCACCACCCGTGACTATTGCGAATCATTTGGAAAATCCTCCATGCTTTTCCACTTGTTCACGGATAGCATTGAAAATATTATATTTACTCCTTTTGTAATAGAATGGAAAGGAACTAACGACAGTAATTCTTCGAAAATAAAAAGTCAACATAAATATCGATAATTGACTTATATCCGTAATGTCTGTACTTTCATTGAGGCATAGTGAATTAAATTTCCAATTTATTTTCTATATAATTATTAATATCGTTAATTCGATTAGCAATAGTTTGCCATGACAATAAAACTGTTTGAAAACATTCAATCGCATTTTGATTACCAAACGTTTTCGCTATCTCAATAGCACATTTCTTAACAAGTTCTCCATCAGGAAAACTTCCTTTTGCACAAGTAATTTTTAAGGCAACAGCATATAAAGTTGTAACGCTTTTTTGCTGAGGCACATTCAAATTATTATCTTCGACTTCTGCTTCATCTTCAACTTGACATTCTTGTTTTAATTTTTTTACTATTTCCACTCGGTAATTAGGTGAACATGTATCGTATGTCCTTTTATGATAAAATTCCCAAAGTGTGTGGTCGTCGTGTCCCTTCTCGAGATAACGGAGAAGAACTGTTCGAGCCGTGCCGAAAATGTCAAACTCCCAGCGCCGTATTGCTTCCCGGTGACATCGGTCCGGAACAAAAATCTCGAGCTATCCACGAGTTACGCATTATGTGATGGAAGGTTTGATTGGATCCTATTTTTGAAATGCTCCGGTCAAATGATCAAACTATAATACTTCTACAATAATTATACCTATTGAAAAAATATGAATAATGGTAAACTATCTTAATCCAGTGTCTTACACATTGTCAGTTTAAAACGAGAATTACTATACCACAAAATAGATATTATTATCTAGTGGTAAATATTTAAAGTAGTATTTATAAACTATTAATATTTTATGCTCTATAAATGGTATTTGATTCATTAACCTTTTCGCCTATAATGTTGTGTGACTCACGGTAAGGAAATTGACCTGAACATAAGAACCGGGAATGAATTTTGTCCACACTCGTAAGTTTAAATATATTTTCCCGAAAATATTAGGAAGAAACGTTCAAAGGACTATTTAGCGTTCAGAGAATAGTGAGAGTTTCTGGCCGACCTTAATGTTGATTACAACACGCATTATCAAAACTTATATCATAGGACAAGTTGTTAAGTATGTCTTATTGCAGGGGAAGGAAATAATTGTATAGAAAATAAACCAGTACTTCCTATGACTCCTCATGTTACACGGAGTAAACTACACTTAATTGAAAAACAAAGGAGTACGATTACGAAAGGTAGTATTTCAGAGGAGACACCAGAGAAAGGTAACAATTTATTTTTCATGTTTTATATTTTATCTATTTGCATAATTACATATGTTACAACTTTATTTCAGTTCCTGGACGGGTAAGAAGATCACATAACAGGAAGGTAACATCTGTGGATTAAAAACAACTATTTTATGTATATACGTGTATAGTCATTAATGTTAATAAAAAGCATAGGTTTTATATAACTTTGACAAACTTGTGTAAGATTTTTATACATTAACGGTATTATAGTATTTTAATTCTCCATAAGTTATTTGTATCGTAAATATTTTATCAAATGAGTGGTGTTTTCTATATCGAGGAATGTCCACAATATTTTTTAAATTTTATTGCGAAAAATAGAAACATTCGGTAATTTAATAGCAAGTGATATGTATTCTTCATGAGGCTATTCAACCAAATATTTGGTGCAATCCTGCTGAAAAATTAAATTTGTATTTATCTTCAGCTTCTTACTCTCTATTGTTTGCTAGTGTTGGAGCTTTTTTATCAAAGATTTAGCTACTTCGTTTGAAAGTATTCCTGACATTAATATCTTATTCTGATATTTGTTATTTTGTAATTAGATCAATTTAAATATCTTATGTAATTCTAAAAGTCGATAAGGTTGGTACAATGCGGTTCTGCCCGTTTTTGCGCGGAACAGCTTCAATAGTTTTGTAATTGTTAATTGGAGAATATAATATATAACATTGTGAAAATACAAAAGTCGTAACGTAATAAAATTACCTTCTTAGTTTTACAATCTTCGAAATTAGCGCCTAAGATTTTAAATCTTCATGGTGTCACCAGATTGCGCTAGTATAAATGGTAGATGCATTTTTATTGTTTCATGACATAAAATTATTGATAAAGAATTCTAGTCCCACCATCAAAAAAAATCAAACAGCTGAAAAGAAACAGGGGCATTCCTATTGGTCTATTTTCTTGAACTCCCGAAACGACTCTCACTCAATCATAGAGGGGGTTTTCTCTGGTCAGAATAAACCGAATAGTTTAAAAGAACTTTCGGAATTCACACTGCATGACTTCTTTCGTACCGCTTGGCTCATTTCGAACAGTTCGATTTCCCTCGAGTTGCTCGATTTGTCCGAACGATTAGATCGTTTTAATCAAACCGAATTTTATTTAGCTGGTGGTGGTGGTTGTGTAGTAGTAGTGTAGTTTAAACAATGTGTTTCTTTAAGAAGTGATTGTTCAAAAACATATTTTCCTTATTATATGTACCGCTGATAATAAGTTATTAATTATAGTGACTCGATCACCGAAAATAAAGAACTTATGCATTGCTTTTCGAAATGTGAAATGATTTAAAAAAAATACCAAATTAAAAATGTATGTATCTTTGGTACATTCTTCAAATAATAGAACGCATTTTTGGCAAACGTAAAGCTGCAACGAAAGGGCGTTTCAGGGTTGAACTTGTATACGACCAATAATTCTTCAACAAAAATTTCATCCTCATTCGCTGATCTACAATACACTCCTGGTAAAGACACAGCGGACCAATAAGATTTTATCTTAAATTACGTGTTTAGTTACTAGAATTTTTCGTCTCATTGAATGAAATAGGATTATCATGTTATAAGTTTTTTAAAGGTTTAAGCATAATTGTAATATACTGTAGTATTTTCATTATAACCACCAACAAAATGGGTACTTAACTTAGTCTACTCGTAATGTTTACTGTGCCCTAAATTTTCATATCTTTTTTACATTGGTAGTATTGCTACTTGAACTTTAACACATGCCGGGTCGGGTCTGGTGCGTCGATTTTAAATTGTTTTCCATTGCAGATTACCGTTGAACGGTTGTTGGTTCTAATTCTAATCTCAAATTTGATGAAATGAACCGTATATATAAAGAAAAACCAAAGGCTTTTGGAAATATAAGCGAAAATTGACTTATTCGCGCCAAAAAATGTGAAGAATGGCGTAAAACATCTAGAGACAAGACTACTATATAGCCGAGAAAAGAAATATAGTGGTTGCATCGGCCACTGCATCACAGAATATAGGTTTGTTAAGCTGCTTGTTTGTCTTTAATATTCATGCACGTTTTATTACATGATTATATTTTGATTTTGTAGTACTTTCTGCGAAAGATAATCGCATGTCTAAACTTCAAGAATGGAAGACAGAACGTTATAAACGTCGAACGATAGAAAATGCGGAGGAAAAGCCTCCTTTTATTGTCGGCTTAGTACATCACAAATTCTATTCCCCAATTAAAATAAATAAAACTCTTGTGCCGCAAAAAAAGTCAGACAATCGAATTGTACCAACTGTATCTACTTCTCCAATAAAAAGAATTACAAGAGCTACTGAGAAGAGATTAATGGCTAAAAGCAGCAGAATTATTGATAAAAAGTCCATCGGCTACTGCATCACAGAATATAGGTTTGTGAAGCTGCTTGTTTGTGCTTTAATATTCATGCCTTATACGCCGGGACATTGGAAGATCAGTAAGGGATCGTATATATATCGATCGGAGCAGGTACGGGAACTTGCGGGAAACGGTTGGTGGTGAGGTTCCCTCTGGTGGCAAGCGTGGGTAGCGCCGCCACAACCTACTACAATAAGTGAAATTGTGTCAAATTTTTCAAGGAAAACAAGAGCAAGTATAAAAAACAATACTACAAAATTTATAGAAGTAGAGATCGATGATAAAGAATGTGAAGAAGGCAGTTCCATTGAAACTATTAGATTAAATGTATCGTCTGATGAAAAAGAAATGTCCAATTCATTCAACAATAGTATTGTTAATAGTAACAATGATGATGTCAATGACCACGAGAAAGAAAAATTAAATAACAAACCTTCTAATAACAGTATTGCACAAGTTAGTAAAATACTTAATAACAGTACTAAGGAAGCTGATACAATATTTAATAACAATGTTAAAACAGCATCTTTCTCACACACTGATACACCTACATCTGTACAATTTAATTCTCCTAGTGATCCAGTTTACTTTTCACCATATATTGTTTCCAGTCGTGGGAAAAGTAATGCTAGAAAAGAGCAACAGTTAAAGCGTGGTTTTAGCTTTGGCTCTATACGTAGCGCTGATATTCCAATAAAAGATACTATGATGCAAAATTTAAACATTTCAGTTGAAGAAGAAGAACGTACTGCACAATATTTTCAATTTCTTCTAAATAAAGAAATAAGTAGATTAAAAGAATTATGTAGGAAATGGGAAAAAGTGAAGACAGAATCTAAAATTACAGAAGATGCACAATACCATATTAATCAGGCCGTTGGGCAAACAAATCTACTAATAAGCAGAAAGTTTGAAAGATTTCTTGGATTAGTTTCTGATTGTGCAACAGGGAAAGGTGAAATGTTAGTCACATGCAAGGACTTAAAAGGATTCTGGGACATGATGTATATGGAAGTAAAAAATTGTGATTCACGATTTGAAAAGATAGAACAACTTCGTTCACAAAACTGGGAAGAAGAACAGCTACCTGTTGTTACCAAGCCTCTCAGAAAGAATACTGCTGCAAAAAAGAAAATCTTGCCTAAAAAGTCAAGTTCAATTAGAAAGTTTTTGACAGAAAGAAAAATGAAAATGACGCAGGAAATAAGAAATAAATTTAGTGCGGAAGAGCTTGAAATTATAAGTAACAAAATTTTGACTGACAAAGCTGAACACCATGAACGTAGTCCTAATGTAAAATATAGAACAAGATCTACATCAGTTGGTCCTAATGACAAGAAATTTTCATCTATCAAACGAGAAGAAACAAGATTAACTTTATTGAAAAAAGTACAATTATCTGAAACAAAAAAACTTTCAACTCCTTTGACGGTAATAAAAATAAGTCAAATGTGCAAAACACCAGATATGTGTAAAAGATTGTCTTATTTTAATTCGTCTCAAACCCCAGGAAAGAGTATACTAAAGCAACCAAAGGATTCAATGAAAGTAGAATCTCATGAAAAGATAACCCATACAGTTAATTTCGATGATACTCTAGTATTAAATGAAGTTCCAGTTGACGAAGAAACACAAATAAAGATGGATTTAGCTGCAGCATTATCTAGAATATATAATCATACCTTTGACTGTTCTGATGACAATATAGATATACATGCAGAAAGGAAACTAAATTTTGTTGATAATAGTTTCGATGAATCTGAAAATGTATTTGATGTCAACAAACATTCTGAAGCAAATAATCTTAAAAATAGAAATACAAATAAAATACCATCTTTGCAAATACAATTTGCAACACCGCTTCGAGAATCAGTATCAAATAGTAACTCGAATACACTGTTAAGACGGAGAATTTTGAGAAGACAAAGTAATGTGCATGAAAACGATGAAGTGCCTGATGAATCGTTTAATAATACAGTTTTCCTACCATTGAAAGAAATTACAGACGATACAGATACAAATATCAGAAACAAATTTCGATAAATGATAAAGAAGAAATAGTTGACAAAGATGAAAGTATAAGAGTTCTAAGAAATAGAAGTATTATCTCAGTAAATACACCTAAACATAAGAAGACTCCAAGGAAAATATCTATAAATGTCAAAGAATCAAAGCATAAAGAGAATAAAACTCCTCCGAGGACAAGAAAGAAAAGTTCTTTAAAAGTCACCATCAAAAATGATGAAAAAATTAATTCAAAGATGTGAACTTGAATGGAAAAAGTGGCAAGAGAAGATCTAGTAGGAGAAGTGTTAAATTTTCTGGTAAACACAATTCTTAATATAAAAATTATCAGTTTAAATGATAAATCAGGAGGAAATAAATAAAAAGACTTATAAGGTCCTTTGAAAGATTTATTTAAAATATTAGTGACTCGTCAGTCAAGCTTTGTGTAGTAAATTCTGCAGTAGATGTGATGGAAAGTTTGATTGGTTCCTATTTTTGAAATGCACCGGTCAAATGATCAAACTACTTCTACAATAATAATTCCTTTTGAAAAAATATGAATAATGGTAAACTATCTTAATCCAGTGTCTTACACATTGTCAGTTTAAAACGAGAATTACTATACCACAAAATAGATATTATTATCTAGTGGTAAATATTTAAAGTAGTACTTATAAACTATTAATATTTTATGCTCTATAAATGGTATTTGATTCATCAACCTTTTTACCTATAATGTTGTGTGACTCACGATAAGGAAATTGACCTGAACATAAGAACCGGGAGTGAATTTTGTCCATACTCGTAAGTTTAGATATATTTTCTCGAAAATATTAGGAAGAAACGTTCAAAGGACTATTTAGCGTTCAGAGAATAGTGAGAGTTTCTGGCCGACCTTAATGTTGATTACAACACGCATTATCAAAACTTATATCATAGACCAAGTTGTTAAGTATGTCTTATTGCAGGGGAAGAAAGTAATTGTATAGAAAATAAACCAGTACTTCCTATGACTCCTCATGCTACACGGAGTAAACTACACTTAATTGAAAAACAAAGGAGGAGTACGATTACGAAAGGTAGTATTTCAGAGGAGACACCAGAGAAAGGTAACAATTTATTTTTCATGTTTTATATTTTATCTATTTGCATAATTACATATGTTACAACTTTATTTCAGTTCCTGAACGGGTAAGAAGATCACATAACAGGAAGGTAACATCTGTGGACTAAAAACAACTATTTTATGTATATACGTGTATAGTCATTAATGTTAATAAAAAGCATAGGTTTTATATAACTTTGACAAACTTGTGTAAGATTTTTATACATTAACGGTATTATAGTATTTTAATTCTCCATAAGTTATTTGTATCGTAAATATTTTATTAAATGAGTGGTGTAATACACCAGTTTTCTATGTCGAGGAATGTCCACAATATTTTTTAAATTTTATTGCGAAAAATAGAAACATTCGGTAATTTAATAGCAAGGAATATGTATTCTTTATGAGGCTATTCAACCAAATATTTGGTGCAATCCTGCTGAAAAATTAAATTTGTATTTGTCTTCAGCTTCTTACTCTCTATTGTTTGCTCGTGTTGGAACTTTTTATCAAAGATTTAGCTACTTCGTTTGAAAGTATTCCTGACATTAATATCTTATTCTGATATTTGCTATTTTGTAATTAGATGAATTTAAATATCTTATGTATTTCTAAAAGTCGGTAAGGTTGGTACAATGCGGTTCTGTCCGTTTTTGCGTGGAACAGCTTCAATAGTTTTATCATTGTTAATTGGAGAATATAATATATAACATTTTGAAAATATAAAGTTGTAACGTAATAAAATTACCTTCTTAGTTTTACAATCTTTGAAATTAGCGCTTAAGTTTTTAAATCGTCATGGTGTCACCAGATTGCGTTAGTGTAAATGGTAGCTACATTTTCCATTCATATGTATGTAAATAGAATTATATTGTGAACATCAAATTTTTTAAGAACACATTCACTTTGAATAATGATGTTTTATTACGTTGAATGTTATACGTGTAGGGAGGAACTCGATGTTATCAGATATTATACTTGTGATTTCTTTTCATGACACAAGACGACCGTTCACCGGAATTTGTTTTCAATAATGCAATATTTATCAGAAGTACTAATTAATGAAAATCTGCTGTCGATAAACATATTTAGCTCATGTTTATGTTGTAAGGAGACGACACATTAGCGTCGTAGATGAGGATTAAACAATCGGCGCACGAGAAGTTGGCTGTGATCTCGCAAACTACAACACCATGGAGGTAAGGGAATCGTTCACTCGTTCACTCTACGCAGCACATTATTACTACATTGGATACATTTTGCATCTGATTTTGTTGTATTTTGTTTTGTTCGTGTCCCTCGTCACGCGGTAGATTTCTACACGTGTTTACCTTAGCCAATAGTGATAATGTATCTGCATAAGGACGTAACAGTACGTCACAAGAATGCGAATGGACGATTCCCCTTTCCCCTGTGGCGTTTTAGCTTATTGGATCACAATCCCAGACTTTTTGTGCGCTTATGTACAGACAGTTTCGTAGCTGTAAAGTGATTCGTAGTAATTGAACGGTTGCGGAGACAATTGAAGACAACTGTTAAAGTACAATGGGCCTGGAAGATTACAAAGAAGTCGTAGAAACATGTGCTTCGATTACAACTATGGGGTTTATGTTGTCTGGAACGTGAGTTGAAATAATTTAAAAATATTCTTTTTTCATAGTTTACATATGTACAATAGTGTGAAAAAATTTTCGGAATTCCTTTTTAAGGCACAAGAAGCAAAGAAGAAAAGACATCTAAATGCGTAGTCAATTTATTTAGCAACAATTTCGTTAATTCTAAATATTTTAGTATGAAAAGTTCATTGGTATGAAAATTTAAGGGAAATAATAGAATGTAAGCGTCCCGCTTACTAACAAAATAAGTAAAAGTTATCGGAAACAATTGATCGCCTTTTTGATGACAGCGTTACAACGACGCTATAATAACGATAATTTCAGTTTATTTACGTATATTAATTCTCGAAAAGCAGAAAGTAAAATAGCCACGTGCACGATGGATATCGGATTTCATGTTGGTTATTGAAGTGAAATTTTGGTAAAATGTTTACAAAATACAAAGTTGTACGTAGTGTATGTTTATATATGTTACAAGTATGTTGCAAACATTTATTATATGTAAAACTATATTTTTCATTGTTTTCTACATATATATAATGTAGCATTTTGCCCGTTTTGACAAGCTTATTGAACAACCGTCTAACAATGTTACTTTTCTCTTTATTTTTACCCATACTTTTGATAGTTTTTACAGCATGCTTGAATAATATAAGTTTGTGATTTTCAAAAACATCTGCCAATGGAGGGTTAAGTATATTATAGTGGAAAAGTAAAATACTAAAATGTGCATAAAATGCCAAGAAAAGCAAAAAATACAGATCTTAGTATCTGATTGTTAGTTATTTTTTATCGGAAAAAAGGCAAAATTCTGCACGCTATTGTAGAAATGTTGTTGAAATGGTCAACAGTGTACGATACACAATTACATTAATATTCGGACACTTGTGTACTTTTTGCGATCTAGCAATAACAGAGAGAAAGAAATTGCACAATAATTAATAACAAAGAAGAGCACAGTTGCTGATATTATTAAAAGGTACGAAGAGGATTTATGACTGAAGCAAAAATATTTGTTATATAATTGCTCTAAAGTTTTACATTCACTTCCTTAGTTTTTGGAGTTAAATCCTATAAAGAATATATGCATTGAATTAGACAAAAGAATTAGAAAAATATTGATAAATTCAAAAATTGAATTACAAACAAGACTAGAAAAAGAATGGGATTCTATTTCCCCAGAATGTTTAAACAAAATAATTTTAACAGGTTCAAATGGTTGAAATTATTAAACAAAAAGATTTGCTATAAGTATAGAAATTGCAGTGTTTCATTAATTTGACGTATCAAATATTTGTTTCTTGCAAAGTATCCAAATATTAATGTGCCATAAAAATATATCAAGTTTTATTTAAGATATATTGTACAACTGAATGTTATTGTCGGAAGAAATTGTTTATGTATTTTTAATCTATAATAAACTGTTAACGTTTTTGTAAACTAAGGAGATGTAAATCATGCCCTCTTGTACGCAGCAACAAATATAGAGACAATGCAGTGTTTGAATATTAAAGTGAGTGTATGTAAGTGTTATTTTGAAGATAATTTCGTTGCAATCAACGTTCTGGTCTACCTGAAAAATTTATGCAAATGACGAAAAGTTTAATAATTAAACTTAATAGTTAAGAAAATTGTTGCTTGATAAACTAATTACACATCTAAATGTTTTGTCTTTGCTTGTGTGATTTACGAGGAAGCACATTCAATTATTGCCAAAATTGCACGGTTTTTTTTATATAGATTGGAAGAATAGGTAACAAGGGAATAGGTAAATTAAAAATGCTATTAAAATTTAGCTCGTCCGTGATAAGTAAACAAAGAGCCAAAAAAGGTCTATTTAACGGTTGCGTAACATGCTTTGACACGTGTTATATACCCCAATGTCGTGCTGCGATACTAGGTATCGCCTTCCGCTGACTTGAAGTCTTGCGGGACAGCACAGGGGCAAAGAAGGGTCGGACCGCCCATCTCCCACCTGAGTCGCACGTTCTGAACTTTAGCCACGCATTCTGCCATAGTAGTAGGAATAGATTTCAATTACGTCCCTATCTCGTTTGTTTTATCTCATAAGAGTTATTTAATATAAAAAAAGATTATTACGTAATATTAACAGTTATTCTATAGGAGAAGTAATAAAGATGATTCTGAAATATAATTAATTTTCTTTAATAGAATAAAATATTCGCTACACAATTTGAATTAATTGTAATCATTTTCCACAAAAATGTATACTATTAAGCCATATTTTCCAAGAGAGCAATGAATGTGTGCGTGAGAATAGGTGTACCCCTTCCACTTTTCTCGTATTTCTGCCACGGGACTTCAAGTCAGCGGTAAGCTATATAGTCATTTATGAGTGTGTATTTATTTATGTGGAATTATTTAACAATACGTTGTGTAAATTTACATAGATAAATTGAGAATAATTACGAAGCAGTCAGGCATTCTGTAGATATTACATTACGAAGGTTCTTGAAATAAATAAAACCCATGAAATAGAAAACTGGATATATATTGTATTTTTCATTTGATAATTTTGATTTATTACAGTTGATGGTTGAGTTTGTGAATAGAAAAGATAGAGATTTATTTTAAACATTTCTTATTATTAAAAGTAGTAAGGGGTAATAAAAAATAATACGTTTTTGTGAATTAATTATAGATTAATTTGCAAGGATATCTATCAAAAAGGTTCATCAAAAGGTTTTGATCTAATGCCCTTTTTGGGTGGTACAGGAATGTGAGTGTAACATTTTAATATTTACTACAAAAAATAGCAAGGAATTAAAGTTTAGTAATGTCTAAGAAGTTTCATTAATTGTTTAGTCCTTTTAAAATGAAAATGATCTACAAGTCATTTGAATTGTTGCAATTTATAGTGATAGCGTTTCTTGTGTTTGTTTTTTATTTGTAACTATGAAAAGAATTGTGAATTTAAACTTATTTTGAAGTAAATGAAAATATAAATAAGTAATATAGTAAATCAGAATAATCAAATAAGAATTTTTTGTAGGTGTATTTTGATGCTTCAGTATGCATCGATTTTAAGGGACCCTCTAATGATTAATATTAATGTTTTTGGATTATTCGTAAATGCAGTATACATGGCTGTATATTACTATTTCACACCACACACGGTACAAACCTTTATTCATAAGATAACACACAACATTGCTCTTTGATATGTTACTTTCTTCAACTTTACTTTTCATTTTTAACTTTTCTAATTGAATTAGTAAATTATGTGATGAATTATGTCTTGCTGTATTATAAATGAGCTGCAGAGTTTAATTTAGAAAGAAATTTACAGTAAAATTTGCATGAGAAAAAATTAATTACTAGAGAATATATTTATCATTGATTTCAAATGCATCAATTTTAATAGCATCTATTATCTAGCACTTATATCGCAACCTCAGATAATAGTAATAATATTTTAGTATAAGTGTATTAATCAATATATCTATAATTTTTTTATTTGAATATAATTTTAATTCATTTCATTATATATTCTGTTCATAAAAATTTAAATAGTTCTTATTGGGATGGCTCTGTTTAATATTTATAAATATTAATGCATCTGGTTATGTACAGCAAGATATATTTTCATTGTACAACAACTAATTTATAATTGTACTTTAAGAAAAAATTGAAGCTCGTGTTCACCAAAGAAATTTTAAAAACATTTTTAAAGTCACATACATCCAGATAAACATTTTACCCCAAGTCTCGTGCATTTTTAGAAGGATACACGTGCTTTAATAGGCAAGGTAGCAGTTTTTGTAGCCATCTTCCTTGCGTATGCTCAAGTGGAAAATCCAAAGAAGGTTGAATACCGATTTGGTATAATAGTGACAGTGTTACAGCTCCTTTTAATAGCATTTCCGCTCGTACATCTCGTAAGTATATTTTCACTAATTTTATTTCTATTTTTATTTGTAATGTGTTGTTTCACTGAATTTATCAATATAATATTAGTCTATTACATTATCAATATAATATTAGTCTATTACATTATCAATATAACATTATCTCTATACTTGTATTATGTAACAGTTTCTCTCTTAGTAAGAATCAACGAGAAATTTTTCGATTGTTATATTGTTGCTGCATCATTCGTTGCGACAAGAAATTTTTAAAAGTCATAGATACGCTGCACAGCGTGACAGATCACTAATCTAGCTAAATAAAATTCAAAATAAACGATTGTGTTACATTTATGATTTGATATACTTGAAGTCGTTTAAAAAATGAGTAGTATTTTGTCGGATGCAATTTTATTTATTTGGAAAGGAATAGCTAGCTGTTCGTTGATAGATTAAACAACTGGACAAGAGTTACTAACATAAATGTTATGAGAATTATTTTGTTTATTGTTACAAAATTGTTTGATTATTGTTATACCAGTATATCAGTATATAGAGTTAGAAAGAGTAATAAATGACATCTCTATGTCATCTGATATACTACCTAAGTTGCGAGTGTGTACCGTGCTACGTGCGGGAAAGCCGAAAAGGTTCGAAAGAAGTGGTTGGATGCCACTTTCAAAAAAGGGAAATATTTTGACCAGTAGCACCTGACGACAGTCAAAATTTATCATATCTTGTACGCAATGAATTACCCAATACAGTATTGTCGCGATAAATGTGAAACTGATGTCCATGATAAACGTAAACCTCTTTGGGTGTCTCCCTTGGAATCGGACAAGCAATTAATGTGACACTTTACGATGCTTGTCAGTTGACTACAATATACACTAATCGATATGATAAATGCTTGTGTTGGGGAAATAATATTAACGCAAAAATGAACTTTTTTTTATTACTGCTTTTTTTGATTAAAAACAAAAAAAAAATAACAGATGACATAAAAGATAGACTTAAAATATAGTGTTCTTTATGGCGTACGAATTAAAGCTGTTTACTTGCAAATCTTAGTTCTTTTTAAGAAGAGAATGTGCTGATCGATCGATTAATTTAATAATCACAAAATAAGTATAAAGTGAATAATAATCGACTATGAACAGTTTAAATGTCTTTTTTCATTAAATGGCCTGCTATTTTAATCGTAAAAGTAAATTTTACTTTCGATATTGAATTAATAATAATCTCTCACGTTTTTTGATATTGATGTAATTCACTGTGATCAATAAGACAATTAATCATTTCTAACCACAAATTTGAATAATCAATTATATGAATACGAAATATATCAGACATTTTTAAATTTAATTTTTTAAAATATTGCGTAATATATCACAGTTAGTACTAGTAATTATATGCCATAGGTAATTAAGAAGGAGTTCCCAGTAGTTTAACCCATTAAGTCCTAAACATTGAAATAAGGAGATTTTTGCACATATAATTATTTATTCCTTACAAAAGTATATAAGAAAGAATATAAATGTTATCGAAACCATTTTTGTATTAATAGTTTTAACAAATTTTGAAGTATACAAATATTTTGTTACAATATTATATATTAATAGTTTGTAACAAAATATTGCGTTTACGTAACTTTGGGCCTTGTAGGTATTGCTATTATTTTGGGGAGTGGAATTGCTTGAAACACTTTATGTGAAGATGTGTATTACATTTTAAACATATATAAATAGTTGTATTTCTGCACAATCTGCATCTTCTCGTTGTACCAACTATTATAGCATGGCCTATAAAATCATAATGTGTTTTTGGAGTTAAAGCATTTTTTGTAGGATAACCGTAATTAGATTTTTCTCCATGGTCAATTTTGATGCTAGTCTGTTTTTCGATCTCAATATTCTCCAATTGTATTGGAGTCATAGCTAAATATGATTTAAATTGCAATCAGCATCGGCAATTAGATACGTTTTCCACGAATTTACGATAATATTATTAATCAAATTTATGAATAGAGGGCACCACTACTTTTTACTGCTCATCCTAATTCTTTAATTTACAATGCCATTGTAATGGAAATCAACAACACCTTTTATACATCGTCGTATTTCTTTTCCCTTTTTCTTAAATCGTTTAGCTTTAGCTAAACGTTGTATACAACTATTGTTGGTGATTAGAGTCGTGAGAAAAGTGTCATTCTACTTTACCACCATTGTTTTTTTTTTTGTTCCGAAAGCAAAATTGAATGATCCTTCCTTTTTTTTTTCTTTATACTTGAAATCGTTTTCAGATCACAATTTCCAATGTGGTTTTCGTGAATGGTGGCTGTAGCAAAAGATCCTTTCAGTCTTAGTATATGAAATAGTTTCTACGATGAAAAGAAATTGTCAAAAAATATACAATACTGAGGTGGATTTTCAACAACAGAAAGTAAATCCATTACTATTTGCTCTCTCAAAATTAATTCAGAATTTCTATTATTTTTTTGTTCTTCCTCCACAAAATGAATTTGTCCAAATAGATAGTGGAACTATATAAGTACCATAATGTAAAACTAAATCTTACAGCTCTTCCTCTATATGAACATTTTACAGGAATGTCTACCAAAATATGGACCATTTTTTCGCTAATAGAGAGGTGGCGTGAAAAAATTCCAAACTGAAGGTTTTTTATTTATCATATTACAAGTCGTTCTCAATTTTGAAAATTTATTACTTTTATTCAATTTATCATTATCTGATAAATAAAAGTTTTCTTTGATCGACGTAAACTTATTACAATTCATACATTTTTTGGCCAATACAATTTCATAGTAGGTAAAAGTATGACACTCTGAAAGACTATTATTCCAATAAATTTCTTCAGAACAGAAATATTTAATTTTTAAAAGTGACGATTTTTATAATATTTTTAAAATTTCCGAATCAAAATATAACGAAAATATCTCACATGACGATTTTCCATTTGCTAAAACTTCTATAATTAGAAGTTCTTTCCTTTTTGGGATTATTTATTTTGTTTTTCCATTTTTGTTTGTTCTCTTTCTCTCTTTTAGTGAAAGATAGTTCAGATTTTTGGTTTGGCAATGTATTCTTTTTCTCTTGTTGCATTGTTGCATATATTTCAAAAGTACCCACTACGTCTTTTAGTTGATCATCTGCTTCTAGCAAATCATCATATATGTCCTCTTCATCTATGACGCCATCAACTTCAGGTGGAGTATATACTGCATCAACGCTTTCTAGAGTTTGGTAAGTCATCGTTTTCGTTCGTTATAGTTAGAAACTGTGTCATAATTTCAGACGTAATGTATCTAGATGACGTGTTTCAATTTTAGTAAATAATTTATGCTTGCATACGAATTACTACCAGTGGATCTGTCATCATGAATGAAGTTGACTTTGGAAATTGGTAATTCTAATTTTTTCTATACAAATTTATTTTGTTTTAGTTATCGAACATTTTATTTTCCTAATTTCCTACTTATACAGTACTATACTCTTATGTTTATGCACTGTAAATAACACTCTTATTGACAAAAATGTAACTACTTCTATCGCTTTCGATTCAACGCTCACGTCTGGCTTGAGGAAATATTTTTAACTGTTCGAATGAAACAGTTTGGTAATTTAATTTTTCTTTTTCTTCAGTCCCACTAAATATTAAACTTCGCAAAACCGACTTTGAGTGTCACATATCTAACATTAACAAGTGTCTTTACATTTCTACATGTACCCTCTAATTCCAAAGTTGTGTAAACGCAACATTATTGAACAATGCAAATAAAATAACTTATATATTATTTTGTCTGTGTATAAAAAATATATTATAATTAAATTAAAATCGTATTAAACGAATCCACTCTATGAAAATACCATTTAAACGACTATTATGAATTAATAATTGATAAAATTTATGAAGTCATGGAAGAAAATTATCGTGTGTGGATTTCGGTTGATGAAACAATGAACGCTACTGGACGTAACATCGTCAATCTTATCGTAGAGAGAATGTGTAAAGGTGAATTGACGATATTGCATTTGCTAGCATGCAAACAATTAGAAAAGGCGAATCGTGCAACTTATTTTTTTAAATAAGTATAATCCCAACGTAAACTATTTAACTTTAAAAATATTTTGTATCATATTTGTTACTTTCTGATACCTGCGGCAGGTGCTACACCGTATACTAACAATAGCTACATCATTGAAGAGGATCACAAGATTCAAACACTGTTTAATAAAAAATAAGGATTGGGATAAAAAAATTTGTTCGTGTAGTGTAAGAACGTTTTTTTATATCCTCAAAATTCTAGACCCATGTAACGCGTAACAGTTTTCGCGCAAAAAAATTAAATAGGTCATTTGTTTTTACGAGGATCTTCCCATAACACAACGTTGGGCTTTAATAGCTTAACCGTTAAATCAATTATAGTGAGAAACATTCGAGAGTTCCGATTTTTCTAAATCTACCAAATTGATCAAATTTTCCGTAGTAGTAGGGTTTCAGTAGTACACGATTATGCTATAATTTTCGAACGTCTACTATTATATTATAGTATTTAATATCAGTACTGCATATTTTGTATCATGTATTTCTTTATTCACCAGGGTGATATTATAAAGACGAAGAATACGGATATTCTTCCGTTTCCACTCATTTTCATGGGCACCTTCGTCTCTTTTCAGTGGCTGTTGTACGGCCTCATAATTAATAATATTTTCATTATCGTAAGTTGATTTTTTATTATCATAATAACACATTGCATACAGTGCCGGACTCGCTCAACTTGTTCGTAACACTCTTAAATTCTTCAGTGTGCAAGTACTACCAAAAAGTGATAGGTATAACTTTGCGACAATTTAGACAGGAATCGTAACAACTAAGGACATTCTATAATATATCTGTTCATTGCGTTAACATAGAAATTGTTCTCTCCTGGGAAATAGAAAAATTTTCAAATAATAAATCGATATTTCGCGATCTGTACGCAATGTGTTTTACGAGAGTACACCGTATATTGATGTTCTGTATTTTAATAGTTTCAGAACGTTGTCATTTTTGGCCTTTCTCTGATGCAACTGTCACTGTTCGTAATATTTCCGTCGAAATCGAAAGTGAAAAGCGACAACCACGAGAAGATGAATTAATAATACTGAAATAGGTGATCGCTAACGTAGAGTATATAATCGTCGGCAGCTGTTTTACCTTCAATTACTAAGATAGCCACACACATGTGCAATCTAGTCTATTAACACTACACATGTATCACTTGTAAATGGGTAGTTCGTAGACACGACAAAGGCACAAATAATTACCATGTAATAAAATACGGTTTTTTCGTTGTTGGAGGACTGTTTTATGTTAGTCCACAGCTTCTCCAATTCTATCCTCCTTTACGAAACAGACTTCTCTTAAGTCGATGATTATCTTAGCTGTTTATGCTAAAGGTGGCAAGCCGCTAGCAGACCTTGATCACCTCCACAAAACTACTCCATCCATAAAATTGCTACACACAATGAAATTTTATAACGACAAAAATAGTCCAACTAAAAGAAAAAAGTTATTTGAGAAATATGGTTTCAAAACCTCTTTCTTGAATATAAAATATTCAGATTTAGCGATCCGTTGTCTGTACAAATTTAATGTAACGTTAGGTTCCAAAGGAGAAACAGAAGATAACACTTGATTTCACTTTCCTTTTGGGCTATGAGAACGACGGCTATGACGTAGCCAATGTAGAAGTATACAAAGTATAAATAGAAGTTAATGGAGAACGGTACAAAGGTGATCATTAAGAAATGATTAGTTAGTTTGAAAAAGTCACAAAAAAGTGAATATCATTTGAGCAAAGAAATTTGAGCAGACAAAAGTTAAAATGATTTTAATAAGATTGATTAAAGAAGTATGTAGATATCTTTGTATATTAAATTAATTACAACATTTATTTTTTAACTTTGATATTACCGGTCTCTGCGGACCAACGCCGCCACATTCAACATATTAAAGAGCTTTACAATAATTTACATTAGTATTGTACTAGTATCCGAAACGAGAATAATTTTAACACTATCCTGTTTAGATAATTCTTTGAATAAATAAGTTTAAATTTTAATCGAGTGTACAATATCATTCAAAACCAAGTTTCCGATTAAACAATCATTCAGTCATTATCAATGAAACTACATCCAACATATATATTCTTGATGTAATTAATTAATGTATTCGAAACAGATAACGGTAAACAAAATATTCTTATACTGATTTTAAAATATTACACTTTACACACAAAAAACAGAAAGACCAAGATAATTGTCAATTTTCAGTCGAAGCGATTACATATACATATGTTCTAATAACAATAATCACTATCCTTGAACCGTGCACTCTAAATCCATCTCGATCATTTGGGCAATGGGTCAACGATAAATCTTAATAAGTAGCGATACACGTTGATTAATGGAGCAGCACTGTTAGATATAATAATTCGATCTTTGAAAACCATCGACGCACATAAAGACCACTTTCATCCAGCAAGTTCACGCAACGAGTCTACCGATAGAGAAGTCCCTGACTATTCAAGAATTCATTATGCAAATTCAATTACAAGTCTAATAATACGCCCAAGATACTTCTCAATGATTGACGTAGTCGTACGTGGATCGTTGAAATCGGCACGGGCGCGATCAAGAATAACCAAATCGATTATCATTTCACTTTCTACGGAGCCGCGTTACGCTGCATGCAAATGCGATCCTCCTAGCGAGTTGCTTACGCTTCCCTCGCGATTTACGTCTGCGGTGGCTCGTTGGTAGTCGTTCTTGGTATATCGGCTTATTATATGAGCGACGTACATCATCGCCTGACTTTCTGATCGAGTTTGCTGGCTAATAGCAGGAAACAGTGACCTTCTATGTAGACAGTGGTGTTTCGTACCGTGGCCAGTAAACGTGTCCGATTCTGTCGACGGATACCGGTAGTCTATGGCCTCTTGTCGATCGTTTCGTCGCGACGAGCCACTCGGCACCAACCAATTCGCGATAGAAGTAAAAAGAACAAAAATTGTCTCGCTTGAAGACCGATCAACGAGATTTCTTTCAGAGGCAATTGAATTATTCTCACTTGTTTATCGAAAGTCACCGTAACGCGAAATCAAGATGGTTGTCGTTGAATTCGTTCGCGAAAAAATATACTCGAAACACGCCAGCGAGGTACACCTTTGACGAAAAACCTCTTCGACTCTTTACCAATAATGAACAGCTTGCATGTAACAGCAGATGCCTGTCTCTCACGGTGGTTCGAACAAACCATGTAATTTTGAATTTTAGTGCCTCGGATTAATGTAATTTCTTCGGCAAGCTTTGATATTCTAGTCATTGGAAGGTGGAGATCGAAGCGAGGTGGGATGAGGTAAGTGTGTCTCCTTTAATTTTCCTTAATGAAACGGTAGAGTTCGCCTTTAGTTTTGCTCGGAGTTTCGCGTGTTCGAAGAGTTCGCGGATATAAAAATTCACCGAAATAACGTTCAATCGAAGTTCAATCAATCTTGAACATCGGTATTATCGTAACGATGTTCTATATAATTTTCAAGTTTTATCGATTCTTATTATTCTTGTATACGTTTCTTTTTTTGTCGTTCGAACTATCGTGGATATAGAAATGAGTTTTATTTAGCACAAAGTTCTTTGTATACTTGCAAGTAGATCGATATTAAAATACGTATTCTTGTTTATGTAGTCTTTAAAAATCGCGCGTCAAAAACTTCACGCGGAAATCTCACCACCGATATTAATCTCTTTTTAAAAATAAAGAAACCGTGTCTAAAGAAGGGCATTCTTACTTTTTGTCGAAGAGGAATCTTACGTCATGGTACGCAGTTATTAGAATCGGGTGTACGTACAGTCTGACGCAGAAATATTTGGATATGATTTTCATCTTGATTACAAAGACAATTACGCGGTGTCTGGTGATCGTTTCTAATCGAGGAGGAATATAAATCGAGGCGAAAAGTATCGAAAAAATATAGAAAATGTACATTCGTCCCTAACTAGTTTGTAAAAATGAAAAAAGAACTTCCACCCTCGAGTCGTTTGAACGATAAACAGCAAATGGAAGAGCATAAGCCTATCGTTTGCATCGCAAGAATATTGAAAGCGTTTAGTAAATATCTTTATCATACGGGAAGCTGGAGTGTTCGGTGTAATTTTAATAGCAGTCGCGTGGGACTGAAACGGGACTGAAATTTCGATTTTCCACGGATATTAACGTCGTAGGAACGGGGAAAGGATTTCGATTAACGTCAAAGTTTGTCCTGGGAATGGGTTCGATCGGGCGGTTGGGGCTAAGTCGCGTGTACGTCGCGCATCCACGAGATTCGTGTCCGCGCACGGTTTCCTTCGGGATTGATCCCGAGTATGCGCCACAGCTGGCTGTTTGTATGTTCACACATAGGAAAATAGCTGGTTAACGTGAAAGTGCTTCTGTTGTGTGGAGGTGGACTCGTTCCAACACCTGCTGCATCTCCCCTGAATCTCTCGTCGCGTCTACGTCACGTGGATCAGCCGACGGTTCGTATAACAGAATACTACGAGATGAATCGCGATGAAAGACCGACCAGAGTCACCTTTCAACGGTGCGAATCTATTTTTCGTGTCACGATACGTATATACGGCTGGCAAATGTTTCGTAACTTCGAGTATCGGTAATCCTGTGTACACGTGCTGCAGGTTCCCTACGGGTTAAGGAAAAGCGGAGGGAGGTTTTGTCTCCTTTTACGGTGACGAACGATCATTTTTGTTTTCACAGTCGTGGATATGCAAATATGGGTAGAAAATATTTGCGACGGATACACGGTGAACAATATAAATGTAATAAACACGAATATAGCCGTTATTGTAGGATTTGAATTATTAATTCTTTAGGAAGAAGGGGATGCTTTTACGAAGGAGAGGAACTCTTTTGAGTTACGGATAGGAAAACTTTTGGAAGGAATTTTTGAAACGGATGGCAGGGTGAATAATATTAATGTAATAAACGCGGATGTAGTTGCCATTGTAGGGTTTGAATTATTAATTCTTTGGGGGACACTGGTGTGCTTTTATGGAAGCGAAGAATTAACAAACGTTAAAAGGAGTCTTTGGAGTGGATACCGTGGTGAATAATATTATAAATATAATAAGTGTAGATATAAGCGTGGAGAATAATAGACGTTACAAAGATAATAAGTAGAGATTTAATTGTAATTATAACTTTTTCAATATTTTTTGCAACGGAAAACTTATACGTAAAGGTATACCGAAATAAAATGCGCAGTTTCGATAAAAGAGGTGGTCTCTCTCTTAAAATCGAAAAGTAACAGCAACGAAATACGCCATAGTTTGCAAAGTTTCGTTAAAATTAGCGACTAATAGGTAAACAGCCTTGTTCCCTTGCGATTGAGTAAAGTTATGTCAAACAACAAACCATCGTGTTATATTGCCATTAATTTGTCTAATTTTCTGTAAGGAAGAATTTCAATATTACATAATCGCGTAAACAAATATAATAAATCGCGGTAGAATCATTTTCCTGTTAAAACAATTCGTTATTAAAAATCAATATCGGTAGTATTAGAAAATTAGGGGCGTTCTGTTCCAGTTAACGGGAACAACATAATTTTTCAATCGCCCTTTCGAAACCACTTCGTAAATTATAGATGCTACGGAAAGTAGAACGTTTCCCATTGCGTCCACATGGCACACGCTCATCCAGAAACAGCAGTCCTCCTACCCTATTGGACTTAATATCAATTTAGAGCACAATACAGGGAGTATTTCGATGTCGTCTAATTTGCTTGAACGTTCATTAAGTATACCAGGACAATTATAACCGTATTCAGTAATGACGAGGACGCACGAGTTGGTCAAATGGTTGCAACACGTGTCCTTAAGGGTTTTATTAGTGGCAGGACATGCTAAATTGCGAGCTTCAAGAAAATTAAGAAGGAAGAAAAGGAACAAAGAACAAAAGGGCAGATAAAGAGCATTTTACTTTAAGGCCACTGGGGTGAATATTTCAATACAATATTGTACGAAATAGTAGAAATAGTTATCTAACAGGAACGCAATTTTGTGATAGGTTATTAGTGGAAAAAAACCAAACCAATAAGCTACTCTATACTATAAACGATTGCTACTCTATTGTATTTTCTGTTCCATCAAATCCATATACGAAAAGTGTATACACATATACATATGTACGATGACAGATTTTGAATTTCGAAGTTCAGATAAATACAAAATTGAGAATGTGTAAAGGGTATGATGATAAATAATAAGATATCTTTTTGCTGTTCAAATTCGCTCTAAACGGAACATTTCTGAAAACATTAATGCGAATATTCCGAATATATGATGGATAATGTTTTAGCTAATTACTGTAATACCAAAAGAGTTAATTTCGAGGTTCTTACGATAGAAAAGAGTTTAGCGACAAAAGCTACAATGTACACGAAGAATTCCCAGGGATTAATTACTTGTTCTCACAATGGAGGTCACAACTACTACGTAGTTGGTATTGTACAGGGGAGACAGATGCTACTAGTTTGTTTCAAACTCTTATTTAAAGAAACTTCCATATGAGAAAAGTTACCTTTTAATGCTTCGTTTCGAAATATCTTGTAATTCGTTTGTTTCGCAAAATTGCATCTCGAATGGAGGCACTTTTATAAAACACTTGCCAAACACACATTCTATAATAAATGACTAATTACACGAAAAGTGGCAAATAATATTTTCATTTAAATAAAGAATGACAAACTGTAAATAAGATTTTAGTAAAATGATTATTTGAATAAAATGTTTACCGATACGAATGTATGGCAACATTTTTTCTCGTTGGAAGAATCGGTATTAGAAATGATCTTCTCAATGTTCTGGTTTTCGGTGTCTTTAGGGAACGAACGCATTATAAATGATGAATTTTTAAAAGCTCGTTAATATTGTCACGAGTCTCCGATTTTCTGTTCTCAATCGTGGAATATTATCGCAAGGAAAGTTACCATGAACGCAACACGAATTTTTTATCGTAAGTCGCGGGGATCGTTTTCTTCGTTATTCTCGGTGCGTCAGGATTCGCTGCAAGTAGAAGCGCAACGTTTTTAAAATACATCACGTTACCACGACTTTTCGTTCTTTCTCCAATTCTGGAATAATGTTCCCCCGACCTGACCCATTAAACTTCGGACGCAACGCAAATCTTTTGCTGGAAAGTTTTCATAACCAAGAACGTTTTCACGAAAATTAAGAAAAATCATTAACACGGTCGAGATTTTCAAATCTCAATTTCGAAATAATTTCATTGTATAAATTTGCGTACGAAAGTTTTGCAACGGAAAGTTTTCATCTCACAATCCGTAGAAGGTTTTTCTCGTTATTCTCAATATTTGCGTTAACGTTCTCCGGAAGTGTCGCGAAACGTACAAATAATCGTTGACATCATTATACTCATATCATAAAAAATAATCTCATATCATATAAAACATATCTCAGTTTTTCGTCAAATTCGAAATAACGCAAACATTGTTGCAAATTGATCGATCTCGTAC